>NC_064639.1:292581936-293831936 GCF_023864345.2 Schistocerca serialis cubense
TCGTTCGTCCTCTGTTAGAATATTGCTGCGCGGTGTGGGTTCCTTACCAGGTGGGATTGACGGAGGACATCGAAAGGGTGCAAAAAGGGGCAGGTCGTTTTGTATTATCACGTAATAGGGAAAAGAGTGTGGCAGATATGATACGCGAGTTGGGATGGAAGTCATTAAAGCAAAGACGTTTTTCGTCGCGGCGAGATCTACTTACGAAATTTCAGTCACCAACTTTCTCTTCCGAATGCGAAAATATTTTGTTGAGCCCAACCTACATAGGTAGGAATGATCATCAAAATAAAATAAGAGAAATCAGAGCTCGAACAGAAAGGTTTAGGTGTTCGTTCTTCCCGCGCGCTGTTCGGGAGTGGAATGGTAGGGAGATAGTATGATTGTGGTTCGATGAACTCTCTGCCAAGCACTTAAATGTGAGTTGCAGAGTAATCATGTAGATGTAGATGTAGACATCATCTTTGAGATGTAGAAACACACCTAAAAACTTTCGTTTATTTCGCGCAACCCGTTCTTGGTGTTGCGATATTTTTTTCGTCAGTGTGTGTGGAGTGATATGGATATCCTTCTTCACTAAAGGAACTTTGGTCATTCCATGATACCTTACAAGGAACAACGTGGATGTGTGTAACTGAAAACAGTTATTCACGGAAAAGTCTATGGGTTTTGGTGATGACGAAAACGTGGACTACGACAAAATAAGGGATTGCTGTATTTTCTGCTTGTCATCCAAGTCTTTCTTCTAGGCATCTAAGTCTCCTAGTGCTTTCGCCTCCTTACTGAAGGTGTAGAACACACTTTATACCTTCCTTCATGGCCGCCAATCACAATAATCGCATTAATCGTTCCCTCAAATTGTCTTCAAACTATTGCTTGACGCACTATCCACTGAAGCGACTATAAGTCATTGGATGGTGATGTGCACATATACAGATGGCGCCTACACAAGGTATAAAAGTGTAGTGCCTTGGCGCAGCTGTCATTTGTACTCAGATGATTCTTGTGGAAGAATTTCCGAAGTGATTGTTGCGACAAGTCGGGAGTTAGTAAACTCTGAACGCAGAATCGTAATTGGAACTGAACGCATGAGATATTCCATTTCGGAAATCTTTAGAGAATTCAGTAGTCTGAGTTCCACATTGTCAACACTGTGCCGAGAATATCGAGTTTGAGGCAATACCTCTCGCTATGGACAACGCTGTGGCCGAGGCTTTCACTTAATGAACGAGAGCAGCGGCGTTCTCCTACAATTGTCAGCACTAACAGACGGGAAAAACTGCGTGAAATAACCGCAGAGATCAATGGTGGATATATGCCGAATGTATCCTTACGACTGTGTGGCGAAATCTGGCGCTATTGAGCTACGGCGGCAGACAACCGAGTAGAGTGGCTTTGATAACAGCACGACGTCGTCTGCGGCGCCTCTCCTGGCTTCGTGGCCATATTGACTGTATCCTAGACTACTGTAAAACCATGGCCTGGTCAGATGAGTCCCGACTTCAGTTGGTAATAGCTGATGGAGGGGTTCGAGGATGGCACAGACCGCAGAAAGCCGTGGACCGAAGCTGTCAGTAAGGCACTGTGTAAGCTGGTGGTGGCTCCATAACGATGTGGACTGTGTTTAAATGGAGTGGGTGGTCTGGTCCAATTGAACCGACGATTGACTGGAAGTGGTTATGTTCGGCTACTTGATAATCTGGAGCCAATCCCAGACTTCATGTTCCCAGAAACCGATGGAATATTTTTTGGATGACAATGCGCCTTGTGACAGGGCCATAACTGTTGGCGTTTGGTTTAAAGAACATTCTGGATAAATCGAGCCAATGCTACGGCCACCCAGATTGCCTGACATGAATTCTATAGAAAATTTATTGAGCATAATTGTGAGGTCAGAACGTGCACAAAATCCTGCACTGGCAACAAACTCGCAATTAAGGCCCCCTATAGAGGCAGCAAAGCGCAATATTTCTGTAGGGGACTTTTAACGTCTTGTTGAGTCCATGCCACGCCCAGCTGGTGCACCACGCCAGGAAGATGGTGGTCCGACACGATATTAGGATATATCCTATGTCTTGTCATCTCAGTGCGATTAAAGACTCATGGGAACTTTGACACATGATTTTAGTCACGTTTATAGAATACTTGCTTTACATTTTTCATGCAGATGCAGAATAAAAAGGGTGAAGAGAACTGCTCAGAAACGTGAACACTGGCATGAGGCGTACAGCCAATCGAAGGTAATAGCTGAAGTGATATCTTGCGTCGGTCTCCCAAATGGTGAGTGGGAGGGAATGTGATGGTGGGGGGCGTTCTGTGGTGGACGGAGAGGGATGGTGACCCACTGAAGGGGAGGCGTCGCCCTCAGAATAATCTGGCGTCGCGCGGGGGCGCCTAATGCGAGTCCCCTGTAGCGAGCCTCCCGCTGGGCTGCCTCAGCACCTGCCCACCTTCCCACAATGCCCCTCTCTCTGCTGATGGATGACTGCACTGTGGGCGGAGCGTACCTGAGGTGATAGTGAGGAGGGTGGTCCGTCCACGTACTGAATGTCACGACATAACACAGAATATTCGAAGCTCAAACAAATGTGCTGACAGTGCCAATATAGCAGAGTCTTCGCAAAAGTAGGGGAATTAAACACTCCAGAATTCGAATCAAAAGCAAATGGCACCATGAGTAACTTACAAGCAGACATCCTCGACGTTGTGATCCAGCTTAAAAAGAAAGACAAGGACACCAGTGTAGTTCGTATACCAGTCAGGTTCTTTTCAGAGTAGGCCGATACAACAGTTCCATACTTAGCACTCATATACAGCCGCTGGCGCGTCGAATGATCCATAACCAACGACAGGGAAGTTTCGCAAGTCCTACCAATACCAGGGAAGAATATTGGAGTTAGATGTTGAATTAAAAAAAAAAAAAGGCTCAAATGGCTTGGAGCACTATGGGACTAGACTTCTGAGGTCATCACTCCCCGAGAAATTAGAACTACTTAAACCTAACTAACCTAAGGACATCACACACATCCATGCCCGAGCCAGGATTCGAATCTGCAACCGTAGCGGTCTCGCGGTTCCAGACAGTAGGGCCTAGAACCGCTCTGCCTCTCTGGCCGGCGACTGTTGAATTACAGACCCGTATCATTAATGTCGATGCGCAGTAGGATTCTGCAACATTTACTGTGCTCGATTATCATGAATCACCTCGAAGAAAATGATTTATTGACAAATACCAAACATGGATTCAGAAAATATCGTTCTTGTCGAAAACAACTAGTGCTTTATTCTCAGGAAGTAAAGACTGCTATCGATTGTGGACGTCAAATTGACTTCATGCTCTTAGATTTCCAAAAGACTCTTGACACCGTTTCTCACAAGCGACTCCTAATTAATCTGCGTGCCTATGGAATATCGTCTCAGCTATGTGAGTGCATTCGTTTATTCCTGTCATAAAGGCCGTAACAACTGATGTAAAATCACCGAGTTAAATAGAAATAAGATCTGACGTTCACCAAGGAGGCTTTATAGGCCCTGTATTGTTTCAGATCTGTATAAACGATTTAGAAGACAATGTTACAGCCCTCTTACACTCCTTGCAAATGACACTGTCATTTATTGCCCTGTAAACTCATCTTATAAACAAAATGATTTACATTATTGTTTAGACAAGATATTTGTATGGTGTTGGAATTGACTCCAAATATGAGAAGTGCGAAGTCATCCACATAGGTACTAGAAGGAATTCGCTAAATTTCGGTGACACGATAAATCACACAAATACAAAGGTTGTACACTTAACTAAATATGAGAGCTGGAACTTTAATAGTGGCAACTATTTATTTACAGCTCGTACAAAATAGAAACGAGTTTCAAAGCTGTACTGACGTTCAAAGTAGTCACCAGAATTGTGTATAACCCGTTGCCAGCGATGTGGAAGTTGTAGGATACCCTTAGCATTGCCAGTTGTGTTGACAGTTCGAGCGGCGCGCTCTATTGCCCGACGAATTTGCAACAGTTCTGAGGAGAATGCCATGAAGTGTTTCCTTCAGTTTAGAAATCGAGTTGAACTCACGAGGGTTTAAGTCAGGGGACTGCAGTGGGTGGTATTGCACTTAGCAGCCCATCATTCAAACAAATTGGTAACAGCTTGCAATGTGCCTGCTGGATCACTGTCCTGCAAAATGATGGTCAGGTCCTGCAGAAAGAGTCATCACTTCTGTCTCTGTACTGTTCATTTTTGGAACACAACCTTCGACCAACTCAGAGACAGAAGTGGTGACACTTTCTGCAGATCCTGACCATCATTTTGCATCACAATGCTGAACCACGTACAGTGCAAGCTGTTACTGATTTGTTTGACTGATGGGGCTGCTAAGTGCTATACCACCTACTGCACTCCCCTGACTTAAGCCCTCGTGAGTTCAGCTCGATTTCTAAACTGAAGGAAACACTTCACGGCATTCGCTTCAGTACTGCTACAAATTTGTCGCGCAATAGACCGCGGCGCTCGAACTGTCAGGACAACTGGCACTGCTAAGAGTATCCTTACGACTTCCACAACGATGGCAACGGTTTACACACAATCCTGGTGACTACTTTGAAGGTCAGTTAAACTTTGAAACACGTATCTGTTTTAAAGTTCCAACCCTCGTACATAATGATTACTGTTAAGAATAACTTAAATTGGAATGTTCACATAGATAATATTGTGGGGAAAGCAGAACACTTAGAAAATGTAAATGGTCTTTTAAAGTGACTGCTTACACTACGCTCGTCCGCCCTCTCTGGGAATATTGCTATGCGGTGTGGGATCCGCAACATAGAGGATTGACGGAGGATCCTGAAAATGTTCACAAACCGGCAATTTGTTTTGTATTATCGCGAAATAAGGGAGAGAGTGCCATGGTTATGATACACCAATTGGGGTGGCAGTCATTAAAACAAAGGCGTTTTCCGCTACGGCAGGACCTTCTCAAGAAATTTCAATGACTAATTTTCTCCTCAGAATGTGGAAATATTTTGATAGCGCTCACTTACACAGGGATAAATCGCTATCATAATAAAATAAAGGAAATTAGAGATCGCACGGGAAAATATGAGCGTTCGTATTTCCCGTGCTCTGTTCGAGAGTGGCGCATTATAGAAGTAAGTTAAAGTTGGTTCCATGAACCCTTTGCCAGGAGCTTAATTTTGATTTGCAGAGTAATCATGTAGATGTAGATCTATACCTGTAATAATGAGGTACACAAAGCTTTCATGGACGATGTCAAAGCGTTTGAACGGTTAAACAGGACAATACTTGGGTTGATATGAGAACAAAACGGAATTCTACGAGACTTGATATGAAGAATAACAAGCTTATACAATGAAACTTAATTTGTAATAAAAAGAGAGGACAAAATAAGTAAGAATGATGTAACTAGCCAAGGAATTAAACAAGGTTGCAGTCTTCCTCCAATTTTACTCAGTTTATGTGTAAAGGTCATGGTTAAAAAATGGAATGAGGAAAAAAGAAACAACGAATGAATATAACGAGATGAGGACCATTACATAAAAACAGTAGCTAACAAATGCAGCACTGTCAGGGTACTCATTTTGCTAATTTCCTTTTAGAAACTAAAACAGAAAATAAACTGTGTTTATAGTCAAGCATCGAAAAAAAAATCATTTACATGTATTCGTGAAAACACGTTTCAAATTATAAAACAATCGTACAAAGAAATATGCGTGATGTACAAATATATAAGTGCGGTGTCCAAATTAAGACAAATGATCCCGGACAGTTTCTGCACGTCGGGTGCAGCTGCTTTTCATATCTACAACCAGTCCCTTCAGAGGTATTATTACAATACTATATTTTAAACGTCTCTATGGCGAAGCCTTTTCCTAGATCCATAAATGCCTGTCGATTGTGCGTAGCCGCACAGGATTAGCCGCGTAATACATTTTTAAACATCTAGTGCCATTACCAGTGCCTTCCTGTGACTTTTACAAACCAAGGGTATAAAACTGCACAATATATGCTGCTAATCAGTTGCTATAGAATTTCCCCGCCAGGGCCAAGGTTCCGGCTTCGAATCCCTGTCTGGCTCACATTTTCAGTTGGTCAGGAGGATTGAAATCAATGCGCACTGCGCTACAGAGTGACAGTTCATTATGGTGCGCTACATGCACCAATACTGTTTACATCCGAAGAGCAGGTTCATCCCCTTAACTGGAAAGGTTGTACATTAATGCTGACTGTAATGTCATGTTTGTGTTGGATGATGATGAGAGGAAGGAGAAGATGAAACCCGGCGCCTACTCCTCAGACAACAGCACCGAGAGCCCCGACGAGTGTAACGTCCCCCTCCGATGGACGGATCACCTTCAACAGTGTCTTCATGTTCGTGCTCTGTACGGATATGATTCCGGATATGTTCGTCTTCACTACACCATATTTTGGAGATCCATCTGACCAGCATCTTCAGGTGCGATCGCTGATTACACAATCACTCTGGTACTGAATGAACATCAGAAACGGCGGCTCCTTTATACCCCGGGACCAGGCCACTGCGCTTGCGCGAGAAGTGGAAGAGCTGCTCCCGGCGAAACGAGGAATTGCAGCGCCGCCGGCGTTAGAAACTGGCGAAAGTGATATATCGCAAATTAAGATGTATCGGGTAGAAAACCATAGCGTTGCTGTTTTATATCAGATAAAATAGGGTCCCATATCTTACTTACAGGAAGACCTGTATCTCTATTAATAATGTCATCAGATAATCGTATTTCGATGGAATCCTTGAGCACAGAGTCCCAGTAACGAGAAGCCGGAGCAATAACTTGCGTCTCTTTAAACGACATGTTATGTCCTCCATTGAGACAATGTTCTGCGACGACAGATTTGTCAGGCTGGAACTAACGTACGTGACGCTGATGTTCCTCACATCGGTAATAAACAGTGCGAATAGTCTGTCCAATATAGGCCTTTCCACAGTGACGGTGAATTTTATAAACTCCAGGCTTTCACATTCCCAAATCATCTTTAACAGATCCAAACAGAGCTCTAGTCCTGGCCAAGGGCAAAAGAATACGTTTAATATTATACTTCCTGAGAATTGTAGAAATTTTTGAAGAAATGCTCCCAGCAAAGGGTAGAAAAGCAACTGATTTACTAGTGTCCGGCGCTGGTTCACTTGATGGTCCAAACTGAAAAGGACCGTTAATTTAACGATCGGTATATCCGTTGAGCTTGAAGACAGCCTTAAGATGATCCAGTTCGTATGTCAAATTTTCGGAATCAGAAATGGTATAAGATATTTTGACCAAGGTACGTAGGCCTGCCATGGGATGATGTGGTGGATGCCAACTCGTACAATACAGATAGCGGTTCGTATATGTGGGTTTGTGGTATGCGCCATGTTCCAAGGTGCCACTTTCTTTTTTATGTTCTAGAACATCCAAAAAACGGTGTTTTGCCATCTTTTTCAATTTCCATATAAAATTTGATGCGTGGATGAAGACAGTTGATCTAAAATGCGATTAAGAGCTTCCATTCCATGTGGCCAAACAATGAAAATATCATCCACGAATCTCCAAAAACACGCAGGTTGGAGAGAAGAAGTCCTGAGAGCGATATCTTCAAAATCTTCCATAAAAAGTTTGGCGACAATAGGGGAAAGAGGACTTCCCATAGCACACCGTCAGCTTGTTAAAAAAATTCATTATTAAATAAAAAATATGTCGATGTCAACACATGGCGACACATGGCGACACAGTCCAGTAGTTTTATCATCCAAAAGTTGACCAATTAACAACAAGTAATCTTCCAAAGGTACCTGGGTGAAAAGAGAAATCACATCAAATATAACTAAAGGGTTAGATATTCAAAGGCATAAAGACTTCAACAGTTGAATAAAATCAGTCCAGTTGGATAAATGGTGTTCACATTTCCCAACGTAAGGCTGAGGACGGAAGCAAGATATTTAGCTAAATTATAAGTAGGAGCGCCCAAATTACTAATGATGGGACGAAGAGGAGTTCCAGGTTTATGCACCTTCGGTAAACCATCCAACCTGGGTGGTACTGCCAACCACGAATGAAGTTTTGTGTGGAACATCAGCGTCACATACGTTTCCTCCTGCCTGAAAAATCTGCCGTCGCCGAACATTGTCTCAATGAAGGACATAACATATCGTTTAAAGAGACGCAAATTATTGCTCCAGCTTCTCGTTACTTGGATTGTTTGCTCAAGGATTTCATCGAAATACGATTATCTGATGACATTATTAAGAGAGATAAATGTTTTCCTTTAAGTAAGATAAGGAACCCTGTTTTATCTTATATAAAGCAACAACAACGGTCCGCTTTTTGCCCCGCTACATTTTAATTTGTGATTTATCACTTTCGCCAGTTTCTACCGCCAGTGGCGCTGCAATTCTTTGCTCACAGGGGGCAGCTCTTCCGCTTCTCGCGCAGGCCCAGTGACCCGTACGCGGGGTATAAAGGAGCCGCCGTTGCTGATGTTCATTCAGATTCGGCGTGATTGTGTACTCAGCGAACGCACATGAAGATGGCGGCCAGAGGGATCTCCGAAATATCGTGTACTGAAGACGATCATATCCGACAGTATGCCCGTGAAGAGTATAAACATGTAAGACACCGGGAATATCTACGGAATCACAACAGTGACTTCACTTCACGAGACTCTGTGGAAGGGTTTGGAAATTAATATAGGTCACTGGCACAATGTCTGGTGATCAGGAACACAACGCAACCATCCTTCTTCCACCTGTACCGCAAAGGCGAAAGTAAAGCTGACAAACAGCACGTGGTCTACTCTGGCAGCAACCCATCTCAGTACCGATCATGCCCGATGGAGCTTAACTTCGGTTATCTGATCTGACGGGAACCAGTGTATTCAGCGAGGCTAAACCCTTTTTTTCACCTTTTACAAAGTCTAAGGTCAATGGACTGCAAATAGCTTATCAAGTAGGCAAAGTTCGAATTGGGCTATGAAGAAACTATTCCAAAGTAAATGGAAGATCAAACAAACATATAGCTTGTATCTGGAGAACGGAAAATCTTCACGACCTGCTGCAGTGTAAATTGAAATTCAATTTTGAGATGGAAATGTGACTGGATGTAGCTGATGGCAACAAGACTGAGCCGTCCGGCACATCCGCCTCGAAGGGCTCTGTCAGCATCTTGAAGAACAAGCCAAGGTTCTGCGTTGTATTCTGGAATTCTGTGGCGCGGAGTCTTGTGGAATCTGCAATGCGTTTATGACACTAAGTGGACTATTACGGCAGTCTTGTCAGTTAGTCTTCAATTTGGTAGCCTTTAGCCACCATATTATTTCTAGTCGGTCTTGAGCTCTAACCAGGAATGTACTTGGGCTTGAACAAACAGATCTGTGTGAACGTTTAGTTACAGGACCATTATGTACCTCTGAATGTGCTGGTGGATGTCGTTTTTCTGCAAAACTCTGCGGTCATGCTCTAGGTATCACTGTAGATGTAATTGTAGACGCCATACGCAATGTAGCAATCTTAACTATAAATGTAAATGCCGAATGTCAATAAAATGCTCCGAGCAATACGAATGACTGTAAAACGCACAGTGAAGAAATGCAAGTTGATCGCATGATGTATTTGCACAATCTATAATATCAGTGTTGAACGCCACGTCAATGACACTTTTAAAGTTGTTCACTGGCAATTCTGCAATTCTGCCACGCGTAACGAAGCATTGGTCTGTATATTCCCGCAGATAACTGATTGTAAATGACAGAATGCATAGTCATGATAAAGAATCAGTCGTGCAATTTCGGCTGCATATTACTGGAACGTAGTTTAATGAAGTCTGTTATTCTCTTGGCATATATTTTATATTGCCTGAAGAAACACACATCCTGAGGTTGTGCATATTTTTTAGTTTTAGGCGGATGATTTTTAAATCTACATGTTTTCCGCCAGATGCTTCCAGTGGTACTCGTTCATACTTATGTCCAGACCAGGAGTCACAAAGTACTAATGACTTTCTCGACAAATGTGGATTCAAAACTGACAGAAAAAAACCTTTCAGATGTTGTTTCGTCATCTTCCCAATCACACTTACATCGACGACGACATTTGGAGGACACCGCGTTTCTATTTCCCTTGACACGCGGGGTCCAAACTTTCCACTGGATTCTTGGAAGCAAATATAGAGTTTGTCTGCCAATCGTTCGTCCACTGATATAGCAACATCTATCGTGTAACTGTGTGTTGCACAGTTAACTGATTGCAACATCGCGACAGTGTCCCTCTCCCCTTTCATAGATAGTGTTCTGTCACAAGGAAGTTCATAGTTGAACTGACTCTGATCATAGTTCCATTCACAACTAATATCGATGTTTTCTCTCGTGATATGCTCATTGACGTCAGCAACAAACGTTTGAGCTCTTTCAATCAGCTCTTCTTCGTCATCCTTATCTTTTCGTGCTTGGAGCATAGTGATACGGCGTGATGTTATCCTAAACTCATTTTTCAAATTAGTAATAAATCCTAGTGAAGCTGTAAAGTTTGTACACCCGAGATTTCTGGCTACGTCCAATGCCCAAAGTTGTAAATGCCAATAATCAACGGCGGAACCGTATTCTCGCGCTTCATCGGATTTCACCATTACACGCTCCTTGATGGTCTTGTACAGCAGTGTACGATTTCCTTGGAAAACTGTATTTCCTTCTCTTTTCTTTGCCACGTAATCCAGTATGTTTTTAATATTGCTTTTAGACTTCGGTTTAGGGTATCTTTACAGAAGCTTGTCGTATGTGTCGAAAGCTCCTACGTAACAATTATCGTACATGTTCTCCAGTGTGTTGTCATTAAATGCCGTGATGATACTTGCAACATTAACCTACTTCTTGGGAGACGGTTGGTATTCACTGTCACTGCTTCCACCGCCTCCTCCCGCACTACCGTTTGCAATGAGTTGTTCGTCATTATCATCACTATCATCATCATTATGTGTTAGTGTTACAACAGTATCTGTTTCTAACTTATGATCCAATTTCTGCACTATAATAAATACCAGAAAACATGCGAATGATTCGTCTTCTACATCAATACCATCTTCACGAAGAAGGGTTCTTCGTAATTTCATCTCAACCAATCGCAATACATTAGCAGGATTGATTACCAATCGCCGAGCCATCTGATGCTTCAATACACAAATAATGTCACAAAACGCAACTTCAGAGGCACACTGCACCGTCCCTACTGGTCCCGACTGGCGTACTGGCAGGTCAGTGTGCAATGCGGCATGGCACACGCAGAGGCCTCTAACAGACGACTGCAGAGTTTCGCAGGTGCGGGAGTATCATTAGTGCAATAAGAGACCTTTACATTATTTCTCACACGATATTGGTGTATTTGTGTTTGTTCGAGCCCAAGTACTTTCCTGGTAAGATACGGTGCGGTAGCTCTCTTCACCAGCTGACAACTATTCTGTTTACTGTACTGTTTCCAAGCCAAGTAATATACACTGAAGCCCCAAAGAAACTGGTATAGGTATGCGTATTCAAATACAGAGATATGCAAAGCGGTAGAATTCGGCGCTGCGTTCGGCAACGCCTATGTAAGACAACAAATGTCTGGGCGCAGTTGTAAGATCTGTTACTGCTGTTACAATGGCAGGTTATCAAGATCTGAATGAGTTTGAACATGGTGCTATAATCGGTGCACAAGCGATGGGACATAGCATCTCCGAGGTAGCGATAAAGTGGGGACCTTCCCGTGCGACCATTTCACGAGTGTACCGTGAATATCAGGAATCCGGTAAACCATCAAATTTCCGACATGGCTGCAAGAACGGGACAAACGACGACTGAAGAGAATCATTCAACGTGACAGAAGTGCAATCCTTCGGCAAATTGCTGCAGATTTCTATGCTGGGCCATCAGCAAGTGTCAGCGTGCGAACCATTCAACGAAACATCATTGGTATGGGTTCTCAGAGCCGAAGATCCGCTCGTGTACGTTTGATGAGTGCAGGACACAAAGCCTTACACCTCGTCTGGGCCCGTCAACACCGACGCTGGACTGTTGATGACTGGAAACCCGTTGCCTGGTCGGACGAGGCTCGTTTCAAATTGTATTGAGCGGATGGACGTATACGGGTATGGAGACGACTTCATGTTAGCAGGGGACTATTCAAACTGGTGTGGGGCGTGTGCAGTTGGAATAATATGGGACCCCTGATACGTTTACATACGACTGTGACAGGTGACACGTTCGTAAGCATCATGTGTGATCACCTGCATCCATTCATGGCCATTGAGAATTCCGGGCAATTCCAGCAGGACAATGCGACACCTCGCGCGACCAGAACACCAGAACTGCTAACGACTGGCTCCAGGTGTACTCTCCTGAGTTTAAATACTTCCGATGGCCATCAGTCTCCACAGACATGAACACTATTGAGCGTATTTGGGATGCCTTGCAACGTGTTACTCAGAAGAGATCTCCACTCCTTCGTACTCTTGCGGATTTGTGGATAGCCCTGCGCGATTCATGGTGTCAGTTACCTCCAGCATCGCTTCACACCTTAGTCGAGTCCAAGCCACGTCATCTTGCGGCACTCCTGTATACTCGCGGGTGCCCCATACGATATTAGCCAGATGTACCAATTTATTTGGCTCTTCAGTGTATTACTTTCCTGTCAAGTTTTGGACACTGTCGTGATCTCAAGTTGATCACGTTTTGCTAAGTTTTAAATCAGTAGCTATTGTGTGCAACAGATACCCCTAATTCCGTCCTTGTTTAGCGTATGAATGCCTTTCCTTATGTTTTATGTATATGGATTGCTTGTGGTAACAAATTTATGATGCAGATATTTCGATCCAAAGTTATGCTCCGTCTGATGAATTACAAAGGCCACAGTGATGACTGATGTTTTAAGAAACACAGGGAGCATCCACTCAGCACTGGAGACAGTGGATTGTACAAAAATGTTCACAGAAATTCAGGAATACTGAAATACAAGCCGCTAAAGATTGAAATAAATAGGGAGCGCAGCTGTAAGACGGAGTGGCTGCATGAAAAATGTGAAGAAATCGAAAAAGAAATGATTGTCGGAAGAACTCACTCACCTTGTAGAGAAGTCAAAACAACTTTTGGTGAAATTAAAAGCAAGTGTGGTAACATTAAGAGTGCAATAGGAATTTCACTTTTAAATGCAGAGGTGAGAGAGAGGATAGATGGAAAGAGAACATTGAAGGCAAGATTTGTCTCATGTGACAGAAGAAGAAACAGGAATCGATTTAGAAAAAATATGGGATCCAGGATTACAATCAGAATTTAAGAGAGCTTTGGAGGACTTAAGATCAAATGGGACAGAAGCGATGAGTTTGGCGAAATACCATCTCCCTTTCGAAAAAATATCGTCCACACAATTATTAAGACTGCAAGAGTTGAGAAGTGCGAGGATTATCAGCTTAGCGGCTCAGGTTGCTGACAAGAATAACATAGAGAACAGACAAGAAAACTGCGGATGTTTTAGATGACGACCAGTTTGGCTTTAGGAAAGGTAAAGTCACCAGAGAGGCAATTATGACGTTGCGATTGCTAATGGAATCAAGACTGAAGAAAAATAACGATACATTCACAGGATTTGTCGACCTGGAAAAATCTTCCCAATGTAAAATAACGGAAGTTTTTCGAAATTCTGTGAAACACATGGATAAGCTATAGCAAGAGACGGCTAATATACAATATGTACAAGAGCCAGGTGGGAGTAATAAGAGTGGTCGACCAAGAAAGAAGTGCTCGGATTAAAAATGGTATAAGACAGGGTTGTTCAAGCTGTTCATCGAGGAAGCAATGATGGAAATAGAAGAAAGGATTAGGTTTTAAATTAAAATTCAAAGTGAAAGCATCTCAGTGATACGATTCGCTGATGACATTGCTATCCTCAGTGAAAGTGAAGAAGAATTACATGTTCGGTTGAATGGAATGGTCAGTCTAATGAGCACAAAATGCGGAATGATTGTAAATCGAAGAAAGACGAAAGTAATGAGAAGTAGCAGATATAAGATATAAGATCAGGACTGACGGTCACGAAGGAGTTGAAACCGAGCGAGGTGGCGCAGTGGTTAGCACACTGGACTCGCATTCGGGAGGACGACGGTTCAATCCCGTCTGCAGCCGTCCCGATTTTGGTTTTCCGTGATTTCCCTAAATCGTTTCAGGCAAATGCCGGGATGGTTCCTTTGAAAGGGCACGGCCGATTTCCTTCCCCATCCTTCCCTAACCCGAGCTTGCGCTCCGTCTCTAATGACCTCGTTGTCGACGGGACGTTCAACACCACTAACCTAAGAAGTTGAATTCTGCTACCTAGGCAGCAAAATAAGCAATGACGGCCCGAGCTGGGAGGACATCAAAGGCAGACTGGCAATGGCGAAAAGGGCATTACTGGCCAACAGATGTCTACTAGTATAAGCACAGTTGAACTTGTAAATCAAGTATATCTGTCATTTTACAGTTGTTATGCCAAGTCTTTGGAACTCATCTGAGTTTCCACATCTTCTCTTTTCCTGAGCTGTCGTGCGTGTGTAAATTTTGAGGTTGCAGCTTGGTTTCACTGGGATCACCGATAGACTGTTAAACTCTTATTTCTTGTTGCATGATGTCATAAGAAAATGTGATATGAAGTTTAGAGCATGTGTTATACATTCTGCGAAAGTTTAAATAAGTTTTTTTTGGGTTTTAATGTTAAAGTTTGATTTTCTGAGTAAAAACTTAGTGTGTCGCCTCCTCTTTCTAATTGTTTCAATTTATTTTTAAATATTATCTTTAGAATTACCTCATTAGAATAAAGAATGTATTTCAGCATAATGCCGTGATCATTTACAAACTGATGACGGCACTGCGTTGAAACAAGTAACTGGATGAAATAAACTAAATGTTCAAAAAATGGTTCAAATGGCTCTGAGCACTATGGGACTTAACATCTGCGGTCATCAGTCCCCTAGACTTAGAACTACTTGAACCTAACTAACCTAAGGACATCACACACATCCATGCCAGAGGCAGGATTCGAACCTGCGACCGCAGCACCAGCGCGGTTCCGGACTGAAGCGCCTAGAACCACAGCGATCGGCTAAACTAAATGTTCCATCCAGAAGAAAATTGGAATATAGGATTCCAATATGATTGCGTACTGATTTCCGAAATGTATTTTTTTTTACTTATTTATCTAAAGTATTGGTTATATGATTTTGTCCCTGAACGCTCTAATCCTAGGACGTTTTTGTCATGAAGTAACCGGTCCCGAATTTGATGCCATTACGATTTCTTTCTCTGAGAGTGCAGAAAGAACAAGAAATACGTACTCCCTTTCGTGTGTGATATACATCACTTGACAAAGACAACAGAGGCTTTCTCACCAGTAAGTACAAACATATACGTCAAAATAATGGAGAAAGTTGCCTACCGACTGAGTCTTTGCCCTGTGATCAACGGGCCTCCTATTCAGGACTCTTAAAGCAACTTTTTGAATTGCTTTTCATTTAACATGTTACCTGCGAATGTGAGTTAAAATTGATAAATGTTATTAAAAAAAACTTCTGTGTCTTCAGGCCACGAGTGGCCTACCGGGACCATCCGACCGCCGTGTCATCCTCAGAGGAGAATGCAGGTAAGAGGGGCATGGGGTCAGCACACCGCTCTCCCAGTCGTTATGATGGTATTCTTGACCAAAGCCGCTACTATTCGGTCGAGTAGCTCCTCAATTGGCATCACGAGGCTGAGTGCACCCCGAAAAATTGCAACAGCGCATGGTGGCCTGAATGGTCACCCATCCAAGTGCCGACCACGCCCGACAGCGCTTAACATCGGCGATCTAAAGGGGAACCGGTGTGTCCACTGCGGCAAGGCCGTTGCTTGATAAGTATTATTTGGCTTTAAAATTCCTATATTTGAATTGAAACACGCAATAATATGAAGAGGAAATAGGAGATACATTGCTGGATTTGTTTGAAGACTGAAGGACTTCCATGTTCGTGATTGGAAAATGTAAACAAATATCGCGCATGAAACTTTATGGCGGATTAAAACTGTGTGTCAGACAGAGACTTGACCTCTGAACCTTTGCCTTTCGTGGGCAAATGCCCTTCCAACTGAGCTGTTCAAGCATAATTCTCACTGCTTCACATTAGCCTGTACCTCGTGCCCTACCTTATAAATTTCACAGAAGTTCTCCTGCGAAACTTCCAGGGCTAGGGATTTCCCAGAACAAAATCTACCAGAAAGTTTTATATCAGCTCACACTGCGCTGCAGAGTGAAACTCTCATTCCTGAAACGTTCTCCAGGCTGTGGCTAAGTCATGTGTCCGCAGTATCCTATCTTCCAAGAGTGCTATTCTTGCAAGTTTCTCAAGAGTGCTACTGTCAAGTTTTTAAGGTAGAAGGTGAGGTACCGGCGGATCTAATGCTAATAGGAAGGATCGTGAGTCGTTCTTGGGTTGCTCAGTCGGTTTGGCACTCGGTTTTAATCTGCCAGGTAGTTTCATATCAGTACATTCTCAGTTGCAGAGTGAAATACGGCACAATTTGCGCTGTGCAATGTGTCGGTCATGTCTGTGTGTATGTGTGGGGAGTGATGACTCTAGCTGCCATAAGCCTGGATACAGGACGTGGAGAGTCACCAAAGGAAAACCACTAAACACTTTCGTCTGACTGTATGGTATGCACGAGCATCCAGGGCGTGTTTTGGCTGCCTATGAAGACGCAAATCCTTCCACCTTAAAGCCTCTTCTCAATAATGTATGACAAACGGACAAATGAACGGGACACGTGACTCGTAGATATCGCACTAAGTGAACGTGACTGAGGATAACGCTTTAATGCTTTCGGAGAGGAATTGTCTTCGCAAGTGAATATGTTTATTGAAGTGGCTAAAGTGCGTGCTACGGAACAGTAAGAGAAGTTTCTACCAAATAATTTGATTAGGAAAATGAAGAACCCTTCCTGACCAATCAGACAAATGCATAGAAAAAGTTTTGAAGAATGTAGGGAAGTGATCCTCGTAGTGTCTAAGACGTGTATTCTAGGCTCCGTAAGAAACTTCTCTGTAGGTTTGATTCGAGGCACATAAACTACCGTTGGAAGGCAATATGAGACATTGCTTGTGTATATAGGCGAGAGAGACAGAGAGAGTGAGAGAGACAGAGAGAGTAGTAACTGAAAACCACATGTAACCGTCCAATCAGCCCACATATACCAGACTATTTGCCACTGTTCACAGGTGCTACTCATTTCCATGCTGCAACGTTCCCATCGCATAACTGCACTACCGATGGATCGATCATCGTCTGCTGTCGATACGTACAGAGTAAGAAAAACTAAGAAAGGTAAAACCACCTTGAACTTCTATTTCGTAATTGTGTTTAGTAAGAGCTTACTGAAGTTATCCCAAAATAATATATTATGTAAATAAAACTGTATTGCTTTACTTAATTTTTTATGAACTGAAATAAATGTAAAGGCGGAACTCAAGTGTTATTGTCTTATTATTAAGAAATGTAACCGTCACTAATTAGATGACCAACGTGGATGTTAGATAAATCAACATTTATTACTAAACGACCATCCTGGTTCAGAGCATCCACTACCACTTCTATGTTACCTCTCTAATGCCTTCCAGCGCAACAAAAATTTGACTTCCAATATTTTATATAGTTATTGTCAAAAATTAAAATTATTAAAATGCTGTCGTAGTCTACTCGTTATGGTGTTGAATTTCACGTTAAAGGTTTAACACAGTAATTCATGTAATTACGGTTATAAATAGCGTCTATGTTTTCAGGCAGCGTAGCCCACCAAGCGCAAATTACTCAAGTTCAAACCTTAAAAAAAAATTTCATCGCTTGCGCTCCTTACAAAATGGCACGCTATCGCTGTGCATTTCAATGAAACTTCCTATTACAGCATTAAGCTTAAAAGTATTACTTCTCTACTACTAACTCTATTTGCAACACATTCTGCAGGCAGTATCCTCATATACCACTGAATATACCTGCAAAATTGTACCATTGTCCGACGCAGTTAAAAAGTTATGACGTTATAAACAGTTAGATCTGTGGAAACTAGCTTAAATCACCCGTGCTATATTCATGCAGTGTTTCGTCTAGATGTAAAGCGATTTCCCTCTCTTCCTCTCACAAACGCAAGAGAAAAGTAAATTTGCCAAACCTTGAGCAAATAAATATGAAATGCAAGCTTTTACTGCTAGAAATACCACAATCAATAAAATGTTCCGGTCTGTTATGTCTTGGTCGAATGAATCGTAGCTACTTTGAAGGTCCTATTCACACTCTTGCTACTAACTACAGCAAAATTCAGCTTCTGGGTGCTTCCATGCAATGCCGTGACGCCTCATGTTTTGAATGCGAGGGTGCAATTGGCTGTTATCGTCATCCGCTTTGCTATCACCCCATGGTGGAAGACTGATACACATCTTCTTCAGCACCGGAATCCAGATGAAGTTCAATTTCACGCTCTCCTCTTACCTATTAGAATTCCTGTGGTGTTTTACAATCTCTATGGCCTCTCTGCATAACCTGTCACGGTACCCACTTGTGGCTGCTAGTACTTGAGTCGTTTAAAAATGAATGTGGTCGTTTCATGGCTGTAAAGCATGTTCCTCAACAGCTGATCTGTCACTCTTCTTAAATTGCCTTTGTGCTCTTTTAGTCAGTTTTTTGATCGTTCTTTTTGTGGTACTCACGTACACCTCCCCAGAACTACCGGGAATCCTATAAATTCCTATTTTTTCCAGAGGTTGCCTAGCATCCTTGGCCGATTTAAGGAGATCTTGTATCTTACGGATGTGTGTGTATATTATCCCGATGTTTACTTTCTTAAGATTTTTCCTATGCTGTCAGTAACTTCCTTAATAAAAAGCAGAGAAACTTTCGATTTCACCGCCGTTTGAGCATCGCTGTCATTTCTACGCTGTTACCTTCACGCACTTTTTCACCTTAGCGAACGAATAACCGCTCTTCAGTATCTGATGAGATGTTTTAATTGTGCGTCACGCAGCTCTGGTTCGCCTATTTTCCTTTCTCTACCGGCCAAAGTTTTTATGATGCCTCGCTTTTGTTGTGGATGGTGGTTCGAATTCTGCTGTAGGTAGCGGTCTGTGCGCCTAGGTTCTCGGTAAACCGCGTGAGCCAAGCTACCATCCTCTTTCTTAGAAACTAGCACAACACCAAGAAAATTCGATCTTGGCCTACCTTGTCCACCATGATAAATTGAATCTTCGGAGTAACCCATTGAGATATTTATGAAAACGGTGCGCTTCCTCCCTGCCATGCCACCACAAAAACGCATCCTCCAGGCACCGGAACCAGATATTCGGTTTCTTGTCCGCTTTTTCCAGTGCCTGCTCCTCGAATGTTTCCATAAAGGAGTCGCTATTACCGGGATTACGGAGCTGCCATAGCGACATCATCCGTCTGTTCATAGAACTCATCATTCCATTTGAAATACGTAGTTGTGGGTCCGTATTAAATCAATTCTGAAACATCGAGAGGATATATCCTATTCAGCTGTTGCAGCATTTCATTGAGGAGAACCATAGTCAATAGCGATGCATCAAAACTAACTAATATGTCCTCCGGCTGTACCACTATGCTGTTTAATTTACTGATAAAATGTGCCGAATTATTGATATACGAATCCGATCGGCCCAAAAACGGTCTTAATGATGTTGTCGATAACTTAGCAATCTAACAGGTGGGTTAACCGATAGCACTCACTACAGGCCTTAGACGTACATATTCTCTGTGCACCTTCGGTGATCAATAAAGTCTCGGTTGTAGCGCAACTGAACTGGACAGACTTTTCTGATCGCTCTGTTTGATAGAAGTTTTCTTTATCAACTGCGTAACAGTTCTAAAAACTTTTTCAGTGGGGTCTTTACTCAGTTTCCTGTATGTTTTCGGATCTACTAAGTAGTTAACCTTACTATCATAGTCGGTCCAATCACAACCGTAGCATTTCCCTTGTCAGCGGGGAGAATAATAACACTTTCGTTCCCATTCAGTCGTTTTATGGCATTCCTCCCACCGACAAGTAAATTACTTTTCGGAGGTTTTTCGAGAGACAGTAATCTTGTAGCTTCTATACGGATTTCTTCTGTCGTAACTTTGTCCAGACTACGAATGCCCGCTTCTACACTGACTATTATTTCCTCCGTGAGTATGACTCGCAGGCTAATGGCAGAATTTCCATCCTTGGCAAGCACATATCTCTCACCGTCAGATAATGAACGTCCGGATAAATTGATAACCGAGCGGGAAACGTCTAAATGGTGGATAGACTTATTAGTTTTCAAATTATCAAATTTCTTCTTCTATCTAGTAAACTTGGTCAACATACTCTTTCTAATAGTATTGTGCAACAGTCGGTCAATACTATCCCAGTCACCACTACACAATTTATTGCATACAGTAACATGGAGAGACATTAACCAACAGTCTGTGCTAGCCAGGTCCCGGTGAGTCTGTTGAATCCGCTCTCGCACTAAAGCCTCTGACAAGATTTTAAAAATCCTCGGCGCTTTAGCCGAGCTGCGTAGTCGCTTAATCCTAAAAAACTTCGGAATAACATTGACGACTCTGCAACGAGACACAAATGTGAGGTAACACAAAAGCTGCACTCTCTTCTTCTGGAGACCTTCCATGCTTTGCACATTTCTTGGTACCTCCTTGTGAAACTTTCACGGCCGGAAATGTTACAATTAATAAAATATTCTGGGCTATTATGCCGTGGTCGAATGGATTTCACCTTAAAATGCGACGCTCAGTCTCCATCTGCGGAGGACAAGATGTGAATCGGACATTCAAAGAAGCTAAGTTGCCCCTTGAAAATGTTCTCTGTAAATGAGGACGAAATGTTGAAATCAAGGTGAAATCCATTCGACCACGGCATACTAGCCAGAAAGGTTTTATTATCTTGAGCAAAGCAGTCCACGCACTAAATGGGAAAAAACGAGAAGAACAAGTCGTGTTACTGTGCGTCTTGACACGCCGTGTATAGTAATGTTTCATGCCAGGAGACAAGCTTGGATTACGGCTACCTATTCTTACACATTCTAGTAGACAAGTTTCTCAACATTCCTCCAGAAGGCATTTGTAGGGAAGGTGGCACTCCCGAACAGAAAGCCGTCTGTGTTTTGAATTTTGCCAACAATGATTCTGTAATTACAGTTCAGCAGTTATTAATTTGCAAAGATAAAGATACAGCGAAATGAGAGAGTCTTTCGGGTGCGAAATTAATAGATTATAAGGATGAAGCATACCTTATAATGTGTTAATCTTCCACTTTGTTTTCTTTCCGTTTGGTAAATTCTTACGATGAACCAATCAGTATCTAAAGAAATATATTTCATGAAACACGTAATATATTAAAAACCAAAGAGTCCATATTAAATATGATGCGTAGACATTACAAGCTAGAAGTTAAAAGGACTGTCTTTGTGATACTTCCTTTTTTTTTGATACAGAATATTGCAAAAAGGAGGACTTTCTCTTCCGTTATATTAATTCTGCTGTTGTAGATGGTGTGATCGGAGGTATGTATAAGGGATTCTTTGTATTTATGGAATAAGAAACTCAATTTTATTTAAAAGATGTCTGCAAGTATTTTGTAGGATGTAAAGGAAATTTTTGATTTGATATTTATTACCTCGATCGCGTGTATGTATTAAGCCGCCTTCTTCAGATCCACAGAGCTCTGATTATGAAATCATGCTGTATGATAAACCGCATGATTTCATAACATGTACACTGTGTATCTGCAGATGGCAGCTTAGTCATGCTATGTGACGAACAGCATCATTTCATAACATGTAGCCGGTCGGAGTGGCCGAGAGGTTCTAGGCGCTGCAGTCTGGAACCGCGCGACCACTACGGTCTCAGGTTCGAATCCTGCCTCGGGCATGGATGTGTGTGATGTCCTTAGGTCAGTTAGGTTTAACTAGTTCTACGTTCTAGTGGACTGATGACCTCAGAAGTTAAGTCTCATAGTGCTCAGAGCCATTTGAACCACATCATAGACAATGTTGGTCTGCAGACGGCAACTTAGTCCTGTCGAAACTAGTAATCCAGTATATATACACGCGAACAAGGTAACAAAAAATCTTCGTATCAGAAGCTTTCTTTACACTGAATTAATTTATCACTTTACAGCAGACAATGTTGGTATTTATAATCATTTGTAGAATGCTATATTTGATCACAATAATTGCATGAGTTTTTTACGTTTCAGAGATAAGTATCAGGATTGTGCGCTTATTGTTTGAGAGCATAACGACTGAATGCTATATCGCATCGTGTCGTTTAATTATTACTTTCATACAAAGTCGAACCTTTTCTAGAAGAGCGATCTAATGCTTGTTACCACTTTTTTACGTGGAAGTCAGCACGCTTTTTCACCAGGCAAGGAATACTTGTATTGTATTGTATTGTATTGTATGGAACTGGGGACCTAGAAACGACGGAGAGGCTTCGTTCTCGTTGTAGCCCTCAGTGGTTCACAACCCCACAACAGGCTACAGCAGTTCACTCACCCCACACCTGCCCCACACCGAACCCAGGGTTATTGTGCGGTTCGGCCCACAGTGGACTCCCCCGGCAACGTCTTAAACCAGACGAGTGTAACCCCTATGTTTACGTGGTAGAGTAATTATGGTGTACGCGTACGTGGAGGAAGTGTTTGCGCAGATATCACCGACATAGTGTAATTGAGGTGGGATAAGGGGAGGCAGATGGAAAACCGCCTTAAAAACCATCCACAGACTGGCCGGCACACCGAACCTCGACACTAATCCGCCGGGTGGATTCGTGCCGGGAACCGACACGGCTTCCCTCCGGAAAGCAGCGCGTTAGACCGCACGGCTAACCGGGCCGACAAGGAATAGTTATAAACAACGAAAATATACAATAGCCATCAGGGACTCATGCACCAAAAGCAGAAGGTAAATACTAAAGCATTTCGGTTGGTAAGAAAAAAAACTGACAAAGCTATTCAGGATCATTAAATTTCTTATTTGATGTATGTTATAAGGGTAGCTGCATCGTGCGTCGCTCTTGTAGCGTAATTTCCCCGAGGTGAAACATTCTTAAACGCATTGCATACATTTTTATGACGTCAAAAATTTTTTTTCCAAATTTTATTCTGCCAGTAAGGAAAGGGTACGTTACAAGGGCTACCTATCATTTAGCATTTTTACTGACGTCTGTATGAGGCTGCACTTAAACGCTTGTACTAGCATCGCTGTTGTCTGTATATGACAAGCTAACTCTATGCACCGGATTAGGACTCCTGTGCGTACCTTTGCCATTCGTGGGCACTGCGCTACTAGTTATTCCGCCCAAGCAACCCTCACGTAACGCATCAAAGTCACTATTTATCGCTGACTGCTTCCCTTGTCTTCCAAACCCAGAACTTGGTCCACTCACAGTTTTAACTAGTCAAACAGAGAGGCTAGAAGGGAAGGTCCGTCCCATTTCAAGTTGTGGCGTCTATGACGCCCTAATGTTAGGGCTAGATGCGTGGTACAGCGCAATTGAAGACAAGATACCTGGGCAGTCTTTTACCGATAGTCGACATCAGAAGACGTCGCGAGTTAATCGACTTTGAAATAACCGTTACAATACGAATGGGTGACAGCAAGTCTGAGATTACAGAAGAACTAGAGTTTCCGAGGTCGACGGTGCCAAGCGCGCGTCTTCAATATTGGAGAAAAAAGTGACCACACGTTTAAGGGGCCGAACAGGAAATCCAAGTTATACTTTATGTGTTTCTGTGGTGTCGGTTCTGTCGGGTGCGTGTAACTTTAGTATGGATGCACAAAAGTGTCCGTGCCTTTGCGGGACTACAGACAGGACTTTCTGCAAGCAGGTAAGTGAATGAGCAGTGGACGCAACTAGCATGTGACAAGTTGAGAATTTGGGACGGACGGGAAGTGTTTCCAGATGGCCGAGGGGTTGGGGCAACCGCTCACTTTAAACGGAAAATCCGAGTTCGAGTCCCGGTTCAGCATTAATTTTCAGCTATCTCCATCCAATTCCTTCGATGCCCGATAACGACTGGAGTCGGTTTTCCCTGCGAAATTGGAAATTCAAGTGATCGATGAACCGACGTCACGCCACCTCCACAGTACCATATGGGGTGATCCATGTTCTGCAGTTAGACTAATGGCGATTCGAATGTTCGGCGTCAGAAACCCATTTGTACAGGACATATTCTTCACTAGCCGACGACCGACGACACACTCAGTACCTTCCCTACACGTTTGCTCTGTCAGTGTAAAGGCTATGCAGCATTCAGTCTACCGCTAATGAATGGCTAGAGATCTAGGGATCAAGTCATGGTCCGACTCACAGGTTTAATTTTCCAGGCAGATTCTAGGCAATGCACACTCCGCTACAGACTGATGATTCATTCTGGCACGCACCATATACCACACGTGGAGTAAATGATTTCTTTCTCCGAATCCTCATGCTTCACGCATCACTTGCACAATCTAAGGCCAACAAACTAAAAATAGCGTGTCGAGTATGCGAAGTTATTATTGACCCATGGAGGAATTATTCCGAGGTTCTATTGACTGTGATACAATATTTTATCCACTGTAGGAGTAAATGGTTATACACTGAACGAAAAAAAAAAAAAAAAAACTCGCAGCACCAAGATGGAGTTGTGTGACATAAACGGAGGTTGGTGGGCGTGTGTCTATATCTGAAAGATGGTGTCTATTGAAATTTCAACCAGTCGCATAAGAGCGACGCTATTAGCACCACTACGAGGGTGCAAATACACGCTATAACACTCATGAGCGCTAGTTACGTGGCGACTGATGTTAGTCAAGAATGCTCTTAAGACGACAAAGACGCCATTATCAACACATCACTGAGTTTGAAAGAGGGCGTGTAATAGGGCTACGAGAAGCTGGAGGTTCCTTCTGTGATACTGCAGAAAGATTTGGCAGGAATGTATCTCTGTACATAGAGGCGCAGATTACAAGAATGTACGGCGGCAAGAAGAGCAGGCTCTGGACGGCCACGTGGCAGTACCCAGTACCCTTCGTGTTGGGTTTATGAGTCTGGCACATTGTGCTGCATCTGTAGCAGCAATTTGAGCAGCTGTTACAAAGCGGTTACTTTAAGGTTAGCTCCGAGCCAGACCCCCTGGAACGTGCATTCTACTGACCCCAAACCACCGCCATTTGCGGCTTCAGTGATGTCAAGCGACAGCTCATTGAAGGGCACGGTGAAATTCTGTTGTGTTTTCTGATGAAAGCTGGTTATGCCTCGGTGCCAGTGGTGGCAGTGTCAGCTGAGGGCCTGCATCCAAGCTGTCTACGTGCTAGACACACTGGACTCATCGTATCGGATGCGATTTCGTAGGATAGCAAGAGCACTCCGGTGGTCGTCCCTCGCTCCTTGACTGCAATTTTGTAGTATGGTGAACTGTTCTGCTGCCATTCATGAACAGCATTTCGAGGAGGGGAGGGGGTTCCAACAAGATAACGTTCGACGCACATACCGCTCGTGTAACCCAACATACTGTACAGAGTGTCAACATGTTGCCTTGACTTGCTCGAACACCGGATCCGAATCCAATGGAGCACATCTGTGACATCATCGGCCGACAACTCCTGCGTCATCCACAAATACCATTAATCGTCCCTATATTGACTGACCTAGTGCAAAAGGCATGAAACTCCATCCCACAAACTGTATAACACAATGCATGCACGTTCTAATGCTTGTATTCAACAATCTGACGATTGCATTAGCAATTAATGTACCAGCATTTCGCATTTGTTATGACCTATATCGCACTTATATTAACCTGTGATCTCACCATGTCAAACACTTAACTATGTTAGCTACACAGGTTTATTCCTGAAATATCATTACTCTACATTGATTACTTTTTGATGTTGTCATTTTTTCCGTCAGTATATATTGTGTATCCGCAAAACTGAAAATCCTCATGCCATACTGTAGTGTGAAGAACAGCAGTTGTCACTGAATTTTTCTTTTTGTTTAGTATGTTAACGCGAGTAGCAATTATATCATGTAAATATATCGTAGTTGATACACTACTTCTATGACTCTAGATAACTGCGAGATGACTCGTAGAGCCCTGTTCGGGAAGAAGACAGTGTGTCACTTCCTCAGCATAGCTCTATATTTCTTTAGAATTACGTAATTCACCATAGGGTCAACACCTTGTGTTCAGCACTTTTTTCAGTATGTATGTCGCAAAATGTCGAAACATGTATTGAAGTAAATTAGTTTAGTATTCGATCTTGATGGAAACTGAAATAAAGCTTCATAAAGTTATCGCGTAATAATTTGTGGAATAAAGCTTAAATGATTATGGTCTTGAGCGTCCTAATTATGGGACTTACTTACTACGTCGTCCACATTCCCCAAAACTGACGTCAAACTATTTCTTTCTTTGGGTGTGTACAAAGAGCCTTATGTACGTAAATGCACGTCCATATGATTTACATGACTTGAGAAATACTCCGGAGGTTCTAACATCAGTAACTCTACACATGTAACTCATGATACTGTAGAAACTCTCCTACCGACTGAATGTTTGCCATGTGACCAATGGGCCTGATACGAAGGACTTGCAATCCAACTGTTTGACTTCCTTTTCCTAATGCGTAATCTATCAAAGCAAGTTAAAGTTAATAAATCATTAAATGGCTTTAAAACGCTTATACGTATACTGAAACACTCGATAATGTGAGGAGAAAATATAAAAAAAGTTTCCGTGGTTGTTAGAAGAATTTAAGGTTTTATTTGTTGGTTAGACACATAGCGAAATGTAAGTAATGGCGCGCAGTTTGTATTGTGTAATGTGTCGAAAGACATGGCGGGAAAGGACGTGGCGTTGGGGGAGGGGGGAGGGATGACAGGGGGTGCCTCTAAATTAGAGTTGCCTGATTCAAAGAAAGAAAGGTCCCGACTCGTTGTTATACCTAAGAGGACATTTTGCCCTAAAAGCCGAGCACTTATTCGAAACGGAAGGGAGTCAGTTGAGCATATTCAATCGCTTACTAATTATCACTTATAGTCTCTTTTGAGGTATCAACCCTAACACGTTGACTGCCGTACACTTTGTGATATATTTGTCACCGCTGGACCAGAGCGAGCCACGGCGTCTAGCATGCTCCGCTGTGGCAATCAACGTTTTAACATTGCATACACTAAAAACGTCCTTATAATTCTGAGTTATGATAGCAACTAAATTCTCCTTTTTAACTGCTCACTTCCTACTTAATTCTCGTTCGCACTTGGGTTACCCAACACGGATTTGAGCCAGGCTCATGCCTGGTGGAAAGGGGACAGTTTGCAAGTAGCTTGGCTGTGACTTTGTGTGTGTGTGTGTGTGTGTGTGTGTGTGTGTGTGTGTGTGTGTGTGTGTGCGTGCGTGCGTGCGTGCGTTCTAGGCTCTTTTGGTCTAGGAAGAAAGACGTCGGACACAGTCACACAGTCATAACAATAGCACTGGTTAGTACACACACACACACACACACACACACACACACATACACACACACACACACACACACACATTGATAAGCCAAACCATTACGACAACCGCCTACTGCGACGTTGGGTGCCGTGTGATGGCGATGCGGGCACGTGAGGCGATAACAAAAGTATGTAAGCGGAGTAGTCACGGACGGCGGATCACCCTAGTGAAGATATGGGCTGCAAATGGGGACATCCACATCTACATCTACATGACTACTCTGCAATTCACATTTAAGTGCTTGAGAGAGGGTTCGTCGAACCACAATCATACTATCTCTCTACCATTCCACTCCCGAACAGCGTGCGGGAAAAACGAACACCTAAACCTTTCTGTTCGAGCTCTGATTTCTCTTATTTTATTTTGATGATCATTCCTACCTATGTAGGTTGGGCTCAAAAAAATATTTTCGCATTCGGAAGAGAAAGTTGGTGACTGAAATTTCGTAAGTAGATCTCGCCGCGACGAAAAACGTCTTTGCTTTAATGACTTCCAACTCAATTCGCGTATCATATCTGCGACACTTTCTCCCCAACTATGTGATAATACAAAACGAGCTGCCCTTTTTTGCACCCTTTCGATGTCCTCCGTCAATCACACCTGGTAAGGATACCACACCGCGCAGCAATATTCTAACAGAAGACGAACGAGTGTAGTGTAAGCTGTCTCTTTAGTGGACTTGTTGCATCTTCTAAGTGTCCTGCCAATGAAACGCAACCTTTGGCTCGCCTTCCCCACAATATTATCTATGTGGTCTTTCCAACTGAAGTAGTTCGTAATTTTAACGCCCAGGTACTTAGTTGAATTGACAGCCTTGAGAATTGTACTATTTATCGAGTAATCGAATTCCAACGGATTTCTTTTGGAACTCATGTGGATCACCTCACACTTTTCGTTATTTAGCGTCAACTGCCACCTGCCACACCATACAGCAATCTTTTCTAAATCGCTTTGCAACTGACACTGGTCTTCGGATGACCTTACAAGACGGTAAATTACAGCATCATCTGTGAACAACCTAAGAGAACTGCTCAGATTGTCACCCAGGTCAATTATATAGATCATGAACAGCAGAGGTCCCAGGACGCTTCCCTGGGGAACACCTGATATCACTTCAGTTTTACTCGATGGTTTGCGGTCTATTACTAAGAACTGCGACCTTCCTGACAGGAAATCACGAATCCAGTCGCACAACTGAGACGATACTCCAAAGGCCCGCAGCTTGATTAGAAGTCGCTTGTGAGGAACGGTGTCCGGCAATCTAGAAATACGTAATCAACTTGAGATCCCCTGTCGATAGCGGCCATTACTTCGTGCGAATAAAGGGCTAGCTGCGTTGCACAAGAACGATGTTTTCTGAAACCATGCTGATTACGTATCAATAGATCGTTCCCTTCGAGGTGATTCATAATGTTTGAATACAGTATATGCTCCAAAACCCTACTGCAAACCGACGTCAACGATATAGGTCTGTAGTTAGATGGATTACTCCTACTACCCTTCTTAAACACTGGTGCGACCTGCGCAATTTTCCAATCTGTAAGTACAGATCTATCGGTGAGCAAGCGGTTGTATATGAGTGCTAAGTAGGGAGCTATTGTATCAGCGTAATCTGAAAGGAACCTAATCGGAATACAATCTGGACCTGAAGACTTGCCCGTATCAAGCGATTTGAGTTGCTTCGCAACCCCTAAGGTATCTACTTCTAAGAAACTCATGCTAGCAGCTGTTCGTGTTTCAAATTCTGGAATATTCCATTCATCTTCCCTGGTGAAGGAATTTCGGAAAACTGCGTTCAATAACTCCGCTTTAGTGGCACAGTCGTCAGTAACAGTACCATCGGCACTGCGCTGCGAAGGTGTTGACTGCGTGTTGCCGCTTTTCTACTTTACATACGACCAGAATTTCTTCGGATTTTCTACCAAATTTCGAGATAATGTTTCGTTGTGGAACCTATTAAAGGCACCTCGCATTGAAGTCCGTGCCAAATTTCGCGCGTCTGTAAATTTTAGCCAATCTTCCGGATTTCGCGTTCTTCTGAACTTTTCTTCTGAACTTCGCATGCTTATTCCGTTGCCTCTGCAACAGCGTTCGGACCTGTTTTGTGTGCCATGGGTGATCAGTTCCATCTCTTACCAATTTATGAGGTATGAATCTCTGAATTGCTGTTGCTACTATATCTTTGAATTTGAGCCACATCTCGTCTACAGTTGCATAGTCAGTTCGGAAGGAATGGAGATTGTCTCTTAGAAAGGCTTCTAGTGACACTTTATCCGCTTTTTTTTTAAACGCTATTTTGCGTTTGTTTCTGGTGGATTTGGAAGAAACGGTATTGAGCCTAGCTACAACGACCTTGTGATCACTAATCCCTGTATCAGTCATGATGCTCTCTATCAGCTCTGGATTGTTTGTGGGTAAGAGGTCAAGTGTGTTTTCGCAACCGTTTACAATTCGCGTGGGTTCGTGGACTAACTGCTCGGGTAATTTTCGGAGAAAGCATTTAGGACAATCCCGGAAGATGTTTTCTGCCTACCACCGGTTCTGAACAAGTATTTTTGCCAACATATCGAGGGAAGGTTGAAGTCCCCACCAACTATAATCGTATGAGTGGGGTATTTACTTGTTACGAGACTCAAATTTTCTCTGAACTGTTCCGCAACTATATCATCGGAGTCTGGGGTCGGTATAAGGAGCCTATTATTAAATTAGTTCGGCTGTTAAGTATAACCTCCACCTATACCAATTCGCACGGAGTATCTACTTCGACTTCACTACAAGATAAACCACTACTGACAGACAAAAACACTCCACCACCAATCCTGCCTAATCTATCTTTCCTGAACACCGTCTGAGACTTCGTAAAAATTTCGGCAGAACTTATTCCAGGCTTTAGCCAGCTTTCTGTACCTATAACGATTTAAGCTTCTGTGCTTTCTATTAGCGCTTGAAGCTCAGGGACTTTCCCAGCACAACTAAAACAATTTAAAACTACAATTCCGACTGTTTCTTGATTCAAGCACGTCCTGTATTTGCCATGCACCCTTTGTGATTGCAGCCCACCCCGTACTTTCCCGAGGCCTTCTAACCTAAAAAAACCGCCCAGTCCACGCCACACAGTCTCCGCTACCCGTGTAGCCGCCAGCTGAGTGTAGTGAACTCCTGACCTATTCAGTGAAACCCGAAACCCCACCACCCTATGGCGCAAGTCAAGGAATCTGCAGCCAACACGGTCGCAAAACCGTCTGAGCCTCTGATTCAGACCCTCCACCCGGCTCTGCACCAAAGGTCCGCAGTCAGTTCTGTCAACGATGCTGCAGATGGTGAGCTCTGCCTTCATATCATAAGCAAGACCGGCAGCCTTCACCAAATCAGATAGCCGCTGGAATCCAGAGAGAATTTCCTCAGATACAAAGCGACACACGTCATTAGTGCCGACATGTGCCACCACCTGCAGCTGGCTGCACCCTGTGCTCTTCATGGAATCCGGAAGGACCCTTTCCACATCAGTAATGACTCCACCCGGAATGCACACGGAGTGCACACTGGATTTCTTCCCATCCTTAGCCGCCATATCCCTAAGGGGCCCCATTACGCGCCTAACATTGGAGCTCCCAACTACCAATAAGCCCACCCTCTGTGATTGCCCGGACCTTGAAGACTGAGAATCATCCTCTGAAACAGGGCAGGCAGCAGCATCTGGCTCAGCCAGAGACAGTGCCTGAAACCTGTTTGTCAGACGCACCGGGGAGGCTTTCTGATCAGCCTCCGGGGACGTCTTTCGCTGCCTGCCACGCCTTGGAACGACCTCCCAAGGAACCACAGGCGAGGGCTCAGCCCCACTGCGGGCAGCAACCGGGGCTACCACAGCGGCAGACCGATCTGGGGACAGACGGGACGAGGTTGATATCCCCGTGATATCCAAGTCCGGCTCCCCATTGGCAACAGCCTCAAGCTGCGCGACCGAAGTCAGCGCCGCTTACAGCTGTGAGCGAAGGGATGCCAACTCAGCCCTCATCCGAACACAGCAACCACAGTCCCTGTCCATTCTAATCGATGTTGAACAACAGCTACTGAAACACGAGCCAGTGCCTAGATAACGCAAGGGAAACACGCAAAGAATGTATTTACTAACCTGAACAAATGCCTAACGACTGCGCTACAATCTGCCTGAATTTACGATTACAGTAACTAAAACTCGAAATTACACCTCCTATACGAAACTCACACGCAATTTAAGTAAGAATCTACGAAGTAGACTGAGATAAACGATTTTGACACAGGGCAGATTATTATTACGCAGAGCCCATGAACGCGTATCTAGAAAACAGCAAATGTTCTCGCACTACTGTCGTGAGCATCTACGGAAAGAAGTAGGACAGTGTAACTACCGATGGGCTTCAAATGCTTGAACGTACAGAAGCTATCACAGACCGTGAGGTTTGGAGGCTTGTCTCCTTTGGAAACGAGGATAGATGGTGATCTACGGCATATAGGCGTACCTGCCGAAAGAGCACAATGCTAGAGCACGCACAACTGTTTCGGAGCACACCGTTCATTGTATCTTGTAGAACATGAAGCTCCGCAGCAGACCACCCATTTGTGTCCACATGTTGGCCCAATGACATAGTCAATTAAGAGTGCAATGGACACGGGACACGGGGACATCGGAAACCGATCGTCGTTCAAAGCAAACATGTCAGGTCTTCGTGTGAATAATGATGTCACTAAGTCGATAGTCGTCTCCACAAACGCCTTCATCGAGGTGAACGGCGGCTCTAAACGTGAGCTCGTCACGGAGGCAGGCCGGTGGGAGCAGTACTATGCTATGCACGGGACCTGTGGTAGTAACCGAAGACACGCTTACAGGTGCGAACCACTTGTATCTCTTCATGCCTGATGTCTTCCCCGACGACAATGTCATCTTTCAGCGGTACAACTGAACCGTGTGACAGAAGCATTATAGTGAACTCACGTTGATATCTCAAATTCGCCTTATGTAAATCCTATGGAGCCCATCTGGGTCGCTATCGAGTGCCATCAGCTGGTACGCAAATCAGCAGCCCGTTATTTAAGAGAACTACATGACCTGCGTAGACATGCTACATTCTTCCACAAACCTACCAACAAACTGTCGAACCACAGATAGTGTGACGTATTTCGTTCAAAAGACGGACTATCAAGTTATTAAGCAGGTGGTCATAATGTTTTGGCTCATCATTGTGTATCCTGATGGTACATCTCCTTATTCCTCCTTATACTAGTTCCCCGCAATTGTGTCATTATTTTTGAAAGGACCTAAGTTTTTCCTTCTCTACTTCATCGTTAAAATGCCTAAAAAAAGTTGGACAGGAAGGACTTTCGCACAGAATGGCCAGAAATAATCCGAAAATCTTTTAAGGTGTTGGAAGGTAGGTTCTATTCAGAAATAATTATTAAGAAAAGAATTCAATCCGTTGCGCCATTTACGAGTTAATTAGCACTGAAGTTAGCCGATCAGGCCTTTGCCCACATGAATTCAAGCGGCCCGCCATGGATGGTGAAGAAAACATATTCTTGTTTGGTTTCCTAAAAGCGAGCAAGAGAGCGATACAAAATTGGACACTGGACGGTAATAAGGATCGAACTAAAGCCAAAGGCTGAGAAGTCTCGTGCGCTATCATCCACGCTGTGAGTACAACTGACACATCTAGCATTTCTCGGGCAGCTTGAACTTGCAGGTGAAACTGCCTGATTGATTAACTTCAATGCTACTTACCCCGGAAGCGGCGAAAGATATCGAACTTTTTCTCAAAAAGTACTTTTCAGCACAACCTACCCTGCAACACGCTCACAAGCTTTTCAGACTGTTTCTGACCAACCTGTGTATTTAGCAGGACACGACTGTAAAAAGCCTCACAACCCTATTCTAGCTGTCTGTATATGGAAAAGGGCATGCCACAATAGGAGAGCCTCAAACAGCCATAGTCGGAGTGGATGATGAGCATGGGTAACCATCTCGTCGTTCTATCGTCTACAGAGCTGCACGGGCTTGAAAAATGAAGGTGCTTGTCGAAGATATCTGACGAATACACTTATCAATGGGACGCGTGACTTGCAGATATCGCAAAAACTGAACGTAACTAAAAATAATGCTGGTATACTTTCGCAGAGGAAATATCTTCGCAAGTGAATGTCTTTACGTGGCAAAAGATAGCTGAAGTTTTTACCAAATAGTTTGATTGGCGAGATGAAACACCCGAGCTGGTCAATCACATAAACTCATAGAAAACTTCTGCAGATCTGTAGGAAAGAGATCGTCATAGTGTGTATAACTTGAATTCCACTCTCCTCGAGAGACACTTTCCCGTTAGGTTTGCTGTCAGGCTCCTGAACTACCGCTAGGATGTCACACAAGACTTGCATGTGCATGTGGGCGAGAGAGAGCTAGCAGCCACCTGTCTTGGTCCAACCTGTCCACCACTGCAAGACTAATTTGCTACCGTTCATAGATAGTGCTCTTTCTCATTGTGCGACATGAATGTCGCACAACTACATACATTTCATCACACCTCTCGTCATTTGTTCAGAATAAGAAAAACTAAAACCATTTATATTTCATTATTGGGATTTTGTAAAGGATAACTGAAATCAACTAACCATTTTCCAGAATTATATTTTATGTAAATAAAGCTACTGCACTCAACTTAATCTTTAGTTTTAAATAATTGCTGCTGCAGCACTCAAGTGCTATTGCCTCATAGTCAATAAATGTAATGTACACCAGTTTGACCTGCAATATGAATCTTAACCAAATTCATATTTACATAACAGACTTCACATTGTGGGACTACTACTAAATCTATTACACAGCAAGCTGTATCGCATTTAGACGGAAAAAGTTGTATAATCACTTATACAGAATGGAGGAATTATATTATCTGGAATAACAAGGAATTGCATAGGAACGTAAGTCTGCCAGCGACTCATGTTAGTAGGAAAGTAATTTGAGGTGTTATATGAAAAGCTGGGGCACTCATTTGATGTTTATTACTTAGTTCTTTATAAATGATATGATACCTACATTGCATGCTCATAAAATACGCTCATCTTCTTTCACGTGTTCTCTGCTCTACAGGAACCAGCACATTCTACCTTTTCACACAAAACATGATTTCATTTGGTGAGTGACAGGGAGTGCATGAGGGTCAGCGCAGCATTGGAACACCTGTCTCGACTGAACCCATGAAAGCACAGGAAACATGCGGTATTTCGTTATCTTGTATTGTAGGTGAGTCCTAAATGAGGAAAAGTATTCTGAGGACCGGATGCTGCTACGCGGAACAAGTGATGGACCGTCGTTGATTTTGTTCATCACCACGTGTACACAATATCAAGAAAAAGCATAACCATTTAACGAGAAACATACAAATTCCACGACCACGACAGGTTATTCACCCACAGATGCATTACAAAACACACCAATGAGCTGACATATATCTTCCAGCATTTGAAATATACGAGAGAGAACAAATCCCATCGTAGTGGATGTGGAACTGTATCAGAACTTACAATCCACAGGTTGCCGCCGGTAACACAACGTAGAGTCTCATGTCAGGGAATGTGTGTCCTGTAAACGGAAAGAGCAGTTGGCGGAAGGAAAACTGCTGCGTGCGTGACGTGTTTACAACCCAGCGCTGCTCACTCTAGCCGATACTCGCCGCGGCGACAGCTGCTAACGGACACGTCGTAGTATTACTACCGCTGCAACTTTTACAAAGAAGGAATATGACAACATCCTTCTCACCTATGGGCTTGCCGATAAACGAACTGACGTTGAAAGACGACTGTATCACGAGATGTTTCCAAACCGGTGCCTTCCGTCCGCAAAAGCATTTTACTCTGTGGATAGGCTCTTGAGGGAATATGGTGCACGAGTGGGCAGAAGAAACCCCCACAGCACAGTGGTACGAGGGTACCAACAAAAATGCAGTGTAAATTCTGGTGGGTATTATCGATCGGTATCTCATAGGGCCACATGTGCTACCACCAAGGCTAACAGGAGAGCGACATCTGCGTTTCCTGCATGCTACGTTACCGGAATTGTTTGGCCTAGCGTTTGAACTTGTGGTACAAGTATGATGGAGCTCCCACTCACTTCAGTGGCACAGTGCGACTCCACCTGGACAATTTCTGCTCTACCAAATGGACTGGTCATCGAGGCCCTGTTGCATGGCCAACTAAATCGCCAGACCTTAACACACTGGACTTCTTTCTGTGGAGCCATCTGAAATCTGTGATTTGTAAAGGAAGGATTGTTGATTTCAACAAGTCGCGACGCAGAATACAACATATCTGTGATGTTTTGTGAAGAGATACACTCATTGTGTACAGCAATTCTTTCTGCTGAGAGTCGAAGTATGCCGTACACACCGTGGCGGTCATTTTGAACAATACTTGTGAAACGCCACTGCATCTTGTGATCATGTGTTTCTATGGAAGTTCAAATTTTTGCAGTTGTATTTTATTCAGTTGGATTAACTGAGACATACCTGACAAGTCGTATTTTATATTCTGATCCTTTGTACTAGCTCCTTGAAGGTAAATCCAGAACACAAAACCAAATAAACAACCTGCATGCACAGTAATGCGGTTCTTCCTCAGTTTCCCTTGCCCATGCTAACTAACAACGATGCAAAATACCAGGTGTCGGAAACAGAACAAGATAGATGTGGACACTCTCATTGCACGCCTTGTCACGCAGACCGTCGACTGACGCCACATGCCTCACCTTTTAATCGGTGGCGTCGGTTACCTGCAACAATTGCATGCTGTGCAGTGATGCTGACCTTTCCCCTTGGCCTATATCGGCGAGTATAATATTCAACTGCATTGCCAATTAGTGTCATAAGAAAAAAAAGCACTCCGTCTTCAGGCCACTAGTGGCCTACCGGGACCATCCGACCGCCATGTCATCCTCAGTGGAGGATGCGGATAGGAGGGGCGTGGGGTCAGCACACCGCTCTCCCGGTCATTATGATGGTATTCTTGACCGAAGCCGCTACTATTCGGTCGAGTAGCTCCTCAACTGGCATCACGAGGCTGAGTGCACCCCGAAAAATGGCAACAGTGCACGGCGGCCTGGATCGTCACCCATCAAAGTGCCGACCACGCCCGACAGCGCTTATCTTTGGTGATCTCACCGGAACCAGTGTATCCACTGTGGCACGGCCGTGGCGTCATAAGAGCATGGGGAAAACGAATTTCTGTATATAGCTCAATGTATGCCACTCTATATGAAATATTTTTCCTCATGTGCGTCTCGCCCTGTCTATGCCTTACAAATGTGTCACAACTAAAAAATAATATATTTCCACACTAAATGGAAGACTATTCTTTGTTTCAGGACAAGAGCCACGTGGCATCCGTGAGTGTAACAGTACCGATTCACAGGCTACTGTATTATGCAACCCCAAAGAACATCAAATAAAGACGTATGCTTGATAGAAAAAAAAAAAAAAAGTAAACTTTTTTAGTTAGCAATTCACTCTTCCCTCTCTACAGTTTTCTACAGGGTTATTATAATTGAAGTTAAACTTTCAAACCGCTATAGAAATAACACCACTGGTCAGGAAGACGTCCAATTGCAACGGAATATTATCAGAGAAGAAAAATAAATAGTTACAAAATGTAGCAATAGATGGCGCTGTAAGCATCATAACTTAATGGTGGTCAACTACAAATGACAACTGAATCATACAACAATGCCTAACGTGTACGTTTGATGTTAAACAAACTGTACTACTCAGTGTGCATGTTAGTTACGTATGCCCATCCACCACGGCAAGGTATACAGGATAGGAAAAATCGGTTTTTAATTGTCCTGTGGCCAAAAACCGCATAAAAAGATCAGTCACATAGGTTTTTAATTGACCTGACGCTAAAAGCCGCATAAAAATCATCCGTCAAAATCAAATCGGATTATTACTTTTCGTGTGACTGGCGCAAAACATGTTCAATATGCTCTCCACCGTTTTCTGCAACAAGCTGAGATCCAGAAACAGCATGTTCCACAAATGATCGAAGTGTTTCCGGGGTCACGTTCAGAATATGTTGCACAACACATTCTGCCTTCAGTGCAGCTAAGTTTTCAATTGGAACACTGAACACAATATCTTTTAGATAGGCCCACAGCCAGAAGTCACACGGATTAAGATCAGGCGAAGGGACGGCCATGTTGTAGGGAAATGACCGCTGATAATTCTAGCATTTCAGAAATGGCGCTTCAGCAGCTGCTTAACTTGATTAGCAATGTGCGGAGATGCGCCATCTTGCATAAAAATGATCGCATCCAGACATCCGCGATGTTGGAGAGCTGGAATGAGGTGGTTGCGCAAAAGACATTCATAGAGCTTACCAGTGACGGTACAGGTAACAGGACCGGAAGCACCTGTCTCTTCGAAGAAATATAGACCTATGATAAATGATGCCGTAAGCCCGCACCAAACAGTGACCTTTTCAGGATGAAGTGGTGCTGGTTGATTTGCGTGTTGATTTTCCGTTGCCCATATTCGACAATTCTGTTTATTGACATATCCTGTCAGATGGAAGGGGGCTTCGCCTGTCCACAGAATCTTCCACGGCCAATTATTGTCCACTTCCATGCGTTCAAAAAATAGAAAAGCAAAGGTCTCTCTTGCTGATAGGTCAACAGAAAGTAACTGGTGCACATGAGTAATTTTGAATGGATAGCAAAGAAGGATGTTTCGTAGGATTTTACCCACGGTGCTCCTGGGTATGTCCAATGTTCGGGCAATTCTTCGTGCATTACACGTTTGCACACCACCACTCGTCTCCTGCAGCATTGCTGCGACCACTGCTTCCACTGACGTCGAATCAATTCGTTTCCTCCCTCTACCAGGTTGCACACCTAAGGAAACCGTCTTTAAAAATTTCCGAACCATTTTCTCCAGACCCACGGCTGTCGTCGGACCAACGGCTTTTTTCAAACCCTTCAGTTTCCAGAACTTATGCAGAGCGACGTGTGCACAATCATCATTCTTGTAATACAGCTTTACAAGCAGAGCGCGATCCTGCATTGAGACATGGCGAACGTTGCAGACGTGAAAGGAGGAAACGCCCTGCACCCGGCGTGTTTATACCAACTTCAATGGCTCATGAGCATCACAGTTGTTGTTTCCATTTACGTATTCTACCACATACAGCGGCACCTGTTGATAAATTTTCATTCTATTTATTTTCTTCTGCCATATGTTTTCCCCTTTTAGATAACATTCCGTAGCAATTTGACTTCATTCTGACCAGTGGTGTTCTTTCTTCAGCGTTTAGAAAGTTTAACTATAATTTCCCTGTACTTCTCATTTCCTCCTTGATTCGTCCATCATACGTTGCTCCCGACGTAACAGAATTCCTTCCCTGTTGTTGCTGTGGTCTCCTGACTGATTTGATGCATCTCTTCAAGGTAATCAAGCTTTATTCCCTATGTCTACTGCATTCCGATAATTGTCATTAGAATGTTTATTGCATTTGACAGGTCCTGCAAATCGTCTTCTCATGCAGGAGAGTAAAGTCGCAAACATTTATTAGCACTGATCCCATGTTTAAACAATCCTTTATTTTCGTCATTGCTTCTTTAACGTGCCAACTGAGCTGTGTTTGAGAAAGACTGCGTCCTTCTCTCAGGCCGCTTTTAATTCGATTAACTGGCTCTGGGATTTTTATAGCTATCTCTTGTATCTTGTACTTACTTTATATTAAGCGGCTTTCCTGAGGATTTCAAAGATGCTGCACCATTTTACGTTGTTGTAAGCTTGATTGTTCGTAATTTAAGAACCTGCCCATTCGCGACAAACCAATAACTTTCCATTTTCGATAAGAGCTTGCAGCAGCCCTTCGGCAAGTTGATTTTAGTCTTAACTGTTGAATCCTCGTACCAATGTAATCAAATCACTGTCAACGGATCAGTTATTTGCGTTGCAAATATTAACTGGTATATTTTTTCTATACTGTTATTTCAACCTCCTCGCCTCATATGGGTGCAGGGTGTCCTCCCAGCGGCGCAGATGCCGATGTCCGGCCAAAAGCTTTAAAATATACATAGAGATGAAATAAATACGATTAAAAGGTGAAAAGTTACATAAATGTTTTTAAAATTCTTAACAGAATACATTTTTGATCTTATTTGTATAGCATTAAATTGATTATCTTTGTTTTTTAAATTAAAATCGAAAGACTAAAAAGGGAAACATTAGAACAAAACATATATTTACGAAATGTTGCAGATTCGGTTATGTTCTTTAAAAAGCATAACTGTACTTTCACTAAAAACTTGAACAACCTATGCTGAGGGAGGACTTGTTTCCGATATAGAAAAGTTAGATGTTCTGTAGCGCTGACGGGTATTGGTATAAATATAGGATTCCCTTAAGTAAAATCTACGGTGATTAACGTAGGCGGTGGGATGGTTACTAGGAAGAGGAGTTTTTTAAGTAGGCAGGTCAGCTGTATGAAGAAGAAAAGGTACACGGAGAGTTGATGAGCGAAGAGGGAACAGGAAGCCACGATGTGGACTGGGACAGACGGAGAACAACTGCCGGCACTGGGACGAATAATTACGGGGGTGAATTTCATTTTCTCGAAGAGACAGTGTTGAAGTTGCTTTCTGGTGGGGTATGTAGAGTGTGGAGTTGTAGGGACGATGCGGTGAATTGATTTAGGCGTGGCAGTATACCAGGACGAGATCAGAAGGAAAATAATAACGCTACTGGAGTGTAGTTTGCGGATAGTGTAGGATATGGGGAGGTGATCAATGTGGGGAATCAGAGGTGGGAATCTGATGAAACTGCGGAGGTAGGGGAAGATGAGCGATTCGAAAAGCAACACGGAGAGCATGGTGCTCAAGGATATGTGAGGGTTGATAGAACTTGGGGTGAGTGGATATCAAGGCAACATTGTATTAACATAGGACAGAACAGTACTAACGCAGGAATTTTCGCACGTTACATATAGGCTGACGAAAGTGTCATGTTGAGTATGAAGTTGGGTCGACTCCGCCATCTCTTGAGCAACTGGTGCGCTAGCATTGCAGAGCGGTGCTGCAGCTGCTACAGCTCACGTGTGCGGCCGCATCGGTTTCTCGTTACCCTAATTTAATCGCCAGCATTCAGTGCCACCGGCGCGGACATGCAACGGGCCGCACCCTCACAGCCCCGTTCCCGTGGCTGCACACCAGAAGATGGCGCGTCGTATTAGGGGGAAACGCTTGCAGGTGTGCCGTTTCGCGCACCGGTCACACTACTTATCTGTTTTCGGTCAGGGAAATTTTGTTATCTGCCGAGTTAAACATTATTCTTAGTGACTACTGTACTAGTTACATAGAAAACTGTTCAAAATAACTGTAAGAGTAAGGTTCCGCAGCCGTTGCCACTGTCAATAAAAAATCTTCTGAGTATGTGACTGCAAGAGTCAATACATAAATTTCTTCATCGTTTTTGCCACTTAGCAAATGGCCATACTCAAGTTGTTCTGCTGCCTGCTGAGTAAGAAAAGTTTAAGTTTTTACATAAGAGAGGAAGGTTTTCGTAGACTGATAAGGTACTGAGTATGAAGAGGAGGGGTATTAGATATCTTTTATTGATGTTTGCTTAATGATGGAAATAGACGGTCTTTATTGGTTTTGCTTCATTTCTTGGAATTAATGATGCCTACATTGCAAGAACGCGGGCTTCTGAAAATATTATCGGAGTGTAGCACTCGGCCTGGTGTTTCGCCCCCGCTGACTTGATGTGCTGTCTCAAAGTATCATTCATACTCAGATGTCCGCGTGCTGATTGTTCACCTCCTCTACATAAACCAGCAACACTCGTAACCGATTTCGTAGACTCCAGCAGAACGTAGCTTGCGAGTCCAGCTTTCGTAGAGCCAATAATAACTCTTTTCTTTTTGCTGCTTCGGAAAATTGGCTTGATATCTGTTAGGCGGAGAATTTTGTCTTTTGCTGAAAGATACTGTCGAGTCGATGATTCGTGAAAGTTTCGCTACAGTTGCCGCACTCCCTCCTACCTCCCCCCTCCCCCTACCCCTCCTCTCACATGAGGCAGACAAAGTGAACGCGGACATGAATTAAGCCACCGAACCAAGTGTGTCACAGGAAGAATGACATACAGTGTCAGTACTAAGAAGCAATCGCGACCGCCTTGTCATTTAAATTTAAGCTGACAAGGTCAATTCCCGTGTGATAAAGGACATAATGGACTATGAAAAACTACAAGAGCGCTTCAGAGAGAACTTACTGATTACTGATGCCGTGTTCCTTGACCTCAGGAAGGCATTTGACACGGTCCCGAGTAGCTATTGGGCGGAAAAAAAACGAGCATATCGAGTATCTTACCGCATCTGTGACTGCATTAAAGACTTTCTTGCAAGTAGAACATAACACGTCTGTCTTAACGGAACAAATTCACCTGATGTAAAGGTAATATCCGGAATACCCCAAGAAATTGTGGTAGGATCGTTACTGATTACAACGTATACAAATAGGTCGCCCAACACAGTATTTTTTTTTTTTTTGCGATAAATGTATCAATCTGTATTTTATCCCCAAGACTATATACCTATGTGTCCCTTCCTCCTGTGTTTCGTGTTGTTTACAAGATGAGTAAAAGTCTAACTATTTACTGCATCTTTACTATCATACGCTCGGATTGATCCTAGGCTGACAGGGTATTAATAAGCGGTTGATCAGCGCTTTACTCTGTATGGCATAATTTGGATACATCAATGATATTATAACTGTTTCACAACTCATTTGTGCTATTTTACTTAAAGTTGTCATTTTATAAACATTTCTAGTTACAATATTTCAAACAGTATAGGATTATTTTAATATGTTAAGATTAAAATTGTATACCCCTTCCCCCTCCCTTTATTGCGACACGGCGATGTACAATGTTTGTTATTTACAGAAAACAATTTTATCGTCATACAACTACAGAAGATCTTATGTACGGTATCTTAAGTTTTCCAACTTTAATCGATTCCCTTACAATCCTCTAGTAATCTATATAATAGCCCGCCGGGCTAGCCGGTCTAACGTGCCGCTTCCACAGCGGGAAGGCGTGCCGGTTCCCGGCACGAATCCGCCCGGCGGATTAGTGGCGTGGTACGGTGTGCCGGCCAGCCTGAGGATGGTTATTAAGGCGGTTTTCCATCTGCCTCTGCAATTGCGGGATGGTTCCCCTCATTCTGTTCCAGTTACACTATATGGCGATTGCTGCGCAAACAGTCTCCACGTATGCGTACACCATAATTACTCTACCACGCAAACACCTGAGTTATACTCACTCGTCTGGTATGACACTTTTCCGGAGAGGTCCACTGGGGGCCGAACCGCACCATCATTTTGTGTTCGGTGTGGGGCAGCGGTGAGGTGGGTGGACTGATGTGGGTTGTTGTGAGTTGTGAACCACTGAGGGCTACGGCGAGGACGAAGTCTCTCCATCGTTTCTAGGTCCCTGGCTCAATACACAATCTATACAATTTTAACTTTCACTATTTATAAAGTTTTACTGATGGTAGTAATATATATGCTGTAAACTGTAAATAAAACAAAATATCTGTTTGTTAACTGACAGTTGGCCCCATCGCCAATCAGCGTACTCTAGCAATGTACTAGGAAATGAAACCAACACGTTTTGTAAAGTAATATCTTTTGTAAAACATTGACTGATGAAAATATTTTATACGTTATAACGATGAATATTGTGAGTCTAAACAAAACAAAACTGCAGCATGTACTACGTTCCCAGCACCGCTTGGAGGTCTACTCCACTTGTCTTCCAAAATTTTCACTTGGTAGCAGTTTGCACTTGTCTCGTGCTAGAGAACGTTGACGTGACACAATGTATCTAATGTCTTTATCTGACTGCCATAGCATTATATAGTCACATTACAGTCATTGTAACATGGTGAAATGTATCATATTTTAATATTGTCTGATACCAGTTTTATGTTGTATTTTCTGGCCTTTGAAAATATCGGAAAGTCGAAACGTGTAAGGTTGATGAAAAACAGATGTGTGGTCAAGACATAAGTAAAAGATATTAAAACTGTAAACTTATATTCTCAGAAATTTCTTCCTCAAATTAAGGCTTATGTTTGATACTAGTAGACTTGTCTTGGTCAGGAATACCGTTTTTGGCAGTGCTGGTCTGCCTTTGATGTCGTCTTTGTTCCTTTCGTCATTGGTTATTATGTTCCTTGGAAGTAGACATTCTTACACTACTGTCCATTAAAATTGCTACACCACGAAGCTGACGCGCTACAGAAGCGAAATTTAACCGACAGGAAGAAGATGTTGTGATATGCGAATGAGTAGCTTTTCAGAGCATTCACACAAGGCTGGCGCCGGTGGCGACACCTACAACGTGCTGACATGAGGAAAGTTTCCAACCGATTTTTCATACACAAACAGCAGTTAACCAGCGTTGCCTGGTGGAACGTTGTTGTGATGCCTCGTGTAAGGAGGAGAAATGTGTACAATCACGTTTGCGACTTTGATAATGGTCGGATTGTAGCCTATCGCGATTGCGATTTATCGTATCACGACATTGCTGCTCGCGTTGGTCGAGATCAAAAGACTATTTGCAGAATATGGAACCGGTAGGTTCAGGGGGGTAATACGGAACGCCGTGCTGGATCCCGCCTCGTATCACTGTCGAGATGACAGGCATCTTATCCGCATGGCTGTAACGGACCATGCAGCCACGTCTCGATCACAGAGTCAACAGATGGGGACGTTTTCAAGACAACAACCATCTGCACGAACAGTTCGACTACGTTTGTAACAGCATGGACTATCAGCTCGGAGACCATGAATGCGGTTACTCTTGACGCTGCATCACAGACAGGAGCGCCTGCGATGGTGTACTCAACGACGAACCTGGGTGCACAAATGGCAAAACGTCATTTTTTTCGGATGAATCGAGGTTCTGTTTACAGCATCATGATGGTCGCATCCGTGTTTGGCGACATCGCGGCGAACGCACATTAGAAGCGTGTATTCGTCACAGCCATACTGGCGTATCACCCGGCGTGGTGGTATGGGGTGCCATTGGTTACACGTCTCGGTCACCTCTTGTTTCCACTGACGGCACTTTGAACAGTGGACTTTACATTACAGATGTGTTACGACCCGTGCCTCTACCCTTAATTTGATCCCTGTGAAACCCTACATTTCTCCAGGATAATGCACGACTTCATATTGCAAGTCCAGTACGGGCCTTTCTGGATACAGAAAATGTTTGAATGCTGCCCTGGCCAGCACATTCTCCAGATCTCTCACCAATTGAAAACGTCTGGTTAATGGTGGCCGAGCAACTGGCTCGTCACAATACGCCAGTCAGTACTCTTGATGAACTGTGGTATCGTGTTGAAGCTGCATGGGCAGCTGTACCTGTACACGCTATCCAAGCTCTGTTTGACTCAATGCCTAGGCGTATCAAGGCCGTTATTACTGCCAGAGGTGGTTGTTCTGGGTACTGATTTCTCAGGATCTATGCACCCAAATTGCGTGAAAATGTAATCACATGTCAGTTCTAGTAAAATATATTTGTCCATTGAATACCCGTTTATCATCTGCATTTCTTCTTGCTGTAGCAATTTTAATGGTCAGTAGTGTAACTTCATCGACTTCGTGACCATCAATCCTGATGTTCAGTTTCTCGATGATCTCATTTCGGTTGCTGCTCATTACTGTCGTCTTTCTCTAATTTACTCTCAATCGACATTTTTTACTCATTATACCGTTCGTTTGATTCAGCAGATCAAATAGTTCTTATTCATTTCCACTGAGGATAGAAATGTCGTCAGCAAATCGTGTCATTGATATCCTTTCACCTTGAATTTTATTTCTAATCCTGAAAGTTCCTTCCATTTTATCATTAATTCTTCGGTGTATAGACTGAAGAGTAAATGCACCCATTTTATTCCGAGGACTTCGTTATTTGTCTTCCACCCGTATTATTCCCTCTTGTTTCTTGTACATGTTTTACTATCCCTAAACTTACCCCTATTTTCCTCAGAACTGCGAACATCTTGCGCCATTTAACATTGTTAAACTCTGTTTCCAGGTCTACAGATCCTATAATCGTGTTCTGGTTTTCCTGTAGTACAGCTTCCATTATCAACCGCAACGTCAGAACTGCTACTATATTGCCTCTGCCTTTTACAATGCCAAACTGATCGTCATATCAGACACCCTTCATTTCCTTTTCCTTTCTTTTGCATATCATTCTTGCCAGCCACTTGATTGGAGGAGCAGTTAAGCTGATTGTGCAACAGTTCTTGCACTTCTTGACTGTTGAAGTCTTCTGAATTGTGTGGATGAGGTTTTTTGCGAAAGTCAGATGATATATCGCCAGACTCATACATTCAACACATCAACATGTATGGTCGTTTTGTTCCTAATTCCCCCAATGACTTTAAAAGTTCTAATGTAATTTTACCTATCCTTTCTGCCTTATTTGACAGTAAGTCTCCCAAAGCTCTTTTAAATTCTGATTCTAATACTAGCTCCCCACTCTCTTCTAAATCTACTCCTGTTTTTTCTTCTATCAATTCAGACAAATCTTCCCCGTAATAGAAGCCTTCACTGTAAGCTTTCGACCTACCCGCTCTGTCCTCTACATTTAAAAGTGGCATTCCCGTTGCGCTCTTAATGTTACCACCCTTGCTTTTAATTTCACGTAAGGTTGTTTGGACTTTTCTACACGCTGAGACAGTCCTTCCAACGATCACTGCATTTTCGATATCTTCACATTTGTTATGCAGCCACTTCGTCCTTCCTGCACTTCCTATATTTACTTTACTCTTCAGCGACTTGTAATTCTGTATTCCTGAATTTCCGTGAGCGGTTTTTTACTTCTTTCTTTCATTGATAAATGGAATTATTTGTTCTGTTACCCATGGTTTCCTCGCAGGTACCTCCTTTGTACTTCCGTTTACCTTTCCAACTTATGTGACTGTCCTTTCTAGATATGTCTATTCCTGTTCAACTGTACTGCCTACTGAACTGTTCCTTATAGTAGTATCTATATCCTTAGAGAACTTGAAGTGGGTCAGTTCATTCATAAGTACTTTTGTATCCCAATTTTTTGCGTATTGACTCTTCCTGACTCATCTTGTAGGGAAGCAGCCTACTCACGCTGTAGTAAATTCACATCAGTTTCCATTGTGTGCCAGCCAGTCTGCTGTAACTAGCTCTGACGACATAAATGTTGCGCAATACCTTAAAAATCAAGCAAATGACCTAAAACTTTTCTAGCATGTCAGAAGTAATACTAAATTAATATGTGTTAAATATCAGTTCGATAACTTCAGCCATTTTCGAAATTTGGACGTTTTTCTGAAAAAATCATTGGCGCAACAGAAAAGAGCTAGAGATTTCAAAATTTATATTTAGATTCATCTTTCATAATGATTTAATAAAAATAGTACTTTGGATTTCACAAATTAAGATTTTAGTGGAAATTCATGATTTTCTGGTTTTCATCTCAAAACTGAAGGAAGCAAGATAGATTAAGTAAGCTAATAAATAAGGCTAGGATGTTTAGATTTAAATAGGTTGGAGGTCCGCTATGACTATGAAGATGTGAAAAGTTTCTTTTGAATACCTATAAAATTATAGCGATAGCGGATCTCAAAAGGGCCAGTTCAGAGCTCATCTACTGCGTACAGTGTAATTTAATTAATTCTCTCGCCCAAAATATTTAACTTAGCCACGTCAAAATTTTATTATCAGTACTTACCTGCGTGCTGAATGCACGTTTAAAGTAAGGGCTTCATCGGCCATTAGCAAAAGAAGCTATAAATTATTATGTAACTTGAAGTGGTGCGTTACTAGCCCAGCGGCTAGTCGAGAGAGCCGAAAAGATCAGGCGTTCCCTTCGCCGTCCGCACCGCGGGTTTATATATAAGGACGCTGCGTGAGGAAAAAAGGCCCCAGTTCTCTCCAGACGCTGAATGACACGCCATCTGTGTCGGGAGCCGCGTCGCATCAGTGTCACTGCTACAAACAGCCTCGGGTGCCGTATTAAGTTACTAGAGATACGCGGAACCATAAAAACATTTCATGTGAAGTGTTAATTCTGGGATGACTTTCATTATCTAGCTTCAGTTTGCGTATTGTCGTATTTTCACGTGCCGTCGTGGGACAGACATTCTACCAAATATTTAGCGTGGCGTTTGATGAAATATTTTCATCAAATTATGGCGAGCATTAATTCTTTTTAACATTTAATTCGGACATTTATAGTTGCATCAGCGCATTAGACTCTGAACTGCTCTGTTAGTTAGGTTGTAGGGATACTTGTGTTTTTTATCAGTGAATTTCAGAATATACTCAACTATTTTGGAAAACCGTTTTTGATTAGAAATCCCGGACAATCTCCTAATTCCTCAGAGCTATAAGCTGCAGCTATAATGGTATCTCAAATGAAGTGGGCTCTAGGATCTCTAATTACTGGTTCCATGTTTTATTAAATCACTTTCTGGGTGCCAAAAAGTAAATAGAGAGCCAGTGTTGAGAACGGCGAAAGACAGCATTAACAACATTCAAAAAGCCAGAAACTGATTCTACATGCAAGCATTTATACAGCAATCAGATTTTAGTTTATTTTTCTACAAACTCATCTGCCGCCCCACATATGGTGCATCGGCCGGGAAATCAATTAAGTGAAAGTGATTTTTTTTAACTATTCGGATTCGCGAGTGAAATGCGACATGCAACTGAGTATAAAACAGTGAATGTGTTACGTGTGTATGTGGACGACGCAATTGGATTAACAACGCATCTGGATTGACGGAGCTGGCACTGAGTCTAGCGGTGCTGCCGGCATCGCGAGAAGCCAGTCTCGCCGCACCGAAGTCGTCCGCTGGAGCAGCCGGCGCAGCGCCTGCAATTGCGGGCCACGCAAACACACAACAGCCGTCGGAGAGCCGTCTGCAGTTCATCGTGCCACGTCGCATCAGGAATCCTGGTACGCCGCGCCGGCAACGCCATACGTCGTGCAGAAGGAACTAACTTAAGTGAAAAGCTGTTAAAAATTTTACTAACCTGCACTAAAAGACTGTCGGCGATGGAACCGCCAAAAGAAACTGAGGTTAAACTTATATCAGAACCTATGTCTGTCGAGGGAACTGTAAATCCAGACAACGGTTCGAGTGTAAATATGCATGAAAGTAGTAATGTTAAGGTGAAACATGAAGTAATGTCTCCTGACCGTAGTGTAAAATGGGGCAATGATTCAGTAATAGAGACCCCTGTAGTAAAGCGGAAAGTAGAAATTGTAAATTTATTGGATGATAGTTTCTCTGATGAATTAAAAATGAAACAGTCATCAGAGATGGTAGAGTTTAAGAAGGAGCAGTTAGATATGACTAATCAATCAGAAGTTTCATTTAGTTTTGATGATTCTGGTATTGGAGCTAGTTTTTCGTCACCTGAGTGTGATAAAAAGCCAGCCAGTGAGCAACCCAAAGATGCTGGGGCTGTTGATCTAAATGTTATATTACAAGCAATAGCTGCCAGTAATGCACAAATGACAGCTGAATTAAAGTGTGAAATAAGTGAACAGGTCAAAAGCAGTAATGCTGAATTAAAGTCTGAAATGGTGGCCAGTCAAACAAATTTTAATAAACAGTTTGAGGCAATGGACAATAAATTAGAATCCAATAATGCTGAATTAAAATCTAATATAATTGAGGTAAATAACAGGATTGTGGCCAGTCAAACTAATTTTAATAATCGATTGGAGGTAATGGACGATACCTTCAAGGCTGGTTGCAATAAGTTGAAAGAGGATCTGGACAGTTTGAATTATAAAATTGATTACAATCATGAGGATATTAAGAAAAAGGTTGCTCAACAGTTTTCTGAAATGTATAAAACAGTTAAATCCGAAGGTGCTGAGGTTCGCAAAGACTTCCAAATGGAAGATGCGAAGCTGGAGCACAAGTTAACAGAAAAGATCGAGGCGGAATCTGAACTGTGCTCAGATAGATTTAAAGATGTTAGTATAAAAGTAAACATATGTCAAGCAGAAGTAAATGCAATCAGAACTGATACTACTCATATTGTGCAAAGAGTAGATAATGATGAAATGAAAGTAGAAAATATCAGTACTAACATTGCTAACATTGAAAGTAAAGTAGCTTCAGTAACTTCTGGTAATGGTAGTATACAACAAGTTGTAGCTGCAAACGCCGCTTTTATCGGGTGTCGGCAGTTCTTGCGGTTCGATCCAGATAAAAATATCCATCCGCTAGATTTCTGGAACGATTTTGAAGATGTGATTCCACCAACTTGGTCTGAGCGAGAGAAAATCTCATTTGTTAGAAGCCATTTAGCAGGTGACGCCATGCGTTGGTCAGCTGATGTTATGTTAAAGTGTAAAACATTAGCGGAATTTAAAACAGCTTTTATTAATGAGTATAGGTCTAGCAATAAGCAAAATGAAGTGTTGAGAGAATTTTGGAGTGGAAAACGCTTCAATGCAGGCAAGGAATCAATTAAAGAGTTTGCTAGGTCCTGGATTTCACGTTTGTCACATTTGGCGGAAAAGCTAAAACCAGAAATGATTATACTAGGTCTTGAAGCCAAACTGCCATGGTATTGGCAAACTAGAATTATATCTGCCCCTAGAGACAATCTGGATCGTTTCATTGAGTATTTGGAACGTGTAGAACGTGTTGCTACCAATGAGGAGCAAGCACGTAATAACCGAAATGCCAATAACAATAATAGTAATTTTAGGAACGAGCAAAATGGCAATGTAAACATCAGAACAGTAGGTGTTCGCCATCCTAAGAGAGGTAGGAATTGGGGAAATAATTATCAGAACCAACAATGGCATCCAAGGGATAATAATTTTGTTCCAAACAGAAATATGCATGTAAACAACAGTACGGAAAGTAATGCTGTGCCAGTCAACTATAATGAAAATAAAGGAAACAGTAGTAGGCCGAGGCAGGAAAACTAGTTCCCGTCTATGAGGACACTGGCGCTCACCAGGCGGTTACTTTTCCTAAGCCAGTAGTTACGGGAATTGGTAAGACAGGTCAGAATACTCAAACTGAACAGGTGGATGAAGTGTCGGTAGCATCTAAGGATACAACAGAAATATTAGATCACTCACAGTATTTGATAGATACCGTATTAGAGACGCTTTCTAAGTGGGAAGAGAAAGAGAAGGCGCAGCTGTGTAACGATAGGGACGAGCTACAACATACTGAATTGACAGGTGAAGAAGCAGAAGAAATTCATGCTTATATTTACGATGAAGATGATGTGCGCTTATCTAAAGTGCCTGTGCAGGATGTTGATAATGTACTAATAGATTTAGGACAGGAGATAAGTGGGAATGTAGAGGGTAGGCTGTTTGGGGTCGATGAACCCAGTAGCTGTGACCAGTTGTCACTTGAGAAGGAAACCGACGATAATGGTGAAAGAGGTTTAGCTGTAACTAATGTTATGCCCGGTCTGGAGGCGCAGAATCGCTCAGACTGCAGTAATTTGGGTCATGTTCAGCAAACTAAATGTAATGAAGTCGTGCGGTGTTTCGATTTAAAATTAATAGACCGACTGGAAAAGGCAGCTGAAAATGTAATTCAGGAAACCCTTACACACTGTGACCTAAATGTAATGAAAACAGATGTCGATCACTTTAGTTGGAGACAAATCCAAAAGGAACTACTAGATGAATTTGAGGAACCACCTGTACAACCTAGAATAAGCCACCCTATAATAATAGTGGATATGTTGGGTATCAGTGTACGTTGTCTCTTAGAGTGTGGAAGTGAGGTGAGTGCGATATCTCAGTCCTTCTTTGATGCATTACCTGGTAAAGACAAGCTTACTGTAATGAGGGTATCAGGACTAAGAATAATTGGTGCTACTGGCAAGGTGTCAAAAACAGTAAAGCAAGAAGCTTTGCTGCCCTTTAACATAAGTGGTAATTTAATTGATCATCCATGTTTAATTGTAAATAATCTCAGTATTGAGGTTTTAATTGGCATCGATTTCTTGTCAAAATATCAGAGTGTTGTTGACTTTGAAAGAAGCCAGTTAAAAATGATCTTGCCAATAACCGGAGTAATTATAGTACCTTTTAGTGATAAACATGTAGTAACTGATCATGAAACTTGGGAGCTGCCTATACGAGTTCTGAAAAATAGGAGGTATTGGGACGAAGGTGTTAATCTTAGTAACAGTAAGCTGAACACAGAAGAAGAAGAAGAAGCAATTATTTTAGACAAAATAGAAGCTAAATTGCAGGAAATAGATAAGATTTCAGACAATCAAAGGGAAGAACTGAGACAGATTCTAAAAAGGCATCATGAAGTATTTTCAGATCGACGTGGCGTGGTCAAAGGTTATGAATGAAGGAGGTTGTTCTGTAACCTCTACACAGTGTGGCAGCTGTGCAGTCCCAGCTGTGTGAGATCTTCTTTCCCATTTCAGATCTCACTCATTCTTCATCTTTCCTGTCCTCAAAAATTTCGACCTCTTCTTTCATACATTAAATTTTCCGGTATGGTTATCAATGCAGCATTAAGCTAATGAATGCTGTAGGGAGGAGGTTGTTCTGTAACCTCTACACAGTGTAGCAGCTGTGCAGTCCCAGCTGTGTGAGATCTTCTTTCCTTTTCAGGTCTCACTCACTCTTTATCTTTTCTATCCAGCTAAAACTTATAACTCTTCTTTACAGCATTAAACTAATGAATGCTGTAGGGAGGAGGTTGTTCTGTAACCTCTACACAGTGTGGCAGCTGTGCAGTCCCAGCTGTGTGAGATCTTCTTTCCATTTCAGGTCTCACTCATTCTTCCTCTAAAAAAATGGCTCTGAGCACTATGGGACTCAACTGCTGAGGTCATTAGTCCCCTAGAACTTAGAACTAGTTAAACCTAACTAACCTAAGGACATCACAAACATCCATGCCCGAGGCAGGATTCGAACCTGCGACCGTAGCGGTCTTGCGGTTCCAGACTGCAGCGCCTTTAACCGCACGGCCACTTCGGCCGGCATTCTTCCTCTTTCCTGTCCTCAAAAATTACGACTTTTTCTTTCCTAATACTAAAATTTTCCGTTATGACTATTAAGTCAGCATTAAGCTAATGAATGCTGTAGGGAGGAGGTTGTTCTGTAACCTCTACACCGTGTGGCAGCTATGCAGTCCCAGCTGTGTGAGATCTTCTTTCCATTTCAGGTCTCACTCATTCTTCATCTTTCCTGTCCTCAAGAATTTCGACCTCTTCTTCCCAACACATTAAATTTTCCGTCATGGCTAACAAGCCATGAGTTATGTAACCATTCTATCCACCGATTAGTGAAACAAAATACCTAATGTGACAAACCTAATAGTGACAAACAATAGAGAAGTTGACGTAATTAAGATATAAAATGTATTTGAGTAACAATTATGTATAGTACCCTGGTAATGTAGTAACTACAAAGTGTTGTTGTATTGGAAATGGTCCACCAACAGTAATTTAAAAAGATATATGAATTCATGTACAAGCAGGATCTGAAGTGGTAGTGAAGCCTAGTGTATGCATTAGAGCTAACTAAGAAATAGTAAAAGAGATTGCTTAGTGTTAGGAAAAATATGCAGAAAAGTTGTAAGATTACACTCACCTGGTATAGCAAGGAAAGTCAGTGTAATAGAATTGAGCAGTGTTTGTGGTTGAGACGTGAAGGACACGTCCCTGAAGTATTTATAAGGTTGGAGCTGGCCATTATTTTAGTGTAGTGTGTGACAGGATACACCTACACGTACTGAGGTTATGAGTTGGAGGCGTGAATGCGACCATAGGTACCCTTATGTTAGATGAGACAGAGCAGCTCATGGTGTCCTATAGGTTTAAGGAATTTAGCATCACGCTCGTCCATAATTACTTGATGCACTTTAGTGGTAGGTCTGAGAGAGACTACCTGAGGTTTCAGCGTCCGATCGAGTGGAAATGGATTGCCACGTGAGCAAACTAATCAGCTGCAGTACACTATGGATATGAAATAAATGTGCTATCCTGTGCTTTAAATGTTAATACAGTGAGTGTTAAATAAGTTCATACACTAGCAAAGTAAATAAATAACATACTGACAGACGTGAAATATTAGTTTAGCTCAGCATAAATACACTTCAAAGTAAGTAAGTACCTAATTGCAGATGTGGAACTGACAACAGCAGAGGACCAATAAGTGGATTTTGTAGTCAACTAAACGTAGTGTGTTTTGAACACTCACAACTGTACTATTACCAAAAGTTACTCACATGTACAAAGAAGCTGAGAAAACAACCACTAATCATACTCATACTATCTCTAAGAATAAAGTAATCAAAGATGAGTCAGTTAAGTGCTTAAAATACAAATGTATCAGGAATGTACCGAGCATTGGTTCAGTGTTCCGGCCCAGAAATAATAAATTCAGATTAAGTCGGATTCATGATTGTATGCCTTGAGCATTAATTTTCTCTAGTACGTGACTAACGACGTTTTGAGCCATTTGTTTACCGATTTTATGACAATTAAGTAACTACGAGAGTAATATTGAAAAAGTTCTTTTAACTTTGTTTCAGCAACATACTGAAGGATAAAATGTATATATCCCCATTTCATTGTGACCCACACTTAGATGTTAAGTGAACAGAGGCTGAGGCACTCTTTTTGTTTGTTCTACAGGACAAACCAGATAATGGCAGCCTGGTAGCTGCGTGAAAGCGTGGAGTGACTTGGACACAACTCACAGTGACCCCTCCCCTTTTCCCCATGTAATTTAGAGAGAACGAGAAGGACGCACACCATAGCAACTTCCCCTCCTCTACCCTTGTGAATGGAAGTGTAGGACGCCAGCGAAAGCGGCTACAACCACGTGTGTAAAAATTATTTGTGAACTTTTCTTTCAGGTTTAGAAAACACTGCTAAGAGATAATCATCTGTTTATGTGTCATGTTGTTTTCTTTGAATTTGTGTATGTAAAAATGTATTTAATGTATTTAATGATTCTAAGATTTTCATAATTTTTCAATTTGTATGTGTTTGTTCGTCTAAGGCAATATCTATGCCAAAATATTTCATTGAGTTTGCTTAAAATTTTGAGTAATGACATTGTTTAAAAGGCGGTGAACATGCCTACAATTTAAATAATTAATGTTAGGTAATCAGTTTTCTTTAATGTTTCTACAGGTTTATATCTCAATTTGGATTTTTCATAGGGAGTTAAACTGTACTCTTGCTTCCCTTTTTGTAATTAAATTTTTTTTTTCATTCATTAACATTCATAAACAAAAAAATTTAAGTAGGGGGTGATGTAGGGAAGCAGCCTACTCACGCTGTAGTAAATTCACATCAGTTTCCATTGTGTGCCAGCCAGTCTGCTGTAACTAGCTCTGACGACATAAATGTTGCGCAATACCTTAAAAATCAAGCAAATGACCTAAAACTTTTGTAGCATGTCAGAAGTAATACTAAATTAATATGTGTTAAATATCAGTTCGATAACTTCAGCCATTTTCGAAATTTGGACGTTTTTCTGAAAAAATCATTGGCGCAACAGAAAAGAGCTAGAGACTTCAAAATTTATATTTAGATTCATCTTTCATAATGATTTAATAAAAATAGTACTTTGGATTTCACAAATTAAGATTTTAGTGGAAATTCATGATTTTCTGGTTTTCATCTCAAAACTGAAGGAAGCAAGATAGATTAAGTAAGCTAATAAATAAGGCTAGGATGTTTAGATTTAAATAGGTTGGAGGTCCGCTATGACTATGAAGATGTGAAAAGTTTCTTTTGAATACCTATAAAATTATAGCGATAGCGGATCTCAAAAGGGCCAGTTCAGAGGTCATCTACTGCGTACAGTGTAATTTAATTAATTCTCTCGCCCAAAATATTTAACTTAGCCACGTCAAAATTTTATTATCAGTACTTACCTGCGTGCTGAATGCACGTTTAAAGTAAGGGCTTCATCGGCCATCAGCAAAAGAAGCTATAAATTATTATGTAACTTGAAGTGGTGCGTTACTAGCCCAGCGGCTAGTCGAGAGAGCCGAAAAGATCAGGCGTTCCCTTCGCCGTCCGCACCGCGGGTTTATATATAAGGACGCTGCGCGAGGAAAAAAGGCCCCAGTTCTCTCCAGACGCTGAATGACACGCCATCTGTGTCGGGAGCCGCGTCGCATCAGTGTCACTGCTACAAACAGCATCGGGTGCCGTATTAAGTTACTAGAGATACGCGGAACCATGAAAACATTTCATGTGAAGTGTTAATTCTGGGATGATTTTCATTATCTAGCTTCAGTTTGCGTATTGTCGTATTTTCACGTGCCGTCGTGGGACAGACATTCTACCAAATATTTAGCGTGGCGTTTGATGAAATATTTTCATCAAATTATGGCGAGCATTAATTCTTTTTAACATTTAATTCGGACATTTATAGTTGCATCAGCGCATTAGACTCTGAACTGCTCTGTTAGTTAGGTTGTAGGGATACTTTTGTTTTTTATCAGTGAATTTCAGAATATACTCAACTATTTTGGAAAACCGTTTTTGATTAGAAATCCCGGACAATCTCCTAATTCCTCAGAGCTATAAGCTGCAGCTATAATGGTATCTCAAATGAAGTGGGCACTAGGATCTCTAATTACTGGTTCCATGTTTTATTAAATCACTTTCTGGGTGCCAAAAAGTAAATAGAGAGCCAGTGTTGAGAACGGCGAAAGACAGCATTAACAACATTCAAAAAGCCAGAAACTGATTCTACATGCAAGCATTTATACAGCAATCAGATTTTAGTTTATTTTTCTACAAACTCATCCGCCGCCCCACAATCTCTTTAAGTTCTGTCTACTTTTCATTACTACTACATTGTGATCTGAATCTACGCCTGCTCCTGGGTACGCCATAAAATCTAGTATCTGACTTCAGAATCTCTGCCTGACCATGATGTAATTTCAGGGCCTTTTGCAACGGCACCTCCTCCTCTTGTGTTTCATGAAGAGCGTATTCGTTATTACTAGTTGAAATTTATTACAGAACTCAATTAGTCTTTGTCCTATCTCATTCTTAGTACCAAGCCCATATTCTCCCATGATCCTTTCTTCTACTCCTTCCATCTATACAACCGCATGCCTATTAGATTTTCATCTCCCTTTACGTCCTGAATTACCCTTTCAATATTCTCATGTGCTTCCTCTACCTCTTCATCATCAGCTTGTGACGTCGACATGTATACCTGAACATTGTTGTTGGATTTAGTTTGGTTTCGATTCTGATGCGAACAACCCTATCACTGAACTATATCCATACGATAAATAAATTTCATTTTTGTGTCACTTTCAGCTTAACTAGAACAGTGTTGTTCAAAATGTAGCAGAGCGCAACGATATAAATATTTGTGGCCGGTGTGAGCAATATATACACCAAGGAACATTACGCTCACAGCTTAGTGCAACGGAGAACAGAGGTCATTGGAACTGTCTGCCTTATGACGTCAGGGGTGAGATGGAAAATAGCTGCGTATCGGCCGAAGTGCCCTACTTGTTAACTTCCTATCTGCCTTAGCTAGGACAGACTTGGTAGTCAAATTTGTGCACTCAAAGCGACGATATAGAAGAGATATTTTAAGAACGTATTTTTCTTCATTTAGTATTTACAGCCCAACCCAGAGAGTTAAATGAATCTTTGTACCCTTTTGACATGAGCAGAGCAGCTAGATCTTTACAGCTTTTCCCGGCTGAAGAACATTATGCATCACTTCAGTAAAGGCTGTAATATTGACGACATTTTTTTTTTTTTTTTTTTTTGAGGGAAACGTAATGAGCAGATGAACCGTGTAGCAATGCGATCTACCATTCACCGTAAGCATCAGACCATTTACTTGAAGCGATCTAGGAATATTCTTACCACTTCCGTAACTACCGCGTGTCGTTCCCATCCCTATAATCTCATCCTGCTGTAAATCACTAAGCCACGTTCATCGCACGTGCTGATACTTCAGATCAGTTAGTTTTTGTTCGCGTCCACAGTATTCGAGTTGGGTGCATAAGAGAAAGTCCGTTATGCATAATAATAGGGTAAGCTTGCAGCTCGTCTGTTTCATTGCGTAACTAACAGGCACTAAATTCTTATTGTATAGTTCTCTCCACGAAATAAGTTCGGTGCATTTAGATAAAGATCAGAATCTACTTTACATCACTGCATTAAATTAATGATTTAAGATTGGCAGCTTAAACGCAACAAATACAATGTGATACGCAACTTTGGAAAGATCCGTTACCGAGTGACATGTTCACATAATTAGTTAATATTTCACCGATTTCAATAGTTTTCGAAATATGACATTATAAATTTGAAAGAGTTTACCACACGGTAAAATTTCTTTCGTTTCTGTTACGTTCCCTGGCACCTACCTGCTAGACATCCCTCCGTACATGACTGCATCACTAGCAGCCAATTTCGCAGGCACGACTTTCCCGAAGGTAGACATCGAATGCCTCCTCTAGAGGGCATTCCAAATGGGGAACTACTTTGAACTTTTTTGTCAAGCCCTCTCCCCCCCCCCCCCCTCCCACACACACAGAAGCTAATGAAACGACTGATGACATCGTATCACCCGACGAGCCAACTAGCTAGCACCTGTTCATCCCGACGAGCAGCAACCAATCACATGGAGCAAGTGTACCCTTCCATGCGGTATTGTAACTGCCCCGCCAGGCCTACGTAGCATTCACTGAGCCTGCAGTCGAACTTGTTGCGACCGTCACTGCCGAAGTTCTTCGGGGCGTTTGCTCGGAGGTCTTAGTTCTCTTTATCCCGCTTTTAGTGGGTAGGGTGTTCTAACAAATTGGTCTTAGCTTGGACTCATTCTTGCGTAGTTGTTGCTGATACGACACTGGTGCAGTCATATCGATGTGACGTACCACTGGTCAGATAGCTACATCAAAACAGTTAGAAAAAAAATTAATTCAAGATTTTTCCCTGATATTTGTGGGAGACAGAAACTTTCAAGTGATTATACTAGACGGGGAGCTAATTTCGGAGCATATCGAACTAGTCACAAAGGATGTTTAAAGTGCGACAGAAGACCAGAAGACAGAAAGGCTGCTGACATGTCGAACTAGATATGAAAATGAACTTTTCCATAGTAATTCTGACATAGCGTCTTACTATGATGCGCCTAGGGCGGCCGTCAGTACTTATATCAACCCTGCAGTATTTTTATATAATCAAGGTAGGAAAATTTTAATGACCAGAACTGCTAAACGAGCGAGCTAACTACAAGTTGGAGGATGTATTTGTATTACTGTTTGTGGAAATATGTTTCAGAAGCGACTTTTATAATGAGCCATGCAGTAATTCGGAGGGTGTGGGAAAGTCGAATTACCTGGCACCAAACTGCGTGAGAAGCGAGAGTCTAGATACCACGCCGGTCGTCAAAGGAACTGCGTACGCCGTGGTTACAGACTGAAAACCTTGAAGAAATTAGATAGTGTACATTCAGACTTTGGATTGTGTTCGTGAACGGCTGATGTGCCAGGCCAAGGCTATTGCTTGATATGAAATGTATTTAAATTTTAACTGAGGTATACAGAACTTTTGTGTCAGATAAAATTTTTACTGATGGTGCGCATTGACGAAAGTTAGTGTTACTCAGTCAGATGATAGTTTTAATCAGGTTCAACACCTTAACTGAACAGTATGTTTTTACTGGTGATACATTGTAGACCCTTTTTGTAACGATCGCTTCTCTATCGAACTTAATACCTCCTTCACAACCATGATCAGGAAGTAGTTAAGTTAGGTCGTCAACCTAAGGGCATTTTTACATTCTCCTCCTTACAGGCAGACCGCTTTAGTCCCGGCTATTGATATTCAAGAAGAGCTGTATCCGTCGATACATGTCTGTGGACGCAAACCGAATTGTCCTTCTCATTGTCGTCCTCCTCTTCTGGCGACGCCTATTTACAGAACTTAGTTACTTCCATCTCTCTTCCCCACTTCATGGGCGGCTGTTGTCTACTACGCAGTTCTCATTTCCATTACTGTACACGGTTTCTTTTGATGTTTATTCATAAGCCGAAATCTAAAGTTTCTAATTTATTCATACTCTTATAAACTCGCTTGTAAGACACGTCTTTCCCTGTTTAAAAAAAGTTTCGGAAGAAAACTTTCTTGCGGCTTTCCTGTTGCATTCTTGTTTTAAAGCTTCTTAACATCGTTACTTCTTGTACGAAGCAGCTGAAAAATTTTAGAGGCTAGTGCGTTTGGTAAGTATACACAAATTAAAAGTATTAGTACTGTGCAGATAAACTGCTACAAGTTACTCCTCTTACAAGATGCCAGCACCTTCAGATAATCATTACTCTGATGACACCGTGTTAAAGTTTTAAAGCTCCTCTCGAACTCTCGTTAACACAAATTGATGTTAGCCGGCCGAAGTGGCCGAGCGGTTCTACGCGCTACAGTCTGGAACCGCGCGACCGCTACGGTCGCAGGTTCGAATCCTGCCTCGGGCATGGATGTGTGTGATGTCCTTAGGTTAGTTAGGTTTAAGTAGTTCTAAGTTCTAGGTGACTGATGACCTCAGATGTTAAGTCCCATAGTGCTCAGAGCCATTTGAACCATTTGAACAAATTGCTGTTAGCTGGATTTGTATCTGAGAAACGTGGAGAAGTGGGCACCTGATACCAAGAAACTGTGGTAGGAATCAGAGATGTATACTAAGCCACCTGCTGACAAACAGCTAAGGGATTGTATTTCAGAAGGACCTCTTCTTATCATAGTGGTACGCCTTTCTTAAACCATGAAATATTGTCGTAGGATGAACTGTCGGAATTGCCTACAGCGATGGAAAACGGATCAGCCAACATATAAAACCACTCGGGCGTAGTGCCCCTGCACGTGAGGTCATTTAATTAATCATAGCACCAGCTGCGCCTGTACGGACAGCTGAAATAATTCCACAAAATGCTGTCCGCAGATTAACGTAGATCTACCATTCCCTCGTGAGAGCAACCGCATAAACCAATCGAAAAAGAAATGCCCTGGATCAAACGGCATGTGATCGATATTACTTGCCGTGTTCTATGGCAGTAATGTGACTGTGGATTGATTCTATAGTTACAAAATGAGGGGGAAACGGGGACAGCAGATAACAACATAAAGTACATTATTGGCACTGCTTTCGTATAAGCATTTCTGAACATGGGAATCCTGGTAAAAACGGTGTATAGCCTTACTGCATTTCAGTGCACCAGCTATAATTATAAAAACACACACATTGCTGATCAGCACGAAAGGTGATGACCTTACTGCCGCAGAGATACAGCTTCGGTAACAGTCGATAAGTGGTCTGATGTACTACCCCGAAAAGCGATGGCCATTCCTCGGCGGCTGACTTCGGAGAATCTCCTGCACTGATTTCACCCATGATCTTTTGCTTCTGCATTCCACCGATATGAGAATGTTGCCAGTTCCGGCTTCAAAACGTATCTCACCATCGACTTCTGCTGGAGCAACCGTCGACGTAAATTTTTTGAATGATGCTGCCACCATTTGCTGTAATAATTATTATGTTATTGCTATACGATCCAGATTTCAGCATTAGCTCATTTTCAAGCTGAGAAATAAATGTCTGTACATTAAAATGCCGTAAGGCCGAAAACTATCGTTTTCTTGGTAATTTGGGTATTTTCTTTCCTTAGGCCTACAGTACAACGCATCACTTTGCATACTATCCTTGGGAATTCTATCAAAAAGCTGTCTTCAATCATCTCTGTAGTTTGCCGGCCGCGGTGGCCGAGCGGTTCTAGGCGCTACAGTCTGGAACCGCGAGACCGCTACGGTCGCAGGTTCGAATCCAACCTCGGACATGGATGAGTGTGATGTCCTTGGGTTAGTTAGGTTTAAGTAGTTCTAAGTTCTAGGGGACTGATGACCTCAGAAGTTACGTCCCATAGTGCTCAGAGCCTTTGAACCGTTTTGTAGTTTACAATTTCTTCTTGCAAATAAATGAATCCTATTTCTTTCCTTAATTTTTCATTCGCAGTTTTATCTGAAAGAGTAAACTCTCTTACTGTTATTCGTAATCTCGTTTCGACAACCTGTGTCTTCTTTTTATTACCTTTTATCAACGTCCATTTTCAGATGCCTAGAGAAAAGTAGTCTCTCAGCCATTACTTTGTACGATTTCATTTGCGTTTCTGCCCTGATTTTAGTTTTTGGGCATCCTTTTATGGTACCGCAAGTTTGATGGAACATAGGTAATTTGTTTTTAAAATGCGTTTCATATTGAAAACTGAAATACGGGTGATGAACAAAATACGACACATTACCTTGTCTAATACAAAGGAAGTAACACCTTAGCATTCAAATGTGCTGACAGTCTTCTCAGAAAAGACAAATGCAGGCCCTGTTGGTTCTCAATGCAATCGTATGCCATCCCTTCAGCAAAATAGTCGCAAGCTGAAGTAACGAAGGTGGAAGTGGATAACGAACACGCACCCGTCTCTCCAGAATAGACCACAAAGGCACCTTTTTCTCCAGAGTAAACCCCAAAGGCCAATAATGTTGAGATCCAACTATGCTGAGGCCATGGGAGATGCGACAATTCATCCTAGTGCTCACAAAACTAGTCCTGAACGATGCGAGCTACATGAACGGGGCCTGTCGTCTTGGAACAAAGCAACACATTTGTGGAATAAACATTATCCCAAAGAATGGACACGATCAGCCAAAACAGTATTGTAATTATCAGTAAACACTTCCCGGCTAAGTTGCCGTGGTCGTTCTGCAGAAATTCTTCTCCCTGATGTTTCGTTCTCAACGAAGTTCCTACAGAAGTTAAAAAGTATCTTTGTAAAACGGAGGCTTATCCTCCGAGATTATATGGATTACCAAAGATACATAAGCCTGATGTTCCTTTGAGACCGATAGTCAGCGCAATTGGAGCTCCTACCCAAGAACTAGCCAGACACCTTGCCTCTTTGTTACAACCTTACATAGGCAAAACTGAGAGTCATATTAAAAACTCTCTACACTTCATTGAGAAATTGAGGGAAATTACTGTCGGTCCTAATGACATCCTTGTCAGCTTTGATATAGTGTCTTTGTTCACTATGGTTCCAGTTGATGAAGCTCTCTCTCATATAGCCGATATGTTCCCTACTGATATAGTGGCCTTGTTCCAACACTGCCTATCCTCGACCTATTTTCAGTACAACGGTGAATTTTATGAACAGATTGATGGGGTAGCCATGGGAAGCCCCCTAAGCTCCGCAATTGCGAATTTATTCATGGAATATTTTGAACATCAAGCACTGCAGTCGGCCAAAAAAAGCCCCTCGAAGTGGTATCGGTATGTGGATGATACCTTTGTAATATGGAATCATGAAGAAGAAGACTAGAATGATTTCCTGGTGCACTTAAATAGCATCAACCCAAAGATCAAATTTACTATGGAAAAAGAGAAGAACGGACAACTTAACTTTTTGGATGTATCAGTTATCAAACGGGCGGTTGGGACCTTAGGCCATAAGGTCTACAGGAAAGGTACACATGCTGATCGCTACCTCCATAAGAACTCAAACCACCACCCTACGCATAAGATGGGGGTCATAAAAACACTAGTGGATAGGGCCAATAATATTTGTGAACCAGGCTACTTACAAGAAGAACTAAATCATTTACGAATGGCTTTTGCGAAAAATGGTTATACGAAAAACGCGATTAACCGAGCACTTCACCCAAGTAGAAAAATGCCTAAAAATAGGAGAAAGCAACAACCATCAGCTGGAAAAGTATTTCTTCCGTTCATCCATAACATCAGTGATCGCATTGGAAAAGTACTAGCTAAGTTTCAGGTGGAGACTATTTTCAGATCTAAGAAAATTAGTGAATGTCTAAGATCAACAAAAGATGCTCGTCACCCCCTAGCCACCCCAGGGGTATATAAAATTCCGTGTAGTTGTGGCAGGGTTTACATAGGAACTACAAAAAGAAGCATCAATACACGGTTGACGGAGCACAAAAGAACCTGTCGCTTGGGACATATCGACAAATCGGCAGTAGCGGAACATGTTTTTAAGGATGGAGATCACGAAATAAAATTTGGTGAGACAAGCCTGCTAGCGAGGACGTCGCACTGTTATACACGCATGTATAGAGAGGCAATTGAAATCCACAAACATCAATACAATTTTAATCGTAAAGAAGGAGGATTAAAATTGGATAAGATACGGCGGTCGACGTTGCATCAAGCACGTGACAATCGATTGCCTGCAATCGAGAGAACAGACGATAGCCAGAGATAGCCACATATCGACGCCAAGTGACGTGTGGTGTCGCCCTCTACGATCTCCATATAAGCGGCGGCCCCAGCTCCTAGCAGCGCACACCCTTGCCACCCACCGCGTGGATGCCTTCCTCCTTAATGAAACCTTCCTCCAACCCCACCTCATCATCCACACTTCGCCCTATCTCCTCCACCGCTCTGATAATCCCTTGCCAATTGCACGTGGCGGAGTTGCTATTGGTCACCGCCGCCAGATCCCCGTTCGGCTCCAACCTCTCCTTCCCGACCCCACCGAACACCTGATCCTTAGTCTCTTCTTCCCCGGCCTTACTGTTACCTGCGCCACCATCTATGTCCGCCCCAACGCTCCTCTTCCCTTCGACTTCCTCTCCCATGTCGACCGTACCTTCTCCTCCTACGTGATCGCCGCCGACCTCAACATCCATAGTCGTTCCGCTGCCCAGTTACGGCGGTGGCATCGGTTCCTCTCCACCCTTCAAGGCGATCTCATCCCCATCCCCCAGCACACCCGTCCCGAATCCAACTCCACTCCCGATGTTATTCTCTCCTCCCCCAACCTCCTTGGTCGCATAACGGTGGATGTCCTGGAGCCTATTGGTAGTGACCATCTCCCTGTCCTCATCACCGTTTCAGACGGACGTCGCCCCCGACCCGACCCTCGTACTGACCCTCCCCCTAAGTATGTCCATGACTATTCCCGTGCCGACTGGAATGCCTACCGGGATACCCTCTCCACCCAGGTCGATAGCCACCCCTTCACCTACCGCCACCCTGACGATGTCACCCATGCCGCCTCCTTTCTCCAGCAGACCTTGTCTGAGGCCGTGGAGGCCCACGTCCCTACTGTCGCCATCCACCCCCACCGTCCTACCTTACCCCCACAGGCCGTTCTCCTCCTCCGTGAATCCCGTCGTCTCTACCGTGCCTTCCTCCGCACGCGTGACCCGGACACACTACGACGCCACCGGCAACTCCAGCGACACATTCGTAATTTGCTCGCGGCTAAGAAACGCCGGGACTGGCGACAGACATGCACCCGTTTAAATGCTACCCTACCAATCAACTCGCCCAAGTTCTGGTCAGCCTTCCGTCGCCTTACCGGAACTAAACCCTCCCCCTATTATCCTCTTCTCCATGATGATCACCCTTTCCCTGACACCCTTAGTAAGGCCAATCACTTTGCCTCCTACCTCTCCGATGTATTTTCCATCCCCGATGATCCCCAGTTCGATTACTCCCTCTTCCCGGACATCTGCGATCGAACTGACACCTCCGTCCCTCCCCTCGCTCCTGGTTTCCAGTACTTGGGCAACATTGCACACACGGAACTCAATGCCCCTATCACTACACAGGATCTCATTGCTACACTCCGCACCAAACGCAACACCACTCCTGGTCACGATCGTGTCACCTACCGTCACCTTCGTGAAGCTCCTGTCTCTTTCCTCTCCACCCTGGCCAGGCTCTACAATGTAGTCCTGTCCACCGGTTACTACCCTGACCTGTGGAAAACCTCCCGTATCCTCATGTTCCTTAAACCTGGCAAACCGCCGTCCGCCATCTCCTCCTACCGTCCCATCAGCCTTACCTCGGTCTTCAGCAAGGTCCTGGAATCTCTCCTCACCCACCGCATCCACCAGCATCTCCGCCAGCACCGCCTCCTTCCCGTTACCCAGTGTGGCTTTCGGCCGTCCTTCTCTTCCAACGACCTTCTCCTTCACCTCACTCATCTCCTTTCTGAACAGCTTAATTCCCGTCGCTCCGCAATCTTCCTCTCCCTGGACCTCGAACGTGCATATGACCGCATATGGCATTCCGGTCTCCTCTTCAGGCTCCAAACCTTCGCCCTTCCTATTAACTACGTCCGTCTGATCGGCTCCTTTCTCTCCCGCCGTCCTTCCTATGTCACCATCCATAACACAGATTCCTACACCTTTTTCCCCTCTGCCGGTGTGCCCCAAGGCTCCGTCCTCTCCCCCCTTCTGTACCTTTTGTACACGGCGGACATGCCGCTGCCGGCAGCCCCCGTCCACCTTCTCCAGTTTGCCAATGACACTGCCTTCCTTGCCCTTGCCCCCACCCTACAGTGCTCCCAACACCTTCTCCAATCCCATCTTGACCGGTTCGCCGCTTGGTGTAACCAGTGGTTGCTCAAGGTCAATCCCTCCAAAACTCAGGCGATCATTGTAGGCAAAACCACCCCTTCCTTCCGCCTCCTTGATTTCTACATCACCATATATGGCCGTCCTATCGCCCTCACTCCCACCCTTAAGTACCTTGGCATCACCCTTGACCGTCGCCTCTCCTGGACTCCCCACCTCCGGACAATCCAAGCCAAGGCATGTTCCTGCCTCCGTCTCCTCAAGCTCCTTTCCGGCCGCACGTGGGGTCTGGACCCCTCCACCATCCTCCACACCTGTAAATCCCTCATCCGCTCTATCCTTTGTTATGCCCATCCAGCATGGATCTCTGCTCCCCCTACCTTTTATAAATCCCTCCAAATCCTGGAACGCCATGCTCTCCGCCTCGCCTATTGCATCCGTCTCCCCTCCCCCACATGGATCCTGTATGATCTCATCCCCTTTCCCCACCTCCTCCTTTTCCTTGAAAGGATACGGATCCTGTACACCTCCCGTAAACTTGATCCTCCTCACCCGCTCGTCTCCCCGATCCTCTCCCACCCCCGCCCGCTGCCGCGCCTTTATTCCCACGTCCCGCCCGGTCTCCATCTCTCCACCCTCCTTACCCTCTCCCAAGGTGGCTTCCGCCAGCTCCCTCTTCCTGATGATGCCCTCCTCCCTTCCATCTACCCCTCCTACCAACTTTGATCCTCCCGCCCTCCTCCTGTACTTACTCCTCCAGGCACCCTCCCTCCCTTTTCCCTCCCTCCTCCTTTTCTCCCCCCTCGACCCCCGGGCCTCCCCTCCCCTGTCCCTCTCCTCCTGTCCCCGTCTCCTAAGCCATGGAATCCTCTTTTCCTCCCCTCTCCCCCTCCTCACCCCTGTTCCCCTCTTGGCAAGCCCCCGGACTCGCACACGCTCAGTGGACATTCGCGTGCCGGAGATCACTGCCATCAGTGTATCGTGTGTGCCGTCATGTTTAGTGTTCAGTTTCGCCGTCACGCTCCATTGTTCACCAGTGCCATCGTCTTCTTGAGTGTTTGTGCGTCGGGTCTACAGTTCGTAGTGTGGATTGTCATCAAGTGTGAACGGCTTCTTGTGCTTTTATGTTCTTGTGTCTCCTGTTTTTTCCCGCCGTTTTTCTAAGTGATGTCTCTTCTTTGTTTATCTCCATGTACTCTCTTCGGCTGAAGAGCGGCGTATTGTGCTGCTGCCAGCCTACCTGATTGTTCAGGTGTCAAAATAACAATAAAGTAAAAAAAAAAAAAAAAAAACTCCTAGCAGCCAGTCGTCGACTCACCTCGGAAGATGTTCTCCGTAGTTGAGAACGAAACGTCAGGGAGAAGAATTTCTACAGTTCGACCACGGCAACTTAGCCCGGAAGTGTTTACTGATGAAGACGCCGGCCGTGAAAGCCTACATGGGATGACAGTATTATAATATTTGTCAGTAGTGCGACCTGGCAGGCGAAACATTGGGACCATGGAATACCACGATTTGACTGCCGAAATCGTCCCCCAGTCCACATATTTCACTCTTGGAATGTTAACTTGGCCAGAAGATGGGAACTGTGTGAAACAAGACTCATCCAGCCCAATTAAAAATCCCAGGATTTATGGATTCGTCAACATGTTTTCCTGCTGCAAGCATTTGCATCACTCATGCGTAGGTTTGGAATTCCAGTTCCCCTTGCAATCCCATGCTTATTCAGATCACTACGTGTTGTTATGTTACGGACAGGGTTGGCGAGTGCGACATTCATTTCTACAGCGAGTTTTTCAACTACCGCCTTCTTAATTTTAATGACAGTCTTTTTGAATGACAGTATGTCAGTCTCCGTATGTCGGTATCAGTCGAAATACGATTTCTTCCGCGTTGCGACTCAGCAGATGATGTCTTTCACCTATCCCTGTATTAGGTAACTCTTCAAACATCAAACAGTTCGGCTCCCCTGGGTTCCACTCCCCTGGTTACGAAGGCACTCGTCATACGAGAATCAACAATTTGCCGACATTCGAATTCACTTAGCTCCGACATAACGCACTCTCAAATACACAGAACCGTGTTCTGACCATTACTAACCCTTTCAACGTATTGACGTTCTTGAACAAATACAACAGCGCCACCTGCGGGCTTGTGCAGCATGTGCGTATGTTTACAAACGTATATTTCACGCGTTGTTGCCATATTTTTGTCCAGTTCCTATAGTCTAAAGGTGGCGATTAATTTAGTAATGTACCATGCGAACGACAACATCGTATGAAATATTTGCACTGGTAAGTGATTACAAGGTGACGGATCTGTATAAAAAAATTGCAAGAACTACTTGAGCAGTATCCTGTTTGGGGTTTTGTATAGCGTAGCGGTATTTGCTTGAACTGTTGATTTATGTGATCACCGATGCTTTAAAATGCATTTTATGACATAGATAGCTTTAAGGTGTATCTGTATAAAAATTATGACTGCAGACATTAATCCAAACATATTTGAACTTACTGTTTTTAAATCTTTCAGATCTGTTCGCAGGGAAACTGTCCTTCTTATACAAAATTAATTCTGCAGGAATTTATGTAAATAGCGTATCAGATAGTGTGGCAGGTGGAGAAGATGGAGGGTGTGATGATAGTTGAACTCTTCCTCTGAGGATGCTGATGATATACCAACGAATAAGCGTGTTACATAAAGCAGTTGTGAAGATAGAAATGTTATAGCTTATATCTCTGGTTTTGTATTACAGCGTTATTTAAAGCTATTTACTCATTAGTAGTTGTCAAAAGAACCTATGTTTAGACTTTTCCGTAACTTTCAGTTGTTTACAGGACACTGGTCGGTTGTCAACGTGATTCTCCGCGGTGGCATTCTTGAATAAATGCTTCACGCAGTTCTTGAGGCGTCAGATTTGTATTTAGTCTCAAGCTTTCGACTTCATCCGTCGTCATCGTCAGGATATTTCAGTAGACCTTTAACTACTTTATTCAGTTGACCAAATTGTGTCATGCAGACGTCTCGAAGTTGCGGAATCACGAAGTCACTGAACTTCCATGTACTGCAACACATGAGCATCGATGTCTATGAATGAAGAATATTGGTAGCTATTTAAGATGGCTATGTCATTCTTGTTTTTGTATGTCATCGATATGCACGCCAGAGAGAGAGCAAGTTATGTTACTGTTAAACAATCTTAGGTCTTGTTGTGGCACAATCTTCGCCTCTCCGCAGTCTGATACATTCTTAGTTGAAGTGTAGTAGGTGACGGACTGTTTCAGTAGTGCAGTGTTGACTTGTGAAGGTATATGTTAAATGAAGAAAGGATAGCAAGGATGAATATGATGTAGACAATGAAAGGTGAAAGGAATATAAATCTGAAATAATGTAACCGTTTTTGGAGAGAAGAAGTTTTAGGTAAGACTGCAGCACTGCCCACCTTATTTGTCTGAATGATTATTGTTAACTAGTTAACTCGCTCAGAGCTGAGAGAAAGACCCCCTCCCACTTCACTGAATCATGGAGTAACATATTAATTGATTAAGCTGTTTGATTTTTATAGAATTTCTCTGTTTACCTTGTATTCTTTTCAAATCATCGTTCACTTTGTTAAGTATAGTATTGTTCAGACCAATGCTATGTGTGAAGATCACGCGAAGTTTTACTCTGTCTTTTTGAATATGTATTTCATTCTAAAGTCATTTTCTTGGAATATCATTTCATAGCAATAGTTACTGTCCCCAGATCATATGAATTAGTACACGCAACAGATTGAATATGTATTTAGAAAAAGAAATCTAGTCTAACCGCTGCCTGCTTGCTGGTTGTTGCGCTTTCGAGAATTTTGCAAAAATGTTGTCAAGAGTCAAGGTAAGTGAAAATTTTGATTAGAGACAGATAATTGTTTTACTTCCGTTGGGCATTTAATACAAGCTGCATTCAGATCAATTACAGTTCAGCTCAAATAAGGTTTTGTTTAGTCGAAGGTTAGCATATGAGTGTAAGTTGAATAACACTTTGAGAATACATGGTTTTGGTAATACGTAGACTTTTATAGAGTTGGGGATACAGTTGAGCTAAATTTCATACAGAAAAGATATAGTGGGGAAATTAAGCTATACAGATTTCGTTAGATAGTCGATAATTCAGCTGATTTCTCTGTTGTGTTTCAAGATCAAACGTCAGTTTCCACGCACCACTAAGGGTGTAGCCACTGTCTCGGTTGAAGGAATTGTTACATATGATCTCAACAGCATCTTTCATGGCGGAATCTTAGTGGGCAGACGCACGGGTATAATTATCCGGATTCTTCAAACATAATCGTAGGTTCGTTCGGCAACAGCAGATTTGTCGAAATAGCGATATTTAATGTGGTGTCCGTGCAGCCTGTTGAAGTCTTTCGTGCTTACTCTCCAATGTAACTGCTACTATACTTACAAGCTGTTTTATAATTTCCAGACACACCGAGACGAAGGCTGTCTTATTAGGTGCAGCGTCTCTTTAATTTTCTTGATTATATATGGAAACAGGCTTTCAATGCTTAAGGGTAACAAAGAATTCAGCTGAGTTATCCATCATCTAACGAAATCACCATCCCTGCCAATGTTCTCCAGTCATAAACTCTGATAGCATATGACAGTGCCGTAGCTTCGTGACGTCTACGTGGCATGGTACAGCCAAATAAATAATTTGGGGTACTACAGAAATCTCCTGACAATGACGACGGAGGAAGTCGTCCAAAGCTTGAGATTGAACACACAACTCTGAAATGGGAAGAACTACATGAAATTTTTTTTTCTATTTTTTTTTTCATTGGACAGATGGACGAAGCTAGTACTGGAGTGGAGTCCGAGAGAGCACCGGAGGCCTAGAGAAAGACCACTAGACAGATGGGACAAAGACATCAAGAAGATCGCTGGTAACACCTGGCAGAGAACTGCCCAAGACCGGCCCACCTGGAGAAGACTGCTGAAACCCTACCGGAATCCACGACTCGAAGAGGCCACATCATTTAATGATTGGATTGGCTGATGATGATGATGATGATGATGATGATGATGGTGATTGACAGATGGACGTGAGAAGAGAGGCAGATACAGGGAAGTCCATCAATTATCTTTCTTAAGTGTAATATTGATTGGAGCATCGAGAGAAAAAGCAACTTTTTTCCTCAAAGAATAAGAAATATGCAGGCCAAAAATATGACATTGTTATGTGTTTTCATCAGATATACAAACCTGTAATTATTCAGAAGCCAACATTTGATTCATTAAATTCCTACTCTAACAAATACATTTTAAGACAAAAAAAACAAAATACGACGTACCATTATAGAGTTACGCAAACTGTTCAGAAACTAATTTTCAAACACGTAGAGATGGAAAATGATAAACTGTGAAGTTTGGCAGCGAAAGGATGAATGTGTGACGTAGTTTCACCACGTAGCCGCCAACGATAGCAAACAGCGGATATATCGATACTTGGGCATGAAGTCTTTGCGAATTTCATTGCGTGTACTTAGCTGGAGGGTAACTATACCTCGTAGGCAGTCGCTTGAACGCGATACGCATATGTCAGTACTTGAGAGAGAATGTGTAGTTTGGCTCAAAGAAGTAATCGGCGAATCGCTCTACGTTTGAGTAGAAGCGACGTCTCTATTCGTCGATACTGGTAGAAATGGGTTAACCGTGTTCGAACAGAGCGTCGAGAAGGAAGCAGTCGACCTAGAGAGAGAACGAGATGACCGATCAAACGTCAGAGAGGCACTCAGAGCCACGGATTCATCATTATCTTCTATTCGACGTGTAACTGATGCTTCAGTCACAACAAGTGCTATTAATAGGCGGCTTACAGAGAGGCAGATAAGCTCGAAGAGTCCTTAGCGCCGAATACCACTGACAGTACAACACAAAAGTCCGTTTGCAATGGCAACGGCATAGTATCTCATTGAGTGAAGCATAATTGTCTTTAGTTATGACTTATGCTTTCAAATAAGCCCCGATGACCAGCGAGGACATGGCTGGAGACGTCCCGGACATTGGTGGGGTACCAACCTGAATGTCGCTCGTCATTCGGTCCATGGCTAGACAACCAGGAGTGATGACTTTGGGTGCTTTTCACAGCATGACCCCTCTGATTGTCAACCGCGGCATCCTTGCAGCACAGTGGTAAGTGGACGATATTCTGCGCCTCGTTTTGTTGCTCTCCATCGCAAGCCATCTTGGGCTTACATTTCAGCAAGATAATGCCTGTGCGCACACGACGAGTTTCTACTGATTGTGATCATGCTAGCCACACTCTGCCTTGGCCAGAAACATTGCCGGGTATCTCCCCAAATGAGAGCCGTTGAAGCTCTACGGGCACGACCCTCCATCTCGGGATTCTGACGATCTAACGCGCCAATGGGACAGAATTTGGCACTATATTTCTCAGGAGGACACCCAACAACTCTGTCAATCAATGCTAAGCCGTATAACTACTTGCTTAAGGCTCAGATATGGTCTAGTGCCGAGTTACGGATCTCTTTCTCTTGAATAAATCATCCAATTTTTCTGAAAATACCGGGTGATCAAAAAGTCAGTATAAATTCGAAAACTTAATAAACCGCCGAATAATGTAGACAGAGAGGTAAAAATTGACACACGTGCTTGGAATGACATGGGATTTTATGAGAACCAAAAAAAAAAATTAAACAAATTTCACAAAATGTCCGACAGATGGCGCTGGACAACAAAACGTCTGTGACTGCGCATGACAATCGTGTATAAAAGGAGCTGTAATGAGAGAGAGAATCAGATGCGCCAGCAGTCGCAGCATATTGACGTTACCTGAAAAGGCGCGTTTAGTGAAGCTGTATTGACAGAATGGGGAATATGCTAGTTCAGCGTTACGATCCTCTCGCCATAGGAAGGGGATTCGAACGGGTAAAGGTCCGTTGACAAATGCAGCTGTGGCGAGAATGATTTAGAAGTTCGAAGCCACGGGTTGTTTAGACGATAGACCCCGTAGTGGCCGACGGAGCACGAGGCGTAATGCTGCTGAGACAGTTCAGGAAGAAATGGAGACTGTAGCGGATTCGTCTATGCACGGGGAAGTCAGCGCTCGTGCAGTCGCCCGTCTCACCGGCAATCCATACACTACTGTTTGGTTGGCATTTAGGCGTACCCTCCGATGCTATCCGTACAAAATCCATCGGCATCATGAACTGTTACCTGGCGATTTAGTGAAGCGGAGGGCATTTGCGGTGTGGGCGTTTCAAAGGATGGCAGAAGATGACGATTGGTTGAGTAACGTGTTGTGGACCGGCGAAGCTCATTTCACGCTCCGAGAGTCTGTCAACGCCCACAACTGCAGAATTTGGGCTACCGAAAATCCTAGAACTGTCGTGTAAACTCCATTACACGACGAGAAAGTCACGGTATGGGTTGGATTTACCACATCTACCGTCATTGGGCCTTTTTTCTTCGAGGAAATGCGTGATGCTGGTTTTGTAACTGCTACCGTGACGGGTCAGAGGTACGCCGATATGTTACAGAATCGCATCATCCCCCAGCCTGGCTGATAAACACCTGCTGGAACGTACGATGTTTATGCAGGATGGCGGTCCACCCCATATTGCTAGACGCGTGAAAGATCTCTTGCGCGCGTCGTTGGTGATGATCGTGCGTTCAGCCGCCACTTTCGTCATGCTTGGCCTCCCAGGTCGCCAGACCTCAGTCCGTGCGATTATTGGCTTTGGGGTTACCTGAAGTCGCAAATGTATCGTGATCGACCGACATCTCTAGGGATGCTGAAAGACAACATCCGACGCCAATGCCTCACCATAGCTCCGGACTTGCTTTACAGTGCTGTTCACAAAATTATTCCTCAACTACAGCTATTGTTGAGGAATTATGGTGGACATATTGAGCATTTCCTGTAAAGAACATCGTCTTTCCTTTGTCTTACTTTGTCATGCTAATTATTGCTATTCTGATCAGATGAAGCGCCATCTGTAGGACATTTTGTGAACTTCTGTATTTTTTTGGTTCTAATAAAACCGCATGTCACTCCAAGCATGTGTGTCAATTTGTGCCTCTCTATCTACATTATTCCGTGATTTATTCAGTTTTCAAATATACACTCCTGGAAATTGAAATAAGAACACCGTGAATTCATTGTCCCAGGAAGGGGAAACTTTATTGACACATTCCTGGGGTCAGATACATCACATGATCACACTGACAGAACCACAGGCACGTAGACACAGGCAACAGAGCATGCACAATGTCGGCACTAGTACAGTGTATATCCACCTTTCGCAGCAATGCAGGCTGCTATTCTCCCATGGAGACGATCGTAGAGATGCTGGATGTAGTCCTGTGGAACGGCTTGCCATGCCATTTCCACCTGGCGCCTCAGTTGGACCAGCGTTCGTGCTGGACGTGCAGACCGCGTGAGACGACGCTTCATCCAGCCCCAAACATGCTCAGATCCGGAGATCTTGCTGGCCATGGTAGTTGACTTACACCTTCTAGAGCACGTTGGGTGGCACGGGATACATGCGGACGTGCATTGTCCTGTTGGAACAGCAAGTTCCCTTGCCGGTCTAGGAATGGTAGAACGATGGGTTCGATGACGGTTTGGATGTACCGTGCACTATTCAGTGTCCCCTCGACGATCACCAGTGGTGTACGGCCAGTGTAGGAGATCGCTCCCCACACCATGATGCCGGGTGTTGGCCCTGTGTGCCTCGGTCGTATGCAGTCCTGATTGTGGCGCTCACCTGCACGGCGCCAAACACGCATACGACCATCATTGGCACCAAGGCAGAAGCGACTCTCATCGCTGAAGACGACACGTCTCCATTCGTCACTCCATTCACGCCTGTCGCGACACCACTGGAGGCGGGCTGCTCGATGTTGGGGCGTGAGCGGAAGACGGCCTAACGGTGTGCGGGACCGTAGCCCAGCTTCATGGAGACGGTTGCGAATGGTCCTCGCCGATACCCCAGGAACAACAGTGTCCCTAATTTGCTGGGAAGTGGCGGTGCGGTCCCCTACGGCACTGCGTAGGATCCTACGGTCTTAGCGTGCATCCGTGCGTCGCTGCGGTCCGGTCCCAGGTCGACAGGCACGTGCACCTTCCGTCGACCACTGGCGACAACATCGATGTACTGTGGAGACCTCACGCCCCACGTGTTGAGCAATTCGGCGGTACGTCCACCCGGCCTCCCGCATGCCCACTATACGCCCTCGCTCAAAGTCCGTCAACTGCACATACGGTTCACGTCCACGCTGTCGCGGCATGCTACCAGTGTTAAAGACTGCGATGGAGCTCCGCATGCCACGGCAAACTGGCTGACACTGACGGCGGCGGTGCACAAATGCTGCGCAGCTAGCGCCATTCGACGGCCAACACCGCGGTTCCTGGTGTGTCCGCTGTGCCGTGCGTGTGATCATTGCTTGTACAGCCCTCTCGCAGTGTCCGGAGCAAGTATGGTGGGTCTGACACACCGGTGTCAATGTGTTCTTTTTTCCATTTCCAGGAGTGTATACTGACTTTTTGATTACCCAGTATAATCATTCTCATAGCTGTTTCGTGGCACGTCTACTTTTATAAAGACTGTTCTAGAAAAAGTGTCACTTAAACATGTAACAGAGATTTTTATCAAAATATGTTTATGGGGACTCTTAAGTAACACCAAAATAACACTTACAGCTCTTCGTCATTTAGCTTAATAAAGGAAAAAAGCCTCTAAAAATATCTCCAATTATCTTGAGGCATCTCTTGAAGTATACACGAGTCTCTTGGTTTTCTCTGGACGCAGCAGTGGAGGCGGAGAGAGCGACGTCTTGCAATGGTGTGGGTGGGGTTGGCGGTGGGGGAGGGGGGTTTCTGTGAGAGGGGGTGGGGTGGGCAAACGCTTCTCGCGGGTCGAACAACGGCGACTTGGCGGCAGTTCAGCGCCAGCTCAACTTGTTGTTCTGCTACGTTTGCCACAGAGGCGGGGACGGAGCGAAACCAAGAGCACGAGCTAGAGGGGGGGGGGGGGAGAGGGGTGGTAAGGGGCGGGCAGAGGGAGGCCGTCCGTGGGCTTCTCAAGTTCTGCGCCTCTCTGGCAGGCAGAGCACCCACCATAATTGGCCGAGTACACACTCTGCCAATTTAACGTTTTCGACGGCGTGTTCCTACTTATTGTTAACTGTGTCTGAGTGCCCACACTTCAATTATGCAACGCTGTTCGGTTTCTGAGAGCGAATTTCGAGCAGCAACGTTGTCAGGCAGGACCACTGAGACTCGGATATATATGCTAAATATCCCCTACGGATGCTCGCTACATTGTAAAGTGTCAAGAAATCGAATAAGCTTGTTTTATAGAAAGGGGACGTTATCATCTGACACACATGAGTGAGAGAAACGAAAGTATTGATACTTCGTATTCTTTTGTAGAAAAAACTCCGCAGACAGCTGTATTTAAACCAGTTTCATTAAGGCACTGCCACTTTCGTGGCTTGTAGCCACATCTTCAGATGCATTTCTGAACAAAAAATACACAACGATAATGACTGGACACCTATACATCATACCAGAGCCACTATGAGAATAGATAAAAACACAAATGTACTTACAAACAATAAAACATTATATACAACATGGCCAAGAATCTAGAAGGGCCAGTCATCTTAGTTAAAGCCATAACGTCCGTGCGTCAGATAGTCAACGTGTAAAAATTTGAGCGAGGAAAAATTTCTGCATATTTAAATAACAAGAAAGAACCAGTGACAGAGATTGACCCTCTAAGCATCTAAATAATGCTTGGGCCATGAGCAGCTAATTATGAGGAAAGACAAAATACAAGTGTAATTATAAACATTAAAACATGGTAAACGTCGTGGTGAAGACTATAGAAGGGCCAACCGTCTTAGTTAATAACGCCATAGAGTGGATAATCAGTGTGTAAAAAAGTTGGGCGACGGAAAACATGCATTGCCAAGTAACTAGTTCGCGTCTGTAACCAAACAGAGAAGCTGGAACAAAAGCAACATATCGTAGAGGCAAGAAGCAGAAGGCTTACCAGCAGGTCAGTACAACACAGAGCCACCCAGGTGAGCCGAAGCGACCACCGGTTGCACTGAACGCGTGGGGCGAGGCGGTGAACGAGTCCGAAGCATGAGTCGCCGGAGGGAAGATCGCAACCTTCTCGTGGGACGGAAGAAACCAGAACTACTTGCCCATCCTCTAAACGTACTATCAAAGCATCTGCTTTGTTGCATCAGTTCTAAAAGATCAAGGGCAACAAAACAAGGAACCCTGTGCGGAAAGTCTGGAGCTTAGACCCTGTGCGGAAAGTCTGGAGCTTAGACCCAGACGCAAAAGCAAACAGCATTGCACATATAGTGGTGGCACAAGCAGATACGTAGTAAGGAAAAAATATCGAAAAACCAAAAGGTGTCTAGGAACAGACAAGAGTGACATACAAACTGTATTAAAACAGAATGACGGACCACTAAGCTCCTGCAATACTGTCAAAGTTAAACAAGAAGCCCACATGCCCTAGCTCGATTTGATTGTTCATCATTAGTTGCGGATACAGTATCAAGCTATGCATAACCTCCATCTCTTTTTAAATATTAAGGGTGTGAATCTTCTTCTCGCCTCGTAAAATTCTCAATTTTTTTTTCACATTGACTATCCGCCTAAGGAAATTATGGTTTTGAAGTGTGAGGGTTTGGGCCTGCTACATTCTCCACCTTGTTTTACTGTTTGTAAGTAGTGTAAGTAGGATGTTTAGGTTTTTATGTTGGTAACGTCACGTAGCGCTCTATTTGAAAATCACTGACTGTGCTGTGTGAAGTCTGTGGCTGGTTTGCATTGTTGAATATTCGCTATTGTAGCGTTGCGCAGTTGGAGGTGAGCCGCCAGCAGTGGTGAATGTGGGGAGAGGATGGCGGAGTTTTTAGAGCGGATGATCTGGGCGTGTGTCCATCAGAGACAGTAAATTTGTAAGACTGGATGTCATGAACTGATGTATATATATATATATATATATATATATATATATATATATATATATATATATATATATATATATATATAATTACTTTTGAACACTATTAAGGTAAATACATCGTTTTGTTCTTTATCAAAATCTTTCATTTGCTAACTATGCCTATCAGTAGTTAGTACCTTTCGTAGATAGAATCTTTTATTTGGCTGGCAGTATTGGCGCTCGCTGTATGGCAGTAGTTCGAGTAACGAAGATTTTTGTGAGGTAAGTGATTCACGAAAGGTATAGGTTATTGTTAGTCAGGGTCATTCTGTTGTAGGGATCATTGAAAGTCAGACAGCGTTGCGCTAAAAATATTGTGTGTCAGATTAGTGTTGATCAATATAAGTAAATAGCGAAATGTCTGAGTATGTTCAGTTCTGCTCAGTTGTTTGAAAATCAAATAACGTAAGAGGTTTATCTACACAGTAATTCATAAATTTTTCCAAGGGGACGTTTCAAAGGTACATTTGTATTTTTATCTACTCTCATAAGTATGTGCTTTTGGCCCTGGTATTACTTAAATGTGTAAGGGTGCACCACTACCGTTGGTTACGTTTTGCCATTTAAATATGTAGAAGTTTCCCTCAGCAAACTTTTTATTCAATGGACGTTACGGTTTTATCTACGATGGTTGGAACTTTAGCATGTGCAGCAGGTTGCGTCCCATGTTTTAATGTTTATAAATACATTTGTATTTTATGTACTCTCATAATTAGGTGTTTATGGCTCTGAATTAATTTGATGTATAGGGGTTCACTCATTATGACTGTCTGCCCCTTGTTGTTCAGCTATGCAGTTGGTGTGGCTCCAAGCCACAGGCCCCGTAGTGCCATAATAAAATTGGTTCAAACAACTGTTGGTGGGATTCTTGCTACAAAATGTGCTACCACAGCTGCGGGCTATCTGTTCAGTTGATGAAGTGGCGGTAGTGAAACCTCTGTGTGCAACTGCACTCTTTTTTGAATAATTTAACCAAATGTGGAGCATCAGGATGACCGGAGTTATTGTAAGAAATATCTGTTATCTGATACCTGCTCCGGTAAACCTCTCTCCATCCATGGACTGATTTGAAAACCAGAGTGATTTACTGGGCATGATTCTGTTAGGGGCAGTATGCCATTTCCTCCCTGTGACTTGGGTTACTCAGTCAGTTCCTAGGGAACCAGTAGTTTTATGTGGACTCCGATACACGATGCACCTCGGAACTTTTCACATCATCAAATATTGCCACAGGTGAAAGAAAGGTGAGCGACAGATAAAATTTCTTATACGGAGCGAGGATCGAACACGCGACCTTTGTCTATGCTCATCTGCTTCAACAGCCTCATCTTTTTCATTTTTTTTCCTTTCCTCTCCGGGACGATGAAATAAATTAAGTGAGATTACTATTCCATTTGAAGAATCAGCTTCGTTTCTTTTCTTTTCTGTTTAAATTAAATTTCTTTTCACTCGTAAAATAAAAGTTAAGGAAAAAAGGAGTCCATGGAACTGAAAAAAGTAATAATACAATAAAGTCACTTTTGAATTTCTCATTTTTCTGAAGTCCTTTACGTCTTTCTTTATTTTAAAACTGAAATTTATGTCTCTCTGTAAAGAATGCAGATGTGGTTGCAGATATGTTGTCTAATCCAATCCCTTCGAGATCTATATAATGTGGAGTAAGTGTTTATTGTTCCGGGAAAAAAATTAATAAAATTAAATTAAATTCTGCTTCATTGTACCATTTTCCATCTGTCGATTTCAGCCGCGTTAAGAATCTTTCCAGATAGTTTAGCTTAGAGGAAATAATGTTGATATTTAAAGTAAAAATATTATAATTTTAATAGGTTATTAACGCCTTTTGTTTTTGTGAATTACCACTTTTGAGTTCTGGAGTTTGGACTGAGAATACCTCCCCTCCACTCCTCCTGAATTTCTGTTTGGTTCTACGTGATCCTGCAATCTGCATTTTCTGTACTTAATTTCCTCCCTTATGACTGTCCGCAGACAATTTGTGTTCGGCGTGGGAGATCGCTTCCTAGTAAGACAATGGTATATCTTCAGACTCGCTTTCTCCTAGGTCACCACTGTAAGTTGCTGCGGTCTCTTTGCTTACGTCGTTTGGCCCTTCTAAATTACTACACGCAGAAATTTTCCTGTTAGACTTTTGAACGAAACTTGACTCAGATTTTCTGCACCTGCAGTCTCAGTTGCGTTCATTTGTAACTGTTTTATTGTTTTAGATGGTTAATCAGGATTTACTTCCGCTTGATGTTCCGGGTTTTTATAATTAAAGTGCAGGTACTGATGGATGCAGGTACTCATAGAGGTCCAGTGTAGGTTGTAATTGTAGTGTGGTACAAAACTTAATAAATATGCTAATCTTTTAATGCTGCGAGTAAAAAATTAGTCACAATTTCGGCCATCAGATGCAAATCTGACGCTGTACACTCTTCGTATGGCGGTATAACATCCACACTGTTATTTGACAAGCCATCACATTGGTGAACAACATAGCTGTTGAGAAGAGAGAATGTGCGCCGTAGTGAAACTGTTTTATGTGAACGGCAGCAACTACAATGCTGCACTGAGAAAGTGCAACCGACTGAAGGTCGGAGGAGAAGCCCGATGTCATGAAATGGTTGAAAAATGACGACAAGGAAATTCGAAAACACGGGTGAGTTTGGTGTGGTACCTAGTAAAGTGCCCTACCCGGTGGCAGTTAATAGCGAAGTTGCTGTAACTGACCTTGAAACACGTACCGCGTGTAGTGCCAATGATCGTGTGTCCATCCCATGGTCACAAGTACCGAAATTTTTGTGGGCTATATTATACTGATATCCGAACAAGAACCAGACACTGCAGCAAGTGAAACCCTGTGATTAGTAGCTACGTTATGAATTTTCTCTGGCACGGATCGAAGTAGAAGAAATGTGTCTGGGAAATTTTCTATGTAGTGATGAGGCACCTTTTTCACTAAAGGATACAGGGAATACACAGAACTCACAAATCTGAAATAATTTTCACAAATTGGATAAATAAAGACTTCAGCTCTAGAACCACCTCGACAGTATGTAGGTGAAGCTTAAATAGCTTTACGACCATGCTGTTAATCAGCGTTTTGTGCGCGAGGAGTCATTGCACTAGCACTTGCCATGTGTGACTGTGCGATGTGGTTTCACATGCGTCTTTATTCTTTCTTTGAAGATTATATACACAGAGGGTCGCTCATGTGTACCATGACGTCTGCACGTTATCGAGACCTCCATGTGCAGCATGTGATTCGTGCTCTGAAAGAGCGGGATTGTGTGGAAACACAACACCTCATGTCAGTCGCCCAGTGAAAGATCTGTTTAATGCAACGCCCCCAAACGTGTAATCTCCTTAAGTTTTCCGGATACTTGGCCTGCAAGATAAACTGTTGCGCGGTTTTGGTTCTGAAGGTATCCAGATGAATGTATTTATCATGGTCACATTCAGTCTCCACCTAATCTGAAGGCCTCTATACACGAACAGGTTGCTCACGAACAACTGTTGATCGCGTCGTTTTACGGTTGTGGCATCTCGTCGACGTATCAAGCACTCAAACTGAACAAAGAGTGTGAATGCGGCTAATAGTAAAATGAACATTATGTCTTCTCACCTGTTTTGATCTTTTTTCCCACGTCTTGTTCCTAAACCATTACATACAAAAACATTTACCTGCATCTTTCTTGCATTCATAGCGCCATATTTGCACCTGATGGTCAAAACTGGCGCAACGTTTTTCCACTGTAAATAGGTTCCGCATTAACACATTAAAACATCTACCACGTTTCGCTATCGTATAGTAATTTAAGCCCACACTGAACCTCTGTGAGCACCTACACTTAATTATAATCACACAGCACCACTGATTTCGTTTCTGGACTTGGCTCCGGATGATCGTGCGTAGTATCATTCTGAACAAAAAGCAACGCGGACATTTGTAATCTGCCTGCAGTAAACTGTTTGGTAATGACTGCAATGTTTCTTTGACGAAGGGACTGTTTACCGTTCGTTGCCTCTACAAAGCTGTGCTAGACCCTACAACTCTGCTACTAGCTTTGGATTGATCGTTAAGAAATGGATCAGAATTCCCCATTCCTAAAAACTATTTCGTTTCAGAACTCCGACTCTTTCCACGTACGCCGGAAGACGGTGATACACCTCTGTATAAAACATTTGGAACATTACTGCTATGTTCAGGCTTATTAAAACAGTCTCGGTTTCAGTTTTATTACTTCTTTGGACGCCTCCATGGGTATGTTAAAGACACGCACATTTATCAAGTTGTCTTCGACTGGACTAACGGTTAACTTATAGACAGAGTCTATTTATAATGTTAATTCAGAGGTACCGCTAGACTCATGGATTAATCACTCGTACACTATGTTTGAAATAGTAGAGCGATTCGTTACTATTAAGTTGCATACTGTACCTTTCTTTCGAATTCCAAGGGCTGTTAGCCGCTCGTTCTCCTTGGCAAATTCCAGTTCCACAGCGTTCTTCCGGAGGTCGGTATACACTGTAGTCTATACTGCTTCACACATTTAGGAAAGTGTAAGGCCTTTCACTTTTCGCGTAACGAAGCTGTGTAATAGACGCTATGAATAGCAGTTTGTAAACACTGGCTGCAGCGTACTGTGGGATCAACTTCTGCGACTGCTGAAGCGGAACTCCTCACCGAGCCACCTAGTGGCCACACAATTTACTTCTTGTAGCTTCGACAATCATCTTACTCCCACGGGCTATAATGAAAATTATTATGAGACTAAATTGTCAGAATTGGCAGACATAAATAATATGATCCATGCATACGACGTCAAAGACAAAGGCATTCCATTCAGCTCGTTGAAAGCACGACCACTGACTTCATCTCTGTTTTGCTTCCCCCAGTTCAACGTGACTGCATTCACGAATTCTGAGTCGAGCGTTAAATGACTTCCTTCACAGACACATTATTTATGGAATTGGTTCTCAGATCCTGGCTGTACGGTCTGTTCTGAGACCAAGCTGGAATTTCTAAAGAGGTGAGTGGGACAGAGCTGCTAATATGAAATTAATTGATCCAGTTCCAGAGAACGAGGTGAAGTTTGGTGACACCCTTAAAACACCAGCCAAGAAAACCGTTTTCACGAGGCGTCCGCAAATATTTTAGACAGGGTGGAATGAAGAGACTACCGACCTTGCTGGTGAATTTTAAAAAAGGAACTTCAATGAATTGGCGAACGAGACCAGGAAAGCTAAATGGAAGAAATCTGTACAGAGCAACATTTTCTATCCTTGTAGCAGGGACGTCTGGACTCTCATTCGTAAAATGAACTCATTGTCAACACCATCGAGAAAGAATGCTACAGTATAGAACTCACAGCGAATTACATTCGCCAACCTTCCAGGCCGACAGTCAATAAGTAGTTCAGTAAGAGCGTCATAGATGAACTGCTTAAGGCAAAACGAGTGGCTACGAAATGATTTGTATTCTCAAGTATTTGCAACTTCAGGAACACAACGTAGCTTTAACAGCCTCTGAAGAGTACAGGCAGAGGAGATGAGATTTACCCGGAGCCACTCACATGCTGTGGAATTGCTACTGGGCACCGGCTCGCTTCCTTTTCCAGCTGAATTTCAGAATCAAACAGACTACCGACTGTCTTTTAGAAGACTACAGTAATTGCGCTACTGGAACAGGAGAAATATCGAGACCTTCCATAAGGCTACAGTCCTACATCACTTATCTCTGCTACACATAAATTAAGTGTAGGTTCATCGCAAAACAGAATAGCGTGGGGAATTTGTGTTAATTCCAGAACTACAACCTGGTTTCCATCGCTGTCGTAACTGCAGTTATCAAATATTCTCTTTAAACAATCTACTTGAAAACTGGCTTTCAGAAGAAAGAAAGTGTAGCAGCACCCTATACAGTCTGGGAGAAGGATTGCTAATGAAACTGATCAAAGCAGTTTCCTGCATAGTGATTATCTCCTTACTGTAAAGTATGCTGAATGATAGCCAGTTACAAGTTTAGTCCGAGTACATAGAGAGCAAATTCCACAAACCTAAAAATTGCCTTTCAGTGACTGTCTAGTGACGCAATCGAACTGTCTCGACCTCTCTCAACCAAACGAACAGATGGCAGACGACATCTACGTCTGTGTCTATTCTCTGCAAACCATCTTGCGTCGTTTGGCGAAGGTTACTTTCTGTGCCACACTCACTTTCCCCCTTTCTTGCTTCACTTGCAAATAGTTCACAGGCATAAAGATTGCCACTAAGCATTGTTGTTGGCACAGATCTCTCTTATCTTCATGGTCTTTTAATTAGATGTAAGTAGGAGGAAGCAGTATATTTGGTGAAGTTCTTTGAATTCAACAGTAAATCACGCCATGAAGGACATCGCCTCTCTTGCAGTGTCTGCCACTGAATTTTGTTGATAACCTCCGTGACGCTTTCGTGTTTACCAAAAGAACCCGGAACGAAATGCACTGCTTTTGTTTGGATTTTCTCTACTTTCTCTATCAGTGAGCGTATTTTAGAAACGAGAAACCAAAACTAAGGCCGGCTGAAGTAGCCGAGCGGTTCTAGGCGCTACAGTCCGGAACCGCGCGACCGCTACGGTCGCAGGTTCGAATCCTGCCTCGGTCATGGATGTGTGTGATGTTCTTAGGTTAGTTAGGTTTAAGAAGTTCTAGGTTTTAGGGGACTGATGACCTCAGATGTTAAGTCCCATTGTGCTCAGAGCCATCTGAACCATTTGAACCAAAACTAAGGCCAGTGAAGACAGGGGTTGCAGCATTTCATATGGCCCGTAAATACGCAAACTAATGTCCACTAAGAGACAACATATTAAACGGCAACAGGAATCTAAACTAACTGGTCGTCTTGTTGAATCGAGCGCTTAGTTACCAACATCATCTTCGGATGATAGCTGTAAAAGTTGAAAGATGCGCGTTTTGCCGAGTGCTGCAATGGTATCTTTATTATTTTTCATCTAGCACTGTCATGCCCTATTGGTCTACCCAAAAACACACTAAATCGTGAAAGATGATCGGAGAAAGGTTTTTCTCTTTCATTTTCTGGAAGCTTCAGTTTCTCTCAAGTAGCCAAAACGGAGTCCTTTTCAGGTATAGCCTGTTTAACTTGAAAGCATGGCTTGTTCGTTTGAATGCCTTTTGTGTGTTCAAGAAGCGCCTTTACTTATTCTCACAAGCAGCAGTACCAAGCTTTGAAACTTTGCCTTTCCTCCATATTTGAAGACGCAAAGAGATCCTCCAGCCTATTATTTGGTGAATCTCGAGTCATTCTAATTCATTCGTGCTACCTGCCGGAACAACACGTAATTCACACGGCAGGTTTGCGCTTCATCATTGGCCATAACGGCGATCGCTGCTTTCCGCCCTGGCAAAGTCGCGTCTTTACGTTGAACAAGAGAGAGAAGCAGATTTCGATGGCGGCATTGTGTTCCTGTGTTAGATGGGTACGCATGTGTTGACAGTGTACACTGTGGATTTCGGAATATTGACTAAGTCGCGATGCATGTATTAAGTCAGGAACCCAGCATACAAGCATCCCCCTTTTATTACTCTCCTATCTATTATTACCCCCATTTTCTACCTTTTGCGTGTGAATTTCATTGGCTGTTGAGTTTTGTTGGACTCGGCACTCGAGATTTGTTTGTTAATTAGATGTAATGCATGTGGAGACATTTGATAACCACGTTAAGTAAAGTCGTCCGCTTTTCAAGCATTTGTTTCGCCTTTAGTGAGTTGTATGATCAAGTATTCCGAGAGTGATGTGAATATTTTTGTAATCCTTAATTTTTTTTGCAAGACATAATCTGGTTTCAGTACTGCTTAACAAAACAATAATTATCCGTGACTGAGAAACCCATCATGTGTTCCGTAGTAAGTTACAGATCGTTCAATGATTTACCTAACATGCGGGAGGGATCAATCTTTATCATTCTTCCTTCCTTGTAGCGAGTTATTTCCCGGTTTATCTATCTTCAATGACGGCTGCGCATTCAACCTCTCCATTTCCCTCTAAGTACTAAAATGATTTTCTCGTTGTAATGGTCACGTTGCGTCACTCTTCCCCTTTTCTCAGTCGGTTACTTACTGAGAGACTTGACTGCTTACATGTGTGTTCATGCAGATACAATTTTAAATTGTGGTTGGCTAATCATGTCCCGTTTTTAATCAATATACTGAGGTTTGCTGTAATAAACTGAAGTTGGAAATTCCTTCTCTTATTGCCATACAACCTCCACAAAACCGCAGATGAAAAGCAATAAATAACAAAGAACCTGTCATGGAGTCCGTAAGGAGAACCAATAAGTTCATAAAAATAGCATTTTCTTTTCTTACGGTCGTCACGGATCTACCATCGTCGTCATTCTAATGTTTTGTTAAATTAGACGTCAGGGCGCTATTATTCAAGATTCGTTCCGACTATTACAAGTACGAATGATAACTTGAATATCATTCCTTCAAGGAAAGGAAGCATCGAATCCTTGATAGACACACATTAAAAGCCCACTTGCTGTGGTGGAAGAGGGTGCTTGCTTTTTGAAGGTTATAAATGCAGGGTGGTCTATTGATAGTGACCAGGCCAAATATCTCACGAAATAAGCATCAAACGAAAAAACTACAAAGAACAAAACTCGTCTAGCTTGAAGGGGGAAACCAGATGGCGCTAGGGTTGGCCCGCTAGATGGCGCTGCCATAGGTCAAACGGATATCAACTGCGTTTTTAAAAATAGGAACCCCCATTTTTTATTACATATTCGTGTAGTACGTAAAGAAATATTAATGTTTTAGTAGGACCACTTTTTTCGGTTTGTGAGAGATGGCGCTGTAATAATCACAAACGTATAAGTACGTGGTATCACGTTACATTCCGCCAGTGCGGACGGTATTTGCTTAGTGATACATTACTCATGTTAGAATGGACCGTTTACCAATTGCTGAAAAGGTCTATATCGTGTAGGTGTATGGATATTGTGATCAAAATGCCGAACGGGCGTGTGCTATGTGTGGTGCTCGGTATCCTGTAAGACATCATCCAAGTGTCCGGGCCGTTCGCCGAATAGTTACGTTATTTAAGGAAACGGGAAGTGTTCAGGCACATGTGAAACCTCAACCACAACCTGCAAGAAATGATGATGCCCAAGAAGGTGTTTTGGCTACTGTCGTGGCTAATCCGCACATCAGTAGCAGACAAATTGCGCGAGAATCGGGAATCTCAAAAACGTCGGTGTTGAGAATGCTACATCAACATCAATTGCACCTGTACCATATTTCTATGCACCAGGAATTGCATGGCGACGACTTTGAACGTCGTGTATAGTTCTGCCACTGGGCACAAGAGAAATTACGGGACGATGACAGATTTTTTGCATACGTTCTATTTAGCGACGAAGCGTCATTCACCAACAGCGGTAACGCAAACCGATATAATATGTACTATTGGGCAACGTAAAATCCACAATGGCTGCGACAAGTGGAACATAAGTGACCTTGGCGGGTTAATGTATGGTGCGGCATTATGGGAGGAAGGATAATTGGGCCCCATTTTATCGATGGCAATCTAAATGGTGCAATGTATGCTGATTTTTTACGTAATGTTCTACCGATGTTACTGCAAGATGTTTCACTGCATGACAGAATGGCGATGCACTTCCAACATGATGGATGTCCGGCACATAGCTCGCATGTGTCTGAAGCGGTATTGAATAGCGTATCTCATGACAGATGGAATGGTCGTCGAAGCTCCATACCATGGTCCGCACGTTCACCGGATCTGACGTCCCCGGATTTCTTTCTGTGGGGAAAGTTGTAGGATATCTGCTATCGTGATCCAGCGACAACGCCCGATAACACGCGACAATGCAATGTCAATGCATGTGCGAACATTACGGAAGGCGAATTACTTGCTGCTGAGAGGAATGTCGTTACACGTATTGCCAAATGCATTGAGGTTGACGGACATCATTTTCAGCATATCTTGCATTAATGTGCTATTAACAGGTAATGACGCTGTAACAGCATGTGTTTTCAGAATTGATAAGTTCACAAACGTACATGGTTCAAAAATGGCTGTGAGCACTATGGGACTTAACTACTGTGGTCATCAGTCCCCTAGAACTTAGAACTACTTAAATCTAACTAACCTAAGGACATCACACAACACCCAGCCATCACGAGGCAGAGAAAATCCCTGACCCCGCCGGGAATCGAACCCGGGAACCCGGGCGTGGGAAGCGAGAACGCTACCGCACGACCACGAGATGCGGGCACAAAAGTACATGTATCACGTTGGAACAACCGAAATAAAATGTTCAAACGTAACTACGTTCTGTATTTTAATTTAAAAAACCTACCTGTTACCAACTGTTCGTCTAAAATTGTGAGCCAGTTGTTTTGTGACTATTACAGTGCCATCTCTCACAAAGCGAAAAAAGTGGTCCAACTAAAACATTCATATTTCTTTACGTACTTCACGAATATGTAATAAAAATGGGGGTTCCTGTTTTAAAAAAATCCGTTTGACCTATGGCAGCGTCATCTAGCAGGCCAACCATAGCGCCATCTGGTTTCCTCTTTCAAGCTAAACAAGTTTCGTCCTTTGTATTTTTCTCTTTTGACGCTTATTTCGTGAGATATTTGGCCCGGTAACGATCAATGGACCACCCTGTATACATTTATTCCTTCAGATCACTCTATGAAGACAGTCTCCCTCATCCGCCATCCTGATTTTTGACGTTTGTGACGAAAAGTTATCGTCAAGGACTCATAACCTTTATCTCCTGCTTTGACGGATTAAGAATTACAGAAAAATCCTATTTCACAGAACCAGGCATTTCTTTTAAAGAGCTACAGTAATTTATTGGAAAAGCTAACTGGTACACCATGAGAGCAACAGAACTGTGTTTAGTTTGTTCACCAGATTAGTTGTATGACACAACAGTTTCTTCACTCACTGAGTGAACCTTAAGGTTTCACAAACCATACGCTTTGTATTTGGAACGTTTCAAGGCCACACCTGATGAGTGGTTCCAGTCCTAAGCAATGTCACGTGAAATGATAAACTGTCGCTCGGTATTGGACGAGGACACAGAGGAATCTATCTTCCCATAAGTGATACATTTCAGCGAGGTTCTACAAGCTGACTGAAGTCTCGTCAACACAACTAGAAGGCAACCATCAGCTTGTTATCCAGTTCTGTCTATCCCGTTACTACCTGTAAATCTGGGTGATCGTCTTCATACCAGAAGGGATTTTTACGAGTCAAGAACCCGATTGTCAAAATCCCGCATTTCAGTCTTTTTCACGTCACCTGATGGGAACTCAACTCAGCCACTTGTGGGACAGGTAGAACAGTATAACCCTACAACTAATATTGTAATTTAGTATGCTTTTATCTAAAAAACAGAAAAACTGTCTCTATGTTGCCACGCACTTTCAAAATCTATTATTCTTTGAAATAACTCTGTGTAGTCATTTAATAGGTTCTAATAACTTTGCTTCACTCTGACTGAATTTTACGTAAACAAACTTTTACAATAACACTTTGCAATAGTTAAGAAAACTTTCTCATTATTTACACAAGAAACTTAAATGAGGCCTCTTTATATTAACTTGGCGCTTCATAAGTCTGTGAAACAGGATACTCGGATTAATCAAACGCCAGGTAGGAACCCTGTTTATGTGCATGATTAGGATGAAATAACAGGGTGAACCAGTTTCTGTAAAGTTCAAAAATGATAATTAAAACACAGTTTAAATTAATGGTTCACGCTGTTCAAAAGTAGCATATCAAAATATCTTATCTGGTGGCTGTAGACTTGGGTGTGGCGAATAATTATAGTGGCTACACTACCTACAGTGCGGATGGCCAGTATCTTGTTGTATGGGCTCAATTTCTCTTCTTGGCGTTGTTTAGTTTTACATACAGTAGCGCAACAACTCGCATCTATGCCGTATGCCGTTTACAATCTTCACCTGAGGAAAGTTTGTGCAAATTTGTAGGCAAAGCTCCTCCTCCTCCTGTACAAAGATGTTGCCTCAATGACTGCTGCCTAGAGACTGTGTGACGTACTTCCCGCGCTTGCTCTAGGCGCCAATTCGCTCTTTGCCACTTTTTCCACTCCCCAGAGGCACTTTCGTTTGAAAGAAAAGCACAGGGGCTTTTACATAAAACCTATTTCTTACATTGTTCATAAGCGTGACCATTTCTCACAATTGTCAAATTTACATCAACATGAACAGTTTTAAATACAAAATATCATCAGCAAATTAATTAACGTAACGAACAATGTACGTAGCATTTTACATACATTACTCACGTACTGTGCAAATAACTTCAGCTTCCAGTATAGTACACTTTCCTTTACATATACAGAAAATATGGTATCAATATGAGAATATTTCAAAGCAAAAAAAAATTATAAAACTTAGATGAACCATAAACAAATATTTTTATAACAGCTGTTTTTTCTACAGGTAGGGAGGAAGCTGCTCACCAAGTTGAAACTAAAACGTGGTGGCTCTGCCGGTCCTATACACCACTAAGGACTGTCTCTTACGAGCTTTCACCAGGAGCCTGAAAGGACTACATCAAGGAGGAGATAAAGCAGTTGAGTGATTAGAAACCTCATGATTTTTAATGTTTTAATTTTGTGTATTTAACTGGATTATATTATTATTATTATTTGAAAAATTCTAAATATGTTTATTATCGTCTCAGAACTTCAGACGCTAAATCAATAAAAAACATGGATCTTACAAATATTTCTTGTAATCCGCAACTTTCCAATTATTGACATGACAGTACAAAGTATAAAGATTCAGTTTCGAGAAATCTGCTCCGGGGATCACTGCTATTTACAGAAGTGAAGCTAAAACTGAGCTGGTATATGGCTGACGTCCTTAGTTATTTTTTGTATATCTTCCAGTCTCTGTCTACCCCTACACCTTTCCCCATCTACAGCTCTCCCTGGTACTACGGAAGTTATTCCTTGATGTCTTTACATATGTCCCGTCATCATGCGCCTTCCTCTGGTGAATGTTTTCCACATGTTCATCTCATTGACGAATCTGCATAGAACTCCCTCATTCTGTCCATTTGATTTTCAATATCCTTCTGTACCACCACATCTCAAAATTTTCGATTTTGTTCTTTCTCGTCATACCCATAGCCCATGATTCACTGTCATACAATTGTGTGCACCAAAGGTACACTCTCAGAAAGTTATGCCTCAAATTAAAGGCGACGTTTGGTAGTAGTAGACATCTTTTGCCAGCAATGTCTTCTTTGCCGGCGCTAGCCTGCTTTTTGTGTTGTCTTTCTTTCGTTTATCATGTGTTATGACAGGTTTAATATTTTTAATGGTGTAATGATAACATGACGCATTGCACAAAAACCGCGCCTATCTTGATGGCTGCGTGGTTTCCCATCCATCACTACAAAGCTGCATGTACAAAGCGTTGAGTGCTTGACAGTTTTTGGTGAAACACAAAGACACTGGGTTCGCTCTTAACCAGCTCACCTCATTTAGTCTTGTGTGGATTTTCTTTGTTGCTTGAAAGCAAAAGTGACTTAAAAAGGAAGCGTTTTATAACAGAGAAAAACTAAACCAAAACTAATTGAGGCATCTCGCAGATTATGAATTGGGACGCGTTAAGAAAACTTTCGTTAACAGGTCACACAAGTTAGATCTACTGGACACTATTTTGTAGGTGATGCAGTTCCGTAAACTTCATGAAAACTAAAAATTAATAATTAAATATTTCGTGTTGCTTTTGGTTTTATCCCTCATATATCTTAATCAGCTGGACGTGTCTCGATTGAAGAAATAACAAAAATTAACCCCTATACGATGTAAAGAGGAACAGAGAAAAGAAAAAAAAATCCTACGTGCCTCCAAGTGGAATTAACTTGTCGTTTAGATGTGAATATTCACGTTTATTGTCGTAGCTGGGCCAGTAGGATTTCGGTGCTGAACCCCCATTCTGAGTGCTAAATTGTTCCATGTATTGTTCAGAAAAATTATCCCAATAGTTTTGGTCAGTCGCGGCAGACAAAACAGGAACAGGTAAGTGGTAATGTCTCATGATGCGTTTGAATTTTTGAGTACGTGTTGTCTGAATCACAATAATTTCAGTACAAAATAGTTTGAAATTGTACTGTGGACTGCGTTTCGTCTTGTACATGCTGAGCATATATATTATCGTAAGATCATGTGCCTTTATTAGTTAAGAGAGCCATTGATGGTGTAACTAATTAATCATGCTGTGGGACTGTACATAGTGGACTGGCGACCGTATTGTTTGGTAGTATTTACTTTTGATCCCTCTATTGTCAGAAATAGTAGGCATTTCTTCCGTTTCAGCCTCAAAGAAATGTGTCCTACATTTAATTCTTGCCCCATAATTCATAAACACTGGAACGTGCTCCTTGAGTTAAAATTGAGTAAGAGAGGAAACGACAGATATGGACTGCCATATTTCCGATCAGTTAGGCTTACAGCAAGGTGACGATTTAACCGATCGAGGTGTGAGGGGTTTCTAAGAGCAGCATTAAAACAGTCGATTGCTGGCTACTTTATAAAATGATGGCGTTCGACTAGACACAGCCTGCGGAAAAACTTAATTTTTTGAGTGAAAACGTTGTAGAGACTCTCAGTATGTACGAAGCCAAAACATAGATACATAGGAGGAAATAAGAACGTCGATGTGCGGTGTCTCACTTGAACAAAACAAAAAGAAATATCGTCCTATAACACCTTGTTTAATATCTTCGATATCTGTTGCTGAAATATCTCATTGAACTTTGTAAGACAGGTCGTGCGCTGATTGGTAGACAAGTATGCGAGCCAGACGTAATGTAAGACAGGAGGGAATAGGATACGTTTAGAGATAACGTAGTTAGAACGCATGAGAATGGGAATGTTTGCTTTGCATGTCACTCACAATGCGATATTCGCGCAAATGGAATCTGCATTTAGCGCTAGTTATAAGTTATTTCAGATTGATTCAAATCCGTTGAAATAACTGTTAGAAAGGAAAGGTGACGTGGCGATATTTGGTCTTGCTCTGCCTGTGCCCCTTGAATTCAGAAACCCACCAAGGATGTATAGAGTCACAGTGCTGGAAAATATTCACGAATGAGCTTCACGAAAGATTTACAATAAGGGCAATTTGGAGACGATTCGTTCCTCCATATTCAAGCAAAACGGAAACGGTGGAACTCAGGGACTCACAAGAGAGGCGACGGTGCTCACAGAAACGGCGTGGTGACGGAGCGCGCGCGAATCACCCCCCCCCCCCCCCCTCTCCCGACAGAAGCCCCCATCTTGCACTTGATCTCATTAGGGAGTCAAGTGAACTGCAGTCTCGGATATCGGATCACGAGGGCTGAGGGCAAAGGCCTTACAGGAGAGGTCAGTTCCCTGGGACCTCTATTGCCTATTAGCTTCCTGGAATAGATTGTTCTACATGCTGACTATACGATCAGAAATACCGTAATGGTGGCATTACGAAATCGCTAAATTTGCGTGAACTGTGCCATATGTTTGGACACTCAAAATGTTGTGAGTATGCAGGATTTCATGGATGTTTCCATACGTGATAAAATTTTGCGGGCTTTAAAACTAGCGAGAACCTGAAGAACGTCCTGGTTGAGGGTCGAAACGTTGAACATTGAAGAAGTATTAAGAGGACTATGACCTGACAGAGCGAAACAGAAGATTTTGTCATCAACTCAAATTATTATTGTTTTAACGCAACCAAACGAAATAAGTTGTAGTAATGGCATATACATTGTATATATAAAGATAAGGCTGCGTTTGAATGTTGGTTGCTTGTTAAAGGAGAGTCGTGTGCCGGCATGTGTCGGAATCCGACAGCGGCAGAACGGTTTCCTTTTGGGACTGCAGTGTATCGTTCAACGGTTACTAACTGCTGTGACTGGAGTTCCACAACTCTCATGCGAATATGGAATCGATCAGTTCAAACGGATCTTACTCAAGGCTAGGCACGATTTCAAAGTCACCGCTTGACGGCCACTCAAGAGAACAGACATACGCTGGCGGACAATACTTAAGGACGAAAGTAGCTTTCGCATGACGTGTTATAGTCAAGTAACATAGTTCGATGGAACTTCGACCATACGTAGAGAGAGCTGCCACGGAATAGTACAGAAGGTAACTAAAAGAAGTACTCAATGAGACGACCGGGAATTATATTTTTATTCAGAGTCAATATACAGGGTGGTCCATTGATCATGACCGGGCCAAATATCTCACGAAATAAGCTTCAAACGAAAAAACTACAAAGAACTAAACTTATCTAGCTTGCAGGGGGAAACCAGATGGCGATACGGTTGGCTCGCTAGATGGCGCTGCCATAGGTCAAACGGATATCAACTGCGTTTTTCTTTAAATACGAACCACCATTATATATTCGGGTAGTCCGTAAAGAAATATGAATCTAGCGGGCCAACCATAGCGCCATCTGGTTTCCCACTTCAAGCTAGACGAGTTTCGTTCTTCGTAGTTTTTTCGTTTGATGATTATTTCGTGAGATATTTGGCCCGGTCACTATCAATGGACCATCCTGTATACACTGAAGTCACTGCGTTTCCAGCCGGATCAAACAGTAATCTGAGCATAATATTTCAGCGGTCCACCTGGCTGTCTCGGATGCTGGAAATTTATCACTGGAGCTGCAAACATCTTAAGGACGTGTTCAATGATAACGGCTAAACAGATCGACAAATTCGACGTGCTTTTGAGTTTGGAATTCTACCTGAACCTTCTGAAGACACCTTTAAAGGTCTATGGCTTTTCTTCCGTATGTGTCCGCCAAGATAGGTGGACTTTTGAAGAAATATGAAATCAGATGTGTTTTTCGTCCGCCACCTAAGATTCGAGCACTTCTTGGCTCTGTCAAAGATGATTTAGGTTTGAAGAAGTCTGACGTTTACAAAATACCATGTCAGCGCGGGAAAATTTACATTGGCCAAACTATTCGTACCGTCAAGGACAGGTGTATTGAACATAATCGACATACGCGATTATTACAACCAGATAAATCTGCGGTGCCTCAGCATTGCATTACAGAAGGACACAGGATGTTACACAATGAGACGCAAGTAGTTGCAAATGCTTCTCGATACTGGGATTGTGTTTTAAAAGAATCTGTTGAAATCAGACTAGCGCATAATATCATTAATCGTGATAGTGGATATCAGCTAAGTAGAAAGTGGAATCCTGTTCTATCAAACATGAAGAAACAACGGCATCTGAATCTGCCGGCTATGATTAATCACTTGTAACGATATATCGTTTTCAACAGCATTCACCAACGGAGGCGCTGCAACTCTCTCTGCGCCAGGGGCAGCAGGAATGACTGAGCGCGTGCGCTGTTGTACTTCCGTTGCATATAAAGGTGCAGTCGTCTGGGAGTGGAATGAGTTATCAGCGAGAGCAGCGTAGCTTTTCTCATCTGATGATGGCGGCCAGACCGACCGCTGAAATATTGTGCTCAGATGACAGTTTGGTCCGGCTGGAAACCCGACAAGAATTTGATACAAAAACGATGCTGTTCGACAGTGCTGCACATACCCTCACATGGCGAGAGGTGATAGTATTTAATGTACACATAAACACTGTCGACCATGATCGTTTCGGTCACCCTGATTTAGTAAGTGGGAGCCATTATATTGCATGAGTGTACACCCACCGGCCAACATTATTGTTACATCCTCCTCCATGTCTGTCTTTTAACTGGTGGATTCGGTCGTGACTTCATTTCTATGGATGACAGGACGCGACCGCATCGATCAGCGTCGTTGGAAGAGCTCTTGTTTGATCGAAAGGATATTAGGTGACTGGAGTGAGCTGCCCCTGCTCCCGATTACATCCTGTCAAGGGTGTGGGGGACGCATTGGGAAGACATACTGCAGCACGCCCGCATGTCCCTATCATCATCCACAAGTTGCTAGTCGCGCTGGTGGAGGCATGGGACGCCGTACCGCAAGAACTACTTACTGATTCGTGTCAAAATATCGACCTTGCTGGATTGGATCGAGCCGTAAATTTTAGATTGTTTTTCGGAGACACTAGCTAAGCAACTGGTCTATAAATCGATATCTGAGTGTTCAAAGGACGGGTGGGGGACCAGAGGGAGCTGAAATGCCGACAGAGTGGCGAGTGCGAGCGTGGCGTGGCTGTCTGCGGGAAACTGTGGTCACCAGCAGAGCCGAGCCGTGCGGTATTGCTGGGCAGCGAAGAGAGTGGTGGACTCACAAGCTGCCGGCCAGAGAGGGGACGGAAGTTTTATCTGTTACTTGCTGCATAACTATCCCGTATCACCATGCGCGGATTGGCAAGGCATCAGACAGGGTGGAGGAAACAGCTGATGCTTAACTACGGGCTGAGAGAGATGGTAAGTGAATCTGGGGAATCGGTAGATTTAATAACCAGTGAAGCGAAGTTTCTGCCATGTGACTGTGCTCGTGAACATGAAGTGTATTAGAGTTCTGTTCAGTAAAGGTAGAATCTGACTGTCCAGGAGATAGGATTCTTGCCCTACAGTAGCTGATGACTGGTAATTTTATAAACTATGTTCAGTTTTGCTGTCATGTTCACGTAAAGTCAGGGAGAAAGAGTAACGTTATGTGAAGTTTCGAGTAACAGTCCACTCAAAGGTGTGGGTAGTGCTTAAGAAGTAACTTGCTTTTAATTATCAGGTTTAAGTTACATACTAAGCGTATAGTGTATATGGTTTTTGAAATGGGTACATACGCCCGCTAATGACAAGAAAAGACTTATAAATATTCTGCTGTACTGTAAAACTAGTGTGTTTGGAGAGTAGTTGTTCGAAACTAATAGCGATTCTAAAAGCCAAGTAAGACGGTTAACGACTTACAAAGTTTTAATTTTATGAAGTTGTGTTTTTCATTAACTGGTGTTCTACATAAAAGTGAAAAGAGAATTGGTTTGTGTACACAAAATTTCCTGAAGCAGTCTTTTTCCTAAGAACTGAGTAATACGGTAGAACACGGTATAAATGTGCAGCAATGTTTGATTCTTGTTTGAGCTACTGATGTTAAATAAATGTTTTTGAAAGTAACTCTTGCCTTCAATAAACCTCCAGCACTTTCCACTTTCCTAAATCCATGTCCTGTCATTGCTCACTTGCCAACCGTGTGATAAGCATCGGAGCACGTTGCATAGAATGCATTTGCCGCCCGTGGTGGTCACACGTCGTACTACGAACCATGCTCCGTCTTTTGTAAGAGAATCTAGATGACTTCAGTATAATTATGATCTTTGAGTAAAAGTGTTATTGTACTTCTTATCAATGCGCATTTCCTTCAGTACTGTACTGTGGCAGTCCTTCCTATGTATGCTTCACGTTCCATACAGCTGTCTTAGTTGACAGTGAGTCATCATACGAAAGACACTTAGCCCAGTGTAAGCTATTACTTGACCGTTCATGCAGCGACGTCACGTTCCTGCAGTCAGGAGAGGCGTTTCTTTGGAGTAACAAATATAGAAGCAGGCGCTATAAACTGAAGTGAAAAAGAAGAAAAGGTCATGGGATAGTGATACGCACGTATGCGGTTGGCGGTAGTATCGCGTACACAACTTATGAAAGGGCATTTCATTGCCAGAGCTTTCATTTGTACTCAGGTGATTCATGTGAAATGATTTCGAATGTGTTTATTATCACTCGACGTGAATTAAAATACTTTGAATTTGTAAGGGTAGTTGCAGCTAGACGCATAGGACATTCCACTTCGGAAATAGTTAGGGAGTGCAACGCTCCAAGATCCTCAGTTCTCGCCATGGACATCGCAGTGGGTGACGGCCTTCACTCAACGACCGAGAACAGCGTCGTTTGCGTAGCGCTGTCAGTGTTAATGCACAAGCAACACTGCTTGATATAATCCAGAAATCAATGTGGGACGTACGACGAACGTATCCGTTAAGACAGCGTGGCGAAACTTGACGTTGATGGGCTATAGAAGGAGACGACTGATCCAAGTTTCTTTTGGTAGCAGCACGACATCGACTGCAGCACCTCTCTCGTGTTCGTGACTATATCAGTTGGACCATAGACGACTGTAAAACTGTGGCCTTGTCAGATGAGTCCTGATTTGAGTTGCTTGGGTTCGAGTGTGGTGAAAACCCCACGAAGCCGTGGACCCAAGTTTTCAAGAAGGCACTGTACAAGCTAGTGGTCGTTCCATAACGGTGTGGTCTGTGTTTATATGGACGGGACTGGTCTAATTGAACCGATAATTGACTGGACATGGTTACTTTTGGCTACTTGGAGACCATTTGCAGTTATGCACGGACTTCAGGTTCCAAAACATGTCATCGGGCTACAACTGTTTGCGATTGGTTTAAGAACATTCTGGACAATCCGAGCGAATGATTTGGCCCCCCAGATCGCCCAACACAAATCCCATCGAAGATTTATGGGACATAATGCAAATGTCAGTTCGTGCACAAAATACTGCACCCGCAACACTTTAAGACTTATCGATGGCTATAGAGGCAGCCAGGCCCATTATTTTTGCACGGGACTTCTAACGACTCGTTGAGTTCACGCCGAATCGAGCTGCTGCAGTACGTTGCCAAAAAGGAGGTCCGAAACAATATTACGAGTTATCCTACGTTACCTCAATGTATAACGTGTGGAAAAAAGACCGCCGCAAGTCATGTAATAAGTAATCTGTTTGCAGTTTGACGAGTGCTAACGTCAGTTATAAATCTGATTATTGTTTTCTCCCACTACTACTTTCTCGTCCTTCTTTCCTCACGATCGCATATTTAAATACTGATGTATCACGGTTCTGAGAGAAAACTTTTAATTAGAGGACGGGCACCTGTAACAGTTGGGTATTGATGCTACTGATATAGATCAACATTAGCTAATTAATTTCTCCGTTTATTTTCGCTTAGCACCACAAACTATGACAGTTATATAAAACAAAACAAAAAAAGCCGTGTGCCATCTCATTGATTAACGATTAAAGCAGTGGCCTCTGCCATTTCATCATAACATGATTGACACAGGTGACGAGTGCACAGGTCAATTAGCTAGGCTTTCTAAATGGATATGAGCAGTCGTAGAACCCAGCGGCCTGGCGACATTTTTCAGGTACAAAATCGTGTTATGGCACCGCCTTGCTTGTGATATGTCGGTTTTGTGCACCACTGCTTCAACTTGTCTTGCAATTGGCGATTCTTCACAGAGAAGTGGTCTGCCACTACGCTCTTCGCCATACAGCATTGTCTGGCCACATTAGAGGTTGTAACGGGTCATCCTCCTCTATCAATACCTTTCCTCAACAGTAGTTGTCGATACCAGTATTATTTTTCGAATTTTTGACAGTACTATCTCAGTTACTTTTCTGAAAACTTTCATATAATTTTATAGAGAGTATGTTATATTTCAAGCTAAAATTTATGAATAGGAATTACTTCTCAAAATATTTTAGTTTTGATGTTATAATCGATAAGTACTAGTTCTGTATATACTCCAAAAATTATTTTCTTTTTTTAGAAAGATTTGAAGTTACGAATTATTGCCACACTTAAAACTTCTATTATTAATTACGCAAACCTGTACTGTTTACTATATTTACTACTGGATTCATTTATGAAATAATAATCGACATTAATAATGTAGTGGAAACTAGTAGAAATTCATGTGTTAAGAAAAATTCTACATCCTATAGAATATTGTTATTTATGTAAAAGTTGAGAGTCGTAAGCAAGCCTCTAATGTTATCGGACGTATTTTTGTGAGAACAATGTAATTTCGGCTTTGTTAATGTGAAAAATCCAAATATTGGACGATATACTAAAATGCGAGAAAAGATACACACGTAGAAAGAAAATGCTGCAATAACAATCTTCAGATTTATTTAGGTCAAACCATTCGTAAGGACCTCATGTGAGAATTTCACCTTGAAGAATCAGACCCTAAGACAAGGAGAACTGGAGCTCTCAACATGACAAGCCAAGTAAACTAGAAACTTTATTGTAATCTTCTCTTCTCTTAGATCTTCATAAAAGACTTTGCTTATTATTTACCAGGATTAGACATTGCTTAATGTGAACAATAGATGGAAGTAGGAAGGAGGGGCAGATTACAAGGTACTTCGCCACCTAACCGCAATCTAACCAATGTGTCATATGATGAACTGTGGTGCATTGCCGCCGCTCACGTCCAACAACTAAGAACGCATAGGGAAGCTGTAATGCCCCTTCAAAAGCAGAGAACTGATACTCGCACGGTACGCCACTTCGTCAACGTACTACACCATTTTGTCTTTCTTTCTTTACTTATCTAGGTGCAAGCTACAGCACACTGGGGGGGGGGGGGATTACAGTGTGTACTTGCACTGCAAACATTTACCACCAAAAGAACCAAAAAGAAAAGTTAAGCAATCTTTGAGTCTTATGAATATCTGCCGTAAGCGTGGGTGGCAGAAATGGATTCAATCGAGTCACGATAGTTTAGAGTTCAAGGCACTTCAGAAAAAGTACGAATAATTCAGAGTTCTATTTAAATAAAGTCGACTGATCGAGAGGAATTAAGAAATAAGTTGATTATTATTACTGACACTTCCGTATCAGTACTTACGTCTAGAGTATGTCGCACTGGCGTCTCAGTGTCTACGTCGTGGACGAGAGATGTTGAGTGTCGGCCCAGGCTGTTGCAGGTATGAGGGGTGTCTTGGGAAGTATGAAAAACGGCTGGTCAGTCGGTCACGGGGCGCTCGGGGAGTGCAGAGGAACGTTTGGAAGAATTGACCAATGTTCTGTACACGGGCAACGTGTGATAGATTTCAGCGAGGGACGTCGCATGTCACGATTTCTACTTCCGACCCAACAAGACATCTGAGACTGATTGTCTGTTCGCCTATTCTTGTTCGTCTACTTCCTGGCTACCTTCACACGGACCTCGCTTGAAAATGGTGAGCCTCCTTGTGCCACCTTGTGTGTTAGATCTCTCTGGCACTGTAAACTCAGGCTGGCTATTACCGGTGATATTTATTTCTCAAACAAGGGGCCCATCTCATTTGGTCCTTGCATAAATTCAATTTGTGTGTTCGGAAGGAGTTAAGAACCACGGCTGAATTGTTTCTCCGTACTCTAAGAGTGCTTCAGTTACGACGACCGTTGCTTTGGGCTCGTGGCCGTTCACAAACTATATTGGGCAGCATTCTCTCACACGAGCGCTGAATAACTAAAGTCAAAGTATTTTTTTTATCAGTATTTCTTGAATCTTTTGGTAAAGTGTCTATGGTGGTATCTTGTATTCTTTAATAATACCATGCAGTCAAGACTAATGATTCTTTCTCTGTGTTAGAAAGTGTTTCTGCACTTGTTAAGCGCATGAATACGGCTTTTTTTAATATTTTTTTTATAGTCGCGCTCTACAAGCTTTGATTTCCGACTGCGAATTGCTTGTTTGAGTTAATAAAGATGTGGCTATTTACCGAAGGCCTTCCACAGAGCCGGCTTGTGTGGCAGAGCGGTTCTAGGCGCTTCAGTCTGGAACCGCGTGACTGCTACGGTCGCAGGTTCGAATCCTGTCTCGGGCATGGATGTGTCTGATGTCCTTAGGTTAGTTAGCATTAAGTAGTTCTAAGTTCTAGGGAACTGATGACCTCAGCTGTTGAGTCCCATAGTGCTCAGAACCATTTGAACCATTTAAACCTTCCATAGAAAATATAATGTGGCGGATAATTTATTGCGTTTCTTAAATTTTTTAAAAAGTTTTAAAGAGATCTCTTGTTTCGTCTTCCGCCCGTTTTCTTTTAAATACCTTCTGATTACGGGCTGTAGTCGATTTCTTGTGCGTTTCTTTAAAGTGTCTTAAAATTTTACAGTTTCCTAACATTGCACTGTCTTAAAATTATTCGAAGTTTTCCTACTGGCCCATATGAGTAAACTGTGATTACAAACATTGGTTTAAGAATAAAAAGAAGACTGTTTCAGAAATTCCTAAATCTGGATTTATAAAATAATTTTTCTCGCTCATTCATTCCAAGTATTTATCATTTGTCAATTATAATTATTACAATCGTGTACGGAATGTGTATTGTGATAATTATATTTATAGCTGTTTTTGCATTTAAAGGCTCAGTGTCCACCACTCCCATATCCCCATGATTTGTAATCACATTTCAGTTATTGTAGTGCTAATAATATTCACATTTCTTTTCAGATCAACAATTAGAACTAAAAAGAAAGTTGTGTTAATTCTTACTGAATTCAATGTTTCAAGCGAAAGGCAGATACAAATTACTGAAAATACGTAGGAGACTATTGAGTCTTATTTTGCAAAGAAATGAGTGATTTTTTTCTGCCTCAGTGACCTCCTGTGCACATGGTCAAGCGCAGTTTTTGCTGCAACCAAAGAAAAAAACTACTCGTAAGCTACAGTCTGATTCGTTCTAAGCATGTACGTGTTCAACATTCCAGTGACAACTTTGCCTGTTTTGGAGCCACAGATGGAATCCACTTTGCTTCTCCTTCTGCTGCTTCTTCATAGTCCTCACTCTTGTCACAAGAACAGCCAAAATTCCATCGTATTCTTTGGCATCGCAGACTTATCATCACACAGATTTTTCTCATAACCTAAAAGAAGGCCGCAGGTATCGTGGAAACCTGAGTCCATTTTTCGCTCTCCTGCTGTTGCAGTTGCTTCTGTTGCTTCTTGGCGAATTCGTATTTCTTGAAGCATCAGGAACCCGACGTAGGGGTGATATTATTCCAAGATTTCTAAGCCATGGTTATCGCTGCGAAAATGTTTAGTTGGCGCTCGGATAGTATTCATTGTTATTCGAGAACATCGTTATAATTTCTTTGTGACACAAAATTTTAACATTGCGAATTCCGAGTTACTCCCTGTAATTCAGGAGTGGAGTCCGCCGGGGAAAAAAGAAGTTTCACCTTATTCATTGGTAACGAGTTATTATAAACTGCACAACTGCCCGGAAAAACCAGAATTTTCACCCCCCCCCCCCCCCATTTTTCTTCAATGTCTCTCTTAAAGTGCCAACTAGCTCGCAGCTTTTTTACTCCTCTGTCACTGATTTGCATCGACAGAACCATATCGATGTGCCAGTCTTTCCCCACAGATTTTAATGTAAAATGAAAACCTGTCGCACAAGGGAAAGTTGCAGAATTAGTGGCCCTAAGGAATGGTCCTTGCTCCCATCAGTTGCAGTAAGTTGTTATTGGGTTTATCCAGCCACCAAAATAATTAGTGGTCCAAGTTGACCAATTTTATTAAAACCATAAATGTAACCAAGAACAAACATGTTTTGATATAAACACATTATCAGTTATTTTATCTTAGCCATTTTATCTTTAAACTCTTCCTTTGGCCCGCTTTTGTTTAAAAACAATGATGTGGTATTATGGGTTCTACCTGAAGCAAAACACTTTTGTTTTTATTCATTTTATTTTCTTCCCCTAGCTAGTTTCATTGACAGTATCGTCATCATCAGTGTTTTTTCACGTTATCAGTTCAGAACAATCGAATGTAAAATACAATCAAAACACAAAATCTTTGAACAGACACATTTAGACGCATTAGTAATACGGCAAAACCTCCAATGTATGGGCGAAGTATGTAATAAATTTTACTTCCTCGAAAAGATCAGATGCTCGATTCCGCTAAGAACGTAATGAATCGGAAGACTTGCTGTCGAGTGAGAGGATATCACGTGCAAGATTCCAAAGTGTCTGAATCATTAATGATTCACCGAACACTTAGTGGAAGTCTGAAATAAGGTGCCATTAACTTACGGGATCGCGCCTGTATATTCCTAACTATCTTCATCTCCACTTAGTCAATGCAGCAAGTTTTTGCCATGTTTCTTCTCAACTATAATGTGGACTGTATTTGCACCTGGCTACTCCCTGGATGCCTGTTTTATGCCCGCAGATCGCATCCTAGGACTGAAGCCTCGATACGCTCCTCTCGTAGCTATCTCGGTACTTCAAAGTTTAGCGTCCACGTGCAAGTCTAGAACATAAGTGCGTCTATATTAGCTGGTCATTTGCTAGTTTAGAGTCCGAAAAATTCTCTCTGCTGCTATAGTTCTGGACGGAAAGCCACCAAAACATACTCGTCCTCCAATTATAAATATTTAAGTCATTCACCTTATCGGGTACCTCGTAACAAACCTTGCTCTCTCTCTCTCTTGAAAAGTTCATTGGAAAATTAACCAATCTCTTATTTTACCAATCTGACAAAGCCTAAACGACTTAGCAGCAGTATCCCACTCCAGAGAAACATTTCTGCACTCGCTCGCCTGTGCGAGTAGCAAGTGCGCTCTCTTTTCTCGGACAACGACTTTCGATTCCGGTATTTAAGTTCTTATTTTTAGCACTGACCAACCATCGTCGTTCCCGCTATTTTCCGATGTGATCGGATCAACAAACTCTAAAGGATGGCGACAGAGTGTCGCCCATCGGCTTTTTAAGAAGTACGGCCGACGTTTCACAAGTTTTCCACTCTCACGAGCCAAAAAAGGTCTTACTTACCTTTGTGCCTCCCTCGCTCGATTCTCTTACGACCCCTTCCGCCCTGGCTTGCTGCACCATGTGATACAGTTTTAGTAGAAATGCGTAAAAAACGCACATATCCAACACAGCCCTAGGTTTCTCATTAGAGCACACTACTAAGGGCTATTAGGTGATGTCCGACTGCCGCCTGTTTCTGCAGTTTCTCCGAAAATCCAGAATGCCCCACACGACGGAGGAGGCCCGGTGACCTCTTGCTGACGTCATCGGCGCTGTTCTCCACTGCAGCGAGGATGTACAGATCTCAAACTGACTCCCGGGAGCACCTCCGCGGCTCCTGGCTAGCAAGTGATCCGTAGCCGAATAGCTTGCTGAGACTCGGCCAAATTCTCTTAGCAAACTAAATACCCAGAGTTAGTCCGAAGGACATTGCAGAGTACTTCGCACGAACACAGGCACTGCAGTATAGTATTTCATGCATAAAATCAAGGACGCGACACTATTCATTCATGTCTCCAGAATTCACAGTATCGGTGCGAGCATAGTAAGCAGACAAAACGGTGTCATATGGAACTTTGGGTCCGTCTGAGAAACGTGCTCGGATAGATGAAACTGTTATAGCGACTGCTAATTAAAGCGGGAAATCGGGGATCGATTCCCGTCCGGCACAAACATTCATTCTCACCAATCAGTTGTGAAGCTCGAGTTTCACGATACTCAGAAATGTGAATATAATCCTTGCTTTTAATTAGATTTGTTTTATGGAGGGATTGCCTTATCCCTGCAATCATTTGTTCAAATGGCTCTGAGCACTATGGGACTTAACTTCTGAGGTCATCAGTCCCATAGAACTTAGAACTACTTAAACCTAACTAACCTAAAGACATCACAAACATCCATGCCCGAGGCAGGATTCGAACCTGCGACCGTAGCGGTCGCGCGGCTCCAGATTGTAGCGCCTAGAACTGCTCGGCCACTTCGGCCAGCGCAATTATTTGTATAACTCATTTTGATATCAGAGATGAAATTAATTGAGAATGAGAAGTGAAAGAAACTGCCACGTTATCAGAAGTATAATTAACAATAACTTGAGTGAAAAGACCGTCTGGCAGACAGACGTCATTTTGATGTGATAAAAAAGAGCAACAGGCTATCATATTGCGATACACCTTATACATCCCCACCACTCCAAATTCAAATCGTTCAAATGGATCTCAGCATTATGGGACTTAGCATCTGAGGTCATCAGTCCCTTAGAACTTAGAACTACTTAAACCTAATTACCCTTAGGACATCACACACATCCATGCCCGAGGCAGGATTCGAACCTGCGAACGTAGCGGTCGCGGGGTTCCACACTGAAGCGCCTTGAACCGGTAGGCCACTACCCCACTACTCTGTCTACCTCTAACCTACCTAGTCGATTTTTCAAAAATTACGATCTTATACACAGGAACATAACAAAGACTTTTTGTCTTTCCACTCTCGAAACGAGTTTTCCAACTCCCTGTGGACAGCACATTTCTGTCTTATGAAATTGGTATACTACCGAAAATAATTACCATGTCTTGCGTTCCTATGGGCCTCTACTCTGCACTCGGAGTAAACCGCCTACTCCTTTAATTCGCGAGTTGAAACGGCGTCTGAATTCATGGTCTATTAATTATCACCAATCATCGCTGTTATTTCAGTTTTCTTTGGATTTTGAATCAATCTTGGGCCTTTGCCCGTAAAAGAACTGACCTATAAAGTACAAGTAACTCCTCCACCGTGAATATTAGAAAATAGGAAACCCTCACATCAACTATTGAACAGGCCACAAGTGTAGCATCTTACTAATGGCTATTTAGAAATGGAAGAATCTGTATTGTGTACTCTTAGCTTATAGATCATTTAATTCATCCGAAGTTCTCTCAGCTCATACCGTTGATAAGCGAAATCGCTTTTAAACTACGATTTCTAATAGGGAAGAATTTCTTGTCCACCTTACGGTTCCGATAGGCTTGTTCATGAAGTTTTCCAAAGTAGTTTGGTATTTCCAAGCAGTTAACTATAATTGCTCACACAACAATCTGAATCATGGTTGCCAGGGAAAGGCAGCTACGAGTTGTTTTCAGTCTCAGGCCTCATCACAAGTAACTATTAACTGATTACTCTAGGATAAACTAGAGTTTGAGTTGGAAATTTTAATAATAATTTTGACATATCTTTGTGCTTCAGTAGTCGATGTAGACAACACTTTGTACTATATGATCTAAAGCTGCCCTTTTCACTGGTTGAATATAGTAATCGTTGTAAGCTTTGCTGCGATCTTGGCAAATAAAAAGTTTTTAAAAGAAGACGACTAGATTTAATCTACATACTACAAAAATGAGTTCTGTTTTAATTCTAGTCGTATTTTCTGCACTCAATTCAGGTACCTGAATCCGATCCTATCTTCAAGAGAAGTCTTTTGAAACTAAGTTTTTTGTGTTACTTTGCAACAGTGGTAAAAGTCTTAATTCCAGTTTGAACAATATTTAATTGGGTCATTCATTATGAGAAATTATTATTTATGTCGTATTTATATGAAAAACAGTACTTGTGAGGTAAAGGTCGTCTCTACAAGCACTGTATTGAATAGTATAATTTACAGGAATTACTTTATCAAAGTGAACAGAAACTAAGATCAATCAGTATGCACTATTGACAAAAAGGTGAAACTTGGTCAACAATGACAGGCAGCAGCTGATAGTCTCCTCACATGCAGCAATGGGACCACATACACACCACGATTTCGTCGGCGCTCGCGACCGCGAAGTCACCGTCCCATATGAGACGATGGGGTGAGGACATTAGTTGGTCCATCTGTTTATCGTTCTGGTTTTCTTTCGTTTGTGCGATCTTAGTATCTTCAGTTAAAGAAGAGCTGGTCACTAATATCTGCAGATATTTTTTACTGGTTTTGGACATGTCTTACACTTCAAAGATTGAGATCAAGCTGTTTCGCTTATATACTAGTGACAAGCCTTCTTTAAAACATCTCTTCACCAAATATATTCCTATAACAGAATATTACCTTACGTTCAGAATCAAAATTTATGCGAAATTCACATTTGAATCAGAGAAAGGAACAGTATGAGTGGATACTAATGTGACACACTGTTACTCTCGCTATCGAGGTTTCAGTTTGTTGTGAAAGGTTGTAAATCGTTTACAGAAAGGTGTAGGCAACGGCAAACTGCTCTGATTAACAAGCATAAGTATAAGTTGCGACTAAAAGTCGCGCAGGAACGCTGCCACCAGGGCTGTACTGAAACCTGGCATCTCACCACTTTATTCGGTCACTAAAAGCAAGAGTTCATACGCCAAAAATTTATTTGTTTACGCATTTCTGGTATAGTTCACCATCAGAACGTCATATTATAGGACTTAATACACAGTGTGGTGCCACATGTATTCAATTGTAACATTGTTGACCAATTATTTTTAAAACCACGTGACATGGATCTATGTTCTGTGATTGAAAGCGTCTACATTATTTAATACAAGTGACATTCAGTAATTAAAAAGATTATGTATAAAAAAATTGCATCTTTGCAAAACGAGACTTTCTCTGCTTCTGAATATCGTCCCCACCAACAGTAATACATTTGTCTCAATGATGCACCAGTTTTTTTATACCTAGTGCAAATAAGTCTTTGTTTTCTTGTTTGAGCAAGTTTCCCACAAATTGTTTTTACATGCTTTGTATTTTGGACTCTGGTTCAAAATGGTGAACTCCATGTTACATCGAACGTCAAAAACTTGTTTAGAAAAGGGTCACATTACCTATTATAGCGTTCCTTGAAGCCTAACAACACATCGAGTATTGATTCCCTGTGTTGCTTGGAAAACTCTTTTGCGACCCACCTTGCTCCTGTTTTGTTGTACTTGAGCTTGTTACTGTTAACGTTATGAAATATGCCAGCTCCTACTGAAACTGTCTTTGCTACGTTTTTATTCACCTTCACGAATAACGTCCGTTTTGGGTTCAAACTAAAAACATCCTGGCAGATTAAAACTGTGTGCCGGACCGAGACTAGAACTCGGGACCTTTGCCTTTCGCGGGCAAGTGCTCTACCATCTGTGCTACCGAAGCACGACTCACGCCCGGCCCTCACAGCTTTACTTCTGCCACACACAGTTTTAATCTGCCAGGAAGTTTGATATCAGCGCACACTCCGCTGCAAAGTGAAAATCTCATTCACTAAAGAGTTAACACTTCAACATTGCTCGTCAGTCACTGAAGCTCTATCATTTCTTTGAAATTACGAACAATATCGATTTTATAAACAAAACAATTTTTATATGTCAACCATTCTCAGGTCATCCCACTGATACCAGCTGAAAGTAGTGGAAGTACAAAACTCCTTCTACAAAGCCATTGCCTGACTAATGGTGACAACAAATTTGCTGTTGGTGAAGGACTGGCGTGAAGGCTCTGATCGCAAAACTCACGATGCTAAACTGCTTGCTGGAAAGTCTCACGGTACCTAAGGCTCCTACCCCACAAAGGGTCGGAAACACCACGGGCAGAAAGCCCATGCAGCCACGCTTAATGTGTGGTTCCAGACGCCGAGTGAACTTGTAATTGGCCAGTGAAAGCAATTTCCAGAGAACCCTACAAGGGACGTGGCACCGGAGCTATCACACGAAAGCATGTTCAGGAGCTGTCGCGAAAGCCAGACTCTTTCTCCGTGTGAGACAGGCAGTGGTACCGTGGCACCTCACGCTTGAAACGCGCGCCGGAGAGGAGAGAGGCGAACACCGTGCCCAATCGCGGCGCCGGCGGCGGCCCTCGTGTTGGCGCGTGGCGGCTGGCAGCGCCTCCTGCCTGCTGAGTCGCACCGCCCCGCCCCGCCCCCTGCTGACGTCAGCGCGGCGCGGGGCGGCGCGGCCTCTTAGCAGGCGCTCGACGGCGGTGTCCTGTCACCCGCCGACAGGCCGCCCTCAGCTCCCAGCCCTCGAGCCCTGCAGGGCGCGTGGCGTGGAGCGGCGCGTGCGGAGCCACCACCCACTTCCGTGGCGCGGCAAGTCCTCGCTCCACCGACGCGCCTAATCAAATCGTGAGTGCAAGCGCCGCTGGCTCGGTGTACGGGCTAAGGCTCACGCTGTGCTGGCATATCGCCTCTGGAGTGAAGCTACTCTGCAGGAGAACGAAGCCGGCAGAAAAGGAAGATTTGAAATGAGATTACATTTTAAGAATAAAAATTTGTATTTTGGCCAAGGCTACAAAATAGAGATAAATACTGTCAATGTCGTAGGCCTCTTCATTCAAAACATAAAGTGTTGTTCCAAGAACTTGCCCCCCTTCTAACATCCGTGTACCGCAAGTCTCTAGAGGAACGGAAGGTTCCAAATGATTGGAAAAGAGCACAGGTAGTCCCAGTCTTCAAGAGGGGTCGTCGAGCAGATGCGCAAAACTATAGACCTGTATCTATGACGTCGATCTCTTGTAGAATTTCTCGAGTATCATGTCGTTTTTGGAAACCCAGAATCTACTATGTAGGAATCAACATGGATTCCGGAAACAGCGATCGTGTGAGATCCAACTCGCTTTATTTGTTCATGAGACCCAGAAAATAATAGATACAGGCTCCCAGGTAGATGCTATTTTTCTTGACTTCCGGAAGGCGTTCGATACAGTTCCGCACGGTCGCCTGATAAACAACGTAAGAGCCTCGGAATATCAGACCAGCTGTGTGGCTGGATTGAAGAGTTTTTAGCAAACAGAACACAGCATGTTGTTATCAATGGATAGACGTCTACAGACGTTAAAGTAACCTCTGGCGTGCCACAGGGGAGTGTTATGGGACCATTGCTTTTCACAATATATATAAATGACCTAGTAGATAGTGTCGGAAGTCCCATGCGGCTTTTCGCGGATGATGCTGTAGTATACAGAGAAGTTACAGCATTAGAAAATTGTAGCGAAATGCAGGAAGATCTGCAACGGATAGGCACTTGGTGCAGGGAGCGGCAACTGACCCTTAACATAGACAAATGTAATGTATTGCGAATACATAGAAAGAAGTATCCTTTATTGTATGATTATATGATAGCGGAACAAACACTGGTAGCAGTTACTTCTGTAAAATATCTGGGAGTATGCGTGCGGAACGATTTGAAGTGGAATGATCATATAAAATTAATTGTTGGTAAGGCGGGTACCAGGTTGAGATTCATTGGGAGAGTCCTTAGAAAATGTAGTCCACCATCAAAGGAGGTGGCTTACAAAACACTCGTTCGACCTATACTTGAGTATTGCTCATCAGTGTGGGATCCGTACCAGATCGGGTTGACGGAGGAGATAGAGAAGATCCAAAGAAGAGCGGCGCGTTGCGTCACAGGGTTATTTGGTAATGTGATAGCGTTACGGAGATGTTTAACAAACTCAAGTGGCAGACTCTGCAAGAGAGGCGCTCTGCATCGCGGTGTAGCTTGCACGCCAGGTTTCGAGAGGGTGCGTTTCTGGATGAGGTATCGAATATATTGCTTCCCCCTGCTTATACCTCCCGAGGAGATCACGAATGTAAAATTAGAGAGATTAGAGCGCGCACGGAGGCTTTCAGAGAGTCGTTCTTTCTGCGAACCATACGCGACTGGAACAGGAAAGGGAGGTAATGTCAGTGGCACGTAAAGTGCCCTCCGCCACACACTGTTGGGTGGCTTGCGGAGTATAAATGTAGATGTAGATGTAGAACAGATGGAACTCGCAATTAATTGTAATTTAAAAAGTTGGTGTGATTCACCGAAACTGTAATACTGTTTATGTCAGAAAATGCAGTATTAAACCCTCCCCGATGGCCGAGCGCATTAAGGGGCCCGTTTCCCGGAGAAGGGGAGGAGCGCCGGCTCCAGATCGACGCCACCCAGTGAATTAACAACGATGGCCGGTGTAACGGCAATAAGCATTACTGGTACAGAGAAACAAATGAAACATTTGAAAGTGAATAAGTCGTCAGGTTCTGATCGAATCAAGCCCTGTCCCCTTAAGTGGCTTGGATTTAATGCGACTCTCTCGCCCAGCGTATGGAAAAAAGCGCACATGACTCTTGCATATAAGAAGGGTAAAAGAAAGGACCCACAAAATTAGAGACAAATATAGCGGGTGATCAAAGAGTCAGTATAAATTTAAAAACTTAATAAACCAAGGAATAATGTAGATAGAGAGGTAAAAATTGACACACATGCTTGGAATGACATGGGGTTTTATTAGAACAAAAAAAAAAGTTCACAAAATGACCGACAAATGGTGCTGGACAGCAAAACGTCAGTGACTGGGCATGACAATCGTGTTACAGATTCGCATGATCCCCAGCGTTGCTGATAAACACCTGCTGGAACGTATACGATGTTTATGCAGGATGGCGCTCCAACCATATTGCTAGACGCCTGAAAGATCTCTTCCGCGCGTCGTTTGGTGATGATCGTTTGCTCAGCCGCCACTTTCGTCATCCTTGGCCTCCCAGGTCCCCAGACCTCAGTCCGTGCGATTATTGGCTTTGGGGTTACTTTAAGTCGCAAGTGATCGCCCGACATCTCTAGGGATGCTGAAAGACAACATCCGACGCCAATGCATCACCATAGCTCCGGACATGCTTTACAGTGCTATTCACAACATTATTCCTTGACTACAGCTATTTTTGAGGAATGATGTTGGACATATTGAGTATTTCCTGTAAAGATCATCATCTTTGCTTTGTCTTACTTTGTTATGCTAATTATTGCTATTCTGATCAGATGAAGCGCCATCTGTCGGACATTTTTAGAAAGTTTGTATTTTTTTGGTTCTAATAAAAACCCCATGTCATTCCAAGCATCTGTGTCAATTTGTGTTTCTCTATCTACATTATTCCGTGATTTATTCAGTTTTCAAGTTTATACTGACTTATTGATCACCCGGTAATTTACAGCGATCTACTACAGAATCCTTGAACATATTTTGAGTTACAATATAATAAATTTCTTTGAAAGGGGAAGATTCTGCCCACAAAACGGTGCGGTTTCAACGAGATCGCAAGTACGAAACTCAGCTTGCCGTTTTCTCACCCGAGTTCCTGCAACCATGGATGAAGGGCAACAGGTAGATTCCATATTCCTAGATTTCCGAAAATCATTCGACACAATACCCCACAGCAGACTGCTAACGAAGATGTGGTATCGATAGCTACAATGCCACGGCGTAGGTACAAGTTCTTAGGTTGGCACTACGACACCGACACCAGCGCCCTTTAGCCGGCGCTTTTCAGCTCTACGAGCGCCGCTCCAGATTCAGCCCATTTGATTCCGAGTAGACGACCAAGCTACATTATTTCTATTTCATAATGGACGAGCCACTACAGATTTTGCCTTTGTAACTTCTAGCCGATGTTAGATTTGTTTGATGTACAGCTTCGCATCTACATGCTCATCTCAGCTACGGTCGCAGGTTCGAATCCTGCCTCGGGCATGGATGTGTGTGGTGTCCTTAGGTTAGCTAGGTTTAAGTAGTTCTAAGTTCTAGGCGACTGATGACCTCAGAAGTTAAGCCGCATAGTGCTCAGAGCCATTTTGAACCTGACGGCCTCCCCCTCGAATTTTACAAGTGTATCATCTACCTTTTGGTACCTGCTTGGACGTCCATCTATCGTGAACTGATGTCGCTGACAACGACAATCCCATCCACGTTCCTTCAGGGGGTCATCATCCTGGTCCCTAAGCCACATGGGCGATCATAGATTTGTGATTACCCGCGTATCACTCTACTCAACAGTGATATGAAAACTTTTACCCGTTTGTTGGCCTCACGACTGAAGAAGGCAGTAAGATACGTCACCTCCCTTGATCAGACTTCGCTGGGCGGTGACAACAACATCCACACGGGCCTTTGCCATTACAGGGTGATGAACGCGCTTGCGCGGTCGCAACATTTACCTGGCGTATTATCTTCGCTGGACTTCAGTCAGGCATTCGACCGTGTGGACCATGCCTTTCTGAAATCTGTCCTCCAACACCTGGGTTTTCCGGCTCGTTTAGTAACAGTGGTAATGCGGCTCTTGAGCGGCGTGACTTCAAGAATACTTTGTAACAGTTGCCTCACTGAACCTCTCCCACTACCAGTAACAAACCCAAATCCGAAACGAAATGCCGATCCGCTGAAGACACGGAAAAATACAATACTCCGAAAACTGAAAGTAGAGTAACCAATAATTACTAAAATAATACCAGTGGAAACTGGAAGTATAGGTCGATGCACGGAGAAATGTATATCGTTGTAATTTTATGATTAGATAATGACATATTCGATAAAGTAAGGTACACTATGTGATGAAAAGAAACTGGACACTTGGCTGAAAATGACTAACAAGTTCGTGGCGCTCTCCATCGGTAATTCTGGAATTCAGTATGGTGTTGGCCCACCCTTAGCCTTGATGACAGGCAGGCAAACGTTCAATCAGGTGCTGGATGGGTTCTTGGGGAAGGGCAACCCATTCTCCACGGAGTGCTGCACTGAGGAAAGGATCGATGTCGTTCGCCGAGTCCTGGGATGAAGTCGGCGTTCCAAAGCATCCCAAAAGTGTTCTATAGGATTCAGGTCAGAATTTTGTGCAGGTCATTGCATTACAGTGACGTAAATGTCGTGTAACAACTCCGCCACAGGCCGTGCATTATGAACAGGTGCTCGATAGTGTTGAGAGATGCAGTCGCCAACGCTGAATTTCTCTTCGGCAGTGGGAAGCCAGAAGGTGCTTAATACATAAATGTGGGCCTGTGCGTCGGCCGGATTGGCCGAGCGGCTCTTGGCGCTACAGTCTGGACCGCGTGACCGCTACGGTCGCAGGTTCGAATCCTGCCTCGGGCATGGATGTGTGTGATGTCCTTAGGTTAGTTAGGTTTAAGAAGTTATAAGTTCTAGGGGACTGATGACCTCAGATGTTAAGAGCCATTTGAACCTTTTTTTATTTTTTGGTCTGTGCTGTGAAAGTGCCACGCAAAACAACAAGGGGTGCAAACCCCTCCACGAAAAACACGACCTCACCATAACACCACCACCTCCGAATTTTACTGTCGGCACTACACACGCTGGCAGATGACGTCACCGGGCATTCGCGATATCCACATCCTGCCATCCGATCGCCCCATTGTGTAGCGTGATTCGTTACTACACATAACCTTTTTCCACTGTTCAATCGTCCAATGTTCTCCTTACACCAGGTGAGGCGTCGTTTGGCACTTACCGGAGTGATGTGTAGTTTATCAGCATCTGCTCCACCATGAAATCCAAGTTTTCTCACCTCCCGCCTAACTGTCATAGTACTTGCAGTGGATCCTCATGCAGTTTGGAATTCCTGCGTGATGGTCTGGATAGATGTCTGCCTATTACACGTTACGACCATCAACAGTTAGCGGTCTCTGTCAGTCAACAGACGACGTCGGCCTGTACGCTTTTGTGCCGCACGTATCGCTTTACGTTTGCTCATCACTATCACATCGGAAACAGTGGACCTAGGGATGTTCAGGCGTGTGGAAATCTCGTGTACAGACGTATGACACAAGTGACACACAATCACCTGACCACGTTCGAAGTCTGTGAGTTCTGCGAAGCGCCCCACTCTGCTCTCTCACGATGTTTAATGACTAATGAGGTCGCTGATATGGAGTACCTGGTTGTAGGTGGCAGCACAATGCACCTAATATGAAAAACGTGTTTTTGGGGTGTGCGGATACTCTTGATCACGTGTATATCTCGAAATCACCGCTTGTTTTAAACATGTTTTAGTCCAAAATTATTAAAAACGTACTGCAAATATCCATATCTCTTGACGGTATATTGAGATTGCGATAAACAGGTTTATTCAAGCAGGTTCTGCCAGTTACTGAGGACATGAAGAATCGGAATCGACTGATGCACAGAAAGCAGAATGTGTAAAGATATGAGCTACAGCCGTGCACAGCGTATTTAGTTTAATCCCTGACCTACAAAAAACAGAAGTTGAATGCAGCACATTTTCAGCCACAGAGCTGATGAGGTTAAGCAAAGATTTTTTTCTCCAAGTTCGTTGTCTTCATTGAGAGGCGTGTTTTATAAAGAATCCTCGATTTTCTTCATTTTGGTTAGGGGAGCAATTATATTCTTTACCGGTTTTTGGAGAAGAATAGTAGCAAAACCGCGAGGAATCAATAAGAAGCTTGCAAACAAAGCTTACACTTCTTATCACAAATATGGAGCTGATTTGTTTTGTATTATTGGCAGTCCAAGTATTATTTACTTGTTACACTCATTGCTACGCGTTTAGAGCATGTTTTTTTCATCATCGAGCTTCTTCATTGCGTACAAAATTAACTAGAATGTGTTTCTTTTATTCCAGTCTGTGATCGCTGAAAATTTTGCACTCAGACACTACCGGTTTGGGTCAATGATGAATTAAAAAGAAAGTACCAAGATACGAAGATGATCGTCACTGATCTGAATCGACAGTATGAGGACAACTTTATTTTAAATCGTAAATTGGAATAAAGAACAAATTCTGACTTCGTGAGTCACTGTTCTTATTCGCAACACTCTTACTGCTTTTCGAAATTGACCATCCGATCATCGAAAACCTGAATCTTGTGCCGTCTTCTGGCGTATTTTCCCCTTTGAATGTACTTGAAAGTAAAGGGCTTAATATTTTGCTGTAATATGTGTAAAACACTGACATTTTTTCCTTGTGAAGAGCATCGAGTGACTAGGACAAAGACAGTAAGTTAGATTTATTATCTGTGTGGACAATGATTAAAGAAGACAATATACGCTCCGTTAATTTTTATTTGTCTGATAAAGGAGAAGACATTGTACCATTCCCATTTGGTACCTTCTCTTAGTGATTCGAAAGGGAAAGGGAGCCGGTCAAAGTAGAAGACAACGGTCGTGGTGTGGTTGGCGTCTGGACACAGCAGCAGAACATTTATTGGTTTACTTAGTTTGCAAGGGCATACACAGGTACATAGAAAATTCATACTTTCTTTTTCTTAAAACATTACAGCAATAATCTTTAAAACAATATCATGTAAATCTCTTTGATGTAAAATCTTTCAGCCACGTGGAGTGGCCTCGCGGTTTGAGGCGCCATGTCACGGATTGTACAGCCCCTCTCACCGGAGATTCCAGTCCTTCTTCGGGTATGCGTGTGTGTGATGTTCTTAGCATAAGTTAGTTTAAGTTGTGTCTAAGATTAGGGACCGATGGCCTCAGCAGTTGAGTCCCTTAGGAATCCACACACGTTTGAAGATTTTAAAATCTTTCAAAATATTTAAAGGTCATTACCGAAATTCTAAATTACTCAAAATTATCTTTAAGATTAGAACCAACAACCTTTAAACAATTCACTGAAGTTCTAGGTCGCCGAAGTTCTCTTTCTCTTTAAGTATTAAACCAGTAACTTCAAAAATTTAAAATCATCCAAGGTATTTTTTCTAAACCTGAAACGTCCCCTTAGAAAAATTTATAAGTGACAGTGCTGGAAAGCCTGTACGTTATTTGATTTTCAAACAGCTGAGCAGAACTGAACGTACTGAGACATTTCTCTCTTTCCTTATTCTGATCAATACTAAACTGACATACAATATTTTTAGCGCAACACAATCTGACTTTCAATAATCCGTACAAAAGAATGGCCCTGACTAACAATGACCTATACCTTTCATGAATCACTTACCGCAAAAAAACCTTCGGTACTCGAACTACTGCAATACAGCGAGCGCCAATACTGCCAGCTAAATAAAAGATTCTAGCTACTGAAGGCACTAACTACTGATGGGCATAGTTAGCAAATGAAAGATTTCGATAGAGAACAAATAATTTACCTTAATAATGTACGGAAGTCATCATATACACTCCTGGAAATGGAAAAAAGAACACATTGACACCGGTGTGTCAGACCCACCATACTTGCTCCGGACACTGCGAGAGGGCTGTACAAGCAATGATCACACGCACGGCACAGCGGACACACCAGGAACCGCGGTGTTGGCCGTCGAATGGCGCTAGCTGCGCAGCATTTGTGCACCGCCGCCGTCAGTGTCAGCCAGTTTGCGTGGCATACGGAGCTCCATCGCAGTCTTTAACACTGGTAGCATGCCGCGACAGCGTGGACGTGAACCGTATGTGCAGTTGACGGACTTTGAGCGAGGGCGTATAGTGGGCATGCGGGAGGCAGGGTGGACGTACCGCCGAATTGCTCAACACGTGGGGCGTGAGGTATGTTGTCGCCAGTGGTCGGCGGAAGGTGCACGTGCCCGTCGACCAGGGACCGGACCGCAGCGACGCACGGATGCACGCCAAGACCGTAGGATCCTACGCAGTGCCGTAGGGGACCGCACCGCCACTTCCCAGCAAATTGGACACTGTTGCTCCTGGGGTATCGGCGAGGACCATTCGCAACCGTCTCCATGAAGCTGGGCTACGGTCCCGCACACCGTTAGGCCGTCTTCCGCTCACACCCCAACATCGTGCAGCCCGCCTCCAGTGGTGTCGCGACAGGCGTGAATGGAGGGACGAATGGAGACGTGTCGTCTTCAGCGATGAGAGTCGCTTCTGCCTTGGTGCCAATGATGGTCGTATACGTGTTTGGCGCCGTGCAGGTGAGCGCCACAATCAGGACTGCATACGACCGAGGCACACAGGGCCAACACCCGGCATCGTGGTGTGGGGAGCGATCTCCTACACTGGCCGTACACCACTGGTGATCGTCGAGGGGACACTGAACAGTGCACGGTACATCCAAACCGTCATCGAACCCACCGTTCTACCATTCCTAGACCGGCAAGGGAACTTGCTGTTCCAACAGGACAATGCACGTCCGCATGTATCCCGTGCCACCCAACGTGCTCTAGAAGGTGTAAGTCAAATACCCTGGCCAACAAGATCTCCGGATCTGTCCCCCATTGAGCATGTTTGGGACTGGATGAAGCGTCGTCTCACGCGGTCTGCACGTCCAGCACGAACGCTGGTCCAACTGAGGCGCCAGGTGGAAATGGCATGGCAAGCCGTTCCACAGGACTACATCCAGCATCTCTACGATCGTCTCCATGGGAGAATAGCAGCCTGCATTGCTGCGAAAGGTGGATATACACTGTACTAGTGCCGACATTGTGCATGCTCTGTTGCCTGTGTCTATGTGCCTGTGGTTCTGTCAGTGTGATCATGTGATGTATCTGACCCCAGGAATGTGTCAATAAAGTTTCCCCTTCCTGGGACAATGAATTCACGGTGTTCTTATTGTTCATGATATCCAGTACTACAAATTTACTCTTTCTGATGGACACACGTCCAGAACGTCCGCTCTCAAAACTGTCATCTCTCTCCCCTCATCCACCACTGCTGGCGGCTCACCTCCAACTGCACAACGCTACGCGCTGTTCACATCCAGCTGCCCAACACTGCAACAGCGAATATTCCAACAATGCCAACCACCCACATACTGCACACAGCACAGCCCACGATTTTCATACAGAGCGCTACGTGAAGTTACCAACATAAAACCCTAAACAGCCTACTTACAATCCAAATAAGCTTAAGTTCAGACAGCTTTTCACGTTATTGCACCGTAACTGGCCATAGGGATACTGACATTTTAATGGCTTAACGCCGGTTCAGAGAATTAATTACAATTCACTGAAGCATAATATGCGCTAATGCGGAACCACATAAATCAACTCTTCATCAGTATCAAATACATCACTACATGGCTCACTTTACTACAGTCCCAGGCTAAGGTCAAACTCTGTTAGCGACAAATTATCACTATTTGTCTTAGCCAACTTTATGTTCACCTTACCTCTTGAACATGAGGCAATTTGGGGCAATACTGTTAAACCTTGATGGGAGTTATTGACAGCTTTGTAATCATAGAAATTAATTAACTCCCTTACATACAGATTTCGGCCAGTGGAACCCTGAACATATGTCTACAAGCGCGAAGTGCCCTGAAGCTAACATTACTTCTCTAGAATACCATGCACACGGTTCATCATGATTTACATACCCCGGAAGGTCTACATCAGAAAGGCATCCGATTACCCACATATACACTGAAATTTGCAGAACACTGCCAGGGTACAATTCCGTGACGCAACAATCAATGATAAACCCAACTCGCTTTTCGGCGCAACATCCAGAGTGATGTGTCCCAGAGGAAATGGGAAAAATTCTCCTAAGAATTGCTAACCGAAAACAGATCAATTTACAGGATGAACCTGCACGCGACGGGAATCGATCACAGACAGACGAATTACTGTTCCAGCCAAGTCAAATGGCCCAGTTCAGATTTCAAACTCAATACTAATAAGCAACTTCCAGGCCGCTGAGTCACCAGTCAGACGACGACGCAGCACTTGCCACGCTTGCACAGCCGGGCTCTCGCTACACGGCTTACTCCGCCATCTGTCATCCAGTCCATCAGACAACACACGTCACCCGGTGTTTGCTTAATACTGCAATGCACATCTCTGACCACAGAAATAATTTTTCTTTGTGTAAAGGTGCACTGACTCCAGAAATCGATACGGTTTCACAAACGCATGGCAGAAGTATGATCCGGCATTCGTACGACCACAGCAATTGACAGGTAGTTTGTGGGCAGACAGCTGGCCCCTGATAGCGTTCCAGATACGTTAAAACGTGCTCGAATCAAGCGCATCTGATGGTCAAGACATCCACGTGCTTCTGAAACCAATGTAGCACGATTCTGGACATCGCTGACGGGAATATATCAAGTGTGAAGGGGTGTCGGTGGTCCACAAACATATTGAGGTAGTCGACAGTTGTGCCTTCGATTACTGTAACAAGTCACATATCTCCCAAAGCATGATTCTGTCCCACCCGCCAGCATCCGCAGCACGATGCATTTTTCGACCAGCTCCTAGCCTGAATGAGGGCATATCTGGACCCGACAAGCGAACGTGCATGATGGTAAACGTGATTAATCCGAACATGCGATGGGCTTCCATTGATCCTTGGTCTAGTGTCGATGTTCTCATGACCACTGCAACAGTATTAGGCGATTGCGTTCGGTCAGTGAGGGAACACAGAGCCCTGTCTTCACCAGTGTGTGCTCCGAAACACTTGTGCCTGCATGAGCATTGTAGTCCATTGTTAATTCTTCCACAAATCGTGCACTACCCTGCTTCACAAACCAGGCAAGCGTTCTGTGACGGACATGAACGTTGACCACTTTGTCCTCTTCGTGGTTTTACCGTTATTCAACGAATTTCGATGTATGCTTAATGCAGTAGCGGGGCAACGGCCTTACCCCAGTGAATACACCGGTTCCCGTCAGATCACCGAAGTTGAGCGCTGGGCGTGGCCGCCTCTTGTATGGGTGACCATCCGGGCCGCCATGCGCTGTTGCCATTTTTCTGGGTGCACTCAGCCTCGTGATGCCAACTGAGGAGCTACTCGACCGAACAGTAGCGGCTCCGATCAAAGAAAACGATCATAACGACCGGGAGAGCGGTGTGCTGACCACACGTCCCTCCTACCTGCATCCTCCGCTGAGGATGACACGGCGTTCAGATGGTCCCGATGGTCCATTTGTGGCCTGAAGACGGACTGCCTTTTTTACTACAGTAGCAAACACATAATTAAGAAGCTCCGAAAATTTAAGACGTTCATTCCATGCGCCAATCCATAGCAATATGCCCTTTGCCAGAGACGCTTTTCTTTAGAATGATTCCCCATTCGCTTCTGCTCCGCTATTCAGGGATATGACAGGATCATTCGAAACGTCTAGTAAATACGGCCGTAAAATTCATCAAGGGCTATGAGCACTTCGATACTGTGAAAAAAAAAATCTCGTCTACTGCAGGCTATTTGTTTTTCACATATTGAGAAGTTGTGTTACGGACCCAAAACAAGAAAAAAACCTCCAGTGAACATGGATTCTAAAGTACATACCGTAAGAAATGTGAGCACTTTTATTTCTTCGCTACTGTGAAACACATCTCTACTATTGAACAAGTTCTCATAGCTCTTAAGACATACGCTTTCGATCTCGTATTGACTACACAGTTTTTTCTTGGTATAGTCCGTATTTCTTTCTCCCAGCATGTGAAAGCGTCGACCTTGCAGCAGAAGAGATTTGTTTCGCAGTTTCGGAGATGAACAGTTCTTACGATATGCGTTTTAGTGCACATGTTTACTAGACTTTTTGTTTGTAATGGTCCTTCCTTTCATATCACTGAATACTGAACATTTCGTCTGGAGCCCGCATCTCGTGGTCGTGCGGTAGCGTTCTCGCTTCCCACGCCCGGGTTCCCGGGTTCGATTCCCGGCGGGGTCAGAGATTTTCTCTGCCTCGTGATGGCTGGGTGTTGTGTGCTGTCCTTAGGTTAGTTAGGTTTAAGTAGTTCTAAGTTCTAGGGGACTGATGACCATAGATGTTAAGTCCCATAGTGCTCAGAGCCATTTCGTCTGGAGCACACTATATGCTTTCCTAACCGCGTCACCTGCCCACAGCGCTATCCCGAGGCATTCTGTCATCTCGTTGGGCAGTGGTTGTAACGTTTCCAAAGCTACGAACCACATATCGCGATTCAATACTGAAATTTTTCGTCAGTTTTGCAACAAATGGGTTTCGTTTTCACAAAGAATCTACACGAAATTTTTATAATATTAACATTTTACGTTTGAATTAGTTTTATGTGCTTTCGTAATATTTGAGAGTCATATATTATTAGCGATGAGACTGTAGATACTGGTACGCATGGGTATGCATGAAAAATGGTACATATCTTTTCGATACTGGTATGAGTGAAAAATGGTACATATCTTTTCTATTCTTTTGACAATAATATGGACGTCTGATTTTCCGTATACATATATACAATTTATGTGTGGTTGTTTCTGTCACATGCATCTGCTCCAAAAAATTTACGGTATTGAAACTGCGATCAATACTTGTTATACAGCATAGCAGATGCTAAGTGATGACCTATCGTGGAAACTAGTCTCCCAAGAAAATGCTGATTTGCATATTGGTTGTAGAACTAGACAACTATGACGTGTGCGCTTTACCCTCCGTGTAGGCGTAGTCCAACTCGTTACCACTTATAATATGTCGTAAATTTTGGCCTGTACTTATACTCATTAACCTAAACGTTCAAAGAATATTCCTTGAGAGTTTCAAATTTTAAACTCGTTACTGAGACACAAACTTTCGAATTACGTTCTGATAGTGTTATTAACTTTGCAGCTGTAGGTTCATAGAACAAAAAACAGCTTCTACTTGATAGATATGCTACACAAGAAATAAATATCAAATGAACAAGAGTAATAGTTTGTCCATGTTCCGCAATACCGTAAATTTTTCTCCAATTCAGCACCGAACGTGTCAACCAATACTACACCAATTTTGCCTCAATGATTTTTACGCTGCAATTTTTTGTCTGTTGAATCATATACTAGCAACAGCGAAGGTTTGACACAGAAATTATCAACAAGATGCAGTTAATTTCTCGATAATGGATCTTCGTAAACACATTTTTCTCGTATAAGATATACTGATGAAACTTGATATGATTATATTAAGTGATTGTTATATTTACTGATGAAGCGTGGAAAGAATTACCATTTATCTTTTACTATTAAACCAATACTTAGTTCTCATATCCATTATCGATCCCAAGCCCGAGTGGAGAAGGGAGGGGGGGGGGGGGGGGGTTGGGCGTTGAGTTAGTAACCCAATCTGTAAAACGTTTCGCCACTGCAAAAACAAGAAGAATTCATCGATCCCAACCTGACAGCTCCGCATGGACATGACGGTGATTCGAATAATCTGAGAATGACGCGAATAGGTATCCAGCCACCGACGAAATGGTATTAAGTGTTTACTGGAAAAAATATCAGTCGGATTCGAATTTGGAATGTGCAATCCATAATTCAAACAGATTGGCTTTCAAAATTACTCCGTGGATTCAGTTTGTATAAACTACTCGTAACGGGCGTTTGTGAAGTTCGTTGGACGGCTAGCAATCAAATACAATAGCCAGCAAAGGTAAAACAGTCTTTTATACTCATAGCGTAACGATCATCATTTGACTTGTGTTGTACTACTATTTAGTAAAAAAGTGGCTAAGGAATTGCTTGGATGGAAACCAATTAAACATTGAATCATAACTGCACGGATTCGTTCTGTTTACACAAGGACAACTATTGTGCAGCTCTATGCACCAACGTAAGATTCTAAAGAGGAAGACAAGGATGCTTTTCATGAGCAGTTGCACGTTGTTTTTGATGAAGTACATAGTCATTATCTTTCACTCTTATGGGTGACTGTTGTGATGGATGATGCCATCAGGAATAGGCGACGGCGGCTAGTGGGGTGAATTTGGCTCATGTTGGATGCCGTCACGGGATCGTGACAGAGCATCTGAACTTCCGGAAAATATGTGCGCAGGGCGTTCTCCACAGCCCGACGCTGGAGCAGAATTTGAACAGAATGTCGACATCACTGCAGCAGCTGCAAAAGTATCATCATGAAGAATATCGTTTTCTGTCCCTTATTTCCGCGGGAGATAGAGTATGGTATCAACGTTTTGAACCAGAGACGAAGCGTCAGAGCCAACAACTGAAGCACATGGAATCATCCGCATCGAAAAAATCCAAAGCCGTGCACGCCAGCTCCGGGAATTTTATTTTAACCTTTCTTCTGTGATGTAACAGCCCGCTGCTCATTGTCTTTCTGGAACACGACACCGACACACACAGCGCTACGTGGACACTTTGAAAAAATTGAAGCGTGCCATAACGTCCTCACACTCAGCAATGTTGCCGAACAACATCATTCTGTTTCAGAATAATGCCCGACCACGTGTTGCCTAGATCTTTTCGTCTACGCTGCAGAAGTTTCGCTGTAAGCGTTTAAACATTCTCCTTGCAATCCCGACCTACCCCATGTGATTTACATGTTCATGGAGCCCTGAAGAAAGAAATTCGGACGATAAGGCTCACTCCCAGGTACAATCATGACAACCACAAACATTTTAGCATAAAGGCACTGACCACTTGTTTCACAATTTAATAAATTTACTGACGGTTATGGCGATTATTTTTTAAATAATAAACAATTTAGTCACTTTTTCCCATCCTGCCCATTATAATAACAGTTACTTTTGAAACAGTAAACAGTTTTTTTTCATCTGCTTCATTTTCATTTCATTATTCCCTACAAGTGAACTCTAATTAAGACGGAGGTCTTCTGACGTTTTGCTTGTTCTAAGTATTTGTTTGTGGAAGCTGTTTTCACTTACCATTTTGGGAACTATAGCCAAGGGCTTTATATTTGTGAAGTACTTTTTGTCAGCCAAACTTCCGTTAATGGGGAGAAGTTTAATTCCAGTTTGGTTGTATTGTGCTGCAAGAGTTTTATGTTGCTATCATCTCATTTCAAGCTCTGCCTTCGAGAACTGTAATTGGGCTGTAAATAAAGTTGAGTACTATACGTTATTGTCATATGTGAAGAAGGACATTTAAAAATTCATAAATTGTTTGCAAAACTGAACCCACACCTGCACAATCTTCAGCTCGAATGTCACTCCATCGAAATCCTACGCGGAAGATACCGTCTATATCTATTATTTTTATCGGTATTCTTCAATAAACGAATTAAAACTATAGAATATACACTGTAGTAACACAAGTGATTTACAACATATCGCAATAATTTTGGGGCCAAAGTCTATCTCAATCAAACTTAAAGTACTGGTAACAAGAGTGTGTCCATATTATCACTAATTAACAAAATTTAAGGCACGTTTGACATCTGAAGACCGTGTGGGCACTTGTCTTACTGTAATAAAATTACAGGACAACCACATGTTTGGAGATTTGACAGTAAACGCATAAAGAAACACAGCTTAAAAATTATTTAGTGCCTTAATTTTATCCTCGAAACTGTGTGTTCACAAAAGTCTAATTATGTTGACAGAGGCTGAAACCTGGAGGCCTTATCGAGGTAGTAGTTATGCAATATCGTATGTTTCTTTGTTTGTGCTGATTGCTGACTGTAGTAGGAATGCTTATGATTCAGAAGTTTTCTTAAGATTTCCTTACTGATTTTCGTTCTGGCCGTTTGTACCTCTGTCTCCGACAAGGTAAAAAGCTTGTCTCATTTGAGTTTGGAACCGATACGTAACGCAGCTTCACTTTATTGGGCGACCATTTTACCACAAAGCAGGCGAAGAGTTATGGTGTTCAGACCGCTCTCGTCTTACTGAAGGTTAAAATTCTCAATAAAAAGAATAAATTAATTGTATTATCTGCGTGGACTGACCTTCCTGGACTCAAAAACTTCAATTTGACAAGTCGATGACACATCACAAATGGAAATCTTTTCACATTCCAGCAACCTGCTTGTCAACGCGCCAAACAAAAGCACCATGAGTTGCATTTTGTTTATTCGTTAAATTTTGCTCGGCATGGTAGTTTACATACTTCCATATTCCATAAGTCATATGCCGCATGAGCAATGGCCACACAATTATTGTTATTGCACGACGTTCACTCGACCTAGGTAGCACCCTCGATGCAAATCCACATGAAACACAATAACCCGTTGCTTCTGATTTGATGAAACTCCATTTAGGTTTGCCCATGACAGCGGTGGAAGTCACAGTGAGCAGAAATTCTGTCATCATTACGCTTTCTTATGCTAGAAATTTTATTTAATGTACCAATCGTCATGTAAAGTCAACGGACATTTATTTCTTGTTTATTTGAATTTTAAAGTTGAAACTATTGATTGTGGAGCGCGATTCTTACTGAGATCTTTCCTTTAGGATGATGCAGTTCCGTCGTTTCGTTTTCACATTGTTACAGGCCTGCACTGAAGACGTGTCTCGAGGTTAGAAACCTAGTTTGGTAAAAATGTTTCAGATCATTTCATGAATTATCGGTAGCGCACCTACCTACAGGTGTAAAATAAATTTGATTTTCATTGTGTCTTCGTTCGTTGGCAACTCCAGTCTTTTTCCCATCATGTCAAGTTCAAACATTTCGCTCTTAACTACTGACGAATAATACTTCGTTAGTGTCTATTGGTATGTAGTAAACAACGAAGATATGTCTGGATTCAACTCCCAGTCAGTATAGAATATTTCTGCGCCTTATTTCTTCTTCAAAAATCCACACATCTCGCTACTGCTGAAAGGATCCGATATTTAATGTCTTTTACTGGCTAGAAAACTGACGTGTTCCAATCCTGATTAGGAAAAAAAATTCGTTTCATCATCTCTGGTTTAATCGATTCGCAACAGCAAAAAATGTGATATCTGATATTTGACAGTGCTTAGTTAACAATCATATTAGGTGTTGTTTTCGAATAGGCCGTTCAACACCAAATCTTAATAGCTCAACACCAAACCTTACATCACGTCGTATCAAATTTGGAGATGTAAACACTTTGTCACTAGCGTGCAATACTGGCGGAACGCTATTCTTCGTTACGTTGGAAGGTGATTCCGAAGAAACCTTGGGTACAGTCATGTGCTCGACGAACGAAGCAAGTTTAGTAAAATACTCGGGAAATGACTGGAATACAGCAGCATAGATCACTTAGAAATGAAACAAATAATAGGTGGAGGGAAGCTAAAGCGAAACGTCTCGCGGATTAATGCGAATAAATCGAAATAATGGTCGTTGGAAAAAAGAGCATACAGAAAAGTGAAAAGAGCTTACAATGAATTTAAAAGCAAAGTAGTTCCACTATTAAACGCAGAAGAGCTAATTTATGGCTCGAAGCACTATGGGACTTAACATCTATGGTCATCAGTCCCCTATAACTTAGAACTGCTTAAATCTAACTGACCTAAGGACATCACACAACACCCAGTCATCACGAGGCAGAGAAAATCCCTGACCGCGCCGGGAATCGAACCCGGAAACCCGGGTGCGGGAAGCGAGAACGCTACCGCACGACAAAGAGCTAATTGATGCACGGAGAGAGTACAATGAAGACTTCTACCATGGGAAAGAATTGTCTGATGAAGTCAAAGAAAACTCAATATCAAAATGCGAAGGGTAAATGGGACACGATATGGAAGGCACAGTTGACCTAATACTAGAGTTTAAATGAGTTTAATTGAGCTGTGATGAGGCATGAAGCATGAGGCATCAATAACATTCTTTAAGAATTCATGAAGTCATTGTGAGAAATTGGAATCAAACGACTATGTTGGTACACAGTGTCTATGAAACTGGAGCCTTACCATCACAATTCCCGAGAAATATCATCTGCACAATCCAGTAAATAGCAAGGACAAGTAAGTGGGACATTCACGGTAACAGATGACGAACGAAGTTCCTAGTTTTTCGAAAGACTGGAAAAGAAAATAGAAATTATATTAGATGACGATAAGTTTGACTTCAGAAGGTACTCAGAAGTAGTAAGGTAAAAAAGAAAGAAAAAAAGAAAAAAAAAGATATAAGCTACAGGAAAAGACGGGTAATACACAATATGTGCGAAAACTACGAGGATGCAAACAGAAAGCTTCAGGAGTGTGATAAAAAATCCTCTGATGAATTTGCTATCCTCAATGAAGGTCAGGATGAGTTACAGGGATATGCATTGAGAGTAAGCGGAAGAAAGAAGAAAGAAATGAAGAGGAGCAGAAAAGAGAGTCACGACAAACTCAGAATCAAAGTGCATACGAAGAAACAGATGAAGGAATTCTGGTACCTTGCATGCAAAATAGCAAACGACGGACGAAGGACGGAGTATATAAAAAGCTGACTATTTCGGGTCAAGAGGATATTCTTGGTCAAAAGAAATCTGCTGATATTTGGCATAGGTCTTAATTTGAGGAAGTGCTTCTGAGAACGCGTGTTTGGAACATACCATTGCATGGAAGCTAATCACTGACTGTAGCAAAACCGGGACTGAAGAAAATCGTGTGTTTCATACTTGTGCTGCAGAAGGTTTTTGGAAATTAGGTGGATCGGGAAGATATGAAATGAGGAAGTCCTCCGCAGAATCAGCGACTTAAGGAACATACGGATAACACTGATAAGAAGAGAGAGAAAATTATGTCTTAAGACAACAGCAAAGAAGTTGTATGGTGCTGGAGGGAGCTGTAGAGGTCAACGTCTGTACGGGAAGACAGATATTGAAATACATGTGACAAATAAATTGTCGAAGGTGTGTGCAGTTGTTACCCTGAGATGAAGAGGTCGAAACTGGAGAGGAAGTCGTGAAGTGTTGCACCAAACCTGCCAGGAGACAAATTTAAAAATAATAGCTAACATGCCGTTTATGATTAGTTACTTAAGACAGTTGAATATGCCTGAGGAGTAGCTTTTGGAACAGACGCGCTGATATTTGTCAATGAAAAACAGATGACACCATACAAGAAGACGACAGCTTTCATCAAGACAGCAAACAGATATAAAGACTATATCAGGGCATCTCTAATACCAGTATGACAGGATAATAGTGTCGGTCTCTTCACAGAGACGTAAAGTTCATCGGAGAAAAAGCTATATGAGATGTTAGAAGTAGGGGAAGGAGACAGAGAGAGGGAGGGAGAGAGGGAGACGGAGAGGGAGGGGGAGGGGCGGAGAGAGCGAGAGAGAGAGAGAGAAAGCGTAAACCAATGGACATATAATGGCTGAGTGATAACGAAACGTTTTCATGTTTATGTTTCAGAAAATGTTTATTCATAATGCAAAATTAAACTATTTTACAACCCATTCGACTGTATTTTGCTAATTATCTTGTCCATAATGCAGTGACATTGCAACAAAACTGTAAATGACGCAAAACATTTATCTGACGTATAGATTCAGTGTGGAAAATCCACAATACCGGGTGATTGTCGAATAAAAATTAGTGAAAAACACGTTTTAGATTCACCGTATAATTCATATACAAAAATATACTAAACCCAAACAGTAATCATTAGAAACTATTGGAAGTTTTATAAACTAGTAAATGTACTAGGGAGCAAGACAAAAGATTTTAATAGATGCGTACATTAAAAGTATTACTAAATTCTAAAGACATTTAAGAAAATGACACGTTGTTCTGTTCGACGAATAAGGTAATCATTTTTGCCTCACATCTTGCATGATAGCTCAGTGAGACCCTGAAATAAATTAGAAACATTACAGCTTGTCACTCTTCAGACACTAGAGAGGCCAGGTTCGTTCCCCGTGGTGCTTCGCCTCTAATTAACATAATAGAGCACTAAAATATGATGAAACGGAATGTGATTTGCAGATGCTAGTACTATTCCATCGTTAAGTTCATATCCGAGTGCTTTGATTCCAATGACTTCGCAGCCGATGACGAGCTACACCTTAATATTCACTCATAATTTCTTTTTGACTCGCGTCGTTCATAACCCATGAAAATAGCCTGCTTCTATTATGCTGGAACAGTAGTACCCATAATTACAATTTCCGTCTTCAGTTATTAGAGTTCATAAGCGACTAATCAATAAATTATTCAAGTTTCCGGTCTGCATTATAGCTTAAGACTGTAATTATAAGTTGGTAACTAGTATAACGGAGGTCGAAGTTTGTTACATTAATAGCACGTTATGACGCTACCTTGCTTCATCTCCGAGATTTTCTATAGAGGTTGACTGTTTATGTCTGGTGTGAATTATTCCTGTGATGAGACAGTGGTTATTAAAGGACTATTATTCAATGTTTCTCTGCCACTGTTTATTTTGAAGTAGTAGTTGTCTCGGATGAGCAGTAAGAAACTCAGTGAGTTAGAATCTTAGCTATACTTGTAGGCACATTACTTCCAACCCGTTTGCATACTGTTTCTGAGAATAATTTTATGCAGGGTGCGTTTCCGCAGTTCCCACTGGCGTAATTTTCACAGTAACGAAATTAGCATTCCGACTTTGATATTTAGTCTTGTGATGGTAAGGCTTCAGGCCGTAACGGATTCAATTTCTGCTAGATAATTGGCAATTCGTCTTCCTGCAAAATACTATTAGTAGAGCTACATTTGTTTCGGTAATCTGTGAACGACTACAGCTCTTTCGTCTTGTGGTGCTAATACTGCTCTCTCACGAATCCAATTGTTGCCTTTGTTATAAACTACTTGCGGTAATGTACTCGAACTCAAAGTAATGAAGTATCTCGATCAGAATTACGTCGAGCACATCTACCAACACAGATTCCGCATACAGTGGTCACGGGAAATTAAGTTGCGCATTTCTCCCTTGACATCCTACAAGCCATAAGTCATGGCAAACAAGTGGATACTTTGTGTCGTGTTACAACACAACTTCTGACTCGTCATCACATCAATGCTTGTTAACGAAAGGTTGAAACGAAATAAAAGTAACTCTGGATTTATTGGTAGGACGTCCTCCTCTTATTATCTTGGGTCATCGACAGATGTAGAAAAAACTTGCATTGTGACAGAGGGAAAAAGACAGCTGATCCGACCTCTGTCGAAGATGTGCCCAAAACATTGTAGTAACAGTCGAACGGCGATGTGCAAACCTGCAGGGCATAGGGAATTGCCCAAACGCTATACATGCCTGCTAGCATTGTGCATAAAATCCGACAAAACGTCCTGCATTGCTATCCATAGAAAACCATCTATGTTCATGAGTTGCTTCCTGCTGACTTGCTAGCAAGACAAAAGTTCTCTGTGGAATTTCTTGCTTACATGGAAGTGGACAACGTATGACCATAGACGTGGACGTGACAATACGCAGAATTTCAGGATGAGGGCAACGGCAAACCCGCACGCACGTTAACCGGAACTACTTCACTGGGTGTTGCGGGTGGACAGCATAATTTATAACAGGGCTGTATTTTTTCTAGGAGATGAGACCTGCTGATCCTGTTACCTGTACGGTCACTTGTAAACGCTATGAGAGTCTTGTGCACCAACGGCTTTCAAACTTTTCACAGCATAGATGTGTGAGTAATATCATTTTTATACAAAACGGCACTCGTTCACAATACGCACAGCCACTTATTTACCTGGAACCTGGCTGTCCGTATCAACAGGTCTTAGTTCATTTGACTTGTGCCTGTGTGATTATCTGTAAGATGTCATGTTTTCTGCTCCAGTTCCGAACGTAGCTGAACTAAAGGCACGCGCTGCGCAACCCACTCTCAGCATGACTCCCAAGACGCTCCGATTTGTTGTGGATCGTATTGTTTCTCAATTTCAAACTGCGTCAGGAAACGGTGTAGAGCACGTCTTTCACCAATCTCGCAATGATTTGACATCGATGTCATCTTGCTTTGTATACGGTTTTTGGCCTCAGTGCAGTAAAAATTCGATTTTTCCATCCGACCTAGTACGACCGAGCGTGGTGGATGGACTTACCTAACTGTGCCGCAACTGTTGACTGCCGAAATTAGGCAGTGTGTGCATGTGAATTTCTACCTGACCAAACAGCAGAGGTCATCAGTTCCTAGACTTACATACTACTTAAACTATCTTATGCTAAGGGCAACTCACACACCTATGTCCGAGGGAGGACTCGAACCTTCGATGGGAGTGGCAACGCAATCCGTGCAAGGCCTCTCAAAGCGCGTGGCCACTCCGCGTGGCAGCTTATCCAGTAACGCGCAGTGAACTATATGGATGGTGTAATATGCAACTCAAACCATAGCCAGCGTATTGCGATTCACCTGTCACTTGTAGCGGATCACATTTACGTTCAGACACTTACAGTGCCATGTATTGGTAAAATTTTCGTTAAGTTTTATTTTATTTTATTTTATTTTACTTTTATTTTGTTCCATGACTTTTCCCTCTGCGTCAGCAATTTACTGTTCATTTTTCGGAAATTTGTGGTAAGTTCCTAAGAGACCAAACTGCTGAGCTCATCAGTCCCTAGGCTTACACACTACTTAATCGAACTTAAACTAACTTAAGCTAAGGACAAAACACACCAATTCCTGATGGAGGATCGAACCTCCTACAGGGGGAGCCGCGCGGAGTGTAGCAAGGCACCTCAGATCGCCCGACTAATGCGCGCGGCCATACTGTTCATAATTCACATCATTCTGAGCAGTGATTCTCTTTCTACAGCATTTAGGAACTGGAATTTTAATTATGGAGACCCTGCAATGGGTAGCCGATTTCCAAACTTGCCGAGCCTCGTCAAGTCAGGATTTTAGTGGAATATGCCGTGGCCGACAGCCTTGTGATTGATGGCGGAGGAACGCCTCTTGCAGAGTCGAAGGCTCCACCAGTAACGAGACATCTCAGAATTTGACTGTCTCTTATGGCAAAAAGCGACTTCGTGGCGCGAGTCGAGATTTGACACTGTGCTGATTAAGAAGAAAACTACGCCCTCGCTACACTCTGCGATGTCGCAGAGGTTTAAAAGAACTGTGAGAACTTGAGTGGTTCAGTTAAGGTGCTTGCGAAAATAGTCAGAATGATAGGGGAAGATAAGCTCATTTGTTCAGGTCCCATAGGCTAATGCCGAAATAAGAGCAGCTCATGTGGCGTAGGTTTTTCTGAGGCCCATAAGACGCCAGGAGGGGTGTCGTGTGGAAAATTTACTTGCATCCGATAGGTCAACAAATAAATATGACCTCTGGTTATCTGACGTGGGTTTTGATGAGTTGCAGAACTAGAGAAACTAAAAATGCGGGGTGCTTTCGGTTTTGGAGACCGAATGAGAGTGCTTTCAATTTTAAAGATCAGGACAGACACCCCGCTGTCTCAGAGAACGGTGGAGAAGAGCAGCTTTCTAGCTCGGAGGTCAATGCAGAGCTGTTGGTGTTCGTTCGAAATCCGAGACGGCAGCGGAATAGCAGGTGTTCTCACTGCAGTGTTAGGAATAGCATTGTACGAAGCTTACCAGCCTTTCCATTAAGTCAGAGTTATTTTACAGTCATAAAAATGGTTCAAAAGGCTCTAGGCACTATGGGACTTAACATCGGAGGTCATCAGTCCCCTAGACTTAGAACTACTTAAACCTAAGGACATCACACACATCCATGCCCGAGGGAGGAGTCGAACCTGCGACCGTAGCATCCTCGTGGTTCCGGACTGAAGCGCCTAGAACCGCTCGGCCACCGCGGCCGGCTTTTACAGCCACAGTCATGAGTCTTATCATTTCAGTTATTTCGCGATTTGGGACTCAATGTTTGTTGCTAAATGTTCAAATGTGTGTGAATTCCTAAGGGATCAAATTGCTGAGGCCATCGGCCGATAGACTTACACACTACTTAAACTAACTTATGCTAAGAACAACATACACACCCATGCCCTGGGGAGGACCGAACATCCGGCAGGAGGGGCCACGCAATCCGTGATATTGCGCCTCAAACCACGCGTCCACTCCGCACGGCAGCGTTTGTTGCAGTGAATCTTTAAATTACCATGATTTACTACTTAACCTGACCAGTGCACGTAGTAATTCTGGTGCGTGTCTAACCTCCCTTTAGTATCACGGTCAATTATTTGCACATCATTTGAAGTCAATTCAGTCGTGATTTCTGGGGGTAACGCCTCATTTGTACAGTGTTTCCCAGTACCTTGAGGGGCCAGGTACGTGTATTTCTTGTATCTGCGACAGTTTAATACTTCATGTGTTTCTTGTTATTTTGTATGAAGACTTTCTTCCTGTTTATTGTTCCTCGTGTGTGTAAATCTTTGTGAAATAAATTTGCAGTAATCGAATTCCTATTGATGTCATTTCAGTAGTTGCTTAACCCCACGTCACTTGAATATAGTTTAACCAAGGCCACCAGCAACACTTACATGTGAGGAACATTGTTTCTCATGAGAAAGAAAATTTCGTGATGCAAGTCGTCTTTACGGACGTAGACCATATTTCAACAAATATGTGATACAAGACGGCTGTAGGTACTTTCAGTGACGACGCAACGTATCTTCTGAAACCTTGCGGGACTTAGAGATTGCTACGAGCAGTGGACCTATGGGAAGGGGAGACTACGTACGTATGACAGGCTGAGAATTTTGGTGCTCTCTGAAGCGCGTTCGGATGGACGAGACCGTTGGCCGTCAGTGACGGAGCGGCGAGGACGTATTCCTAGTGTCCGGCTGGCCCAGTGGCGGAAGTGAGTTTGTTTACTTCCCGCGAGAGCGAGTCACTTACTACAAGTTCACTGAAGCAACATGGCGAACTCCTATGGGAAGAACACTATCAAGATTGCGTTCCGAGCACAATATCCACGACTGCGAGCATATGAAAAAGAAAACGTCTTGCATCAGGAACTGCATCTGGAGCCACAGGACATCATTGGTATTAACTATAAACACGGCCTGTGTCGTCAATGTTACGACGATTAACGAAGAAGTGTGCACGGACGTGGTTACCAGTGCTGCCGGAAAGCTCCAGTTAAGGAACTCAGATGGATCTATCGGCGCTGCTACCATTGAACATGCAGGCCTAGGAGTAAGGCCTATGCGTGAGGTTTTCGAGCTACTTTTTGATGTATAAGCCGATTCAGTTACCTCCACTCTTAATTCCCACGGGGCTGACATTAGCCACTTGACTGAGAAGTGGTAAGCTTCTACAACGTACTCCCAACTCAGTAGATTAAGGTCAAAATCAAAATCACGAAACATGTTCCTTTATACATGAACATTGCCGGTGTTTGTGCAGTTATCATGTACGATGGACAACCGCTTCCACGCTCAGGATGTGTACAGGGGTGTCATATTCGGCAATCACCCATCAGACAAAACTGTTCAACGTGTTCCTCTTTCGATTCTATCAATTACTTATGCGTATGTGACGGCACCTACGATGTCATGTGGTGAGGATCGAGACGGGTTACCACCGCAGACAGACGGACACGTTATTGTCGAGGCACATACCACCCGCTCGCCGTAGTCACCAAATAATCCTGAAGAGCAATTGCCACAGTACATAGAGCAGATGTATATCGATCCACGAGTAGTGCCAAGCCACGCTTTCCTCTCGGAAGGCACAGAGGAGTCGGATCTACACACACACGCATTCCATTCTGACACAGAGACGGATGCAGCGCTCGTCCCCCACGCCGACGGGCGTCGTCTGACTAGTTTCTTGCGATTGTGTGTATCGTACTGATTGCGTCTGTGTCGTGGATGCACCTGTAACGAAGGCGTCAACTGATGCTTCTACCACTTTTAGGAACTGAGAAGATGGATTCTTCTTATCCTAGATACCCGTTCGGAGTTGGAGGGGGAAGACCGTCGCATTTGCGAGGAACCACGACAAGGGCGTCTTTGGTAGCCGTTGTAACACAATGGCAGCCTCTCACCAGTGACTTGTGGGCGGACGACGTGGAAGACGACTCTCTGATGGGTACAGCCGTCGCGAAAGAGGGGAAATACACACTCTTCCCCCCCCCCCCCCAACTCCTGTGGGCAGCATGATAACAGAGACAACAGGGTGACGTTGGGGTGACAAAAGTCGTCACCACTGCCAATGCCTTAGAGGGCGAACGACAACCATTTCGTTTCGCGGCCATCAACATCGGTACCATCCGGTCGCGTGCGAAGTTGTCATTGATACGTGGCACACATGAGAGCTGGTTTCTCAGGATGGGGCAGGATAAGGTTACGATTTTTGATGGGGCCGTAATCAGTTACTCCCAGTTGCACAACAAATACGTAAACTTTATTTAAAGAAATTAAAGTTTTCAATCTTTTAAGAAACACAATTGACTGTATGACGGCTGACGGCCTTATCGCGGAAAACTATTCCACAATTTTAGTGCCGATGGCCACCAACAATAACCTCAAATAACAAACGGCTGAAGGCCTGAATTAGAAGTCAGAAAAAAAAATTCCAAATAGCACACTTCTCAACAACTACCTTGCTTTTAAAACAAGTTTGCTTTAAAGAAAAAAAATATTCTAACACTGCTGAAGGCCTTATTATGAAAGAAGTGATATTATTGCTCGGCTGAAGGTCACACACAAATTCAAATCACAATCGGCTGAAGGCCTGAATTAGTAATCAGAAGAACAATTCCTAATAGCACTTTTAAAATAAATTCCTTGCTTTTAAAACAAGTTTGCTTAAAAAAAAAACCTTACTCTAACAAGGCTGAAGGACTTATCACCAAAGAAGTGAAATTATTGCTCGGCTGAAATTACAAATATCCTTAAAACAAACATCACAATCTAAGGAATCAGGACAAGCCGTTTTCAGCAAGTATTCCAAGGGTCGGCCTGGGAAGGTAACTCAAACATAAGGTAAGGTGAGACAGACAGCCTAGAGCTGTACTCACATAAGAGGATGACAACTCAAACTAGGGGCAGCTTAAGCTCCGACAGACCGACTAACCAATCCACTTAACGTCCGATCACCGCTACAACGACGGACTATTTAGGCAAGGGCGAAGAGACAGACAGCACTACGTCTTCAGAAAACACCCAAGGCCGAAGGAAACACTAGAACCAGGGTGGTAGACCTCAAAAAAAAAAAAATATGCACACTACAATACAAGACGCTGTCGAACTACACGCCGTGTCGGACAGCATCAACACGACGAGGAAGGGGCACTGCGCTTATGGTTCAGAGTACTCCTCGTCAATTTTTACACACCGTCCGGTGCCAGCAAGAGGCATGAACGATCACTATTCTTTATTGAGTAATTAATGCAATTATGCCAAGGCACAGTAGATGATATGGTGATCGGGGGCGATCTTAAGTGTAAACAATCTCATAAGGACCATTTACAATTTGTACAGAAATCAGATGGCAGTTGTAAGAGTCGAGGGGCATGAAAGGGAAGCAGTGGTTGGGAAAGGAGTGAGACAGGGTTGTAGCCTCTCCCCGATGTTATTCAATCTGTATATTGAGCAAGCAGTAAAGGAAACAAAAGAAAAATTCGGAGTAGGTATTAAAATTCATGGAGAAGAAGTAAAAACTTTGAGGTTCGCCGATGACATTGTAATTCTGTCAGAGACAGCAAAGGACTTGGAAGAGCAGTTGAACGGAATGGACAGTGTCTTGAAAGGAGGATATAAGATGAACATCAACAAAAGCAAAACGAGGATAATGGAATGTAGTCAAATTAAATCGGGTGATGCTGAGGGAATTAGATTAGGAAATGAGACACTTAAAGTAGTAAAGGAGTTTTGCTATTTAGGGAGTAAAATAACTGATGATGGTCGAAGTAGAGAGGATATAAAATGTAGACTGGCAATGGCAAGGAAATTGTTTTTGAAGAAGAGAAATTTGTTAACATCGAATATAGATTTAAGTGTCAAGAAGTCGTTTCTGAAAGTATTTGTATGGAGTGTAGCCATGTATGGAAGTGAAACATGGACGAGAACTAGTTTGGACAAGAAGAGAATAGAAGCTTTCGAAATGTGGTGCTACAGAAGAATGCTGAAGATAAGGTGGGTAGATCACGTTACTAATGAGGAGGTATTGAATAGGATTGGGGAGAAGAGAAGTTTGTGGCACAGCTTGACTAGAAGAAGGGATCGGTTGGTAGGACATGTTTTGAGGCATCAAGGGATCACAAATTTAGCATTGGAGGCAGCATGGAGGGTAAAAATCGTAGAGGGAGACCGAGAGATGAATACACAAAGCAGATTCAGAAGGATGTAGGTTGCAGTAGGTACTGGGAGATGAAGAAGCTTGCACAGGATAGAGTAGCATGGAGAGCTGCATCAAACCAGTCTCAGGACTGAAGCCCACAACAACAACAACAAGGACCAAATTCCTCACCATATTCTCCATGTCCAGCACTCTACGCTGTCACTCGCGAGTTCGGTTTGGTAGACTCTTGGGACTCATCTATGCTGATAGACCGGGGTTCACCCATTTCACGAAGTTTCGTCTAGCAGACCTGACAGGATATATACTTCCTGCTCTGTCAGCAACCGAGCTGTGGCCAGCAGCATTTACAGACCACGCTGCTGACAACTGTACCATTACAATCGGAGGACAACGGGTGTCAGCGAGGGAATGATATTAAAGGTTCGTTATTACTCCTTCAATCTTCCTAAAGAACGCTGCGGACTTGGCTTGATCAGTGTTCATGATTGAGCACTGTCCCTACACGTCGGTATGCACCTCAAGCTTTGGCGGCTATAGTCCACCAACCTTACGGGCTTACCGATGGAGCGTCTGGCACCCTCTTTCCTTAACCATCCGGTGGCTCTTACTGAGATACAGGTGCCCATTTCGTACTTTGAGAGATTTCATCTGGCTTGTAGCCACCTTCTCCCTGTCTCTCGCTTACCAACGGTTAGTGACATCTAACGTACCCTACTTCTCCCTTGGTTGCCCAATGTCGTCGAACTGATATATGCTGTCGAGCATTGGAAGACAGTATGGCGCACTCTCAACGCAGTGACGCTAGGTTCAGACGTATGTTAGACTTTGTACGGGACGGTGGAAAAAAAAAAAAAGGTTACTAGAGAGAGATTCCAAAGGATCCATCTTTCCGATTCGTCTTTATGTGTGAACTGCAACGTTCAGGATGTGGTATTTCATGCGTCAAATTTTGGCTCTCGTAATACGGACGTCGCCCGCTTATGTCAATTCAGGTGGTCAGAAGCCACGCGATTCATTGTTTGTTTGATGTGGTGTCGCAGGACTCATGGATTTTTGGAACTTTTTAACCGATCTTCATTGTGCTACTGTGAAGAATCCTAAGTACAGTCAATACTTCTTGAATTTCTTGCTGAGCATCTTCCACGATCCGCCTCGTAACTAGATCATTCATAAGATGAGAGAAACTTGATACATTCTCACGTAGGAGATTGAGCAGATAAAGGCACGTACACGACATTACGAGAGAACATATCACGAAGATGGGATTGTGGCGTCCATGGAGTATCGACGCTGCATGTGCGTAATCCATAAGTGTTACTTTTTTTTTTTTCATTCATGCAAGCAGTGAGTATCCCTTCTTCTTCTTGTTCTAAAATCTTGGCAACAGGATCATGTCATGGAAAAGGCGGTTTTATTTTTGGCAGTAAATAAATGAATAAAATAAATGAATACTCTCCTGCGGCCATTTGCCACGTCTACATTTTCCCGTTTGTCGACGGAGACGTCGTGGCCTGGCATCGGTTAATGACCTCTGCCCACTTTGCTCCAGGAACCATTCCCTGCTTTTTTTAAGTAAGCAGGAGACCCAGTTTCGAATCCTGATCAAACAATGAAAATATAAAAGTAATCACGAGATCCTGGGTTCGTTAATAACAAAAAAAAGGCGGTTAAGGCCACCATTCTAGAGATGCGGAGTATCCGCGTTCGATTGCCCGTCGGGCTCAAATTTTTAACCTTCACGATGGATTTATTTCAGTGACCGTAAGGCGGCTTAAGTCCTGTTTTTCTAATACTGGTCCGTGCTCAGGCATCTGGCGACCCTTGTATTGAATCATTAACAAAAATGATTCAAATGGCTCTAAGCACTATGGGACTTGACATCTGAGGTCATCAGTCCCCTAGACTTAGATCTACTTAAACCTAACTAACTTAAGGACATAACACACATCCATGCCCGAGGCAGGATTCGAACCTACGACCGTAGCAGCAGTGCGGTTCCGGACTGACGCGCCTAGAATAGCTCGGCCACAGCAGCCGACGAATCATTAACAGAATCAAGTAACAGCTTACGTGGTTTCTCCTCTCATAGTAAGAGATATGTTTCATTTATTTCACCATGGCAGGACATTCATCTTTATCAATAGACTACTTGCATCATGTGCTAGAGAAACATGTTGAGACCATTGCTGTCAATTTCTAGATGATTCAGTTACTTATAATAATGTATAACGTAAAAAGGATATACAATAATTGTCAGCTTCCAACGTGATGCAGAAATTACTAACTTGAATACATATTCAGAAATATGAAATTGTGGACATCAGAAAAAGGAAAAATGTAGTATACTGTCAATAAGTCACAACTGGAATCAGATAATACAAATAACTGGGTATAGGTATATTGAATAGAATGATTACAAAGAGATTACAGCAGGTAAGGCAGCAGACAGACTTCAGTTCAGTAGTGGTAAACTGTGAAAAAGCAGAAGGAGCTTGGTTGCAGTGTATTTGTGTGAGCCATCCTTAAATATTCCTTGAAGCTATTAGACCTCGTAATGCAGTCGCACCTGAGAGAGGTTATTTTGTTGCACAAAGGGAAAATAATCGACACGAATTTAAAAAAAGAAACTCCAGTGCTATGTGATACGTATGAATTGGGAGATTTGCTTCATTGGTGATCATGAGAAAACTTCATTTTTTAAAATATCCGTTATAAACATTCAGTCAAAAAACTGATGTATAAAACCTAAAAATTAAACATGCCATAAGTTCAAAGACGTTCAGTTAAAGTAGTTCTCAACTGTAATGTAGAACATTGGATATACTAGGCGGGCGTGGTGCTCTGGTGGTCGACGGTGTTTTTGTCGCAGTGGCTTGCTGAAGTACATTGCGGCTGTGTGCAGCGGGGCACTTCTTTACTGCGGAGCGCATTTTGTGCTTCACGGACTTATCAGCTCGACTGTCAGTAACGTCTTTTATCGAGGGGAGAAACCCTGAATTTTAGTTGTGAATGAAACAGCGAACGGTCTCTCTCTCCCGCTGTTCGTAAATGAAAGTTTAAACCTTTCGCTGCTACAGACGTGCTCTTGGCGTTCCGTGCTGAGGCAGCTTTTGTTATGGCTGTACTCCTCGCCAAACGCTGGTGCCTGTGGAGAGACACGGCCGATATGAAATACTCTTTTTTTTTGGGGGGGGGGGGGGGAGGTGGTCATCAGTTTGGTTTGATGCGGCCCACCACGAATTCCTCTCCTGTGCCAACATCTTCATCTCAGAGTAGCACATGCCGCAAGGGGTAGCCATGCGGTCTTAGGCTTCTTGCCACGGTTTGCGTGGCTGCCCCCGTCCCAAGTTCGAGTCCTCCCTCGGGTTTGAGTGTGTGTGTTGTCCTTAAAGTAAGTTTATGTAGATTAAGTAGCGTGTAAGTTTAGGGACCGATGACCTCAGCAGTTTGGTCCCACAGGAACTTACGACAAATTTTCAATTTTCAGAGTAGCACTTGCAACGTACGACCTCAATTATTTGCTGGATGTATTCCAATCTCTGTTTTCCTCCACAGTTTTTGCCCTCTACAGCTCACTCTAGTACCATGGGAGTCATTCCCTCACGTCTTAACAGATGTCTTATTATCCTGTCCCTTCTCCTTATCCATGTTTTCACATGTTCCTTATCGATTCTGCGCAGAACCTCCTCGTTCCTAAACTTATTAGTCCAACTAATTTTCAACATTCGTCTACAGCACCACATGTCAAATACTTCGATTCTTTTCTGGTCCGGTTTTCTCATAGTCCATGATTCACTACTATACAATACTGTACTCCAAACTTACGTTCTCAGAAATTTCGTCTTGAAATTAACGCCTATGTTTGATACTAGTAGACTTCTTTTGGCTAGGAATGCCCTTTTTGCCATTGATAGTCTGATTTTGATCTCCTTCTTGCTCTGTCCATCATTGGTTATTTTAATCCCTAGGTAGCAGAATTCCTTAACTTCATCTACTTTGTGACCATCAATTCTAATGTTAAGTTTCTCGCTGTTCTCATTTCTGTTACTTCTCATTACTTTCGTCTTTCTTCGATTTACTCTCAGTCCATACTCTGTACTCATTAGACTGTTCATTCTATTCAGCAGATCATCTAATTCTTCTTCACTTTCCCTCAGGATAGTAATGTCATCAGCAATTGTATCATTGATATCCTTTCACCTTGAATATTAATTCCACTCACGAACCTTTCTTTTATTTCCATAATTGCTTATTCGATGTACAGATTGAACAGTAGGGGCGAAAGACTAAAGCCATATCTTACATCTTTTTGATCCGAGCACTTCGTTCTTGGTCGTCCATTCTAATTATTCCCTCTTGGGTCTTGCACATATTGTATATTACCCTTCTCTACCCATAGCTTACCCCTATTTTTCTCAGAACATCTTGCACCATTTTACATTATCGAACCCTTTTTCCAGATCGACAAATGCTATGAACATGTCTTGATTTTTCTAGTCTTATTTCCATTTCAATGGAATTCATAATTATCAACCTCAACGTCAGAATTGCCTCTCTCGTGACTTTATCTTTCCTAAAGCCAAGCTCATCGTCCCGTAACACATCCTCAATTTTCTTCTCCGTTCTTCTGTATATTATTCTTGTCATCAACTTGTATGCACGAGCTGTTAAGCTGATTTTGCGATGATTCTCGCACTTGTCAGCTCTTACAGTCTTTGGAATTAAGTGGATGACATTTTTGCGAAAATCGGATGGTATATCGCCATACTCATACATTTAATACACATTTGTTGCCATTTCACGCAGTGCGTTTAGAAATTATGAGGGAATGTCATCAATCCCTTCTGCCTTATTTGAGCTTGTTCTCCAAAGCTCCTTTAAATTCTGATTCTAATACTGGGTCCCCTAGCTGTCCTAAATCGACTTCTGTTTCTTCTTCTATCATATCAGATGTATCTTCGTCCTCATAGAAGCTTTGAATGTATTATTTCCACCTATCCGCTATTTTCGCTGCATTTAACAGTAGAATTCCCGTTTTCTCTCTTAATGTTACCACCCTTTCTCTTAGTGTCAGTGAAGGTTGTTTTGACTTTCCTGTATGCTCAGTCTGTCCTTCCAATGATCATTTCTTTTCGGTTTATTCACATTTTTCTTGCAGCCATTTCGTCTCAGCTTCCATGCACTTCCTATTTATTTCATTGTTCAGCGGCTTGTATTTCCATACTCCTAAATTTCCCTGGACGTTTTTGTACTTTCTTGTTTCATCGATCAACTGAAGTATTTCCTCTGTTACCCATGGTTTCTTCGCAGTTACCTACTTTGTACCTTTGTTTTTCCTTCCGTCTTCTATGATTGCCCTTTTTGAGATGTCCATTCCTCTTCAACTATGCTGCTTCTGAGCTATATTGCTCTACCTATAGCCTTAGAGAGCTTTAAGAATATCTCGCCATTCCCTAGTACTTCTGTATCCCACTTCTTTCTGATTAATGTGTTAAAATCGAGCCTACTCTTCATCACTACTACTATATTGTGATTTGAGTGTCTATCTGCTCTTGGATACGCCTTACAAGCCAGTATCTGAAATACTTACCATCCGTCTGTTCTAAAACCACTTGGTAAAAAAAAAATGTTTTTGCACTTCTTGCACTCTTATATCTTCAATCGATAAAACGTTGATTTTCCTTTTGTTATCCGTGGTTCTTACTGCTTTGTATCACATTTAGTAAAACATTGCACGAAATTTGTAAAAAATCGCCGAGGTGACAACTGTGCGTGCGATTGATTTTAGCTAATAAATTGTAGTGAATGAAACGTGTGTAAAGTATCTAAATTTTATTTAAAACTTAGAGCACAACACTACCTCGTTTCATTCTCTAGTCATTGAGTTTTATGACCCAAGAACGGTAGGGAGTGAGGCACCCAGTTTCATCCATGCGCACTTACTGCCTGTTATGAAATACTTACCATCCCTTTTTAAGATAACTATTGGGTGAAAAAATTTTATTTTAGCACATCTTACAGTCTGACATCTTCCCTTGATAAAGAACTCAATTTCCTTTCGTTATGTGCCACACTTACTATTATATGTCAAATTAACTAAAACATTGCGCGAAATATTAAAGGTTCTGCACAGGTAAAAACGCATTGCGTAAAGTTTGCGCATGGCTAATTTTAGCTCATGCATTGCAGTGAATAAAATGTACATAAATCATAGAAATTTTATTTAAGATTGATAGCAGAAGGATATTTCATTATTTATCGAGTTACTGGGATCTAGATCTGAACATCGGTCGCGCGCGACGCGCCCTTTCACGTCCTCGCACATCGTGAATCATTTGGTCAGAATAATCATACCTCATAAACGATTGGGCATATCGAGATGAGGTACTTTTGCAAATGATAGCGCGCAATTAGGCACATATGTTATATGATGGATAGCTGAAACTATCTTTCACCGAGATATGGGCGTAACTGCTCTGCAGCAGTGACACTTCGGCAGCTCAGGACGTATTCATATGTCCATAGCACTGTAGGAAAACTGCAGCTGCGCCAATGTACACGTCCACCACACCTGAGGACCGTGCATACACGGCCACAGCGGCGAAGGCGTTAATGATAGGCATTCAGACTGAGAGTGCTGCGAACAGCGTAATATGTGCAACTAACGACGTTTGGAGCAATTAGTCACAAACCGCCATGGCAGCGTTAAAATTTTAAACAATAGTTTTGTCAGCATAATTTCAATAACATACGGAGGTCATGGCTAGTGATCTGTGATAGTCTGCAATTTACTGTTCAAAGTGCTGCTCGAAAAGTTCACAGACATGCTACCAGTTTCTATGGGACAGTTTATAGTATCAGAGAAGGAGTGTGGCAAGAAAACTTTTGGCATGATATATTCAGTGGAAATCGAACAGCTAAAGTAAAATTACAAAACACATAACCCCTTATGTGAGTGTATGTGGTAATAGAGTCGTGTTGTTTGTGAAAACAAGTCCTGTACATGCTTCGTATGCAATTCTGCTGAACTCCCGAGGAAAATTTGTGACCGTAGACGTCCTGTACTATTGCGTGTGGAAAAAAGTAAGCCAGGAGCAACAGTTTTGTCAGGGTGGAATGACCCCGCTTTGGGTGCACCAGAATCTTGCTCTGGTGGAAACGTGGGTGAGGAAGTTTTAGAGCCCGTCTACGGCCAGCAAGGGAACCGAGTGGAGAGTGAATCAATCGCTGAGGATGATATCAGTGTCATTGAAAACACAAACATGATGAACTCCAGAACGAGCCTATGGAAGTTGAAGAGGATGTGTAGATGGCAGTAAGCTTTAATGAAACTGCCGCGACAGGGCAACGGAACGGAATGGAGAACGGCGTAGTAGACAATAGAAGTAATTCAATCGGCACTGCCAACGTACAGGATCTGGAACGTCACAATGCGCCTGTGGAAGTAGAAGAGGATATGGAGATGCCAGCAACCAACTCCAAAGAACAATAAAAGACAGTGAAACTACCTTTTCTGGACATGTAGAAAACAAAGGCAACGTCGAATCTATAGCCGATGGAGGCATCATGCTTGCAATATCCGTGAGAAATAGAAGCGATACCAAAGATCTTCTACACTGCGACAGTCATCATAATCTTCGCCGCGCTTTGTAGCCGCGAGGTCTAGGCGCCTTGCCACGGTTTGCACGGCTCACCCCGTCGGAGGTTCGAGTCCTACCTCGGGCATGTGTGTGTGTGTTGTGCTTAGCGTAAGTTAGTTTAAGTTAGATTAAGTAGTGTGTAAACCTAGGGACCGATGACCTCAGCAATTTGGTTCCATAAGAACTTACCACAAATTTCCAAAAAAGTTCAAAATTTTCATTGTACAAAAACAAACCGACAACAGTGTCTTGCTCAAAACAGATACGACAATCTGCGAAGAAAGACGAGACATCCAAATTCTAAACGCGAATATTATAAAAAAACATAAAAGGGAAAATAATGGTAATACAATTGCACCAACCTCTGTGTTGCACGTGAAAGAAATGTATCAGCTGCTCGAAAAGACTGGCGAGCAAAACACTGAATCGTGAGCAGACCAACCATCGGACTCATCGGATGGTGCCGAACTTCGACTGTGAAAATAAATTAATAGTACTCTGACGCATAACGATATGAACGATCTTGAAATGACTTTTATTATACTCTGAGAGAAGTGGAATTCAAGTAGGTATGTGAAAGATAGGGGCACCATTACCATTTAATGTGACAACTTCCATAACAATTGTGTAGGTAATGAACTGTTTCACAAATATCACACTGAGTTAAAGGAGTTCTTTTTCTGTTTTATTGTTTCTGAAAGCTGAATCTGTTCCTTATTCAGTTCGTAATCGTCAGTAATATACTACAAGAGTACTTAAAAATTTTAATGGCCTTCACTTTTTTGTTCATTCCAAAAACGTATTGAATGTTCTCCAATCCATATTGTTATGTACTTACAGACAATGCATTAAAATAATTAAAGATGACATCAGTAACTTTCCTTAAAAAATATTTATTCGAGTAGTGGCCATATAGAAATGCTGCGCGGGGTCCAAATGTTTGGCCATAGACCTTATGGTACATTTTTGTGGTCCTGATTCCAGATGAGTCGTAAAAGTAAGCAACTGACCTGTTGCTGTATGGTTTGGTTTCTTATGTCTGTAAGAGCTGTATGAAGTAACAGTATCTATCAAATGGTTCAAATGGCTCTGAGCACTATGGGACTTAACATCTTAGGTCATCAGTCCCCTAGAACTTAGAACTACTTAAACCTAACTAACCTAAGGACATCACACACACCCATGTCCGAGGCAGGATTTGAACCTGCGACCGTAGCGGTCGCACGGTTCCAGACTGAAGCGCCTAGAACCGCTCGGCCACTTCGGCCGGCAACAGTATCTATCCTAAAGTGTAAACAAGTATTATCAATAATTAAAAAGTAGTGGTAAAGGGCTTGGCTAGAAACCGAGAGATCACGCGATCGAATCCCGATAGGACCACTGAAGTTTTCGGTCTGTCAAAGATGACAAGATCGCCAGAGATGATACGTACTTCCAATTCCACGTTAAACTGTAGGTCCCCTTTCCCCAGTTGGGTAAAAGAGAGAGGTTAGGGACACCCAAGTCTACCGCCGAAGACACATCCAATTGGTGGAGTTGTACTCTGCCATTGAGCCCCACCCAGTGTCTATTATTCGAGATGGAAGATTACTGCCAATGGAAATAATTTTCCTACAGATATCAGTAATTATGCGCTGTGTGTTTCATATGTATATGTTTTTATCAAAAAGTTGTGAAATATGAGCGTACTGTGGGTGGAATTCGTTAGTTTCCTGAATGTATTGAGATGAACATTGCATTGTCCATCTGTCTTTTCGTTATGTATATGATGTGGTTGAGTAATTTAGTATCTGAAAATCTCTAGCTCTTCTAGGATGATCAGTTAGCGGATTTTGTGGGACACCAACTCCTTTACGTTACTGCGAACAGCGCGTTCAGTTTCAAACCAAATTAGCAGCTACTGCTGGTCTGTTGTTGAGGAGAACTACCTTAAGTGAATAATTTTGCTCACATTGAATGATCAATTTCAACGTTTTCATACGTAATGTTATTGACAATGCGTGTGTGATATAATTCAAACATTGTAGACGAATTTCAACATGAACTGATATTGGAGCAGAGTGTCACAATATGCTTCTAATTTATAGCACTGTAATTTGTCTTTCACTAGCACTCTAATTTCTTTTCTATTAGCAACATAAGCTACATCAGGTGCGAGTGCTTCATCAAGTCGCGACAAAAAGCCACCCAATTACTCATAGGAAATTAGAAAATGTCCAAACAACCGATGGACTGTCATTCATAAAATATGAAGCTCCTTTTAACTAAAGACTTGGCGTCTCACAAGGAACTGCTTGATCGCAAGGTCGCAAAAAGCCAATGGTGTTTACGGCATTTGATACCCCACATATTGTCTAGCAAGCAGACACAATACTGGCTGCTAATGGCAACAGAGGGGGGGGGGGGGGGGGGGGACTGGGGGACTGGAGGTATCCAATGGCGAGCACAGCATGACGCTACGGAGCGTAGTTCAACTGCTTAGTCGCCGAGTAACTCGGAGTAGTGCTACAGTGCTTGTGGAGTTGATACAAAGCAGAGCAACGGCAATGATAAACAAAGCAAACATTGCATTATGTATGTAAAAGTCCAAGGAATTTCGCAGAGTGAGAAAGAAGTGGCAAGTGAAATATTAGCGTCTTTGCAAAACGAGTCAGCGGGTTGTGTGGTGTCGTATGCGCTCGACTGTGCGTTCAATGTACGTAGAAACACAATTGTGACAATACGTGCTAAACAACTGAAAGTGATACTGAAACAGGTATCAAGTCATGTAGTTTATCATCCTTGTCGGACAGGTACCCACAAATACCGTCTCCAGTGAAACGTGCTAAAGGACGATCGTTGTCCAAAGAGCGGGAACTAAACATACTCGTAATTACGTATATGGAAGAAGTTAAGTAGGAAAACAATTATGAACAGACTTTGAATAAGTCCGCAGCAGTAAGACTGTGTAGTGCATAAGAAAATCTACAGATATTCAGGGGAGGACAAGGCATATTTGTTGCAAAAACTGGTGTTTGAGAGTTTCAAGAATGCACGATACTATTTACGGTATGAGCACGAGAGTCATTCACTACGTAATGTAGACCAAATGTCGCGCGATGTGGATTACAATGATTTCAGAGGAAGCAGTAAATGGTTGTGTAACTTCAAATAGAGCTACAGAATTGGAAGACGCAAGGGAAATGTAATTTTAGACAAAGCGTCAACTTAACGATGCACTACAAACTGTACAATCGACTCGAAAATTTACAGATAATATAAACAAACTTATCCATCTACAGTAAGGAACTTGTTTTCAACTTCGACCAGTGAGGATTGGAAGAGAAAATGCATATTAAAGGAACCCTAGAAATTAGAGGTACCGTACCGAGAGAGTTGTATCAAGATCAGCTAACGTTAGTGCCTTAACGTTTTCGTGTACAACTGTACAGACTGCTAATCTGTATGGTAAATTGGCTGGAAATTTATTTATTGTGCTGCCAGAGGCTGTAATCAGTACTCTGCCCCTTAGGTTTTATCTCGTGGGCGTGATTTTGCAAGAGCAGCAGGGAATATTAACGTCACAGCAAGCAAGTGTGGATAAATGGGCGTAAGAGAACTACAGTTATGGTACGAGCGTGCTTTTGGCCAACAGCTGGACAAAATAACTTGCGTTTGCTTGATTCCAGGTCTGCGTATACAAATCATACTCTTTTAAACCAAACTATCCTTGCTGAGAACTATGTGACATTATATTTCAAACCATCTGGAACCGCTGGACAAATTCAGCCTCTTTACATGCCATCACATTCCATCAGCTCTCATCATCACGTTACACCAAAGCTTTCATTAAGAGCGGATACTTTGCCGAAAGTCCTGTACAGTTTGTAACTCCCAAAGAGTTCACCTTCGATCTTGATGGTTCGAACCTTTGTGATCGCTGTGGCGCACCATTTTTCGTTAGGTGCTCATGGTACAAGTCAATGGTTTGTTTCGAAAATTTCTTTAATGTCGGCGACGTCCTCTTTAGGTGTAGTACGTATGTCCCAGAGAAGGTTTTTCTCTGCTCCTCTAGGACACTCGTTTTCTGTTGCCCTCCTCTTGCACCTGGTGAGTAATTTTTTTCTTTTATTTTCTTTCCCTTTTATTTATATTTTTTTCTGAGTCATCAGGCGTCTGACTAGTTTGATTCGGCCCTCCACGAATTCCTCTCCTGTGTCAAGCTCTTCGTTTAAGAGTATCACTTGTAACCGACGTCCTCATTTATTTGCCGGACGTCTTCCGATTTCTGTCTTCCCCTACAATTTTTGCCCTCTACAGTTCCCTCTAGTATCATGGAACTCATTCCCTTATCCCTGTCAGTGTTTTCCACATTCTTTTCTCTCCGATTCTGCGCAGAACCTGCCCATTCCTTATCTTACCAGGCCACCTAATTTTAAACGTTCGTCTGTAGCGCCTCGTCTCAAATGCTTTGATTCTCTTCTGTTCCGGTTTTCCCACAGTCCATGTTTCATAACTATAAAATGCTGTGCTCCAAGCTTACATTCTCAGAAATTTCTTTCTCAAATTTAGGCCAATGTTTGATAGACTTCTCTTGGCCAGGAATGGCGTTTTTTCCAGTGCTAGTCCGCTTTCGATGTCCTCCTTGCTCCGTCCATCATTGGTTATTTTTCTGTTTAGGTCGCAGGATTCCTTCTGCTTTGTGACCATCTATCCTGATGTTAAGCTTCTCACTGTTCTCATTTCTACTACTTCTCATTACTTTCGTCTCTCTTCGATTTCTCTCAACCCATATTCCGTACTCATCACACGGTTTGGAAATTGGGGAATAAGTTCCTATGGGACCCAACTGTTGAGGTCATCGGTCCCTAGGCTTACACGCTACTTAATGTAGCTCAAACTAACTTACTCTAAGGACAACACACACACCCATGCCAGAGGGAGGACTCGAACCTCCGACGGGGGGAGCCGCGCGAACCGTGGCAAGGCGTCCTAGACAACGCCGCTAACCTCACACGGTTTATTCCGTTCAGCAGATCGTGTAATTCTTCTTCACTTTAACCAGGATAGCAATGTCATCAGCGATCTTATCAATGATATCAATATCCTTTCACCTTGAATTTTAATTCCACTTATGAACCTTTTTTTTTACTTCCATAACTGTTTTTTCGATGTACAGATTGAACAGTAAGGGTGAAAGTCTACATCCCCTTCTTACATCCTCTACAATCCGAGCGCTTCTTTCTTAGCCGTCCACTCTTATTATTCCCTCTTGACTCTTTAACGTATCATATATTACCCGTATCTCTCTGTATGTTACCCCTATTTTTATCAGAAGTTCGAACATATTTCACGATTTTACACAGTCGAACGGTTTTCGCAGGTCGAAAAATCCTAGGAATGTGTCTTGAGTTTTCTATAGTCTTGAATCCATTATCAACAAAATTGCCTCTCTGGTGCTTCTATCTTTCCTAAAACCAAGCTGATCGTCATGTAACACATCCTCATTTTTATTTTCCATTGTTCTACGTATTATTCTTGTCAACTTGGATGCATGAGCTGTTAAGCTGATTGTGCGATAATTCTGGCACTTGTCAGCTCTTGCAGTCTTCGGCATTGTGTGGATAACACAAGGGTAGGAACTTAAATAGCGGCAACTATTTTTTCACAACCGACACAAAAGAGTTACATGTTTGCACCTGTTACTGTTATTCAAAGTAGTCACCAGCGTTGTGTAGAACTCGTAGCCAGAGATGCGGAAAGCGTAGTATACCATTAGCAAAGCCTGTTCTGTTGATGGTGCGAATGAAGCGGTCTACTGCCTGTCGAATCTCTGGAACAGTTCTGAAGTGAATGCCACGAAGTGCACCCTTCATCTTCAGAATCAAATCAAAGTCACAAGGACTTAAGGGGAGCATCAGCTGTGACCAACATTTCCGAAGGAAGCGGTGACACTCCGCGCAACCCACCCATCATTTTGCACGACAATGCGCGGCCGCATACAGCGCAAGCTGTGGCTGCTGTGTTCGGTCGATGGGACTGGGAAGTAATGTACCATCTACCATACTCCCCGGACTTAAGTCCTTGTGACTTTGATTTGATTTGATTCCGAAGATGAAGGAACCACTTCGCTTCAGAACTGTTCCAGAGATTCGACAGGCAGTAGACCGCTCCATGCGCACCATCAACGGAACGGGCTCTGCTAACGGTATGCTTCGTCTTCCACATCGCTGGCAACGGGTTCTACACATCGCTGGTGACTACTTTGAAGGGCAGCAACAGGTGAAAACGTGTAACTCTTTTGTATCGGTTGTGAATAAATAGTTGCCACTATTTAAGTTCGCATTTTTCATGCTGCCGTTTCACCGAGGAATGAAATAAGCAGGAAGTGCAGGGAAGCTAACAATAAGACGAAATGGCTGGTTGAAAAGTGTGAAGAAATCGAAAAAAAAAAAAAAAAAGATTGTCGTTGAGTCATTAGCAGCTAATATTTATTGCCGTAATTGTTAATAAAACGCTTTCAAATTAGCCTGAATAAAGATTGAACTTGCGGCCTCACTGTCCTCTGAAAGAATTTGTTGTCAGAGGACCGTGACATGTTGTAAATATATGACGAAAAACATTATCTGGGCCACTTGGCATGTATTATTGGGATAACCAGTTTATAGCTCTGCTACAGGTCATTGTCGTATATATACAGGTAACTTAAAAGTAAAAATTTAAGGGACACCATAGCCAAAAACCGATCGAAATGAGACGGCCAGTGTGGTCGAGCGGTTGTAGGCGCTTTAGTCTGGAATCGCGCGACCGAAACGATTGCAGGTTCGAATCCTGCCTCGGGCATGGATGTGTGTGACGTCCTTAGGTTAGTTAGGTTTAAGTAGTTCTAAGTTCTAGGGGACTGATGACCTCAGATGTTAAGTCCCATAGTTTTCAGACCCATTTGAACCATTTTTAGATCGAAATGTGATTGAAAATTACACTGAGTGTATACAAATCAGTTACGAAATAAGTCGTGAAGCTATTCAAACTGATTAATGAGTAAGTGTGGGCAGATTCAGTTATGAGTAGGAAAACCGTGAAAATGGAAGTAGAAGTCCAACTATGCAAACATTGCATAGTGTGGCTGACAAGATACTCCATCATCCTAATATATTAAGAGCTACGTTCACAATCACTAAAAATTTTAAAGTGAAAGCCTAACAAAATACAGTATATAAATACATACAGAGCTTTTCGTGTTGAGGTTTCAGAAATTACAAGACATAAAGAAAATATGCACTTCTAGCGTCCCCAGTAGTGTTAAACACACATTTCCTTCCTATGGGCACCGTCTCTGACAAGGCAAGCTTCAATAACACTGTGGACTTCTTGCCATACCCGTCCCAAAACCTCACGGTCACTATCAGTGACCGCATTATTTGTTCTTCTTTGCAGCTTTTCAAAATGAAGTGATAGTCGGCGCTGGAACAGACTGTATGTGACGTAACAACATAAGAAGAAACGAAGTGAAGTAAATTCTTTCAGCTGTCAGAGTTTCGTTTTAAGATTGCAATTTCGGCGTTATGCTATTTTCAATCAACTACAAACATAATACAACGTAACGAGAACAATGTAAAGCAGGAATAGTACGCAAGTACAGTTTTGTAATTTGTTGTCAATTCTATACTAAGAATGTTTTGACATAGTGGCTTACATTAGGCAGAAATAACTACGTAATATGCACATTAAAGGAAAACTAGTCAGCGGTACTACGAGGTTTGCCCAGAAAGTAATGCATCGCATTCTTTTCTTCAACAATTCTTTATTGAATATAATGAGAATTGCACACACGAAAGAAATGTGCTTTATCTATACAACCTATTTTTCCACGTCATCTGCATCCCGTCCTATGGCCTTCTTCCAGCGCGAAACAAGGGCGTGTATGCCCTGTCGATACCAATCCTTGTCCTGGTGGCACAATTACATCCACACTTCCTTTGCTGATCGACAGATGCAGCGCCAACTGCGAATTCGTAATGCATTTGTCGTCGCGAATGACAACATCAGCTCGCTGCAGCGCGTCAGGCGTGACAGCCGTGGGTGGTCTCCCCGACCACTGCAAATCGTGGAGCATCGCCGAACCACCTTTTGATGACCTGCCGCTCTGTTCCCAGCGATTAACTCTACTTCTGATGCTCCACATACTTTGCACAAGCGTTTGTGAATATTCCCCACAGTTTCTTTCCCTGCAATGAGAAATTCAATACTGCACGATGCTTATAACCCACATCACCTACAGACGCCATTTTGAAACTGTTCTACAGCAACGCTACTGTCGGAAGTGATGGAAGCTTGGCGTGCTCACTAAGGAGACTAGACACGTAACGTTTCGCATTCGTAGCAATGACTTCGGCTGAGAGAAAAAAACCTTGGTAATTAGGTGATCGCAGGGCTCACTGAAGAAGAGGATGGTTTCTAGTTACTTAGGCTCCTGCTGCCCTGAGACAAACCGCCGTATCCTACACTGTTGGCTAGAACGACTCGCCAAAGCACGTGGATACTGTAGCAATAATGAGAAAATATTCGTCCTGGAAGTGTCAGAGAGGAACGAGAAGGCTAACGGCAAATGGAAAGTTGTGTGTACTCACTCGAGATGCGTCTTCTGCACGTCGAAGTCGACGAAGGTGACGTGCACGATGTCGTGAGGCCCACCCACGAAGCTGTAGAGCAGGCAGTCGATGTCGTCCGGGTAGGGCCGCGGGTAGTCGGGGCTGCTGAACACCCCGAACTCCTTGCCGAACGTGCTCGTGAACAGCACGCACTCGCAGCCTGCGAGCAGAACGTGATTCACGACGTGAGCACGGGATGTCACCGAGACGCTACTACAACGAGCTGCACTCTAGCCGTTTGAAAAGCAGTCATATTTGTGAAGAAAAATGTGATTAAAGCAGCCTAGATAGCTAAATAAAATGCGTTTATTTATTGCCTCGTTTCTGCATCTGTCAATATCAGCTATCTGCAGTTAAGAAGAAAAGAACGTAGTGACAGGCGTTTAATGAGTTAAGATATACATGGTGTTTCGGAAGTGACGCCAATATTCACGGATATGACAGTTCGGAAGTGATGTCAATATTCACGAATATGACAGGAATGATCATTCGAAACAAAAAAAAAATCAATTAAATATGGGTTCTAAAACAAATACGAGCAATTCTTGGTCTTCGATACTGTGAAACAAATCTCTTAACTGCAAGCTCTTTCCTTACCGTATTCTGGGATGTGCTAGTATGGACCAAAACAAAAACAAAAAAAATGTCCAATGGCCATGCGCTCTAAAATGCATACGTTAGAAGTTATAAGACTTGATCATTAGAAAAGTTGTTCAAATGGTTCAAATGGCTCTGAGCACTATGGGACTTAACATCTATGGTCATCAGTCCCCTAGAACTTAGAACTACTTAAAACTAACTAACCTAAGGACATCACACAACACCCAGTCATCACGAGAAGAGTTGTGTTTCAGAGTAACGAAGATCAACAGCTGCACATAGATGTTACGGTATCTGTTGTGACTGACAATTCACAGTTTTTCACAAACACAACTTTTATTTTTGTGCGCTTACAAGGTTGATGACTGAACACCAAAAGAAATGTAACAATAACGATGCCAGTCAACGTCCCCTAAATGAGGCAAACAAAAGTTCACTTCTAATTTTCCACATAGGTTCGTGGTAACACACACACACACACACACACACACACGCACACACATACACACACACACACACACACACACACACACACACACACACACGCTAGTGAGAGTCCAATTCAGAGACGAAGACGTAATCTTCAGCGGTCGAGCCTGTTGTGGTGGCCGAGCGGTTCTAGGCGCTACAGTCTGGAACCGCGAGACTGCTACGGTCGCAGGTTCGAATCCTGCCTCGGTCATGGATGTGTGTGATGTCCTTAGGTTAGTTAGGTTTAAGTAGTTCTAAGTTATAGGGGACTGATGGCCTTAGAAGTTAAGTTCCATAGTGCTCAGAGCCGTTTTTTACATCGGTCGAAATACACGAGGTCGGCAGCCGGAGTGAACTGAGCTTCGGGTTTTTTTTTCTTACTTTGTTATTTTAAAACCTGTACAACAGGCAGGCTGTCAGCAGCATTCTACGCTGCTCTCCAGCCATAGAATACACAATGAGAAAAAAACAGTAAGAATACACATAAGTTCCAGAACGGTGGGCAATAAAACAGTAGACACATAAAGACAAACACGGAGCCGTTCACACTCGACGATAATCCACACGGCAAACTTTTGAAACGACGCACAAACACTGAAGATGGCGATGGCACAGGTGAACAACTTCGGGTCTGGTTCTAGCCCATAAATAGCCGTCTCCTACCAATCAGGTTTTGGCGTAGTGATACTTCCTGCAGGCCGTGGCTCGAGTTCCCCTGCAGGAAGTAGTGCTCGGAATGTCTGTTTTCCTTGTCTTGTATGTAAATAGCCGGTGTTTACCATGGTGCTTTTGGTACGCCTTGGACGTACACAACCTTGTCCTCTGTGGTGTAATATGGGTTGCCGGCCTTCAGGGGCTACCTTGGCTCAGGCATAACTGTATCCGTTTTAGAGCACATGTTTACTGGACGTTCTTCTCTTGTTTTGGTCCCCATTACCACGTCCCAAAATATGGAAAGCAAAAAAAAAAAAAAAAGGGTAGAAGAGATTTATTTCACAGTATCAAAGATTAAGAATTGCTCATAGCTCTTAAGCTGTGCGTTTTAGAGCCCATTTTTACTTGACTTTTTGGGTTAGATTGCTCATTCCCGTCATGTCCCTGAATATTCGCCATCACTTCGGAATCCCCATGTATCATGAAAGGTTTTTTCAGAAAAACTAGCTGAATTTGAGAAACAAGGTGCTGTGCCAGTATTAAAATCTAAACTTAATTGGGGTGTCAACTAACAACTGGCTCAAAAATTATATGCAGATGTATTTTACTTTTGTTTCACTATTGTTTCCATTTTAAACACAGGCGTATTTTAATCATAAATATGCTACAAATATGTCACGTGAAAATTTAGAAAGAAAGTTGCGATTATAACACCATTATTTGCTGTTATAATAAGTAAAAGACTATCTTACAAAATAAAATTTCTCCAAAGTCTACAAATATGTACATGTAAAAATATGTTATAAAAATAAGACAATTTGATTATTAAATTCAAATATTTTGGATGGCGGCTCCATCTTATCCAGTGAATACTTACCATACGCATACGAGAAGTTAATGTCATTACTATACAGTTATACTCATTTCAGTCGGGTATTATATTTTGATCGAGTAAATTTGTAACTAAAAACACGTTTGTCTTTATGTAACTGTCAACGGCCTTGCCGCAGTGGTAACACCGGTTCCCGTCGGATCACCGAAATGAAGAGCTGTCAGGCATGGCTAGTACTCGGACAGTGGCCGTCCGACTCTGCCGAACCCTGTTGGCAAGTGGGGTGCACTCCGCTCTTGTCAGACCAGTTCAGGAGCTACTTGACTGAGAAATAGCGGCGCCGATCACGACAGCTGACAATGGCCGTGAGAGCAGTGCGCTGACCACATGGCCCCCTTTATCCGCATCTAGTGACGTCTATCGACTGAGAATGACATGGCGGTCGGTCGATACCGTTGAGCCTTCTGAAACCAGTTGGAACGGAGCTTTCTTTTCGTAACTGGAAAAAAAGCAGAATAATAGTAAAATAAAATACAATTTGAAGGCAACATCGTTGCACGGCTAGAACATACAGCTGTGTATGATTTTTAGAACTCCATTTGTTAGCTGACGCCACTATTACGTACAGATTTTAATAACAGCGCAGTACTTTGTCTTGAAACTTCGAAGTTCTTCGTGAGTTAATCTTTTAACACATTTTTTAAACTGCATAAATTTTTGGAAGTTGGTGCTTTATAGTATGTGCCAGCCACTATGTTCCTTTCGTCTTAAATGCACGTATTTGATGGTGGTAGATGCCTAAACATATTGTATTCAGAGATCTAGATGGCTTTATCCACAAAATATTCGTGCTGAAAATTTGTTTCTTTTATTATTATATGTCCTAACTTTTTTCCTTTATTATTTTATTTCTAAAGTGCCAAGAGATATTGATAACTAATAGTCTGTTTACTGCCAGTTAAAGCTTCTATCTTCGTCAGGTATTACTAAATTATTTACAACAGCCCACGTAATAGAGTTAATACTGTAAAATAAAATCCATCTTCCATGAATGTCGTCAGCAGTGAAATACACTACACACTCAATTGTAAAATGTACTGTCACAGTCCATCAGTCTTCACACACTACCCATCGGGCTCTATTAGCTCGTCAATGGCCCATCAATGTATTGATGACTGCACAGTTCAGTTCTGTCGTAAAGTCGAATTCGAAACAAAACGAAAACTTTATGGAAGTTTAATGCATACACTATAGAGGTCGTTAGGAAACCTTATTCGGTACATTTCTTCTTTATGTAAACCCCTTGTCTACAGAATATGGCGTGTGTGTGTGTGTGTGTGTGTGTGTGTGTGAGAGAGAGAGAGAGAGAGAGAGAGAGAGAGAGAGAGAGAGAGAGAGAGAGAGAGAGAGAGAGAGGGGGGGGGGGGGGAGAGAGAGAGAGAGAGAGAGAGAGATTGCCTGAAGTTGTCTTCGCAATGTAATTTTCACCCCTGTAAATGATTAAACTTTCCATGCCACTGTCAACCTACACCTACCATAGCTGCTCCCAGCTGGGCACGCGCTATCTTCTTTTACATTCCAGGCAGGCCGCGAATATGCCTGTCAGTCACCCGAAGCTCATATTTCTTTCAGAAGAATTTCCGGAAGGCACCATTTCACCTCCTTAACGCGTCTCTCCTTTTATCTTTTCGGCCGGAGGTGTGCTCCGGCACTCACCGAAAATATTCCACAGCTGTCAGCTTGCGAGCATAGTTAGTGAACCTGCGCATTCCTTCGCACTAAAGGATGTCTTTTTACGTTCTTCCGCCTCTGACGCTTTGTCTCCAGCAGGTACGCTAGCTGTAATTTTTTCGTCTCGCCTGAAAGCACGTCCCGCCCGTACTGTCCATGCTACTGGGGATCTGCGACCTCCAGCATTGTAAACCACCGTCGTCACGTACTCCTCTCTTTGAGGGCAATAAATGTCTGCCCCTGCAGATTACAACAGCCCCTCCGTAGCCGGTAGCGGATTTTGAAAAACGCGAGGCCATTGCCCCTTTTTGTCTGTACACAGCTCTAATTACCTCCCAGACGTGTTAGTACATGGAGCCAGCGAGTAACAGCGAATGAAATTATTAAGCCGATCTAACGTAAATATAAATCTACAAGCATATTAGATATGTGTTGGGAAAACTTTCCCGCCTTACATCTTGAAATTTTTCAACAGTCTGGGACCTCTATCATTTCAATTAAGCATAGAGACAACGGAGATTCCTAGGGGAGCTGTGCGTTTCGTCATGCATTCACTTACTTAGAGCGAGATCGTTAAGACTATGAAGAGACACATTACGAGACAGGTGTTGCGCATCAGGGAGAATTTTATACTCAGAATTTGGAGAGCAAACTTGCCAAAACGGATGCAAAACGAAATACAATGTCTTTCAATATACACTGGTGACCGTTAACGTTCTGACCACGTACTTACTACCGTTTGCTCCATATTTGCAACACGATTCTGTATGCCATGGACTCGATAAGTCTGTGGTTGGTTTTTGGTGAGATCTAAAACTACATATCTCCGTACAGGTCACGCAATTCCCGTAAATTACTGGCCTGTGCTCTAGGTCGCGGAGGAGGCTCACTGTAGATGCCCTAGATGTATTCCATCAACTTCAGGTCGGGAAACAGCTGTGGCCATATCATCAATGTAACTTCATTATGATGATGCTTAAACCACTGTAACAGGATTCTGGCCTGGTGACACAAATAGTTATCCTCCTGGAGTATGCATCACCGCCAGGGAATACATTCAGTATGTAGAGATGTAGGGTATATGTAATTACGTTCACGTAGTCCACAGTTGCCGTGATGCCTGCCATTACTACCACATGTCCCATAGGAGGCCAGGAAAATGACCCAGACACCATGATATTGCCCCCACTGACCTGTGTCCGTGGTGCAGTTCACGTTTCGCGCGAAGAACAGCGATCCACACAGGGCCACTGACATGGTTTCACAAGAAACTTACACGTCCAATCACATTAATGTGAGCACCGATCAATAGCGTGAGTATCCACCTTTTTCAGCTCGGAATGCTGTGAGAAGTACGGGAAGAGTGTCAGTGAGGTTTTAAAAGATACCGACAGGGACATGGGGTGATGCTCACTCCAGTTCCATGGCCAGCCACTCTATGTTTGTCGATTGACGATCCATGGTGTGAACAGCCCGGCAGATGTGCTTTCACAGATTCTCTATTGGGTTTAAATCAAGGGAATTTGGTCACTAGGACAGTATGGTAAACACATTGTGGTTATCATCGAACCATACACTACGCAATGAGCTTGCTGACACATCGTATTGTCGTAGATGTCATCGTGCTTTGGTCCGCAAGTATAGAGTAATACTTGTGTTGATTCAGTGTGTCTTCCAGAATGACGAGATCACCAAGGGAGTGCCTGCACCGTTTCCACGATTGTTTCAGGGAGTTTGCTTTCAGGCGTTCCGCGCCGTACGCGGCAAAGATTATTTGTCCGATGGAGCACAAAACTTGATTCATCTGAAAGGCCACCTGTTATCATTTTGCTGACGCTTAGTTGCGTTATTGGCACCCAAATTGGAGCCTTCGTCGCCGAAAAACAGCAGTCAGCGTAGGTGCATGAACCAGGTGCCTGCTGCCTGCTGTGGGGGCCTATTCGTAGCAACGTTCTCGGAACTGTGGTTGAGGAAAACTTTACTGGTAGCTTGTGGTTCCTTTGGGCGGTCAGCTGCTCGACAGCTGCACGTCTACTCTCCTGTACACATTTCTGCAGCTGTCGTTCGTCCCTGTCATCTGTGGCCAGTGGTGCACTACAGTTGCCTCGCCGCAAGTTTTGGATAGCGCCATTTTGCCACGCACAGTAACCAGAGCAGCGCGCGTACTGTTTCCTAACTTAGCTTTTTCTGGAATGTTTTCACCCTTTGCCCGAAAGACAATGATAAATTCCTTTTGGACGTCAGATAAATCACTTCGTTCCAGCATTACTACACCGAGTGCACTATTTTCCGTGTCGTCCCCGGCACGCTTTACATACGCTGCACGGCTAATGCTGCCACCTGCCGTCTGTGAGTGGCTACTGCACGTTGACTTCCAACATAGGCGGTGGTTAGGTTAATGTGACTGGATCGCGTAATTAATTCGTCCGGAAGTTTTCATTGATCCAGTCTCATACATCCCATTCCTTGCAATCCGACGTCGTTTGGCTCATCACAACTATAAAATTATACAAATTCCCGCTTATACAGAAGCGGTAGGAAGCGACAATCATGTTTTTCTCATACACCAGATGATTATAATTAAAATGCAACTACTCACAGAGGTACAGTGTGCGTTCTAATTATCGTGTGGCACTGAAACTTCGCAGATATTCTAATGCGTTAATACGGATCCTATTCACAATGGAAAAAAAATTAGTTCTAGTTTTTGCCGCCAGGTAAATCTGGCGCTGTGTATGCAAGAAAGGCATATAGAGATGTTTTCACTTGTTACTGGTTAGGACCACAAGTGCGCAGAAAAAGTCTAACAAGTGAGAAAGGCGTGTGTTGATTCCGTTATAAAGCGCCACTTTCACAGCGTTTTCAGTTAGAGCATCGGGGATTTCGAGGAGTAGCTGGCAAAAATTGGAACTATTTTTTTCCAGCGAAAGTGGGTTTCGCATTAACGCGTTACCAAATTTCGCCACTATACAATAAATGCAGCTCTTACTAGATCTCCGTGAGTAGCCGCACTTTAATTACAATCAGCCGGTACCATCCTCGAACAGGAACTTACAACTCTTGCAGATTTAATGTGGTTAACGAAGTACCCATGAATATGTAGATACGGCATACTGTTTTTAGCAGACAACTCGTAACACGTCAGTATACATGACGTATAGGGATGAAAATATAAATGATGGCTCAGTGATAGTACATAGTAGGCATTGATAGTGCGTGGTAGGCAGGTAAGAAGAGCCATGTGGAATGGAAATATGCTTTCACAGAGACGACGGTGGGTGACGGGGATTGACAATATCAGGGGATGCCACGGCTGAGGAGTAAATATTGGCGGTGCTCTCGTGGCTTCTTCCCTGCGTATGTTTGCGCTGGTGCGCACTTTCGTTTGCTTGTGTGTGCGTTTGAGTGTGTGTGTGTGTGTGTGTGTGTGTGTGTGTGTGTGTGTGTGTGTGTGTGTTTGTGTGTGGGCGTGTGCTTTTGCGGGAGGAAAGAAAAGAAGAAAGAAAAAGAAGTTGTCACTAGTGGCGCCATGTATGCTGGCAATATAAATTCCACTCTCAAGACGTAATTCTTCTGCGCTATTGAAACAATCACAAAGATATCTCTGTTGCTTTGTACTTGTTGTGCTACAATATTTTCTATGTTTAATAACTTACATTAATCTCTGATTGGTAGTCAACGTCTCAAGGAGCAATTCTCTGATACATAAATGTTAATAGTTACAAAATTGCAGCAAAATTATATCAAACTCACCACTGAGATTGGTCTTTAGGCTAATACCACACACTAGGAACACTATTTAATAAATTTTTAAGTGTGCAAATGGATTTCATAGCCTGCACGTTGTTATAATGTCTCAAATACTGCTAGAATATCCCTCGATAAGCTCTGTTTATACAAATAAACGGTCACGAGTCCTGGTTACCACCCTCGGACCGCTGCGAATATGTTATCAACGATGTCAGACTCAAGAATGCCGGAGAGTTTTTCCAGCTTTTTTGTCCCTTCACGTTATCAAAAATTTGTTGTTGTTGTTTCGGTCTTCAGTCCAAAGACTGGTCCAATGCAACTCTCCATGCTACTCTGCCTGTGCAGTCCTCTTCATCTCCGAACTACTAGTGCAGCCCACACCCTTTTCATTCAACTTCGTTTACCAATCTCTTGGTCTCCGATTTTTACCCTCCACGCTTCCCTGTAACAGTAAATTGGTGATCCCTTGACGTCTCAGAGTGTGTCATATTGTAGGGAAGCAGCATACTCACGCCTTATAAAATTCACATCAGTCTTTCCATTGTGTGCCCGCCAGTCCGCTGTAACTAGCTCTGACGTCATAAATATTGCGCAATACTTTAAAATGAAGTAAATAACCTGAAACGTTTCTAGCATGTCAGGAGTAATACAAAATCAATATGGGTTGGATATCAGTTCAATAACTTTAACCATTTTCGAAATTTGGATGTTTTTCTGTAAAAATCATTGGCGCAACAGAAAAGAGCTAGAAACTTAAAAAATTATATTTAGATTCCTTTTGCATTATAATTTAGTAGAAACAGTATTCTGGATCTCACAAATTAAAATTTTAGTTGAAATTCATGATTTTCTGGTTTTTGTCTTAGAAATTAAGGAAGCAAGATAGATTAAGTAGGCGAATAAATAAAGCTAGGATGTTTAAATTTAAGTAGAAGCGAGATCCACTATAATCACAAAAATGTGAGAAGTTTCAACAGAATAACTATAAAACTATAGCTATAGCGTATTTCCAAAGAGCAAGTTCAGAGCTCGTCTCCTGCCTGTAGTGTAATTAAATTAATTCTGTCGCCCAAAATATTTGACTTAGCCACGTCAGATTTTTATTATGATTACTTACTTGTGTGATGATTGCACAATTAAATTGAAAGCTTCATAGGCCATCAGCAAAGGAAGCAATGATCTATTCGATAACTTAAAGTGGTGCATTACTAGCCCAGCAGCTAGTCGGGAGAGCAGATTTGATCAGGCGTTCCCTTAGCCATCCGCACCGCGGCTTTATATGTAAGAACATTGCGCGAGAAGAAAGAAGACCCCAGTTCTCTCCAGATGCTGATTAGCGCACCACCTGTGCCGGGAGTCGCGTTGCATCGGTATCATTGCTATAAACAGCCTCGGATGCCGTAATAAGTTACTCAGGATACGCGTAACCATGAAATCGTTTTCGAGTGAAGTATTAATTTTGGGATGACGTTAATGATCTATCTTTAGTTTGCTTATGTCGTATTTTCACGTGCCGCTGCAGGACAGACATTCTACCATTATTAGCGTGGCGTTTGATGAAAATTATCATCAAATTATGGCGAGCATTCACTTAAACATTTAATTTGAACAGTTATAGTGGCATCAGCGCATTGGACTCTGAACTGCTGTGGTAGTTGGATTGTGTGGATTCTTTTTGGCCTGTGACTTTCAGAATATAGTGAACATGTTAGAGAGAATGGTTTTTGATTATGAATCCCAGACAATCTCCTAATTCCTGAGAGCTGTAAGCTGTAGCTATAAATGTTTTTCTCAGATGAAGTGGGCACTAGGAATTCTAATTACAGGCTTCACGTTTTGCTAATCACTTTCTGGTTGCCAATATTGTAGTTAGAGAGCCAGTGTTGAGAATGGCAAACAGCATAAATATAAAACATTTATTCTATTAATTCACCCGCCGCCCCACAATATCAACAGTTCTCTCCTTTTAGCCAATTTTCTTGTATTCCCAGTTCCATTCAGTACCTCCTCACTTGTTACGCAAGCAATAAACATAATTTTTAGCATTCTTTAGTAACATTCCACAATATTCTCTTATTGTATGACTGTTCTCGACCATATTTCACTTCCATACATGGCTACACTCCAGACAAATACCTTCAGAAAAGACTTCCAAACAATTTATGTTCGATGTAACCAGTTTCTCTTCTTCAGAAACACTTTTATTGACATTTTTAGTTTATATCCTGTCTACTTCAATCATCATCAGTTATTTTACTACGCAAATGGCAAAACTCATCGGCTACGCCGTCTTGTTCCCTAATGTAATTGCCCAGGCATCACCTGATTTAGTTCGACCACATTCCGTTATCCTTGTTTTGCCTTTGCTGATGTTCATCTTACAGCTTCAAGACGATGTCCATTCCGTTCAACTGTTCTCCTTCTCTGTCCGTTGCTGTCTCTGACATCGGCACAGCTCAAAGTTTTATTTATTTTGTTTGGACTTATATTTCTTCTCCAAATTTTTCTTTGATTTCCTTTACTTCTTACTCAGTGTGCAGACTGAATAGCACCGGCGATAAGCCACAAGCCTGTCTCACTCTCTTCTCAAATACCGCTTCGCTTTCGTATCTCACGGTTCTTGTAACTTCATTCTGGTTTCTGTACAAGCTGTGTATAGCCTTTCGCGCCTTGTATTTTACCCCTGCATCTTTCAGAATTTCAAAGAATTTATTACACTCAATATTGTCAAAAGCTTTCTCTGTCTGCATAAATGTTATAAACCTAGTTTGCCTTTCTTTAACCTGTCTTCTAAGAGAAGTAGTAAGCTCAGTATTGCATCGTGTGTTCCTGCATTTCTCTGAAATCCAAACTGATCTTCCTCAAGGTCAGCTTCTATGAATTTTTCCAATATGCTCTACAGAATTCATGTTAGAACTGCGCGAACGTAGCTTATTAAGCTGATAGCTTCGTACCACTTGTCAGCATCTGCTTTCCTTTGTAAACTTGCAAATAGTGCACATTGTCAACCAAACGCCTTTATCAGGCATGGAAGTAGCCACAAGTTTGGCAATATTATTTCATCCAGTCGTTCATGAAACTCTCGCTAGGGGACAACACTTACCTTACAGTATTCTAATGCACTCTATCGAGACTTACAAACTTTGTATTCTTTAATAACAGTGGGTAGAACTGGCAATGCGGGGAACAAAGTACATACCTTTTAACATAATTATGACATTCGTATTACAATATATATATATATATATATATATATATATATATATATATATATATATACATATATATGGCGTCATTGAATGACTTGTAATACGAATGTCATCATTGTGTTAAAAGATATCTTCTTTGTCTCCCGCAATGCCAGTTGCCAGTTCTACCGACTGCAATAAAGGAATGCAAAGTTATATATACGATGAGTCACTAACTATTGCCACCAAGAATAACTCCAAAAGTATGATAGAAGCTGAAAAGTTTGTGGGACGAAAGTTGCATGGCACAACGGGGACCGTAATATGACATTGGTTTTTTGTTGCTAGGTGGGATCGCGTCAGAGATGTGAAGGTCAATTTTTTTTTAATGGAATGCTATAGTTTGGTACTCATTTTCTGATAGTGGCTATAAGAGACGAATCCAAGTCTGTGAAGGTCAACGAAGGCCACAAAAATGAATGTCCATTTACAGAAGGTGTTCGATGTGATGACCATTGGTATAAACACAGTCTTTTACGAATTTCGACAAGAAAAAATCCAGAGGCGTCAAATCTGGCGAATGAGCCGTCCATGACACATCACTTCCGCGTCAAACCCAACCATTTGAGAATTGTCTCTGCAACTCATTTCTAGCCAGCAGCGAAAAATGTGCCGAATACCCATCGTCTTGATACCACTTTCTATTCCTTGTTCCTAAGGGTATGTCTTCCAGTAACAAACCTAATGTTTCTTGCAGGAATGTGATGTACTTCCTAGCATTAAGATTTCCTTCCATGAAATAGAGGCCTCCAGAATCCCACAGCATACATTCACCGACCACGAGTTTTGCTGCGCAACTTGCCGCAGCCAACATGGATTTTCAGCTGCCCAATAATGCATGTTATGCAAATTAAAATTTCCATGGTTCGTTAATGTAGACTCGTCAGTAAATAAAATCAAATTAATAAATGTGTCATCCCACTGAATCTGAAGTTGAGCCCATAGGCAGAATTCAATGCGCCACATACAATCCGTACCAGTTAATTCTTGGCATAGACTGATACGGTAAGGATGCGATGCAAAACACGAACAACACTGCTCTGGCTCATGCCAGATACCCTTGCGATTTGTGAACTAACACAAGGATCTCAAACCACAGTTGCAAGAGAACCAACTTCCATTTCCTCGTTAGTAACGTTCCGTTGCCCGATATGTTTCCGATGCGTTAAAGATTCGGTTGTTCTCTACGACGTGTAGAGTGAGTGCATTTAGGATATCTTTCAGCGTATATATCTCTAGCTTTCACTGAGTTTCGTTGGAATCCTCCGTAAATGAGAAGCATAGCAACTTGTTCTTACAAGGAATACATCATCACATTCGCTTGATTCGACGATACTAGTCCTACCGTTCCTATCAGTACTGTACTGTAAAACCGTCAAATGGTGTTTACATGTCGATGGCACGTTAGATGGATACGCTGTATTCGGCGAATATTTACTATTTGCACGAGAGAGAACTGTCTGAGCATGTGCTTCGATAAGTGCATCAGTGATAAGGAATACCACTCAATCCATAATAAGAAGATTGCAGCACTGCATTTATACCAGTGGTATCACTTCTAAAACCATCTGTAAACGGACATTCATGCCACCTTTTTGACCTTCGTTGACCCTCAAAGACCTTACTGTTACACATCACTGGAGTCGTCTCTCTGACCGCTATTGGAAAATAAGGATCGAACTATAGCATCCTATTAAAAAAAAAGAAATGTTGACCTTCAGACCTCTGACGTGACCTTACCTAGCAACAAAACACCAACGTCATATTATGGCCTCCGTTGTCCCATGCAACATTTGTCCCACAAACTTTTGAGCTACTATCATACTTTCTGAGTTATTATAGGTGGCAATAGTTAGTAATTCATTCTATATATACTCAAGAGTCCCCCGGGAGCACACAGAAATCGCAGCCATGGCTTTGTGTCGTGCAGTCATCTAGCGCAATGTTTCGTTGAATGGTTCGCACGCTGACGCTTGTTGATGGCTCAACATTGAAATCAGCAGCAATTTTCGGAAGTGTTCTGTCACGTTGAACGATTCTCTTCAGTCCTCATTGGTCCCATACTTACAGGATCTTTTTCCGGCCGCAGCGATGTCGGAGATTCAAGGTACATTCGCGAAATGATCGTACGGGGAAATGCCCACTTCATCGCTACCTCGGAGATGCTGTGTGCTGTGTTCCATCGCTTGTGCGCCGACTACAGCACTCAATTAAATCTTGATAATTTGCCATTGTAGCAGCAGTAGCCGATCTACAACTGCGCGAGACTTTTTCATCTTACATAGGCGTTGCCGACCGCAGCGCCGTATTCTGCCAATTTAAATTGTATTTGAATATGCATGCCTATAGAGAGTGAGAAAGAGAGAGAGAGAGAGAGAGAGAGAGAGAGAGAGAGAGAGAAGAATGAAATTTCAGCCATTCTGATGATCCCCCTTTATAAGGAATGGAACGTATAAATCCTGTGCCAGTTGGTGAGACTCCACTGAGTTCAGCTAGTTGAGACCTTCATAACCCCATAAGAGCAAAAACTTCTATGGGGCAGGTCCCCAAACCTCTGCTACAAGGGGCATGGTGCAGCTTTAAGACTATATACATGGTACTACCAGTTTTAAAAATCTCACTCGACATCAGCGCTTATAAAAACTTGATCGTCGTCGTTTGAATGTTTGAAATATCCCTTAGCAGCAGAGAGCTGGTTGGTGAGTGGAAAAGTACTGTGACCACAAATAAAGTACATCTGACACCAGTTTATTACAAGCAATAAAATCTTTACAGTGAAAGATACACAAATGAAAAAATAACAGTAAGCAATTTTTTTGATTAGAAAATTTGCAGTAGCAGTAGCGAACAAAAATGTAACAGATCAATAACAACCAGACTGAAAAATAACTGAAGGTCAAATGACAAACGTCTCACAACGACACCAAAATAACTTCAGGTTCAAACAGCTGCAGCACAAATGAGCTATAAATCAAGGCCAGTTAAATCACAGTTACTCACAGTGAGTTCTAGCTAGTTTGACGCAAGTTAGCAAGTGCAAAAATGACTTGAGGCCCAATAAAAGGTACGTTTCATCCATGAGTTAAAATAATTTAGTGTTACAAGTAGGCACAGTACAAACGGCTAATAAAAGTTAACAAATGTAAAAATGCCTTAAAGCTCAATAAATGTATATTTTATCGTTACGTAAAAGATTTGAAGTTGCAGACAGGTTCAGCAGCTAACAAAATTATTCTGACCAATTGCGTTAATGGCTCAGAGCCCAGTGGTAAAAGCCTACCGCAGTGCGGCAAGCAGTTGCAGTGAGAATACCAGGGACAGTGACAGATTAAGAACGTAAAGACTCTAACAAATAGCTTAACCAAATTTTAAAGTTTTCTTACAAGGAGTTTTAGCATGGTTTTGAAAGGATCAAATGTGCTGAATTAACAGTCGACGGCCACTTAAGTGAGCTTTTGAATTCGCGGAACTGCCTTAGGATTTGCCCCGTAATCTGGTAAAAACAAAAGAAGTCTGTAGGTAATTATGCTACCAGTACCTAAGGCCCAGTGGACAAACAAAGCAGTAGGCTAAAATTTTACTGAAGGACGCCTTAATGCGAGAAAACGCTTAAACTCAGAGGCAGCAAGCAAGTAATCACTCAATTACAGTGACAGAATGGGTAAGGCCCAGCGGGGAGCACGACAAAGTAATCATATGATAATTAATACATAGAGGGCTAGTTCAAAATATAACAAACAGCAATTAATACGACTTTAATGTAATTAGCCGGCCAGTTGTCTCACCAGAAAGATCTCTTTTAATGAAAGTATTACCAAATGTGTTTGATGATGTCAAAGCACTAAAGAATGCATAGAATGACGTCTCCTGCAACATGAACACACTATTAAACAGTATTAAATTTGAGGACAATGTGTATGGAATGTTTAACAAGCACTGAAAGCACCAGCAGAACTAATCGAACAAACACTGCTTTCATGAAACGCGGGACACCGGATAACATGTGAGGCAGACGAGTATACATACCCTTAAAAGCGGGTGCCTCGGACACTGTTTTAATAAAATAACAACCACCTTAAAACGTTGGAAGAAATTAGACAACCGAACAGGACACGTAGTCGGCAAATTGGTGTAACAGATAGCGCCTCTGACGCACAGTGCAAGACAGCCCGCTGCTCTATAACGTGCCGAACAGATAAAAATTTTACCAAAAAACATTTACCGCGGGCTCACCACAATTCGTGAAGAAGCGCTTGGCGTCAAATACAAACAAGCGCCTTTGACCCATAATACCAGACTGGAGCAATGGCCAAATATGGAGAAGGCGCGATAGGAACCAGGATGCACAAAATTAATACCTCTTCTGCAGCAATATGGACAGTAAACAGTTTTCCAAGCAGGCACGCTTGGTTCAAATGGCTCTGAACACTATGGGACTTAACATCTGAGGTCATCAGTCCCCTAGAACTACTTAAACCTAACTAACCTAATGATATCACACACATCCATGCCCGAGGCAGGATTCGAACCTGCGACCGTTGCAGTCGCGCAGTTCCAGACCGAAGCGCCTAGAACCGCTCGGCCACAAAGGCCGGCAGGCAGGCTTCCTTTAGTGATCAGACAGAAGATTGTCAAGTTCCACACCAGTGTGATGGCGCCGATAGCTCTTCACTGGTGCGGTCGACGCCCTCCAGTAATGTTCGGCAAACGTAGAGCGCTCACCCGTCCTCAAGTAAACACGGACCGCCAACAGGCACTGCTACGTACCGGTCACTCGCCATAGCAAGCAGACCTCCGGTGTACATCCCGTCCATGGCCGCTCACCAGTGCACTCTCAGGACCCAGCGTCCTTTGGTCGCACAGTAAACAGCCGCGGGCTAAACTAGCGGAAGTGCTATCGGTACCAGCAAATATGTCATGTGCGTGCAGCACAGTGTCCCGATAATTTAAATTCTGTAATACATTATTTATTTATTTATTTAATCGTATGGTTAGGGCCGCCTGCCGGGCAGGCCGTTCGCCGGGTGCTGGTCGATAAATTTGACGCCACTTCGGCGACCTGCCGTCGATGAGTCGATGAGGATGATAGGATGATGATGATGACAGCCAACACCCAATATCTTGGCAGAGAAAATTCCCCGACCCAGCCGGGAATCGAACCCGGGCCCCATTGGATTGACAATCCGCCACTCTGACCATTCAGCTACCGGGGGCGGGCAATACATTATTAAAAATATATAACTACGAGCCACCCCTACCATAACGTAAGACAATGTTTGTTGGTTACTTAATTCTTCCATAGACCGATAGATCGTATACGCAATGTATGTTATGAAGTGGACGCGTCAACAGAACAAAAATAAAACGTGAAATTAACAAAAAGTACTTATATGTTTAAATGGCTCTCTTACTTCTTTTTCCTTTCCTTTATTTTTGTCTTGTTTGTAAAAGTGACTAATTAGTTTGTCTAAAATATTACCGACGTTCGTATGCAGGCCTGTAGAGAATTTCTGTTATACTGGTACGAACTTTCGATCTTTCAGTAATTATCGAGAAATATAGTACTGTTAATTTAGGTTAGGGAACCCCGATCCAGAAGGCAATGAGAGGAATGTTCTAGACGAAAATGAAACACAAACTTCAGTTTTACGGTGCCGTCGTATAGATTACTAAAATCCAAGCGAACTCCGTCTGCCATATTTATACAGGGTGATTATAATGAAACTTTCGAACCGCTATAGCTATAACATCACTGGTAATAAGGACGTGAAAATGCAACGGAATATTATCGGAGAACGGGGAAAAGGTATAGCAGATGACAAATAGTTACAAAATGTAGCACTAGAGCGCGCTGTAAGCACCATGATTTAATAGTAGTCGACTACAGATGAGAAATGAATCATAAAACAGTGCCTAAGGTGTACCTTTGACGTTAAACGAACTGTACTAATCAGTGTGCAAGGGTGTACAGGTGTGGTACTATTAGTTACGTTAGCTCATCCACCACGACAAGGTCATATCACATCGGATGGGAAAAATCGGTTTTTAATTTCCTGAGGCCAAGAAACGCACAAAATGCATCAATCAAAACTAAATCGGATTATTAATTTCCGTGTGACTGGCGCTAAACATGTCCAATATGCTGTCCGTCGTTTCCTGCAACAAGATGACATCGAAAATCACCATGTTCCATAACTGATCGAAGTACCGAAGTGTTTCATGGGCCACGTTCAGAATGTATTGGACAACACATTCTACCTTCAGTGCAGCTAAGTTTGCAATCGGAACACTGAACACAGCATCTTTTAGATAGGCCCACAACCAGAAGTCACGCGGATTAAGATCAGGTTATAGAGACGGCCAGGCCTTAGGGAAATGGCGGCCGATAATTCTGGCATTTCCGAAATGGTGCTTCAGCAACTGCTTAACTCGATTTGTAATGTGAGGAGGTGTGCCATCTTTCATAAAAATGATCCCATCCACACATCCATGATGTTAGAGAGCTGGAATGACGTGGTTGCGCAAAAGACACTCATAGCGCTTACCAGTCACGGTACAAATAATCGGAGCAGAAGCACTTGTCTCTTCGAAAAAATATGGCCCTATGATAAATGATGCCGCAAAACCGCCCCACACAGTGACCTTTTCGGGATGGAGTGGTACTGGTTGATTTGCGTGTGGATTTTCCGTTGCCCATATTGGACAGTTCTGGTTGTTGATAAATCCTATCAGATGGAAGTGGGCTTCGTCTGTCCACAAAATATTCCACTAACAATCATTGTACACTTCCAAGCGAGCAAGAAATTCTAAAGCAAAGGCCTCTCTTGCTGGCAGGTCAACACGAAGCTGCTCGTGCACATGCCTTGGGCAATTTTGAATGGATAACAAAGAAGGATGTTTCGTAGCATTTTACGTACCGTGCTCACGGGTATGTTCAATGTTCTAGCAATTCTCCGTGCACTACACGTTTGCACACCACCAATCGTCTCCTCCTGCATTGATGTGGCCACTGCTTCCACTGACGTTGGCTCAATTAGTTTCCTCTCTCGACCAGGCTGCACAACAAAAGATCCCCGTCTTTTCGAATTGGATTCATTTTCTCCAGACCCACGGCAGTCATTGGACCAACGTCTTATTTCAAACCATTCAGTGTCCGGAATTTCTGCAAAGCGACGTGCGCACAGTCATTATTCTTGTAATACAGGTTTACAAGCAGAGCGCGATCCTGCATTGAGACAGTCATGGTGAACGTCGCAGACGGGAAAAGAGGAAAAGCCGTTTACCCGGCGTGTTTATACCAACTTCAATGGGTCGTGCGCATGACAGGTGTTTTCATTTACGTATTCTGACACATGCAGCGCCATCTATTGGTAAATTTTCACACTATTTTTTTTCTTCTGTCATACGTTTTCCCCCCTTCTCCGATAATATTACGTTGCAATTTGAGGTCATTCTTTTTACCGGAACCTTTAGCAAAAAGTCTCACACTTACAACATGGCTAAAAAGTGTCTGGTGCTTTTATCTGTGTCTGTCGTCATACTGCGGAGTTCCATAGTCTCCATTCGAACTACCATGGTGTTGTTGGAACAATGTCAGAAGGAGAATGATCCTTGCGACAAGAATTTCTTCCGATGTTGCAGGTACACCTTACGAAAGGTATTTAACATGACGGTAGAAGTAGACGTCAAGTGGAATCTGACAGATCAGACAAATTATTTTGATTAATTTTCCTTACGATGTCCAAAATAATAAAACATATTCGTGAGCTCGGGGTAGCCTCTTTAACCAGTAACCAAATCTTCCTGGGCGTCACCTTTGAAACTAGCCAAGTTCGAAATTAGCCAAGTTCGAAACTACCCATTACATTTTAAATAAAAATCAACAGCAATGACGGACCAAAATTTGCCGCGTAAAAAGCCGTCATTGTTCTGCCAACGGCCTCATTAAAGACGGCGGAGGAACGGACACTTTCTTTCCCTTGGCGTGGGAAACTGCCCCTAAAAGACGGATTCATCAGCAACGGTTAACGGCATGAGGAGGCAAAAGACAATGGAAACCACTGCAGTGAAGACAAGTCGGGTGTTTTCACAGAATTGTAGCCTGCAACTGTAGAAAGTACATGATAATCTCCTCTTTGCTACAAGATTCAGAATTAGTCACCCCTTTCGGATATTCTGGAGGGGACTGCCAAGGGGGAGGTGACCAAGAGGAAGAAGGTACAATAACAAGCGAAAGGCTGATATTCCACGACTCTGGGCGTGAAACGTCAAAAACTATAAAATCTGAAAAGGAAGCTGCCAAAGCTCATTCTAGATATAGTGAGGGTCAGCGTAGTGAAACGGAAAGAATACAAGGATTTCTGTTGCGACCAATGCAGGGTAATATCAATAGAAGAAGAAAATTGTTTCAGTAGGACTCTTTCTTAACAGGAAGGTAGGGCAGAAAGTCTGTTATTGTGAGCAATGATAGGATTCTTCTCATCCGAACCAACAGCAAACCAACTCCGACAACAACAGTTAAGATATGCATGCTGACGTGGAAAGCAGAAGAAGAAGAGATGGAGAAACGATATAGCGATGTTGAACTGGTAATTCAGGGCGTAAAGTGAGATAAAAATAATCAAAGAGGCTTGGAATGCGGTAGTAGGGGAAAGAGTAGAAGAAAGGCTTACGGGAGAATATGACTTTGTATGTAGGAAAGAGAGAGGAGAATTAGTTCAACAATAAATTACAGCAAGGCATAGAGAATGCTCTGGTCAGGAAAGAGGAGGAGGGGGAGGAGGAGGCATATTTGGAAAAGGCCCGTATCCATGAGAAGATCATGACCAGACACAGTTTATGAAACCAGTTATTGGACTCTAAGGCTTACGCAGACGCAGATATAGACTCAGATCACAATTTGGTAATGATGAAGCATAGACTGAAGTTTAAGAGTCTCGTCCGGAAGAGCCACTGTGGAGTATAATGTGATACCGAAGTTACTCTGCAATTAAGATACGCTCTGAGGCTATAGATACTGCGAAATGATCAGCTCAGTAGGAATGATGAGGCGCGTTTGTTCTTTGAAGATGTGGATAATGCGATAAGGAATACCACAATAAGTGGTTCAGTTGAATACTTGTGGACATCTCAAAAGGAATAATCACAGGTTTGAAAGACAGACATAGGAGGTGAACTTTAGTAACAGAAGAAATACTTGAACTGCTCCTCGAAAGAACGAGGAACAGAAACGGTCAGGAAAAGATAGGAATACTGGAATATAAATTACATAAATCACTTAGGAATGCATGGAAGAAAGCCTAGGCAAAATGGCTGCAGTAAAAATGTGAAAAAATAGAAAAAGAAATGACTCAGCATATAAAAATTTAAAAACAACCATCGGTGAAATGAAAAACAAGGATGCCAGCATTAAGTGTGCCATGGGAGTTCCACTGTTAAACACAGGAATGCGTGCGGATAGGTGGAAAAAGTACACCGATGGCCTGTATGTCGAGGCGAGTGGGAGGGGGGGGGGGGGGCGGAGGGGGACTGTCTGATGACTTGATAAACACACAAACTGAAGTTGATATGAAAGACATATGGGGTCCAGTATTAGAATTTAATAGAGTTTTGGTAGACAAACATCAAATATATCAGAAGGAATAGATAACATTCCATCTGAATTTCTAAAATCATAGGGGAAACTGTTAATCTTGTTGATGGGTAGAATCTTATAAGGCTGGAGACGTACCGTCAGACTTTCGGAAGAATATCATCCACACAACTCAAAAGATAGTAAGAGGCTGATAAGTGGGAGAACAGTCGCTCAATCAGCTTAACAGCTCATGCAGCCAAATTGCTGACAAGAATAATACACAGAAGAATGGAAAAGAAAGTTGAGGATGTGTTACATGATCTGTTTGGCCTTAGGACACCTACTGTCACGAGAAAGGCAATCCTGACGATCTTCCTAACAATGAAACCAAGAATAAAGAAAAATCAACACACGTTCATGGAATTTTGCGACAATGTAAAAGGGAACGAGATGTTCGAAATTATAAGAATAATAGGGATAATTTATACGGAGAGGATGGTAATATGCAATATGTACAAGAACCAAGAGGGAGCAACAAGACTGGAAGACCATAAACGAAATGCTCCCTCTAAAAATAATGCTATACAGAAATGCAGTTTTCCGCCTCATTTTTTCAATTTATATATCGAAGAAACAATGACGGAAATAAAAAAAAATGTAGCGTTAAAATACAAGGTGAAAGGTCATCAATGATAGATTGCGCTGATGAAGGTGAAGAAGAATTACAGGATTTTTTGAATTAAGTGAACTGCATGATGAGTATAGAATATGGAGTGAGTGTAAACCGAAGAAATATGAAAGTAATGAGAAGACGCTTGGAAGAAAAATATCCCAAGACACGAAGTAGGAGGACAAAAAGCTGACTAGCACAAGGAAAAGGGCATTCCTGATTACAAAAGTCTACTGGTATATAGTCCTTAACGTGAGACAGAAATTTCTGAGAACGTACATTTGTAGCACAAGGTCCTATGATAGCAAACCGTAAAACGTGGGAAAACTGAAAAAGAAGAGAATCAATGCATTTTAGATGCGGTGCAACAAAATGTTGCTGAAAAATAGGTGGACGAATAAGATGAGGAATGAGATTCTCTGCTAAATCGTCGAAGAAAAGAACATAGGGCAAACACTGAGGAGGGAAAGGAAATCTCTGTTTATGATCCGTAAGGGACGATTTTGATTTGCGTGAGGCGTGTGTCCATCGTATTCCTGGTAGTTGAGGCATCTCGTATATTGGTCAAATGGTTGCATTGAGTATAAGCGTCACAGACGCTTGGAACAGCCGAGCAAATCTACTTTTGCAGAACACTGCCTTGACTACATTAACATCGAGATTCTGGAGCCGCTTCCAGCTATTGGGATAGTGTTATTAAGAAATCAGTTGAATTTAAGTTAGAAATCAACCCTGAAAACAGAAATGGAGATTTTTTTTATTAAAGTTAGCGTGGAGTATTGATTTCTGAGTTATCAAAAAACACAGGGGAACAGAGTTAGTATTGCCTCACCCGTTGGTTATTAATATTCACTAGCGATACTTTCTGACGTCGGCCATCTTTGGTTCTGTGGTGGCGCTAGTGTGTGTGTGAGTATGTGTGTGTGTGTGTGTGTGTGTGTGTGTGTGTGTGTGTGTGTGTGTGTGTGTGTGTGTGTGTGTGTATGTGTGTGTGTTCGGGATGTGCACCTATCGAAATGTCGCCGTTTTCCTACATGCCACTCGACTGCATTCCCGTAAGTTATTTGAACGATTTAGACGCTGGGAGAAATAGATAAAAGTAACATGACTGCTACGAATGTGGTAAGAGAACTGAGAAGGGTTGAAATTTTGCAACTACACAATAAAACTGTAGCTAGCATTAACGGGAAACGACAATCGTTTTGGGGCTGACAAATGTCTAGCTACATGTGTTACGGTAAGTTCATGCTGCCTCCTCACGCCTTACTGCTACATTCTGCGCTGGGATGGGCGTCAGAACACGGTTGGCCTACATCCGCTGCATTACCATATCCTAAGAGCAGACCAAAAAAGTGTCCTGTTTCCTGTAGATGAGATTCGTACGAACGATGAGCATCAAGCAAACAGAATAACATCAACTTCCATTTAGGACAATTTGAAGACAGTGAAATAACTTAGGGTGAAGCTTCTCCATGTACGGAACAACTGACCACGAGGAAAGAGAGAGATACGAGAGAGAATGAAGAGCAGAAAACCAGCGAACACATTGTAACTGCGTGATGGAAGTCTATGTTAGCCATTTGACCGTGTAACCAACTGAAGCCGAGTAACAATGAAACCATAAAAGTCGTCGGATAATCACTCAATCCCATTACGGAATAAGAGTAATCAAGCTCACAGCTGCAGCAGCCATCTGCTACACTGAGGTGGATCCGATCAACCACAGCTCCCAAGAAACTTCCAAATTCTCATTCATGCACCTTGCCCCCCACAGCCCTATTTGGAAAACCTTAACGTTTTCGGAACATACGCGGCTGTCTGCTCCCTGTCTTTCCAGGGCAGACTGTTTGCCTGAGTTCCCTTTTTTCTTTTCGCGCACCTAATAACATCGACAAAATAAAGTAGATATTATTTGTGAAATCTGCAGTACAGGGAGCGATGGACATTTTTTTTTTTCTAAAAGCTTCTCTAAGATTTTAAGTAAAATCTGTTTCTCGCCGACTTTTAACACTTTCCATTGCCTATGATTCAATATACACTGAAGCGCCAAAGAAACTGGTATAGGGCTGCGTATTCAATTACAGAGATAGGTAAACGGGCAGAATACGACGCTGCGATCCACAACGGTTATATAAGACCAGAAGTGTCTGACGCAGTTGTTAGATCGGTTACTGCTGCTATAGTGGCAGCTAATCAATATTTAAGTGAGTTTAAACGTGATGTTACAGTCGGCGCACGAGTGATGGGGCACAGCACCTCCGAGGTAGCGATCGAGTGGAGATTTTCGCATATAACCATTTCACGAGTATACCGTGAATATCAGGAATCCGGTAAAACATCAGATCCCCATCGCTGCGGCCGAAAAAGATCCTGCAAGAACGGGACCAACGACGATTTAAGAGAATCGTTTAAAGTGACAGAAGAGCAACCCATCCGCAAACTGCTGCAGGTTTCAATGTTGGGCCATCAACAAGTGTCATCGATATGGGCTTTCGAAGCGGAAAGTCCTCTCGTGTAGCCGGCCGGAGTGGCCGAGCGGTTCTAGGCGCAGCAGTCTGGAACCGCGCGACCGCTACGGTCACAGGTTCGAATCCTGCCTCGGGCATGGTTGTGTGTGATGCCCTTAGGTTAGTTAGGGGACTGATGACCTCAGCTGTTAAGTCCCATAGTGCTCAGAGCCATCCTCTCGTGTATCCTTGATGACTGCACGAGACAGACCTCTACGCCTCGCCTGAGTCCATCAACAGTGCCATTGGACTGTTGATGACTGGAAATAAATTGCCTGGTCAGACGAGTCTCGTTTAGAAATCAAGGGGGTGGACCTGTACGGGCATGGAGACAATCTCATGAATCCATGGACCCTCCATGTCAGCAGGGGACTCGTCAGGCTTGTGGATGCTCTGTAATGGCGTGGGGCGTGTGCAGTTAGAGTGATATGGGGCCCCTCATATGTCTAGATATGACTCTGATAAGTGACAAGTACGTAAGAATCCTTTCTGATCACCTGCATTAATTCATGTCCATTGTCCATTCCGACGGACGGGCAATTCCAGCAGGACAATGAGACACTCACAAGTTCAGAATTGCTACAGAGTGGCACAAGCAAAGCTATTATGAGTGTAAACACTTCCGCGGCCACCTAACTCCCCAGATGTGAACATTATTGAGCATATCTGGGATGCCTTGCAGCGTGCTGTTCAGAAGATATAACCATCCCCTCGGATTTATGGACAGCCCCGGAAGACTCATGGTGTCACTTCCCGCTAGCACCCCTTCAGACATTAGTCGAGTACATGCCACGTCGTGTTGCGGCACTTCTGCGTGCTCGCGGGGGCTCTACAGGATATTAGACAGGTGTACCAGTTTCTTTGGCTCTTCAGCGTAGAACACGGAGCAAGATGTACACATTTCACAGCGATCACGAGCACTACTAGCGGGTTAGAAAAAGAGACTGTTCAAATAGAACTGAATTATTTAGAATGTTGCAAACAAGAGATGCACGAATTAGACGTTGCATACGGGGGTTGGCAAATACTGTGTTTTGACGCATCTCACTGTGATTCACGCTAGAACCACAACGAAATAACTGATACGTAAATACGGACTATTCCCAATGATGTCACAGGTAGGTGCACTGTGCACGACGAGAGGTCGCTGTGCGTCTGTTTGTTTACTTTAGTTTGCATTAGAGCCGAACTGCTAATTTCTAGGTTTTACTCAGTAATTAGAAACTATGTGTCACAAAACCTCGCTCTAGCAATGTTAAAGAGTTTCTTTTAAATTCCTATTACATTGTCACCCACGTATTTTAATCCGGAGTTGCCTTTGCTACGCTACATTTGAACACGATGTTACTGTTGATGTGCATTGTGCCAAATGCTGTTGTCTGTATCAGACTATCTGTAAATGAAATTAAATAAAAAGAACCGTCGCCGCGCGGGTTAGCCTAGCGGTCTAAGGCATTGCAGTCATGGGCTGTGCGGGTGGTCCCAGCGGTGGTTCGAGTCCTCCCTCAGACATGGGTGTGAGTGTTTGTCCTTAGAATAATTTAGGTTAAGTGGTGTGTAAGCTTAGGGACTGATGACCTTAGCAGTTAAGTCCCGTAAGATTTCACGCACATTTGAACATGTTTGAAAAAGAACAGTCATCAATAATACACAGAGTTGCTTCCTCATCAAACAATCACATAGAACGGCTATCTGTTGAATATTGAAACGGTACTCTGTTAGAAAAGGCATTTGCTGGATTATATTAAAATTTTGCAAATGAATACTATTCCTAAGCTCGTTTAGGCCCTACAGTTGTTGTTCACATGTGCAGCGGATAACTCAGCTTTACTCTCTTTGCACACTACGAAAATATGAAGTGTCTGCTTGAAATAATTCCTTCCTTCTTGTATTTTTTGAGGTTCTTCGTTAATTAACCTTTTGTTGATTCTTTAAAAATGTAACTCACAGCTCACGCAATAGTGATTATTTGTGCAGATTTTCTTTTCGCATATAGACTGCGGGAATAAGCTTCAGTGAAATGTCCGTAAATGAATAAAAGGGGTAGTTTCAAAGTAGGTTAAACACTTTTTAATAACATAGAAGTGAACTGTACTAACTTCAACTATACTTTTCCTCAGCATTGTCGTATACCATGAAGGTAACTTTTACACACAATATTACGTAAAATTTACTCTTTGCCGTTCTTAACGGAATAATGTTAATTAATGTGGAAGGAGGAAGCTTATTACAATACTCAATACATGAGTGACAATTTATTCTGGATACCAACACTTAGAGATCGTTAAGCACAAGAAAAATTTTCTACAATACTCACTCGGTTAGCGCTTGCAGCAAATAAAACTTAGTGCATAGTATCTCTTTCGAAAACCGTCGTCTCACTATAAAATCCTATTAAAAATAATCCTTTAGCCTCAGTTACATATCAGGGAGCATCTCAAATAAAATTTCATTATGTGTACGGCACATCTGCCAAGCAAGCTCCTCAGTCTGCACCAACACAAGGGTAGCCAAATACCAATTACTCAAGTGTTGCTGCGTACACAGACATAGTGGCAAACATACCAAACAAATTGGTATTTGAAAAAACATGTAAAAATCAGCCAACCGGTTGCATAGGTTTTCTATATACCTTGACCAGGTTTCGTCACCTCTAAGGGTGACGTCATCAGAAGGTAAGGTAATTACATGAAGAACATATCGTCAAAGATGTACATTGATTCAAGAGCTGAGTTGCTCAGGTCATACATTAAAATATAAAACATAATGTTCTTCAAAAGGTCAAACATTAAAACACAAGTAACACCGGTGTGGTGTTTCTCTTGATATATATATATACCTTTCATAAACATTTCGTATGATACGTTAACCTTTCACGATGAACGAAGTACAATCGAGGGAGGGGGGCGGCGGTGACATTTGAAAGTAACGCTTATGAGAGGTTTTAAGTCATTATACCTCGGTTTTCGAAAATAAGTTAATGGTTATCACGTGGTAGCAGTTTCGCGGTCAATTGCAATCGCTAAGACATTCAAAAATAAAGTTTGTATGTATCATTACCATAACCTAATACACTCCAAGAAGCCGAAAAGTTGGGAATTTAGATCCGTTCGAGATATACCTACACTGAGATCAGAGGCAGCATCCGTGCTTGTCGGTTCAAAAATGGTTCAAATGGCTCTGGGCACTATAGGACTTAACATCGGAGGTCATCAGTCCGCTAGAACTTAGAACTACTTAAACCTAACTAACCTAAGGACATCACACGCGTCCGTGCCCGAGGCAGTATTCGAACCTCCGACCATAGCGGTCTCGCAGTTCCAGACTGAAGTGTCTAGAACCGCTCGGCCACTGCGACCGGCGCTTGTCTGTTCCAGTCACATTCCGTGATGTAGATTTTTCTTTTTGGAGAAAGGAGGAAAACTATAGCACATTGTATGTGTTCTAAACAATCTGCGTGGTGTCTGTTTGTTCTACATCGTGTCTCCCTACCACTTTCGCGCAACGACGCTCTGAGCGTGTTTTTTAGGGAATTGACTAGTTTGAACCTGGGACCTGTTGCTGGTAAGGAGACGCCAGACCACACATGACATGTAGAATTCAGAGGAGTTCAGTGAGACTAGCGATGATATAACCAAATACTTAATGATTTCAGCGTCAGCTCCACTGCACTCCCTGTAAAAGAATCTTAATACTAACTAAATTTATTGGAAGGGGTTCAAGGCTTTCCTATTTTTAGTTAGCTGGTAAAATAACGTCGAAAAAGCAGTTAAGTTGACCATTGGAAATTTTATTCTACTCACAAAACATTGTTTATAAATTGCACTATTGATAAAAGGAAATGTTTTAATGCAGGATGGTAAAAAGTTCTACAATGGATCGAAGGATGACCTATGCCACGTCACATCTATAATCTAGACTTAAATTCAGTTTCACAAAAGAGCAAACTATCAAAATGGTCTACAGTGACCCTCAATTATCTTTAATTACTTATCTAACTTGTCGTAAATTACAGTGGCTAATGTGGCTTCTCAGTAACTATATAACAGAAAAATCATCGTGTTTAAGATTTTTACTTCAAGTGGCAAATGTGAACACCATGAGCTTTAATTGACGATCGTCACTAGTATTACGTAATAAGGGGGTGTAACAGATGAGACTTCTGCAGTTCTGAGTGAAGCTTTATGCGCTGTTATGCGGCATCGCGTGTGTTCATTACCTTGTCGGTGTTCGTCAGGGGGCGGCGGACAGCACAGCTCCATCCAGCTCGCCCTCTCGGAAGCAACTCTCTCCTAACTTCCCCTTACTACAATTTACCGAAGTTGGTTTAAAAAAAACTATCTGGCTGTGTTTTCATCTGACCAATCAGGGTCTCAATGTTAACCTTAAGCTCTGCCTACAAAAATTCTGTCTATCCAATGAGAAACGTTATACTTTTCGTGGTGGGGCAATGTTTTTAAAGTTTGCAACGTAACAGGGACGCGAAAAAGTCTCACGATAAAACTTGCAGCTGGTGTGGTCCTTTAGTGTTATCGTAAGATCTATACTGTTCTTCTGGAGGGCTCTATCTTTTAACATGGGCTGGGGAGTGGTCCTAACGTAACAGAGACGTGAAAAAGTCTCACGCTAAAAGTTGCGGGTGGTTTGGCCCTTTTTGTGTTATCGTAAGATCTATACTGTTCTTCTGGAGGGCTCTAGCTTTTAACATGGGCTGGGGGGTGGCCCTAACGTAACAGAGACGCGAAAAAGTCTCACGCTAAAACTTGCGGGTGGTGTGTGGTCCTAGCGGTTAGCTGGCAACGTGGGTGTCCGTCCCTTATCGTAGGGCCTTCCAGCTTAACACGGTTCTGCTCTCGGCTTCTGTTCTCGTTTCTCCCCTCGGAACTGCGTCTGTCTCATGGTGGAAAGGTATGACATGCATTTAGGCATTCTTGTGTTAGTCTGTGGTATTTCATTTGCTCACTCGTTACTCGTATTACTTTGGTTAATTTAATGTCACGATTTATTCGTAGCTATGTGACATACTACTGGATTTGCTTATCATGTCAGGGTTTTCATGGAAGGTGTTGGATTTGCCTCACACCTTACAGTGTTGTCAGCTTAACTGAAGTACAGTTGATTAAGAACAAGGAATACAGTGATTATGATAGTTGACTAAAGCTTCGGTAGTACGTGTTTGACCCTCGGAGGAGACTATATGGTCTTCTGTGCTTCTATTTGAGAAAATTTACTATCCGTGATTAGGGAAAGTAAAGAAACAGCGAAGCAGAAGATATTCGCAAAATAGGTCTCTCCGTTTCTCACATACTTTATTTCTGTCGTGGTAATCGATTGCAGTTCTTTGAGTGGTATTCATCACAGAAGTTGGCATAGCAGAGAAATCAACTGCAACAGGCATGACAGCTGGAAATTGTTTCTCTGCGAGCACATGATTCCAGCTGAATATGAGACTAGAAGAAAACTAGGCTAACGTTTATGGTAACACTGCTATTGGCGATTTATTTCGGCATTTACCGTGTAAACGTCCGTGTGAAATATTTTTGGGCTGATAAGTGTTTGGAAGCAAGGTTACGGATTTTTATCTATAAATGATTGCAAGAAGAGTTATTCGAACTCACACGCACGGTAGCTGACCCTTTCATCACTTTGCTCATCAGGTATATTTGCAGCGGATGGATGTAAGTAATTACTCGATTCCTCCAGAAACATTTTCAAAAGTTCTTACAATTCCAGGTAACCTGAAATGGGTCCTGCGACATGACAGTTGACACGTGACTTAGATATTACTAAAAGTCGGCGTGTTAAGGGAAGTCGTTTTGCGTGGCCTCCGATAACTACGGCGACTCAACAGTCTGGCCTCTACCTGTTGGTGACTAGCTGGCTCTAGCTTTAATTTCCACTCAAAAATTACTCATTTACGCCTTAATGTTTAATCCAGGTTTATTTCACTATATAGCTCCATATAATAAAATTAAACGCATGAACCAAAACGTCAACACTGCCCAACGCGAGACGGAATGGCGCACGCTGGCGTTGCGGGCACGTTACGCGCTAGGTATAGAATAGGGACGGAACAGAGACGAAAAGTAAATCATTCTAGCAACGGTATGGGCCGCAAATAGGCATATCCACCCACATAATCGATTTTGACAGATGGCGGCTCGTTATGGCCCGGAGTCTGGAATCGAGCATCTCAGAATCACTGAAGCTATTCGACTGTTCTTATGCTGTTGGCGCGATCATCTATGGAAAGTAGCTGCAGGACGGTAAAACTAAGAATAGGCTGCAGGGTGTTGAAAGTCCAATGGCCACGCCGCGTCACAGAGCGTGGAGGTCGGCCATTTGCCTGTTCTGTAAAGTGGGATAGGAAACGATTTCTATAAAGTAAGAACATTTCTCCCGAAAGCGTGCTAATGTTCTCAGTGTGACGGGTAGCATGTGCCTGTTGCATTGAGTATATTACCACATTATCCACGCAGAGTTTAACGAACCTGTGGTAATTACAGACCCATATCGCTGACCTCAATTTGCAGTAGGATTTTGGAGCATACAGTGTACTCGAACATTATGAATCACCTTGAAGGAAATGACTTATTGATACATAACCAACAACAATTCAGAAAATATCGTTCTTGTGCAATGCAGCTACCTCTTTATTCCTAGCCGGCCGGTGTGGCCGTGCGGTTCTAGGCGCTTCAGTCTGGAACCGCGTGACCGCTACGGTCGCTGGTTCGAATCCTGCTTCGGGCATGGATGTGTGTGATGTCCTTAGGTTAGTTAGGTTTAAGTAGTTCTAAGTTCTAGGGGACTGATGACCACAGATGGTAAGTCCCATAGTGCTCAGAGCCATTTGAACCATTTGAATCTTTATTCCTATGAAGTAATGAGTGCTATCGGCAAGGGATCTCAAAATGGTTGAAATGGCTCTGTGCACTATGTGACTTAACTTCTGAGGTCATCAGTCGCCTAAAACTTAGAACTAATTAAACCCAACTAACCTAAGGACATCACACACATCCAAGCTCGAGGCAGGATTCGAACCTGCGATCGTAGCGGTCGCTCGGCTCCAGACTGTAGCACCTAAGGGATCTCAGATCGATTCCATATGCCTAGATTTCCAGAAGGCTTTTGATACCGTTCCTCACTAGCGACTATTAATGAAATTGCGTGCATATGGAGTATCGTCTCAGTTGTGTGGCTGGATTCGTGATTTTCTAGAGAGGTCACAGTTCGCAGTGATAGACGGTAAATCATCGAATAGAACAGAAGTGATATCTGGCGTTTCTCAAGATGGTGTTATAGGCCCTCTGTTGTTCCTGATTTACATAAATGATCTAGGTAATAATCTGAGCAGCCCCCTTAGATTGTTTGCAGATTACGCTCTAATTTACCGTCTGGTAAAATCATCAGACGATCAATTACAATTACAAAATGATCTAGAGAGAATTTCTGTGTGGTGCGAAAAGTAGCAATTGGCACTAAACAAAGAAAAGTGCGAAGTCATCCACATGGGTACTAAAAGAAATCCGATAAATTTTGGGTATACGATAAATCGGACAAATCTAATGGCTGTCAATTCGACTAAATACCTAGGAATTACAATTACGAGCAACTTAAATTGGAAAGACCACATAGATAATATTGTGGGGAAGGCGAAACAAAGACTGTGCTTTGTTGGCAGAAAGAATATGCGACAAACCCACTAAAGAGACAGCCTACATTGTCCGTCCTCTGCTGGAATACTGCTGTGCGGTGTTGGATCCTTACCAGGCAGGATTCACGGAGGACATCGAAAAAGTGCAAAAAAGGGCAGCTCCTTTCGTGTCATCGAGCAATAGGGGTGAGAGTGTCACTCATATGATACGCGAGTTGGGGTGGCAGTCACTAACACAAAGGCGGTCTTCTTTGACGCGAAATCTACTTACGCAATTTTAATCACCAACTTTCTCTTCCGAATGCGAAAATATTTTGTTGACATCCACCTACGTAGGGAGAAATGATCGTCATAACAAAATAAGAGAAATCAGAGCTCGAACGGAAAGATTTAGGTGTACCTTTTTCCCACACGCCATTCGAGAGTGGAATGGTGGAGAAGTAGTATGAAAACGGTTCGATGAACCCACTGTCAGGCACTTAAGTGTGAATTGGAGAGTAACCACGTAGTTGTAGAACCCGTAGAGGTGCTGCTGAGATATAATAATATCTTAAGACTAGTCGAATCAAATTTAACAGCAAGGAGTTCCGGCAGGTGTCTGGAGAATACATATACAAAATCAGGTGCCGTGAAAAAATTCTTGGTTGCAGTAGTATTAATTCCGACCATATCATACCGTCTCCAGCATTTTACACTGCCCAGTCACATTAACGTGGCCACCTATTAAAGGCGTGGTTAATCATTTTGTTCAGTGCGGACCGCTGAGTGACGTACAATAAAAGAGTCGATGACGTTCTGGAAGATATCGACAGGGATGTGCGGCCATGCCGAATCCAGCGCCATAGACAGCTGCACTAGATTTCTCTTTTGAGGATCCATGGCGCGAACAGCTTGATCGAGGTGGCCTCACAGATTCTCGATTGGGTTTAAATCCGTGGAAGTTGGTGGGCGTGGAAGTTTCGCCAGTGGAGTGCCATAAACTCATCCAGGTGCTCTTCGAACCAGTCACGTACACTGTGAGCTGTGTGACAGGTAGCAATATCCTGCTGTTAGACGTCATTGTGCTGGGGTGGATATGGCCCCAAGCATAGATGCATAGTTGTGTTGATCCAGTGTGCCTTTCTGAATGATGAGATCGCCCAGGGAATAAACACGTAGACATTCCTTAGATAACACTGTTTCAGCCTGTACACGTAAATGGCCATCTGTCTGACGGAGCATAAAACGTGAGTGATCTGAAAAGGCAGTCTGTCGACACTCAGGGGCCGCCCAGTTACGGCACTGGCGTCCCAAATTCCAGCCTTCGTTGCCGATTAACAATAGTCAGCGTGAGAACTTGAAGCAGCCGCCTGCTGCGGAGGCCCGTACACAGCATCTTTCGCTGAAAAGATGTTGAAGAGATGCTGCTGGTGGCGCTCGATTCCCTGTCGACTATGGCCCGTTGTGCACCACAGTCGCTCCTGCGCTGGTTTTAGATAACGCTGTTACGCCATCCATGGTAAACTTTAATCAAGTCAAATGTAGACAATTTAAAAACTTTCCAGTTTCAGTAATCTTTCCACCCTTGACCCGAAAGATAATTATCGTGCCCTCTTGGATGTCAGATAAAACGCTCCATATCCACATTACGACAAGGACTGCACTGGTTTCCTCGTCCCCCATGATATTACTTTTTATACCCTCCACTGCTAGTGCTGCCACTTGTCGTCTGTGAGTGGCTATTGCACGTTGACGTCGAACATAGACGGTGATCAAATAATGTAGTTCCGAAGAGCAGATGCGCAGTCGAAACTTCGACGACTGAACGGATTGGCGGAATACTTCGAGACTTGATTTAAGTGCCTGAGAGGCAACCAATCTCACTTAAAACGAGATGATTAAGGAGTGTAAGATATACGAAACTAAGTAAGAACGAATGTCCTGATTTCAAATTACAGTAGAGTGACGGATTTCTATAGGTCTCGTGAAGCCCAGATGATTGATCTGCTGGAGAAGTGAAACATTAGTAGGGACAGAAGCTGTTCCCGTGATGAATTCGAACTCCAATAGCGTCGGACTGATTTTTTCTGAAGGCACTCGCAATTTCATCGGCAAAAATGTTAGCGACGTGGAGAGAGGACCCAGTGCTTTGGAGAAACACAAACGTGTTACTCTCGGCGTCACGGCGTAGCAAACCATCGAGTAAGGCTGCAGGTCAGGGCTGGAAGTGATTGAGGGAACTCTGTCGGCACAACAGTATGTCACGCACATCCTGCGTACTCGTACATTACCTCTCACGTGACATTACCGTGACGCAATTTTTAAAAGGACGGTCATCGCCCATAGATGGAACGTGTCTCTATGAACTGCCTGCGTGATGTTGAGGTACTTCCTTGACCTGGAAGATCTCCAGTTCTGTCCTCGATAGAACATGCGTATTACAAGCTCGAACGCCTGTTCCGTCCCTTGGCCAATATCCAGGATATCGAGGGCCACCTGCAGCTGCTGTGGGGCCATCTGACCTCAGGAGAAGACACAACGGCTTTTTGACACACTTCCCAACCGAAACAGTGGATGGATCCAGGCCAAAGGAAGCATCCAGTCCACGGAAGTGCAATGTCACGCTATTAAGTCAGCTAATAGTGAGAAGTTCTTTTTAAAATTGACTCGGGTGTATAATCATTGAAATAATATCACATTCTCTCTCAGTCCGTGAAGTTTCAATTCGTGTCACCCCTCCTTTCTGGCTGCTTCACGTCTGTAACGTCTCCTGACAAAACACATATTATATGTGGTGAAAAAAAGAGGAAAGAATAACTGAACAAGATGATTGTAATTGCGTGGACAATGATTGTGTAAACTTTACGTAATAAAGAAAAACCATTATGTGTCATGTTTTATACTTGTATAGAATTATATACCGATTTTTTTAAAGATAATATCTGTGTCGGCGAGTACTGAAACCACCACAGACGATACTTATTAAATATCAAATATAGATGGGAATATGTCGCAACGAGTATAAATGGTAGTGACCTAGCATTAATTTCTCTGTCGTCTTCTTGGAGTTACGTGGGTAGGAAGAACCTGTGACGCTATATTGTATGCTTTTGTAGCATTCTTTTGTCAAGATTGAGAGAAGGACCCCATTTGGTATTGATTTGTAAAGGTGTGTAAGAATTTAATCTTTCTATTTGTTTTGAATAGTGTTACTTAGTGAAAACTTGCATTATGATTTGTAATAAGCTTGCCTGGTATTTTATCCCATCCTTTTAAGACATTTTCAGCTATTTAAATATTATTCGTGGTGCAGAGCTGCACTACGAACGAACGAGCCGCTGCAGCGGCGCATTTAAACTGCATTAAATGAAACCAACATACCGCAAAGAAGCGGACAAGTAATAGTGAAATAAAATTATTTCTTTCAGCTTTCGTGATTGCAGGGTAGAGCAGCAGATTTTGTGATGTGTTTGACAGGTGGACTCGGGCTGCGGATGATATATTATTACCAGTGCAAAAAGATAATTTACCTTCATGACATAAAAGAAATCTTGCTGTGCGTAGTTCTGGTCTGGCAAACATTATAGTAAAAACATCTTTTTCTCTGATAATAGTCTCATGTTCTCATTTTGGTCGTGGTACTTATTGATGTTTTACTGTTAACTAATATCTGCTGCAAAATTTTTATATTCAACAAACATTGCGTACTGTAACATCAGTATTGATAACAAAATAATTTTCAGTAACCTTTTCAATAACTGTAAAGTAATGAAGATATGTTGAACTTTAAAACGAGTTACAGTAACGAAACAATGTTCCTTTAATAGAGAGCCAGACCCAGAATAATAAGAACATAATCTATTTTGTTTTGTTGAAAATTAATGATGCGAAGAAAGTCACAGCACAGCATCCCTAAAAAGTATTTCAGGGCTCTTTTCGTAGCAACATGTTAATCTCATACATTTATCAATATATTAGTTGTTACGCGAGCAATAAAAAAGCAAAGAGACAGCGAAATGTCAGACAGAAAATTTAGCTTGCCCGTGGTTGTTGTTTTTGGGGAGGAGACCAAACTGCGAGGTCATCGGTCTCATCGGATTTGGGAAGGATGGATAAGGAAGTCGGCCGTGCCCTTTCCAAAGGAACCAACCCGACAGTTGCCTGAAGAGATTTAGGGAGATCACGGAAAACCTAAATCAGGGTAGCCGGGCGCGGGATTGAACCGTCGTCCTCCCGAATGCGAGTCCAGTGTGCTAACCGCAGCTTGCCCCGTGATCCTCCGCATACATTTCCAGTGTCCTTCTGAGAATAATGTTTTGCACATTCAAACAATATTATTCCATTCTATTTTGGTGTGGGGGTCAGCAACGTATACCGCTACCATTTAAAAATGTCTTACATTGCTCTATGTTTTTTTTTTAACTCAAGAACGAGTAGTTTCGCTGAGACGGGGCATTTTCGGGTTACGTTAAGAAATCGGAAATTTTTCTGATTTTGTAACTTAACTTGATGATACTCTATCCGGGCAAAAGGCGTGGTTGTAGAGTTAATAAAAATACTTTGCAACCTACGACTGTTGTTTAAATAGTTTTCACAAAATAGTCAATCTTGTGAGAGAGTGAACGTCAGGCTATCATTTTGCGTACCGCACGTTATATTAGCCTTCCTTTTAGTTCTCAAAGAGGAAGCAGAACATGTAAATAACTCTGCATGTGAAATACAAAAGTAACCAGCACTCGATACTCGCGCATTATATATAAAGAACAGAGTTACGTATCGCCATCTCATCTTTTCGTTCTGGTATTGTGACGGTGTTAGAATCGGATATATACCTACTGGACACGACAGATTTCGTTATTTTGATACTAAATCGCGAATATCCGTCAGTAACAATAAAAGCTTGATATTCAAAACAGTTGTCCTAAGTTCAGAGCATTGTCACTTCCCAGAAACTGCCTCTCTGTTTTCGAAAATGAAACGCGGATGAATCGGTCGTTTCGAGATCGATTTACAAAACGCAGTTGCTACCAGTATCATCCACGCCATCTGCGTGAAAACAAAAATTACGGTATGTCACAAGGTTTAGGCGCTATTTGAGATGAACAGCTGAGTTGAATCACTTGTGTTTCAAACATTAAAGTACACAGCGTCATCTGTTGGCCAAATATTACTCATAGCACACCCTTTCTGATTTTTCTTACCCTATTCAAAGTTACCAATGCATGCAGAACTCTGACTTGACCAACCTAGTGCAGCTTCTACCCGAATGTTCCATGTACCAAATACATGTAAGCTGCGAACTTAGACACTGAGCTACAGTAACAAGGCGAAAATTTTGAGTTGTAGTTACGGATGAAATTCTTGTACACGTGATATAACGTAGGCTTTCTCCTACCTGTAATGTTTCAGTGTCTACCTGGATGTTTGTGTTTCGTAATCTAGTGTCCCGTTCATAATGAATAGGCTCAGTATGGAACGGAAGATAGGAATAGGCCATTACTGCATAGCCTTTTCATTACAAATAATGGTTAGGCACTACCAAGTACCAGTCTGGCATTCCAATACGTTTGTTTATTGTTTTTAGGTTATCAGTTTTGTGACTGGTTCGACTTCCTCTCTTGTGCCAACGAGCTCACTTCAGTGTACCACCTTACCAACGTCCCGGATTATTGGTTGAATATATTTCAGTCCCTGCAACTCAGCTGCCTCTAGTAACCCTACCATAAATGTTATTCCCAGATTTCTTTACACGCATTGTATCATCCTGCCCCTTCTTCCCGTCAGTGTTCTTCAAATGTGTGTGTGAATTCCTAAGGGATCAAACTGCTTAGGTTTTTGGTCCCTAGACTTACACAGTACTTAAACTAACTTATGCTAAGAACAACACACACACCCATGCCCGAGGGAGAATTCGAACCTCTGGCGGGAGGGGCCGCGCAGTCCGTGACATGATGCCTCAAACCACGCGGCCTCCCCGTGCGGCGTCAGTGTTCTTCTCCTCGCCGATTCTCTGTTCTTAACCATATCGGTTCATTTACCAAGTGGTAGCACCACTTCTCTAACACATCGATTCTCTTCTTTTACGGTTTTCTCACTGTCCACCATTGATTTCCAAGTCACAGAAATTTGATACTTGAATTAAAGCCTATGTTTGATGCAGGTAGTATCTTTTTAACAATGAATGTTGTCTTTGCCTGTCCTAGTCTGCTCCTTGTATTCCCTTTGCTTCGTTCATTACATGGTCGAGGAATTCCTTCACATCGTCTCCTGTGCGGCCGCGAATTTCAATGTTATATTTGTCACTAATCTCATTTCTGATTCTAATTGCTATTTACTTCTTTCTTCGGTTTACTCTCAGTCCATATCTGCGTTCATTGGACTATTATTTCCATGTAACAGGTCCTATTATTCCTCCTAACTTTCATTGATGGTAGTAGTGATATTAGCGGATTTTCTTCACTAATATCTTTTGTCCCTGAATTTTAATCCCTTCCGTAAACCTTACTTTTATTTCCATTGTTGGCTGTGACACAAACAGGTGGAATGGCTGGGCAGAAAGCTCGTTCTTCCCCTACGCCCTTTTAAATGCAAGCATTTATCATCTTCCATTGTACGAGATGCTCCGAATTTTGTTTGTTAAAACTCTCAAGAGATCTGAAGATGGTCGTTATAGACCGAAACCGGTAGTCTAATGACATAAAATTTGTGACCACAGGCTAGACGTAAAGGAAATTAATTCTATTTTTGGGTTACTGTTCAATTCACAATCATGTCGTAACTTATGAAACTCTCAAAGCTTTTTAAGTAAAATAAACGTTATTAACATTCTACATCTTGAATCCTGGTATTTATTTCTCAACAAAAGAAAAATAGTTCAAATGGAACTGAGCACTACGGGACTTAACATCTGAGGTCATCCCCTAGAACTTAGAACTACTTAAACCTAACTAACCTAAGGATATCACACACATCCATGCCTGAGGCAGGATTCAAACCTGCGACCGTAGCGGTCGCGCGGTTCCAGACTGTAGCGCCTAGAACCGCTCGGCCACCGCAGGCGACATTTCTCGACATAGTCATCCTGATGCTGATGGGATTTCTCTCAACGAGAGATCAGTTTATTGATACCGGCACTGTAGACTGCATGACGGAGCCAGAATCTCACCTCTGCTTGAACCGCGATATCACTGTCAAAGTGAAGACCCCGAAGGTCTTTAAGTTTTGCAAACAGACGAAAATCGGATGGAGCCAAATCGTAACTTATGGAGGATGATCGATGACAGTGAACCCAAGGCATCACAGCGCACGTTTGTGGTCTGTCGTTATGTTCAAAGAGACGATGTTGCGTATCTGTGACGAACTCTTCGAATCCGAAACTCTATCATTTCACAGGATTAGTGGTTCCAATGGTTCAAATGGCTCTGAGCACTATGGGACTCAACTGCTGTGGTCATCAGTCCCCTAGAACTTAGAACTACTTAAACCTAACTAACCTAAGGACATCACACACATCCATGCCCGAGGCAGGATTCGAACCTGCGACCGTAGCAGTCGCACGGTTGCGGACTGCGCGCCTAGAACCGCGAGACCACCGCGGCCGGCACAGGATTAGTGTCTTCATTCATTCCGGAGAACAAGAAAGAAGGAAACAAGCAATCCACAACGCAAAACAAACTGGAGTACACAAAGCGCAATGCACCGAGCGAGGTGGCGCAGTGGTTAGCACACTGGACTCGCATTCGGGAGGACAACGGTTCAATCCCGTCTCCGGCCATCCTGATTTAGGTTTTCCGTGATTTCATTAAATCGTTTCAGGCAAATGCCGGGATGGTTCCTTTGAACGGGCACGGCCGATTTCCTTCCCAATCCTTCCCTAACCCGAGCTGGCGCTCCGTCTCTAATGAGCTCGTTGTCGACGGGACGTTAAACACTAACCACCACCACAAAGCGCAATCGTTTGCTGCAGTTGGCAGTGGTAGTTTCAGGCTCGAAGTACTGATGAAACCGGCTTGACTTTGGTAAGTCTTGCCTTCATTATCAAACATAGTATCAGAAATGCCTCTTTGAGGCAGAGAGTTGCAAATATGTAGACACGAAGAATAAGAACGTAGAATGTTATTATGCTGTCAGCATATCGTGGCAGTCAGCCGCGACCGTAAATAAATGTGAATAGTTATTGCCCGATGGGAGAGAAGCGGTGTGCGCGAGTAAGCCCCGCCTCCCTGTCGAAGGCCTGCCATCCCACGTCGGCTTTCCGTGTTTGAACGGAGGCAGAACTCTCATAACGGTCATAAGAATCGTCGACTCCCTTTGCTGTTGTGAGAGTCGCATTCAAATCCTTTTACACACCAGGCTTAGTGCGCTAGGAAAAGGCCTGTGGTGAAAGTCAAGACCTTGGCCGGTACTAGGATGATGAACAACTGATCTCTGCCACATCATCTTATTTCGGCTATATATTTTACAGAAAACCGTTCGCATCACAGGAGCTGAACGGATTTCTTCCTGGCGATTTGCTACGGCAAAATCTTTGTTGACAGTGTTGGCACTACAATAGAATTTCTTTTCAGGCCATATAATCGTAACCGATTTAGAATTATTTCACTACGTGAATATAATACCGGTTAACGCTTCTAATTTATTTCTGATCACAAGCAATATAGCTGTTTACCTTCTCCCTCCACCGTTATATTCGGGCAGCAGCGTATTGTGTAGAACCGTTGCATCTAACTGTGTATACACAATTTTACGGCTTAATTATAACTATTAATTAATTATTGACAGTAAACGGGCTTCAAACATAACATCAGTGCTTGTGGATTATAGTGAATAATTGCAATTAATGCTCGAATCTCATGACATCTGCCACAGATTTATGCTCTCAGATCGGTGCTGTAATGTATGTAGGTGTGAGTGTATGTGGGTGGGGGGGGGGGGAGGGAAGGAGAAGGAGTGGGGAGGGTATGCTTGCGGGGCCACTTCGTGTAACCCGGCTTAGAGTGGGTGTACTTCGTGATCATTCATCAGTTGTTCAAATTTGTTGCACCACGTTCAATTTCTTTCTGTTTTGTAAACGTTTTACAGCTATTTCGTCACAGTTGGCATACTACACATTTAAAGATACGGACAGATTAGAATGAAGTGTTAACATAATTTAGGTAACGGAAAACCAAGTGTCAAATTCAAAAATGATTTCGGTGTGAATATGACCTAAATTACTCGTCTCCTTAGCAGAGGTCGCCAATGCGCGCCTGTGCTGTAGAGCTCGACTCGGAAATGAGACGGTTAGAATCTCCGTGGTGGATGAAATTTTCAGTACCAGCATTTGGAAGTCCAGGGGAGGGAATGTGGTGGTGTAAAGCTTCTCATCGCCAGGCTTTGCGCTAGTGTCCAGGATTAAATCGCAAAACTCTCCACAGTATCTCACGAAGTGACTGTTGATGGGGATCCGTCTGTCAGATGGGTCCATGAAGCTTGGTGGGTCCCCTTGGTGCTTTTCGAGAGGAGCAGGCTATGTGGCGGCAACGCATTTCACCCCCTCCCTTCATCTGTGGCAACACAAACCCAATGATACTCCGCAGAAGCACTCATTACAGTCGTCCACATATTTGACACTTCATAACTAGTCGGATTATGCATCTCGTACACGACCTTGCAAAGAGCCGCGGTGCGTATTTCCTGCATTTGCTCGCAATTTGCTCATTCCCTGAGTGTGGGACTATTCTATTGTACGCGTCAAGTATTGTTGAGTGAAGAGGAAATTCGTCTCGATTGAGACAAAAATAGTAGACTTTTAGCAGTACAGACAAATAAGTAAATACGCTTGAGGTGACTCTACTGTAAAGCCAAAAATTAAATACACTGCAGCAAGAAAAAGTCGTGTAAGACGAACATTTTTGTTTGATGTATGTGCCAGTAAGAGGAAAAAGAAGAGGAATTTGCGTGAAAGTCACATTGGAAATAGGTTTCTTACGATCCATCAATGGCTCCCTTCCAGTAATTGTAAATTTTTAATCTACCTTACATGACCTCCATTGCAGGTGAGGCAAGAAAGATAAATGGGATGCACCGCCGTCCTGGCCATAGACGGGCTAATTGGATCCGACGGACCGGCGTGTAATCTTCAGCCAGTGGCGTCATCGAGTTGCGGTATGGAGGAGCGTCGGGTCAGCTCTCTGCTTTCCCGGCCGTTATCGGGTTAGCAGCTCCTTAGTTGTCATCACGAGGTACAGCGCACTCCGTTGCAATCCTCCCACCAAGGCAAAATCCCTGGGAGTACCGAGAATCGATCCCGGATCCTCCGCAAGTCATTTATTCCCACTGTCAGTTTTTTCACATAATTTATTTTAAATTTAGCTGAATAACATAGTCACATCACGTAGCAGAACATAACAGAAGACAAACTCGTTTTATAAATAACTATATACTCTACAACACTTGCACATTTCCATCATCAATATGGAAATCTATAAGAAATTATCCGGCGAGTAAAATCTTAGGGGTACTATTATAGAATTCACATTACAGTTGTTTTGAGGAAAAATACGTGTTTCTCTTAATAATTGTTAATTTATTGTTGTATGTGGTGTTACACAGTTACGTACAACCACAAATCTCCTTCACTCATGCCCTTTTTCAAGAATATGAATATGTAAAATGTCGTGTGTCCCTAAATTCTTAATTTTCTGGTAAGATTCTTCGTCTGGGTGTAGAAGGATCGTCGATATTATCTCGTTTGACGGTGTCCTTTGAATGCTTGCTAATTTTTTTCTGATGGACAATCATACGTCGTATGTATTACCACATAGGAATCGATGTTCTTCAGTGTCAGTGAGATTGCAGGTGGCACATAGAGGAGAATCTTCCAGGTGAATGGAGCGTAAGTCCTGAGCCAGGATTTTGTTGTTCGTAGCATAGCACCTCATTGCCCTTACATCGGTGGGTAATAGCGGATCGTGTATATTCTTCCAGATTTTATGCCAATTAAAATCTTTATACTTTTGTTTAATAACATTCCTACTTTTTATTTTGTATCAAATTCTTGTACACCTCTGGATGTATTCCAGTCTCTGTCTTCCTCTACAGTTTTTGCCCCCTATAGCTCCCTATAGTACCATAAAAGTCATTCACTCATGTCTTAACAAATGTCGTATCGTCCTGTCCCTTCTCCTTATCAGTGTTTCCCACATATTCTTTTCCTTACCGATTCTGCGTAGTGCGTCCTTATTCCTTACCTCATCAGTCTACCTAATTTTCAACATTCGTCAGAAGCAAGACATCTCAAATGCTTGGATTCTCTTCTCTTCCTGTTTTCCCACAGTCCATGTTTTACTACCATACAATGCTGTACGCCAGACGTACATTCTCAGAAATTTCTTCCTCAAATTAAGGCCGATATTTGATATTAGTAGACTTCTCTTGGCCAGGAACGCCTTTTTCGCCATACCTAGTCTGCTTTTGATGTCCTCCTTGCTCCATCCGTCATTGTTTATTTTACTGCCTACGTAGCAGAATTACTTAACTTCATCTACTTCGTGACCATCAATCTTGATGTTAAGGTTCAAATGGCCCTGAACACTATGCGACTTAACTTCTGAGGTCATCCGTCGCCATTGAACTTAGAACTAATTAAACCTAACCAACCTAAGGACATCACACACATCCATACCCGAGGCAGGATTCGAACCTGCGACCGTAGCGGTCGCCCGGATCCAGAATGTAGCGCCTAGAACAGCACGGCCACTCCGGCCGGCTTGATGTTAAGGGCCTATTCTCATTCCTGCATTCTCATTACCTTCGTATTTCTTCGCTTTATTCTCAATCCATACTGTGTACCCATTAGTCTGTGCATTCCCTTCAGCAGACCATGTAATTCTTCACTTTCACTCAGGATAGCAAGCGATGTCATCAGCGAATCGTATCACTGATATCCTTCGACCCTGAATTTGAATTTCACTCCTGAACTTTTATTTCCATCATTGCTCCCTCAATGTACAGATTGAACAGTAGGGGTGAAAGGCTACGTCGTTGCCTTACACCATTTTTAATACGAGCACTTCGTTCTTGGTCGTCCACTCTTATTATTCCCCCTTGGCTGTTATACATATTGTGAATGACCCGCCTCTCCCTATGGCTTACCCCTACTTTTTTTCAGAATTTCGAAAATCTTCCACCATTTTACATTGTCGAACGCTTTTTCGAGGTAGACAAATCCTAAGAATGTGTCTTGATTTTCTTTAGTCGTTCTTCCATTATCAACCGTAACGTCAGAATGGCCTCTCTCGTGCCTTTACTTTTCCTAAAGAACTGATCATCATCTAGCACATCCTCAATTTTCTTTTCCATTCTTCTGTATATTATTCTTATCATCAGCTTGGATGCATGAACTGTTGAGCTGATTGTGCTATAATTCTCGCACGTGTCAGCTCTTGCAGTCTTCAGAACTGTGTGGATGATATTTCTCCGAAAGTCAGATGGTATGTCGCAAGACTCACACATTCTACACACCAACGTGAGTAGTGGTTTTGTTGTCGCTTCCCCCAATGATTTTAGAAATTCTGATGGAGTGTTATTTATCCCTTGTGCCTTATTTGATCTAAAGTCTTCCACAGCTCTTTTAAATTCTGATTCTAATACTGGATCCCCTATCTCTTCTAAATCAACTCCAGTTTCTTCTTCTATCACATCTGACAAATCTTCCCCCTCCTAGTGGCTTTCAATGTATTCTTTGCACCTATCTGCATTTGACAGTGGAATTCCCGTTGCACTCTTAATGTTACCACTCTTGCTTTTAATGTCTATGAAGGTTGTTTTGTCTTTCCTGTATGCCAAGTCTGTGCTTCCGACAATAATTTATTTTTCGATGTCTTCACATTTTTCCTGCAGCCATTTCCTCTTAGCTTCCCTGCGCCTCCTATTTATTTCATTGCTCTGCGACTTGTATTTCCGTACTCCTGAATTTCCCTGGACGTTTTTGTACTTTCTTGTTTCATCGATCAACTGAAGTATTTCCTCTGTTACCCATGGTATCTTAGCAGTTATCTACTCTGTACCTATGATTTCCATCCCATCTTCTAGGATGGTCTTTTTCACACATGTACATTCCTCTTCAACTGGGCTGCCTACTGCACTATTCTTTATTGCTGTATCTATAGCGCCGGCGTCGGTGGCCGAGCGGTTCTAGGCGCTTCAGTCCGGAACCGCGTGACTGCTACGGTCGCAGGTTCTAATCCTGCCTCGGGCATCGATGAGTGTGATGTCCTTTGGTTAGTTAGGTTTAAGTAGTTCTAAATCCTAGGGGACTGATGACCTCAGATCTTAAGTTCAGAATAAATGTTATCTACTGCCTAATTTGAGTTCTGTTAAACAATAGGCTAATTTTGGGCCTCCTATTTCCTTGATTTAGTGTCCCATTTCCTCAGTATCACGTCGTCAGGGATTCCTCCCTCTCGTAGGGATCTACAGTGTACTATTTCTATGTATCCGCTGTCTCCTCTTCATGTAGTAGAGGAAATTCTGTTGCACTATTGTTCTCCATACCTCGCTTATAATTTCACAGATGGCTATTTTTAATATTTTATGTACTGAATGAATCTTTCAGACTACCATTTCAGTTTCGAATTCTACGTATTTTTCCTGTAGAAGTTACACCTTGGTTTCCTTGCTCATCCTGTTTATTTCATTCCTGACTGCCTTATACTGTTGTATTCCTTCCTTTTCATGAAAATTTGTGTACTTCCTTTTTCTGTCGATAAATTAAGGTATTACTTCTTGTTACCCAAGGATCCTTCTTAGTTACTTTCATTACTAGGTACTATGAGTACTAAATCGGACACAGAATCACTTCGAGATATAGTGATTTTGAGAAAACACGGGAAAACACAATCTTCCGAAAGATTTCAAAATCTGTACTGCAGAAGGCGTGTGTGTCGTGGAGCGGAGAATCTCTTTCTCTGACAATAGCGATGAGGAGGAGACGCCCAAGAAACTGAGACCAGTGTCTCTCGCCAGAATACACTCTCCAGCTCGGAGCAGCGTACAAGCCAAGGCCAGCAGCACTTCGGCAGGCGTTTGCGTTTACGGCCGAACTGTAACTGCGCACTGGCTATATTACGTTCAAGACCTTACGAGTGTGGCTTATTGCCTGGCTTATCGGAGAATCTATGGAACCAACACCAACCGCCACTGCTACTAATAATGCACGGTGTGCATACCAAACATATTGCAACATTCACCTAAGTTAGTAGCACACATAACGCCCGACCCGACGGAAATCCTATTAGATTTTATATTGATCACGCAGTGGAAATGGGCCCTATCCTTATCGCAAATCTTGCGCGCAGCGAGTAGTACAGTGTCACCTTTAATCAGCACATAGGACCGTAATACAGTTTCTAAAATTAGGAGCGAAATGAAACATTCTAAAACGTAAAATGGCGCGAGATGTTCATAATTTTGATAAGAAAAGTGAAATCTCTAGGGAAAGAGTGGCAATATACAATATGTGTAAGAATCAAAGAAAAGAATAAGAATCAAAGACCATAAACAAAGTACACTGGTTAAAAAGAGCGTCAGACAAGATTACAGCCTTTCTCCCCTACTGTTCAGTCTCTACATATAACATGAAATGGCAGATGGAACAAGTAGGTCCAGAAGTGAATTTGAAATCTGAGTTGGAAGAAAATCACTGACATGATTCACTGATAAGACTGATGTCCTCAGTGAGAACGAGAAAGTATCACGGAGCCGTTAAAGAATTTGAGAATATGGACTCAAAGAATGTGGAAGACCGACGGAAGTAATGAGGGACTACTAAGAAACTTAAAATTAAAATTGCAGACTGTTAAGTAGACCAAGTGAAGGAAGTCTGCTACTTTGGAAGGAAAATAGTGTGACGAATTAATGAAGGAGGAGATAATAAAAAAGGTGTAGTGCTAGCAAAGATCACATTCCGGACCGAAAGATACCTACTAGCGTCACTCACTAGTCTTAATCTGAGGAAGAAATTTTTGAGAATATTAGTCTGGAGCACAAATACGTAAGCATGAGAATCATGGACTGCAGGAAAACAGGTAAAGAAGAGAATCGAGGCGTTTGAAACGTTGTGCTGTAGAAGAAGATTGAAAGTATTTGTATTGATTAGGAGTTCCCCGCAGAATCGGCTAGAAAGAAATATATAGCAAACACTAACAATAAGAAGCGTTACTGTGATAAGGCACGTGTCAGTAGAACACAGTTCAACTTACACGGTACTAGAGCAGGATATAGGGGGTAAAAACTGCAAGGGAAGGCACAGGTTGGAATGTATCCAATAAATAATTGAAAAGTTGGTTTCAAGCACTACTCTGAGAGGAAGAGATTGGTATAGGAGAGAAAGCTGTGGTGGTCTAAGTTCACTCACTCAGTACGCTTAAGAAGAAAAGTGTAAAATTAGTAGAAAGGTGAATGGAACACTCTTATTTCTTGGAGAAGTACTAGAACACTGTACGAAAGATACTTACACAAGAAGTAGTACAGGTACACAAATACACAAGAAAGTAAATGGAAGTAACCCGATGAATTACAGACCTATGTTATTGACATCGATGTGCAGTATGTTTTTAAAATAATGCTGTCTTCCAACATCGTTAAAGACATCAAAGACAGGTAGCCAGTACGGACTCAGAAAATATCATTTATGTGGAACACATCGCCTCTTTACCTATTTACACGAAGTTATGAGTGCTATCGAGAGAGGATATCAGATTCATCAGATTCCCCCCACCGGCTACCAATCAAATGGCGCGCCTTATGAAGCATCCTCGCAGTTTTGCGACTAGATTCGTGATCTCCCGTCATAACTGTTGCAGTTCGTAGTAACTAAGTGAAGACTTTGAAACTTAAATGATATCCGGTGTTCCCCATTGAACTGTTATAGCCGCTCTACTGTTCATTACCTACGCTGCGCAACGGAATTAAATGATCACATTTTCGAAGGTGTGTAATTTTCTGCCATCGCGAACGGCAAGTCTGAATGCTGCTCAGAGGCGCCAACAGAAAACTTCCCCTGTAATGGTGGAAAATCTTAGGGCTCTGTGATGTCACCCTCGGGCTCGACGACTGTTCAGAAAAGTGTCGACACATGCGAAAAAAACGCCAGAGCTCAGAAGTTTATATCAGGTGTAAGGTGGGCTGCTGATGTCACATTGACACCAAATTTCACCACACTTCTGACCATCCCCACCGTGGACGTGTTACACGATGGGAAGGTCGTCACACCGTCTTACCCACATTAGACCTCCTTTTTTGAAGCCTCCGCGAAGGAGGTCAGAACCGTGGAGCTCAGCGATGAAATCACGCAGTTTTCTTATGGGTAGCGAAGGAAAACATTTCAGGCCGGCTGCTGCTCAGAATCGATGCGAAGAGATCCAGGGGGAAAGCATAAAAGGCGTCAATAAAACCACGGCACCCCTTGCGGCGCTGATTACACACGTTTCGGCCTCGAAAACGACAGTTCGCAGTGTCATGAGCAATAGGACCGTTGACACTGCTGACACTCCGCGGACGATGCAACTCTTCTGTAAGGACATTGTGGTCTTGCATCCTCGTTGAAGGTGATTACACTCCTCTGGAGTATAGCGGCTGTTCAAAAGTTCCGCTTTATAACGGGGAGGTGGGCGAGGGGGGGGGGGGGGGGGGGGTGGAATGCGGCATGCGGCCATGGAATATGCGTGAGTGAAATGGCAAAGAGTCCCTCTTAGACCACCCAGTTCAACAACACCCTCGGTGCCAGCAGACCACCGTCTTTGAGCACCATAAAAATATAGCTGTACAGAGACAACCTCTGATGAGAGACCAAGGCGCCTACAGGGAGGCTACGCTACTGGTTTTCCGCCCAGTAGCAGGCATGCGGATTCAGAAGGCCATTGAAGGGTTTGCCTCTCTGCGAGGACCTAGGACCTACACAGGTTGGCTCTATATGGTTATATTCTTGAAATGCCTGACAAAGGCGAGCAGGTAGTACTGAGGGTGTTGCGAAATTGAGTGGAGAGAGGAGGCTTAGAGGGACAATTTACTGTTTTACACACACGTGTCAATGTCCAACCGTCTGTGATCACACCTCAGGAGTGTGCGAAACAGGATCACTGAAAAAGCATAAGCACCCAATGCTATTTAGGATCGCATTTAAATTTCATCAAATAGTCTCGAACAATCCCTGGTGGTCGCACAGCGTACACTAGAGAAAAAACTGCGGGCGCACTGTGCGATGACTAACAGTGAAGTGAATGGGCCACGACATTCTTAGAGAAGGGCTGAATTCGTCGTGTCAGCAGTGTCAAAGGTTGTCAAGAACGTGATCCTGTTGCTCAAACTGTGGTTTTAGATTGCGAAATTTTTTTAATCAACACCCCAAGGAACGCTGTGGTTTCATTGACACCCTGTGTGCCACCCCTAAGGTGTTGTCGTGTCAATTATGAGCGGTAGTGTGCCTGAAATGTTTTCCTCGGCTGCCCATACGAAAACTGTGTCATTCCAAGTCTTGCCATCGCGAAACTGACCTCCATCACGTACAAAAAAAGGAGGTATGAGAGGGTGTGACGACCTTCCCATCCTGTGAAGAGTCCACGGATGCATTTGGCAGAATTGTGGTGAAATTTCATTCCAATATGACATCACCACATTTAGAGGACTGCCTTTCATTAATATGTAGAAGGAAAGATTGGGGAATCACCGTTAATGACTGTCATTTCTTTTTTGCATATTAGGATCCTATGTTACCCATAATCGTGGTTGTCTCTGTTATGTATAAGGAGCAATCAAAATGTTTCCTGTCGAAAGCCGTACAGTCCAGAATCCACCAACGCACCAGATGGAAGATATCCGTTTGGCAAAACATCGCGTACTGTTGCGTGAGGAAGTCCGTAACTGCCTGTTACATCCTCGTCCGATACGAATCTCTTAAGGGACCGAAGACGTGATAATCACTTCAGTTGGCGTAATTTCTGCGTCACGAAAGGCGGCCGCTGTGGCCGAGCGTTTCTTGGCGCTTCAGTCCGGAACCGTGCTGCTGCTACAATCGCAGGTTCGAATCATGGCCTCGGGCATGGATGTGTGTGATGTCCTTAGGTTAGTTAGGTTTAATTAGTTGTAAGTCCAGGTGAATGGTGGCCTCAGGTTTTAAGTCGCTTAGTGCTTAGAGCCATTTGAACCATTTTCTGCGTCACGGAATTTGCAATATGGGGACGTTGGTTATCATGAAGTACAACTTGGCGCTCCGATCCTCAAGGGTAGTTTTCGGCAGACGTGCTCCCCTTTCACATTCTTCTTTCTCCAATGGATGTCTGTCGGTGTTCGTCCTTCGGGAAGCAAGAAAGAGTAAAAACACGCCATACTTTACGTTTCCTCATTTACCGCACTTACATCGGAAACATACGTATATCACCCTAATCTGTTGCCTACATACCAGTGGTTATATACACGTATCGGAGTTGTGATACGTTGCATGTACGTTGCAGCAACGTCCTCAAACGGAAACTTTTTGATGGCCCCTTATATTAATGTGCGATTGTATTGGAGTGCACTTGCTAGCGTGAGATCAGTATAGCTTTCTTGGTTTTCTCATTGTGGAAGCGTTGTCTTTCAAAGCTCCCTTGAGGCGTGCCTGGGCTAGAGACATAAGTTGTCCTCTTTCCAAAAAAATCGAATTTTGCTTGGTCGGGCAGGACAACAGGCGAGCAGTGCAAAATTACAAGGAGCATTTGTTCCAAGTTTGCAAGGAGAACTCGTAGGAGGACTGAGCAAGGCCACTAGCACTTTACCATCCCCTCAACTGGAGAGGACGTCTGGCGCATCGGCGTTACAAAATTGCAGAGTTAATTAGTCACGGTTTGCCAATGTGGTGGGCAACATCTGCTGGTTTCGAGCGCACTTAGAATAAACGTTTTGGTTGTTATTCTGGTTAGATGTTACATTTGATAATGTAGGTAATTCGCACAATAACTAAATTCAACTACCAAGGGAATTACATAACTGAGTTTTGCGAGCGTAAATTTTTTTGGATTTTCAACTTACTTCTCTTAAAGGACAATTTAGTTTCATTTATCCACCCAAGTTAGCTTCATTGGGCTCTACGAACTTTTATTAGCCAGGATTGACGGGAATATCTCTTGATTTTTGGGAGTTATTAGGTTATGGATTCAGTGGTGAACATATCTTCTAGTGATTTGCCTTTCCCAGAAGTAGCTAGTGTATGAGTTCTAACGTGTTTCAGCAGAGCAGCTGTGTTCCATCTTTCCAATGACATGTCCTTTTTCTGATAGAATAATGTCTGGAGAGGTTGTTAAGAAACTAACACTCTATGCAACCATAAAGTTCAGAAGATTTTTAGTTGTTAAATAAGTACCAAAATTCGAGGAGAGATCACCTCGGTTTTAATAAATGTCCTCTTTCGTGGAGAATAGGTCGTCTTTCCGCGCGAGTACATTCCCCCACTCCTTTCCTGGTCCTGTGATTATAGACGATAACTCTCCTGCCTCCCCCCCCCCCTCCCCCAACCCATGAACCGTGGACCTTGCCGTTGGTGGGGAGGCTTGCGCGCCTCAACGATACAGATAGCCGTACCGTAGGTGCAACCACAATGGAGGGGTATCTGTTGAGAGACCAGACAAACGTGTGGTTCCTGAAGAGGGGCAGCAGCCTTTTCAGTAGTTGCAGGGGCAACAGTCTGGATGGTTGACTGACATTTCCTTGTAACACTAACCAAAACGGCCTTGCTGTGCTGGTACTGCGAACGGCTGAAAGCAAGGGGAAACTACAGCCGTAATTTTTCCCGAGGGCATGCAGATTTACTGACAGCCTTGGGAGAGCCGGACCTGACCAAACTATTCCGTCTGGCGAGCAAGATGTATGAGACAGGCGAAATTCCCTCAGACTTCAAGAAGAATTTAATAATTCCAATCCCAAAGAAATCCGGTGTTGACAGAAATGAAAATTACCGAACTATCGGTTTAATAAGGCACAGCTGCAAAATACTAACGAGAATTCTTTACAGACGAATGGGAAAACCTGTAGAAGCCGACCTCGGGGAAGATCAGTTTGGATTCCGTAGAAATGTTGGAACACGTGAGGCAGTACTGACCCTAAGACTTCTCTTACAGGGGAACCTCCCCATCGCACCCCCCTCAGATTTAGTTATAAGTTGGCACAGTGGATAGACCTTGAAAAACTGAACACAGATCAATCGAGAAAACAGGAAGAAGTTGTGTGGAACTATGAAAAAAATTAGTAAAATATACAAACTGAGTAGTCCATGCGAAGATAGGCAACATCAGGGACTGTGGAAGGCAAGCTGCTCCGTGGTCCCGTGGTTAGCGAGAGTAGCTACGGAACGAGAGGTCCTTGGTTCAAGTCTTCCTTCGTGTGAAAATTTTAATGTTTTATTTTCAGTTTATGTGTCAAACTCTTACGTTTTCATCACTATTTTGGGAGTGATTATCACATCTACAAGAAAACCTAAATCGGGCAAGGTAGAAGAATCTTTTTACCCATTCGCTAAGTGTACAAGTTAGGTGGGTCGACAACATATTCCTGTCATGTGACGCACATGCCGTCATCAGTGTCGTGTAGCATGTATCAGACGTGTTTTTCCGTGGAGGAATCGGTTGACCTATGACCTTGCGATCAAATGTTTTCGGTTCTCATTGGAGAGGCACGTCCTTTCGTCTACTAATCGCACGGTTTTGCGGTGCGGTCGCAAAACACAGACACTAAACTTATTGCAGTGAACAGAAACGTCAATGAACGAACGGACAGATCATAACTTTGCGAAAATAAAGCAAGTAAAATTTTCAGTCGGGGGAAGACTTGAACCAAGGACCTTTCGTTCTGCAGCTATTCACGCTAACCACGAGACCACGGCGTTGCTGAGCTCACACTCTCCTTGATGTTGCCTATCTTGCGTATGGACTACTCTGTTTGTACATTTTACTAATTTTTTTCACGGTTCCACATAACTTCTTCCTGTTTTCTCGATTGATCTGTGTTCAGTTTTTCAAGGCCTATCCACTGTGCCAACTTATAACTAAATCTGAGGGGGGTGCGATGAGGAGGTTCCCTTGTTAGAAGAAAGATGAAGGAAAGGAAAACCTACGTTTCTAGAATTTGTAGACTTAGAGAAAGCTTTTGGCAATGTTGAATGGAATACTTTCAAATACTGAAGGTGACAGGGGTAAAGTGATGGTCGAAGTAGAGAGGATATAAAGTGTAGAGTGGCAATGGCAAGGAAAGCGTTTCTGAAGAAGAGAAATTTGTTAACATCGAGTATAGATTTAAGTGTCAGAAAGTCGTTTCTGAAAGTATTTGTATAGAGTGTAGCCATGCATGGAAGTGAAACATGCAAAGTGAAACATGCAAAGTGAAACATGCACGATAAATAGTTTGGTCAAGAAGAGAATATAAGCTTTCGAAATGTGGTACTACAGAAGAATGCTGAAGATTAGATCACATAACTAATGAAGAGGTATTGAATAGAATTGGGGAGAAGAGGAGTTTGTGGCACAACTTGACTAGAAGAAGGGATCAGTTAGTAGGAAATGTTCTGAGGCATCAAGGGATCACCAATTTAGTACTGGAGGGCAACGTGGAGGGTAAAAATCGTAGAGGGAGACCAAGAGATGAATACACTAAGCAGATTCAGAAAGAAGTAGGCTGCAGTAGGTACTGGGAGATGAAGGTTGCACAGGATAGATTAGCATGGAGAGCTGCATCCAACCTGTCTCAGGACTGAAGACCACAACAACAACAACAACAACAACGACAACAACAACAACAACTGTCCTGCCTGAGAATTCGTTTCCTGATCAGTTTATCTGAAGTCATTGTAGTCAGACTACGATGTGCATTACTCAAAAGGGCAGATTCACTTCAATTTTTTTAACGACTTCAAGCGACATTGCAGTCAGTGAAACTTGCAAACAGAGAGGTTATGCAAAGTGGTGGACCCGTATTTTAAGAAAATCCATATGCAGAATCAGTCACTAATTATACAATAGGTTTCATCAGTACATTAAGTAGATATTAAAGAAAAATTATAAAAAGCTAGTAATGACCATATTTTACAGGAAAAGAGGAAAGTGACAATTGTACATGAAGTTCAATCGCTATGTGCCATGAGGTAGCTTGCGCAGTATAAATATAAATATAGGCTAATTTGTTTAGTTATACAGTATTCCCCGAGTGTTTCGGATCCTAGCCAAGCAGTGCCGGTAGCGTACGAATACGGAGGTACGACAACAGGATCGTGAAATTTGGGAAAGGGTAAAGACGGAACTCACGATTTGAATCGTTGTGGGGAAGACTGCGTGGTCCAAGCTAAATCACTTTGATTGTATTTATGAAAACGATATTCAAGAAAAACTGTGTGACGGCTTTTATGGTGTCATCGAATATCTCGGGTAGCGATCATGATTATAAGAAAAGATAGATTACTGGTCTTACCAAGACAGGTAATAATTTGTTTCTCGCTCAATAAGCAAACTGCATTGGACGGAAATTCGTATTGGTATAGCATAGCCTCCACCATGCACTGGACGGCGGCTTGGGGAGTACACGCTCAAATCAATATACGATTAAATTGTTTTGAAGTACTGTGACCCAAATAAGGGACATTAGAAGATCTGTAATTCAAGATCGAAGAATTCGACTTTATTACGTACTTCTGAATTTCAACAAATAACGCAAACCTTTCGTTTGGAAGCCAACACGAGACACAAATATGGAGTATGATAATACCGAGGTTATGCAACCTTAACAGGTTGCTTCATATACAGTACAGCTGCAGTAATATCACATATATCACTGGCGTAATGAGGCTATTTATATGCTCTGCTGTTCCGTATTCCAATGTGAAAGCGACAAAATGAAATATTTGCTGAAAAATAAAATCGTCGACATTTCGCGTGCTACGTATCTCCATGTGACATTGTGCTCGTTGAATGAAACAGAATTTCATAGAGTTCTAAACGCCATTCCGCGGCAATGAGGTAAGCAAAACTGCAAAATACAGCATCAATTTGATAGTTTATGCGTCTCATGTGTCGTATGAGTTGTAAACAATCGTTACGTGTACAATCGTTTTCGCAAATATGGTTTCAAGATTCATTAATCTCATTTTAGTTTTTTGGCCGAGAAAATAATAATCTGATCTTCAGTACGTTGTTAACGTCTGGCTGTTGCAGTCTTTACTTTCGATTTCTATCCGGGAGAGTATTTCAGTAACTCACCTTATAATGGGGGAAGTAAGCATTGCCGAGTTCGTAATTTTGCGTTGGAGGTGCAGCGCATGAAGATACCTTACCTGCCATGCGAACGTACATCTCTATGATGGGAGGCCCATTTTTCATCTCTAGAGGTATGTGGAAGGAATTATAAGGAAGGGGAATCATAGTGTTATGTCCCATTGACAACAAAGTCGTTAGAAACAGAGTACAAGCTCTGATTAAGAAAGGATGGGGAAGACAATCGGCCGTGACCTATTAAAATATTCCACCTCGTAATTGCCGTGGGAAATTGAGGGAAAGATGTTGTTGTTGTGGTCTTAAGTCCTGAGACTTTGATGCAGCTCTCCATGCTACTCTATCCTGTGAAAACTTCATCTCCTAGTACCTACTGCTGCCTACATCCTTCCGAATCTGCTTAGTGTATTCATCTCTTGGTCTCCCACTACGATTTTTACCCTCCACGCTGCCCTCCAGTACTAAATTGGTGATCCCTTGATGCCGCATGTCCTACCAACCGATCCCTTCTTCTAGTCAAGTTGTGCCACAAACTCCTCTTCTCCCCAAATCTATTCAATACCTCCTCATTAGTTATGTGATCTACCCATGTAATCTTCAGCATTGTTCTGTAGCACCACATTTCGAAGGTTTCCATTCTCTACTTGTCCAATCTATTTATCGTCCATGTTTCACTTCTGTACATGGCTACACTCCATACAAATACGTTCAGAAACGACTTCCTGACACTTAAATCTATACTCGATGTAAACAGATTTCCCTTCTTCAGAAAAGTTTTCCTCGCCATTGCCAATGTACATTTTATATCCACTCTACTTCGGCCATCATCAGTTTTTTTGCTACCCAAATAGCAAAACTCCTTTACTACTTTAAGTGTCTCACTTCCTAATCTAATTCCCTCAGCATCACCCGACTTAATTTGAGCTGGCCGAAGTGGCCGTGCGGTTAAAGGCGCTGCAGTCTGGAACCGCAAGACCGCTACGGTCGCAGGTTCGAATCCTGCCTCGGGCATGGATGTTTGTGATGTCCTTAGGTTGGTAAGGTTTAACTAGTTCTAAGTTCTAGGGGACTAATGACCTCAGCAGTTGAGTCCCATAGTGCTCAGAGCCATTTGAACCATTTTTTTTTTGACTTAATTTGACTACATTCCATTATCCTCGTTTTGCGTTTGTTGATGTTCATCTTATACCCTCATTTCAAGACAATGTCCGTTCCGTTCAACTGCTCTTCCAAGTCCTTTGCTGTCTCTGACAGAATTACAATGTCATCAGCGAACCTCAACATTTTTATTTCTTCTCCATGGATTTCAATACCTACTCCGAACTTTTCTTTTGTTTCCCTTACTGCTTGCTCAATATGCAGATTGAATATCATCGGGGAGAGACTACAACCCTGTCTACATCTACATCTACATCTACATTTATACTCCGCAAGCCACCCAACGGTGTGTGGCGGAGGGCACTTTACGTGCCACTGTCATTACCTCCCTTTCCTGTTCCAGTCGCGTATGGTTCGCGAGAAGCACGACCGTCTGAAAGGCTCCGTGCGCGCTCTAATCTCTCTAATTTTACATTCGTGATCTCCTCGGGAGGTATAAGTAGGAGGAAGCAATATATTCGATACCTCATCCAGAAACGCACCCTCTCGAAACCTGGCGAGCAAGCTACACCGCGATGCAGAGCGCCTCTCTTGCAGAGTCTGCCACTTGAGTTTGTTAAACATCTCCGTAACGCTATCACGCTTACCAAATAACCCTGCGACGAAACGCGCCGCTCTTCTTTGGATCTTCTCTATCTGCACCGTCAACCCGATCTGGTACGGATCCCACACTGATGAGCAATACTCAAGTATGGGTCGAACGAGTGTTTTGTAAGCCACCTCCTGTGTTGGTGGACTACATTTTCTAAGGACTCTCCCAATGAATCTCAACCTGGTACCCGCCTTACCAACAATTAATTTTATATGATCATTTCACTTCAAATCGTTCCGCACGCATACTCCCAGATATTTTACAGAAGTAACTGCTACCAGTGTTTGTTCCGCTATCATATAATCATACAATAAAGGATCCTTCTTTCTATGTATTCGCAATACATTACATTTGTCTATGTTAAGGGTCAGTTGCCACTCCCTGCACCAAGTGCCTATCCGCTGCAGATCTTCCTGCATTTCGCTACCATTTTCTAATGCTGCAACTTCTCTGTATACTACAGCATCATCCGCGAAAAGCCGCATGGGACTTCCGACACTATCTACTAGGTCATTTATATATATTGTGAAAAGCAATGGTACCATAACACTCCCCTGTGGCACGCCAGAGGTTACTTTAACGTCTGTAGACGTCTCTCCATTGATAACAACATGCTGTAATCTGTTTGCTAAAAACTCTTCAATCCGGCCACACAGCTGGTCTGATATTCGGGAGGCTCTTACTTTGTTTATCAGGCGACAGTGCGGAACTGTATCGAACGCCTTCCGGAAGTCAAGAAAAATAGCATATACCTGGGAGCCTGTATCTTATATTTTCTGGATCTCATGAACAAATAAAGCGAGTTGGGTCTCAAACGATCGCTGTTTCCGGAATCCATGTTGATTCCTACATAGTAGATTCTGGGTTTCCAAAAACGACATGATACTCGAGCAAAAAACATGATCTAAAATTCTACAACAGGTCGACGTCAGAGATATAGGTCTATAGTTTTGCGCATCTGCTCGACGACCCTTCTTGAAGACTGGGACTACCTGTGCGCTTTTCCAATCATTTGGAGCCTTCCGTTCCTCTAGAGACTTGCGGTACACGGCTGTTAGAAGGAGGGAAAGTTCTTTCGCGTACTCTGTGTAGAATCGAATTGATATCCCGTCAGGTCCAGTGGACTTTCCTCTGTTGAGTGATTCCAGTTGCTTTCCTATTCCTTGGACACTTATTTCGATATCAGCCATTTTTTCGTGTGTGCGAGGATTTAGAGAAGGAACTGCAGTACGGTCTTCCTCTGTGAAACAGCTTTGGAAAAAGGTGTTTAGTATTTCAGCTTTACGCGTGTCATCCTCTGTTTCAATGCCATCATCATCCCGGAGTGTCTGGATATGCTGTTTCGAGCCACTCACTGATTTAACGTAAGACCAGAACTTCCTAGGATTTTCTGTCAAGTCGGTACATAGAATTTTACTTTCGAATTCACTGAACGCTTCACGCATAGCTCCCCTTACGCTAACTTTGACATCTTTTAGCTTCTGTTTGTCTGAGAGGTTTTGGCTGCGTTTAAACTTAGAGTGAAGCTCTCTTTGTTTTCGCAGTAGTTTCCTAACTTTGTTGTTGTACCACGGTTGGTTTTTCCCGTCCCTCACAGTTTTACTCGGCACGTACCTGTCTAAAACGCATTTTTCGATTGCCTTGAACTTTTTCCATGAACACTCAACATTGTCAGTGTCGGAACAGAAATTTTCGTTTTGATCTGTTAGGTAGTCTGAAATCTGCCTTCTGTTACTCTTGCTAAACAGATAAACCTTCCTCCCTTTTTTTATATTCCTACTAACTTTCATATTCAGGGATGCTGCAACGGCCTTATGATCACTGATTCCGTGTTCTGTACATACAGAGTCGCAATGTTCGGGTCTGTTTGTTATCAGTAGGTTCAAGATGTTATCTCCACGAGTCGGTACTCTGTTTAATTGCTCGAGGTAATTTTCGGATAGTGCACTCAGTATAATGTCACTCGATGCTCTGTCCCTACCACCCGTCCTAAACATCTGAGTGTCCCAGTCTATATCTTGTAAATTGAAATCTCCACCTAAGACTATAACTTGCAGAGAAAATTTATGTGAAATGTATTCCAAATTTTCTCTCAGTTGTTCTGCCACTAGTGCTGCTGATTCGGGAGGTCGGTAAAAGGAGCCAATTATTAACCTAGCTCGGTTGTTGAGTGTAACCTCCACCCATAATAATTCACAGGAACTATCCACTTCTATTTCACTACAGGATAAACTACTACTAACAGCGACGAACACTCCACCACCGGTTGCATGCAATCTATCCTTTCTAAACACCGTCTGTACCTTTGTAAAATTTCGGCAGAATTTATCTCTGGCTTCAACCAGCTTTCTGTACCTATAACGATTTCGGCTTTGGTGCTTTCTATCAGCGCTTGAAGTTCCGGTACTTTACCAACGCAGCTTCGACAGTTTACAATTACAATACCGATTGCTGCTTGGTACCCGCATGTCCTGACTTTGCCCCACACCCTTTGCGCCTGTTGCCCTTTCCGTTTTTGCCCAAGGCCATCTAACCTAAAAAACCGCCCAGTCCACGCCACATAACCCCTGCTACCCGTGTAGCCAGCCGCCTGCTGTGTGTAGTGGACTCTTGACCGATCCAGCGGAACCCGAAACCCGACCACCCTATGGCGCAAGACAAGGAATCTGCAGCCCAAACGGTCGCAGAACCGTCTCAACCTCTGATTCAGACCCTCCACTCGGCTCTGTACCAAAGGTCCGCAGTCAGTCCTGTCGACGATGCTGCAGATGGTGAGCTCTGCTTTCATCCCGGTAGCGAGACTGGCAGTCTTCACCAAATCAGATAGCCGCCGGAAGCCAGAGAGGATTTCCTCGGATCCATAGCGACACACATCATAGGTGCCGACATGAGCGAGCACCTGCAGATGGGTGCACACTGTACCCTTCATGGTATCCGGAAGGACCCTTTCCACATCTGGAATGACTTCCCCCGGTATGCACACGGAGTGCACATTGGTTTTCTTCCCCTCTCTTGCTGCCATATCCCTAAGGGGCCCATTACGCGCCTGACGTTGGAGCTCCCAACTACCAGTAAGCCCACCCTCTGCGACCGCCCGGATCTTGCAGACTGAGGGTCAACCTCTGGAACAGGACAAGCAGCCATGTCAGGCCGAAGATCTGTATCAGCCTGAGACAGAGCCTGAAACCGGTTCGTCAGACAAACTGGAGAGGCCTTACGTTCAGCCCTCCGGAATGTCTTTCGCCCCCTGCCACACCTTGAGACGACCTCCCACTCTTCCACAGGTGAGGGATCAGCCTCAATGTGGGCAGTATCCCGGGCAACCACAGTCGTAGTCCGATCGGGGGATGCGTGGGACGAGCTGGCCGTCCCCGACAAACCCCCATCCGGAACCCCACAGTGATGCCCAATGGCAACAGCCTCAAGCTGTGTGACCGAAGCCAACACTGCCCTTCCCTTCCCAACCGCAGCTTCCCTTTCATGTCCCTCGACTCTTATAACTGCCATCTGGTTTCTGTACAAATTGTAAATAGCCTTTTGCTCCCTGTATTTTACCCCTGACACCTTCAGAATTTGAAAGAGGGTATTCCAGCCAACGTTGTCAAAAGCTTTCTCTAAATCTACAAATGCTAGAAATGTGGGTTTGCCTTTCCTTAATCTTTCTTCTAAGATAAGTCGTAGGGTCAGTATTGCCTCACATGTTCCAATATTTCTAGGGAATCTGAACTGATCTTCCCCGAGGTGGGCTTCTACCAGTTTTTCCATTCGTCTGTAAAGAATTCGCGTTAGTATTTTGCAGCTGTGACTTATTAAACTGATAGTTCGGTAATTTTCTCATCTGTCAACACCTGCTTTCTTCGGGATTGGAATTATTATATTTTTCTTGAAGTCTGAGGCAATTTCGCCTGTCTCATACATCTTGCACACCAGATGGTAGAGTTTCGTCAGGACTGGCTCTCCCAAGGCTTTCAGGAGTGTTGTCTACTCCCAAGGCCTTGTTTCGACTCAGGTCTTTCAGTGCTCTGTCAATCTCTTCCATAATATTGTCCTCAACGACATCGCCCCTGTATAGACCCTCTATATACATCTTCCACCTTTCTGCTTTCCCTTCTTTGCTTAGGACTGGGTTTCCATCTGAGCTCTTGATTTTCATACAAGTGGTTCTCTTTACTCCAAAGGTCTCTTTAATTTTCCTGTAGTCAGTATCTATCTTACCCCTAGTGGTAGATGCCTCTACATCCTTACATTTGTCCTCTAGCCATCCCTTCTTAGCCATTTTGCACGTCCTGTCGAGGAGTGGCCGAGCGGTTCTAGACGCTACAGTCTGGAACTGCGCGACCGCTACGGTCGCAGGTTCGAATCCTGCCTCGGGCATGGATGTGTGTGATGTCCTTAGGTTAGTTAGGTTTAAGTAGTTCTAAGTTCTAGGGGCTGATGGCCTCAGCAGTTAAGTCCCATATTGCTCAGAGCCATTTTAACCATTTGAACTTCCTGTCGAACTCATTTTTGAGACTTTTGTATTCCTTTTTGTGTGCTTCATTTAGTGCTTTTTTATATTTTCTCCTGTCATCAGTTAAATTCAATATATCTTCTGTTACCCAAGGGTTTCTACTAGCTCTCGTATTTTTACCTACTTGATCCTCTGCTGCCTTCACTATTTCATCTCTCAAAGTTGCCTATTCTTCTTCTACTGTATTTCTTTCTCCCATTCCTGTCAATTGTTCCCTTATGCTCTCCCTGAAATTCTGTTCAACCTCTGGTTCTTTTAGTTTATCCAGGTCCCATCTCATTAAATTCCCACCTTTTTGCGGTTTCTTCAGTTTTAATCTACAGTTCATAACCAATAGATTGTGGTCAGAGTCCACATCTGTCCCTGGAAATGTCTTACAATTTAAAATCGGGTTCCTAAATCTCTGTCTTACCATTATATAACCTATCTGAAAGCTTCTAGTATCTCCAGGGTTCTTCCGCATACAACCTTTCTTTCAGGATTCTTGAACCAAGTGTTAGCTATGATTATGCTCTGTGCAAAATTCTACCAGGCGGCTTCCTCTTTCATTTCTTAGCCCCAAACCATATTCACCCACTACGTTTCCTTCTCTACCTTTTCCTACTCTCGAATTCCAGTCACCCATGACTATTAAATTTTCGTCTCCCTTCACTACGTGAATAATTTCTTTTATTTCATCATACATTTCATCAATTTTTTCATCTGCAGGGCTAGTTGGCATATAAACTAGTACTACTCTAGTAGGCGTGGGCTGCGTGTCTATCTTGGCCACAATAATGCGTTCGCTATGCTGTTTGTAATAGCTTACCCGTACTCCTATTTTCCTATTAATTATTTAAGCTACTCCTGCATTACCTCTATTTGATTTTGTATTTATAACACTGTATTCACCTGACCAAAAGACAGGGAAATCTAAATCTGGATGCCCGGATGGGGATATGAACTGATTTCGGGACTGCAAGCCGAAAGACTTACCACTGCATCACCTTGCTCCACGCCTTTATTTCGCATCTACACGCAGTCGGCGTTTATATTTTTGGGTTTGGTAATATTACTAATAGAGGGCAGCCGTATTCCATTCCCGCGTAATGCATTAAAAAACGTTACTAGGCATTAAGATATGACTTGTGAAACTGATAACATTGTGCCAGGTAAAGTTTAGCAACTGGGCCATTTTGTTGCTGTAGGACATGAATGAAGAAGAAATCATATTCATCTTTCCTGCATAAACTGTCTTCGCTAGGTACTTTTCATCGAGTTACAAGTCCTGCTACAGAAACCTGCGGGATGGTATTTATGGTCTGGCTCGACATGTCACCGGCTTATGATAGAAAGTGATGAGTAAATATAAAACTGTGAGATACTCTGATCGTATCTAAGATCCCTGAATGAAAATTTCGCTCAGCAGCGGAGTGTGCGGCGATATGAAACTTTCTGGCAGATTTAAGTTGTGAGCCGAGTTCGAGTCTCAGACGTCAGACTGGAAACTTTCATTTTAGAAACACCCCCCACGCTGTGGCTAAACAACTGCTCCACAATATCCTTTCATCCAGAAGTGCTAGCCTTGCAAGATTCGCAGAACTACTGTGAAGCTCGAAAGGTAGAAGAAGAGGTACCGGCGGAAATAAAGCTGTGAGGGCTAGTCGTAAGTCGTGCTTTGGTAATACAGTTGCTAGAGCACTTTTCCGCGGTAGGCAAACGTTCTGAGTTCGAATATCGACCTGGCACACAGTTTTAGTCTATCCAGGAAGTTTCAGTGTGATCCATGATTCACAAAAGCCTGCTTTTTTGGAAGGCAGCTATAAATCATTTCATAACTCTTCAACAAAACAACCACACACAGATTTCCTTTCTCGATGACCTGTCAATCCCATGACTTTCTGGAGAGAAGGAAAGCCATCAGCCATATTCCTCCTATTCCCCAGATACTGTTTGTAGTGTAAGAATGTATCACTAAAAAGGAGGATGTGGGGTGCAGTCAACCACACGCAGAATTCCTTTCTCGATGACCTGTCAATCCCATGACTTTCTGGAGAGAAGGAAAGCCATCAACCATATTCCTCCTATTCCCCAGATACTGTTTGTAGTGTGAGAATGTATCACTAAAAAGGAGTATGTGGGGTGCAGTCAAAGATCAGGCTACTGTCAGTCAGCTAAAACAGCAGTAGATGCCGCCCAAGTGGACTCCGTCAGAAGACTTGTAACACCTGACAGACCGTAGAAACATTTTTAGTGTTCTCGAGTAATATCGAAGTATGGAGGTAGGACTGCTGGTAAACTAGGAACAAGCAAGAAGCATCGAACAGCAACCTTCATCATTGGCAGAAAATTACAAAGAGCCGCGCCCACAGCAAATTTTATTACTGTTCGCCTCGTGTCATTCTTGACGATGAGCTGAGAATTCATTTTCTGGCAGAAACGCATTGCACCGAGACGCTCGGCAGCCTATAATCTGTTCCCTAATACGTTTAACGAGATCCTGCAGCAGACAACGCGTCCTATCACCCCCTGCGTTCAGCCTTCCCTAGAGAACTCTTAGAAGCAGGATAGGAAGCCACTGATATGATTATTCACTCAGCTGTTGCACAAATATTTGTAAAGGAACTATAACACCTAACAAAAATAAGTTAGGAACCCAGAAGAAACAGTGGGGTGTCACCGCAACTTCGTAAACGTACATATTATGAAAACTAAACTCCGTACGAACAGGCCACAGAAGTCCAACGGCACCGACCGACCGCCGTGCCATCCTCGGGCCACAGGCGTCACTGGATGCAGACATACATCATGTGGTCAGCACACCGCTCTCCCGGCCGTATGCCGGTTTACGAGACCGGAGACGCTACTTCTCAATCAAGTAGCTCCTCAGTTTGCCTCACAAGGGCTGAGTGCACCCCACTGGCCAACAGCGCTCAGCAGACAGGGATGGTCAACCATCCAAGTGCTAACCCAGGAAGACAGCGCTTAAAAGCTATAGTAGGGTTTGTTTATTCCTTATTTAACTTTGCGTAAACGCTTACACTTTCAGTGCATGAGTGATATCTACCGAAATTTCCAAATTTAAACAGATTTTCTTTCGGGAACGGATGGTTTTTTTTTTTGTATGACTCATGGTGTATTGAACCATGTGCTATAGAGTATACAGTACATTTAAATTTCTTATTAGTCATCGTACATATCTCGATTTGTAGAGCAGAATCAGTACTTACATGTTTGCATTATTTTTTGAAGTTTTTGAATGGTGTAATTTAACATACTTTTCGCCGTTTGGGAACTTAGGGAATTTGAGTTCTTTCTTCCATCAGTTTTCCAACAGGCACTTAAGCCTTCAGCATCCACAGGATATTTGTGCACAGTACTAAATTTCAGACGAATTTTATCGAAGAAGAAACGGGATTCTTTATAGGGTAGTAGCATGCTCGGCCACGTCTTGTTCATGGATGGATAGATCTAAATTTGTGAAACACGACGAGTATCTGTGTATGGAAATTATTTTTCTTTGTGGAGTTTAATGGATTTTATTGTGATTTGCTACATGCACATGGTTGAACTGAGATTCTCGTTACTTAATAGCCAGCGAACTTCATAATGGTATTGGTGGACGCATGAATCAGCGTATGATTGTGAAATTTCCATCCTCATTCATCTATCATTTCTCCATCCCAGCTATCCTCTGTCACTATTCTCTATCCCAGCTACACCCTATCGCTAATCAGTTAGGTGCAGTTGAAAATTTAACTTAACTCTCATAGATGTAGGGATCAAATTGATGTAAATGTTGGTAAGAGCACTTCCATTGTCTGTACTTGGTTCATACGTAACTTACTGATTAATATATAGTTCAAACTGAATGTAATTTCTGTATTACAGTCCCATCCCCATTACTAAAATTAAATATGATATTTTGGTTATTTGTTTGAACTTATTGAGGAAAGTAAATATATCTGTTACATTTTCCTAGAGCCGTTGTGAGATTCAGGCTACATATGGGTCATTAAATAATACAGAGTATGGGGTGCATAATTTCCATGCGTTACAGCCTCGTCGTCCAGTTCCTACTGTGATCACTAGGTGCGGTGATTTGTAGCCGTGGTTCATAGTCTCAAACACCTGACCAGTTGCAGGGCACTTGCTGACATATCAACATGAACTTGGACAAAATTAGCAGGGCATTATTGGTGAAGCTCTATTATCAAAACAACAGTAACACTGTAGCTGCACTTCCAGAATATCGCCGGCTGAAAGGATTACGGAAGGGTCCTCTTTCTCCAGCTGCTGTTCGGAACATGATGAAGTTTTAATGTACTGGAGAAACGGGCGTCGCTGCTCTAAGAAGAGGCCGACGACCAGCTGCACCTCAGGTGGTTGATGAAATTGCTTAGATAATGCCTACAGGAAAATTAAAGACACCCTTGAAGAAAAGAGAACCACTTGTATGAATATCAAGAGCTCAGATGGAACCCCAGTTCTAAGCAAAGAAGGGAAAGCAGAAAGGTGAAAGGAGTATATAGAAGGTCTATACAAGGGCGGTGTACTTGAGGACAATATTATGGAAATGGAAGTGGATGCAGATGAAGATGAAATGGGAGATATGATACTGCGTGAAGAGTTTGACAGAGCACTGAAAGACCTAAGTCGAAACAAGGCCCCGGGAGTAGACAACATTCCATTAGAACTGCTGACAGCCTTGGATGAGCCAGCGCAGACAAAACTACCATCTGATGAGCAGGATGTATGAACAGGCGAAATACCCGCGGACCTCAAGACGAATATAATAATTCCAATCCCAAAGAAAGGAGGTGTTCACAGATGTGAAAATTACCGAACTATCAGTTTAATAAGTCACGGCTGCAAAATACTAATGCGAATTCTTTACAGACGAATGAAAAAACTGGTAGAAGCCCACCTCGGGGAAGATCAGTTTGGATTCCGTAGAAATACTGGAACATATGAGGCAATACTGACCCTACGAATTATCTTAAATTAAGGAAAGGCAAACCTACGTTTCTTGCATTTTTAGACTTAGGAAAAACTTTTGACAATGTTGACTGGAATACTCTCAAATTCTGAAGGTGGCAGGGGTAAAATACAGGGAGCGAAAGGCTACTTACAATTTCTACAGAAACCTGATGGCAGTTAAAAGAGTCGAGGGGCATGAAACGAAAGCAGTGATGGGGAAGGGAGTGAGACAGGGTTGTAGCCTCTCCCCGATGTTATTCAATCTGTATATTGAGCAAGCAGTAAAGGAAACAAAAGAAATATTCGGAGTAGGCATTAAAATCCATGGAGAAGAAATCAAAACTTTGAAGTTCGCCGATGACATTGTAATTCTGTCAGAGACAGCAAAGGATTTGGGAGAGCAGTTGAACGGAATGGACAGTCTTGAAATGAGGATATAAGATGAACATCAAAAAAAGCAAAACGAGGGTAATGGAATGTAGTGGAATTAAGTCGGGTAATGCTGAGGGAATTAGACTAGGAAATGAGACACTTAAAGTAGTGCCGGCTGTTGTGACCAAACGGTTCTAGGCGCTTCAGTCTGGAACCTAGCAACCACTAAGATCACAGGTTCGAATCCTGCCTCGGGCATGGATGTGTGTGATGTCCTTAGGTTAGTTAGGTTTAAGTAGTTCTACGTTCTACGGGACTAATTACCTCACTGTTAAGTCCCATAGTGATCACAGCCATTTGAACCATTTGAACTTAAAGTAGTAAATGGGTTTTGCTATTTGGGGAGTTAAATAACTGATAATGGTCGAAGTAGAGAGGATATAAAATGTAGAGTGGAAACGGCTAGGGAAGTGTTTATGAAGAAGAGAGATTTGTTAGCATCGAGTAGAGATTTAAGTGACAGGAAGTCAAATGGTTCAAATGGTTCGAAGCACTATGGGACTTAACATCTAAGGTCATCATTCCCATAGACTTAGAACTACTTGAACTTAACTAAGGACATCACACACATCCATGCCCGAGGCAGGATTCGAACGTGCGACCATAGTGGTCGCGCGGTTCCAGACTGTAGGGCCTAGAACCGCTCGTCCACCCCGGCCGGCTGTCAGGAAGTCGTTTCTGTAAGTATTTGTATGGAGTGTACTCATTTATGGAAGTCAAACATGGACGTTAAATAGTTTGGGCAGTAAGAGAATAGAAGCTTTCGAAATGTGGTGCTACAGAGGAATGCTAAAGATTACATGGGTAGATCACATAACTAATGAGGATGTATTGAATAGAATTGGGGAGAAATTTGTGGCACAACTTCACTAGAAGAAGGAATCGGTTGGTAGGAAATGTTCTGAGGCATCAAGGGATCACCAGTTTAGTGTTGGAGTGCAGCGTGGAGGGTAAAAACCGTAGAGGGAGACCAAGAGATGAATACACTAAGCAGATTCAGGAGGATGTAGGTTGCAATAGGTACTGGGAGATGAATAAGCTTGCACAGGATAGAGTAGCATGGAGAGCTGCATCAAACCAGTCTCTGGACTGTAGTCCACACAACAACAACCCGGTAGTTTTCACATTTAGCTCACGTGTGTGGATGACATTCTTCCGAGAGATAGACGGTATGTTTACATTCTCGTATATTTAACGAGCTAAGTGATAATAATCATTGGTTCTGATAATTCAGAAGAAACTTTATCTATTCTGTACCTCTTACTTGACAGCAGTCGTACGAAGTTTTGTCAGCAAAGAGTTTCTCATGTCATCGAAATCGATGTCGATATCCTACAATCCCCCTTACTTCGCTCCTTAGTGTTCTGTTCCTAAAGATCCACTCTCTGTTCTGCGTTTGTAGATGGAATTACCGTTTTAGTCTTATAGGTGACAAATTTTGACATACATTTTCTTGTGGTCAGTTCCGTATGCTGATCTGTCCTTTCGACGACCGTTTCCTTTGAAATTTCTTCAGGCTTCTCCAATACCCATGCCGCTTTATCTTTGTTGCACTTGCTATTGGTATCATTGGTATGTAAGTTGAACAGCTGCATTACTTGCGTTTCCTGAATATTTGTAGAAGATATTTGCGGCGTCGATCACTCCAAGTATTTCCACTGATGCTCTTAATTTCCTCCCCTGCACTTATCTTACAACCATACTTGTCGTTTTAATTGATGTCATTGCCATTTTTAGAGTGGTCAATTCCTCAGCTGAATTCCTCATTGTTGTGTGCAGTGTTTACCTCATTTTAACACTGAGAGCGCTTCGAACACATATCTTCGTTACAATACATTGCCCAATGATGTTAAATTGACAACTGAAATGCAAATATTTAAAAGGTCAGTTAAAACATGACTCTTAAATAATACTTAAATATTTAGACAGCACAGTGTGCGTACGTGTGTGTGTGTGGGGGGGGGGGGGGTGTATGTGTGTATTTTTATGTGAAGTGTAATGTAGTGTCTGCAGTGGTCATTGATGTGATACAAATGAATAGTGAAAAAGTATTTTTAGATTGATTACAATATACATAAATCAGTTAATTTTTTAAAAATGTTTCCTTTCTCACTTAATATGACACTTCTGAAATCATGTTGTAAATTGTGTATAGACCAATAAAGAACAATTAATAAAGGTTGTGTGAGAAAAAATAGTAGCCTACATTTTACTTTTCCACATCTCAGAAAAAGACGTGCAATATACAGGTGGTGGAAGCAAATAAGCCATACAGAGGCGACATGATATTATAACTAGAAAGAAGGAATACAGAGATCCAAATGAGTTCAGAAATACTTTAATTGTAGAATTTATTGTGGTAGTAGATAAACTTTAAAATCAGAGAAATTCTACAGTAAAACCCTCAACCAGGATCTCTGGTGTGGTAGAATGTCTGTTCAACTCCCGCAGGGGAAGCAGACAGAAAAAAAGACTCCTCTGTCCATCCAATTTTCAGCCTTCTTCTGTAGCACAACATCTCAAAAGCTTCTGTCGTTTTCCGTCTCTGGCAGAATTTCAGTGTCATCGATAAACCCAAAGTTTTAATTTCTTCTCCCTGAATTTTAATTCTCTTTCCAATTTTCTCCTTGCTACTGGCTGAGTAACATCGGGGACAGACTACAGCCCCGTCTCACTCCCGTTTGATGTGCTTCGTTTCTTATAATTTCTGTCTGGTTTCTGTGCAAGTTGTTGGTCTCCTTTCGCTCCCTGTATTGTATTCTCAGTTACTTCATAATTTCAAGAAAAGCTTTATAATCAACAATGTCAAAAGTTTTCTCTAAATCTATGGCTCGTATAAGCGTAGGCTTGCCTTTCTTGGCGTTTCATCTTAAGTACGTCAAAGAGTACATATATTTTTAAATGCCTCCGGAACCTAAACTGAGCTTCTTCGACGTCAGTTCCTATCAGATTTACCATGCTTCAGTAAATGTATTAGAATTTTGCAGCTATAGTTCACAAAACAAATGTTTCAGTAATAGTCACATTGCCACCACAAGTATTCTTTGAAGTTGTATGTATTACATCCGTTTTGATGTCTGACGGAAATTCCACTGAACCATACAAGTTAATTCAAAAATCATTTCTCACAGGAGAAACTTTCAGAGGTGGAAATATGGACCAAATAAATAAAAAATACCAATAAAAAAGTGCTCTAAAGTGCATATCGTGAGAGGTATGAGCACGTATTCTGTAAATAAGACGTGTTTCACAGTAGCGAAGATGAATAAGTGCTAACAGTAGGTAGGGTACTTATTTTAGAGCCCACTTTTATCGGTGATTTTTTCGTGTTTTGATCCATAACTCTAAAAATGCGAAAAGCAGAGAACTTGCAGTAGAAAAAATTAGTTTCACAGGGTCTATGATGAAGTCCTCCTAGCTCTTATGGAGTGCGTTTTAGGGTCAATGTTTATTATAAATTTTGTTCTCGTTTTCGTCCGCACTACAACCTCTGAAAGTTAGTTTGTGGAGTTCTGGTTCATCCTATTTGTCCTATGGGATATGACTTTCGAATCACCCTGCGTATCAAGAGGAATAGTTTAGTCATGACATGCTCTCTCAAAGAATTCAATAACTCTGAGCGATTGTTGTCTACTCATTGCCTTGTTTCGGCTTAGTTCTTTCGGTGCTCTGTCAAATTCTCCTTGAACTATCGTATCTCGTACTTTATTTACTTATTCTTTAATTTCCACAACAATCATTATCCTTCCCATCCTTCGCCTATCCCTTATTTACTTCGTACTGGCTTATCAGCTGAGAGTTGATAATCATAGAGCTGCTTCTCTTTACTCCAAACTTTCCTTTCATTTTCCCATAGGATACAATGTATCTCGCCAACAGTCATGCACGCTTCTTCAGGTTTTCATATCTTCTTTAGATGAACCTGCTTAGCCATTTTGCACTTTCAGTTCAGTCTACTGCTTTAGACGTCTGCATTACCTTTTGCCAGCTTCGTCTGCTGCATTTTTAAATTTTCTATTTTCGTCAGTTTAATTCCGGATTCCGTGTGTTACTCAAGGTTTTCTCCTGGATGTTGTGTCCTTGCCTATTTGATCGTCTACCGCCTTCATTACTTCGGGACTCAAAGGTTGTTGTTGTTGTGGTCTTCAGTCCTGAGACTGGTTTGATGCAGCTCTCCATGCTACTCTATCCTGTGCAAGCTTCTTCATCTCCCAGTACCTACTGCAACCTACATCCTTCTGAATCTGCTTAGTGTATTCATCTCTTGGTCTCCCTCTACGATTTTTACCCTCCACGCTGCCCTCCAATACTAAATTGGTGATCCCTTGATGCCTCAGAACATGTCCTACCAACCGATCCCTTCTTCTGGTCAAGTTGCGCCACAAACTTCTCTTCTCCCCAATCCTATTCAATACTTCCTCATTAGTTATGTGATCTACCCATCTAATCTTCAGCATTCTTCTGTAGCACCACATTTCGAAAGCTTCTATTCTCTTCTTGTCCAAACTAGTTATCGTCCATGTTTCACTTCCATACATGGCTACACTCCATACAAATACTTTCATAAATGACTTCCTGACACTTAAATCAATACTGGATGTTAACAAATTTCTCTTCTTCAGAAACGCTTTCCTTGCCATTGCCAGCCTACATTTTATATCCTCTCTACTTCGACCATCATCAGTTATTTTGCTCCCCAAATAGCAAAACTCCTTTACTACTTTAAGTGCCTCATTTCCTAATCTAATTCCCTCAGCATCACCCGACTTAATTAGACTACATTCAATTATCCTTGTTTTGCTTTTGTTGATGTTCATCTTATATCCTCCTTTCAAGACACTGTCCATTCCATTCAACTGCTCTTCCAAGTCCTTTGCTGTCTCTGACAGAATTACAAGGTACCAAGCAGGTCTCAAAGGTACCAGTTAATTTACTGTTGTATTACTTTGGCGTGTTTCAATCGTAGCCCGACGCTCCGCTTGAAACCTATGGTTCTCTCATCTTATCTTCTAAATTTCCCACCTTTCAGCAGATTTATTCAGTTTTAATCTGCAGTTCATAGCCAATAAATTGTGGCCAGAGTCCATACTCGCCTCTAGAACTGTCTTATGCTTTAAAATCCGATTTCGAAATATCTTTTTCACAATCACATACTGTACTTGACACATTCAACGGCCTTGCAGCATTTAATTAGTGTATTCCCAAAATTACCTTTACATCTGTCGATTATGTCCCGATGAGAGGAAATTGTTGAGCATTATCGAGAATGCACCACCCACGTGTTTTTACTGCACTGCATTTCGTTTCAAGGGGTACTTCACGGTGCTGTGAATAAAGTGATCGTGAAAGCTAGTGTTTTCGTTTTTAACAAATTCAATGGCGGCGTTTGCGAACGGTGAGCGATAGCAAGAGGGAATTGTAGTTCTGTTGTTAGAGTCAACAAGACAATGAGAACGAGCTCAGCCGGCGATTGTTCCAGCGCAGTGATTGCAGTTGTTCCCGTGATGGGCGCGGCGCTTTTGAACACGCCTGCCGGTGATACCGGCAGAGTTTTATGGCAGTAACCGAATCATTTAACTCGTCCCTGCGCACGGTGCTGGCGAGGTGGAACTTCAGACTCCTCCAATTAACTGCGGACGCCCCAGTTACCACCAACACGGAGCTCAGCGTGGAAATTAATTTAACGTTCATCTCCACTCACCTACCTGCAGCATTCCGCTGGTGCCTAGGTACTGACGTCTCTTTATTCTGTTCTGCGCAAATGTAAGGTTCTAAAATGTTTTTCTCTGCATTGCTGCAATTCCCACTACGATATTTACTAACCTAGTCTTTGTAATGCGTTGTAATTGTTATTGTCACTTGTAACTACATCTAGTTGTCTAAAACAATGCACCATCATTGGTGGCGTCTGGAATACCTATAGGAGGGTTACGGATGACTACTTCGCATAGTGGCCATGCTTCGTTATGACGAAGAAAATGATAAAAAATCAAGAAACTTTGATGCTCATAAACGACATGCTAAGGCTATTCTGTCAAAAACTGACATTTAGAGCCCGCTGCTGTGTACAAAATATAGATTGACTCTTATACAGAAGATTACAGCAAGCAGCCACTTTTTAAAATGCTATTTATTTATTTAAACAGTGCCGTTATCGGTTTCGAACCGTTAGGTTCATCTTCAGACCGCCAGTTCACGTTTTACGTTGCATTTCGTGTTTCTTTCTCCACCTGACGAAACTTCTTTTGGGTGGCGAGGATTCTTCATTGTAGATAACCGAAACATCTTCCATTTAATAATAATAATTTGTTTACATCATTTAGAATCGATGTGAGGCGCAATTGCTATTAAAAAGACATTGTGTCACATCTTGTTTTGGCTGTAGGACATCACCACCCCAAGGAAGTTTCGTCAAGTGGGGGAAACAAAACTCGAAAGGTAATTTAAAACGTGAACTAGCCGTCAGAAGATGAACCTGTCGGTTCCAAACCGGTAACGGCGCTGTTTAAATAAATAAATAGCATTGCAAAATGTGGCTGGTTGCTGTAATCTTCTGTGTAAGAGTCAACCTATACGAAATACTAAGGCAGAGAAGAATGTGGACTGATCAGCATAACTTGTAATGCGTAGCATATTGTCTGTCAATAAAAAAGAGACATCATGGAAATCTGACACGCAAAAATTATGCCGGAAAACAGAAGTAAAACCACAAATAAAAAAGTTCTGAAAAAACACACACGGGAAAGATCATAAGTTTAACAGTTGTATGACATTGTGTTCATTGTAAGATCCTATAAATGTGAAAAATTTTGATGGCTATGTAAATGAAAGGTTGAAACTTCCTGGCAGATTGAAACTGTGTGCCGGACCGAGACTCGAACTCGGGACCCTTGCCTATCGCGGGCAAATGCTCTACCATATCAGCGCACACTTCGCTGCAGAGTGAAAATCTCATTCCAAGAAAAGAAAGTTGTAACGTTTATATTGACTGTCCATAATTGTGGAGGGTAGCATGCAGCCACATGCGAATGATAAACAATTGTAAACACAGCAATCTCTGACTGCAAGATGGTTTTATATTTGAGGATCGGTTTTGGGAATATCTTAAGTACACGTCTGATCACATCTTGATTTAAACAGATTGACAAGAGTGCAAATCCCACATACATGAAACCACACAAAATTAACACGTCACTACTGGGCGAACACTTTGGTGTTGTGGACGTAGAGCTTGCACGCTTGGCATTCGGTTGAAAGCCAGGTGTGTAAGATATATAATAGCTACCATCAACTACATGTGTCCTTAAGGTGCACCTGAAGTTAGGAGTGGCATTCCCGCAGTCAATTATGCAATTAAAAAGTTATGAAACCATCCTGCAGCCAGATTAAAATTAAATTCTGAAGCAAGAAAATTCATCGAATATTATGCGCCTTCATGAACAGTACAAAATTGTTATTAGTGTCTATAATGAGGCCAGTGGACATTTGTTGTAGTCGTCATTGCAAAGTGTGTGTGCTAGTAACAAAGAAAATTACAGATCATTTAACTGAAACGCACTAGCCCCCTCACAGGTCAGCGGGCAATGTTCACTCAGAAGAAGTCCACATTTGTCCCTGGAAATGTCTTAAAATTTAAAATCTGGTTTCTAAATCTCTGTTTAACCTCTATATAATCAATCTAAAACCATCCAGTGTCTCCAGGTTTCTTCCACGTACACAGCCTACTTTTTCGATTCTTAAGTCCATTATTAGCAATTATTAAATTATGCTCTGTACAAAATTTTACCAGGTAGCTTCCTCTTTCATTCCTTTCCTCCTGTCCATATTCACCTAATATTTTTCCTTGTCTTCCTTTTCCTTCTATCGAATTACAGGCCCCCATCACGATTAAATTTTCGTCTCCTTTAACTATCTGAAAAATTACTTTTGTCTCCCCATATATTTTTATCACTCTTATTCATTATTAAACCTACTCCTGCATTACACCTATTTGATTTTGTGTTTATAAACCTGAATTCACCTGTCCGGAAGTCCTTTTCCTGCTGCCACAGACCTTCACTAGTTTCCATTACATCTGATTTCAGGCTATTCGTTTCCGTTTTCAAATTTTCTAACCTACCTGCCCAATTAAGGGATCTAACATTCAACACTCCGATCCGTAGAATGCCAGTTTTGTTTCTTCTGATGACGACATCTTCCTCAATAGTCCCCGCGCCGAGATCCTAATGGGGGACTATTTTCCTGAATATTCCTGATTATTCTAAATTATATCATTTAACCACACAGTAGAGCTGCATGTCCTCGGGAAAAAATATGGCTGTAGTTCCCCTTCCTTTCAGATGTTTGCAGAACCAGTGCAGCAAGGCAGTTTTGGTGGATGTTACAAGGCCAGATCAGTCAATCTTTCAGACTGTTGCCACTGCCAGTACCGAAAAGACTGCTCCCCCTTTACAGGAACTACATATTTGTCAACCAAAGGTAGAGCCTCATAGTCGCTGAAACCTTTACGAAGCGAAAATTATTTCTAAACTGAGACGATATAGATTCTACCGAGACGGAAATGGAAAGTGTTTCACCATGAACACTGTATCCGGGCGCTACGAAATTGATACTGCGCTATTCTCATGTCTTTGGGACAAGTTGAATAAAATGTTAGCTTTCTATGAGCTTCTTTTCAATACAAAATTCATTCTTAAAGACTGTAAAAGATGAGAGAACACGATGCCTATCGCGTGAGCCTAATGTTACGGAAATTGTTCAGGTGAATTTCTCATGGGATGATGGATATGGCCGCATCTTACCGATGGATTGCACCTACTATCAGCTGTAATGCAAATATTTCAGATCGAGTTATAATGAAATAGTCTGAGAATAACAGGTTGACAAGAAATCTAGGCATGGGTCCTGTCAGAGAGATGACACTACTAGAAGATCTGCCGGTAGTTAGACTGGATCTGAAAAAAAGGTGACCACAGCTTCAATCTTAGAAGAGGTTACAGAGTGCCACGACCACAAATTGGGGTATATAGGTAGCTGGGTTGAGAGCTATAGTTCCCACGCGCCGTTGACCGCTGACACCCTACAACAAAAAACAGGCCGCTAACACCTTACCACAGACAACATTATCACAAACAACAGAGACTTGGTTAATGTAGAGCTAGGATCAACTGAGATAGTTTTTCTTCTTCTGTGATGGATCTCCCTTCTGTTTATATCGGTCAGATAAACTCCATTGCGTCCATAGGCGACCTGGTGAGAGGTCATATGAGTACCAACTCTTGAGACCCGTGTCTCTACAACTGCTGGGAAGCTATTGGATATGACAACAAGACTGACTTAGCCACTGTTGAAGCCAGACAAATTCTCCTCCGGATACAACAAGTAGGAGAAACTCAGTTGTTATGCCCTTTACGACCATCGTATCAAAAGGTGTATTCCAGAAGATTAATGTGTGACACTTTACCCCCAGATAACACCATAAAGGCTTTGAGATATGTACGGGTTCTTGATTGTCCTGCGTCGTCCTATATGTTATCACCCGTAGGACACGTATAGCATGCGATGGGTAGGATTCTCGATTGTCCTGTCTGGTCCTCTAAGTAGACACCCAAGGATCATATTTGGCATGTGATGGGAGACATATGCTTCAATTCTGAGCTCCAGGCAGCGTCTTCGTAGAATGACACGGTATATATTGCAGACATAAGAGAAAATTTCTTAAGATGTCCGCCTGCTTAGCAGGATAGTAACGTGCTTGTCGCCCATGCAAGCGGTCACGGGTTCGATTCCCGGCCTGGTTGGAGATTTCCTCCGTTCATAGACTGGGTGTTGTCCTCATCATCATTTCATCCTCAATACCGGCGCGCAAGTCGCCCAATGTGGAGTAGAATGAAATAAGACTTGAACTTGGCGGCCGAGCTTCCCCGAATGGGGCCTCCCCGCCCACGATGCCATGCGCTCGTTTCCATATCTTAAGGTTATTTTTGGGACTTGGGTATTTTATTTTTTTTCCATGCCACAGCCCATTCAAGGGTGTGTACATGCCCGTTGGATTCACAGGCTCTGAGCACTATGGAACTTAACATCTATGGTCATCAGTCCCCTAGAACTTAGAACTACTTAAACCTAACTAACCTAAGGACGTCACACAACACCCAGTCATCACGAGGCAGAGGAAATCCCTGACCCCGCCGGGAATCGAACCCGGGAACCCGGGCGCGGGAAGCGAGAACGATACCGCACGACCACGAGCTGCGGACTTGGATTCACAGCTTCGACTGAAACTTCTTCCGTTTGTAAGACGAGAACGTGAGCATTACGATGATCGTGTCACCCAAGGAGCATGTATTGCATCCGATGGGGGACGTGTTCTTTCAATCCAGGCGGCCGGCCGAGGTGGCCGTGCGGTTCTGGCGCTGCAGTCTGGAACCGCGGGACTGCTACGGTCGCAGGTTCGAATCCTGCCTAGGGCATGGATGTGTGTGATGTTCTTAGGATAGTTAGGTTTAAGTAGTTCTAAGTTCTAGGGGACTGATGACCTAAGATGTTAAGTCCCATAGTGCTCAGAGCCATTTGAACCATCTTTCCAGGCTTCAGTCAGCATCTGCATGGAGAGAATTTCATTTGGGGGCTGTTTGCTTCCAAGCCACAGATAATGCAAGGGTGTATTCATATCCGTTGGAGTGAAACCTATGACTCATGTTTCTTCCATCTCAAAGATGCGAATGGCAGTACTGGGATCAACGTGTTCCGTTTCAAGGATGCGAATGGGATGATTGCGGTAAGTGTGCTCCAACCTGAGTCACATCTTTAATATATCTTCCTTTGCAAGGATGAGAATTGCAGCATTGCGATGAGCACTCCGTCCTCAGACCACAAGTGGACCATCGGGACCATCCGACCGCCATGTCATCCTCAACTGAGGATGTGGATGGGAGGGGTGGTGATCAGCACACCGCTCTCCCGTTCGTTATGATGGTTTTCTTTGACCGGAGCCGCTACTATTCGGTCGAGTAGCTCTTCAGTTGGCATCACGAGGCTGAGTGACCCCAGAAATGGTAAAAGCGCATGGCGGCCTGGATGGTCACCCATCCAAGTGTTGCCACGCCTGATGGTGTTTAACTTTGGTGATCTGACGGGAACCGGTGGTGCCACTGTGGCAAGTCCATTGCCCATTGCAATTAACATGCTGCAGTATCGCAAGAATTTTTATCAAAAATTGTTTGATAAAGGACAACCTCTGATTCGTGACCGGGAGGGAGAAGCTATGCAGTCTGTGGCGCGCAGCGGTTCTCTGTGGACTTCGTAATTGGCCTGTGAAGGAAACGAAATAACTCTTTTGTTAATTGTTGTATGTCAATCCTTGTGATCCGAGGTCTGGGGGACTTCAGCCGTTCTCTTATGTAAGAAAACGAAACACCTACAGCCGCCCTTATGATGTCATTTATTGTGTTTCTACCAGTTTCGGTGCTCAGTGCAGCGTCTTCAGGCCTTGGCTGATGCCGTGAGAGTTAACATGATCCCTATGCAGGATGTATCAGGGGCCAACATCTATAACTGGTTTTCGCAGGCTACCTGTAACTGCAATGTTGTCTCTCCGACCATCAAAAATGCACAGTTTGTGCCACGTCAGGCTTCGGGATGCATTACGAAAGGACAAAAATAATGAAAGAAAACTTTAGAATGAAATTTGACAAAGCATGCTTAGACGTAGGGATTACTCCTAACTACGCAAAAGTAAAAATCAGGAATATGTCAAATATAGTACAAATAGTAAAACGTAAAAGTGAAGTATTATGGTTTAAAACTCAAATTCGAGAAGCATATAAAATAAAAGACAAGTTAAATAGAGAAGCTTTTAATCTTCACTTGATTATAGGTAAAATTTTATCTGTACTACAGTTCACATACATATACGGAGAGATTGAAAACAGAATTGACAGGGAGCGAGAATTAACTCTAAACAGACATCAGGAGAAGCTTTTCAACTTAGGTGTAAATTTTAATACTGATAACGAAATGGCGCATAAGAAGTTGCATACCTTTTATGAGAGGGTCGTGAACTTAACTGAGATAGAATTAACAAAGGATGAGCACAACTTTTTAAATAAAGGGCTACAGTATAACCTAAATCCCGCAATTAACTCAAATACAATGAAAAAGACTGTCGCAGAAGTGAAAGTTGTCTGTGATATCGCAAATATGAACAGATACGAACAAACCAACACGGCAGTTAAAGTAAAGAAGTCGATTATAAATTAAGTGCATTCTGCTCACAAGAACAGAAACTAACTACTAACTCTTAAGGGCTAGAATAAGAAGTTAGAATCACATAAGGCTATCGTCACAAAGTCAGATAAGGGCGGCACTATGGTTTTAATACACGATACAGACAATATAGAGAAAACCGGAAAGTTCTATGGAGAACGGAATAGTAGAGGTCTGGAAAGATCCAACCAGGAAATTTTAAACAGACATAAGGAAACAAATAGATAACAGTGTGTTTCTCTTTACGGAGGGGGAAAAGTTTAAATTGAAAGTAACGAATCCGCGAATCCCCGAATTACGGTCACAAATAAAGCTCCATAAGGTTGAAAACTCGATTCGCCCAATCGTCAATAATACGAGTAGCCCAAGTTATAAATTAAATAAAGAGCAAAATAACAGATTGAAGGCGGCATATACATAAAGTCAGACTTTTAACATTAGGAACAGCTACGAATTTGCCGAGAAAATTAAAGACGTGGTTATACCCCAGGATGCGTCACCAGCTTCATTGGATATCACCAATCTGTACACAAACATTCCCGTAAAAGAACCGATTGAGATCATTAAGAACATTCATGGTAAATTGGCATTGGGGGAACTGATTGAACTAGGGGAAATGTTGGAACAAGTCTTGTCGTTCAATTACTTTACTTTCAATGATAAAATTTATCAACCGAAAGACGGGTTGGCAATGGGAAATAGTTCAGCTGGGACGCTGGCTGACATTTTTATAAATCACTTGGAAAACGAATTCTTTGATGAAAATCCTGATATCGCTGAGAAAATTGTATATTACAGGAGATATGTTGGTGACTCTATTTTATTATACAAATGATATAAAAATAATATCGAAAACGTAGCACAAAAAATGAGCTCTCAACACCCGAAAATTAGATTCACTACGGAATTTGAAGAAGACAACCGTATAGATTACTTAGATTTAACACTAATATAGAAAAATGTGAAGCATGAATTTAGCATATTCAGAAAACCTACGTTTACAGATTTAGTTATCAATGAGGGCTCTTGTCACTCACCGCGATACAAATGGCCATATTTTACTTCTATGGTATACATGCTACTAAAATTGCCACTAAGCCAACGGAAAGTAGAAAAGGAGCTATGTATTTTAAAACCGCAGCGAACGGATATACGTGTAAGCAGGTGATGAATATTTATAAGAAGATGAAGAAGAGGCAAATGACACAAATAGAAGGAAGTCAAGTCGCAGTTAAGAGGAACAACAAGGAAAAATATGTGGCTCTCACTTACAATGGAAGAATTACAGATAAGATTGAAAGATCCTTTCGTGAATCCGACGCTAAAATAGGGTTCCGAACAAATAACACGCTAAAATTGAAACTCCGGCAAAATATGTAATAGTAGAAATAAATTTCAGGATTCAGGTGCATATAAGATCAAATGTGATGACTGCTGTAATCAATATATAGGGCAGGCTGGTAGGAACTTTGAGACAATATTCAGGGAGCACACCTACTCTCAAAACAAAACAGCGTTTGGGGCGCATATGGTTGCCTCAAAGCACTCAGTCACGAACACTGAACAAAATTTAGATAGCTTGAATAGAGTTTTCTTAACCTTTTGGAAGAAATAGAAATATACACCCACAAAAAGAAAGATCGACATTTAATACTCAAAGAACAAAGCGAGTTCAATCATAACGCCTATTTTAAGATTTATGATGACTTACTAAGATGACAACTGTTGCGTGTGGAGGTCCATCATATGTAAGATGCATGCAGCGCCTGGCGACTGAGCGGACCGCGGCACAACACCGAAATGCCGGGAACCACGGAAGCAGACCATGGAGGAAAACAAGTCAACACCAGAGCCATAGATATACCGGGTGATCAAAAAGTCAGTATAAATTCGAAAACTTAATAAACCACGGAATAATGTAGATAGAGAGGTAAAAATTGACACACATGCTTGGAATGGCATGGGGTTTTATTAGAACCTAAAAAAAAAACAAAGTTCACAAAATGTCCGACAGATTGCGCTGGACAGCAAAACTGCTACCGTGACGGGTGAGAGGTACGCCGATATGTTACAGAATCGCATCATCCCCAGCCTGGCTGATAAACACCTGCTGAACGTACGATGTTTATGCAGGATGGTGCTCTACCCCATGTTGCTAGACGCGTGAAAGATCTCTTGCGCGCGTCGTTTGGTGATGATCGTGGGCTCAGCCGCCACTTTCGTCATGCTTGGCCTACCAGGTCCCCAGACCTCAGTCCTTGCGATTATAGGCTTTGAGGTTACCTGAAGTCGCAAGTGTATCGCGATCGACCGATATCACTAGGGATGCTGAAAGACAACATCCGACGCCAATGCCTCACCATAACTCCGGACATGGTTAACAGTGCTGTTCACAACATTATTCTTCGACTATAGCTATTGTTGAGGAATGATGGTGGACATATTGAGCATTTCCTATAAAGAACATCATCTTTGCTTTGTCTTACTTTGTTATGCTAATTATTGCTATTCTGATCAGATGAAGCGCCATCTGTCGGACATTATTTGAACTTTTGTATTTTTTTGGTTCTAATAAAACCCCATGCCATTCCAAGCATGTGTGTCAATTTGTACCTCTCTATCTACACTATTCCGTGATTTATTCAGTTTTCAAATTTATACTGACTTTATGATCACCCTGTAGATATCGCCCTTTGTTTTTAGATCGCATAAAAATGATAATTTTACTGTGTTCTTTAATTTTGATGAGTAAAGATTTTAACCTTGACATCTACAGGTTTTAATTGAGTATTTTTAGAGATAAAAGTTAGTTACAAAAATCTACTGAATACAGTATGTACACATGTAATGTAACAAATGTATCAGACGCCACCTGTCGGTAACAGTGTTATAATTAATACAAATGACGTGCATTCTGCCAACCAATCTTACGTGACGCAGCATGTGAAAGTTACTGTATTTGGATGGATTACTCTAGTAAACGAAATATCAGGTACGCTCTGGTATATTTGATGTTGATTAGATAGAATGAAAAGTGCTTCCATTCGTGAAATAGTAAATTAGTATCATTATCGTTACAGATCTCAAGATGGTTCTAAAGGCCCCGAAACCGGTCATATGAATAAACATTTTGCAATCAAGACAGATTACAAGTTACATACGTTGGTAGACGTGATCCACAGAACTATTGTCCACTATCTTTGACATAGATTTGTTGTACAATCTTAGAGAATATTCTGAGAGCAAATAGAATGACCTCCAAGCAAGTCCGCATAGATTCCGAAAACATCGAACATGTGAAACCCACCGCTCACGTTTCTCACATGTCATACTGCAAATTTTGGCTATCAGGTAAATGACGTATTTCTTGAATTTCGAAAAGCATCTGACTCAATATGTCACGTACGCTTACTGTCGAAAGTTCCACCATATGGAGTATCAAGTGAAATTCGTGATTGGGTTGGGGCCTTCTTGGTAGAGAGGATACAGCCTGTTATCTTGGATTGAAAGTTGTCGTCAGAAGTAGAAGTAAATTCTGTTTTGCCCCAGGGAAGTGTGCTGGGACTCTTGTTGTTGATGCTGTATATTACTGACCTTGTGGACAGTAAAACAAACAAACACTGTCCGAAGAGGCTTTGAAGTCCCAACGGTGCCTGCCGGTCGTCGTGTCATCCTCAGATCTTAGGCATCACCGGACGCGGATACGGAGCGTATTGTGGTCAGCACACCGCTCTCCCGCCCATTGTCAGTTTCCAGGACCAGCACTTAACTTCGGTGATCTGACGGGAACTGGTGTTGCCACTGCGGCAAGGCCGTTGACTCTTTGTGGACAATGCTAACAGTAATATCAGACTCTTTGTAGATGATGCAGTTTTCTATAATGAAGTACTCTCTGAAAGAAGTTATTAAATATTCAGCCATGTTTGATAAGACTCCGATGTGGTTTAAAAATTGGCAACTGGCTTTAAATGTTAATAACTATAAAAATGGTTCAGATGGCTCTGAGCACTATGGGACTTAACTTCTATGGTCATAAGTCCCCTAGAACTTAGATCTACTTAAACCTAACTAAGCTAAGCACATCACACACATCCATGCCCGAGGCAGGACTCGAACCTGCGCCGTAGCAGTCGCGCGGTTCCGGACTGAGCGCCTAGAACCGCTCGGCCACCGAGGCCGGCGTTAAGAACTATAACATTGTGTGTTTCACAAAACGAAAAACCTATGACTATAATATCAGTGGGTCACAACTGGAATCGGCCATCTCATACAAGTACCTAGGTGTAACACTTCGTATGGATATCAAACGGAACGATCACATAGGCTCACATGTGGGTAAAGCAGGTGATAGACCTCGGTTTATTGGTAGAATACTGAGGAAGTGCGAACAGAGATTGCTGACAAATTACTTGTGCGACGCACTCTATAATATTGCTAAAGTGAGTGTGACCCATACTGAAAAGGACTAACAGAGGATATTGAACGTATACAGAGGAGGGCAGCACGATTGGTCATAGTTTTTTTTTTCTTAGCGGTGGGCGAGTGATGCAGTGGTGCTGAAGAAACTGAACTCTAGAAGACACACGTAGACTATCCCCAGGAAGTGTAACAACAAAGTTTCAAGAACCGACTTTAAATGATGACTCTAGGAGTACACTGCAACCCCCTACGTATCTCTCTCATAGGGCTCATGAGGACAACATTAGAATCGTTATAGCCCCCACAGAGGCACTGAAACAATTATCCCCTCCGCGCTCCATACGCGACTGGAAAGGGTAGAAACCCTAACAACTGGTACAATGGAACGTACCCTCTGCCATGCACTTCACCGTGGTTTGCAAAGTATGCATGCAGATGTAGGCTGCGATGAACCTGATTTGTTTTGGTGTTATAACCTGAGGTGAACTTAGCAGCCGGACGTCGAGCAGTAGAAGAGTAATTGCGCTGAGTTTCAGAGAGCAAGTACGATGTGGAGTGACACCCAATAAGAGCACTGATGACTACGTAAACATTACCGGAATACGTAGGACATTGCCCTTGAAACTTTCATCTAATTGCAGATAACATTAAACAAATAACATCAGCTAAATACCATATATGTTAGATCTTGATGACAGACATCATTTCTGAATCCAATGAAAGTTTACTCATTTAATACCCTTTATGTGATGAAAGTCTGCACTAAGTTTGGCAAATACCGGTCTAATGCCTCATGGTGTAGCACTTTCCCTTCCCTTCAGTTTACAGTGGGAGTATACAAAACTCAGTATCCACTACATTAGGCACAGTCTTCTGGTAACAACTACAACATATTATACTTTTTACCGACAAGTTAAAGTTGTCATTTTAAGTATATATTCGCTCATTATAATTTCTGTTTGTAGTAATATCTCGTACATTATGAAACTGAGATTCATAGCAAAGTTTTACCGTCGTCAAGAGTTAACACTGGTACAGTAAATTCATGTTACAGCCAATAGGATTTTCAAAATTATTACATACAAATATCCCTCAGCCTGAAAATTTTTCCGCCCACTCCTAGACTACAGTTAGCCCCTACCTTAAGCTAAGGCAACAAGTTCTATGTCTAGTCAGTAATGAGATCACAATTTTAAAGCTCTATTACTAAAACTGTGATATGAATTTACGACAGATTTCGTCAGAAGTTCATTTTAAATTATGATTTTACAATAAAGACGTCAGATGAGCAAAACTGTTTCTATATGAAGTGTGTGATACCATATTATACCGTATAAACATCATTCCTCGACGTTCAATTGCTGAAGCCTAATATTTCATTTCCCTTAGTTCACGTCTCTGGTCACAAATTTCTTTGTCATTACACTACCGATTTTGGTCTATAATGACCGTCTTCCGGTTTATTTTATATAAACATGTCTTGAATATGGTGATCACTGACAGAAACCGGTAGTCTGATGGCAAAAAATTTATGAGCAAAGACGTGAACTAAAGGAAATTTATTCTATATTCGGGTCACTGTTCAATTCGCGACCATGTCGCAGCTTGTGAAGCTAATATTTCATGACTGCAGCGTGTATTGAAGCTCAGCCCGTTACATAATGTTTGTAATCAATGGTTACAACAGCACACGTACGCTAATGGGAAAGTATTTTCAGTTTGTAATCTACAGCACGACAGCTGTTTTAACGCATTGGTGCAGGAAAGAAGATTGAGCGTAATGGATATCGATATTTGGAACCCTCCATCACATGTATGACAATTATCACTCAGTATCCACATAAGCACCTAGTATCAAAGAGGGCCTGGGAGACGATATAATGTAGCGGCAGAATCTACTGTAAATAAAATAAAACCTACAGCTGCACGTGAAGGCGTCATCTCCTCTATGTAAAGAGTCCACACCATCTCTGCTTTTCGTGGCGTCCATTTCCTAATTCGTGACCGATCCGCTTAAGTCGGCTTAGCATCGGCTGCTCCCTGTGGGCACTGAAGGTGAACACATTCTCGGGAGTTACGCAAAGATAGCGTATGAGAAACAATCAATACCGTGCCTTGTAGGGTCAGTAGAGTTGACGACCAGTGTCTGGAATGATGGGCAGAAACGATATGGTAGTTAGTGAGGGTATTTTGTGGAAGGGAAGTTACTGTTTGGTAGCAATGGTCAGGTGGTAAAGTGCCGGGAGGAGAATCGAAATACGGAGAGTGAGAGGCAGTTTTGGAAATTTAACTGTGAGTGGAACGGAGATGTTGCTAGAAATTAGTGATGTTGCCGTTGTTGCAAAGGGTCACTGAATTTCATGACAAAATATAGAGGTTCTAAAGTTTCGACTGAGAAGCGGGCATGAGTAGTGGGAAGAAAGAGAAGGCGGAAGGACTAATGTTTACAGTGTAGAAGATTTGTCGAGGGAGTCAACATAGATGATGGCGAACAAGAACGAAGAATTCAAGACATTTGGAGAACAGTAACGATGGGGTTCACTGAAATAAGTGCAAGCTTTCGTGACAATTGCAGCGACAGTGAATGGAGAAGACAACTGCTATTAATTTTTAATGAATTGGAGGAACTGTGAGCTGCGGCAGATGAGTGGCCAGTGTTAATCAGAAAGTGACTGTTACGAGATCTTTTATACTAAAGGAAGCCAAACTCGAACTGTGCAGATACCATAATAGATACTGTGAGATCACAGCTCGCAATTTTCTGAAAGAGAAAGTAATAGACGCGCGGGGTAGCCGCGCGGTCTAGGGCGCCTTGCCCCGGTCCGCGAAACTCCCCCAGTCGGTGGTTCGAGTCCTCTCTCGAGCATGTATGTTGTCTTTAGCGTAAGGTAGTTTAAGTTAGATTAAGTAGTGTGTAAGCTTAGGGACCGATAACCTCAGCACTTTGGTCCCACAGGACTTCATACACATTTGAACATTTTTCGAAAGTGTTAAATAAACTGACATCGCGCCTTGTAAATAAATTCTAACGTGATCGTTCATGGTTCCGCACAAAAGCAGTATCTATTTGTGAATTAACCCAGCGGATACTACGTAAATATTCCATCCCAAGCATTTAAAGAAGTTTTAGTTGCATGAAGGGATGCCGAACCAGCAGTTTAAGTCATTAAACACCTTACAGATAATTTTTTTTTCTGAGTGGACTCATCACAATATTGACAGATTCCTTAGGTCAGTGGAACATCTCGACATTACATATGAAGTGATCATATGTTGCCTTAGCAGTTACATCTCAGGCAGGGCAAATATTCCTGTGTTTTTGGGCAGCCATTTTCTCAACACGCAGTCGAATGCTTATATGTCAGTTGAGCAACAGACTATGGGCAATATTTAAATATAACTGAAGAGCCAAAGAAACTGGCGCTCTGGCCTAATATTGTGTAGGGCATCCGCAAGCATGCAGAAACGCCACAACACGACGTGGCATGGACTCGACTAATATGTAAAGTAGTGCTGCAGGGAACTTACACCATGATTCCTGCAGGGCTGTACATAAATCCGTTAGAGTACGAGGGAGTACAGATTTGTACAGTAGGGGTTGTTACTGAATGGATGTAATATTACAAAAATTTAATTTTTTATATTTCAATTGATGTTCGCCAATGCCTTCTGCCTGGCGGCTAGGTTCAGGTCGTAAGTCACGTCGCATTATACCGGACAGAACCACTTCGAAACTCACATTTTGACCATCAGCAACTAAACTCACGTGTTGTTGACGAGCTGACGCCACCGAACCGCGCGTCTACAGTTTGGCTGTCCAATAGGGTGGTTTGGAGGTGGTCACGTGGGGGTGGAGCGGCGGTCAGCCGCCGCGAGCGGACACGCCGTCCGTTCTCTTCTGCTGACAGCTTCTGACCCAGATAGACGCTCTCCTCTCCTGCTGTCTTGGGCAGCAGCCCATTCAGTTTCGGCGGCTTCTCTAGGCCTGCCTTGAACCACTTTTTACTGAAATAAACCATCATGTTTATCATAAAATGTTTCACTTCATCACCTCAACGGATGCCTGCCATTTTCCCTTCCTCACCAATCCTGACACATTAACATCTGGTGTCAGAAATGGGATCGCTTACCGTTAGGCCCATCTTATCGACCTAATTTATGTTCTACACGCCGTACCGAATGGAGCTGCGAGTAGTACTTCGCAGTTGACGCGCCAGATGCGGCGCGCAATAACAAGAGCACGCATTTGTAGTTTGCCACGCAGCTTTCCGCCGTTTCGGTGTTTTCTCCTAACAGCTGCCGCAGCGAATGCCAGGCTGCTTGCGTGGCCAGGTGCCTCTCCACGGGTAGCCGTCTTCCACGCCGCTACGATGCAGCACGGTGGCATATTCCGGCCGCGCGCCGCCATCCAGGACACGCGCCTGTTCCAGCCAACTAGCTGAGGCACGTCGCACAGCCGTCGACACCACCGCCATCAACTTCGCCGCTGGTTCCTGCCGCCGTCCTCCAACGTGATGCAGCCATTGACGACCCACCACCGCCGCCGCTAAAGCTTCTGTAAGTTCATCGATCCATTTTTCTTCGACGCCGCCTCCTTGCTGCCAGCTACGCCGTCATCTTGTCGAGTGTAGGCCCTTTTTTGTGCTCTAATTGTAAGGTTTTCGGCGAGCACTAGGTGTCCTAATATTGTAACCATGCCTCAAACCAGTAGTACCGCCTTTGGCGAAGGGAAATCCCACCTACGGAAGAACCAGACCCAATAGCTGTCTTCAAGTAGAAGTCGATAAGTTAATGTTGAGAAAGAATTAATGGAAAAATTCCCTAAATTGGCTCAAATCCAGTCAGCCGGTCAAAGTGCGTCAGAAACAAACCCTGCTGCGCCACAAATGATGGCCGCAAGCACCTTAAGTAGCACAGTACCACTGCCATCCATTGTAACTTTCGCTAACAGTTTCCCTGCAGTCAGTTTCATTCCGACGTTTTCCGGGAAACCTAATGAACAAATAAATTCCTTTCCACAAACTGTTCGAGATGTGGGCAGCGCTTGCGCTTGCCCAGACGATTTCCTATTAAATGTACTCCGCCTTAAATTTCAGGTGACGCCAGTACATATATCGTATCAATTCACACCCTTAGGGACACCACCTCTTTTGCCACGTTAGAGGCTGCGTTGAAAGAGAGGTATTCGAACAGGCGTGACGCCAGCTATTACAGGGACAAGTTGTCCACCAGAAGCAAAGGGAGGATATAGAGACATTTGCTGACGAAACCCTGCTGTGGCTTGCCGCACTTAAATGCTGGGTTCGGATTCCACCCATAACGATGTGTTAATTGAGCAGGCAGAAGCCCGCTCGATTGAAATATTTATACGTGGAATCGACCCGTATGTTGGAGGATAGGTAAAAATAGCATCAGCCGCCTCGTTACACGATGCCACACGACTCGCGATGATGTGAGAGGAGGTAGGGCATTTTATTCCCAGTTCGGTGCGTCCGAACGAACAACCACGTCCTGTTTTTAAATACGAGCAGTCATGCCAACACTGCCAAAAGGCAGGCGATGCTGCCGCGCACTTAATTGTCCCGGTGTGGAACCATAGGGCATGCGAGTAGAAACTGCCCGCAGAATCCGAGAAACGGGGCCCCTCGCTCAATCAGCAGAGGGACCAAGTCACCAACAATTCATCATGACCCCAAAACCAGTCGGGAATCGGTCAGAGGGCAACTCATGCTTGCTGACCGCGCCCTCTGTAAAATTCACGCAACCAGTCCGCCAAGGTGTCGTAAATGAGGCGGCGAATATCTTCCTCAACAGCAAAGTTCGAGGAAAAAATGTACGAGTGCTTACCGACAGTGGAGCTCAAACAAGCGTACTATTCGTAGGACATGGGGACAGACAAGTGTTAAATCCACCCATTAACGGTCTGAGTGAAGAAATAATCATATCCGCTGGGTATTGCCTAGTTAAATTGAAAATTGGAGCCAGCCACTACCCTTTTGACATGGGTGTAATCCGAAAACAAAGGCGAGATTTTTACTTCATACTGGGGAATGCGGAGTGCAGTAGATTACAGGACGCAAACTGTCCGTCTCGGTGAGGAAACCCACCGTTTCGGCGGCCTCGACGCCATTCCGCCCCAAGGTGCTTATGAAACGTGGCCGCTTCGACAAGTTCCTTCCACGCAATCATGGGCATTATGTACAACAATCATCTCTGTTAGAATCAGCCGTGGTACTAGACACATTCTCAGACCTCGGGTCAAATGCCGCCAACTGCCGAGAACAACCATATTGGTGGACCCTCCCCATCAAAACGGTGTCCTCGACAGATTACACGTACATGTTAAACATGGCTTAACGACAGCGGAAGTGCAGGGAAAGAAATTTTATGTTCCCGTCTGTCTGGACAATTTTAGAAAGAAAGAGGCAGAAATACCTAGTGGCACCATTATAGCTTGCGACAATGGGATTGAAGAAAACTACCCTGTACAAGTGGTTAAAACCTAAACGAAAACAACGATTTTCCGGGACGCAGCATAAGTCATATTGTTCCCGTGCTAGGAGATAAATGTAAAGATAAGTTAGCTCATCTGCCTGTGGTTCACCAAAACAATTATACTCCGTCTTGGAAGAACTCTCCTGGTTATTCGAGGAAAGGCGTTATTTGCCTGCTACTGACCTTGTTTACCATTAATTTCCCACTGGAGATGCAAGGCCCATCGCGCAGAAACCATATAGACTACCGTATCCCCTCCAGCCTGTCGTGCAGGAAACTACCCAACAGCAGCTAGAGGCAAGGACAATACAACCCTCCGCCAGCCCCGGGTCGTCTCCATCATCGTTGTCCCAAAGAAATCAATCAATGGAGAGAAAACCTACCGTCTTTGCGTCGATATGAGAGCAGTAAATAAGGAAACCCAGCTGCCGATACTTACCCTCTCCCATGTATTGACGAAACACTTGACAGGCTAGGAAATTGCAAATACTTCACTACCCTTGATATGAGGAGTGGATATTACCAAATACCGATTGCACCGCAGGACAGGCCGAAAACAGCGTTTGTTGTTCGCTCAGGTCTATATGAATTTTAGAGAATGCCATTCGGGCTGCACAACGCACCATCCACCTTCCTACACTTTGCTGACTTACTTTTAAGAGGACTGCACCTACAATGTGCCTAGTTTCTCTAGATGATATCACTGTATCTTTCAGAACCATATATGAACATGTTACCAGGTTAAACAATGTTTTATCTAGACTAAGAAGTGCCAATTTAAACTTGAGAATAGAAAAATGTTCCTTTGCTGAGAGTCAAGTACAGTATCTAGGGCACATTATTAGTGCTGATGGAGTAAAGCCAGATCCCCACCTAATTGAAGCAGTTAGAACAATCCCTTCCTCTAAAAATGTAAAAGAATTACAAAGCCTTATGAGACTCAGCAATTACTATAGGCGTTTTGTAAAGAGCTATGCCACGGTAGCCAAACCCCTTACCCACCTACTGAGAAAAGATGTACCCTACCAATGGACTCCGGAGTGTGAAGCTGCTGTGCAGAATATCACAGATGTTCTGACTATTTCCCCCTTATTGATCTATCCCGATTTCGAAAAACCATTGATTCTCTCCTGCATCGTGTCCGATTTTGCAGAGGGGGCTATTCTGAGTCAAATTACAGGTGGTGAGGAAGGACCAATTGGTTATGCATCCCGTGTCAGCTGAATCAGGCGGAAATTAATTATAATACTATGTAGAAAGAATTGCTGACATTAACATTTGGAGTCAACTAGTTTAAACGATTTCTTTATCGGAGAAATTTACATTTGTAACAGAGCATGCAGCACTTCAACAGCTATTAAGTTTAAAAGACCCTAGCAGCCATCTCACTCAATGGGTCCTGAAGTTGAGTGAGTATGATTACCAAGTGCATCACAAAGCTGGAAAATTGCACCAGAATGCTGATACCGTAAGTAGAAAAGTGAAAGTAGCTCAAACAGACAACGTGCAAATTGACGAGTTAAAAGACTCACAGGAGAATGACGCAAAATGTTGCCAGTATCCCCCCCCCCCCCCTCCCATCCAGATTTTGTTACAGAAGATGGAGTTCTATACCGCAACACCCTCCCTGGGTAAATGTAGAGTAATACCTAAAGACCTACTATGCAGCTTTCAAGCTTGCCATAGTGGACAAAGAGCCACAAACGCCCGTACAGCAGTGAAGTTTTGGTGGGACAAAAGATGGCGAGAGGGCTGAGGAGTCGCTGCAGGTTTGACTGGCTTGTTGTAAGATCTGATGGCTGACAATAAAGCAGAGTATGAACCCTTGTTAGGTACAAATCGCATGAGACGGCTGAGAGTTTTCGAGTTCTGTGGAACAGGGCAGTGACGCCCCAGCGTCCCGACACTACTACAAATCAAATTTGTGAAGGCACGGGGCTTTTACGAGTTTATGGCCGTTCTTTGGAAAGTTCGAAACGGACGCAACACGGATGATAACGATCTTTTAATGGAGGGCTATGGTTCCATCCAAGTCATGCTCTTAGCAAAGACATGGTGTAAACACATGGGAAAGAGGACGTGAAGATGAATCTGTTTCCCTTTTCTCCCAAATAATTTTTAAAGTCGCTGGTTGGTCATATCTGTGTATGCAGAGTAGGGGAGGGGGGGGGGGGCGGGCGATCTCCCTGCTTCGAATACTGAGCTCCAGCTCATGACTGGCTTGTGTTTAACTGGTTATAGTCTAAACATGCAAAACTGCTATGCTACCGAGCTGCGGAGGAAAGCTGTAGAGAAACAGAAAATCACACTAGTAAAAAACAGCAGGTCTTTACCTAGACAGTGAGACTTCTGTTCTTTGCCTAGTGTGCCACTTAGAGCCTGTGCCAGTCACCATCTGAACCGTCAAAGGTACTGCTTCTTGCATCTTGCACTCAACGAGTAATGCGTGGGTGTATTTATTTGTTTTGAGTCGCCCGTGTAAACGTTTGACATATTCCGACATGGATAGTCTTGTCACAGAGTCAAAATGGTTTGGCAGACCAGGAAACGGGTCCACCTGGACACTGGAGCCGGCCGAAGTGGCCGTGCGGTTAAAGGCGCTGCAGTCTGGAACCGCAAGACCGCTACGGTCGCAGGTTCGAATCCTGCCTCGGGCATGGATGTTTGTGATGTACTTAGGTTAGTTAGGTTTAACTAGTTCTAAGTTCTAGGGGACTAATGACCTCAGCAGTTGAGTCCCAGAGTGCTCAGAGCCATTTGAACCATTTTTGGACACTGGAATCCACCGTGGTTTCAGAGGCTCATAGGGAAGTACCTGCATTCCAAATCGGCCGAACGCGAGACTGCGTACTTGCATATTTCCGGGCTGGCCCCATTAATAACAGATTGACGCTGTCCGTGACTGCACTAGCCGAGCGCACCGTGCTGTGCCGTCCTCACATGCAGAAGGCTAAAGTATTCGTTGCTATGGCGTAAGGCTTCGATATATGCTTCTCAGCACCCTGTTCTTTGGAACCATATTTCTCTTTATGGAATAGTAGAATATAGATGCTTGGTAGTAGTGTAGATTTTGGGCCACACAACGGATTCACATTTATGAGCCGCGCGGGATTAGCCGAGCGGTCTTGGGCGTTGCAGTCATGGACTGTGCAGCTGGTCCCGGCGGAGGTTCGAGTCCTCCCTCGGGCACCGGTGTGTGTGTTTGTCCTTAGGATAATTTAGGTTAAAAAGTGTGTAAGCTTAGGGACTGATGACCTTAGCAGTTAAGTCCCATAAGAATTCACACACATTTCAACATTTCACATTTATGAAGTCAAATAAAGCGAATAGTTCTGGTCAGTGTGTTGTGTCGACTCCCAGCTGATCACTTTGTTGACCATAGACCACGTATTATTGAAAGCAACTGTCAGATAAAAATGTTTGTGTGGCGTTTCTTTAGCCATTATTCGTCATGTGACGTTAAGATAGAATAAATCAGTTGTTATTTAGACCACACCACCTCCCAGAGTTCTGATTTAGTTTGCCATTTTATTAAAGTCTTGGTTGCACTTAATAAAGCCTGGAATCTTGCATACTGTCATCTTCAGAGATCTTTAAAAACTTTTTAGTTTCTAGGTAATGTTCTACTATGCGTTCATAAGTCATGGCTCGTTAGTGGAGTAATGAGAAATAAATAGAAGCTGATGTAATGTGAAAGAAGTTTTTAAAGATCTGAAGAAGACAGTCTTACCTGTCGGAACCGGTCAGTAAAAAAATTGTTTCGAACACGATCTTGGCTGTAAACAGTTCTTTAAGTTACCACTGTAACAATGGAAACAAGCGATCATTTGATTGAGAATTCCAGACGAACGGTAAACGTTTGTCAGTTTCGTTTCATAATGTAACACCCACATAATTGATTGCTACTTAGTTTCCGATCAAATTTGTAACATTATATTTATTTTATTAGGGAATTAAGCTGTAAATTGAAATAAAATCCTGTTCCCTCCCAATTTTCTGTGTGTTTCCGTGTCGAGATGGAAATCACTTAACATTAGTCCCTTCCTACTGGAATGCTATGTTGCAGGTTACTTTGTAACACAACACCGTTTATATCCCAGAACGAGGTGACATGGAGATTAATGCACTTGACTCGCATTCGGGAAGACGCTGATCCAAATCTCCGTCCAGCCACGCAGATATACGTATTCCGTGATTTTTCAAAAATGGCTTAAGGCAAATGCCAGGATGGTTCATTCGATTAGGGCACGACCGATTTTCTCCCACACCCTTTTGTAAGCAGAACCCGTCCTCCATTTCTGATGACAGTGCTGCTGACGGGGCGTTAAACTGCAATGTTCCATCATTATTTTCTTTTTCCCATTTTAGCTGTAATTACTAGTGGTCACTACGAAGGCACTGACATTAAAAAAATCCTTGCTATGGAAAAAGACGTCAGGAGCGCAGGGATACGTTCCTGAGAGGCAGTTACGGTAAGGATTAGTTACGTAATGGCAACATAAAACATCTGGAGAGTTCCCCTGGGACTCGCTGGTAGGACATATTTGCCTGTAGGAGGGGCCGTTGAGGCTGACAACAACAGTCCTGACAGTTGTATTGTTGGGACCAAGTGTTCAAATAGAAGCCACCAGGGTCATTAACGAGGAACACGGCAAGTGCCATAACCTGATATCCTAGCAACCCGCCTATTGGAAGAGGAGTCAAAAGGAAGCGAACACGTGTTTGGGTTTATCCGTAGATAGTCAACCGTTTCTAGGAAAACGCCGGTCAAAGTTTTCAAGTTACTTTACAGGCCTTTTAGCGAGTCTGTAGTCTAACCAAAACGGTGGCACAATAGTTAACGTCCTGTTTTTGTACTTTGGCGCCACAAGTTACGCGTTTATAACTTCTTTTAAATTTTTTGCTTTCCATTTATCTATCCAGGTCCGCATCAGAGTACTATATGAATTTTTTCCAGTGTGTATTGAAATAACGTCATTATTCGTTTGCTAATTATATGTCTGGAAAATGAATTAAAAGCGCCGGCCGCAGTGGCCGAGCGGTTCTAGGCGCTTCAGTCTTGAACCGCGCGACCGCTACGGTTGCAGGTTCGAATCCTGCCTCGGGCATGGATGTGTGTGATGTCCTTAGGTTAGTAAGGTGTAAGTAGTTTTAAGTTCTAGGGGACTGATGACATCAGATGTTAAGTCCCATAGTGCTCAGAGCCATTTGAACCATTTTTGAATTAAAAGCACTAAATGAATGGAAAAATTATTTTAAATTGTTTTCGGTGAAATTCCTGTAGTTTATTTTGATTTACAATCAATTGCAAGCGACAGTTCCGCAAAATGGATCCGTTATGCGTGATTTGCCTAGAAATTATTGTCAAGGCGTGATATCTTTAGCAGTGTTAATGGCACTTGTTTCCAGAGTGGGATTCGTAGAAACAAATGTCACTGTGGTTGAAATGGTTCTGAGCACTATGGGACTTAACATCTATGGTCATCAGTCCCCTAGAACTTAGAGCTACTTAAACCTGACTAACCTAAGGACAGCACACAACACCCTGTTATCACGAGGCAGAGAAAATCCCTGACCCCGCCGGGAATCGAACCCGGGAACCCGGGCGCGGGAAGCGAGAACGCTACCGCACGACCACGAGCTGCGGACTGTCACTGTGGAAAACCTGTTTCCGGCGATGTTCGTGATGTTCGGAATATCTATGTTTCTACTATTGGTATCATCCGAGGGAATGCACCAAATCTTTGTGCAGAATAATCATAAAAATAAAACGTAACAGTTACGAACAGACATAAAAATGAAATACAAGAATATGAGTATTCAAAAAGATTGTAAACCCTAAAAATACTCTATACAGATGTATTACATAAAAATGTGTGACACTTACTGTGCAACCCATTTACAATAATATAACGTCCTACTCAGATAATCTCGCGTAGTAACCTTCGACGAACATGGATTGATAAATGAAATAAAAATAGATAAAACTGTAATCAGGTTTCAAACACGGGACTCAAAAGAGACACTACGCCGCCAGTTGGTGTGAGCTTAAGGTTCTCTAAAGGACGTTCCAAGTAGGTCGAAAACTTCTACGGATGTTTTCTCAGAAACGGTCGAGTACCTACGGATAAGCCGGTACACGTGTTCGATAATTTTGGCTCTCTTCCAATGAGCAAAGTTTCTGGGAAATCGGGAAGGGCACTTCATATTTTCTCCTCATAAGTCCTACTTCCGTCGGTGTCCTGCAGCATTTAGCACATTGGGGCCGGGCCCATCACATAGGACCTTTTGGACAACCGCCAACCGCCGTCGTCGGCATGCTACGTAGTATGGCGTCCGCCTGCTTAGCTGAGTGGTTACGTGTTTGCCTACCTTGCAGCGGGTCCTGGTTCTATTCCCGGCAGGGTTGGAGATAATCTCCGCTCCTGGACTGGGTGATATCCTCATGATCATTTCATCATTACAGACGCGCAAGTCGCCCAGTGTGGCATCACCTGAAATAAGAGTTGCAAAGCCGACAGGTGTGGCCGAGCGGTTCTAGGCTCTCCAGTCTGGAACCGCTCGACCGCTACGGTCACTGGTTCAAATCCTGCTTCGGGCATCGATGTGTGTGATGTCCTTAGGCTAGTTAGGTTTAAGTAGTTCTAAGATCTAGGAGACTGATGACCTGAGATGTTAAGTCCCATAGTGCTCAGAGCCATGTGAACCATTTTTAAAAGTTGCAACCCGGTGGCCGAACTTCCACGAAGGGGGCCACGCGACAAATAACGCCACACGGTCATTTCACTTTTTTACGCAGTACGGCGCCATTAAGCTCCGCTGTTACTCCTCATAGCAAGAATTTCTCTCTCTCGACCTATCAGGGATTACATTTTCACTCTCTAAATCTAATAGGGGCTTCAGTCATTACATTTATGTAACTTTAATTTTAACTAATGCTTGACAACATGTGACCTTGATGTTTAACACTAGTACACTTTTTACTCCCATTTTCCGTGCATGAGATTCCATTTCTGTTGATTTCTACGTCTTGAAAGCAGATTATATCGCAGTTGTGGAGTCGGAGTTTCACTCTTTTCTTTGTTATGACTGTGTTACTGCCCTTCCTACACGCCTACGATGAGTCACTAGTTGATTGTATTCAAACATGTTGCGCACATTATCTATACCTTTTTGAACAACAAACGATTTTGGTTCGTCTTTAGGAAATTCGTCTCTTACGGGAGCACGAATGTGATGAATTGTTTCTAACCAATTGTAAACCGTCTATTCCGGGAGTGATTGGTTCCCACAGACGGAACAAAATGATTCGATGCATATTTGTTGCGTTCCTCCGTACTAAAACTGTAACAAAAACCGCCCAACAGAAATGCTCAGAAGAAATTTCTGTTTTTTGTCGTATGTTTTAAAGGAGTGAAAACAAGACTCCCTAGAATTTACATAATTGACTTTTGTGAGAATTTTTGTTGGCAAATGAAGAGTGGTAAATCGACAAATGGGGTACAAAATTGACCAGAGTGAGGCGTAGTTTTGAAAAGAAAAATGCTTGAAATTAATGTTGGAATTAAATAAAAGGCCTGGAACTTGACTGAAAAATGGACAGTTGAATTTTTTTGTCCGAATTTTTATAGCGAAACGAAGAGAGAGAAATGTGTGGGAATTGGACAAATGTTGAAAAAGTAGAACTGATATTAAGTCACAGCATTCACTGAAATTTCTCTGACTTCTCTTGATATATGTAATTGTAATAATAATAGAGTACCGATCGATATTTAAATATATTATATTTCATGCTTTCTAAGTAAAACGTGAAAATTGTAAGAAAAAGGGCAAGAAATCGCAACCTATTTGTAACAAAATTTGGCTAAAATTGAGAAATGACGTGGCTTACAGAAGCATCCGAAGGGCCTTTGATGCTCTTCGAAGTCACGAAAAACAAATGTGGCGCCGATAGACAAATTAAGGTTCAGTGTTTCAAATAGATTTCTAGACGGTTAAATACTACTTCTGAATATGTGTCTGGCAGACTGTCACACGATGTTATAGTTACGTAACGAACGCATGATCATACTAGCCGCTGTACATCTTTTCCAGAATCATTCAAAGAGCGGCAAATGATTCAGTTTTTTATTTTAGTTCTTATGTTTAACAAATCATTTACCGAATCATTAGACCTCCTTTTTTCATAATATGTTCTTCAACTCACTTTTCCTTTACACGCTCACAGTAAACGAACTACTCTGCCAGTTTCTGAGCTGCCATACGACAACAAATGATCATTTTTAAAACAAAAGCTCCACCTGGAGTTTGTAAAATTTTAACAGCCGGTTCTTAAATTACTGATGACCAGTTGCTGGAGATACTACACTTTGGTATGTATCTTTTCGGCGCTAGTTTTCCTCGCGGATGTGATCTACGAGTAGTGCGTAAACTCACTCGTAACTAAGGGCAGAAGCATTGGTCGCCAAAGACGAATAATTACTGTTTAACTACACACTGTGCAAATAACGAATGTTGAATAAACATTAGAGGAAGACAGTGTGTCTAGTAGAGGAAAGGAAAGTTTTGGTGGACTGTCTAAAAAATTTGTACAGTGCACAGGCGGATAACATCGGACTGGTTTTTAAAAACGAAAGGGAGCAGAATGAAGAATATCTATGTCCTAAGACACCGAAATGGGAATTGGAGACATCAGTTCAGGAACTCTGGGAAAGGAAACCATTGGGATGCGACAGAATACCACCTGAGGGCTGGAAGTCTAAGTTCCAAATTCAGTAGCCGGACTGGCAGATACGATACAGATGTTATACACAGGGATTCGGCCACATGAGATACTTAAGACATTTTTGTACCTTGACCTAACAAGTGTAACGAAAAAGAATACGAGGGCAGTTACAAAGGCTTAACGAAAGTAATACTGCGAAGAACTGATAAGAAAATTGAGGAAAAATATTGGGGAAAGCAAGTTCGTGTTCAGTAAAGGTACAGGAACAAGAAATGCTTCAGGTCTAATGACGATGCTTGGGGATAGTATAATAGAAATCAAGCAGGAGAAGGCATTCGATAAAATTAACTAGTGTATACTCATAAAAATTTTATGAACAATATTACACAAAGAAAAAAGTGAGAGCCAGAATAGAGAATGATAGACGGAAGAGATGAGCATTGGAAGGGGTGTAAGGCAAAGATGCTCAATGTCAACGAAGCTATTTAACATGTATGGAGAAAAATTGATAGGTAAGGCCATAAAGGACGCTAGAAGCATTGTAAATGGAGGAGAAAGGATAAATATTATTTAAAAAGCAGATGATCAGGTAATAATGGCGGAATTAGAAGAGGAGCTGCAACAGATGTTGAAGGAGGATCGAGGACTATAGAATGAAAATACATATAGGAAAGACAAAAGTGATGGGAATAAGGAAGCGCCACTTAACATATTCCTGGACGAAAAAAAGGCAGAACAATGAAAATTTTGTCTGTGCCTGGGAACGGAAGTTACACAGATGAAATAAGGAGGAGAGTATCTGTAGGACAGAGAGCATTTGAAGAGGTGAAACAGTTACCAACAGCTAGAAGAATTCCATCAGAGCTGAGGACAAAATTTGCAAAGTGCTATGTTTGGAGGGTAGTGTTACGCAACAGTACATCGTAGACAATTAAAAAGAAAGAAAGATCATATTTAGGAAAGGTCTGAAATATGGCTTTGGGGATGAATGCTTAACGTGTAGTGGGCTGACAGACCTAATATGTGGATGTCCCCATCGCCCCCTCAGATTCAGTGGTAATATGGCCCACTGGATAGCCCCTCAAAAACTGAACATAGATAAAGCATGAAAACAGGAAGAAGGCGTACGTAACTGCGAAAAAAGGAAGTAAACTGAAAACCGTGAAAGGTACAACCTCAAGAAATTCAACATTGAGCGAATTTGAACACTCTGGTGTCGTAGTTATGTACTCACGGTGTTGCACTGCGAAAGAGGTAGGGAACGATCCATGCTCACCCATCTCCTTCATATCATTTTTTAAGAACTGTCCGTCCGGCCATTGACATATCTGTTCGATGTATTTAAATTTGTATTTGTGTCGTGGTATAGCGTCTTTTCGCAGCAGCGACGGGCAACGAATGGACCTCTAGATGTTCTAGACAAGTACCACATGTTATAACTCTTGCATTCCGTTTCAGCGGTTTTGTCTCATGAATTCCTTTGTTGCAACACAGCTCACACCCGTTTATTTGTAGTCTTTGTTTCTGTGATAGGTCTATGCGGAATCTCGACTGCTCTTACCGTTCAACACATCTACTTGCGACGGTGATATATTCTTACCACACGACTCATATTCTGTAACTAGTATGTAGTATGACAATTGGCAAGATCGCTGAATGAAAGCAAACACATCAACTACCGAACAAACAGTTTATAAATTTGTGAAAAAAAAGCGGCACGACGGCGGTTTGAGCTCGGATCTCCCGCTATGCAATCCAACACCATTTTTCTTTTGCAATTCGTTCGATGTCGCAGATGTTAAGGTTGGACCATTCACTGTTTCTATTTTCTATTTCACAGATCAGCGCAGCTTCTTCTTGTTTTCTTGATTTGTGTTCAGTTTTTGACGGGCTCTCCATTGGGCCATTCTACCACTGAATCTGAGGGGTGAGGGGGAGTGCGAATGGGAGCTTTTGTTGTAGAATCATGTAACATATTTTGCGTTGAGATATAATGACGTTTCTAGGCTCTGAGAAGCTCATCTACAGAAGCAAACAGGGTTTTAGGAAACAGCGGTCATGCGAGACACAGCTGGCCCTCTTTGTGCATGATACAGAACAGGCTGTAGATACCGGCTCCCAGATTGATGCCATATTTCTCGACTTTCGAAAGGCGTTCGACTCGGTTCCGCACTGTCCCTTGCTTCAAAAAAGTGAGCGCTTACGGTCTATCCAATGATATATGCAGTTGGATAGAAAGTTTTCTAACAGTCAGAGAGCAGTATGTCGTCCTGAATGGGGATACTTACACAGAATGAAGCTTAACATCAGGTGTGCCCCAGGGCAACGTAGTAGGTCCGCTGCATTTTACGATTTACATAAACAATCTGGTTGATGATATTGACAGCGGCATTACACTGTTTGCCGATGATGCTATAGTCTACAGGAAAGCAGTATCACACGAAAGTTGTAAACAAATCAAGAGGATTTGTAGAAAATAAATGCGTGGTGTAATGACTGGCAGTTACCCCTCAACATTAGTAAGTGTAACCTACTGTGTATAACAAACCGAAAATCCCCATTAAGGTACGAGTATAAAATAAACGCCCAGTTTTTGGAAGCGGTAACATCCGTCAAGTATCTGGGTGTGACTATTTGAAACGATCTCAAATAGAAAGGTCAGATTACACAAGTAACGGGTAAGGCGAACTCTAGATTGCGGGTTAGTGGTAGAATCTTAAAGCGACAGTCCTTCAGCAAAGTAAATTGCTTGCAATACTTTAGTTCGTCCAGTCATATTGTTCGTCTGTATGGGATCCTTACCAGTTGGGTCTGATTCAAGAGATAGAGAAGGTCCAAAGAAGAGCGGCAAGATTCATGACTGCTACATTTAGCCATCGCGAGAGCTTTACAAATCTCGTAGAAAGTTTGAAGTGGGGCACACTTGCAGATAGACGACGCGCTACATTGGAAAATCCGATTTTCGCCGAGGATTTAGAGCATATATTATTACCACCAACTTTCAAATCGCGCAGTGAGCACCATTCAAAGATAAGGGAAATTACAGCTCGTGCTGAGGCATTCAGATAGTCGTTTTACCCTCGCGCTATCCGCGAGTGGAACAGAAGAGGGGGGGGGGGGGCGGGGGGGGGGAGGAGATCTGACTTTGGCGTGAATAGTGCCCACTGCCTCATACCGCTTGGTGTCCACTTCTATCGCCTCTAAAAGTTACATCTCTTTTCTGCTAATGGATTCCAGTAAATAGGTCAACTGCTCATACTTATGATAGCATTTCATTGCTACACTAGATCCAGATGGGAAATATTTTTCTGAACACCGTTGCTCGAGCAACGTTTGTGTTATACGAGTAGTGTTGCCCGCAAAGTCACGGGCTCCACATTAAAGCTACGCAGACGCACTCCGTTTTGCTGATTGCCCTCTATTTCGCTGACACTTTTCCATTACCCATGTAGCTGTACTAATGCCAAAGCCTCAATTTCCTTCGTCTTTATTTATCTTTCTTGGGTCATATTCCAAATTGCAATGTGTAGCTAAAGGTTCTGAAACCCCTTAACAGGCACAAGCATCGGTAATCAAACAAAAGGTTTTGATTTTCGGGTATCAACTGCGGAAACTAACATCCACGCTTCCACGGTTAACGGGGTATACTAAGAGAAATCTGTCGAAATTTCCTATAGAATATAGCAAGCTACAAGACACAAACAAATAAATATAAAAATTTTATCTTTTTTTTAACGGTGCATTTGAATTCAGAAAATCTCTCTGTTGAAACATTTCATTACGAAAATAAAATGGTATTTTTCTTTCTTTAATGAGAGCCCTCACGTTGCTAAATTAAGAGAGGATATTAGCTAAATACAGAACGTGATGTTTCGATTTCGTCGTTATTTCCTGCCAATTAGTCATTACTTTCGAATGAGTAGCAGTGGATTCGTGCAGAATGTAGGTGTACAAAGTGAACTCGTGTGGCAATAAGCGTGGTTATCGCTGAAAGTATGTGGTAAATTGACTGAAAATTTTGCAACTTTAAAAAAAAAGAACGGACGTGAGATGAACAACTCAATCGAAATAAACGCTTACTCTCTTAATGTGACACGTTTCAGGACCAGTGATGCAATTTACGGTAACCTAATGTGGCATTAGAATTTACACTTTACAGTCCCCGTGGACGTCAAATCTGTCGGCACTGACGCAATGTTCCGTAAATGAAATACTAATGTACGACCAAAATACACCAAAATATGTATTTCCCTTGGAAATTATGCACGTATGATCATAAAAAAACTACGAATGTACAAACGACGTGAATAGCAATGCCATCGTATATGGACGGACAGAAATAGACTGGTGCATCACATCGGTTATGATACTGTTAACCCTCCTCACACAAGGCAGTAACCGTACGTCACACTCAGTACTTGTAAACAGATTATGCAGTAACATTACGCAGTGACAAAGAATGTTACTTTTATATTCAGTTCAATCTGGTTTGCAGCCGGCGTGATAGCTCAACGTGTTCGGTCAGAGGGTAAGGTGCCCTCTGTAATAAAAATACGGAGTTAATCGATCAACGACGAACTTAAACGAGTGTCTTACGACGTCCGCCCCTAGCAGATGCAACGAACGAAAGCGAACAAAATGAGATAAAAAAAGTTATCAGAGAGACAGAATGTCAATCCTAAGGGCCTGGGTTCGATTCCCGGCTGGGTCGGAGATCTCCTCCGCTCAAGGTCTGGATGTTGTGTTGTCCTAATCATCATAATTTGATCCCCATCGATGCACTCGGCGAACGGTCAACCCGACGGGAGGCCCTAGTCACATGGCTTTTAAATTTATTTGCACTTGATTTAATTTTGGTTCCACAATTTATATCAACTTTTGGAAGACTGAACCATGTTTCCGTCATGGCTGCAGGTTTTTTGAAAGAATTATCAGGACGTCAGCCGTATATAATTCCTTCTATACAAATTTAATCGACCAGAAATAATTGTGTGACGTTTCTTTTTTATTCAGAATTCTGATCGTGACTGGTTTGATGCGACTTGTCACTTGCACCCTATGTCAAAAATTACTTGCTGGATGTCTTCCCATCTGCCTCGCCTAATGAATTTTACCCTCTATAATTTGCTTTAGTACTGTGTAGATTATTTTCTGATACCTTAACGCTAGCCTGGCCTTTGTTCCTGCCAGTGTTTACATACGTTCCCCCCTTTGCCGATTCTACGGAGTACTTACTCATTCCTTATCTTACCAGTTAACCTAATTTTCAACATTCTTCTGTAGCACCACATATCAGACGCTTCGTGTCTCTTCTTCTCCGGTTTTACCACTGCCCATGTGCTCAAAACGAACAATCTCAGAAATATTTTCCGGAAAATAAGGACTACGTTCGACACCAGCAGACTTCTCTTGTGCTAGTCTTCTTTTTTACCCTCCTTGCTCTGCCCGTCATCGGTTATTTTGCTTTCAAGGCAGCAGAATTCTTTAATTTTATCTACTTCGTGATCATCAATTTTGATGTTAATGTTCTCGCTATTGTCATTTCTGCTACTTCTGTTTTCTTCCGGATTACTCTCAGTCCATATTCTATATTCATTAGAAAATTTATTCCATTCTACAGATATTGTAATTCTTCTTCAGTTTCACTGCGGATAGCAGGGAATCTTATCAATTATATCCTTTTTCCCTGTATTTTAGCGCTTGTCTTCAAACTTCCCTTTACTTCCGGCGTTGCTTCTTCGATTTATAGATTGAATAACATGGTTGAAAAACTGCGTTCGTATCTTACTCCCTCTTTAATCCGAATACTTCGTTCTGGTCCTCCCAGTCTTATTGTTCCCTCTTGGGGCTTGTACATATTGCGTCTTACCCGTCTTTTGCTGTACTTTACTCCTGTTTTTCCGAGAACTTCGCATATCTTCGACCATTTCACATTGTCGAACGCTTTTTCTAGATCGACGAATCCTATGAGCGTCTCTTCAGTTTTCTTCAGTCTTTCTTCCATTATGAATCGCAATCTCATAACTGCCTGTCTGGTGCTTTGGCCTTTGATAGAGCGGAACCCACCGTCATCTAACAGACCCTCAATTTTTTTCCGTTCTTCCTACATTGTTTTTGTCAGCAGATTGGATGATTAAGATGTTTAGGTGATGGTGAGTTAGTTTTAGGACCTATCTGGCCTTTCTGTATTCGGGATGGTATGGATGATAAGTCTGATGTGACGTTCCCAAACTCATATAGCCTACATACCAAATTGTATTGTACTTTTTTTGCCATTACCCCCATTTATTTTTGTACATTTTTGTACTTCCAACTTTCGAGATCAAATGAAGTGTTGCTTCAGTTATAGTGAGCGAGGTGGCGCAGTTGTTAGCACACTGGACTCGCATTCGGGAGGACGACAGCTCAAACTCGCGTCCGGCTATCCTGATTTAGGTTTTCCGTGGTCTTCCGAAATCACTTCAGACAAATGCCGTTATGCTACTATTAAAAGGCACGGACGACATCCTACCCCATCCTTCCCTAATCCGATGGGACCGATGACCTCGCTGTTTGGTCCCATCCCTCAAATCAACCAACCAACCAATCTTCAATTACCCAAGATTTCTTCGCAGTTTCCTTACAGTCCATGTCTGTCTAAAATCTGTTATTACCCTTTTCAGAGATGTCCACTCATCTTCAACTGAACTGACTGCTGAGATATCGGAATCGCAGTATCCGTAGTCTTAGGGTACTTAAAATTGGCCTCATGTTCCTCAGTGCCTCTAAATCCCAGTTCCTTTGACACTGGTTCTTCCGTACAACTCTCTTAAACCTCATTCTACTCTTCACCATTATTAAATTATGATCTGCTTACTGCTGCGTATAACAATTCAACGTCTGATTTCAGAATCTCTGTCTGACCACCATGTAATCCACCTGGGATCTTCCAAAGCTTCCAGGTCTTTTTCAAGTATACCTCACCCCCTGTGATTGGAAAGAGTATTCGCTGTTACCATCTAAAATCTATTGCAGAAATCAAATAGTCTTTCTCCTCTCTCATTCCCATTGCCTATACCATATTTTTCAGTAGCATTTCCTTCTACTCATTCCCGTACAACCACGCTCCAGTCCCACATTATAATTAGATTTTCAGCCCCATTTACATACTCATTTACGCGTTCAATATCCTCATGTACTTTATCTAGCTCTTTGTATTCTGCTTGCGGCCGTAATACATACCTGAAGTATCGTTTTCGGGGTTGGTTTGGTGTTGAATCTGTCAAGGGGAGCTCTATCACTCAACAGATCACAGTAGCTCAATCTCCGCCCTACCTTGCTACTCATAAGGAATAGTACTCCCATTATACCATTTTCTGTTTCTGTTGATATTACCCTGTATTTGTCTTTATCTTCTTTTCATTTAACTTCACTGATCCGCACTGTATCTGTACTGAGCACTTGTATTGCCCTTTCCAGATTTTCTAGTTTTCCAATTGTACCGTATGCTCCCATTCATAGAACCGCCTGGGGAACTAATTAGTTATCTTTTGCCATTGGAGAGACCATCATGGTAATTTTTCAATTACGTGTCACCTGACATGTAAATATATATTGTCTCTATATTTCTCTCAGCATCCTCATGGCGTTGATTATGATTCTTCGGCGCTTTTGGGGTAATTTCGCACACCAAGGATGAGTGAGAGCCCTAAACCTCTGTCTGTACCTCCGGCCTCTTTGACAAGGTCATTGCAGGAGCGAGGGTGACTTCTTATGCTGGAAATTTTCGGCCGCCATTGCTGAAGATTTTTATTTAAAACTTAAGCAGTGACTGAACTGGAGTCCGGGACCCACGACGTTTTCATTACTAATAAAAACACCGCCACTAGATAATTGACTGTATCTCTTTTCACATAGCCGTGGCTAAAGATCTTAGAGGTCGGCTGGGGCTGACTACTGATCACGTCCGCATGTTTAACATTGTAATTATTCTGCACATGTCCACTGGGTGGCCTTGCGAAAGTCAAGCAACCAGATAAACCCTGAGATCTTCTACTAAATGTTACATCGTTTATCAGAAAATGAATGAGCCGACAAATGGTCCTTCCAAGGACCATTCCTCTACAAAACTAGGGCAATGTGTAAGAATTTTCAGTTAAATATGGAAGGCATTAGGAGAGTGCAATGCCCAGTGATCCATAAGATTTCATTTGAGAAGGAAATTGGTTTAGTGACAATCCATGAAACCCCCACAGCAAACGAAGCTCAACTTACGTCAAGAGCAAAAATACCGCGATATGACTTACTGAGTGCTACTTATGATAAAGATTATGATGGCAAGATATGTCAGAAAATATATAGGAAACACTCACTTTATTTCAATGAGCTGTTCTCATGGCAGTCATGAAGCTGGCACAAGAACAGGCGAAATGACTGCACTTAATGTTTATAGGCCATCAAGCATCAACTGACATAAAGTGTTTAATACCCACAGACTCTCTCCGACACACATGAGGGGCCTCAGTACTGTGTAAATGCAGGAAGAATGAAACTGGAAACGCTCTGGTGCATCACGCCAAAGTGCACTATATATATATATATATATATATATATATATATATATATATATATATATATCACAGTTTGAGCTTTCAAAAGGGCACTTGGGACTCATTCTCAGAAAATCTGGATAAATGTGTAGGATGGGTCCCGCAGGCAAGTTAAAACTACAAGCGACTCGTTGAAGCAGTATTTAGTACAGTAAAGAAGTGTATTATTCGTCGTTTTCTGAATGAAAGGAATAATGTGAGAACGTTTGCAAATAATTACAAGGCTGTAGCGATCATGAAATAGCAGCTCAGTTGCCAAATAACACCGACACAACTAGATGTATAAAGTGAACTGAGATCGTTGAATCCCCGAACTAGGAAAAATGGGTCTTTGCTCAGAGAACTAGATTGTGACAACCTGCGAGCCTGCCTAAGCAAATTGCAGATAACATCTCTCCAATATCCAGAACTTCTCGTGTCCGAACACATACTATTGCGGATAAGACGGAATCAAAGACAGTCAATAAAAGCTTGAACAGACGACACTTGATATTCATTCAGCATTGAAGAAGTAACGAGTGGCATGGAAAAAGAAATATTTGTTGCAAATGTTTCACATGATTGGGAAAGCTACTTCTTTCTTCCTGGCCCTTACTTTAAATAATATTTGTATATCACAATACATAAGTATCATACTACGAAAAATTATTTTAAGTTATCTTGTGTCTCAAACAATAAAGGTTTCTGGGTATTCGAAATTGAGTTTTATCGTCACTTTATTGCGGTTTACGCGGAGTGTTTGTAATGCGGTGAGAGCGGACCTATTAAAAGTTTACTGTGCTGTAAGATGGCCAGACTGCGGTCGGGCGTACTTTGCTGAGCTGAGCAGCGCCGGTTTGGTCATAATGTAGCGGTGGTCGATACCACGCAGCGGGCTAGCGGCAAGTGGCTGGTGGCTAGTCGCTGTGGCCGCAGTCCGCAGCGCTGCGCGAGCGACGACAAGTAATAAATTAGTGCAGGGGCCGGTGATGGGGGGGTGGGGCGAGGGATAGTGGTGGACTGGGGAAGGGGAGGGAGGGAGGGAGGGGCGTCCCCTGCCGTCAGCAGTACTGGCCGTAGCCGCTCCTCGCCTTTAGCGGGGCTGGCCGCCGTCATGCTGGTGCTCCACGACCTGATGCGACGCGATATTTTTTAAAGGCAGCAGCTGCTCTTTGCAGCAGTTCGCTACTATTTCTTTGCTTTTTCCATTGCACAATCCTTTTAGTACGAGCAGAAAATTTAGGAAATGCAATGGACACTACTACACACCTGTAATTTGTCTTGGAGGGGCCGAAAATATCGTAAGAAATGGCCCTAGTTTGTGCACGTAAATAGGATCTGTCAACGTTGTGACCCACGAAACAGTCGTGACCTAATAAGGTCCAATGGAAAACTTGTCAAGAGCCGAGATCCGTGGATGGCATTTTCCGTGTGGACAGTCCCTAGCAGCCATTGAGAGTTACGCAGTTCGGCTGTGTGCTATTCCCAGGCGCCTTTTGTCGTCCTATGGTAATGGTAGAGCTGATGAACAAAACGTTAAAACTACTTCTCATTGAAATTCTAAAGGTGGCAGGGGTAAAATAAAGGGAGCAAGACAGGATTGTAGCCTCTCCCTGATGTTATTCAATCTGTATATTGAGCGAGCAGTAAAGGAAACAAAAGAAAAATTCGGAGTAGGTATTAAAATCCATGGAGAAGAAATAAAAACTTTGAGGTTCGCCGATGACGTTGTAATTCTATCAGACACAGCAAAGGACTTGGAAAAGAAGTTGAACGGAATGGACAGTGTCTTGAAAGGAGGATATAAGATGAACAACAACAAAAGCAAAACGAGGATAATGGAATGTAGCCGAATTAAGTCGGGTGATGCTGAGGGAATTAGATTAGGAAATTAGACAGTTAAAGTCGTAAAGGAGTTTTGCTATTTGGGGAGCAAAATAACTGTTGATGGCCGAAGTAGAGAGGATATAAAGTAGACTGGCAATGGCAAGAAAAGCGTTTCTGAAGAAGAGAAATTTGTTAACATCGAGTATGGATTTAAGTGCCAGGAAGTCGTTTCTGAAAGTATTTGTATGGAGTGTAGCCATGCATGGAAGTGAAACATGGACAGTAAATAGTTTGGACAAGAAGAGAAGAGAAGCTTTCGAAATGTGGTGTTACAGAAGAATGTTGAAGATCAGGTGGGTAGATCACATAACTAATGAGGAGGTATTGAATAGAATTGGGGAGAAGAGGAGTTTGTAGCACAACTTGACAAGAAGAAGGGACCGGTTGGCAGGACATGTTCTGAGGCATCAAGGGATCACAAATATAGCATTGGAGGGCAGTGTGGAGGGTAAAAATCGTAGAGGGAGACCAAGAGATGAATACACTAAACAGATTCAGAACGACGCAGGTAGCAGTAAGTACTGGGAGATGAAGAAGCTTGCACAGGGTAGAGTAGCATGGAGAGCTGCATGAAACCAGTCTCAGGACTGAAGACCACAACATAACAACGTGATCGAACAGTCCATGGGTGTTCTGCCGGTCGATAGTCCACAACGGGCACAATATTTAGGCGATGAGACACGACGACATTGTCAGGTGCACTAATAAACCGAGCTCCTGAGGGCGCACGGCCAGGAGGGGGACTAAGTCAAGTCGGCCGGGCTCCCTCAGGACCTTAGTTTGTCAGAGCGCCTGACGATGGCGACGTGTCTAATCGCCGAAATATAGTGCCGGTCGGACACAACAGACGGGCGGTACACGCGTGGACTGTTCAATCAACAAATACGTCGGGAGAAACTACAGAATCGTATTATAACCACCTACATCTGGAAGCAATACTGTAGTGATTCTGGTGGCATGGAATTGATACGTCATTATCTTTAGGTACATGGCGCCAGATGTGTACGCACAGGTTTCATAGTTCCGATAACTTACGTGTCAGTGGTTGTAGGTGTGGACCTGGTGCCTCATGTTCCGCTGATCCATCAAGTTAATATAAAACCAATCTGGCGGCCAATATCTCAACGCAAGTTCTGTACAATAATTCTGAAACCAATGTATCACGATTCGGGTTTGTAACATGGACAGGTATCCTGATGGAATACGCTACCGCCATCGGGGGAAGACATCAAGTCATCATGGTCGACAATAATTTTCATGTATTTTACAGCTGTCATGTTGTTGTTGTTGTGTTCTTCAGTCCTGAGACTGGTTTGATGCAGCTCTCCATGCTACTCTATCCTGTGCAAGCTTCTACATCTCCCAGTACCTACTGAAACCTACATCCTTCTAAATCTGCTTAGTGTATTCATCTCTTGGTCTCCCTCTATGATTTTTACCCTCCACGCTGCCCTCCAATACTAAATTGGCGATCCCATGATGCCTCAGAACATGTCCTACCAACCGATCGCTTCTTCTGGTCAAGTTGTGGCACAAACTTCTCTTCTCCCTAATCCTATTCAATACTTCCTCATTAGTTATGTGATCTACCCATCTAATCTTCAGCATTCTTCTGTAGCACCACATTTCAAAAGCTTCTATTCTCTTCTTGTCCAAACTATTTATCGTCCATGTTTCACTTCCATACATGGCTACACTTCATACAAATACTTTCAGAAATGACTTCCTGACACTTAAATCTATACTCGATGTTAACAAATTTCTCTTCTTCAGAAACGCTTTCCTTGCCATTGCCAGTCTACATTTTATATCCTCTCTACTTCGACCATCATCAGTTATTTTGCTACCCAAATAGCAAAACTCCTTTACTAATTTAAGTGTCTCATTTCCTAATCTAATTCCTTCAGCATCACGTGACTTAATACGACTACATTCCATTATCCTCGTTCTGCTTTTGTTGATGTTCATGTTATATCCTCCTTTCAAGACACTGTCCATTCCGTTCAACTGCTCTTCCAAGTCCTTTGCTGTCTCTGACAGAATTACGATGTCATCGGCGAACCTCAAAGTTTTTATTTCTTCTCCATGGATTTTAATACCTACTCCGAATTTTTCTTTTGTTTCCTTCACTGCTTGCTCAATATACAGATTGAATAACATCGGGGAGAGAGTACAACCCTGTTCACTCCCTTCCCAACCACTGCTTCCCTTTCATGTCCCTCGACTCTTACAACTGCCATCTGGTTTCTGTACAAATTGTAAATAGCCTTTCGCTCCCTGTATTTTACCCCGGCCACCTTCAGAATTTGAAAGAGAGTATTCCAGTCAACATTGTCAAAAGCTTTCTCTATGTCTACAAATGCTAGAAACGTAGGTTTGCCCTTCCTTAATCTAGCTTCTAAAATAAGTCGTAGGGTCAGTGTTGCCTCACGTGTTCCAACGTTTCTACGGAATGCAAATTGATCTTCCCCGAGTTCGGCTTCTACTAGTTTTTCCACTCGTCTGTAAAGAATTCGCGTTAGTATTTTGTAGCTGTATTTTGCAGCTGTGACTTATTAATCTGACAGCTGTCATAGTGCCTTCAATGACTACCACAAGACCCGGGAAGCCTAGGTGAATGTCCTCCCACAGCATACGCCATGCATGTTTCAAGCAACCATTCACGTGGATGACACGGTATCCAAATGAGACAATGTTATATAACAGCTAATTTTTCTTCCACAAGACGAGAGTGTCTGGGCACTGTCATCCAACAAACAGAAAGCTGGTAGTAAACTACGCACCTCAAAAAACAACAGTTATCGTTGTTCATATGTACAGGTCGCCGCCATCACACCTCCAGTGACATATACAAAGTGTTCTCAATTCCTACTTGTACGGGCTGTAAGGGTTTAGGAGAGAGAGTTTTCTTAAGGAACCCATGTCCGGAAATGTATCGTTTGGAGATCAAATAAGTTAGAAAATGGGATGACTTTCCAGCTCTCGTTTCCCGACCCGTTACCCAATGACAGAGTTGTAGAACCCACATATCGAAAACATTTTCCGGATAGCCTCAATCCACCGCCTTTTGTCCTACGGCAGCAATGAGAAACTAGCAGGAAATTAATCCAATACATCTTGTTTGCTAGCGATTTCAGTTGAAAAAATACCGAATTTATTTTGGGAATCATGGAATAGTCCCGCCTTCAGCCTCTACAGTTTCATGAAGTTCCGTTACTTTGTGGCGCTATACTCAGTCTTCAAAGTAGGGTCTGTAACTAACGTCCTTTCTTAGCAGAGAGCTGTTATTTGGGGGGAAAGCACAGCATCACAGAAATCATAGGTGCTTCCAGAAAGAGCGGTGAGTCACTGCGCGAGGCCCTGTCGTTATCGCAAGAAGGTCGCGCAAGCCTGTCCGATTTCCCACGTGCCTGCCAGCTGTGAGTTCTGCAACGTGAGGTGATGGACGATTCACAATCAAACACCTCTCTGGTCAACTAGATGTATGCTGACACACACGTCCACCAGTTGGTGTACTGACTGATAGGTTCCCGTCGGTTTCCTCGCCGGCTGACAGAAGACTATAAAGTGCATCGAAGGACCACCAGTGCAGAACTTCTTGTGCGTTACGAGACTGAGCGTGATAATTTTTCTCGAAAACCGTTACAGGCGACGGATCATGGGTTCATCGCATCGAACCCGAAACTAAACGGCAATCCATGGAGTAGTGACACACCACTTCTCCTCCGAACAAAATGTTCAAATCCTCACCCCCAGCCGTTCTTCTGGGACTCTGAAAGCGTTACTCTGTTTGATTTACTCCCTACTGGTACAACGACCAAGAGTGAAGTGTATAGTGCTATCCTTAAGAAATTCAAGAAAAAAAATGCCAATGAATGTTACATTCTCCTTGACAACACGAGATCTCGCACAAGTCTCCTCAGCCGTGAGGAGCCCCCAGAACTGTAATCTTCATCCTTTCTACAGCCTGGACCTTGCACCTTCCATCTGTCTGGCACAGTGAAGGATGCACTCCGTCTGAATCAGTACGTAGATGATGCGGGGATTATTGATGCAACAAGACATTAGCTCCGATGTCGACCAGCAAAGTGCTGCCATGCGGACATACAAGCTCTCCCAGGCATAAGGTCGTTGCATTCAACGGAGAATATATTCGTAGCCAACAGAGCAGGAAACAATATGGTAAATAGGAACCCTGAATACAAACAACCTGCTATCAGAAAAAAAGTGAGTTGCATTACTTACTGATCGCCCCACGTGCATGCTCAACTGGAAGGGTTAGCTGTGGTGCTCCATAGACGCGGTCCAGCCTTTGAAGAACGTATGTATGAAAGCATGATTCTGAAATATACACGACTGGCCATTGAAACTGCCACACCACGAAGATGACGTGCTACAGACGCGAAATTTAACCTACAGGAAGAAGATGCTGTGATGTGCAAATGATTAGCTTTTCAGGGCATTCACACAAGGTTGGCGCGGCACCTACAACGTGCTGACATGAGGAAAGTTTCCAACCGATTTCTTATACACAAACAGCAGTTGACCGGCGTTACCTGGTGAAAAGTTATTGTGATGCCTCGTTTATGGAGGAGAAATGGGTACCATCACGTTTCCGACTTTGATAAAGGTCGGATTGTAGCCTATCGCGATTGAGGTTTATCGTATCGCGACATTGCTGCTTGCGTTGCTCGAGATCCAGTGACTGCTAGCAGAATATGGAATCGGTGGGTTCATGAGGGTTATAAGGAACGCCGTGCTGGATCCCAACGGCCTCGTATCACTAGCAGTCGAGATGACAGGCATTTTATCCGCGTGGCTGTAACGGATCGTGCAGCCACGTCTCGATCCCTGAGTCAACAGGTGGGAACGTTTGCAAAACAACCATCTGTACGAACATTTCGACGACGTTTGGAGCAGCATGGACTATCAGCTCGGAGACCATGGCTGCGATTACCCTTGACGCTGCATCACAGACGAGAGCGCCTGCGATGGTGTACTCAACGACGAACCTGGGTGCACGAATGGCAAACCGTCATTTTTTCGGATGAATCCAGGTTCTGTTTACAGCATCATGATAGTCGCATCCGTGTTTGGCGTCATCGCGGTGAACGTATACTGGAAGCGTGTATACGTTATCGCCATACTGGCGTATCACCCGGCGTGATGGTATGGGGAGCCATTGTTTACACGTCTCGGTCACCTCTTGTTCGCATTGACGCACTTAGAACAGTGGACGTTACTTTTCAGATGTGTTACGACCCGTGGTTCTATCCTTCATTCGATCCCTGCGAAACCCTACATTTCAGCAGGATAATGCACGACCGCATGTTGCAGGTCCTGTACGGGCTTTTCTGGTCACACAAAATGTTCGACTGCTGCCCTGGCCAGCACGTACTCCAGATCTCTCACCAATTGGTCTGGTCAATGGTGGCCGAGCAACTGGCTCGTCACAATACGCCAGTCACTACTCTTTATGAACTATGGTATAATGTTGAAGCTGCATGGGCAGCTGTACCTGTATACGCCATCCAAGCCCTGTTTGACTCAATACCCAGGCATATAAAGGCCGTTATTACGGCCAGAGGTTGTTGTCCTGGGTACTGATTTCTCTGGATCTATGTACCCAAATTGTGTGAAAATGGAATCACGTGTCAGTTCTAGTATAATATATTTGTCCAATGAATACCCGTTTATCATCTGCGTTTCTTCTTGGTGTAGCATTTTTAATGGCCAGTAGTGTATCCTGCGAATCCAACAGCATGATAACCACATGAAGGAGTCCTGTAGAGTGCTCATTGTCCTTGCTGTTGGCATACAGTGAAGCGGGACATTTAAAAGTGATCCGATTTGAAACTTATTTTGCATGCTTACGGTGCTTTTCTGAACGAGAATGCCTTATCAAAACATTATATACTAAGTCCTCTCTTCTTCCTCTAGGAGCTTGTATTAGAAATTGTGAAATACCATACAGTTTGTTCGCAACACCCTGAACGAGGGTCTTTAGGTTACGAGATTTCTGTTTATGGTTGCTGGCAACATTCGCAGTGTAAAAATTCCGTGCTTGTGTGCGCCATAGCTATACAAAGTGCCTTGTCGCACTAGTTATCAGACGTTAAGTCCCAACACGACGTAACCAATGAATAACTTCGGTCCTCCCACACCGCCACTCTCTTCACTGCTGTCAATATGCTGGAATTCACAGGCGTAGTTTGGTTTCTCTGCTCTCCACATTCTCCGCCCACTTCTCGCTGCCCTGAAAAAACGGTGAAGACGTCGCGATGTAGTGAAGAAATTATACGTACCTGTAACATCCGCCCCAAAAGAGATCACTTCAGCATGCTGTATTGCGCCTGGCCATCGCAGGATGATCGATCTGGTTTTGTCAATAAATATCGCAGGACGTTTCGTTCGGTTTATTGTCGCCTTCTGTAGCAAGTTATATCCGGTAGTGCCGATGAAGTTGTGGCATTTCCAGTGGCGTACCTTTCACGCCATTTCAAATTGTTCAAATGACTGTAAGCACTATGGGACTGAACATATGAGGTCATCAGTCCCCTAGACTGAGAACTACTTAAGCCTAACTAACCTAAGGTCATCATACACATCCATGCCCGATGCAGGATTCGAGACTGCGACCGTAGCAGCAGTGCGGTTTCGGACTTAAGCGCCTATAACCGCTCGGCCACAGCGGCCGGCTCGCGCCATTTCAATTGGAGCCTGCATGTTGAAGCAGTTGAAGATGCAGTTTCTTCTTATCTTACATAGACGGCCTCACAAAACAGAGGACAGCCTGTTGTCGTGACTGTTTTAACCATCGAAATGTAGGGCTCCACTTCTTTTCCTTTTCTTTTTTTGTTTTGTTTTTTAGTGAAACTATGGGGCTTTTGTCCAGAATAGTTGTTTTAGACGAGTTCTGCTATTCTTTATGTGTTACGCACGAGACAGTGCGCTGTCACCTAATTCTTCGTTTCCGAAAGAACATTGTAGACTCTGAGGACATTTCAAATTTATACTACTACTACACTGTATAAAGCACACACTTCAGCATATATCCCAGTACACTTGAGCTTCGATTCCGCCATAACCAGAAACCCAGTGCATTAAGATCGGGAGAACAAACTAACCAACATGGTGGACTTACTTGATGAATCTATTCCCGATAACACGCCTGTGTGAGGTGGTCTCAAACATTCCGGATAAACTGGACTAATTCTCTATCGTGCAAAAACCACACCGCCGGCTGTTTTGGGATGGTAGCTCATCTGGTAGAACGGCGGAGTCATTTGACAGGAACTGACGATGTCATGTACCAATCAGCCGGTTTGGTAGTATGTGAGTTCCCATTAGCCTAACGCCAACAATTCCTGACCTCACGCTAATTAAAGATAAGCACTGATGCCATGTTTCTTTAACTGCATGTAGGTCTGCATCAGCATAAACAATTTGGTTATAGAAGTTGACGATACCATCTTGAATTAAACCAGCCTCACCTGTGAACATATCTTTTTTGCGACAGGTGTATCTTCACATCATCTTTCCAACAGCCATTGTCAGAACTGCATTCTGGCAGGCTGATCTTCTGGTCGATTGGCTTGAACACATTGCACATGAAATGGGTGCAGCAATAGCTCATGCTAGATGCCGAAATTCTGTGTACGCTAGTGACAGGATCTTCTCCCATTCACGCTGAAGCCATCCGCTGGAAAAGACGGCTGAATTAATGTGCAGATAGTAGGCTGCATTACGGATATTTTTGAGCATATAAGACACGGGCTTGACGGTTACTTCCATTTACCGGGCCGTAACAGATTATGTCTGCAATCTCCCGTGTAAAACAAGTCTTACAGTCTGCTGGTAAAACTATAACGTAAAAGCACATCACAAACTTATCACGACACAACTTGGTTCCATTAGTTAACTGTTTACACTAATAACACTAACACATGCTTATGGCATGCTGTATCCGTTGCAACAAAAGGGGAATGTGTCGTCATTTGTTTATTGCGTTTTGTAGGTCGTTCATAAGACAACGAACTCGCAGTAAGAAAGATTTATTTTGCAGTAGCGAAAATGAACGAGTGTTCATAGATATGAGATGTGCATTTTATACCAAGCTAAAACTTTTATGTCAAATGTTACATATTAACCTACGAGACATATTCCATGTACACTACTGGCCATTAAAATTGCTGCACCACGTGCTACAGACGCGAAATTTAACCGACAGGAAGAATATGCTGCGATATGCAAATGATTAGGTTTTCAGAGCATTAACACAAGGCTGGCGCCGGTGGCGACACCTACAACGTGCTGACACGAGGAAAGTTTCCAATCGACTTCTCACACACAAACAGCAGTTGATCGGCGTTGCCTGGTGAAACGTTGTTGTGATGCCTCGTGTAAGGAGGAGAAATGCCTACCATCACGTTTCCGCCTATCGCGATTGAGGTTTATCGTATCGTGACATTGCTCGAGATATTGTTCGAGATCCAATGACTGTTAGCAGAATATGGAATCAGTGGGTTGAGGAGGGTTATACGGAACGCCGTGCTGGATCCCAACGGCCTCGTATCACTATCAGTCGAGTTGACAGGCATCTTATCCGCATCGCTGTAACGGATCATGCAGCCACGTCTCGATCCCTCAGTCAACAGATGGGGACGTTTGAAAGACAACAACCATCTGCACGAACAGTTCGACGACGTTTGTACCAGCATGGACTATCAGCTCGGAGACAATGGCGTCGGTTACCCTTGACGCTGCATCACAGACAGGAGCGTCTGCGATGGTGTACTCAACGACGAACTGGGTGCACGAATGGCAAAACGTCATTTTTTCAGATGAATCCAGGTTCTGTTTAGAGCATCGTCATGGTCGCATCTTTGTTTGGCGACATCGCGGTGGACGCACATTGGAAGCGTGTATTCGTCATCGCCATACTGGCGTATCACCGGCGTGATGGTATGCGGTGCCATTGGTTACAGGTATCGGTCACCTCTTGTTCGCATTGACGGCACTTTGAACAGTGGACGTTACATTTCAGATGTTTTACGACCCGTGGCTCTACCCTGCCTTCGATCCCTGCGAAACACTACATTTCAGCAGGATAATGCACGACCGCATGTTGCAGGTCCCGTACGGGCCTTTCTGGGTACAGAAAATGTTCGACTACTGCCCTGGCCAGCACATTCTCCAGATCTCTCACCAATTGAAAACGTCTGGTCAATGGTGGCTGAGCAACTGGCTTGTCACAATATGCCAGTCACTACTCTTGGTGAACTGTGGTATGGCGTTGAAGCTGCATGGGCAGCTGTACCTGTACACGCCATCCAAACTCTGGTTGACTCAATGCCCAGGCGTATCAAGGCCGTTACTACGGCCAGAGGTGGTTGTTCTGGGTACTGCTTTCTCAGTATCTATGCTCTGAAATTACATGAAAATGTAATCACATGTCAGTTCAATTATAATATATGTGTCCAATGAATACCCTTTTATCATCTGCATTTATTCTTGGTGTAGCAATTTTAATGGCTAGTAGTGTATATGCTCTATCTTACAGACCTGAAGAATACAGCATAGTGTGTTGAAACCGGTTATCTTAAATTATATATATATATATATATATATATATATATATATATACTCGTGTATATATATATATATATATATATATATATATATATATATATATATATATATATATAATACGATCGTGGTTGCTGAATGCTGTTTGGCAAATATATAGCTCTTCAGTTCTCTCACAATCAGAAAATTCAGTCATTTTAGTAGCCATGTTATCCAGATTTTTTTTATCACTTTGGTCCACCTCTCATGATATGGAATACCTGTCTTTTATTTACACCCTGTGCATGTAACGTTTATATATGGGGTCTCAAAAAGATTTGGCTGATTTCACAATATGTCTTCGGTATGGACGGACGTAGAAACTTGGGAAAGAATTCAGCTTAAGCATAGGAACAGAAATTTTTTATTTCCCACAAAACTATACGATGTTACAAGACTATATCTTCCACTTGATGCACGGCAAGCATCCAGTCAGTTGTCACATTCGCTCTTTATTAGCATTACTGATGGCGGATTTCAACTGCAGTGAATTCCTTCATGTTAAAGTTCACCAGAGTTTCTGGAATACACGTACCGTTGGATCCGATACCAGTGCTGTAGCCCGACCTCCATACAAACTTATGGCCGCTCCTTTACTGAGGCACTGAGAAGTTACACTGCCATACTCTCGAAAAATAGCATACTGAACAGTAGTAACCGAATTGCACCGTTAAACGGCTATCAGTTCAGTTACTCCTGCGCAGTATGCTCTTCTTCGATGTTATGGCACTGCACCTCCTCAATGCCTCAATAGCAGCCGTGAGGGTGTAAGGATCTCAGCTTACACCATTGGTGTCCAGGGCGACAGATGCCGTGGTTCTTTTGTTCTGATAACTTTTGGTGGAGTTCGATGAACTGCGATGCCTTTTATCAACTGCAGTTAATACAGTCATAAATGTCCCACAGTCAGCTTGTAGACGAATTCTGCAACAAGGAGAGCTTCCTGTAGCGAAGACTAGTGAAAACTTTGCGTGAGATGGAGTGAGGAGGAAACTTAGCAGTTGCAACAGGGACAGCTTCTTGTAGCGATTACTTGTGAAACGTTTGGTGAGATGGAGTGAGGAGGAACAGTAGCAGAGAGCGCCATTTTCAGCCGCCCGTAGACACAACTTTTGGGACGGACAGCAAAGGTTGCTATCGGGCAGGTAAAAAGTTTTGCCCCTATTCTTGGAAAACCGTGAGACGCCGTTAAATGGGCAACTCCTACACAACAAACTTAATGTTTAAGAACATAAGAAGGACGGACTTTGGTTCATTTGGAAGTTTTCCCACAGTGACTGACAGCACAACAGTGCCGAAAGGAAGCTCCCATATTGGCTAAAGAAAGAAAGAGCGAGTAACGACTTTTTCCGAGGAAACAGTTAAGAAGAATTTCCCTGCTTAACAAAGTTACAAGACTGTATAAAAGACAGGTCAGGCGTGCACTACACACCGGAAGCAGCTACTAGGGTAGCAGAGTACGTGTGGCGTGCACACGGGGGTTTTTTAGGTTAGAGGGACCCCCCCTTGGGCGAAACGATAAAATACCTGACGGCTTACCAGAGAGGACATTATCATCGTTGATAAAGAATGTCCGTCCTCAGAGACCAAAAACAGGAAAAGTTAACGTAATATTGGTAAACTGCAGGAGTATCCAGGGCAAGGTTCCTGAATTAGTATCTCTTATTGAAGGAAATAGTGCGCATATAGTATTAGGAACGGAAAGTTGGTTAAAACCGGAAGTGAACAGTAACGAAATCCTAGACACAGAATGGAATATATACCGCAAGGATAGGATAAACGCCAATGGTGGAGGAGTATTTATAGCAGTAAAAAATTCAATAATATCCAGTGAAGTTATTAGCGAATGCGAATGTGAAATAATCTGGGTTAAGTTAAGTATCAAAGGTGGGTCAGATATGATAGTCGGATGCTTCTATAGACCACCTGCATCAGCAACCGTAGTAGTTGAGCGCCTCAGAGAGAACCTGCAGAACGTCGTGAAGAAGTTTCGTGATCATACTATTGTAATAGGAGGAGACTTCAATCTACCAGGTATAGAATGGGATAGTCACACAATCAGAACTGGAGCCAGGGACAGAGACTCTTGTGACATTATCCTGACTGCCTTGTCCGAGAATTACTTCGAGCAGATAGTTAGAGAACCAACTTGTGAAGCTAACGTTTTAGACCTCATAGCAACAAATAGACCGGAACTTTTCGACTCCGTGAATGGAGAAGAGGGTATCAGTGATCATAAGTCAGTGGTTGCATCAATGACTACAAGTGTAATAAGAAATGCCAAGAAAGGAAGGAAAATATATTTGCTTAACAAGAGTGATAGGGCACAAATCGCAGAATATCTGAGTGACCACCATCAAACGTTCATTTCTGAGGAAGAGGATGTGGAACAAAAATGGAAAAAATTCAGAAACATCGTCCAGTACGCCTTAGATAAGTTCGTACCGACTAAGGTCCAAAGCGAGGGGAAAGATCCACCGTGGTATAACAATCATGTACGAAAGGTACTACGGAAACAAAGAAAGCTTCATCATAGGTTTAAGAGTAGTCGAATCATAGCTGATAAGGAAAAACTGAACGAAGCGAAAAAGAGCGTAAAGAGAGCAATGAGAGAAGCATTCAACGAATTCGAACATAAAACATTGGCAAACAATCTAAACAAGAACCCTAAAAAGTTTTGGTCATATGTAAAATCGGTAAGCGGATCTAAATCCCCTATTCAGTCACTCGTTGACCAAGATGGAACCGAAACAGAGGACGACCGAAGAAAGGCAGAAATACTGAATTCAGTGTTCCGAAACTGTTTCACTGCGGAAAATCGTAACACGGTCCCTGACTTCAGCCGTCGCACGGACGCCAAAATGGAAAATATTGAAATAAACGATATCGGAATTGAAAAACAACTGCTATCACTTAGTAGCGGAAAAGCATCCGGACCAGACGAGATACCCTTAAGATTCTACAGTGATTATGCTAAAGAACTTGCCCCCTTTCTATCAGCAATTTATCGTAGATCGCTGGAAGAACGTAAAGTACCTAGAGACTGGAAGAAAGCGCAGGTCGTTCCCATTTTCAAGAAGGGTCATAAATCAGATGCGAATAATTATAGGCCTATTTCGCTTACGTCAATCTGTTGTAGAATAATGGAACATGTTTTGTGTTCTCGTATTATGACGTTCTTAGATAATAAAAATCTCCTTCATCATAACCAACATGGATTCCGCAAACAGAGATCATGTGAAACTCAGCTCGCCCTATTTGCCCAAGAAATTCACAGTGCCGTAGACACTGGCGAGCAGATTGATGCCGTATTCCTGGACTTCAGGAAGGCATTTGATACGGTTCCGCACTTACGTTTAGTGAAAAAAATACGAGCTTACGGAATATCGGACCAGGTTTGTGATTGGATTCAGGATTTCCTAGAAGAAAGAACACAACATGTCATTCTTAACGGTTCAAAATCTGCAGATGTAGAGGTAATTTCGGGAGTACCGCAGGGAAGCGTGATAGGACCTTTATTGTTTACAATATACATAAATGACTTAGTTGACAACATCGGTAGCTCCGTGAGGCTATTTGCAGATGACACGGTTGTCTACAAGAAAGTAGCAACATCAGAAGACTCGTACGTACTCCAGGAGGACCTGCAGAGGATTAATGCATGGTGCGACAGCTGGCAGCTTTCCCTAAACGTAGATAAATGTAATATAATGCGCATACATAGGGGCAGAAATCCATTCCAGTACGATTATGCCATAGGTGGTAAATCATTGGAAGCGGTAACGACCGTAAAATACTTAGGAGTTACTATCCGGAGCGATCTGAAGTGGAATGATCACATAAAACAAATAGTGGGAAAAGCAGGCGCCAGGTTGAGATTCATAGGAAGAATTCTAAGAAAATGTGACTCATCGACGAAAGAAGTAGCTTACAAAACGCTTGTTCGTCCGATTCTTGAGTATTGCTCATCAGTATGGGACCCTTACCAGGTTGGATTAATAGAAGAGATAGACATGATCCAGCGAAAAGCAGCGCGATTCGTCATGGGGACATTTAGTCAGCGCGAGAGCGTTACGGAGATGCTGAACAAGCTCCAGTGGCGGACACTTCAAGAAAGGCGTTACGCAATACGGAGAGGTTTATTATCGAAATTACGAGAGAGCACATTCCGGGAAGAGATGGGCATTACTACCGCCCACATATATCTCGCGTAATGATCACAACGAAAAGATCCGAGAAATTAGAGCAAATACGGAGACTTACAAGCAGTCGTTCTTTCCACGCACAATTCGTGAATGGAACAGGGAAGGGGGGATCAGATAGTGGTACAATAAGTACCCTCCGCCACACACCGTAAGGTGGCTCGCGGAGTATAGATGTAGATGTAGATGTAGATGAATCTGCCCTCTTAGAGAATCTTTTTTAGTGGTCGGAGGTCGCAAGAAATAGAATCCGGCCAATCACGGCAAGCTCGTAACGAAAACCGAGATAAAGCGAGGCTTCCTCGACAGACGCCGTCGCACAGTACAATGAGTATCCATTTGGCTCTTCTCTCCGCCTGGTGGTCTTGTAGGACTTCTCCTTACAATGCCGTCTTAAAAGGAAATACGTTGGCACTACTGTAGATTGAGGTCGCAGCATTTCTGTTACCAACAGATATAATACGGTGATACCGAGCCTCTTCTGCTTGAAATGGAGGGAAAATAGCATCAGTTACATCTTAGAGTCTTACTCTAGCGATTTAGCTTACAAATCATGAAATGTTTGCTTCCTATGTCCGCAACAGATGCGAGGTACCATCTTCCAAGATTCTAAGTGTTGCCGTCACCATATCTATTTTTCACTAACTCATTTCACAGCGATCACTTAGTAAGTACGTAATTTATTTTCAGTTTTTGCGCCGGCCGTTACGTTCGCACACCCCTAGCTTTGTCGCGATATTTCCACAGTATGTCCTTACCAAACATTATTGAGAAATAAGCATTTTGCCATAATTTTGAAGTGTCGAGACGGTAAATAAAACCAAATGATTGCTTAAAGAAACACAAATCACGTTCAAGCTTAACATTCGTACAAGTTGCTGACAAGAATATCTGCAGAAGAAGTGAAAAGAATATTGAGAATGCCTTAGATATCGATCAGTTTTTAGGAAACGTAAAGGCGCATTATAATGGATGCAATACTGAAGAAACATCAAGACATGCTCATAGATGTTCAAAAAAAAAAAAAATGTTCGACAATATAAAAATGTGTAAGATGTTCGAAATTCTGAGAAAAAGAGAGTAAGCTATAGGGAAAGGAGGATTATGTACAATATGTACAAGACTCGAGAGATACCAGAAAAAGAACGAAAATTAAATGTAGTGTAAGAGAGGGAAGGTCGACAAAGCAGCTCTATATGGCACAGAAACTGGTAATTCGAGTAGAAAACGATGAAACTGAAGAGACGACCACTAGGAGAAATGTGAGACCGAATTGCTGTATGTCACCAGCATTTTTAAATACACTCCTGGAAATGGAAAAAAGAACACATTGACACCGGTGTGTCAGACCCACCATACTTGCTCCGGACACTGCGAGAGGGCTGTACAAGCAATGATCACCCGCACGGCACAGCGGACACACCAGGAACCGCGGTGTTGGCCGTCGAATGGCGCTAGCTGCGCAGCATTTGTGCACCGCCGCCGTCAGTGTCAGCCAGTTTGCCGTGGCATACGGAGCTCCATCGCAGTCTTTAACACTGTTAGCATGCCGCGACAGCGTGGACGTGAACCGTATGTGCAGTTGACGGACTTTGAGCGAGGGCGTATAGTGGGCATGCGGGAGGCCGGGTGGACGTACCGCCGAATTGCTCAACACGTGGGGCGTGAGGTCTCCACAGTACATCGATGTTGTCGCCAGTGGTCGGCGGAAGGTGCACGTGCCCGTCGACCTGGGACCGGACCGCAGCGACGCACGGATTCACGCCAAGACCGTAGGATCCTACGCAGTGCCGTAGGGGACCGCACCGCCACTTCCCAGCAAATTAGGGACACTGTTGCTCCTGGGGTATCGGCGAGGACCATTCGCAACCGTCTCCATGAAGCTGGGCTACGGTCCCGCACACCGTTAGGCCTTCTTCCGCTCACGCCCCAACATCGTGCAGCCCGCCTCCAGTGGTGTCGCGACAGGCGTGAATCGAGGGACGAATGGAGACGTGTCGTCTTCAGCGAAGAGAGTCGCTTCTGCCTTGGTGCCAATGATGGTCGTATGCGTGTTTGGCGCCGTGCAGGTGAGCGCCACAATCAGGACTGCATACGACCGAGGCACACAGGGCCAACACCCGGCATCATGGTGTGGGGAGCGATCTCCTACACTGGCCGTACACCACTGGTGATCGTCGAGGGGACACTGAATAGTGCACGGTACATCCAAACCGTCATCGAACCCATCGTTCTACCATTCCTAGACCGGCAAGGGAACTTGCTGTTCCAACAGGACAATGCACGTCCGCATGTATCCCGTGCCACCCAACGTGCTCTAGAAGGTGTAAGTCAACTACCCTGGCCAGCAAGATCTCCGGATCTGTCCCCCATTGAGCATGTTTGGGACTGGATGAAGTGTCGTCTCACGCGGTCTGCACGTCCAGCACGAACGCTGGCCCAACTGAGGCGCCAGGTGGAAATGGCATGGCAAGCCGTTCCACAGGACTACATCCAGCATCTCTACGATCGTCCCTATGGGAGAATAGCAGCCTGCATTGATGCGAAAGGTGGATATACACTGTACTAGTGCCGACATTGTGCATGCTCTGTTGCCTGTGTCTATGTGCCTGTGGTTCTGTCAGTGTGATCATGTGATGTATCTGACCCCAGGAATGTGTCAATAAAGTTTCCCCTTCCTGGGACAATGAATTCACGGTGTTCTTATATCTATTTCCAGGAGTGTATATATTTTGAGAAGCTAACCAATAAAGGCTTGGAAAAATCAATAAGGACTTATAGTGGGACGACAAAAAAGAAAATCACGAAGTACGCTGATGATATGGGTGTTCTAGCAGGAACGGAGGAAGAGCTCCAGAAAATGGTAGAAAACAGAAAAAAAAAGAAGTAATGAGAAGTAACAGAGAATAGCTAGAAACTTAACTTCAGAATTGGGTATCACGAAGAAGACGAAGCTAATTTTCTACTTCGGAAACAAAATAACCTATGACAGACGGAACAAGAAAGACGTATGAAGCAGGCTAGCACAAGCAAAGAAGACATTCCTAGCCAATCAACATAGGTCTTAATTGGAGGAAGACATTTTTTGAGGGTGTGCGCTAGGACCACAGCATTGTATGAGAGTGTATCATAGACAGTGAGAAAACTGGATCAGTGTCTGAGATGTGGTGCTAAAGAAGAATGTTGGCAATAGTTGTACTGACAAGGTAATGAATGAGGAGGTTCTCCACAGAATCGACAATGGAAAGAACTTATGGGAAAAGCTGACAATCAGATGGGCAGTGTGATAGCAGATGGGTTACCTCCATGGTACTAGAAGGAGCTGTGGGGGGTAAAAGCTGTAGGGAGACAGGGATTTGAATAAGTACAACGTTGGCTGAAAGAGTTTGGCACAGGAGGGGAATTCGTGGAGGGTAGCGTCAAACCGGTCAGAAGACCGATAACTCAATAACAATAACAATAATAGTAACGAATGTCGCAAAACGCCTGTGTTAGTCCACGAACCCACGCGAATTGTAAATGGTTGGGAAAACACACTTGACCTCTTACCCACAAACAATCCAGAGCTAATAGAGAGCATAATGACTGATACAGAGATTAGGGATTAGTAATCACAAGGTCGTTAGAGCTAGGCTCAATACCGTTTCTTCCAAATCCACCAGAAACAAACGCAAAATAATTTTATTTAAAAAAGCGGATAAAGTGTCACCAGAAGCCTTCCTAAGAGACAATCTACATTTCTTCCGAACTGACTATAAAATTGTAGACGAGATGTGGCTCAAATTCAAAGATATAGTAGCAACAGCAATTGAGAGATTCATACCTCATAAATTGGTAAGAGATGGAACTCATCCCCCATGGTACACAAAACAGGTGCGAACGCTGTTGCTGAGGCAACTGAAAAACCATGCGAAGTTCAAAAGAACGCGAAATCCCGAAGATTGGTTAAAATTTATAGATGCGCGAAATTTGGAACGGACTTCAATGCGAGATGCCTTTAATAGATTCCACAAGGAAACATTGTCTCGAAATTTGGTAGAAAATCCGAAGAAATTCTGGTCGTATGTAAAGTACACAAGCGGCAAGACGCAGTCAATACCTTCGCTGCGCACTGCCGATGGTACTGTTACCGACGACTGTGCCGCTAAAGCGGAGTTATTGAACGCAGTTTTCCGAAATTCCTTCACCAGGGAAGACGAATGGAATATTCCAGAATTTGAAACACGAACAGCTGCTAGCATGAGTTTCTTAGAAGTAGATACCTTAGGGGTAGCGAAGCAACTCAAATCGCTTGATACGGGCAAGTCTTCTGGTCCAGATTGTATACCGATTAGGTTCCTTTCAGATTACGCTGATACAGTAGCTCTCTACTTAGGAATCATATACAACCGCTCGCTCACCGATAGATCTGTACCCACAGGTCGCACCAGTGTTTAAGAAGGGTAGTAGGAGTAATCCATCGAACTACAGACCTATATCATTGACGTCGGTTTGCAGTAGAGTTTTGGAGCATATACTGTATTCAAACATTATGAATCACCTCGAAGGGAAAGATCTATTGATACGTAATCAGCATGGTTTCAGAAAACATCGTTCTTGTGCCACGCAGCTGGCTCTTTATTCGCACGAAGTAATGGCCGCTATCGACAGGGGATCTCAGGTTGATTCCGTATTTCTGGATTTCCGGAAAGCTTTTGACACCGTTCCTCACAAGCGACTTCTAATCAAGCTGCGGGCCTATGGGGTACCGTCTCAGTTGTGCGACTGGATTCGTGATTTCCTGTCAGGAAGGTCGCAGTTCGTAGTAATAGACGGCAAATCATCGAGTAAAACTGAAGTGATATCAGGTGTTCCCCAGGGAAGCGTCCTGGGACCTCTGCTGTTCCTGACCTATATAAACGACCTGGGTGACAATCTGAGCAGTTCTCTTTGGTTGTTAGCAGATGATGCTGTAATTTACCGTCTAGTAAGGTCATCGAGCCGCATCGTTCTCCTACGCTCTGTAAAGAAGCATGGGACTTCATTTCATTTCAAGGTCATCGGAAGACCAGTATCAGTTACAAAGCAATATAGAAAAGATTTCTGTATGGTGTGGCAGGTGGCAGTTGACGCTAAATAACGAAAAGTGTGAGGTGATCCACATGAGATCCAAAAGAAATTCGTTGGAATTCGATTACTCGATAAACAGTACAATTCTCAATGCTGTCAACTCAACTAAGTACCTGGGTGTTAAAATTACGAACAACTTCAGTTGGAAAAACCACATAGATAATACTGTGTGTAAGGCGAACCAAAGGTTGCGTTTCATTGGCAGGACACTTAGAAGATGCAACAAGTCCACTAATGACACAGCTTACACTACACTCGTTCGTCCTGTGTTAGAATATTGCTGCGCGGTGTGGGATCCTTACCAGGTGGGATTCACGGAGGACATCGAAAGGGTGCAGAAAAGGGCAGCTCGTTTTGTATTATCACGTATAGGGGAGAGAGTGTGGCAGATATGATACGCGAGTTGGGTTGGAAGTCATTAAAGCAAAGACGTTTTTCGTCGCGGCGAGATCTATTTACGAAATTTCAGTCACCAACTTTCTCTTCCGAATGCGAAAATATTATGTTGAGCCCAACCTACATAGGTAGGAACGATCATCAAAATAAAATAAGAGAAATCAGAGCTCGAACAGAAAGGTTTAGGTTTTCGTTTTTCCCGCGCGCTGTTCGGGAGTGGAATGGTAGAGAAATAGTATGATTGTGGTTCGAAGAACCCTCTGCCAAGCACTTAAATGTGAATTGCAGAGTAGTCATGTAAATGTAGATGTAGATGCATATACACAGATGGAGGTACACAAGTTTTCAAGGGCAGTGAATTGGCATACTGTCACTTGTGCTCAGGTGAGTCATGTGAAGAGATTTTCGATCTGATTATGGCCGCATGATCGGAATGAACAGACTTTGAACGCGAAATGGTAGTCGGAGATAGACGCCTTCGGAAATCGTTAGCGAATTCAATATTTAGTGACTCGCAGTATCAAGAGTGTGCCAAGGTATTACCTCTCACTACGTACAAGCAGTGGCCGACGGCCTTCGCTTAACGACCGAGAGCAGCGGCGTTTGTGTAGAGCTGTCGTTACTATCAGACAAGCAACACTGCGTGAGATAACCGCAGAAATAAATGTGGGACTTACGACGAACGTATCCGTTAGGACAGTGCGCCGAAATCTGGCGTTAATGGGCTACGGCAGTAGATGACAGACGCGAGTACCTTTGCTGACAGCACATCTTCTTCAACGCCTCTCCTAGGCTCGTGAGCACATCGCTTGGACACTAGACGACTGGGAAGTCGTGACCTAGTGAGATGAGTCACGATTTCAGTTGATAAGAGCTGATAGTAGGGTTTGAGTGTGGCGCAGACTCCACGAAGCCATGCGCCCAGTTTGTCAACAATGCACTGTATATTCTGGGTGTGGCTCCATAATGGTGTGGGCAGTGTTTCCATGAAATAGACAGGGTCTTCAGGTCAAACTGAACCGATTATAGACTGGAAAAGGTTATGTTCGGCTGTCTGGAGAACACTTGCAGCCATTCATAGCCTTCATGTTGGCTACCAACGACGGAGTATTTGTGGATAACAATGCGCCCTGTCACTCGACCGCAGTTGTTCGCAATTGGTTTGGAGAATATTCTTGATAGTTCAAGAGAATGATTTGGCCACCCGGATACATCCTATCGAACATTCATGAGTCATAATGGAGAGGTCAGTTCATGCACAAAATCCTGCACCAGCAACACTTTCGCAATTGTGGACGGCTACTGAGGCTGGGGACTTTCATCGACTTGTTCAGTCCATTCCACGTCGAGTTGCTGCACTACGCCTGACAAACGGAGAGTTTAATTCCTCCGCGACTGAGAACCTTGCCTTCATGGTAGCTGACACCTCTTACGTAAGGTAAGCGAGCGACAAGAAGGGTTTCTTCCATGTCTTTGTCTGTTTTGTCCTCGTGTCCTCGCTGTACCTCGTAGATCGTTGTATGTGTTACGCAATGTTATCTTGAGCTCTTCCAGTTCATGTAGTTAGCATCACTCATCCAGGAGCTTGGGCTGTCAGCGTACATAGCACAGCAGACTTTTGTGCTGAATGGTGGTGAGAATCTGGATGCAGGTACCTGTTGTGTGCGTCAGAATCCTGGAGGCCTTACAACGAGGTGACAAAAGTCGTAGGATATCTACCAGTTATTTACTAGAGTTGTCATCGAATCATCTACCAGAGTAGCACAGGCAATAGACTACCAAACAGCCACCCTCCTCCATAGCAAACTCACTTCAAATTATCCAGTGGCATCCGAGGTATATGACGTCGGTAGTCCCCGAAATAGCCAACATATAGGGGAAGATATTCACCAGTTTTCAGCAGTTAACCACCGTGAAGAGGCCTGCGGCAAAATCAGTCGTATTGGCGGCTGTTTAGCTGCTTTAATGTTTTATAATGACACAGCCTAACACTGAAAATTGTTTTATTCAAAATTACGTAAGACAACTTTCTTCTGTGCGGTAATCAAAATTTATGATTTACTCTCGTATAGGGAAAAACTTGTATGTGCTTTGGGGACTTACAACCTGATGTACATTGATCAACCAGAACATTATGACGACCTACCTAATAGCCGCTTTTGTGGACTCTTGGCACGGAAAACAGCGGCGTCGCTTCGTGGCATGGAAGAAATGAGGCGGATATTCCGGGGAGGGTGGCGATCACGCCACGTTGTCACATCCCAGATGTGTTCTATGACGAGCTGGGGAACCAGCATATCACTTGGAACTCTTGTGTTCCTCGAACCACTGCATCACACTCCATGTGGCATGGTGCATTATCTGGTTGAAAAAGGCCATTTTTGTCGGGAAACAAAATCCTCGTGAAACCGTGTACGTGGTCTGCAACCATCGTATTATACTCCTTGGCACTTATAGTGCCTTGCACGAACTCCACTGTAACCGTGGATGCTCAGGTGTATATTCCACAGAGCCTAATGGAGCCGCCCGCCGTGCAGGTGACAAAGAGCTGTTCCCCTGGAAGACAACAGATTCGCACACTCCCATAAGCGTGATGAAGAAGACAGCGGAATTCATCAGGCCATGCAACGCACTGCCATTGCGCCAACGTCCAGTGCCGATGTTCACGTGCCCACTTCACTTGTAATTACCGACGTCATGGTGTTAACATTGGCACTTGCATGGATCATCTGCTGCGGTGGCCTATTGTCAGGACTGTTCGGGCACTGTGTCTTCAGACACGCTTGCACTTTGCCCAGCATTAAAGACTAAAAATGCCTCTGAGCACTATGGTACTTCTGAGGTCATCAGTCCCCTAGAACTTAGAACTATGTAAACCTAACTAACCTAAGGACATCACACACATCCATGTCTGAAGCAGGATTCGAACTTGCGACCGTAGCAGTCACGTGGTTCCGGACTGAATCGCCTAGAACCGCTCGGCCAAAGCGGCCGGCCATTAAAGTCTGATGATAGTTCCGCCACAGTTACCCGCCTGTCCTGTTTTACCAGTGTGTTCAGCCTAAGACGTCCGACATCTGTAATGAGGGGCGGTCGCCCAACCCCACGACGTCCGGACGCGATTTCACCTTTGTTTCGCCACGTGTTGAAGACACTCGTCAGAGCACTTCACGAACATCTGACAAGTGGTGCAGTTCCCGAAGTGCTAGTGCCAAGCCTCCGGGCAGTCATAATCTGCCCTCAGTCAGACAGTTCGAGGGCCTTTCCCATTCTACAAAGGACAGCTTGCACACTGATATTACATGCCTCTTGACTATGCCTGAGCAGAAGTCGTTCCTCGACAAGTTACGCTGTCTTCTGGACGGGCTTATATCTATAGCAGGTCAGTGATCATAATGTTCTGGCAGATCAGTGAATTCAGATCTGCTGCGATGACTCACTAAGGAGATGAAATTTTTTATAATATTGTAACTCGTATGTTGTCATAAGAACAGAATCACTCCCATAAGCAATGAATGGAAAAGTTCTGGACTTATAAGCTATGTATTAAGTATAAACACTGAAGGCCCAAAATTAGTTTGGCAACATAATCTGACGACCCATAATGATTAACGGAATAGTCACACACGCACGAACACACACACACACACATACACTTATATATAAGTATATATAAGTTCGTAGGCTTCCACAGCCGGTGTCATTTTGGATAAGCCGATTTTAAATAAATTGTAAACTACTAAAACAACTAAACTGCTGAACTTTTTTTTATTATTATTTTTTTTAGATCTAATTTTGTTCTATATTGTTCGTTGAATTCTTCGTGGCGGACGTCCGATGACACTCGTTCAGGTGATCGTTAATTCGTTCACTCAGTTGTTCTATTACAGAGGGTAGCTAAACCCTCTGACCGAACACGCTGAGCTACCGTGCCGGCAGCCCTTCGAACGATTTGCTGCGGTTTTCTTCAGGCCAGCAAAACACCCAAAATATTTTATCGAGGAAACATACTCAAATGAATTCAATGCAGCTGAAACTGGATTTTGCATAGGTATCATTTGACACTAAGCAGTAAGTAATGAGTAATCAAGAAACTGACCAGAAACTAAGTAAGTGTTGGATTTCTTCTTAGGGCACACCAAAATCAAAGCATATTTCATGAATATCATTTCTATGTAATACCTCAGTACGATGCCAGATCACTCCGAAGCACATTTACTAAGTACCAACTGTCGTAACTGCATTCATCCATCCACCTTTCTTCATCTGAAACTTAATTTCGTACTAAGAGAGAATACTTTGGCTGTTTCGTAGTAGCAAAATTATTTCAATGAGTAGCCTCTAATGCACAAGAATATTCACGGCCCATGATCGTAGTAAGCGAGTCAAACCAATAAGGCAGCAGAGTAGCATTCAACTGTAACACGTACAAGTAATAAAGAAATAACCTTGTTTAAGGGGAGAAATTCATTAGTGTGTAAATATATCGTTACCGAAAGAATAATAGTTGCTTTAGAATGCCACATCGGCCATCAAAGCAATGCAACAACCGTGAATTTCACAGCGGGTGGTCTTAGTACTAAGTCCTCGGTACATCACGTGTAACAAGACAGCAGTTCTTTTAAAATTCAGGAGAGGACGATAACTTTGATTCTACATCCAGACGCAGTGAAAAGACGACTTTCAGCACTATAATCACCATCCATTTAGTCAAAATTGAGCAACCTAAGAATTTCAGTTCCGTCTTGCGGAAGAATACAGCCGTAAGCCTGAACGCGGTCTAATCTCAAGTAAACAAAGGAAACATTTGGCAAGCTGTTCCGAAATAACCTAACGATTTCATTTGAGCTTCAGTGCAGAAAAAAATTATGATGATCTCATCCATTTTCTTCAGCATTGTAGAATCTCCAAACTATTTCAGATCGAGATCTGGCAAAGTCTGACTTTCTCCCAAAGCAGAACTCTCACAAATACAAGAACATAATACGAAAAGTCACAGAATCAGAACGGTGGAAGCACGTTCGAATGACGAATATCTCGTGTCTTTATAACTGTGAGAGCTTCCTGTCAGTTAACAGACAAATTGACCGTCTATAACGTGAAAGTGCCTAAGTGGATAAGTAAAGAGGTTTTTCAAAGGGCTTATTTTGATCAAGCGAAGCTGAATACAGCAGAGAAATGCAAAGTTAACTGTCGTTATCTACTAAAAGGAAACTGGTGAATGCTCAGGCTACTTTAAGTACTCATTTTCATAAGAAGGCAAAAAACATCGCTCTGGCTGTATAAAGTTGTTTATTAAAACCACGACCGATTTCACACCAATTTAGAAGCCTCTTCAGGATTTACAAATTATGCCTACAACATTATTTTCCGCCGTCCTAAGGCCTCTCCCCGTGCTTCACATCTCTGTTTAAGCAATACCCGCTAGAAACGTTTGTAAAATTTATAAAAAGGGTTTGTCCCATATTATCAGGTAGAGGCGATGTGGTCGCGGCCCTAAGGAATACTGATCACTGAACAGTTCAAAGTTCTCTCACCAGTACAACAATATAATACGAAGAGTCACAGAATCAGAACGGCGAAAGCACATTCGAATGACGAATACCTCGTGGCTTCTAAACTGCGAGAGCTTCCTGTCAGTTAACAGACAAATTTGGCGATCTAAAACAATTCATTGATCATTGTTCCTTACGGCCGCGGCCACATCACCTCTAGATGATAATATGGGACAAACCCTTTTTATAAATTTTACAAACTCTTCTAGCGAGTATTGCTTAAACAGCGATGTGAAGGACGGGGAGAGGCGTTAGGAAAGCGTAAAATAGTGTTGTAGACATAATTTACATCGTATGATGGTGTGCCTAAATAGGTGTGAAACAGATTAAAACTGTGTGCCCGACCGAGACCCGAACTCGGGACCTTTGCCTTTCGCGGGCAAGTGCTCTACCAACTGAGCTACCGAAGCACGACTCACGCCCGGTACTCACAGCTTTACTTCTGCCAGTTCCTCGTCTCCTACCATCCAAACTTTACAGAAGCTCTCCTGCGGTCCTTGCAGAACTAGCACTCCTGAAAGAAAGGATATAGCGGAGACAGGGCTTAGCCACAGCCTGGGGGATGTTTCCAGAATGAGATTTTTCACTCTGCAGCGGAGTGTGCGCTGATATAAAACTCTCCTGGAGAGCTTCTGTAAAGTTTGGAAGGTAGGAGACGAGGAACTGGCAGAAGTAAAGCTGTGAGTACCGGGCGTGAGTCGTGCTTCGGTAGCTCAGTTGGTAGAGCACTTGCCCGCGAAAGGCAAAGGTCCCGAGTTCGAGTCTCGATCGGGCACACAGTTTTAATCTGCCAGGAAGTTTCATATCAGCGCACACTCCGCTGCAGAGTGAAAAATCTCATTCTGGAAACATCCCCCAGGCTGTGGCTAAGCCATGTCTCCGCAATATTCTTTCTTTCAGTAGTGCTAGTTCTGCAAGGTTCGCAGGAGAGCTTCTGTAAAGTTTGGAAGGTAGGAGACGAGGAACTGGCAGAAGTAAAGCTGTGAGTACCGGGCGTGAGTCGTGCTTCGGTAGCTTAGTTGGTAGAGCACTTGCCCGCGAAAGGCAAAGGTCCCGAGTTCGGGTCTCGGTCGGGCACACAGTTTTAATCTGCCAGGAAGTTTCATATCAGCGCACACTCCGCTGCAGAGTGGAAAATCTCATTCAGGTGTGAAACAGGTAGTGGTTTTAATAAAAAAACTTTCTACAATCAGAGCGGTGTTCTTTGCATGCTTATAAAAATACTGACGTTTCACTGCGGTCGTCAGCAAATCAAAATTAATATGTACAAACGGTCCGTACCATTTGTGTGATCAGAAACTGAAAAATACAATAAAAGAGTACTGTTCACATATTGTATCAATAAAGCCACAAATCGGGTATTATTTGTCTTGTTCGTATTTTTGTTCGTTAGAAGAGAGCATCTTCAGATAAAATTTTCCGTGATGGGCTAATGTTAGAGATTTTAGGCTATTCATAACAACATCGTCAACAAAAATCAGTTTGAGTTGGATTTGTCATCAGGGCAGTAAGCACCTGAAAATGCTCTCATTGGAGGAGCGAAACTAAAGATACAGCCAGTAATACCGAAATGCAATGCTTTATCTGTAAATTATTTGTTGCTCGACGTCTGGCCATTCAATACCTGGCAGATATAAACCTGGTCTTTCATTTCATGCTTGGAACTGGTTTCACACTCTCGTACACGTCCTACATTGATCCAAACTTCACCTTATTTCTTTATGCCCCAGACATCTGCCAAATTACCCTTCATTCTTCTCAAAACGGATGCCGGCTCCCTATTTGTATCCATTGCATACAAAGAAATAGTTCTTATTGTAGAAACACAATGTCACAATTTGGAGTTCCTCTACTATTTCATTTTACCACAGATTCTCATGGCAACTGTTGTGAACCACACTACAACCTCTGGATCCCAATCCGCCCTTACGGCATGAACGGCGACTCGACGGCCTAAACTTCAAGGCGAAGCGTGCACGGCTGCACTTCGGCAGTTCGCTGACTGCAGCTGTGCTATTTTGCACTTCTCTATAACGTGCAACCTATCAGACAGAAATGTGGTGTCATTCTGCGTGAGAAGCCAGTGACGTGGAAGTATGATACCACTCGGCATTAACAAACCCGTAGGTCGCAGACGCTGCACCTCTTTGCAGGGTTATGTAGCTCATATCTCGCGGTTCATCAAGCAGTTCGTCAGCGGGAGTCTCCGTCTACAGGGACTGCCGCAGCCACGGCATCTTATTTACGACGGTATCACACCAACCACACCGGACTTACTTCAGTAGAGCACCGTGTTACAGCCAAAACACTAATATACGAAAGGCGTTCATTGAGTAAAATAACACTTTTTTTCTGAAAGCAGGTTGATATTATTCAAGACTCCAATAAATAATACTATTACCTACTCTCTTGGCTACAAAACTCTATCACCGAACTTGCGCTCGCTGCCAGGTCTCCATAGACACAATGCAAGCACCTATGAATATCTGCAATTCTCCGGTTTTCTTCCAAAAGAAACTCAATGAAAACCCTTCTTGGAACACACCTCCGTTACAGACGTCATTTTGAAGGCTACTTGTAGCGCTGCCACCTATCAGAACTTCATGAAACTATACGCGCTGAAGCGGGAATATTCCATGATGTCCCACAACAAATTCCACCAATTTGCAGCAGAAATTTGCTGAGATAAAAAATGTGTTACATTAATAACTGAACGCCCCTCGTTTTTGTACTACAGCTGGAGTTGAAGGTTTCCGATTCCCTGCAATAGGAAGTGTCATTTTAACACCGTGCTGACGATATCTGTACAGCAATTTCTATTGCATTTTTTACGTGTATTCCTCTTATACGTCTGTAGCTTACCAGTTATGCATTTTCAACCTCTTGACCTTCATGCTACCAGTTGGTCTCCACATACGACACTTTAGTCTTACTGTACCATACATCAAGCACAATTTACAGTGCAATTTCAGGAAGGTTCTGCATCATCATGACTGCATGTTTTTCATCCTCTAGTAGTGATGCCACTTTGTGGACAAAGGCTGTGAAATCTGCTTTCACAAGGTGCTTTATTGCGTGTCTGATTTGTACAGATAGGATAACCATCGTATTATTCACCTGTCGCCACTCTTAGGTCACTTCCTCCATGTAAAAGGTGAACAATATCGATGACAACCCATCTTTGTGGCGCACTCCTTATTTCAGACTCCTCTGACAGCTCAGGCATCTGCTCGAGTAGCTGTGCCTTTCTGAATGTCTCTCATAAATCTTGCTTCACACCGTCGAGTGAAATCGTAAATGTAACAGATGCCTATAGGTTAACTCAATGAGTCAAAATTAAATATACGCCACGCGATAATTTTTAAAAAATGATTCAAATGGCTCTGAGCACTATAGGAATTCACTGCTGAGGTCACCAGTCATCTTAGAACTACTTAACCCTAAGTATCCTAAGGGCATCACATACATCCATGCCCGAGGCAGGATTCGAACCTGCGACCGTAGCAGTCGCGCGGTTCCGGAATGAAGATAATTTTAAAGGAGCTCAATTTCTCCTATAGTTGTAATATTTATCTAAGAAAAACAACCTGTTGGTTATGTTAGACAACATGAGGAAATTCGTCCCTGTCGATCGAGTGAGGTATCTATTTGTGTTCAATACAAACCCTGTCAAATTTTTTGGATACTTCGTTCTGCTCGTTGAGACACTTTCTTTGTGAACGAGATCGAGGAAAAATCGTCAGCTACTGGCATAAAAAAACGCAGACTTCTGAGCTATCTGTAAAGAAAGGTAATGACGTGCTGGTGCGAGAGGGGGAGGTGGAGAAGAGATCAAAGAAAGCGATGCGCCGTCTGTTACCGACTGGCTTCTTTGACACTCTGATCGTGATAAATCGCGTTAAACGCTGGGGAACTTAATTGCTACTTGCCAAACATCGTCTGATGTCTTTCGAAAGGGGCGTTTTATCTTTCAGAAGAGGTTCACTGAAAATGCTGGCGAACGCCACAGGAGGGAGAAAATGTAATCTCGTCAGGTTTCCCCGTAAATCAATCTGTTTGGGCAACATCATTGGCAATCTAATTTATACTGGAGTTGAGACAGTGTATTTGAACGTAGGTTGTGTTCAGAAGATTGATTGAAGATTATCTCTGCTGTCAGAGGCAAATTTATTACTAATCTCAATGTAGACCGCTATTAAACGCTACACTGTCCATCTGAACCATATTTTTCGTAACTGATACAGGTATCCCCCAGAGTTCTTGTGAGGCGTGAAATTATCGAACTAACGTTCCTTTGTTGTCGATCTGGGGGAGAAATACCTATGTCCGAGCTAGAGTCAACTCGTGAAATATGCCGGGTGTTTCAGATAATACGCTTTTATCTGTAATTAAAAAAATGCAAGTGATACGGATATTTATTTCGACAGACAAACGAAGGAAGGCCACTTTTTCTGAGGAGCTATGATCATAGTGTGCCGTGGCGAGCTGGCGCCAGTTTTATTTTGTTCATGTATCGTTGAGATTGATTGTGGTTGAGGTAAGCTATCTCTGCTTTTCGCGTGTCTTATCTTGTGGCTTGGCAGGCGAAGCGAGTTGGTTTTAGCCTTCGACGGGTAACCCTCGAGATCTTGTGCCATTCGCTGCGAGACGAGTGTCAACGGCTGCCGAACGAGCGTGATGACCGTTACATGTTGTGGTGTGAAATTGGCTGGGCGTTTTGGCGACGTGGGAAGTTTGGAGATAAAAGTTCGGTGACTTCGCTGGGAACAAAATCTGAGGGGACGAGGTGAAGCTGTGGAACCAGCTCCCTCGTATTGTGTACCTGGTGTGGAGTAAGTCGTCGTAATTGCTTGTTCACCGACGCACTCAGAGATTTTAAACTTATTATTACGGTGGAACTTTAATAGTTGGCCTAGTTAAATGGTGGCCGTTATTTGAAAATTTTCTCAGAAGTTTTACTAGTCCTTTGCATCTCTTGCAATCAAATGATTTTATGTTGCCGTTTTTAAAGCCTGCTCTCTACTAATACAGTTGTCTATATATGAGTGAAAGGTTCTACCGATTGTTTCTACGTTTCAGAGTTATTGGAATGTCTTTGTGATTCGGGCAGAAACTTTTCATTGTGCTAGCGCCTTGGCGGGGAGTGAAATGTCATCAGAGGTCTAGGCGGTAGTGTTTAAGAACCCGGCCACGACCGGAGTTGTTCACATATGGCCTTCTAAAGTTTAGTATTTATCTTCCTTCCGTCAAGGTGGGTTAAGCTGGTGGATATATATATTGTATGTAACCTGTTTGTATATGAACTTGTTTTCTTAAATATTAGGGACTGGCAACTGGCTAAACCTTAAACTGCATAACATCTCCTGAGTTCCTTGTACAGCTTTTTCAAGTAATTTCTTATTAACACGTCTAAGTACGTGCACATTTTTATTTTTTTAAGATGAGTGTTTCTGTTGTAGTTTATTTATTTTAGTGGTTCTCTCATGTTATGTAATGGCATCTTACCTTGTCACTAGTGATCAAGTGTTATTAAGTCACCCTTAAACTGTAATTGTTTCATTATATCTATTTTGAGGGAAGTCGTATATGGGAGTTTGAAGTTCTCAAGTTTGTCAGTAACCCTGTTATCTTAATTTGGAACTGTTTGTTATAGTACTGACTAGGTTGGGTTTCTAACCGTATTTGCAAAGTTTTATCTAGTGGCTCGTGCAAAATTAGTAATTGTGAATTTTTTTCAAAAAGTAGTAATGTCAATAAACTGCCTTAATTATAAATTGTGACTACCAACCGTGATTCCGTCTCGCTTCCTCTTTTATGGTATTTCAGGTATGGTGTGTAAGTGTGGTACGATTAAGGAATCGCATATCAATAGTTAGATATTTTATAGAGAGTTAGAGGAACAAAATTCAGTTTTTTAACTTCAATGTTATTTTTTGTATAATGAAACTGATCCATTTTAACGAACTGAGGACAAATCAGTTTAAAGCAAATTCTTACCAATTTTCGTTGGGGGGGGGGGGGGCGGGGGAGAGTGGTTCGAAGTTGTTGGATTAGGCGCAATACCCAGTACATAGAGTTGCTGGTGACATGGAGCAAGATCCTTCCATACGCTGAAGTCAAGTCTCAGAGTACACACGAAGCAGCGTGGATACACACTATTACTTAAATATCCACACAAAACAAAATTCACTGGTGCTAAAACGGGTCATCTTGCAGTAGTCTGCCGGCCGCGGTGGTCTAGCGTTTCAGGCGCTCAGTCCGGAACCGCGCGACTGCTACGGTCGCAGGTTCGAATCCTGCCTCGGGCATGGATGTGTATGATGTCCTTAGGTTAGTTAGGTTTAAGTAGTTCTAAGTTCTGGGAGACTGATGACCACAGATGTTAAGTCCCATAGTGCTCAGAGCCATTTTTTGCAGTAGTCAGTTCGTCAGCTCTTACACAGCATCACACGCAGAATGGACAGGGTGATTGTCGTGCTGCCCCAAGTACGGACTATAGCGTCTACTCTGATATTTTCAAGGTGGGCAACGCAGCGGTCGTTGACAACTGTTGGAGATGTGTCACCTCTCAATCTGCGAAGTAGTATGAATCCTCTCCAAGGATACCACATCACCCACTTGTGGAACACTTCCTTTGACGATCAACGTGGCATATCCACCCAGGAATTTCTGTGGCCTAGTAATGCATATTACGTACGTTCACCCCACCATAATTTGTGAACTAGGATTCGTCGTAGAGCGCACTTTGTAAGGCGTCCATAGTGAGGTTATTCAGTGCCCATTTGCGGAAAATAAATCTCCAACTGACATCGCAGCTCCTGAGTCCATGATCGGTAGTGAATATGAATCATGTAATCTTGTACTATTGGTTACACCGATGATAGACAGTACTGACTGGAGAAACTTCTCGTAAGCTGACGTACTAATTACCGCAGGGTTATTGCAGGAATGCTGTTCTGTACATTGTATCGAATACTAACAATTTAGTTATCTTTGTGTTAGACCGCAAAGCACACTGGCAATCTTCTTTGAGTTCTGGGTGAGCAAACCAATGCGATCGCTGCCTGCTCGCTGATAATGCCAGGACAGAGTATAAATGTCTATTCTTGGGTTCCTTCACGTAGAGGGAAGACGTGGTTTGTGTCGGATACCAGGGATTTCTATGCTGCTGCACGGTGAAGTGGTAACATGTACCTCTGGTTGCATGCAGGGAATGCACACAGGCAAAACGATTTCCTGAATCCATAAAGTATATGTGATTCATGCTTTTTTTTTTATTAACGTCACGTACCTTAAGGGGACCACACCCTGCCTATCTAACCCATGTTAAGTGAGGCAAGTATCTGACCAATTTCTGAAAAAACTATTTCGTACAGGACCTTAATATTTTTACTGTGTTACATGAAGCTAAGAGAGTCAACTGTACTAAAATCTACTTTATCCATTATATAGTTTTTAAGAAATACTTTTTTAAATTTATTAAAAATATTAAGATTTTACTGCAGAAAATATTTTTGTGAGCTTCCTAATGGGGGAACATTAATTAATGTAGTACCAGAGGTGGCTTTTTATGTTATGCAGAGTCTCTAAAAATTTCATTCATTTATCTATGATAGTTTCTGATTTAATGGGGCATAGGTACTGAAAATTTTAGTTTGGGGGAAATTGACTTTAAAGAAAAAACTTCTGAAATTTGTTACTCACAGTTAATTAAAACTGTCCTGCTGCATATGATGGCCCTTCTTTGGCCTCTAGCAGGTCTTCCAGCTTCGTTTTAACCTTCCTGGATGTTCGTCTTGCTTTCTTGCCCATATTACATGCAGACCTGCCTGCATCGGCTATCCTCATTTTGTCGTATTGTTGCAGCCCAGTGATCATATTTTCACCAGGAATAATCCCCAGCTTTTTCAGTACCCAACGCCGGCCGAAGTAGCTTTGCGGTTAAAGGCGCTGCAGTCTGGAACCGCAAGACCGCTACGGTCGCAGGTTCGAATCCTGCCTCGGGCATGGATGTTTGTGATGTCCTTAGGTTAGTTAGTAGTTAGGTTTAACTAGTTCTAAGTTCTAGGGGACTAATGACCTCAGCAGTTGAGTCCCATAGTGCTGAGAGCCATTTGAACCATTATTTCAGTACCAACTCTTTCCAATATTACCACAACTGAATGTAATAACAGCATCATGAACGCCTAGTTTCATTGTATGTATGCCTACAAATACAGTTTTAGGAAGGCGGTTCTAAATAATGCTGCTGAAACATTCATTTGGGTTCTGTGTCTGCCCATGCAGACATTGCCTTAGAAGGTCAGGATGAGCCAAGTCTCTGAATATAGGTTTAATTGATGTAATAACAGCATCAGGAAGAGAATGCTGGTGAGAATAAGATTCTCCAGTTGCCTGAGCCCTATTGTATTTGTACCACGAATTTTCACCTGATGGGCACAATCCATGACATCGCTTATAATCAGTAGAGGACTTACGGAAGAATATGGCCCAACCATCTCTCTTCATTGCCTTCAGATTTTCTTTATTTCTCCTAACTGTCTGCCTATAGTATACCTGCAAGTTTTCTATTTCAGTTTTAGTTAACCGAACCTGTCCGGTCAACAATTTTCCGTCTTCTAATTTTTTTCCTCTCATATAAACAGTTAATTTTCTCAGCCTTGTTCCCAAACTTTTTTGAACATGGCATACACATTCTATTTTGCTAATAATGGCATCTCCATATGGCATAGAGTTGACAGTGGTTGGGTTGACAATGGGTGACAGAAAAGTGGGCATGTCACATAAACACACATGGTAGGAAAATGCTCTTTAAATGCTCAAGAAAAATTTTTTCAGCAAAATCCTTTTCAGGGTACTTAAATAACACCTTAATCTATCGGAATGTGATGATAACCGAAAATCGATTTTTTTCGACCTGAACCCCGGTTTGGTCCCCTTAACTTCCAAGTGTTGATCTCGTACGTCACATGTCGGCATCAAATATTTCTGTCTTTGTGAGACTAGTACCTTTACAGCATCGGTACAGAATCTGCAGATTTAATTCATCCGAAAGGTGTTAAGAGTCAGTTTAGTCACACTTCCTGTTGGTGATCCAATGTAGGTGTTTTTGATTTGTAATGGATCATACTATGTTAAATTTTCTTACAATCTGGTCGTCTGTATGCCACGTGTTCTCTAGACACAAGTAAAACCTGTATCGATGTGAATTATTACTTTTATGAGATCAGTTATATGGCTTTACATGTAATCATTCACTACAAGCATTCGCTTTGCCACGCATTTTCTGTTTAAAGCTACTGCGCCGATTTGAACTCGACAGTTGGTGCACTGTAACTTGATGAGAAATGTGTTACTTGGCTACCTCAGGTGGTAGAATTTTCTGATTTTCTTATTGTGGGCATTCAGTAAGTTCTGCAACACATGGTTTTAGTCTCGGCCAGTTTCTGTAGAAACAATGCGGAATTACGATATGCAGTGCCTGTGCTACTCTGATTACGATACAAAGTTCCTTTGGATACGCAAGCATGTCCAAATTAACTTTGCATCGCAATCAGAATAACACAGGCACTGCAATATCGTATTTCTCTGCCGATACCGGGCACTCGACTTTCAAGTACAATCTCTGACGTGCAGTGGAATATACACAATGGATGTACAAGTCCAGTTCGTAGACGCGTGACTGGCTACATATGGAAGTTTGGGTCTGGCCGGGAGTCGTGCTGGGCTAACCAAATGGTAAGGCGACAGCTCGCGATAAGCGGGCAGTCCGGGTTCGAGTACCGGTCCGGTAAAAAATCTTCATAGTCATCATTCCTTTCTAAAGCTGATGGTTGTCTTGCGAATACTTTTACTGCAATGCGGAATTTGTTGTAGGTCATCGTGAAATATTCCTGTGAAACGCCCTGCTGAACCCGCAGGACAGGACAGATAGTATAAATCGTGGAAAGGGTCCAATATAAGGCGCTGTCAGTTACATTCGAACATACAACTTTATTATTTGATGAAACATTACAAAAGCCACCCAAAAAATTTTTTTAAACACACTGCTTTAATCTTTTTGACTTAATTGCCTGCTGAAAGCCACTGCAATTTAAAAACAACTGAAGGTCAATAACCTAAAACGCAAGCATAATCAGGAATTTACAAGTCAAGCCTTATCATAAAACAGTTCTTTAGTTAGGATGAAGTAAACAAGTTAAATTCAAATCGGCTGAAGGCCTAACACTTAAAACTCCGTAACAATTTCTTTTTTAAATGCCAAAGGCTTTACGTGACCCAGTTCTTTAAACTAGGCTGAAGGCCTTAATAGCAAAACAGCTCTAATTTAAATCAAAATCGGCTGGAAGCCGTACAATTACAAACAACAGGAACAAATTTAAAAAAATAGGGCAATACACCCAAGGGCGCTCAGATGTTCGAGGGTCGGCCTGGAATTGGAACACTAACGGTCGCTTAGGTGAGACAGGCAGTCGGCCGAATCATTTTCAATCCGCTGGGAACCCAACCGATAGACAGTCAAGAGACCAATGATCAAGATCAGTTCCGCTCCACATTTACACCAAAACTCAAACGATGGTAACAGCGGAGACTGGAACAACAACAAGATCACAAGCAACCCATCAGCGGAGAACGACCCAAATACACGTCGTCTAATTAGACGACCGACCAAACGGCCAAGCAAGGTCGTTGCCACTCAAACATGTGTTCAAATGGTTCAAATGGCTCTGAGCACTATGGGACTTAACTTCTAAGGTCATCAGTTGCCTAGAACTTAGAACTACTTAAACCTAACTAACCTAAGGACATCACACACATCCATACCCGAGGCAGAATTCGAACCTGTGACCGTAGCGGTCGCGCGGTTCCCAACTGTAGCACCTAGAACCGCTCGGCCACCCCGGACAGCTCAAACATGTGTGTCGGCAATCGTCATTCGAGTGATGGCTATCCGAACCTCACTGCCACTCCAACCCGACCGCACTTCTGCCGCGTCCCAACTGTGCGACTGCCAGGTCCGAACTCCACAGCTGGCGCGTTGCAACTGACTTCATTGCCCGCTCCGAACTGCATTGCTGCCATGTTCCATCTCGTTGGACGACACAGGACGACCAGGAAGTAATAGCAGTCCAGAAAAAATAAGAAACTTCGTGGCAGATTAAAACTGTGTGCCGGACCGAGTCTCTATCTCGAGACCTTTGCCTTTCGCGGGCAAGTGCTCTACCAACTAAGCTACCCAAGCATGACTCACGCCCCGTCCTCACAGTTTTACTTCTGCCAGTACGTCGTCTCCTACCTTTCAAACTTTACAGAAGCTCTCCTGTGAACCTTGCAGAACTAGCCCTCCTGAAAGAAAGGATATTGCGAAGACGTGGCTTAGCCACGGCCTAGGGGATGTTTCCAGAATGAGATTTTCACTCTGCAGTGGAGTATGCACTGATATGAAACTTCGTGGCAGATTAAAACTGTGTGCCGGACCGAGACTCGAATTCGGGAATTTGCCTTTCGCGGGCAAGTGCTCTACCAACTGAGCTACCCAAGCACGACTTAGCGCACACTCCGCTGCAGAGTGAAAATCTCATTCTGGAAACATTCCCTAGGCTGTGGCTAAGCCATGTATCCTTTCTTTCAAGAGTGCTCTTAGCAAGGTGAGGTACTGGCAGAAGTAAAGCTTTGAGGACGAGCCGTGAGTCGTGCTTGGGTAGCTCAGTTGGTAGAGCACTTGCCCACGGAAGGCAAAGGTCCCGAGTTTGAGTCGCGGTCCAGCACACAGTTTTAATCTGCCAGGAAGTTTCATATCAGCGCACAATCCGCTGCAGAGTGAAAATCTCATTCTGGCAGCAAAGATAATACGGCAGGGCCTATATCGATACGTGCTGCTGTTGCCACTCACGGGCAGGCAAGGCTGCAACTCAGTAACACCAGTAATTGAAAATTAATATAACCAGGTGGCAGTACAGTAAAAAAAGAGTGTTAAAGATGAGATGGCACGAACGCGAGCCACGTAAGGCTCATCCTGCTTCAACCACTATTTGTCAATGAAGTTCTGATAGTGGTGGTCTTATGCAGAGCCTTCAAAATGGCGTCTGTGACGGAGCAGAGTTGTCATTGAGCTTCTGTTGGCGAAAACCCTGAACATCGCAGATATTCATAGCACTTGAAGAATGTCTGCGGAGTCCTGGCAGTGAAGAAAAGCATGGTGAGTCATTGGGTGAGGTGACTGTCATCATCGCAACAAGGTCCCACATACCTGTTGGACCTCAAGCGAGCAGGGGGCTCGCATACAGCTTTGCCTCCGAAGTGTTGGAATGTGCAAACACTCTCATTCGAAGTGATCGACGGATCACAAGACACCTTGTTGCACAACTGGAAGTCTCTGTTGGTAGGCCTCACACACTCGACCACCAGTTGCGGTAGTCGAAAGTGTGTGCCTGCTGGGTTCCTCGGCTCCTGACAGAGGACCATCAAGAACAACAAAGAACCATCTGATGTGAGTCTTCAGGTTTTGGCGGCTAAATGACTGTTCCATTAAGTTTCGGGTGTGCAGCCGCAAGAATTCTCCTTCTTCTTCTAATATTTCGGCTGTATAACGTTCTGCCATCTTTAGAGTGAGCCGCAAGACTGCCGCTCCATTGACAACATTTGTCGTGACAACAAAGTATTATACAGCTCAGCACAATACATTTTAATACTATTGCATTGTATTAACAGGTAAGGACAAACATAATCTGAACCTTCCAAAAATTGGATTTACCTTAAAAATTCCATATTGAAAAGAGTAATCTTGTTTTTTTTTTTTTTCTTTATTGTGATTTCATTCCCCTGCCCCCATATGGGCAGGGGAGGTCTGTCAGCGGCACAATCCACCGTCCTTCAGCCGAGTGACATGGCAACTAAAATAAGAATAAAATGTTACATACATAAGCCGATAAATAGGGGGAACATAAAACAGAGTAAAGGGAGAAAATGAAGGTAAAAATAGACTGACATGGAGACGTTCATGGTGGACAGTTAAAAAAGTCACCAGAAAGTTAAAAACCACAGTTGGCGGTTCTTAAGACACAGAGAACCCAGTGAATGGACATGCACAGGTTAAAAGTCGACCACAGTATTAAAAACACTCCAGAACAACACACTTAAAACCCACTTGTAGCGCACACGACGAAGAATAAAACTGCCAGGTGGGACCTGCTGAGGGTAAGGTCAGAGAGGATGGAAATGGAGGGGAGAGCAAGGGGCAGCAAGAGAAGCAGCGGGATGAAGAGAGGAGGGGCCATCAGCGGGTACACGGAGAGGCAGGAGACAAGTGGGGTGGTAGATGAAGAGGGAAGACAGGGCAGGAGGGAGTACAGAGACACTGAAAGGGGGCACAAGAGAGGGAGGGGGACTAGGAGGGGGAAGCCGCTCAGGAGGAGGGAGGGGGAGGAGAGGGAGCCCTGAGGAGGAGGCAGCCGCTGCAGTGCTCGCTTCGTCTCTTTATACTCGTGTACCGCGCAACTGAGCATGCGGCCACAGATGCAAGTGCGCCAGAGACGTTGGTCGACGGCAGAGGCGTGCACAATGTGTAAGTTACATCTATGACTCTGCAGTCGATCTGTGTTGGCATGTCGATGTATCATTGTGGCCGCATGCGCAGTTGCGCGGAACACGAGGATAAACGGACGAAGCGAGCACTGGAGCGGCAGTTTTGCGGCTCACTCTGAAGATGGATGAACGTTATATGGCCGAAATATTAGAAGAAGAAGGAGAATACTTGCGGCTGCATGCCCGAAACTTAATGGAACAAAGAACCATCTGTTCGAAATTGCTTATGCCTTACGAGGCTGATCGTGACAATGGTTTTCCGAACATGGCCACAGGCTATGGAACTTTGAACCGGAAAGAATACGGCAATTCATGTTGTAGTTCCACACCACCTCTCTTGCGAAGAAAAAGTTCAAAGCTGAGATCATGTTGAAGAACAGGGTTTTGTATCCAGAAGAGTGAAGAATAATGGGACGTATTGAAATCGTAAACAAAACCGCCCTGCTTTCAGAAAAATAAGTGTTGCACCACTTACTAAACGACTCTCGTAGTAATAACTTTGAATATTATACCTCACATTTCTGTGCACTATTTCTGCTGACGAGGCAGGTGTTGTTGCTGACACAGTGACAGAGACGCTGTGCTATATTTACTATTGAGCCACGATATTAGCGCTCTTGGCCGTTTACGGAAACATGCTGTGACGTTACGGTAAACATGTAGAGTGGTGTCTTAGAAAAACTCATCGCACTGTCAACGCTTTCAGGTCGGTTGTACATATACCGTCCACCCTGATTACGAGCTGCGTACGAAAAGCCGACCGAAGCGCTTTCACTCCCAGGCGCAGTAATATTATGGTCAGCTATTACAAACACCGTGTTTATCGATGTGTTACGTTCTGAATATCACTACAACAAATGGGAGCACATTACTATTTCCCTGTAACTATTGCTTAAACATTTATATGCACGATGACGTATGTGCTACGTTTGTTCATAGCAATGGGTGCAAGTCACTTATATGTGATACGTTTGCTCAGAGTCACTTACATTCAATTATCGTTTACCTATGCTCACTATAGTTAGTTGCCCTGACAAATTAACTGTCAACTGCTTTGGAATTTTAGTATAAACTCCTCGCAATAAGACTGTGTTCCAGATTTAATTCCTGAGTCAAAATTTGTGAATGAGGAGGCATAATTTTCAAATAGGTTCACATTCGGGTTTACTTTCGCATTTAAAACAAATTGGAAAACCTAGCAGTAATCCTACAACTCACGAAATGTGGGAATTATCTGTGATTAATTTCTGCATTGGCGTTAACCCTGACACACAATCACCTCCAAGATTCACTTTGGGAATCTGTGCACAAGGAGTCATCTAAACGCTTATTAATAATGTCTTGACGTAGTAGTGAACCCATTGTTGACAAATTATTTACAGAACAGTAAACGACATTGAGTATCCCACAGGAGAAGACCAAAATTACCAACTTGTCAAGATATATTACCTATTGAAATGAAATAAGTTATTCATTGTGACGCAAAACGTCATAAATGAGGTATGACGTTCTATCATAAAGAGCGGACATACAATTAAAATACCCATGAATCACAATGGTTTAAGTACTCATGTTCGGTTGAAAAAGTAGGAGGGAAGAGTAGAATTCTTTACTTGATACCTCTCTCTTTTAAGTATCAATGTTAAGGCTATCTGACCGATTGTACGGTAAGTGACAGTGATTGTGAACCACTAAACCGTAAGAGCGAGCTACATGCATTACTTAAACAACTGCTGCTGCGAGTCAAAAGGACACTCCGTAGTGGGTGGGAAGAAGCTTCGAAAATTGCTAATGTGGGAGAGCTGCAAACATGCTCACCACAGAAGTGCTCTCCATCGTGGGTAAGCCCCGTGGCCGGTGCTGCAGACCTGCAGGTCCGCGACCAGCACGCCCATGCACAGACACGGATGTTGGACCCCTCCTCGATCGCCACCCCTGGGCGAGCGCTTCCATCTTCACTCTACACCGTCGTCGGAACAACCTTCGAAATCTCCTCCTCCAAAAAAATCTCCATAAGTACTGCGTTGGCACTGGTACAGCAACCGTAATAGATCTTGAGAAACAGAAGAAACATTCTTCGTTGCAAAAGATAGGTTTATTAATCTTCACATGTGACGCATTTCACAAAGATGAAATAACCTGTCTTGTTTTCTCTGTATCTAAAAAATCTCCAAGTGGAACACCTCGGAATATTCTCACTACCAGCTGCCTTCGGCAGGATTTCTTTACGCCAGTCCTGTAATCAATATTCGGCACATAGTCTCCATGAGAATCGAAAAAGTCACTCCCCCCAAGGGAGTGGATTGCGCCAAAAATTACTGACGCACGCGGTACGTTTTCTGACGTCATCATGTGGTTCCCAATAATGACGCTCATTTTCAGCACTCGTGAGAAATCGATTGACGTTGGAACCCAAACATCTGAAAAGATAACACTTGCTGTGGGAGGTGACACACTGTTGGACAGGTAGCAGCCTGGGTTTATTTCAGACTCTGAGGAGAAATGTTTTGCAATCCTAACAGATACGATTCTCAGGATCCTCTGAAAGCCGGCCCGCAGGTACTTACAGATTCTGCGAAAAGTCTCTTCTCCTACAGGTAATAAATTCCAGGACGCTGCCACGTGATGCGATGAAGCTTGAAAACTGCAAAACAAGGTCCTGAGGCTAGCATTGGGAACAATGCCCCGTAGTGCATTAACAGCAGTGTACAGCCTGTCGCTTGGTGGCTTTCCAGTGGGTGGGCCTTTTGCTGGACACTCCTTCTGAGGTAAAAGCAGCGATCAGCCCCAGCGCTGTATCTGCTGCCTGGCGCTCTCCCCTTCCCAGAACTACGGCTCATTAAAGCGGCCCTGCGGTAGTTCTCCAAGCAGCCAACCCGTCTGTCCCTAGCCAGTGGAAACACAAACATCAGGAAAGAACCGTCACCACTAATTACCCAGCACAACTAGATACCGGACTAAGCAGTAGTCAACTCCCTTTATTAAATGTCATAATGTCCTAGCGCTTTCCTATTAAGTCAACAGTGCATTACATCTGTACTTGAAAACCAAACGAACACGTCTGAACGGACCTTGAAGGCCCAACGGTACAGGCCGGCCGCCGTGCCATCCTCAGTCCGTATGCGGATGCGGATTCGAACGGAAATGTGGTCTACATCTACATCTACATCCATACTCCGCAAGCCACCTGACGGTGTGTGGCGGGTGGTACCTTGAGTACCTCTATCGGTTCTCCCTTCTATTCCATTCTCGTATTGTTCGTGGAAAGAAGGATTGTCGGTATGCCTCTGTGTGGGCTCTAATCTCTCTGATTTTATCCTCATGGTCTCTTCGCGAGATATACGTAGGAGGGAGCAATATACTGCTTGACTCTTCGGTGAAGGTATGTTCTCGAAACTTCAACAAAAGCCCGTACCGAGCTACTGAGCGTCTCTCCTGCAGAGTCTTCCACTGGAGTTTATCTATCATCTCCGTAACACTTTCGCGATTACTAAATGATCCTGTAACGAAGCGCGCTGCTCTCCTTTGGATCTTCTCTATATCTTCTGTCAACCCCATCTGGTACGGATCCCACACTGCTGAGCAGTATTCAAGCAGTGGGCGAACAAGCACACCGCTCTCCCTTCCGTTGTCAGTTTTCGTGACGGGAGCCGCTACTTCTCGATCAGGTAGCTCCTCAATTGGCCTCACAAGAGCTGAGAGCACCTCGCTTGCCAACTGTCCTCGGCAGACCCGGACGGTGACCCATCCAAGTGCTAACCAAGCCCGACGTCGGTGATCTGACGGGAACCGGTGTTACCACTGCCGCAAGGCCAATGGCAAATTTGTCCCTGGGTATGACTTAATTAAGAATCAAAGGGGGCAGCCGTCAGGATCTTTCGAACCTGTTGCTGGTTTTCATCTATTACTGCTATATCTGCTCAATCTACTTGCTTCTCAAAGTCTTTGTTCAGCACTTAACAATGAAAAGCTACAGGGAGTAGTTTCACCTGCATGGGCAATGGTATAGCCCATGGCTGCTTCAACAGCATCATGCAGACATTCGTTGAGCATTAGTAACATTTAAAGATACTATATAATAAAGTGGAACACCTACAGCCATCCTTACGATTTTCTTGTATGGCTACCAGTTTCAGTACTTCAGTCACCATCTCCAGCCCTTAACTGACACTAAGGCGGTTAAATCCAACCGTATACGTGATTCATACATCTCCAAAATCTGGTTTTCGCAGGCAATCTGTAACAACAATGTTGACGCTGAGTGGGTTACCTCCAATCGTCTACATATTTCATCAGTGGCCAACATCTGTGAACTACTTGTTACAGATTAGCTGAAACAACGGTGTTGGGGACACAACATCATTGTTACAGGTAGTCTGCGAAAACCATTTCTTAGATGTTGGGCACTGATGAAACGTGTATAAGATTAGATTTAACCCCCTCAGCGCCATTTAAGGCATGAAGCTGGTGCGCTGAATCTGGTAGCATTAATAAATAACATAGTAAGGACGGCTGTATGTGTTTTATTTTATTATATAAGTGTTAAAAATTTTAAGAAATCTAGGACTCGATCCAAAACTAATTAAAATAATACAACTCACTCTAACCAACACCAAATCAAAAGTGAAGTTTAGAGGAGAAATTTCGGAACCATTCCTCATAAAAACAGGCTTAAGACAAGGTGACTGCCTATCACCATTACTGTTCAACTGTGCACTGGAATACATAATGAGAGAATGGTACAAGAACAATCCAAAGATGATAATAACTGGAAGTGCAAAAGATGATATTAGCTTAAACTGCTTGGGATTCGCTGATGATCTTGCTCTCCTACCCAACACCGTTCAAAAAGGCAGGCAACAAGTGAAATCACTACAAGAAATAGCAGAGAAAGTAGGCCTTAGAATATTGTTTGAAAAAACAGAGATTATACTAACTGATCCACCACTTGCAAACAAAATTACTATAGGAGATCAGGAAATCAAAATTGTTGATAAATTTAAATATTCAGCCGAAATAATAACATACAATCTAAATGAGAAGCCATCATGGTGGAATAGAATAAAAAAAACTGAACTACGCAGATTACATTACCAAAACCACATACAACAAAAAAAGCATATATATATATATATATAAAACACTATAAAACAGTCACACAACCAGAAATAAAGTATGCAGCTGAAACTATCTTCAAAACAACTAATACAGCAGAAATTGACAGAATACTAAAAATAGAAAGAAGAATAATTAGGACATTTATAAATAAACAGTATAAAATAAATGGACATTTGAGAATACCATGAAATGAGACAGTATATAAGAAAATAGAACCAGTCATGAGCACAATCAGGAAGAAACGCATCTCATTCTTTGGACATCTGATGAGAACTCCAGAAAACAGAATTAGAAAAAAATAATACAAACATTGCGGAATAGCAAGAGCGACATTAAATGGATAACGGAAATTGAGGAAGATATAAAAGAACTTCAAATTACAGTAGATGCCATAAAAAACAAGACAGAGAAAGCCAGAATACTGCAAGACCCGCAAACCAGTCTACAAATGAAAATCAATAAAAGGAGTACAGGAAGAGTGATTTCAGATGAAGAAAGAAAGAAAATATCTGAAAGAATGAAGAAATATTGGGCAGACCAAAGAGCAAAACACCTTTCATATAAGAATAAACTCTAATAATTATATTACCTAAATATCATATTAAGTTATTGTTGAACCAGATTGTGTCCCTGTGTAACAACTTGTTTACAACTTTGTATTTTTGACTAGAGTGGCCCAATGAAGGCCATAAAATAAATAATAATAATAATAAAATAATAATAAGAACGGTCGAAGTCCCTGAAACCTCCAGTTAGAAAGATAGACATAAAAAAATTGCAAGATACTTGTTGGTTGTGTATGCCATGTTTGTTCCAAGTCAATATCCGTGTCAGTCCGAACATTCCTGCATTCCGATCCGAAGTGTGAGGATACGCTCTACCGTCTAACTCAGCAGGACTCAGAACCTTCAAATTTAATCGATGGCCGTCCCGTTATGGATACCCCGATTCTCGTCATATCACCGAACTTAAGCACCGTCGGGCGTGGCACGTACTTTGATTGATGACCGTCCATGTACGACACATGCTGTTGACGATTTCCCCTTCATGGCAGAGCGGACAGGAAAGGTACTGACGTGAAGCCCCTGATCACCAGTCTTTGCGCCAATGTCCTGGACTAAATTCCAAACTTTTCCACTGTGTCTCATAAAGTGTGGGAGTGTGGCAATGTTACTGGTGAGCCGTCCGTCAGGTGGGGACCTTAACTTTCACCACACAACACTACACATCGTCCCATTACAGTCACCTACACGTAACAGTTACATTTGAAGACACAACGTGCACACTTCGCGCATTAACGGTGTCTCCAGGTACGAAGGATGGAAAACACCTTTCCAATAGAGACAGCTGAACACGCCCTATGGGGTTCTCCTAGAGAGTCAGGCTATACGACTTCGCCAGCGACTTCACAAGCAGCTTGTTGAACAAACCTTAAAACTTCGCACGCTACTTGCACCCTAACTAAAACGAACCCAAATTTGATTTAAAATTATCTGCACACAGTTGGTTCAAATTTAACGAGTAGATGATAGAAGAATAATGTTCTCTTAAAATATATTAAAACTCACTCCGGTAATTCTCTGGATAATTACTAATTAAACTATATTTATAACACAGCTCAAAAAGTAACGTTTCCTACGCTTGCCTGTCCAAAGAAATGTTCGTCTCCACTTATTATTTTGCAAGTTGCAGAGAGAATCACGTTATTTCAAACACTCTGTACTGAAGCCACGAACGTTGGTGGCGAGTTTACACTTATTATGCGCATCTACGTCACGCGTTCTCCAACAGCCAATAGGTGTTCAGTAGTGTTCTAAGTGCTCTGCCGTAAATGTAGTAGTAAATACAAACATTAAACATCTTCATAACCAGTTAATTAGTGAATTTTTATTCCATTTCTGGTGCCGGGGTGGTGGTAAATGGCAACGTCTACTTAAGCAAGCAGGAGACATAATTTACAGCATGCATGCTTTCTTCAAACCCAAAACACGTGTACGTGTGTACCGCAGCTGTCACTTGGAACTGGCGGCTTAGAAATTCCTGTCGATGCTTCGACCTGGGCGAACCGCTATCGTTCGTAGATCGGACTATATTAATATGTCGCTGAACTCATCTTGGATACATAAGTTACGCAGCGATTCTCAAGGTACGTAAACGACTGAGGTAGATAAACAAATCTGGTTTCTCAACGACTCCGTGACGATGAGCGCTGCTCTTCTTTGGATTACGACTGCGCCATGTGTCAGTATGAATTGACATTACACTCTATGCAGCACGCGACTTTTAACAGAGTGATCATGGAGGTTGCTGTACGTGTGTCACAAACGCTCGTCGGACATAAATACGAGGGTTGCCCACAAAGTAATGCACTGCATTTCTTTTCTCAGCCGAAAACAATGCTACCAATGCGACACGTTATGTACGTATTATTTGAAGTCTCCTTAATGAGCACGCCAAGTTTCCGTCACTTCCGACAGATAGTGTAGCTACAAGACAGTTTCAAATAGGCGTCTGTAGGTGATGTACGTTACAAGCAACGTACCATCATTGAATTTCTCACTGCAGAGAAAGAGACTGTGTAGAATATTCACAAACGCTTGTGCAAAGTCTATGGAACATCAGCTGTCGACAGGAGTACAGTTAGTCTCTGGGCACGGAGGGCTGTTCGGCAGAGCTCCACGATGTGCGGCAGTCAGGGAGATGATCCATGGTTGTCAGACCCCACACATCTGACATAACCCCTACGAAATTCCACTTGTTTGGGCCATTAAAGGACACCATTCGTGGAAGACATTTTGAGGACGACAAGAAAGTGATTCACACAGTGAAGCACTGGCTTCGCCACCGGGACAAGTATTGGCACCGACAGGGCATACACGACCTTGTGTCGCGATGGAAGAAGACCGTAGAAACGGGTGGAGATTACGTGGAAAAATAGGGCATGTAGATAAAACACCATTATTTCGTGTGTATAATTCTCATGATGTTCAATAAAGAACTGTTGAAGAAAAAAATGTGGTGCATTACTTTCTGGGCAACACTTGTATTGGTGGTCACCTTTAGAGAGTATTTTCTCTCTATGAAGTGTAATAAGTGATGTAGAACACAAGGTGATGATGTAAGTCGCGGTACCGAAGTGTTGTATCTGTGCCACTTGTTTGCGTAGAATCAGTGGAGAAAGTGGGTCAACGTGATCCGTTACAGATTGGCAGAATGCAGCTATCTTGTTTGGGTGTGTCAATGACCGCACCGTGAACTAAGCAGCCAGATTTGTTGATGTATTCACGCGTACTGCTCAAAGCGTCTGCAGTGAATTGTGTACCACTTGCAGTCATGTAAGACGCCATAAATGGTTTTGGAAATATCCCAACCGATCGGAACCGGAGACAGACCTTACGTCTTGTCAATAACAGTCGGCTTCAAACTCGATAGAAACTGCTGATGTCAGTGCATGCAGGAGCAAGTCAACCATTCTCCGAGCAAACACTGCGAAGGGAAATGCGTGCAATGAACATTTGGATTCAGATACCTCTTTAAAATTGCGTTTCAAACGCATGTTGTAATGTTTACTAATTGCTGCACGTGTGTATACGTGTAAAGCTCACAGTGTATTCAGTAACACAGAAAATAAGTAACAATGATCAGTACTTGCATTCTCTCTCGGAGACCGTTCGGAATATATAGCGCCTCATGTCTGCTCATGAGTCATTGAATCAGGGATAGCTGTTGCGTTGGTTACCACCTGTGGCGTGACTGGGCTCGTTAAATTTGTACTGTTAATCAGAATTGTAGTCGTATGAAGGGTATGAAAATGTTTAACGACCAATCAAGCATCGTATTGAAGCTCTAGTGGCCCTTAGGTCATCCTACCACAAGCCATTACAAAATGTCTGGGTCTGGTAGAAAAGCGGATGAAACGTGGCAACTTTCACCGTCACAATTAGGCTACTCTAGAGCTCCAAATCACTAATCCGTAGCTACAGCTACTTGTAGCATAATTGAAGACAATAGTGGACTCATTTCCATGCCGAATTGGCCTCATTAACATGGCTGCAAGCAGAGATACACGACATCAGTATGATGTTTCTTCGGAGTGTTTAAGTACCATACGCTAACGATTGTGAAAATTACAATGGTCATAAATATGGCGAATTGAAACTCAGAGAATGTGAAGCAACGATCGATTAAGAAAAAATGTGTACGTAAGGCCACTATTTTTCTCTATTTGTCAGCCAACATTTCATATTTATGCTGCACACAAACGAGTTAGAGCTGGCATTACATTTCTAAACGTGACACTACGTAGCAGACCCCATCGCCAACTGCAAATAGGGCAGTATGAGACACTAGGTAACTGCCAGCAATTCGCGGCTTATGCAACATTAATGCGTGTACGTTGCAAATGATGAGATAATTTAATATGGAGGTGGTGGTGAATCTATTTATGTATGACTTGATTCTGTACGCTGGTGTACTATTCAGTCCGAAGATTTTGGGAGAGGATGTCCCACTACCACGACAAAGAGAGGTTTTCCAGGGAGTTTAAAAGAAGAAATGAAGGTTAGGGTTTACTGTCCCGTCGAAATAGCGGTCATTACAGACGACTGCGAGTTTGTCATAAGCTGTTTCTCGACATGTCGCTTACTCGTTTCTTGTCACCACTTCATCTCCCTCTATTATTTGTCGGGTATATTCCTGTCTCTGTCTTCCCCTACAGTTATTACTCACTACAGCTCTCTCTCGTACCAAGTTGTTCCCGATATCTTAACAGTGACTCATCATCCTGTCCCTTCTTCTTCTCAGTGTTTGCCACAGGACCGTCTCCTCCCCAACTCTACGAAGAACCTAATTTTCCACCCTGTCAGAGTACCTAATTTTTAACACCCCAGTTAAGCAATGGGTCCGTGTAAATTCATTAACGTTTCTCTGCCATTAAATGAATTTGTAAAGACGAGGAACCTAACTGCTAATAGTGTTTTTATTTACATGACGTGCTTGGAAGCAGACTGTAATCTGCAAGACCATATAATAGTATATAAAGGGTTATTCAGCTGCCCATACCGCTGTCGTCTTATTCTGCCCGCAATGTTATAATTGGTCTTCATAAAAAACACGCGAGGTTTTCATATTCTCTCTCTCGCTAAGCTCAAACTCTTACTCATACAGAAAAAAATGAATAGGACCGTTTCGTAGGAAATTTAATGTGGTTAAATTTTGTACTGAGATACGTTTGCGCCAGAGGCTGTAGTTTTCGAGTTATTCAACTAAAACTAACGAAAGTGAGTTTCAAACAGATCCCTCACTGCTATATTTAGCTCTCACCTAGTATGTTGTTCGTGGTACTCCCTCGTATAGCTGCACAAATATTAACGACTGCGACTGCACAAATTATTTCCGACACGAGACCTTTTTGGCCTTGATTAACTTGCCGCATTACGCCGACGGGTTATTGGAACAATTAAAAATTGTAAAATTGACGTTTGTATAAATTTTACCTAAAATTTTGTGAACTTTAATAGCATAAGGTAAACGATGACATCGTTGTATACGACAGGCCTTCTGACTACGAAGCTACTGTACCTGTAAGGATTATGGTTGGCTGGAATTTTGAACTTTTTAGGGTAACGTTCGCGAAAGTCATTTTTCTCTCATTACCCTCACGGGCACGTTAAATTAATTATGTTAACGAAGTACCCGGCTATGCTGGTGGCGTAATAGCCCAGTCAATAGAGACCAAAGAAGCTCGAGTATCAGGAATAGTTCGTGTAGTCGGAAATACTTGTACAGTGGTAGGAGGGAGTGCCACGAACAACGCACCTGACTGGTGAGGTTTAGGTGTGGGGTTGGAAGTGCTTTTGAAGGACACTTTCTTCACGTTTTTCTAGAATAACTCGAAAATCGTGGTCCTCAGAGAAAACGTGCCCCAATTCAAAATATAACTACATTCAAATGTCCCACAAAGGTCCTACTCATTTGTTCTGTGGGATTAATGGTGTGCCAAATTTGGTCATTAATGTGTATCTTATGCAATAAACGCATCTAGCACAATAAAACGGGCAACATATAGTTGTTTTTTAAGTAGCTTCATCATTTAGAAGTTACATTGAGGCTATGTATCCATAGATGACGAGATTATCGACAGTAGATAAAGATAAAAATATTCTGATTTTGAGTATGCAGAATGCCTCCCTTCGCAGCGTTAATGCTAAATGTTAAAAGCGCGAAGGAGAGCGCTGTCTGGCACACAACCGACGATATGACAACAGAGACGAGTTCGTGGATTTTATTATTTCACGCCACTGATTTTATATCGCATAGTATAATGGCTTTTATGAAGTTGATGATGGTTCGTGGACTTCAACTTGTTCTTCAATAAATACGTTGTATCAGCAGGTCTTGGCGGTAAATCATGACGTTCCTCACATATTTACGACCTGTGGCGCACAACCTTTTGATAATAAGTTCAAAACAATCAGCTATTTTAGAAAAGTGGCCTTCCGTGGCATTTTCTTCGGAATAATGACAAAAGCCTGACCAGAAGACAAGTCATTGTATATACATTACAGAAGAGGTGTTTTACATCGTACACGTCGAAATGAGGTGAAATATTCAGATTTTGTTGTACATGGCATCCTTGGCCAGGAATAAGTGCGCTATTTTGATCTCGCCGCAAGATATTGATCGAACTCGGCTGTCAGATCATACAATGAAGGTGTCGAGCGTATCGATGTGGTTTACAGTAAAAATTCCGAGAGCGTAAGTCCTATAAGAGTTCACCAACATACTCCTATTTTCTCGTCCACTTACGGAGACTATCCGGAAAGTAACAGACAATTTGGTGTGTCGCGGTGGTGGGGGAGGCTATAGCCGCCATCTTGGTGCCATAACGTTTCTACACTCAATACGCATCAAGTGTTGGTCTGTGCCTATGCTACTTTTCTTTCTGTGACGCGTTAAAATGTGCGCTGCAATAGAAAATCTCTCCACTTATGGGTGCTTTCTGCGATTAAGTTGTTTTTGGCAAAAAGCTGCAAACCAGTCGAAATTTATGGCGAACTTTGCAATGTGTACGGAAAAGCAATAATGAGACAATAGTGTATCGATTTTAAAAATCGTTGTACCAATGTTCACTATGAGGACCGCGTTGGTAAGTCTAAACTTGTGACTAACGAAATGGTGATGAATATCAACGACAACATTCATGAAAGTCGTCGTTTCTCGTTTACGGAACTTTGAAAAAGTTTCATTTGAATTTCGCGGAGTTTGATGAGTGAAACTGTGGCGGAAAAGCTTGAGTACCATAAATTTTGTATTAGGTTGGTTCCAAAAATCCTAACGAAAAACCACAGAAAAAAGACTACCTTGCTAGAAGATTTCCAAAAATATGGAAAGAATGTTATCGATCGTATCATAATTGGGGACGAAAACTGGGTGAAGCATGTCAATTGTGAAACAAACAGGAGGTCTATGGAACGGAACATATGACATCTCCCAAGAAACCAAGGAAGTGTTTGCAAACGCTGTCTACGAGAAAGTTTACGGCAACTGTGTCTTGGGACTCTGAGGAAGTGATTCTCGTTGATATCCTTGAACGTGACAGAACAGTTAACTCAGACAGGTATCGTCAAATACTAAGGAAGTTGAGGTGGAGGATAGAAAACATGCGTCGAGGAAAAGGGAAACTTCGCGCTGAATTGGTTTTTATGTTCCACAACAACCGACAATTCTTGTCCTAACACTGCCAGTCGTACCTGAGAGCTGCTGTGGGGCTTTTATTGAGAGGTGTTTTTTCATCCACCATACAGCCCAAGGCCGAGCGAATACCATCTCTTCCAAGCACTGAAGACATGGCTCCTACACAACGCTTTGATACTGACACCGAACTGCACACGGTAGATTTCTAAGCGGCGGTATTGAAAAATTTGTGCCTACGTTATGATAAGTGCTTCAGTTTGAATGACGATTATGTAGATAAATAGCTTTAAAGCGTACATTTAAGATATATGTATAACGGAGCTTCGGTTAGTCGACATTGTTAATTTTTTATTTCAAAACGTCTGTTACTTTCCGGATAGCCCTCATGTAACACGCAGAAAGACAATGAAGTTATAGGTTTCGAGCTCACACGCTGGCCCACCAACAAACATTCTTCTTCGCACAATTCTAGACTGGAACAGGAAAGGGGCAAAGCGACAGCGCTGCACGAAATACCGTCCTTCGCCCCCCCCCCTCTCCTCCGCCTTGTGGAGTATTGATGTAGATCTATATGTAGAACACCGCAAAGTACAATAGCCGAGCACACGAAACGGTCTTGGAACTTGCCTTTGAACGCGAGAGACTGCGCTCGTTAATGGTGGCCCGTCCTGTGGACCGCTATAAACTGCAGCAAGGTCACCGCTGATCCCGTCACAGAGTTCTGAAGTTGTTCAGGTCGACGGTGCCGACAGCGGCGCACAACTTGCAGCTGCGGGACTTAACCTCCATTAGACGGTGAGCCAGCAACAGCGTCTTGCAACACTCACCGAAACTTCGTCGCGGCGGTCGTATCTGAAAACGGCGGCTCGTCATCCAGTACGAATTCCTGTTACTGTTGTCTCCCCCAGTGCCCACTGCGCTGTAGTTTGGTTCCTAACGACTACGTAATCGGTCTTGCGGTGAACGATAACTTTGGACATCTTTAGTACCGTAAAAAAGCAGTACACCCTTTTAGATGTTTCCAATTCACTTGAGATTTATTGTTGCAACAGTGGATACGGAGTACTTGAAATGATTACATTAACCAATCAATAGTTGAAGCGGTTCAGAGATACCAGGTACCGACCTCTGATGCAACACGTATATTAATAGAAGGCGTAGCCTCCACGGGTGGCAATGCAAGCGCTAAATCTGGCATCCATTCGATCGTACATGTCGTCAGTACTGTCCTGAAATACGTTATGACTCGCCTGCTCGACGGGCTTACACAGTTCTGTAACAGGTTTTGGTTGACGAGTCGTTCCATTGTTTCCCACCAGTCTTCCACTGCAGTACGTTGAGCTTCACAGGTACTGTGTACGCGAGTTTTATCCTGTTGGAACAGTATATCATCTTCCTGTAGCAAGAACGGCAGAAGAAGGTGTGTGACAGGTTTCTGCACGTACCGAGCGCTGGTTAGTCTCCTCTTCAGGGACAGCGAAGCTGAACGAGAGTTATAAATTGTAGGCAGAATCTGCTTTCAACGTTGAAGACCACGGCCCACCATTCCAACACCCAAGTAATCCTCTGACAACACCATCTGAGCCGTGCTATGGGATGACTAGGAGACTGGCTAGAGGTGTGTGTCCCACTGCTAATAATGAGTTCGCAACAGTTCGTGATGACACATCAGGACTCACAAACCCTCTTATCTGCGCTGCGCTAGCCGTACGATCTGCCACTACTGGTCTTACAGCATGACGAACCTGGCGGGCGTGTGTGCTGTATGGTCGTCGATAACCTCGTCTGCGGCTGTGACAATGTTTACGCGACCATCATGGTTGCACAACTGAGGCAGCACGTCCACCTTGTGTGACAATTCTCCGAAAGGGCAATACCACAGCTGGGAAGGCCACAATTTGATCCCTCTGAAACCCGTTCATTTGGCTGTTGGAAGCACGAGTGCGTCTCCGTGGCATGCTTGCCTTGTTGCTACACACGCTTGCACCACAATGAGCTTACTGGCTGCGAGGTACATATGGCACTCTGGTAGCTATGCCACTACACTATCGACCGGCGGACGACGCTATCAGTACATTTGGTTTTTCCCGAGGTGGCATATGATGGAATGGTACATATAATAAAAACTGTAAATTTTAACATATTATCCAAGAGCATAAGCGATATCTCGATTACAAAGATGTACGTGTGGAAGAACTCGGCAAGGCAGCTATCGCCGAGACAGAGTATGTGTAACAAAGAGCTTGTGTTAGGTCACGCAGTAGTGGGCAGTGGTTGCTCAGGAGTAGCAGGGGTAGCGTGTCAGAGGCTGGCAGTGTCTGTTGCTATTCTCCGGAGTGGGCAGCGCTTAGTATTAAGTATTCAGTGTAATAATTTCACAGTTATATATTAATGATTTATGGAAGAAATAAAATCTGAAGTAAAATTAATTAAGAAAATGCTAAAAATATTAATATGAAATTGTGGTGCACAACCTTTCTACAACAGGTAATCAATATCAATGTATTTATGCGCTTTTGCTGTAGAACGAATTTGAATTAGACAAACTTTGTATGTAACCCCAAGTTTTTCATTGTATCATTTTGCAAAAATTATTTGCTTGCGTAAATGTAATTTTTATGATATACCTTAACAGTCGCAAGTGAGTTTCACACTATAGTAAGATTTTCAGGTAAAATATAACATGTCATTCTCCTCAGTCACGTTCCGCCTCCTAATTCCAGGTTGTTTGTATTAAAAAAAAATACTCTAAATGTGTCTCAGTCAAATATCTTGCATTTTAGCTTTTGCAACTGTAGTTAGTTTAGTAGTGCTGAGAGCAGAACAACGCGTTATCCAAGAAAACACCGTAACGAGGTAAGAAATTTATTTCACACAGTTTATGGATTTTAGCACAGGGACCACTCTTGTACTTATTCAGATTTACGAGGCCGTAGTAAGATTGTCGGGCTGCAATTAGTTTGAGTCTACTGGCATTGGTTTCTTGCTAGTATACAGATTGTTTAAAACAGTGTCAGGTAAATATACAGATACACGTAATCAGATACGCAGTCAGCACACCGTGGTGGCCGAGCGGCTTCAATCTGAAACCGCGCGACCGCTACGGTCGCAGTTTCAAATCCTGCCTCGGGCATGGATGTGTCTGATGTCCTTACATTAGTCAGGTTTAAGTAGTTTTAAAATTCTAGGAGATTGATGAACTCAGATGTTAAGTCCCTTAGTGCTCAGAGCCATTTGAACCATTCGTTACACAAAGACATCACACCTTACTTTAGACATCAGAGTGTAAGTCTTCTTTCGAGGTGTCCGAATTTCTTTTTCGGCAGTGTATGCCATAGAGACGGCACTCCATAAGAATCCTTCTTGAAGGAAAATGTCTTCTGTGCTGTGGTGCAGTGTGAACGAATAAACGTGGCGTTGTTATTGGTTTGAAACCTGTGGAGAGTGGTAATTAGGTAGATCCAGTATTCCTTGGCTCCAAAAAGGACTTGATTCGATACCATGTCACATCTTAATAAAAATAAACTATGATTCGAAGTGTATGACTTGACTAAGGATTTATTGGCAACGACGTCAGAACTTGTTATCCCGAATGCAGACTCCTCAATAGAAATAGGTTGGAACTCTTGATATTTATTTTGTACATCGATGATCTGGCAGACGATATTGATATAAACTTCAGATATTTTGCAGATGGTACATATCTGCTTCTCCTTCTTTTTCTCGTTCTTGTCCTTCACTTCAACGTTTAGGCGATACGTGTGTTTCGACTACATACACTGACAGAGAAAAAATACCAGCAGCAAAAAATAATTAATGTAGAGTAACGAAATTTCGGAAATACAGTTATCTAGGTAACATATTTAAGTGATTAACATTGCAAGACCATAGGTTAAATGTAAGCGCGAGATAACCTCGGCAAATGTGAAATGCTGGTTCATTAGCAACCGGTGTAACCGCCGGATTGTTGAATTTAATGATGCAGACGCACATGCATTGTGTTGTATAGGTGCCAGATGTCAATTGGTCGGTGAATACAGAAATCGTTAATTGGTTCTGTTGTGCTTTCGGGCGAATAAGCAACTGTGATCATAGGCGCCCAAGTCAAAACTATAGAACACGAAGACAGAGAGGAGTTAGAAAAGGGACTATACGTCAGTCCCAATTGACATAATAGAAGATAGCTAAAAATAGGCACGTAGAAAAAAGGCTAAAAAAGACACCATACAGAAACGGAGGTTCAAAACAAAAAATTAAATGGCCTTCGCCATATTACTTTGGCGGATAAAAAGTAAGACGCGATCGACAGCCCGCGCGTCATTTGCTAAAGCGGGCGGTAACTTCGACGGCAAACGCAAGCGGGAACGTAAAAGGTTAAAAAATGGACGTTCCATCGTAACGTAAAAGGTTAAAAAATGAACGTTCCATCAGGAAGTGACGGACAGTTAAAATTTCAGCGCAATGTGTACAAAGTGGTGGGGCAGCGCCACTCAGCAAATGACGAGGGCTAAAAAGGCAGTGCCCAAAACGCAGCCGATTTAAAATAACCTCCTCACGGCGGAAGGGCCGAGTGGAGGTCGTCCAAGCCGCTGGGAGAGGCATAATAAGCCAGAGCTTATTCTCTTGAAGGGAGGACCGTTGGCGATGCCAATGGGACACCACCTCCTGACACATGGCAAAACAGAGATCATCAGAGGGAATACAGGTACTCGCGGGAGGAGGTACGAGGACTGCAGCTTTAGCAGGAGCGTCAGAAGCCTCGTTTCCTGGCAGACCGACATGACCAAGAACCCAAAGAAACATCACACTGGCCCCACCAAGATTGAGCAGTTGACAGTTTTCTTGGACCCACGGCACTAAGGGATGAACGGTGTACGGCGCACATAATCTTTGGAGGCCGCTGAGTGAGTCTGAGTAGAGGACACAACCGAAAAGGCTGCGTCGCCGGAAGTATTCCATGCCCTGATTCAAAGCGAAGAGCTCGGCTGTAAATACTGAGGAGTGTGCCGGAAGCCGATATGGAAAGACACGGGTGCCAATGACGAAGGCACGCCCGACCCCACGGTCATTCCGAGAGCCATCAATGTATACAAAGGTACTATCGCGAAGTTCCATGCAAAGGCCGTGAAACTGAAGGCGATAGACCGAGGCTGGAGCAGTATCCTTAGGAAGCGAATTAAGGCCAAGGTTAACATAAGCCGCCTCACGAAGCCAGGGTGGTGAAGAGTTCACACACACCGGGAATGATTGCAGGTAGTGTGAAGTTAAGCCGCCGTAGCAAGTGCCGAAAGCGGACTCCAAGAGGTAACAGAGAAGAAGGACGACTGACGATCAAAGGAATCATCAAAGAAGTGGGCCTTGGATGGGTGGCCACTCATGGCAGACAAACGGCATGCATATCTGTTGAGGAGAAAGTCATGGAGGCAGGACAGTGGTCGTTCAGCAGCTTCAGCATACAACCAGGCTGGTGTAAAAAGTGCCCGTGACCAAGCGGATGCCACGATGGTGGACAGTGTTGAGACGGCGTAAGATAGATGCACGTGCAGACGCATAAACGAAGCACCCATACTCGAGTTTGGAAACGACAAGGGACCAGTACAAATGGAGGAGGGTGGTTCGCTCAGCACCCGAGGAAGTACCATTGAGGACACGTAGGACATTAAGGAACTGCGTACAGTGGGCTGCCAGGTAAGATACATGGAAAGACTAAGAGAGTCTCCTATCTCCCATGAATTTCGTAGTTTCAACGAACAGGAGGGCAACAGGCCCAAGATGTAAAGATGGTGGGAGAAACCACTTGTGATGCTAGAAATTCATACAGACCGTTTTGTCAGTGGAAAAGCGAAAGCCACTGTCGATGCTCCAGGAGTAAAGACGACCAAAACACGGCTGAAGACGACGCTCAGTGAGACAGGTCCATGGAGAACTGCAATAGATGGCAAAATCGTCAAGAAAAATGGAGCCGCAGGTGCCCGGTGCGAGACAGGCCGTGATAGGGTTAATGGCGACAGCAAAGAGGACGACACTCAGGACCCTGAGGCACACCACTTTCCTGGATGAAGGTGTCCAACAAGCAGAACCCAAACGCACCTTCAAAACTCGATCTTTAAAGAATGCCTGAAGGAAATAGGGCAGGCAGCCATGGAAACCCCACGTGTAAGGAGTACAGATGATACCAGTACTCCAGCAGTTGTTCTAGTCCTTCTCCAAATCGAAAAACACGGCGAAAATCTGGGATTTTCACAGAAAACCATTCATGACGTGGGTGGACAAAGTAACGAGGTGGTCAACTGCAGGACGCCGCTCACCAAATCCACACTGTGCATTTGTCAGTAAATTACGAGACTCTAGCGACCATACCAACAGGGCATGAATCATACGTTCCATCACCTTGCAAACGCAGCGGGTAAGAGATGTGGTGGCAGCTAGAAGGAAGCATTTTGTCCTTATCGGGTTTAGGTATGGGTATGACGGTGGCTTCACACCAGCATCCGGTTGTACATGTAAAGCAGAAAGTTCTTGCCCGCAAGAGAAAGGTGGTGCAACATCTGAATATGGATGGCGTCCGGCCCTGGGGTGGAGAATCGGGATGAACTGCGAGCGTGATCGATCTCCCTCATAGTAAGAGCGGCATAGTAGCACTCACGATTCGGAGAAGAGAAGGGTATCGCCCGAGCCTCCTCCGCTCGTTTCCGGTGGAGGAACGCAGAGTGATAGTGGGAAGAGCTCGAAAATACCGCAAAATGGTGGCCCAGAGTGTTGGAGATTGCTATACGGCCCACGAGAACATCGGAAATGAGGGAATGGAGCTTGGTCCCAAAGAGCCGTCAGAGGTTAGCCCACACGACCGAGGGAAGGGCGGAACTGTTAAAAGATCTAGTTAATGAAATCCAGCTCGCTCGTTTGCTATCCCGAATATCTCGACGGCTCTTTGCACTCATCTGTTTATAATGAATGTAGTTTGCCATCATAGGATGACGGTTAAAAACCCGGAGAGCAGGTGTCTGTGCGCGAATTGCATCGCCGCAAGGGACTGGGACACGACGTGGTAATGAGGAAGTGCGAGGAATGGAACGTTCTGCAGTAGTAAGGACAACGGTGGTGAGATAGTCCACCTCGTCATCACAACTGGGGAAATGTTGTTCTCCGAAGGTCGCGAGGGAGTAGTAGAGCTGGCTGCCAGTCAGCCTTGGGAAGCTGCCATATGGGGGTGCACGCAAATGGGGTAGGAGTCAGCAAACGGATAGCACATGGGAAATGGTCGCTCAAGTAGGTGACAGAAAGAACGGACCACTCAAGATGATGGGCAAGCTGGGCAGTGCAAAAGGATAGGTGTACGAGGAGTCGGAAAGGAAAGTGGGTACTCTAGTGTTAAGACAGGAGGGGTTAAGTTGCTTAAGAAGATCAGCCAAGAGGGCACTCCTCTGACAGGCCCTGGGAGAACCCCAAAGGGATGATACACATTTAAGTCACCGAGTAGTAAAAATGGGGAAGGGACCTGCCCAATTAACTGAATGAAGTCTGCCCTGATGACATCGGATGCTGGAGGGACATAAACGGTACAGAGGGAAAAAGTTGTGGAAGGAAAAGGCTGACAGCAACAGCTTGAAGACAGGTAATCAGGGAGATGGGTTGACTATGAATGTCATCCCGTATGAGCAGCATGACACCCTCATGAGATGGAATGGCGACCTTAGCGGGGGAGGTGAAAACGAATCAGTAAGAAATGTGAAAGCTCAAAGTAGTCGTGAGGGCGCAATTTCGTTTCCTGGAGGCAGAGTACAAGGGGATACTGCGATGCTATAAGCAGTCGTAAATCCTGTTTGTACGACCGAAGGCCACGAACGATCTATTCGAGGACAGTCATGATGAGGGAAAAGATGTAGGGGTGTCAACTCGACGAGTTGGCAAAAGGGAAGACCGTTTGCCTTTGGTGGATTTCTTCGAGCCTTTATGGTCAGAGGAAGACTCGTGTGTTGTTTGGCTGGAGGGACATAGGAAGTCTTCACAGGAGTACTCCTTCTCTCCTTTCCTGCCTACTGGTTGTGTAGCTGGTAGCTTCGCCCCTGGAGGTGAGAGTTTGCACAGCTGTACGATGGGATGGCGATGCTACCTTGGCACTATGTGATTTCACAACCTCAGAGCTTAATTTGAAGTCGCATGGCTGCATGGCCATGTCACTCATAGAGCGAGGGGTAACAAGAACAGAACTTTAGATGGCATACGGGAGAACACAAGGTTTGCGACTAGCCAGTAACTTGCGAGCTACTGGATAAGACACTTTTTCCTTTACCGGAATATATCTCTTGGACAGCCAGCTCATTAAGATACACGGGACAATCCTGAGAGGAGGTGGCATGGTCGCCATTGCAGTTGATCCAGCAGAGACAAAGAGTGCATCCCCACCACAGGTTACACATTTGTCTGGGTGTCGAGAAGACTTTCTAGTGTGGTTGAAACGATTACATTGGTAGCAGCGCATCGGGTTTGAAATGTAAAGCCGGACTGTAATAATTTCATAGGCTGCTTTCATTTTGGACGGCAGCACCACTAGCATCACTCTATCAAAGGTGAGGAGAAGAGTGCGGGTGGGCACTAAGGGGAATCTACCTTTTTCATTACAGACGGATGGCAATGACACCCTGATCAGAGAGATAAGATTGGATTTCGGCCTCGGTTAGACTGTCGAGCAGCCTGTAAATTACACCATGGGAAGAATTCAAAATTCTACCGGCCTCGAACAGGGTAGCAGGGGTGAAGCGAGGCAGCGAGCAGTTGTTGTGCTTGAGAATCAGAAGCAGTCGCCAAAAGCCAAGGGCCATTCTTGCCATTCTGCAAACGAGAGCAGTGTTTCACAGGGTCTGAAACTGCATCAATACCTTTCTGAATAATAAACGTATTGACAGTGGCGAAGGACTGGCCGTCTTCAGTGCGTGAGACCACGAAGAACTTTGGTGCAGCGGGAAGAATCTTCGAATCATTAACCTCATTACGTTTACGTTTTGTAGACGTTGATTGGGAAGATGACTGGGGGCTCCCTTCACAAGGGGGCACACTCGTCTTAGATGATTGTACACACCTCAGGTCACACCTCCCGAACACCTGACAGAGGGATAAACTGGCAATTTGGGAAGGTTGCAGCTCAGGCAATCACCCATCCCTGGGCCCAGCCTGTACCAGGGGGTACATGCGAACCCTATCTGTCGACCCGGCGCTGGGAATTACGTGTTACCCAGTCACCTGTTACGCGTCACATGCGTGGGCCGGTCATCAGGAGCGCACAGAGAGGAAGAAAGAAAAAAAGGAATCTCAAACGCCGAAGCGGAGGAACGAGAGGAGGAGGGAAACGATGAATGGAAAAGGGAGCGTAAAACAAAGGTGAGACTGTTCTTATGTCAGTTACAGACAATGCAGATCATTCCCAATAACATCCTAGACATGTTCCCCAAGGGAGGTGAAAAAGAATAGCAAGAGCATAGACGTGCAACACGGAAGGGAAAAATCTCTGCAAGGGCTGGGGCCCCGTGGTAGCCAAGCACGAACCCACCAAACATTGGTGAGCTCCCTGTGGAGGAGAGGGAAACAGTTAAGGCTGATGATGTCCCATGTATGCTCGATTGGAGGCAGCATTATTTTATCTTCTTTGGGTCTAATGATCAGTGCCACCCCATTCCTGGCAGACACTTTCCCGATGCAATCCGTAATATCGCTAATAAACTGGAGGAAACCTCTCCCTATTGGCAGACTTTGTCCCTCAGTACCTCTGGATTTCTCTCTTCTTGGAGGGATACAGCTTCTTACTGGAGTACCCATTTTTCTTGGAAGCCCACTGTAAGTGCCTGAACACATAAATTAACCGGCTCGCAAATTTTATTAGGTTTTACGAAAAAACGTCTTAAAAATTCCAACTGCCACAAAAGACAAAAAGCTTCGTGAACACAATACCCGTGAGGAGAACAGTGACTAGGGTTTACCGCTAAGTCTGTAGTTCAACAGTTTTGAGAACTATGTTAACTTAGTTTCAAGAAACGAGTTGGTTCAAATGGCTCTGAGCACTATGGGACTTAACATCTCAGGTCATCAGTCCCCTAGAACTTACAACTGCTTAAACCTAACTAACCTGAGGACATCACACACACCCATGCCCGAGGCAGGATTCGAACCTGCGACAGTAGCGGTCGCACGGTTCCAGACTGAAGCGCCTAGAACCGCTCGGCCACCAGCGGCCGGCCAAGAAACGAGTCTTTCAGTCATTAGTGTATAAGAGACTGTATGCCGTTCATATGCCTGTGAAACAACTGACGTTAGATTCTGATGTGAACTCGGTTGTGTGGAATCGGCGCAGTATGGATCAATGTGGGGACCTGACAGAGTCGCAGAACAGGGTTGTCGTGTATGGACGTGCGAATGACGATGTTGTGAATGAAGTTTCAAGATTTATTCGTATATTAAGGTGGCCTGGCTAACGTCTCTACAAGGAATACTGTACTATGTAACAAGACGTTATGAAATAAGAACAGGTCGTAATGAGATCCTAACTGGCAAACAACAAGAGGGGTGTGACAACCTTGTCAATAGCAGTTGGTATCAGACCCGATAGTATTTGCTGTTGTTAGTGAGTGTACGTGGATCTTTCAATAAATAATCCCTACATCTTTCTCAAAACATTTTTATTCTTAAGAGTTAAATTTTATCGATAATATCAATCAACACTTCTTTTACATTCACTATTTTTGTACGTAGTCTCCGCCACGTTCTATAGCTCTTCATCAGCGCTGTGTAAGGGCATGTACTCTTTGTCCATAAAAACTATTGTCCTGTGTTTATAGCCAAGTTTACATTCGTTGAACTATGCTCTCATCATCTTCGTAGTAGAGAATCCTTAAGATGGAACGATATCTGAGCTACAGCTGGGCTGGATGAGGTAATAATGTACAAATCGTTTTGGCAGCGTGCGCTGAAATGTGTCATGGGTGTGCTATGTCATGTTAGAAGATGCCCCAAAAGGTCCAAGACGGTTCTGGAGTTTGTTTACAGTCTTTACATATGAATTAATGGGTGACCTTTTTTACAACACATCCACGTGAAAGACACAATCACAACCCGAGAAGACTGTCATCATGACACATTAGAGGGAGAGTGGCCTTCAATTTCGTTTGTGATGTTTGTTAGAGGTACCAATCGGGAAACAACCCTTTTCTTCCGCGGTTAAAGTGATGTACCACAGCTTTCATCATCTGTAACGATCAGCGGCAGAAATGTCTCTCCATTAGACCCAAACTACTCCAACAGTTCTGCTAACACGGGTAAAACTGTTGTTTTATTGAAACACAGCTGGTTTCGCAGCCTAAAGTGGCATCATAACGTGAAACCTACAAAGACAAGAGTAATATACAGTGTCACAGTTTTGTGGATTTTAAAATTAATAAAGGTAATATCTAAAATACACTCACAGTGATAAAAAGTCATAGGTGTACCCCTGACTCCTAGCCAAGATATATTATTGATTGAATATTGTGTGACTTGCATCGACGAACGAAGGGTGACAAAAACGTGATCCATTAATTTCGTAAAGACTGCTGGAGCGTTGATCAAGTAGTTGCAGAGCCATATTTTTTTAAATCTTCCTGCAATGTAAAGAAGAAAAAAATATTTGTAATGAGAGGACGCTAAAAATATTTAAATAGCCAGACTGACAACAGAAAACTGTCAGTTCTTACAGGATCAGTTAAGAGTGCAACAGGTATTCCGCTGTTAAATGAAGAGGAGAGAGCGCATAGGTGGAAACGGTACACTGAAGGCCTCTACGAAGGGGAACATTTGTCTTATGTGACAGAAGAAGAAACAGAAGCTGATTTAGAAGAGATAGGGGACCCAGTATTAGAATCAGAATTTAAGAGAGCTTTAGAGTACTTAAGATCAAATAAGGCAGAAGGGACACATGACATTCCATCAGAATTTCTAAATCATTGGGAAAAGTGGCAACAAAACGACTGTTCACGTTGGTGTGTAGAATGTTTGAGTCTGGCGACATACCATCTGACTTTCGAGAAAATATCGCCCACACAATTCAGAAGACTGCAGGGGCTGACAAGTGAGAGAATTATCGCACCGTCAGCTTAACAGCTCACGTATCCAAGTTGCTGACAAGTATAATATACAGAAGAATGGAAAAGAAACTTGAGGACGTGTTAGGTGACGATCAATTTGGCTTTAGGAAAGGTAAAGGTACCAAAGAAGCAATTCTGAAGCTGCGATTGATAATGGTAGCAAGACTAAAGAAAAATCAAGTCACGGTCATAGGATTTGCCGACATGGGAAAAGCGTTTGACAGTGTAAAATGGTGTAAAATCTTCGATATTCTGAGAAAAATAGGGATAAGCTGTAAGGAGAGACGGATAATATACAACAGGTACAAGAGCCAAGAGTGAATAATAAGAGTGGACGACCAAGAACGAAGTGTTTCGTGTTAAAAGCGGTGTTAGACAGGGATGTAGTCCTTCATCCCTACTGTTTAGTTTAAATGTGTGTGAATTCTTAATGGGCCGAACTGCTGAGGTCATCGGTCCCTAAGCCTACACACTACTTAACCTAACTTAAACTAACTTACGCTAAGGACACACACGAATGCCCGAGGGAGACTCGAACCTCCGACAGGGGGAGCAGTCCGGACCATACCAAGACGCCTCAGATCCCGTGGCTACCCCGAGCGGCTACTGTTCAGTCTGTACATCGAAGAAACAATGATGGAAATAAATCAGGAATGGAATTAAAATTCAAGGTGAAAGAGTATCGATGATAGGGTTCGCTGATGACGTTGCTATCCTGAGTGACAGCAAAGAAGAACTACATGATTTGCTGAATGGAATGAACAATCTAATGAGTGGAGAATATGGACTAAGACGAAATTGAAGAAAGACGAAAGTAATGAGAAGTAGCAGAATTGAGAACAGCCAGAAACTTAACATTAGGATTGATGGTCACGAAATAGATGAAGGAAGTCTGCTACCTAGGCAGTAAAATAATCAGTAATGGACGTAGCAATGAGGACATGAAAAGCAGACTAGCACTGGCTAAGAGAAACCTACCAGTTTCAAACATAGCCCGTAATCTGAAGAAGACTTTTCTGAGAATGTGCGTTTGGAGCACAGCACTGTATGGTAGTGAAACATAGATTGTGGGAAAAACGGAACAGAAGAGAGTCGAAGAATATGACAAGTGGTGCTGCAGACGAATGTCGAAAAGCAGTTGGACTGATAAGGTAAAGAATGAGGAGTTTCTGGGCAGAATTGGAGAGGAAAGGAATATGTGGAAAACACTGACAAGGAGAAGGGACAGGATGATAGAACAGATGTCAGGAAATACTTACATGGTACTAGGGGGAGCTGTAGAGGGCAAAAATTTCAGAAGGAGACAGAAATTGGAATATCCCAGTAAACAATTGAGGACATAGGTTGCAGGTGCTACTCGGAGATGAGGAGGTTGGCTCAGGAGAGGAATTCGTGGCGGGCCGCATCAAACCAGCCAGGAGACTGATGACTCAAAAAAAAAATAATAAATAAATAAATAAATAAATAAATAAAAAGTAAAAAAACGTGATTAGTCGCGACACAATGCAAATTACTGTGTGGAACAGTATAAGGCGGCAGGGCGCCCTGGTATTGGGAAAGGTATAAGCTGCCAGCATGAGCGGCTAAGATGGACTCAGAGGCTAACGGAAAGGAAGCTATCTACGTGGACCGTGTGATGTCATGTACTCGTTACTAGGAAGGCTATGTCACTCTCTTTATAAGGGAGAACTATACTGAATTTTATTACTTACTAATACTTAATCGTATAAACAATCAAAATTAGCCAGAATGTTATGGTGCTTTAATTCCAACTGATTATTCAACGTGCCTTTGTCAATTTTATATCTAAAAAAAAATCTGCTTTTGCATACATTTTCAATATATGGCTTCTTTACTTTTTGTGAAATATTTCTAAATTTTCTGAATGGCTTGTGGAGCTGTGCACCACTTCGTCAAAGGGCGTTGGAAATGCAGATCGAGTATTATTTAAGATAAAGTGTTTCTGAAATCTTTTTCGAAGTGGTTTAAAAAAGCTGTAATACATATTTCTTAGGTCAACCATTTCATGTAATGAGGAAGTGTCTTTCCTTTGAATCTTGTGTTCTGTAATGAGCTTCCGAGGGGGACATTCTGAGCACGTCTACGAATATAGAAGTGTCTCAATTATTGCAAACGAAATTCCAGTGCTCACCTACATCTGTAGATTTATTTATTTATTTTTCATAATTACAGCCTATTACCTACAGAGCTAAAATAAGCATACAGATCATATTTTCGTGGATAATAATAAATTATGTACTAATTATTTATCTCTGATACTTAATGGAATACATTTATATACTACAACTACTTTTACTAAACTGCATTAAACCTTTAACCAATAACCCACTTACTCAGATACTAATCTGCTGCAAACGCTACGGAATTTGTTCTCTGTCTGTTCATTTATTTTGGTACATTTAACGTGTAGGTGGTTGATCCAGCTACTGGATCCGCCCTCATACTACTACGGCCAACAGGCACAGTCTGCTGGATTCCGCGGGCGTCGGACAGCACATCAGCAGTGTCTCGACTGTTGCAAATCACCCATCAATGTTACTTCTTAAAGTCCATACTTCTATCATCAGCGGCACCAACGCAGTGTATATTCTTGGGACAGTATTTCGCTTGGTGGTCGCCGACCTCAGTTATCTTCTCTCCATTTACAATGTATATCGTCTAGCCTGGATGGCAGCATGCTGACTTCGGGTTGAATGCCTCGCGCACTTTTCCTTGGCCACCCTGGACACTGTGGCTCCAGTACCATCTAAGATCCGCCAGTTCGTCTTATTCCTTAGTGCTGCTTTCGGCTCCAATATCCTTAATACCTGACGTCCAGTACCCGTTGCATCTTCATAGGGCGTGATTTTTCCACAATGTTTGTTCTGGTGTAACTGCACTGTCGCAGGCGCAGCTATCATACACCTGTCTTCTGATTTTGTACAAGAGCCATGGCCAGTCAGGTAATGTATGAGTCCACTCGATGGGTTAAGAAATCTCATTTCTAATCTCCCCCTGATGTTTGAGACAAATTCGTATGTGCTCCTGCCTGTGCCTGAAGTGTTCCGTCCATTTCCGCAGTGGTAATATGTGATCTTTTATTGTCTTTTTCGAGAATTCCTAGAATTACTTACAAAGTATCATTCCGAGCAGTTAATCTTAGTAGCACGCCTCGTTGAATTCTCCTTACAGCCTAGGCTGACTTCACTAACTACGATCCCAAACGCTTTCACAACTGATGCTTATATATATTGGTGGTCTACTCTGATTGTCTTCAAGGGAAGCCGAAATTGCCTGTTTGCAATGGTTATAATTTTATTCATCAGGTTTCTACTTTTTCTACCTGCTTCCTCTACATGATGTGCAAAGGTACGACGTTCATCCAAAAGAACCGATAGATATTTTGTTACTGCGCTTCTAATCGTTACTTCATTTAATTTTATTTTAGGGTTTCTTATTATGGGCCCTTTCAGCAGGAGGTACGTTGTTTTGTGACATATTTGTGACAATTTAACACTTCGACACCAGCTCTCAAGTTCGCTGAGGGCTACATTACATTTATCTTTTATAATTCTTCTGGAGTCACTACTTACAACGAACATCATGTCATCTGCAAATGCCACCAGTCCACTTGTGTTACCGCTATCATGTAACATCCCGAAATTCCGGACCACACATTGAACACTGCGGACAGCCTTTTGTTGTAATATTCGGTATTTTCTTTCTTGGGCATGTTAGAGAAGTATGTCGCCCTTGGCAATAACCTCTAACCTAATTATATCAAAATCTGTAAGGCGATTAAATAAATCCGGCCACCATAGGGTATCAAAAGCGCCAGCGTCGTTAGAACGAGTATCTGTCGCTAGCGAGATCGCCTTATTAATTGCGTCTTCAGTGGACTTGCCTCTTCTAAACCCTTACTGGTGACGGCTCATCCCGTGTAACAGTCGGTGATCTTGTAGTCTTTTGCATAATATTTTTCAAATATTTTGCCGAGAACGTTCAAAAGAAAAACTTATCAGTAGGATTTGGGTATCATTGGATCCTTATGTTACCCCTTACCAATTATTACCACTTCAGCGTTCTTCCACGGTGCAAGGCCCAATCCTTGCAAGAGACATTCTTAAGCACAAGTAAATATCTAATCGGTAACATAAGGCTTGTATTACTTCGGCGGGATCCGGTCCGGTCTTGGAGATTTATTCTTTTGGAGTCTTAAAACTATTTGCCTAATTTCTTCTTGTGCCAAGGGGTACGCAAGTTGATTGTTTCTATATTCTTCTCATAACATTCGCTGATTATTTGTCTCGTATTCTTCTCCATCGTCAATATGACAGTTGATTGTTGTCAAATTTCTGTTATCGTCCCATCATTCCCTTCGAGGGCAAATGAGACTGTTGGTGATCGTATTTGCTCGGAGACTATTCTATGTGGTGCCCCCCCCTCCCCCCCCCCCCCCCCCCCCGCTTCCCCAGGTATCGGTTTCAAAGTTAGCCTCCACAAATTGCTTCCATCGTTCCACTTATGCCTTCCACAACTCTTCCTTTAATATATCTGTATCTACGCAAACTTCGGGCACTTTCTTCTATGGTCACGCTGCTCTGGTATATCTTTGTGATTCTTCTTGTTTCGCATCTTCATTCCAGCAGTGTCTCGGTCCACATACCAGGTACTCCTTTAGAATGACCTCTGCTGATACATATCGATGCTCTATAGCCAACAGTTGATCTACGATGCCTTAGTCTCCACGATCAACGTCACCCCCACGATTCGCCATGATGGGCCCACCCCCAAATGTGGCCGATCATGGAGATCAGTTTCTGCGCTTTGTGACACTTTACCTCTTTGCACCCTACAGTAATCCTGCAAAATGCATTACCATAAAATGCACACAAACGTTTATGGAAGTTCAGAATTGTTATTTTTCCACGACCAAGAACTGAATTACAGCACTTTGTTTGTAGCGAGTGTCCTGCGTGGACGCCATTTCTCTTGTTTACAGCGGCTATACCGTTTGTCGGAATTGTTTGAAACTTGCAGAGGAAACACATCTGAAGCACCTAAAAGTACGTTTTCCTGTATATACATTTTAACGGTTGCAAAATAAATTTGGGCTCTTATTTGCTGAGCGACCTTTAGAGGTCCATCTTAATCAGTTTGAGAGGAAACAATGCCATGGAAACTGGGTTGGTGCCTAAGTTCGTAGCGATTTTCCACAAATTTAATAAAGACAACAGATACACATAAGACAGACTTGAGTCATAATACTACATTCTCTTTGACTAGGTAGACAAAACAGCCTGCCAACGCTGGGATGACCTTTCGATGCAGGGACTGTAGAAATCAAGTAGTTTTCTGGCGAAGAACTCGTATAGCTATGTCCGGAGCGAATTTTCATACAGAGAGGTTGTTCGATAGGGAGCGAGAAAGGTGAAAATCTGAGTGCGCAAGATCAGGTCAAGAAGGTGGGTGCGGAGTGATTTCCCAACCAAACTCCTGTATTGTGCTTTTTGTCAGTCTAGCAATCTTCCTATTCATGCGTTTGCAACACGTCTCAAGTGTTGACAGTAAATGACGAAGAGCGGAAGGAATTGTTTATCAAATGTTCAGCACCCCGCACTCTTCACACGTTGTACACGTCATTCGGCCGCTGACGATTCTCGCGCCACTGCGTGAGCGCTTTCCGGGTCAGTCAGGCCGTGTGCGCTGCCGCGCGGCTCCTCTCAACTTGCACGGTATGTTCTGATATGTTTACATGGCCCTAATTCCGCTGTTTGTTCATGGTAATGTTCCTCTCTGCGTCGTCCGTGTTTAGGGGAGTTTTATCAGCATCGTATTTTATTTATATTTTCTGGGTCACTACCACTCCCATCATTTAAAATATTTTTTAAAAAGTTTTTTTAAATTTTAACTACTGCTTTCACCATATGACGGTATATTGGACGTGAATGGTGGGGAGTGGCTACAGGGCAATGTTCAACGTTAATATGTTATAAATAGCGTATGTGAGTACTTTCTTGTTTCATTCAAAAAACTGGCTATTTAAAAGTTTAATTTACACCTCAGAATTGGGGAATCGAATAGTTTATATGAGCTCTTATTATGTCATTTTTTGTACAGATTACCTGAGGATGCACCGATAAGTGGTGCGAAACCGGTCGCAGATTTAATAAAAATCATTCGTAGAACCAGTGCGGATTTTTCTTTGAAAATATGACGGCCCTACAAAACAACACTTTTCAGCAGTGCTACCAACGTCATCTACATTCATTACACATGCTTTTTAAATTATTTTAACTATACAAAACCTGTTAAATTGTTTAAAAAATCGCTTAATTTAATAAATTTAACTGTAAAATTTTAAGAACTTGTGGGTGATACAGTTTTTTAAATATCATATTTGGATTTTCCACCCTAAAAACTTAAGAATAAGGTTCTTTAAGCCAAGAAATTTCTTCCGTCGTTGACCTGTGTTATTTGTGCTGTAATATTAGTTGCTGCATCCTAGCATTTTCGGTCTCAAGTTTGGCAGATCCGAAGATAGCAACAGAGAACTGCCGAAACCGGTTATCTATATGAATAAACGATTTTGGCGAACTTCTCAGCTAGGTTTAAACAAGTACAATTCGGATCGAATAAACCGCTCAATGAACACACATTATCGACTCAGCGTAAAACAGAGAAAGACGAAAATAATGAGAAGTTCTGGTGGGCTGTAGGAGAAATGAAATAGTGATCATCTTGACGTCAAAATTGTGAACCGCGCAGTAGATGAAGTGAATGAGTTCTGATACCTAGGGAGCAGAAAAAAACATGATGGACGAAGCAAGCAGAATATAAGATGCAGACTATTTTAGGCAGAAATAAGTTCAAGGTTTGAACATACGCTACAATTTGCGGAAAACGTTTCGGATAAATGTACGTCTGGAGTCTGGGAAAAGTATAAGAGAAGAGAATTAAAGCATCTGAAACGTGGTGTTGCAGAAGAATGCTGAAAACTGAGTGTACTGTTTTGAACAATTGAACCTGTCCTCCGTAGAATAGCTCGAGGAAAGGAATATGTGGACTACACTGACTTTACGAAAACGTATGATGACAGGACATTCACATTCACACCCATACTCTGCAGACCGCTGTGAAGTGCATGGTAGTGGTTTCTTCGTTCCATCCATGTATAGAGCGCGCGGAGAGTGGTTGATTACAAACCTCTGTGCGCGCTCCGATCAATCTTGTCCTCGGAGTCCCTACCGAGGCGTTAACTAGGAAATTCCAGTACATTCTTACCTTCGCTACTTAAAATTTTTTCTTGAGATTTTCTATGTAGAATTTCAGGGAATAATTTGTGTCTGTTATCAAGCATACCTCAGTTCATTTATCAACATTTAAATGACGTTCTCCCATGGCTCAAATAAATCTGACCTTGAGTATCCCCTATTAGTATTTTGTACGGTTCCCATATAATTGAAAAACATTCTAATACACTTAAGAGCCAAAGAAACTGGTACACCTGCCTAATATCGTGCAGGACCCCGAGAGCACGCAGAAGTGCTGCAACACGACGTGGCACGGACTCGGCTTATGTCTTAATGAATGCTGGAGGAAATTGAAACCATGTTCCTGCAGGTCTGTCCATAAATCCTTAACAGTACGAGGGAGTGGAGATCTCCTCTGAACAGCACTTTTCAAGGCATTCCACACAAGCTAAATAATGTTCGTGTCTGGGGCGTCTGGTAGCCAGAGGAGGTGTTTAAACTCAGGAGAGTGTTCCTGGAGCCATTCTGTAGCAATTATGGATGTGTGGGCTGTCGCATCGTCCTGCTTGAATTGCCAAAGTCCGTCGGAATGGACAATAGACATGAATGGATGCAGGTGATCAGAGAGGTTGCTTCCGTACGTGTCACCTGTCTGATTCGTATCTAGACGTATCAAGGGTCCCATATCACTCATGCTGCACACGCCCCACACCATTACAGAGCCTGCACCAGCTCGAACAGTCCCCTGCTGACATGCAGGGTCCATGGATTCATGAGGTTGTCTCCTTAGCCGTACACGCAGATCTGCTCGGTACAATCTGAAACGAGACTCTTCCGACCAGGCAACATGTTTCCAGTCATCAACAGTCTAATGTCGGTGTTGATGGGTCCAGGTGACGCGTAAAACTTTGTGTCGTGCAGTCATCAAGGGTACACGAGTGGGCATTCGGCATCGAAAGCTCTTATCAATAATGTTTCGTTTAATAGTTCGCACACTAACACTTATTGATGGCCCAGCACTGAAATCTGCAGCAATTCGCGAACGGGCTGCACTTCTGTCACGTTGAACGATTCTCTTCAGTGCTCGTTGGTCCCGTTCTTGCAGCATATTTTCCTGGCCGCAGTGATGTCGGAGATTTGAGTTTTTACTGAATTCCTGATATTCACGGTTCACTCGCGAAATGGTCGTACGGGAAAATCCCCACTTCATCGCTACCACGGAGATGCTGTGCCTCATCGCTCGTGTGCCGACTGTAAGACCACGTTCAAACTCACTTAAATCCTGCCATTGTAGCAGTAGTAACCGATCTAACAACCGTGCCAGGCACTTGTCTTATATAGGCGTGGCCAACCACAACGCTGTAATTTGCCTGCTTACATATCTTTGCATTTGAATACGCATGCTTATATCAGTTTCTATGGCACTTCAGCCTATATGACGCTCCAGTTTTGTGTAAGCAGTTTCCTTTGTATACGACTGCATTTCACTAGCGCTTTACCAATGAACGAAAGACTGTTTTACCCAATGTTGACCCTATGCAGTCATTCCATTTCATATCTTGATAGATTGTTACGCTCAGATAATTGTGTGAGTTGACTGATTCCAACAGTGATCGACTGATTTTTTTGTCACAACACACTACTTTTTAGCATTTTATGAAGTTTACATTTTTACATTTCTGAACATATAAATCAGTTTGTCAGTTTTTGTTCCACTTTGAAATTTTATGAAGCTCTCTTCGAAATTTGGTGCGGGTTCTGTCATACAGTATTTTATTATAGATAATTGCATCATCTACGATAAATCTGAGGTTACTATTAATATTTCTTGAAAAGTCATTGATGTACAACACTAAGAGCAAATGTCCCAACACACTTCCGTGGGGAAAACGTGGAGCGACTTCTACATCTGTTGATCACTCTCCATCGAATACAACATGCAACGTCCTCCATATCAAGAAATCCTCAATGCAGTCACAAATTTCGCTTCATACAAAACGTAGATGTGACACCGAGTAAAATGCTATTCAAAATTCAATAATTAATACATCTACTTGGCTAAATGACCGAGGGTTTTTAAAATATCATGTAAGAAAAGGGAGATTTGGGTTCCACGTGATGGACGCATTCGGAATCAGTGTTGGTTGGCATGGAGGAGGTTATTCTTGTGGCGATACCTCATTCCGTCTGAGCTCAGAACATGTTTTAAGTTCCTATAACAAATGGACGTCAAGTTCAATAGATCAATTTAAAAGGTCACATCTGCCGTCTCTCTTGTACGCGGCTGTTTGCTGTCAGCTAACAACTGGAACCAGATTTTTGTTCAATGAATCTACGGTATATTAGGCATAAAACAAAGGCTAACTCAGACGCTGAATCTGTATACAATGATAGGATATTTATCAGGCCCCAGAGCTTCTTTTAATATCAGTGATTTCAAGAATTTCTCTACTATGTACGAGAGCTACTTCTTTTATCAAGGTTCGGCCGGTTTCGAAATTAAAACTACAACTTTTTATCAAGGTCAGGTCGGTTTCGAAATTAAAACCACAATGAAATTCCGATGAAGCTTTGCGCAGATGTGATGCGCAGTGTCTCTAGTATGCCCGTCGATTTGGTCACGTTGCTCGTTTCAGTTTCGAGAGCACAACACACAAGAATGCGTAAAGCACTCCAGCTAAGTGTGAAGCGCGCTCTGTCATTCAGTTTGTTCATGCTGAGGCGTTCCGCCCCATTTCAAGGAGCCCACATAACTGTTCGTGACATCAAAATGCTGCAATGGTGCAGGAACTTTGAAATAAAGACGTTCGCGATTTAGGCAATCGGAAGCGAGTGACAACCAATGACCTTGTTGAGCGAGTGGATCAGGTGGTTCGAGAAAATCGTCTACCAACAACATTTCAGAAGAGGCGCATAGGAATGTTGTCATCAGACATTGTTCTTCTTTGTGAAAACACTCAGCTTAACCATGTGGCTGCAACAAAGGCGCTGCTGCAGCTTTTTCGATGGGAATCGTTCGATGACGTACTGTACACCCCGGACTTCGGTCCCTCTGATTTTCATCTCTTTGGTCACAATAACTGCTGTCTATGAGGACAGACGTTTGGCACAGACAACGAGCTGCAGACAAGAGAAATGGTGGATAGCATAGGCGGCTGCCTTCTGTGACGAGGATATTCGAAAGTTTCTACCATGCTACGAAAAATGTCTCGGAGTGGCGACAATGTCAAGAAACAGGAATGCGTAGCTAAATGTTGCAAATAAAATAACTTTGATTTTCACTGGGGTTTCCATTCTGCAACCGGTAGGTACTTCTGCTTTTATTTTGCTATTCTTAACTGCAGTTCCGTCTCATCAGTTAGTGATTGGACTCGTTAGTGCAACTTTACGTATAACCAGGACTTATTTGAATTTCGTAAGAGATCTCTCTACGATATTCATCCACGCTAGTCGCTGCGGGCTTTACCCATTGGCCCCCTGAAAGAAAACGCGTTTCATTCAGTATCCTTTTCTTCAAGTCCGTAATTAGTTTACAGTTATTATGCAGACGTCCCCCTTTTTTTTTTTGGGAAGTTTCTTTATATCATCCGTGTGCCATGAAGTGTTTGCCCTTCATTAACTGTTCTACTAGGTAACTGTCTAATCTACTATTCTTTTAAACAAACTACAGTGCTTGTATATGCTCTGCAGGATTAAATATTTCATTGAGAGATAACGCTACTGACTCCTTATCTAGTTTCTTGAACGTATTAATCTTTTGTTTTTGTTGCTCTTTGTGGTTTAATAATGTTGCTGTGACTGCCCAGTGTCACTGACAACAGTTTCAACATGGTCATATGTATTTCTTGTCATTAGATTCAAAAGACTTCCAGTATACATAGGCTTCAGAACTATATGTTCCAGGTGGATGTAAAAGTGGATATTGAGTATTGTTTCACAGGATGTCTTGCCATGTCCACCACTTACATTAACTATAAATATCATAAACCAGTTTCTGTAAAATTTGCGGTAACTTCTGGGCATGAGCAAGGTGGTCGATAGAAAGATCCAGTTGTAAGTTTGTGTAAGGACATCAGCATATAACTTCCATCGCGTTGAGAAATCCGCAGAGGGCAAAAACTGTATTGGAGAGCTAGACTGGACGACATCAAACAAGTGATCAACGTCGTTTGGTGAACATGACACTCTGAGGTGGTGACCGCTTCAAATTCGTAAGGAAACCTTCAGAAATTTTTTTAGTCCTTTTCGCAGAAGTGCTGGCACAGTCAAATGCTCCGAACACACATCAAAGGACTAAAAGAAGCTTTTTTCAATCAGGTAATTATTGCGATAAACTAAAGGGGCTTTAAGAAGATGGGGAAGCAACTTGGGAACGATAGATGATGTATAGACACTACCAACTTAACAATGTCGACTAGGAAATATCAAAGGGAGAAATGTATTCGTGCCGATCTTTTCGGATGGAATCTCATTCAAACGGTGATCTTTTTTCCTCGGTCATTGAGCCAAGCCTTACATACGAGTTGATAACTAGGTAAAGGGTGGGCTCTGATCATATTGTGAAATAGTTCTTTTAAAATAGCGTTTCTTAACTTTATCGGAGGTCACCAACACAATTAAAACTGTAAATATTTCCTAGAGTAAAACTATGATAATCTGTAAAATACTAATGTTAACGTCAGCTAATAATAGAGAAAATTGAGATAGCACTACAAAATGATTTTCCTGTCAAACAAAACTTTATGGAAAACATGCGAGGCGAAAGTCTCTGTCAATATTTATATTTTTCATAAAAAGAGTGCTAACTGCAGGAAAACAGAGTTACAGCACGAAACTTGAAGTAAATTAGCGTCAACATTGATCTTATATCTCATCAAAGAATACTGGAATATTTCACTCTTGTGAATTAGTGCAGGAAACCTTTTATCATAAAATTTAAATTTAATCAATGGAAAACCTTCCGTCCTGTACATCTATTTTTTTCTCATAGCTTTAGTTTTGTCTTAACTTAAAATTTTGCAATAGTTACGTCTCTAATCTAGCCACGAATTGTAAACCTTAATGCCCTGTTTCGGTCCCTGTAAGCCTAAGATCATCTCCGCTTCACCGTTTGACATTTTTCAAATCTTGTTTGCAAAACTGGTGGCACAATCAAAACTTTGGAACACGTATCAACGGCATAAAAGAAACTCTTCCTCAATCGGGTAATTGAAAATGCACTGTCATGTAGCTGGTATAAGCAGAAATCAAGCGTTTCAGCAAGTATACTCAAGTGACCCTCAGAGATTTACTGATATATTATTATTTCTGGGCACATAAACGAGTGTATAAAAAAACAAAAGGGCCCCATGGACTCTGTGTGCCCTCAGACGTCATATTAATAATCGCTGCCGGCTAACAGCAGTTCGTACCTCTTGTTCCGTGGAACCGTGCAGCCGGCGTCCGTTGCTCTCGCTGGAACAACAGAATTAATTTTCCATTTTGTCACTCTTAAACCAAAATAAAAAATTCTGTTAAAATTTTATTTTTTATTGTTATTGTTCCCGTGTAACAGAATTCAATAATACAGTCTGTGTTATTTTCACACTTAGTTCCCTCTCTCAGTGATGAAGTGACTGACATTCTCTTTGTCCTGCTCTTGGGCCGCTGTCAATAACACACACGAACACACACACACACACACACACACACACACACACAGAAGGAGAGAGAGAGAGAGAGACAGAGAGACAGAGAGATATCAATCCACTACATTTGCTCGCAATCAAATCTCCTGCAGCGTGCCTACGCAGTTTAGCTCATTGTCTCCATTACGTCGAGGACATTCACTCACGCATTGTGTCATCTCATGACACTGTCATGGTGATGAAACAATCGGCAGAATTAATTTAATCATTTTGTTTCCACAGGGGACTCGTGATTAGTCATACGCTCGGTTCAGACTGGCTATCCGTCATAACTGAGTGCACAGCAAGTTTTAACTCAAGCTGTCTTATTGTTTACTATGAAGGAATCTATAACCATATTTAAAATCATAACGAAGTGAAAGCAACCGACTCTGTTATTTTGCTTCCAATATTGTTCCTATTGATCAAAACAGAAATAGTTGCGAGTTCTTTGAGATGTGATCTATATACCATTAGATATATTAAACAGGTAGTACCGTCGAAGTTCACTTATTACTGCTGATGTAGCCTTAAACAGTACAGCAGAAGCCAGAAAAAGACATGCAGCCTCCTCAAGGACAAGGTCATGTTATTGACAAGTTATGAGTCAAGGAGTTCAGCAGAGTGTGAGACTACGATAATAAATTAAGACCAAAATAAACATACATGTCTACAGTAGCCTCAACGCGTAGTTTACACCCGTCTGACGGCAACGCAACCGTGTATTCCCGCATGCAAATCATCGTAAAGTTTCTGAGTGGCATTCTGTGATAGATCGTCCCAAGCCTTCTTGCACCATTTTGTTGCAATTAGACGGTGGTTATTACAGGCTCTAGAGAGCGAGGCAGTTCCCGGTTCATCATTCACCATACATGCTCAGCTGGTGATCTTGCGGGCCAGAACGATTATGGTACACCACAGAGGGAATATTGCACCGCAGCAATAGTATGTGAACATGGGCTGTGCTGATGAAAAAGCATGTCATCTTCCTGTTCGCGACATGACTGTAGCACACTGACAAGAGCCCTTGCAATATAGTGGGCACTGATTACTGTACCCTGCAGAAACACCAGATGTGAAAGCCAGTTACAGCTGAAGTGCCCCAGCACCATACACTCTGGAACAGGTGGTTCACCAGATCTGCGCCACACACTTCTACATCTACATCTATACTCCACGAGCCACCTTACGGTGTGTGGCGGAGGGTACTTATTGTACCACTATCTGATCCCCCCTTCCCTGTTCCATTCACGAATTGTGCGTGGGAAGAACGACTGCTTGTAAGTCTCCGTATTTGCTCTAATTTCTCGGATCTTTTCGTTGTGATCATTACGCGAGATATATGTGGGCGGTAGTAATATGTTGCCCATCTCTTCCCGGAATGTGCTCTCTCGTAATTTCGATAATAAACCTCTCCGTATTGCGTAACGCCTTTCTTGAAGTGTCCGCCACTGGAGCTTGTTCAGCATCTCCGTAACGCTCTCGCGCTGACTAAATGTCCCCATGACGAATCGCGCTGCTTTTCGCTGGATCATGTCTATCTCTTCTATTAATCCAACCTGGTAAGGGTCCCATACTGATGAGCAATACTCAAGAATCGGACGAACAAGCGTTTTGTAAGCTACTTCTTTCGTCGATGAGTCACATTTTCTTAGAATTCTTCCTATGAATCTCAACCTGGCGCCTGCTTTTCCCACTATTTGTTTTATGTGATCATTCCACTTCAGATCGCTCCGGATAGTAACTCCTAAGTATTTTACGGTCGTTACCGCTTCCAATGATTTACCACCTATGGCATAATCGTACTGGAATGGATTTCTGCCCCTATGTATGCGCATTATATTACATTTATCTACGTTTAGGGAAAGCTGCCAGCTGTCGCACCATGCATTAATCCTCTGCAGGTCCTCCTGGAGTACGTACGAGTCTTCTGATGTTGCTACTTTCTTGTAGACAACCGTGTCATCTGCAAATAGCCTCACGGAGCTACCGATGTTGTCAACTAAGTCATTTATGTATATTGTAAACAATAAAGGTCCTATCACGCTTCCCTGCGGTACTCCCGAAATTACCTCTACATCTGCAGATTTTGAACCGTTAAGAATGACATGTTGTGTTCTTTCTTCTAGGAAATCCTGAATCCAATCACAAACCTGGTCCGATATTCCGTAAGCTCGTATTTTTTTCACTAAACGTAAGTGCGGAACCGTATCAAATGCCTTCCTGAAGTCCAGGAATACGGCATCAATCTGCTCGCCAGTGTCTACGGCACTGTGAATTTCTTGGGCAAATAGGGCGAGCTGAGTTTCACATGATCTCTGTTTGCGGAATCCATGTTGGTTATGATGAAGGAGATTTGTATTATCTAAGAACGTCATAATACGAGAACACAAAACATGTTTCATTATTCTACAACAGATTGACGTAAGCGAAATAGGCCTATAATTATTCGCATCCGATTTATGACCCTTCTGGAAAATGGGAACGACCTGCGCTTTCTTCCAGTCGCTAGGTACTTTACGTTCTTCCAGCGATCTACGATAAATTGCTGATAGAAAGGGGGCAAGTTCTTTAGCATAATCACTGTAGAATCTTAAGGGTATCTCGTCTGGTCCGGATGCTTTTCCGCTACTAAGTGATAGCAGTTGTTTTTCAATTCCGATATCGTTTATTTCAATATTTTCCATTTTGGCGTCCGTGCGACGGCTGAAGTCAGGGACCGTGTTACGATTTTCCGCAGTGAAACAGTTTCGGAACACTGAATTCAGTATTTCTGCCTTTCTTCGGTCGTCCTCTGTTTCGGTGCCATCGTGGTCAACGAGTGACTGAATAGGGGATTTAGATCCGCTTACCGATTTTACATATGACCAAAACTTTTTAGGGTTCTTGTTTAGATTGTTTGCCAATGTTTTATGTTCGAATTCGTTGAATGCTTCTCTCATTGCTCTCTTTACGCTCTTTTTCGCTTCGTTGAGCTTTTCCTTATCAGCTATGATTCGACTACTCTTAAACCTATGATGAAGCTTTCTTTGTTTCCGTAGTACCTTTCGTACATGATTGTTATACCACGGTGGATCTTTCCCCTCGCTTTGGACCTTAGTCGGTACGAACTTATCTAAGGCGTACTGGACGATGTTCCTGAATTTTTTCCATTTTTGTTCCACATCCTCTTCCTCAGAAATGAACGTTTGATGGTGGTCACTCAGATATTCTGCGATTTGTGCCCTATCACTCTTGTTAAGCAAATATATTTTCCTTCCTTTCTTGGCATTTCTTATTACACTTGTAGTCATTGATGCAACCACCGACTTATGATCACTGATACCCTCTTCTACATTCACGGAGTCGAAAAGTTCCGGTCTATTTGTTGCTATGAGGTCTAAAACGTTAGCTTCACGAGTTGGTTCTCTAACTATCTGCTCGAAGTAATTCTCGGACAAGGCAGTCAGGATAATGTCACAAGAGTCTCTGTCCCTGGCTCCAGTTCTGATTGTGTGACTATCCCATTCTATACCTGGTAGATTGAAGTCTCCCCCTATTACAATAGTATGATCACGAAACTTCTTCACGACGTTCTGCAGGTTCTCTCTGAGGCGCTCAACTACTACGGTTGCTGATGCAGGTGGTCTATAGAAGCATCCGACTATTATATCTGACCCACCTTTGATACTTAACTTAACCCAGATTATTTCACATTCGCATTCGCTAATAACTTCACTGGATATTATTGAATTCTTTACTGCTATAAATACTCCTCCACCATTGGCGTTTATCCTATCCTTGCGGTATATATTCCATTCTGTGTCTAGGATTTCGTTACTGTTCACTTCCGGTTTTAACCAACTTTCCGTTCCTAATACTATATGCGCACTATTTCCTTCTATAAGAGATACTAATTCAGGAACCTTGCCCTGGATACTCCTGCAGTTTACCAATATTACGTTAACTTTTCCTATTTTTGGTCTCTGAGGACGGACGTTCTTTATCAACGATGATAATGTCCTCTCTGGTAAGCCGTCAGGTATTTTATCGTTTCGCCCAAGGGGGGGTCCCTCTAACCTAAAAAAACCCCGTGTGCACGCCACACGTACTCTGCTACCCTAGTAGCTGCTTCCGGTGTGTAGTGCACGCCTGACCTGTCTAGGGGGGCCCTACAGTTCTCCACCCAATAACGGAGGTCGATGAATTTGCAACCATTATAGTCGCAGAGTCGTCTGAGCCTCTGGTTTAGACCCTCCACACGGCTCCAAACCAGAGGACCGCGATCGACTCTGGGCACTATGCTGCAGATATTAAGCTCAGCTTGCACTCCGCGTGCGATGCTGGTTGTCTTCACCAAATCAGCCAGCCGCCGGAAGGAACCAAGGATGGCCTCAGAACCCAAGCGGCAGGCGTCATTCGTTCCGACATGTGCTACTATCTGCAGCCGGTCACACCCAGTGCGTTCAATAGCTGCCGGAAGGGCCTCCTCCACATTACGGACGAGACCCCCCGGCAAGCACACACTTGTACGTCTATTACTCGCATACTGACAGAACCTACTCTCATCCCTGAAGGAAACAGAGTGCCATTCCACTCTCCTGTCAATTCTTTCACGACGCCAGAGTAGCTATGCTGACGACACAGCGGCTGGAGTTATGCGCGGATTTCGTCCCTGGATGATAGTCGTTCAGCCTCCGCTGCTTGCACAATGCGTCGATCTTGACGTGCGTCTGCACTACCCTGAAGTCCAGATACTGGTCTGCAAGTGCGGGAATGTTCCACAGATCACATTTGAGAGCAGCGACACGCCATCGACACATTGTGCCCAGCGTGTACTGTTTCTCCTGGGTGGACTTGGGTTAAAAAAAATGTAAACTAAATGTTACGATAAATTTTATAAATAATCGACAAGAACGCCAAAGAAGAAGAGAGAGAACTACAACGGACATGTTATCCATGGACTCCTGCGCTTATATGCATGAACTATCTTTCCTTTGTTTTTCACTTATCTTATCTGCTTGGATTCGGACCTAAGAGGACGTTCTTTTGTAAAGCTCATCTTGCTGTACCAGCTGGTAATGTAAGTTGTACTTAAAACCCGAAAAATATAATCGTTATTTTGTCAAAATAATTTGTGTATGCCGTCAATCAATTGGTAGTCTGATACCTGGATTGTCTTAAGTAGATATGGGCCTTAACAAAGAATTTTCATTATTAGGTGCCATCTTAGAGAAATCTGTAACATTATCCTTTTAGCTCACCTACGAAAAGTGCCGTCGGTTAGGACAATTAACTTTATATCAGATCCCACAAGACCGGGGGCAGCTATTAATAATTTAAAAGTTTTACTTACAGATTTTCTTTATATAACGAGATAACATCCCAGGCAGAAAAGGTCTGGCTCCAGGATTCCAGTTCCATTATAGGATTTCATTTGTAGATGCTACTCTTGTTATATTGGGGAATCGAGACGAAACCACGATGTTAAGTTACGTGTTGCAGTGGTGTACATCGAACAGACTTGGCAAATATTCTCTGGTGCCATAAGCAAACGACTTCTCACGAGCCTGAAATAATATCTGTAGTGTTGGGTAAATAAGAAAAGAACAATTAATTATCGACGATTACGTAACTACCCTGAGTACTGAGCTAGTTTACTGAGTTCTTATACACGTCGGGATACATTGAACAACATATTACACTGTTAATAATATTCCTACAGTAGTTATTTCTCTTTTATGCTGACCCATTGCATTAACGTGTGTTTTTTTAATATAAGTCACGGCTCATATTCATTCTATTACATTACACTGATAGCAAAGAAAAAGAGTCACAAATAATTTTTATTTTGTTACATTACAAGTGTATGCAGCAATCCGTCAAGTCGATCCAGCTTCCCGCAGGCTCACAGTGTGATCCCTTTTCAAATAAATGAAGCTTTCCAGCAGGAGTACATGCCCGTCAGTGGGGCATGACTGTACGACATCTCAGTATACATATATTTTACCTCAGTACCACTCAACACAGTACTTTAGGGCACTTTATTTTTTCCCGGTGATATATTTGTAGATGTTTGGGGGCAGACGAACGTGAACTGCCATTGGATAATCATGTAAGGAAAGCACCCCGTGGTACTCGATTACAAGGCTGTCGCCTTAATGTGCCTTTGCTATTTTCGGAATTGTATGTGTGAGATATTCTTCCTGAAGTCTGATGGAATTTATCCTGCCTCACATACTTTTTTTTCCTTTCTTGTAATTTCATTCCCCTGCCTCATATGGGCACGGGAGGGCTGGCAGCGGCACAGTCCACCGCTCTCCAGCCAAAAGGTTTTACAAAATACACGAAAGGGGAACTCTTACAAAAACAGGGAGGGGGGGCGGGAGAAAGGTGGACATAAAATACACAGTAAATGGAAATGATGGGAGTTAAAATATACACTAATACGGGGACACGCACTGGGGACAGTTAAGAAGTCGACAGAAAGTTAAAAGAACACAGCTGGAAATTCGTTGCGCACTTAAAATCACTGGAGTCAAGCACAAGTTAAAAGTCGGACACAGTATAAAAAACACCCAAATGAGACACTTAAAAAAAACACAGGAAACGACGGAACACGCACGAGGAATAAAAACTGCTGGGACGGGCCTGCTGAGGGATTGGAGGCCAGGGAGGAGGAAAAAAGAGGGGAGGAAGATGCGGTGGCCTCACATAATCTACACACGACCATAAATAGTCCTTAGATTGCCATTTCTGCCACGTTATCTGTGCTTTCTGCCATATTTGATCTCAAGTCTTCTAAGCTTCTGACAGTAAATGACTGTAATACCACGAGGGGCGTAAAATAAGTAATGGAACACATTTTTTTCTCGACGAATTTCGGTGGGAAAAACACGGAGTTTGTTTTGGAACATCATGGAATAGTCCCGTTCCAACCTCCTGGAGTTCTGATAGGTGGCGGCACTACACGTGTCTTCAAAATGGCTTCTTTAATAGAGGTGCGTTCCAAGCAGAGAGCTGTCAATGAGTTTCTTTTGGCTGAAAACCAGAGCACTGCAGATATTCATAGCCTCTTGCATTATGTCTACGGTGTCCTGGCAATGAACAAAAGCACCGTGAGCCATTGGGTGAGGCGTCTGTCATCATCGTAACAAGGCCGCGCAAACCTGTTCGATCCCACGCTTGCCGACCGGCCGCTCATAGCTGTGACTTCTGCAATTTTGATCCTTCTCCATGACAACGCGACGTCTCATATATGTACACCCGGGAGGGGCTCCCAAACCTTCTTTGCACTTTCATCCTCATCCACCATACATCCCGGATCTCGTGCATTCCGACATCTATCTGTTAGGCTCAAGGGAAGCAGTTCTTGGTTGATGGGGACGTTATTGATGCAGCAAGACGTTGGTTCTGACGTCGGCTAGTAGAGTCGTACCATGCAGGCATACAGGCCATCCTAGTAAGGTGGGGAACAATGTGGTTCATTGGAAAACTGAATAGAACCACACAGGTTTCAGGAAAGTAGTGTGCTGTATTACTTACAGAAAGCCCCTCGTAAAACCCCTGTGTGATCCGCATCGAGTTCCACATTATCTACGATCTGCAGTAGGGAAGAGAATGGAAAACTTTGATCTGGGATGAGGGTTCTGTGAAAATGCAGTTCATCTCTAGGAGAAACCACGTGGGAGGTCAAAGTGAGAGCAATTCAACATTAGTGCTGCAGAATTTGGAGTTTTTAATTACTTAAGCACTATAGAAAGTATGTTACATACTTCGCTGCACGCTATGATCTTTCCTTCTTTCTTTATTTGGGCCTTATCCCGCTTCAACGTGGGATCGGCCTTGTTATTGCGGATTTGGCAGCGTTAATTACAGAGGGTGGCCGGATGCCCTTCCTGCCGCCAGCCTGAACCCCCTGGGACGTAAGTAGAGTACTCCAGCTGTCTGCATCTAGTGTAAGCCATGATATAGTGCGAACGTCTGCAAATGTCTGGGAGTCGACTGACTGAGGCGGAACGTGGCGACCAGCTCGGTATTCGCCTAGCGGGATGTAGAAAACTGCCTAAAAACCACATCCAGGCTGGCCGGTATACCGGCCCTTCGTCGTTAATCCGTCAGGCGGATGCGATCTGGGACCAGCGCGCCTACCCGAGTCCAGGAAGCAGCACATTAGCGGGTTCGCTCCATGGTAAGACCACCGACCAAGAAAAGTGCCACCATGTCAGAACTGAATACATTCCCAGTTTTCCCGCAGACACCGTTCTACTAGTGTACGGGTAATGGAAGCGTTGCAGTGTGCGAGTTATATAACTCAACAACAGGAAAAATTCATTCTTTCGGAAGGTGTCCATCTAGCCACCTCCACACTGAAAAGTTATGCCACGGTTGGGTTTGACAATGCAGAGTATACATACGTTTAAGTCGTACCCTGGTACAAAGTTATGTAAGGTTAACAAAGGACAGATTACGACAAGAAACAAACTGTACATCAACACGACACTGAAACGAGTCAACAAGCCGAAAATATAACACAGGATAAACAGAGGCAGTACGGCGTAAAACTCCTAATGGTAACAAGAATAAGAAATGTTTAATCGCCGTTGGTAAACATCTGGGATATTCCTGACTCAACCCATATTGATGACCGTGTATCTAAATTAACAAAAAATATTTTTGTATGCTCTATAAGAATCGTTTCAAAAGCTGCGAATAGAGCATTGAATAAATGTGCAGATCTATAGGTACCATCCAGTCGGAAGATGTGAACATTATACAAGAATTAGTTTGGAATATTACAGCCATACGTACAGATACACCAGTATTCAGACATATACATGTAGAAAGCACATAGTGACATATATTTACAGGCTGAGCGTTCCACATCCTTCTGAGTAGCACGTCGGAAAATAGTCAGTTAATTGTGGTTTGCTCTACCCTGGCATTCCAATTACCAAGAGCATTAGATTAGCACCAAAGGGAGCTATATCGTGATGTTTGTTCTGTTGACGAACTCGTACAATATTTTATAAGTTGCTATGTCGCTGGAAACTAACAGAGTTTGGAGGCTGCATGGGAACTGATGACCAAGAGCCCGAAGATTACTTGCAAGTAAGTTTATATCATACGTGTTTCGAAGACATTGGAGAAATGTATGATTTGGATATTCTTCCTCGCCGCGAACAAATAGAGGGGTGGCACTTAGACTGAATCGATAAAAGTGTTTGCTGAACTTCCAGTGATTAAATTTCAGCCATGCTATATTTGCCGTGAAACACCTGACGTTTGTTTCTTACTATGTCATGCCACTCTTGGAATAGTGGGCGAATGGGTATGTAGTGACTGTCTTTGATTTTAGACATCCTCGACCATTCCTCACCGATGACAACCGCTTTCTGAACAGGGATTTCATATCTGTGATCGATGTGGAGTAGATCCATGGGGAGATGGTTGCTCTGCTAGGACACCTATTTGTTCGTTTCATGGTATCCCAGAGTGGTCTTTTATCCATATCATCACATTGTTGTGATAGTTCCTGAAGCTAAAAAGCTAATCTCCATCCGAACAGGCCATGAAGCCCAAAGATACCGACCGGCCGCCGAATCACCCTCAATCCACAGGCCTCACTGGATGCGGATATGAAAGGACATGTGGTCAGCACGCCGCTCTCCCAGTCGTATGTCAGTTTACGAGACGGAGTCGCTACTTCTCGCTCAAATAGCTTCTCATGTTGCCTCACGCAGGCTGAGTGCGCGCCGCTTGCCAAGAGTGTTCGCCGCAGTGGATGGCCAACCATCCAAGTGCTAGCCCAGCCCGAGAGCGCTTAACTTCGATGATCTGACGGGAACTAGTGTACCCACTATGGCAAGTCCACTAGCTGTGATAGTTCCTCTGCACCCGAAAAACGACATCGATAGTTGCTGCGACTCTTATGATTGTTTCTGATCAACTGTAGGGCTGACTTATACTAATAGATGATGACTATTGTACGATATTGCAGAGCCTGTGTTATCCTGAAGTTCCTTTGGATATCCATGCATGTCCAAACAACCGTTATGAAATACATTAAATGAATTCATAATTTTGAATAAGGACTGCCAGCCGGAGTGGCCGAGTGGTTCTAGGCGCTTCAGTCTGGAACCGCGAGATCGCTGCGGTCGCAGGTTCGAATCCTGCCTCGGGCATGGATGTGTGTAATGTCCTTAGGGTAGTTAGGTTTAAGTAGTTCTAAGTTCTAGGAGACTGATGACCTCAGAAGTTAAGTCCCATAGTGCTCAGAGCCATTTGAACCACTTGAATAAGGACTACCGTCAGCTGCAGAATGGACAATGAAAATTTATGCCGGACCACGGGCGGTCGCCTTAGCTTTTGGTTATCCGTGCATGACTCACGGGCAGGCCCAAACTTTTATACGTCGTCAACCATGTGTCTAGGACCTGAACTCGTACTTCCATTATATATAATCCCATACAGGCCAGACGTTAAACGGATGTCCAAAGGACCTTAACATCATAATTCAGAATAACACAGGCACTGAAATATTGTATTTATCTGCCGATACCTGTTACGTGATTTTCAAGTACAACGTCTGACCTGCACGGGAATAAACATAATGGATGTACGAGTTCAGGTCGTAGACGCATGGTTGACGGCATATGGAAATTTGAGTCTGTCTGTGAGTTGTGCACCGATAGACAAATTTTGGGCCACGCGAACCGTGTCAGACGACCCTGACCGCGCGGCTACCCAGCGCGATAGCCAAATGGCAGTCGACTTTCGGCCGTGGTTGCGTGCGGAGCGACTCGCGCGCTGGACAGCGCACCGCAGTTGTTTATTTCCGCGTCGCGGTATTTAAATTGTGTAAATTCCATTATTACTGCATCTCATGGCGCACTGTTACCGTCGAGCGACACTTAAAGTAAGATTGCAAGCCGAACATGCACGACCACGTGTTTATGAAATTGAACCATTCAGTCGCGAAGAGCTGCGTCTAGACCCGCAGGAAGTGACTGGTAGTCACTTCTCTATCACTGCCAGTATCATGTTAAAATGACGTCGGAGGAAGCATTTGCTGAGGTAGTTCGGCAAAACGCTCACGGACTCAGGTGTAAGCATTCTGAGGGGCATATTGAGGAGGTAACGGTAGATCACGCTGGTTTCGGTCTTCGAACAATTCGGATCTTTGAGCTCCCTTTCAAAGTGCAACAAGACGTGGTCGTCGAAGCCTTCCGACCCTGCGTCAATTTTGTGGGCCACATTGCGGAAAAATGGCAGACGTTCACGACATACCACGTGTCGAATGTTGTCCTCCAATCAACATCCTATCCGCTGATAGGTGGCGTGCGAGCCATCGTTATGTGTGCCGGTTGCGGACAAGAGAGCGGTGATCGGTCAGATTGTCTCCACCGACGTTTGCTCCAGGTCCGGACCAATGACTCAGCTCCCAAAGCGACGGTCACTTCTTCATCAGATAGCTATGCCACAGCAGTACGCAGACCCGATGCGTCACTTCCGGAGGCGCCTGTTCTCCCCTCTGCACTCCCTACTGGAAATGGCGGTGCGACCGCGCCTCACCGGCACCATCTTCTCCGACGGCTACGAGATCACCAACTATCCATAGCTCCATGACTAGCCCGCCCGCTGCAATGGACATCGATGCAAGTGCGGTGCCTACCTCTGCAACGCAAGAATAGAAGTCAAACGGAATCCGACTACACACTTCTTCATGTGGCTTCACAGTAAGTGTAGCGGATAGAAGACGGTGATCTCCCTTCGAGCGCCCTGAGGACAGCAGTGGCCATTCCAGATGTCCCATCTGAGGAACGATCCCACCCGACTACTATGGTTCCCTGGATCCCACTACGGCAGCGTCACCGCATCGTGCTCTCGATGAGTGCGACCGTCGCTTGCCACCTGTTCCAGTCACCTGGGCTGATGACGTTGTCGATGGAGCAGATCGAGATGGTGGCTCTCCCGTCAGACAGTGCCCTTCCACCCAGTGATTGGGGCTTCAGTGATTGCGCCGGACGCTACACGCGAGCCGGACATGTCTGCTGGAACATCTGTGCCAATGGTGGGAACATGCCCACAACACTACCCAATCGCGACGATGAATCTGGCCACCATTTGGGCTTCACACAAACTGGCAATGCTAAGCTGCTGATGTCGACATTGCCCTCCTCCATGAAGTGATCGTCGCTGATTTCTGCGCCCCCACAGGCTCCGTGGCACACATCTCCCATGCCTCGGGACTCGCTGCTGAAGATATAGTGTACCTTTCTGATGCCAGAGGTAAGGCTTTCACCCTGTTCGGCGTCCGCGTCCTCAATGTATATGCGCCGTCCGGCTCTAGTCAAGGTCGTGACCGACACACCTTCTTTGCTGACGAGGTAACGCCGCTTTTTGAGGGTCTCCGGAATGAAATGGTCCTCGGTGGCGATTTCAGCTACACACGAGGGTCTAATGATCAACATCCACGACATTGGTTGGTTCAAATGGCTCTGAGCACTCTGGGACTTAACTTTCTAAGGTCATCAGTCCCCTAGAACTTAGAACTACTTAAAACTAACTAACCTAAGGACATCACACACATCCATGCCCGAGGCAGCATTCGAACCTGCGACCGTAGCGGTCGTGCGGTTCCAGACTGAAGCGCCTAGAACCGCTCGGCCGCCCCGGCCGGCTGTGTGATGTCCTTACGTTAGTTAGGCTTAAGTAGTTCTAAGTTCTAGGAGACTGATGACCTCAGAAGTTAAGTCCCATAGTGCTCAGAGCCATTTCGTTGTGCTGCTGATATTTGTATTGTGCCGCTGTTGAGTTGAAAGGGTCAGGAATTCCGTAACCTATCTCTAAATTTTTGGGGGAGAAGTAGCCGCTTAAGTTCTGTTTTCAAACAAAGCTACTGCTTTTCGATATGTAATATTTCGAAGAGACATAATTTTGTTAACTTCCTTGTGTCTTAGATACACGGCTCAGGCTCGAGATAGGACATTGTGACCACCTGTACAATAAATACATGTTGTTTCATTGCTCCTTTCATATGCATCACGTTTGTATGAGGCTGCATCACATTACATGTTCTTCCTGCGCTGTTTCCTGCCATGTCCAAATTGCCAAGAATTATAGCACTGTAAGACGGAGAGTACATGAACAAACTGTGGGAGCCACTGCGATCGAAATGTCACAGCACTAACTGATGACGACTTTGTTACCCTTTACCCAGTCAGGTTTACAATTATTTTACTAAATCCCCTGATGGCAGTATCTTCGCAACAACATGTCATTTCCGTTAGCAATTCGTCCTCCGGAAGGAATGTTTCAACATTATTGATGATAATTTCTTTAGTAGTGAAGAACTTCCGAATATACGCCTCCAGAATTGCTTTGCCTAAGAGAGAATCTTGAACCAAGGCATTTCTAGTTAATCCTGACGTAGTCTCAGTTTTCACACGGTTTTTCCCTGACGGTGTAATGACGATTATGTACTTGAGTAATGACTCACATTTCCGTGCTATTAGTTTGCCGAGCGCCATGGGAATGCAACATGACTAAGTTTCTATCTGTGCTTTCATAAAACAATGTAAAGGTTTCTTTGCCTGTAGTTGTGTATAAGTTAGCAGTCCAACTTACATGTTGGCTTCGACTAGTAACACTTTCCCCATTTTGTCTTGTTGGTCGTCATGTCCTTCGTTCTCCGTGTGATCCTTCTGACATTTGTGTCAGTGCTTCACGTCTCTTGTAGATGCATCAGCAGGTGGAATATGTTGGTGTGTGTCCTCGTTGTGGTGCGCGATGATTGTGTTGCTAATTACTTCACTGAAAGTTCCAAGAAGTGCTCCAGTATTAGTTGTGACAATGTTCGGCTGGTTTTGCGAAGTTTGTGTTGCAGGAGAGATCGCAGTGAAGTTAAAGTTTTAACGATTTAGGGCCTATGGAAGTTCATCAAATACTGTATACAATGCGTGAACACTAACCAAGTAAGAAGTATTTAAATAGTCGGAGCAGGCCGATGTCCTCACTTCCGCTTCTCGGAACGAACTAGACTCCAAACTTGAAGCAAGCGGGACAGCACGATTTTTGTGGGCAGCTCTTCTAAATAGCACACAAATGTACCGCTAAAGTCTGGCTAATAATGGACATGATATCTTCTCGCATCGAGCCATGCTGAAATGGTGACAACAATTTGACCAAGGCCAAAGAGACGTGGGTGAAGCTGATCGGTAAATTCATATCTTGCACCATCCGATTCCCATCTTATCGGCAAGCTGCAAGAACATCTATGGTGAAAGACATTTTCAGACGAAGAATGTCTCCGAGACCAAACAGCAAATTTATGTCGTTAAGGCAATCCTGACTTATAGTAGAACGTTCCGACTGTTGCTTACAGAGGCCTGATGCCTATCTGTGTCACTGAAGTGTAACGCAGCATTCCGTGGCCTGCCATAGCAATGTGTAACTTAACCTACTGAAGTCGCCTCGTGGCAGGGAGGACAGCAGACAACCAACCATATCACAGACTTGCTGAAGAATCGTTTCAAGCTGATAAAGCTCATACGAAAGTACACTACTGGCCATTAAAATTGCTACACCAAGAATAAATGCAGATGATAAACAGGTATTCATCCGACAAATATATTATACTAGAACTGACACGTGATTACATTTTCACCCAGTTTGGGTGCATATATCCTGAGAAATCAATATCCAGAACAACCACCTCTGGCCGTAATAACGGCCTTGATACGTCTGGGCATTGAGTCAAACAGAGTTTGGATGGCGTGTACAGGTAGAGTTACCCATGCAGCTTCAGCACAATACCAAAGTTCATCAAGAGTAGTGACTGGCGCGATGTGGCGAGCCAGTTGCTCGGCCACCATTGACCAGACGTTTTCAGTTGCTGAGAGATATGGACAATGTGCTGGCCAGGACAGCAGTCGAACATTTTCAGTATCCAGGACCTGCAACATGCGGCGTGCATTATCATGTTGAAATGTAGGGTTTCGCAGGGATCGAATAAAGAGTAGAGCCACGGGTCGTAACACATCTGAAATGTAACGTCCACTGTTCAAAGTTCCGTCAATGCGAACGAGAGGTAACCGAGACGTGTAACCAATGGCACCCCATACCATCACGCCGGGTGATACACCAGTATGGCGATAACGAATACACGCTTCCAATGTGCGTTCACCGCGATGTCGCCAAACACGGATGCGACCATCATGATGCTGTAAACGGAATCTAGATTCATCCGAGAAAATGACGTTTTCCCACCCAGGTTCGTGCACCCACGTTCGTCGTTGAGTACACCATCGCAGGCGCTCCTGTCTGTGATGCAACGTCAAGGGTAACCGCAGCCATGGTCTCCGAGATGATAGTCCATGCAGCTGCAAACGTCGTAGAACTGTTCGTGCAGATAGTTGTTGTCTTTCAAACGTTCCCATCTGTTGACTCAGGAATCGAGACGTGGCTGCACGATCCGTTACAGCCATGGGGATAAGATGCCTCTCATCTCGACTGCTACTGATACGAGACCGTTGGGATCCAGCGCGGTGTTCCGTATTACCCTCCTGAACCCACCGATTCCATATACTGCTAACAGTCATTGGATCTCGACCAACGCGAGCAGCAGTGTCGCGATACGATAAACCACAATCGCGATAGGCTACAATCCGACCTTTATCAAAGTCGGAAACGTGATGCTACGCATTTCTCTTCCTTACACGAGGCATCACAACAACGTTTCACCAGGCAACGCCGATCAACTGCTGTTTGTGTGTGAGAAAGCGGTTGGAAACTTTCCTCATGTGAGCACGTTGTAGGTGTCTCCACCGGCGCCAACGTTGTGTGAATGCTCAGGAAAGCTAATCATTTGCATATCACAGCATCTTCTTCCTGTCAGTTAAATTTCGCGTCTGTAGCACGTCATCTTCGTGGTGAAGCAATTTTAATGGCCAGTAGTGTATAACAGAAATAGCGTAAATTCCTTTATTTCATGTCTATGATCACAAATATGGGAGGTCTTCAGGCTACCGGTTGTCAGCAGTGTTCCGATATTCAGCAAAACAAAAATACAGCTAGTGGATGCCTACAGCTTAAAACAATAAAATAGGCCATGAAGAAAAACATTACTGATATACTCGTCCATGTGAAAATTATGCGCTTTATATGTGAGGAGATATAGCTTTGACATAAAAACGTGTCCTAATATACTGGAGCCATAGTAGCGTTGTCAAATGCTAAACACAAAATCAGCGCCAACATCGTCATACATATACTCGTATAAATTATGGTATATACTAGAGTCATCTTTTAAAGTGCAACTGTTCAAAACAAATTGCTGTACAATATCCATAAAGCGGTTCTGTCGTAAGCTCGCCAGATGTCACTCCTGTAAGTGTACATATATTGCTCAATGATATAAGTGTACGAAATAAAATAAAAAAGAATACAATCAGTAATACCTTTAGTAGGCTTATCAGGCGTCATTACAGTAATAACATGGAATGAATGAAGACACGACAAAAGTCGCGAGTAGACTGTTAAAAAGTGCATAGGTACGTGACAAATTCTAATATGCTCTAGAGACGAATTTGAGATGAAAATACACAGGTGTAAATAAAAACCAGCTTACAGAGAACGCAGAATACTCCGTAAGCTTATAAGTTTTTATAAAACGTGTATGCCTCGTCATATTTAAAGCGCACAATTTTCACGTGTTTGACAGTAATACCTCTATTTACGGCCAGTTTTGTTGTTTTAAGCTGTAGATATCCACCAGCTGTGTTTTGCCGCTCATGTGAAGACGGTCATTGCTGACTGTAATCGATAGTCTCAGAAGCTACAGTATTTGTGTTTATAGACGTGAAATAAAGAATACTCTGCATTTTCGAAACACTGTTCAATTCGTGAACGTGTCGTAGCTTGTTGTATTACAGAAATTCCCGGTAAGCCGTGCCGCGAGAATCGAGAGATCACGACACGCTCTCTGCTTCCACAGACGCTATTTCGGCGAACTAGAGCGGCGAGGAGGTGCGCGGGCTTCGGACGAGGGCTCTTAACGGGCAACACATAGTGGAGTGGCAGCTACGACGGGATCCGTTCGGTTGAAAGGAAGAGGCTACCAGCGCCGGGATTCCCTGTCGACTGCAGGCGAGTATGTTACCCGCGTGCCACGAGTGGACTTGGCCGTGGCGAACCACACGTGACAGGCCTGATGGAATTAGCTGTCTATTTCGAGCTTCCGATTCAGAAAATACTTCATTTGATCAACGGAAAAACAATTTGGGCATGCTCTGTAGCGCGGCCGGCACACCAGCATCCGGTAGACATTATTTCAACTGGTTTCCGTCCGTCCCCGGGCATCGATAGGAGGTTGTGTAGGGGTGGAGGGAACCGTGTGCTGCAGACCTCTACCGACAGGCTATACTAAGTGATCATATTTGGAATTGTTTAAGTTCTGATTGTACTGTGCAGTGTGGAACTAATTATTTCTTTTTTGGTCATCAGTCTACTGACTGGTTTGATGCGTCCCACCACGAATTCCTTTCCTGTGCTAACCTCTTCATCTCAGAGTAGCACTTGCAACCTACGTCCTCGATTATTTGCTTGACGTATACCAGTCTCTGTCTTCCTCTACAGTTTTTGCCCTCTACAGCTCCCTCAAGTACCATGGAAGTCATTCCCTCATGTCTTAGCAGATGTCCTATCATCCTGTCCCTTCTCCTTATCAGTGTTTTCCACATATTCCTTTCCTCTCCGATTCTGCGTAGAACCTCCTCATTCCTTACCTTATCAGTCCACCTAATTTTCAACATTCGTCTATAGCACCACATCTCAAATGCTTCGATTCTCTTCTGTTCCGGTTTTCCCACAGTCCATGTTTCACTACCATACAATGCTGTACTCCAGACGTACGTCCTCAGAAATTTCTTCCTCAAATTAAGGCCGGTATTTGATATTAGTAGACTTCTCTTGGCCAGAAATGCCTTTTTTGCCGTAGCGAGTCTGCTTTTGATGTCCTCCTTGCTCCGTCCGTCATTGGTTCTTTTACTGCCTAGGTAGCAGAATTCGTTAACTTCATTGACTTCGTGACCATCCTGATGTTAAGTTTCTCGCTGTTCTCATTTCTACTACTTCTCATTACCTTCGTCTTTGTCCGATTTACTCTCAAACTATACTGTGTACTCATTGGACTGTTCATTCCATTCAGCAGATCATTTAATCCTTCTTCACTTTCACTCAGGATAGCAATGTCATCAGCGAATCGTATCAGTCATATCCTTTCACCTTGTATTTTAATTTCACTCCTGAACCTTTCTTTTATTTCCATCATTGCCTCCTCGATGTACAGATTAAAGAGTAGGGGCGAAAGGCTACAGCCTTGTCTTACACCCTTCTTAATACGTGCACTTCGTTCTTGATCGTCCACTGTAATTATTCCCTCTTGGTTGTTGTACATAATGTATATGACCCGTCTCTCCCTATAGCTTACCCCTACTTTTTTCAGAATCTCGAACAGCTTGCACCATTTTATATTGTCGAACGCTTTTTCCAGGTCGACAAATCCTATGAAAGTGTCTTGATTTTTCTTTAGCCTTGCTCCCATTATTAGCCGTAACGTCAGAATTGCCTCTCTCGTCCCTTTACTTTTCTTAAAGTCAAACTGATCGTCACCTAGCGCATTCTCAATTTCATTTTCCATTCTTCTGTATATTATTCTTGTAAGCAGCTTCGATCCATGAGCTGTTAAGCTGATTGTGCGATAATTCTCGCACTTGTCATCTCTTGCCGTCTTCGGAATTGTGTGGATGATGCTTTTCCGAAAGTCAGATGGTGTATCGCCAGACTCATATATTCTACACACCAACGTGAATAGTCGTTTTGTTGCCACTTCCCCCAATGATTTTAGAAATTCTGATGGAATGTTATCTATCCCTTCTGCCTTACTTGACCGTAAGCCGTCCAAAGCTCTTTTAAATTCCGATTCTAATATTGGATCCCCTATCTCTTCTAAATCGACTCCTGTTTCTTCTTCTATCACATCAGATAAATCTTCACCCTCATAGAGGCTTTAAATGTATTCTTTCCACCTATCTGCTCTCTCCTCTGCATTTAACAGTGGAACTCCCGTTGCACTCTTAATGTTACCACCATTGCTTTTAATGTCACCAAAGGTAGTTTTGACTTTCCTGTCTGTCCTTCCGACAATCATATCTTTTTCGTTGTCTTCACATTTTTCCCGCAGCCATGTCGTCTTAGCTTCCCTGCACTTCCTATTTATTTCATTCCTCAGCGACTTGTATTTCTGTATTCCTGATTTTCCCGGAACATGTTTGTACTTCCTCCTTTCATCAATCAACTGAAGGATTTCTTCTGTTACCCATGGTTTCTTCGCAGCTACCTTCTTTGTATCTATGTTTTCCTTCCCAACTTCTGTGATGGCCCTTTTTGGAGATGTCCATTCCTCTTCAACTGTACTGCCTACTGCGCTATTCCTTATTGCTGTATCTATAGCGTTAGAGAACTTCAAACGCATCTCGTCATTCCTTAGTACTTCTGTATCCCACTTCTTTGCGTATTGATTCTTCCTGACTAATGTCTTGAACTTCAACCTACTCTTCATCACTACTATATTATGATCTGAGTCTATATCTGCTCCTGGGTACGCCTTACAATCCAGTATCTGATTTCGGAATCTCTGTCTGACCATGATGTAATCTACTTGAAATCTTCCCGTATCTCCGATAATTTTCCAAGTATACCTCCTCCTCTTGTGATTCTTGAACAGGGTATTCGCTATTACTAGCTGAAACATGTTACAGAACGCAATTCGTCTTTCTCCTCTTTCATTCCTTGTCCCAAGCCCATAATCTCCTGTAACCTTTTCTTCTACTCCTTCCCCTACAACTGCATTCCAGTCGCCCATGACTATTAGATTTTCGTCCCCCTTTACATACTGCATTACCCTTTCAATATCCTCATACACTTCCTCTATCTGTTCATCTTCAGCTTGCGACGTCGGCATGTATACCTGAACTATCGTTGTCGGTGTTGGCCTGCTGTCGATTCTGATTGGAACAACCCGGTCACTGAACTGTTCACAGTAACACACCCTCTGCCCTACCTTCCTATTCATAACGAATCCTACACCTGTTATACCATTTTGTGCTGCTGTTGATATTACCCGATACTCATCCGACCAGAAATCCTTGTCTTCCTTCCACTTCACTTCACTGACCCCCACTATATCTAGATTGAGCCTTTGCATTTTCAGATTTTCTAGTTTCACTACCACCTATAAGCTTCTGACATTCCACGCCCCGACTCGTAGAACGTTATCCTTTCGTTGATTATTCAATCTTTTACTCATGGTAACCTCCCCCTTGGCAGTCCCCTCCCGTAGATCCGAATGGGGGACTATTCCGGAATCTTTTGCCAATGGAGAGATCATCATGACACTTCTTCAATTACAGGCCACATGTCCTGTGGATACGCGATACGTGTCTTAAATGCAGTGGTTTCCATTGCCTTCTGCATCCTCATGTCGTTGATCATTGGTGATTCGTCCGCCTTTAGGGGCAATTTCCCACCCCCAGGACAAGAGAGTGCCCTGAACCTCTATCCGCTCCTCCGCCCTCTTTGACAAGGCCGTTGGCAGAATGAGGCTGACTTCTTATGCCGGAAGTCTTCGGCCGCCAATGCTGATTATTTATCAAAATTTAGGCAGTGGTGGGGATCAAACCCGAGACCGAAGACGTTTTGATTGTGAATCAGAGACGTTACCCCTAGACCACGGGTAGTAGGCGTGGAACTCATACTGAAATGGTTATACTAGCTGGGCAGACATGTGCATGATTAACAGCTATTGATGTGCTCTTTTATGTACCGTTGCACCAGCAAACTGTATGGTATAGACTCGAGCGGCGTTTGCCCAAGTCTCAAATTTTGAAGGTCTGAAGAGGAACAGTTTTCCCCCAGCGACGCTGTTCGGTCTCCTGTTTCTTTTTTTTTTTTTTTTTCTTCCTGTATTTGACAATGAACGTTTGGGGGCTATTTAATTTGTGTCATTATTTGTAAATTTTCTGCCGCTCAAGATGATCTTGTATGGGGTTAGTAATTTGTTCTCCTGATGGTGTCCGGGTTGTTAGTGAGTAAAATTCCTTATTCATAAATTTAGAAAACATTGGCCTTAGGAGAACAGCAATCTAATGCTATAATTTGCTAAAAATAACAGTCTAGATTGCAATGATATTTAGTAATTGTGACCGATTTCTACTTTCAGTTACAGTGATCTTCAAATGTGAGCCCCCTACCGATGGTTCTGGCGGCTTCTCGGGTGTTCTCCTGATTGCACTATCGTAACTGCCTACGATTATGGGGCTCTGTGCAAAGAATTCAGGACCATTCGTAATTTCTCGCCAATGGTGCGGTGGAGCGAAATGCGATTAGCATCACTGCACATGCCTCTGTTTAACGTTTAACTGTCGGAAGTTTCGTTGTTGTATGTCTGTTTGTTATTGTGAAGTGGAATGTTGTGTCACATTGTTTGCGAATTTCGAGATGGCAGAGTTCGAGGAGGAACGTGTACCAATACCGCTTCCGGAAGTGGAAACGGAATTCGGAACGGTGTATCAATTGTGGAGAAAAGTATTTCGAAAGAGATCATGCACAATAAGTAAAAGATAAGCATAGAAAAATCATGTGTACGAAGTTACAGAATTTTTTTTAACAGGCTTCGTTCGAACGCCAAGAATTTTCCAACCCCCAAATTTACGTATCTCTGACACCCTGCACTCACAACAACCCATAACACTGTTCTCACCACGAGGGACCCTTGCAGCTTATGTAGGACTTTGCACAGTTGCCGTTCGTGGTCAGATAGGACAGAACAACCTTCAGGCTTAGCTAGTCTCTGCATTTATGTTCAAACATGAATATCTTGATGTGTTGCTATATTTTGACCAACCTCTGTATATCTGTCTTATTTATCATGGGAGTAAGAGACATAAGAGCGCGTCTGGAAACATATGAAGAGACCACGGAAAGAATTGGGTAAGTTACAATTAGTGGATTATTCAGGAGAGCAAATTTAAACTTTCAATATTGCAAAAAGGGTCTTATAAGCTCCAATCGAGTGAAATCATTATAATGATGATGCTAAATTTAATGAATGTAGAGGACTTTAGAAAAATAACAGGAAATTGTATGATAAAAAACACAAAACATGCATAGAGAGTAGCCTACATCTTGCCACGAAAACAACATAGTAAGTTCTTTATTTTTTTAGGCCTTCATCCCTTCTTTGTACTGTCTAGCTTTGGAAGATTCTTTTTGTTGGTCTTGAATTTTCATTCACTATGTGGAAGATTGGAATAAAGATTTCTTGCGATATGAGCAAAAATCTGTTTAAGTTCGTGAAGACGTGCATGTTTTTCGTAAAGTATTGTCAGGAGCTCTGAAAGTATACCCTAGTATTAAGTATCTGCTAAACAGTCTGGATTTACCTTACAAAAAGTTTCTTGTTACAAAGCAGATGCCATAAGTTGGTGGGCAAAGCCCTTTCTAGCGCAATTTTGATATCAAAATATGCCCAAAATGCCACGTGGGCAACTGTCCCCTACCCCACTGTCCCCTCCCCTCCCTTCCCATCCCGTCTCTCACCCTCACACTACTTCGAATTTTGACAGGAGTTTCAAATTTTGGCAACAAATTAAAAAACGGTGGGAATTTAAAAAATGGCGGGAATTTCTTTGTCCAAAGGCATTGCTGATGGCCCACCATACCGCCTGAACTGGAAATGGGTGGGAAATTCAAGATGTTGGGCTCCCTTTCTGGGACTTCAACAATAGTTCTTCTTTGCATGTGTTGTTCACAACGTGAGGAGGGGGGTACTAGAAATAAAAGGCATCATATTATTCGCGAAAAAAGAAATGTATCTGGCATCGCATAATAGAGAAATAGAAAGAGTCTCCAGCATTGAAGAATGTCTCCAAACAGCTGTCTGAAGGTGATGACCCCTACATTTAAAACCCATGTCCCACAGTGACAAGTAGCAAATGTCCAGTGTTATTACATCGTCTCTCCATCTAAAACAAGTGATGTCAGCCAATCAAATGAATCATACGTGGTAATCAACAGTGTACCACTGGCTGGATGTGATGGAAAAGACATTGTCGGTATAGAACTATTTTCTGTATCAAGCATTGCAGTTGATAGCGCAACCAATTTTAGCAGTTTTACCAGTTTTTTCGTACCTTTGACGCCAGCCAATGACACAGCAGAATGGTACCCATTTTCTGTATCATCGCTGAATAACCCTTCCACTACTTTGTGAGTATCATATACTAGATTGAGAATGCAGGTAGATGACTAAGCAGAACATCCATTCGGTCGTATTCACAGGAGTATACCAAATAGTATCCTATACCGATGCAAATAGGTTATCTGCATATTTCTACCACATCGACTATATAATTTACGATTATGACGGGCCATCTGTTCCTATGTGGATGGGAGCCACAGAGAGTTCTCGCATTCATAGGATGAGGTCTCTGCCGCATTGTCCTTGACAAACCCTCGCTGCAACACTGTCACCGATTTAATCCGCAACTGCCAAGAAATAGGAGGCTACTGTACAAGCTACATTCCACCTCATGTGAAGGAACAGAGCGAGTTCACTCCAAAACTACTGTTCACCGAAGACTCTTTTGCACCAGTGTTATTCACGGCACCAACCCAAGTGCACAAGATGTCTCCAGATGTCCGCAAGTCGAAGAGGTTAGCACCCCTTAGAAGAAGCTTGAAGATTATGCATGATGGAGCTACAAACGGATGGGGTTTGAAACATTTTCGTAAATCAAATGTACTATCAATTCTCGAGTATTAGTCCAGAGTTTGGAGTCAGTACCAAGAAGGTACCGGCAAGAGAGAAATGATCATAGAGCATAAACACACAACTCCTAAGGCTACACGGGTTTGCAGTTAAAACCGCTATTATGTTAAACCTATGTGATTTCTGAAGTACTAGTCGTGTGGAATGCAACACTTGTAATATTCTAATGCAGGACATACACATCCAACATCCGATGTACAACCACCCTGGAAGTTTCCTACACCAAGCCCTACGGCGACAAAGCTTAAGGTGATAAAATTACTTCCTTCCACACTAATTTGTGGTTCAAATGGTTCAAATGGCTCTAAGCACTATGGGACTTAACATCTGAGGTCATCAGTCCCCTACACTTAGAACTAATTAAACCTAAGGACATCACACACATCCATGCCCGAGACAGGATTCGAACCTGCGACCGTAGCAACAGCGCTGTTCCGGACTGAAGCGCCTAGAACCGCTCGGCCACACCGTCCGGCTAATTTGTGGTCCTAGGAAGTGACGAAGCTGTTTCTCACTACGAAGGTATCGTCGGTGTGTATCCGCCACTCGAACTGCTTATAAACCAACTAGAAGAAAGTTGAGAGACTACTGTTCTGTCTCTTAGGAAACTGACGGATTTTAAACTTCTTTTTTTTAAGTCGAAAACGTACACACCTTCACTCACAATTCCCGTGTCGTACGTGCTTATTGGTAGTGACAGCAATTTCGAGGGATGCGGCCATGCCTCACTACGAAATAGGGATAGAAAAAACGACATGAATATTGTCGTTAGCTGATGCGTTGAGTTACAACCTCGCCACGACCTGCTACATGAAAACGCACACGAAGAGCTAGCGACTTCTTACGAGGGAGGAAACACCACGGTCAGTAGACAAAGGATATGTAACAGTCTTAGAGCTGTTTACAGTAGCATCACCATAGTGCTGGTAGCCTTCCTCTTGCACACAGAAGTCAAGGTCTGATGCCAAGTAGTATTGCTCACGTATAGGATAATATAGCAATCTCGTCCTAACACCACGTTTCTAGAGTCCTCGCACTATTAAACCAGATTTATGTGTCATCAGACCACTGTCCTACAGACCACGCTAGAGAATCGTTTAAAACTGTTAAACACATAGATTCTTCTCCTTAATACTTAATGAATAACATTGCTTGTAAGAACCGACCATGATGCGGTAATATCTGCATTCGACTGCATGTGTGAGAACACTGCCCTGGATTGGGATACATATGTTCCTCTTGCTTTAATATAACGCTTCTGTAATACTTATATCGCCTTTGTTGAAGTATGTATTACGAAATCCCACGTGGTTTACAGGGGGGAGGATGAATTAAAACTGAATTCAGAGAAAGAATAATTTTTAAGCTTTCCTCGATTTTGAGCGTCCAGGTACCCCGTATCAACCTCAATTTTCCGCATTTCATGAATTTTTTTCTCTCTAATTTTAGGTATTCGCAGTGAATTTTCATAAATTTGGCAGGTTTTGGCAGTTTCATATTCCCCTCAGTTTTACGTATTTTCCATTAATTTGACGTAATTATACTATGATCTTTTCTGGATTTTCATATTCTATATGTACATGGTCGTGTTACTGATATAGTCATGCCTTGTTTGTTTTTGTATGAGGATATCTGCGTGTCTGTTACAGCAGTCTACTAAAAGATTCTAACAGTTCCCTTGTTCCCGATGGTCTACATACATGCATTTTGGATAGCACGATCATGAGAAGTATAGTGACACTCGCTTCGTTCCTAGAAGATTCTGAACGAGTGGTGCAGATGATTGAAACTCAAAGTCTGGAAACAATTCCGTATACTGGTGCGACACATCAGATAGCTTGTTGAAGCTCAAAAACCAGAAAATAGTGAGTTTATTTGTGTACAGGATTGATTTCTGTTGCTGCTCAGATACTTTTCACTTAGGTATGTGCTCTTATTGCCTACCATATGAGCTTAGCTATTTCCATTTATAACTTCCAACTCTGATACATTCCCACAACCCTATGGGGACATCTACAAACTTTAGATTTCGGATTATTTTTTGCCCTAGTAATACGTTATTCGTTAGTTGACAGTGTGTCGGCTGCACTTACCATCCTGGACCGTAAGAGTTTGCCTTCTGCCTAGCTATAGGGTGTGTCTCCAAAGCAACGTTATTTGCACAAAGAGGCTCTGCATTGCGACGGGGCGGAAAATAAGTGCGGTTGAAGAGTTCACACGAATGTGCACATACAAATGTTCCTTAATAATGTTGGCGCAAATTTTGGCTCTTACGTAAGGGTCAGGAGATGATTTCCACACTTGGTGCATTAGTGCACTGTTCCACACCCGAGCATTAGTTATAGTTTTTGAATTGTTATTCACTCAGATAGGGCAACAGTTTATGCTTTGGAACAAAAATTAGGCGATTATTATAGCAAAATCATTTTTTACGACACAGTTCAATTAAGTTTTTATCATAACTAATTATTGGCGTCGTCCTTTCCTTTCACACAATTAAATTAGCACTGGTGAGACGGTTTACAGTTTTACTTTAATAATAATTTGACTCCAACCCCCCATAGCAGTAATGTAGGCTGCTATAATCGAAAGTTACTCAATCAACTCGAGCGGAACCACAAGTCCCACTGCCCTCTTTGTTCTTAGAGTTATGACGCGAAATCACAGATCGCCACATGTTCACTTACGCCGATGTATACCTCGTAATTCGCACTCACACAGCCGGCCGGAGTGGCCGAGCGGTTCTAGGCGCTTCAGTCAGGAACCGAGCGACCTCTACCGTCGCAGGTTCGAATCCTGCCTCGGGCATGGATGTGTGTGATGTCCTTGGGTTAGTTAGGTTTAAGTAGTTCTAAGTTCTAGGGGACTGATGACCTCAGCAGTTAAGTCCCATTGCGCTCAAAGCCATTTGAACCATTTTAATGGTTGAAATGGCTCTGAGCACTGTGGGACTTAACATCTATGGTCATCAGTCCCCTAGAGCTTAGAACTACTTAAACCTAACTAACCTAAGGACATCACACAACACCCAGTCATCACGGAACCATTTGAACCGTACTCACACAAATAACCGTAGCATTTCCAGTTCGTCAAATATATGCTTGCACACTTACATTATTAAACAACACTCTTTGTCGAAACAAATCTGTGCGAAAACTTCTTACTCAAACGACCACGTTGGCCACGCACCGGCCAACTCCGCCACCCACACGCTCACCGACAGCAGAATGACTGACCCCCGGCTAAGATGGCCGTTGGCTTATATAAGCTCGGATGTCTACCCCCCCCCCCCCCCCCCCGGACCCATCAGTCTGCTGAGCGCCCTCAGCAAGATCGTTGAGAAGGTAATATTAAAACGACTCACCAGGCACTGCATCACAAACGACACCCTGAGACCGGAGCAATTCGGCTTCTTCAATCACCACTCAACAACACAACAACTCCTCCGCGTCATTGAATACATAACACACGGATACAACACAAACAAGGCAACTGGGGCGGTGTTCCTGGACATCGAAAAGGCTTTCGATCGTCTATGGCACAACGGCTTAATACGCAAACTTAGCGACGCAGGGTTCTCCGACGGGCTCGTGCGTCTCATACACTCATATCTCACGGACAGGAGTTTCAACATCGACGTGCAGGGCCAACAATCGACACGACATGGTATATAGGCAGGAGTACCCCAAGGAAGTATCCTAGGGCCCCTACTGTTTAACCTCTACATTAACGACCTCCCAGCTACACAAAACACGACGGTAGCAATCTACGCGGATGACACCGCCATCCTTGCGCAAGATTGGAAGCCGTCTAACATTAACCCACGACTACAGACTGCACTCAGAACGGCGGAACCTTGGCTGGTGAAATGGCGTGTTAGAGTAAACGTCGACAAGTGCGAGGCCGTTCTGTTCACTAGACGATCGAAGGAACTGCGCAAACATCAGCACTGCAACCCAATAACACTACACACACGCCCAATACGTTTCCGCGAGAAGGTCAAATACCTCGGTGTCTGGCTGGACAGGAAACTACTCTGGGGGGACCACATTCAACACGTGACCAACAAAGCTAACGCGAGGCTCAAACAACTCTACCCTATGCTTAACAGGCGTAGCACACTGAACAGGAGGGTGTCTAGGTCCATGTACATGACACTTATTAGACCCCTGATGACGTACGCAGCCCCTGTCTCGGAATACGCTGCGCCAACTCGTCTGCGCCGTCTGCAGCTCATACAGAACAAAGTACTCAAAATCATAAGCAACGCTCCGCGCTACACATCCATTGCGGACCTTCACCGGGAATACCGGCTAGACACTATCTTGCAGGTATTCCAAAAACTCTCCTCACGACTGTACAATAACACGAGACACTCGCGCAACCCGTTTATCCTTTCTCTGGGTAACTACGACCACAACCATAGATGGAAGCATAATAGACCAGAGACATTACTGGCTAGGAACTAAACATCTGTGGTCCATAGAACACTAACACGACAGTACTGGCGAGCTCCTGCAACACAGTTACTACTGGAAACCCAGATGTGCGACCAGCCGAAAAACAGGCAACCGCAGGGAAACCGTACTGAACACAGCACGCAAACCAGCCACACACACCCCCTACACCGTCTGTGAGCCGATCTATGACTGATCGCCCACTAATCTACAACGACCTTGACCTGTTGCAGGGACGCAGCAACTGCAGAAAGCGCCGCAACAAGCTACAACAACGACAAAGGTAACGACGCACGATACCTGGAACTAACACAACCACACCTTGCATGCACTGTCGCAGATAGCATGCCGCTACTGCCCTTACTACCCGCCCTACTGTTGCAGAGGTTTTTTTCTCTTGGCTCTTGCCTTGGCACTTTTTTTCCTCTGCCCTTACAACCGCTACCCTTCAATCTTTTTCGTCCACTTCTATCTCCTGATGGACCATGTTAATGAGCAATCTTACCCAGACGCATAGACAACATCACAGCCCGCATCCTGTGACGCCTGATTCAAAAACTAACATGTTTACGGAGGTGACAGTAGAACTTTTGGTTTGGTCACCACATTGGTGTGGGCGTGGAGGGGCCCCATCCTTTGTCCTACCACCACCACCCCCCTCCCCTGGCCATGCAAGTACCAATCTCACCAGTTAAGGTTACAAATTTTGACACATACATCCCTCAACAGAAACAAGTACACCATCGGAACCGTACTAAAAAGTATATCTAATCTGCTATGTTACACTAATTTCTAGGAATATTCTATCAAGTTTCAAGTTTTAGATTTTGCAAAATTTCGCCACTTAGTGCAAATTTGTTTCTTTATATCTGTGCTGCAAAGTTTTAACATGGAACTGCATATAGCACTGTTTTTAGACGTAGTCTATAGCGATCTACACATTGCGCTGCTCAAACCTTCATATCTACAATAATTAATTAATTATGGGCGACAAATGTTAATAATAATTTGCAAACAATGAAAACTATGTCAAGTTAAGTCTATAGTGTAACTTATCTAGTTAAAAATACGTGTTATGCCACCCAAAATATTATATAGTGCCGTTCGTTACGTCATGAATTTTCTATTGAATTTTATGAGCAATTTCCCATCAAACTTCATTGATTGCTCTTTACGAGCTTCATTACTTATGAATCTTAACATATGACTACGGCACTCGATCCGCTATGACGAGACGTTTTAATGAGCGCTCGCTCATCTCTGTTAGTTGTTATTTACTATTTTTTATTAATTTTTCAGTATTCGTGATATTCAATTTTCAAGTTCCTATAACTTTTGCGTTTCGGACTTAAAATAAAGATCGATTTTTAAGAAGGTGCATATTACTGACCACAATCCACTGCCGCACTGCTCTTCACCGTAAGTTACATAGTTTTCGCGTAATGCGCGAAAAACCAAACAATGCCCCAAGCGCCGGCCGGAGTGACCGAGCGGTTCTGGGCGCTACAGTCTGGAACCGCGCGACCGCTACGGTCGCAGGTTCGAATCCTGCCTCGGGCATGGATGTGTGTGATGTCCTTAGGTTAGTTAGGTTTAAGTAGTTCTAAGTTCTAGGGGATGATGACCAGAGAAGTTGAGTCCCATAGTGCTGAGAGCCATTTGAACCAATGCCCCAAGCTGCGGGCCACGTGGCCGCCCGGCGGCGGAGGCATACTACCGACCGCCGCAAATCTCGCGCGGGCTCGTCACGCGCTTCCGTGAATGGCGCACCACGTCGTGCGCTCGCTCTCCACGAAGCAATCCTTGTATACTAGACCTATTCATCTAGTAACGGAGGTTTGTACCGTCACAGCATGCATTTAACCAATCACGAAGCCTCGATTTTAATCACACGTACTTTATTCTGGACAGTACAACAGCCCTGAAAATAGCGAATTACTCTGTAGAGGGTGTAAGCACATTTAAATATCTCCTGCTGAAGAGGATGCATGGGGGCTTAATTATATAATGAATGCAAATACTTTTTAATTTTCTGTCGCTGTCTGTCCGGTTACGAAGTCTCGTAACCGGTTGACCCTGTCTGGTATAGTACGCAATCTGACTGCATAGAATAACAACAAAGAACGAAAGAAAACTTCCGTTAACACAATTAATTAATTAAGTTCCCAGCAACTATAAAACCTACAAAACAACAAGGCACAAGTGTCGCTGTTCTGTATGTGGAAGTGTGATTCAACGTACACATCTGGCACGGTTCTTCCTCAATAAGACCAGATATTTCAAACACCATTTATACTGAAGTAATTAAAAAAAAACAGAAATACTATAATTGCACATAGAAACCAGAAATGCAGTCTAATACAAGAACACGAGCCAGATGCTTTGTTGACTGAACCTGTGACCAAGAGGCATAATTGTTTAAGACATTGAAATAATAAAAAAAAGAATTTTTTTACCTTCATATATATTGACGAAAAGCACATTACAGCATCCCTAATCCAACAACATCTGGTGTCTAGCCCATCAAAACAATACTACAAGTTCTAAACAAGCACTCTCCATGGAAACTTCTCAACAACGACTCACCACTGCTACATCTCAATAGCACTCTCCACCACGACTTCTCGACAAGCACCCTCCACCACGACGTCTCGACAAGAACTGCCAGTGGAGGCGGCTGAATAATACTCTTTGGCGCAATCTCTGGCGCTGTGACTCAGTGTAGCCACCTTTCATGTGCACCTCCTCCACGGGCGAGAATTTGATGGTATTTTTGCCAGCATTGGTGGTGAAAATACCACCAAATTCGTCCAAAAAAAATACAGACAAAAATAAAAGTAAATATTAATAAGTAAATATCACTTCACTAAATAAATTTAGGCTTTGAACTGACCATTCCATAACCTAATATATAAAATACTGTAAGGAATACGAATGCTTTCATACATGTGATTTTACATAATAGGTTACACAAGTACCATTCAATCAATGGCACCAGTAATGTCAAATAGGTGTAGGTAAGAGTCTCATAATATTTCACAAACAGTAAATACACAAAAAAATCAGTTTATACCAATATTCACATAAAATGCTTTCCATAGTTCAATAAACAAGTAGTTGACAGTTCCAGCAGTAGCACCCAGCAATGATTAGCACCTGCAAATAGCAGTCTCATAAAAAAATTTCATCAGCAGTATTTAAACAGCTCCAACAGTGGCACCCAGCATTGTGGAACAGGTGCAGACACCAACAAGTGACATCATTTCAGTAGAAGCAGTTCCATCAGTGGCACCCAGTAATGTTGAACAGGTGCAGACACCAACAAGTGACATTTCAGTAGAAGCAGTTCCATCAGTGGCACCCAGCAATGTTGAACAGGTACACACAGCAACAAGTCACATTATTTCAGTAGAAGCAGTCCATCAGTGGCACCCAGTAATGTTGAGCAGGTGCAGACACCAACAAGTGACATCATTTCAGTAGAAGCAGTCCATCAGTGGCACCCAGCAATGTTGAGCAGGTGCAGACACCAACAAGTGACATCATCTCAGTAGAAGCAGTCCGTCAGTGGCACCCAGTAATGTTGAGCAGGTGCTGACACCAACAAGTGACATCATTTCAGCAGAAGCAGTCCATCAGTGGCACCCAGTAGTGCTGAGCAGGTGCAGACACCAACAAGTGACATCATTTCAGTAGAAGCAGTCCATCAGTGGCACCCAGCAATGTTGAGCAGGTGCAGACACCAACAAGTGACATCATCAATATAAGCAGTCCATCAGTGGCACCCAGCAATGTTGAGCAGGTGCAGACACCAACAACTGACATTATTTCAGTAGAAGCAGTTCATCAGTGGCACCCAGTAATGTTGAGCAGGTGCAGACACCAACAAGTGACATCAATATAATAAAAGTAGTTCCATCAGTGGCACCCAGTAATGTTGAACAGGTGCAGACACCTACAAGTGACATCACTTCAGTAGAAGCAGTTCCATCAGTGACACCCAGCAATGTTGAACAGGTGCAAGCACGAACAACAGTTTGAAGTCACACACAATTATTGCTTTTACAAAATTGTTATCAATGCTCTTACACTAAACATACAAATAAGAGTAAACACACAAATGATATCAGATAATTTTCATATTAACTATTGCAATACACAAATATCAGTAAACCGATAATATTTATTGGTGTCAGTGCAAGCCACAACAAACAAGTAAAATAATATTTAGGAGATAGATCGGTACCAATTATTTGGAATTAGGAAAGGAAAACACACTCACTCATCTTTCATCCACATTAAGTACTACTGTGTACTTGAATAGTGTTAACTGTGCAAATGCAATTCTGTCGAAAATTTTATGTTCAATTTGTGTATCAAGTAGTAGTGGCAGCAATGTATAACAGTCAATAATAGTTAGTCAACATCGTAGTCATCATGTCAAGACCAATGTTCGCCAAGCCAAATCAAAATGTATGGTTGCGGAACAACTGTCAGTGTGCCAAGATATGCAATTACTTCCTCTCTCCAAAAAAAAAAAAAAAAATATATATACTGCTTATTGATTTAACAAAGTGTGTGTGTAGACTATCTTCCTTCTACTTGAGTGTTCTAGTCTGCCAACTTCATCTTCCTTGTTCCATATAAACCAACAAAAAAATATGCTCCTCACTTACTTTACCTCTTATCCACCAAAACTCCAATAACCATCAGCATCATATAATCTCAATACTTCAATAATACCTCTTACGTCGACTCATATAAACCTTATCATCAATATCATTTACCTTGCCTCTTGTCCACTAAAACTCCAATAATCATCACCTTCACATAATCTCAATACCTCAATAATACCTCTTCAATACGTCGATACATATAAACCTTATCACCAATATCATTTTGCTTCCATAACAACTCTTTCCTCTAGTCAGTCTCCTCGAACAAGTACAGATAAAATCCTAGTGCAAACTTCAATTCATCATCCCATACAATCCGAAGACACAATGTCCACACACAACCTCCATGTAATCCCTCTGACCCAAATCTTCTACTCATTATGAATTATAAAATACATTTTGGTTACCTTGTCCATCATAAAATAAAAGAAATACATACATGACCTGTAACAGCCTTTAGTTCGAATAACTTTCAGTAAGTAGGTGTGAGTACGTAGATCACATAAGACTTTGAGTGAATAAATCGTAATATTTCACAGCGTGTACACCACTTCAAGAATCATGGCAAAACAAGCAAACATGTGGAGTATTTCTTATGTCAAGTGTCACTTACTAATTCAGTTGCTCACGGAGAATGCAGTGTAATAACTGTCAATGGTCAAAACCTAGTGTTGTTATGTCATGTCGTTAGCTTCCTTCCTATTAGCATAAATTTATACAGCTTCCATAAAACCTCCAGCTCATAGCAGCTCATTTTCTTATCTTAAAATATAAGGCACTAAGCGTAAGCAAAACATGCAATAGCGAGTAAATATACCAGTAGAGAACAGAATGTCAATGTCAACAAGTGGATGCAGCACAATCCCTACAACGGGGCTCTGCCTAGCGAACAATCTATAGTTAATACCATAGTGTGACCTAAACTCTATGTTCGTACACAGTATGTCAGCATTTCTATATACCAAATTAAAGAGTAGTTATGACAACAAAACAGAAATGTGTAAATATGCAATCCATACGCATTGCAGCAAATATATATCTTACATAATAACCAGGTCATTAGCAACATATCAGCATAAGCAAATAAATGCTCATATGTAATCTTAATAAGTAAACGTGAAGGCGCATGAAGATAAATCACAAAGTGTAACCTACATACATAACCATATCAGCACAATTCATCATGTGACAATTATAATTTAAATAAATAAGCACAGCAGGCACATAATAAAAAAATAATGTGACATCAGTGAAAAGCATAGCAGCCAAGCGATGCATTATATACACAAGTAACAACCCTGTTCATAAATAAAACATTGTCAAAATCAGGAAATGTACGCAAGCACGTCGCTTCACAAGTAAATTCATAGAACATAAAATTTAGCACAAAGTATAAATCACGTAATCGCGAGCAGCAAATTACGTCTAAAGTACGTACCTAAGTGGAAATATGTTACCTGAAAAATAAACTCAATTAATAGTTACCTTTTTAGTTTATTACTTTCTTCTTCGAAATTACATTCTTCCTGAAATTTTCTCGATAGCAAGTCCTCTTAACGTTGGACATACACAGAATTTACCTGAAGTTCTTAAATATTTTATACAACCGTATCCTGAAAAATATTGAACGTTAATAACATAATTTATCAAGTGACTATATCTTTATACTGAATTTAATCAGAGAAATTAGACTGTGTATTTGTTTACGGCTGTCAGTGCATTCGCACTGAGCGCTCGATCAGCTGTAGGTACGCGTGACGTAGGAAGTAGTTGTTTGCAGTCAACGACTGCCTTGTGCGGCGCGCAGACTTGACTGTTGCTTTGAGTATGTGCCGCCGCCGGAACACGGCGCGGTATCCTTGTACTCTCCGTGTGGTTACGTGTAACTGTCAGTTTCTCAAAAGTATGTCATTCCACAAAAATTTTAACGTTCAGTATATGATGTATTCCCTTAGAGCGTCGAGATTTAAGAGTTTCTACTTCGACAGTGTTATCATGAATAATTTTGCGAACCCTATATGGACCGTTATAAAGCAGAAAAAATTTACGACACAAGCCTTTTCCTTTGTAAGACAAACGATGTGACTTAATTAACACCTTTTGACCAACTGACAAGATTTTTAAACGACCAGGACGTTTAGCTGATTTCTCTCTTCTTGCAGCCGCAGATGCAATATTTTGTAGAGCCAGATTGACAACTTCAGAATGCCGCAGTTTCCGTGTGGGCAGAAAAGGAACGATTTCAGAAATGGGATTTGTCGGTGCTTTATTTTTTAATATCAATACAGGCGGTAAAGAAGTTGAATCATTAGGGAGTTCATTCAGAATGTTTTGAAAAATATGAAGATACTGATCCCAAGTTCTGTGATTCTGATGACAATAAAGTCGACACAAGTTATTGATTTCCTTCATCCATCTCTCTGAAGCGTTAGATTGAGGGTGAAAAAGTGAAATGAAGATTGGTTTAATCTTACGACGCCGTAGAGTACGAAGTCAAATTTTAGAGCGAAACTGTGATCCATTATCTGATATAACCTTATCAACATGACCAACTTCTTTAAGAAAATGGTTAATGAAAGCATTAGATACTGAACGAGCTGTTGCTTTGCGTAAAGGTGTAAAACACACATATTTTGATGTCAATTCCACTGCTACCAAAATGTACGCAAAACCATTAGTAGAACGAACCACTGGACCGAACACATCGACTGCAGCCGTGTCCTTTAATTTCGCTGGAATGATAGGAAACAACGGTGCTCTGTGAGAAATAGTTGGTGGCTTAGCCTTTTGACATAATTTGCATTTGGCAAGAACAGATCGAATACGTTTTTCCATATTATTGAAGTAGCAATTTTCTCGTAATTTATGAAAGCATTTTCTGGGACCAAAGTGTGCATAACTGAAATGTGTGTACCAAATCAATTTATTGACCCACTCATCAGGAATACAAACTAACCAAACAGAGTTGTCGACCGATTTTCGTTTAAAAAGAATATCATTGCGAACTAAATAATACTGTCTGATCGCTACGCTTTCCTTTCTCCTCCACTTCTCCTTAATGTCCTTCCAGATTGGATCCTTGTTTTGCTCCTTAGCGATGTCCTGGAGCGAAGACGAAATAAAATTCTCAAACGCAACACCTTGAATATACATCAAACAATAATTGTTTTCTTTGCAGTCCTCTTCAGCACTTTGTTTCAAACCCATAGGTGCACGTGATAAAGCATCAGCAACAATATTTGAAGAACCCTGTATGTAAACAATACTAAAATCAAATTCCTGTAGATACAGTGCCCATCGTGACAATCTTCCATGAGTTAATTTTGTTGACATAAGAAATTCCAGAGCTCGATGATCGGTGTAAACCTTAGTATGTCTGCCATACAAAAATATGCGAAATTTTGTGAAAGCCCATACAACAGCCAAGGCTTCAAGTTCCGTAATCGAATAATTCTTTTCTGATTTAGAGAGAACACGACTTCCAAAAGCAATAGTTTTCTGTACTGCAACGCCGTTTTCTTCTATCTCTTGAAATAAGTGTGCACCTAGGCCTTTGTATGATGAGTCCGTTGCCAAACAAAAAGCTTTAGATAAATCCGGATGTGAAAGAAGTGGTGCAGCAACTAAAGCATCACGAAGTTGTTCAAATTCTGACTAAGCTTCCTCATCCCAACACCAATTAGAATTCTTTCCAGAAAGTTCACATAAACGAGGTGTTGCCAAATCGTCCAATCTAAGAAAACGTCTAAGAAAATTACAGACACCAAGGAAACTACGAACGTCACGTTTTGTGGTAGGAACAGCATAATTACGAATAGCGTCCAGTTTCTCTGGATCAGGAAGAATACCTTCTGTAGAAATAATATGACCAAGAAATTTCACCTGAGAACGACCAAATTCAGATTTTTCCAAGTTCACTGTAATGCCAACTCTTGCAAGAATACGTAATAATGAATCCAAAATTTTGTTGTGCTCACTCCAAGAACGTTTACCAATAAGAATATCGTCAACATATGAAGTAATATTGTCACGAAGAGAAACAGGTAAAATTTCGTTTAAACTACGAATGAATGCTGCTGAAGATACAGTAAGTCCAAACGGTAATTTCCGAAATTGGTAACAGTTACCAAAGGCTAAAAAGGCAGTGTATTTTCTACAATCAGGGTGGAGTTCTATTTGCCAAAAACTTACGCGCATATCAGGCGTGGATAAGACTTTAATTTCATGGAAATGTTGAAAAAGTTCATCTAAATTTTGTGGACGGTCAGTTTCAGGAATGATGATATTATTAACCTGTCTGGAATCCAGAACCAAACGAATTGACCCATCCTTTTTAAGAACGACATGTAATGGGCTGGTATAAGGACTGACTGCTGGCTCAATAATGCCTTGATCTGACATGTATTGAAGTTCACTCTTAACCTCGTCTCTGTAAGCCAAAGGAATAGCGTACGTTTTCCCTCGAAATGGTGTGTGATCTTTTACTTTAAATAAATATTGTAAGCCTTGTATAGTTCTTGTGTGATGACTAAATACTGTAGCATGTGAAGTCAAAATTTGCTGCAGCTCTTCTCTTGCAACGTCATCTGGCACTTCAGCTTTCTTAACCTTTTCATTAATTAATTCTTCGCTATTAATTCCATCCCGTCTCTGTAGCTATTGTCATTGTCATGAATGAACACATTGTCGTCATAATGCTCAGCGAAAACATCAGAAGTAAGAAACCTTAAACATTTTGTGTCTGATTCAGATTTTGTTAAACACTCGAAAAATTTCAAACATTTCGGCATTCCGGCAACAGTCAAATTCACACTTCCTTCTTTAAAGTTTAAAATTGCCTTATGTGCGTTACGAAACTCCATACCTAATATAATTTGTGTACTGAGTAATGGAACAGTAATAAAATTAGCAGAAAATTCGTATCCTTGACAAATGAAATTTAAGTTGGTCTGTTGTTTGACTTCCACACTTTTTCCAGAAATAGCGCCTCGAATTGTAGTTTTAGAAACAGGTAACACAGGACAAGCAATAGTTCTTACACATATACGAAAAACTGATTCACTAATGACATTCAATGGGCTCCCAGAATCTAAAACTGCAGTGAACTTATTCTTACCCACACATACATCAATAACAGAATGTAAAAATGCTTCTACATTATTTTCCTTTCCTTCTAACAAAATGTCTCTCATGTCTTCCAGGCATACGTAGTGTAAAGTCGTAGTGTCATTACTTTCTGAACCGTCTGTATTGCTGCCAGAAGCCGAAGCTACAAGTCATTGTCGATTTCTTGCGTCACGTCTTTGATTATTCGCGTCATTTCGCGGATCAATTTCTACTATTTGCTCTTGTCTCTCGGAATTTCTGTCACGCGGCGGATGCCATTTACGTCCCTCCTGTCTGTTATATGTAAATTCTTGGTTGTGTCTGTTATTAAAATTTCTGTTTTCCTGTCTGTCTGCATGACTACTTCTTGTGTAATTTCGACTGTCACTTCTGAAATTATTGTTGTATCTACTACCCTGGTTATTTCTGCAGTAAGAATTTCTATTACTGTATGAATAATTTCTGTCTTGATGATACCGATTACTGTTTGCGTATGATTGATCATTCCGGTAATTTCTGTTAGAACGTCTGTTATTGTCATAAGGCTGGTATCTATTGTCCTGTCTGTTTCGTCTGTCATTCTCAAAATTACCCATATAACGTACGTTCCGATCATTATCCCTTTTCTCCGAAAATCTACTGTGACTACCGTTACTGAAAAAATTACAAGAAGTCCCGTCGTCGTTGTCATACTCAAGTTCTTGTAGCAAAGTCTTAAAAGTCTCAATGTCGTCTTTACACCTTCCAGCTAAAGCAATTGGTCTTATCGATTGTGGCAGCTTGAGAGACGGCATGAGCCCTCTCTCATATTTCTATCTTACTATTTTCCTCTCTAATTGCATGCAGTGAAAAGTCGCTATTCCTTCACACGCGGACTTCCCATGCAGCGTCTCTCGTCACCCGGGTGGTCCGGTGACAGGTGGGCTCCGCTGATCTGGAAAGGGTTAAGCCGACGGGTGTGAGGAAGCCGAGTGAATGCTTTGCAGACGCCGACATTGTCAAAAGACACACCCGGACGGGTCTGAAGTAGCGGCTGGGCTAGAGGTTCCGTTACTTCGCAGAATCTTAGCGAAAACACTTTCTGGCAGGCTACCAGCGACGCATGGGAATGACTTGTGTACCCAGGCAGTTGTGGTGGGAAAATTCCCACGCTTTCTGCAAAATACTAACTGTGATTGGCTTGCTCAGGGCATAGCTCCGTGACGTAGCAAAATCAGCGCAGAAATTGGCGCCAAGAATCTCCATCGGTGGAATGGTAGTGCTCCGGCAATGGAGTGGAATTTTCCGCCGGTTTTCGAGTTGCTGATTGGAACGTTTAACCACGGCCACTGTCGTGGGGGCGGGAATGTTGTGTGTTCGGCCTGTACGGGTGCTCTAGGTAGTCGGCTCTCACCTTTCGGTCGAGGACGTCGAAGCAACCAGCCATCGCCTCCGGTACGCCAGATCGTGTTCTGGCAGTTAAGAAGACAGTTTGGTAATGTATGTCTGCAGCACCGGCAGATAGGGATTTTCCTAGGTGATAATCAGAGCTCAGCAGAGCGCGCCCGTTCGTCTTTTTCTAACTTTGATCTGTCTTGAGTAGCAGCAATTAATGTTGGGTTAGCTGTGTGTCTCTCTTAAGATGTGAGTGGCAAGGAATTGGATCCACATACCACTTCGTCATAAACCTCACAATCTAGTTTAGGGACAACTTCACCTTCACAGCGTTTGTTTGAGTATCCAATTTTAGCCAATTTGATGTATTATAAATGTTTCATGTGTTTTTGTTTATTATTTTCTGTTTAGTCATAATAAATCATATTGTTATTTTGGACAGAACTTTCATTCTGTTAATCGGTAGAGCAACCCATCGTTTCTCACTACGTTAATGAAACCTTCCTTTATTTAACTTATTTATCAAATTAAATTATTGCAGGTGCCAAACTCTTTTCTACTCCACTTGCAGGGTTGATTACAGTCAGTTAGCGTATATTTTTTAATCCATGTGCAACAGCAAAAGTCGGAGTTAGAATTGGGGGGGGGGGGCTTAGAGCATCATTTACATATGTAGATTCTAGAAGAATTTAGTGTTAAATACACTGCTTGCCCCGGCACCTCGCATAAAAATGGCGACCCTTAGCCTCGGATCTTTCCTGTGAATCGCTGATAAGCAAGTAATAGGGACACTCAGAATTTTTTTTGCTTAATTTTTTATTGATTAACACCCAAGTTTCTTTTCTGGTAGTTCCGCGTTTAGTTTTAAGTAGCGGCGCATGATTACAGTTTTTGTTTTCAGTATATATATTCTTTTGTTCATTGTTTTTGTGTTCCTTTGATGGTGTGTCCGTATCACATCACACTTTATCGGGTTTGTGTGCCGTTTCTGTACCACAACAAATCGTGCGTATAATTACAGCATTGGAGAGGCGTTGTTGAAATTTTATGTCTATGTGTAAAAATATATGGAGTAGATTAATTTTATTGTGCATTTTAGATAAATTTGTTTTTCATGAATGATAACGAGAAGTAAGGCACGAATATTATCGAGCGAAGCTAAAACAAAAGAGGATAGCATAATGGATAAAGGGCAGTTTACTGACGGGAATGGGTTCGGAGATGAGATGGGCACATTTTTAGCAGGACAGGACGCCAGGGTCATTGATGAGGAAGGTGATTTGGACGCGATCTCAGAGCAGCGTTGCGGCCGTGATTATGATAGTGAAGTAGAGGATGACACAGAGACAGGCACACAGGTCGAGACGGTAGCAGAAGTTTATAATCAAACGAACGAGAGCAGACAGGGGCTAGATCGGTCACGTCAGAGCTCTAGCGCCCAGGTGTCCAGAGTTACATCTCCCACGTTTGAAGAGGATCAAAAAGATGACGTAAACCCAATACTGAGCTTCCTACGATCAATAAAAGAAGAAGCTGACGAACAACGTAAGAAGGAGAAGGAAGAAGCTGACAAACAGCGTAAGAGGGAGAAGGAAGAAGAGGAGAAACAACGTAAGAAGGAGAAGGAAGAAGCGGACGAACAGCGTAAGAAGGACACTGAGGCAATAATTTCGCATATAGGGGATATTCTTGGGGAATTACTAACAATAAAGAAAGAATGTGGAGAAGTAAAACAAATGTCAATGGCTGCACAAAAAGTAGCAGGCCTGGCCAAAACGACAGCAATAGGGGCAATGAAAGTCGCGGAAGCAACTTCTAAACTCGCAGGGTGCTTGCGACGTACAACACAATCCCACTCAAAATCCCTATCATTCTTAAAAACTCAAGGTAATATCGCGGTTGCGAACACCACAAAACGAATGGAAGAAGAAGAGAGTCGGGTAGCAAAACTAGAGCAAAACGGGCACACGAGCACTGCGCGTTCGGATACCAATGATGGAATACACAGAATTGTGTCTCCGAGGAAAAGCCCGCTGTGCTCTAGCCCAATGACCGAGTGCGGAACTAACAATGCACACGCAGAAACAGCGAGTAATAGCTCCAATAATTATAGCCCACTTAGGAGAGTGAATTCTGAGTGCCACTTCCACTGTGATACAGAGGTAGCACATCACAGTTATCAACAAGATAGAACAGGACACTCAGCAGACGTGCAAGTATCGGAAACGAGTGACAACACCAGTGCGAGGATCAGACAGGATTTTGATCACAATCACTTCCTGTCGATACTAAAATTCCTGAAGTTCAAAGAAAATGGAGGGTCGATGCATCCGAAGAGCTGGGTGATGCAGTTTACAAATTCATTACCGGCATCATGGCCAACCCAGGCAAAATTAGAATTCATGTGTGGACACATCGAAGGCCAAGCCGCGGAAAAGATGCGGGGTGTGGCAGTGACGTGTCGGACTTATCAGGAATTTGTTGGTGCATTCCTGCGGACCTACTGGTCAAAGGAAACGCAAGACAGGATTAAAGAGGAAATAATATTTTGTCCTGAACTGGAAGTGTCCGGGCATAGGAGCGCAACGAAATTTCTTGATGATTTACTCAAGAAGAATCAATTTTTAGATAGTCCATATAGCAACGGAGAAATCATTAAATTTTGCTTTTCCCAATTGCCAGTTAGGTACCAACAGACACTAATCGGGAAGTGTGGATCTGACATAGAAGCATTCAAGAGTCTATTGCGCGAACTCGAAGTAGTCTTTGATAAACAAGACGCAAAGGACAGGAAGAAGGGGAAAAGTAACAAATACCACGGGCCAGGAAGAGAAGACGACAACAAAAAAAATGGTTCAAATGGCTCTGAGCACTATGGGACTCAACTGCTGAGGTCATTAGTCCCCTAGAACTTAGAACTAATTAAACCTAACTAACCTAAGGACATCACAAACATCCATGCCCGAGGCAGGATTCGAACCTGCGACCGTAGCGGTCTTGCGGTTCCAGACTGCAGCGCCTTTAACCGTACGGCCACTTCGGCCGGCGAAGACGACAACAGATTGCATAATCGCACTGGTCAGTTAGGAAACCAGGGTTATGGAAGTCAAGGTTACGCTATTCAAGGTTATGGAAACCAAAGACACGGAAACCAGAACGTCAGGGAGCAGGGTCAATCTAGACAAGGAATCTGGGATAGGAGGAATAACGAACGGCAAAGCGACCGTAATTGGAGAGAGCGAAACCAAGGACAACAGTGGAACCAGGAGTTTGAAACTAGACCCACAAATCCTAATGCACGTCAGAGGAGGGGGAGCTTAACAAGGGATTGACGCCAGACCAGTGCGAACACAGGCCGCCGGAATTTCGCACGTAATCTCAGACCTGGCCAACTACGGATGATACATTACGAAGATTTATCAGAAATCCTGCTCGAGGAACATAAAGCAACTCCTCGACTAGATCGGCAGCCTCTTATCACAGTAGCAATAGCTGAAAAGAGTATGAATGCGATAATAGATAGTGGAAGCTACATAACAGCAACATCTGAGGCAGCATACAAGAGGTGCTCTCAGGAAATAGGCTGGCCTGTCCTATCGGTTAAGAAAACCAAAATAAAAGGGGCATTAGCGGGTAAATGTACGGAGGTCACACAACAAACAAGACTGGAATTCTACTGCCAAGGACACGAAATAGAGTCTAACTTCTGGATCGTGCCAAATCTGGCGATAGACATGATAATAGGAACGGACTTCCTAAATGAACTTGAAGCGATAGTTGATCTAGGACGAGGTGAAGTGGTTTTGAGGAAAGGGAATCCCGTCCACATTAAGTTCGACGACCAGCTGATCCCAGCTCAACTACCGTCTAACTGTGTACGGATAAACTATGTGTGTGTGAAAGACAGAAAGGAAGAACAGGTCGACGTTGCGGGTAGAGGAGAGGACACGGATGAGAATGAAGTCGGATTAATGGGAGAAATAAAGGAGAAAATAGGAGAAAAAGTGGAAGCAATAAAGAATATAAGGTGCGACCACCGCAAAGAACTTCATAAATTACTAGTAGAACATGCGGAGGTCTTCCTTCTCAAGACAGGATCAATAAAGAACTTCCAATATGAATTTCGTGTACGTCCGCACAACCAGTTTCGTGTGCCACCCTATCCAATCCCCTTGGCGTATCGACAGAAAGTAGCAGCTGAAATTACGCGAATACTGAGTGAAGGAATAATAGAACCTACGGCTTCAGCCTAAACCCGTTAAGAGTAGTCGAGAAGGCAGATGGTAGTATTCGTTTAGTCTTGGATTCGCGAAAAATTAATACCATAATAGAACCCGAAACAAACAGACCGGAACGATTAGAGGAACTCTTACAAAACTTCCATGGAATATCAATCTTCTCATCAGTTGATCTAAAATCGAGTTTCTGGCAGATCGAGCTCCATCCAAATTGCAGACAATACACAGCCTTTTTAGCATTTGGAAGATGTTACCGGTTTCGTCGTCTACCATTTGGTTTGAACGTTTCATTTGCCGCATTCATTCGGGGGCTGGACGGCATACTAAGCGATAATTTGAAACGTCATGTCACCAGCTATGTGGACGATTTGCTGATCGCGGAGAAATCTTGGGGAGAGCACAACGCGGTCCTCGGTGAACTCCTTGCGACATTCAAGGAATACGGAGTGACTATCAATATCGAAAAATCGAATTTTGGGACGTCCTCTGTCAAATTTCTAGGACATATCATCACGGGTGAGGGCATTGCGCCAAATCTCGGAACGATCGAAGCGATTGAAAAGTTTCCCATTCCTACGACAAAGAAGCAGTTAGGGGGGTTCTTGGGGATCATAAATTTTTAGAACCGCTTTATACATGTCAAACCTCAGAGCAGTCCTAGGTTGCATCAACTTACAGGAAAGAAGATTCCTTGGGAATGGGATGAGGCGGCCGAATCCGAATGGAAAGCATTAAAATTCGCATTATTACAAGCACCCATCCTATCACACCCTAATTTAGCAGAAGAGCTTTGCATAGTAACGGACAGTTCATACTCAGGTCTGGGTGTCATGGTGTTCCAAGACTATGTACATGAGGGAAACAGGGTGTGGAAGACAATTGCGTTTGGTAGCAGAGTACTAGCCAAGAGTGAGAGGAATTACTCAGTAACCGAGTTAGAGGCGCTGGCTATTGTATGGGCGTTTGAAAAATTCAGATACCTTCTGTTTGGTTGCAAGACGAGGGTCTACACAGACCACATGGCACTCGAGCTCTTGATGACTGCATAGCTTAATCACAGGCGGCTCATTAGGTGGACAACTTTTCGATAGAATATATCCCCGGCAGTCAGAACATTATTGCAGACGCCTTATCACGGTCACCGATCGGATTTGAGCACAACATTGAAGAAGATCTGGAGGAAATTCACTACTGCCTTTTCTATATGCAGAAAGTGGCCTTTGAAAATTTTATTACCTGTAGTATGCAGGACATCAAGAAGGAGCAAGACAAGGACCCTGCCCTAGTGTTATTGAAACAGAAATGGATAGACAGAAGACACGCCACCATCAGGCAGTTCTACCTCTTGCGGAAAGGCATAATTTTCCACCGAAATTATGCCAACGACACTGAATGGGGAGGTATGCATCCCTGAACACCTAATAAACAAGGTTATATGGCATACTCACCTCAGCTATGGACACTTCGGACCACGCAAGTGCAATCTCAAGCTAAGGACCATGTGTTACTTTCGAAACATGGAGCGTCGAATTCGGAGGGTACTGTCGGTGTGTAAAGACTGCCAAAAGGCTAAGCACACCACTGTGAGCATGCAGGCCCCATTATACCCAATCGTACCGACCAAATTAAGACAATTAGCAGCAACAGATATGATGGGACCTTTGCCAAGAACAAGAAGAGGATATACTTACGTATTAGTGTTTGTTGAACTAACGTCCAAATACGTTACCTTTACGCCACTGAAGAGGGGGACAGGACGAACTGTATCACGAGCCCTAATCCGGGATTTCCTACCACAGGTTGGTCATGTGAGTAGAATTATTTCTGATAACGGGCCACAGTTTAAGTCCAAACATGGAAGGAGACGTTGCGTCGATCTAAAATTGATCCCATTTTTATATCTTCACACCATCCGAGCTCGAATGCTGCAGACGGGTTATTAAAGAACTCGGAAAATTGTGCCGCTTGTACTGTAACAAACAGCACACGACATGGGACGTTTTCCTATAAGACTTCCAGGAGGTGATCAATGAGGCACCCCATGGGATAACAAAATTGGCACCCATTACAGTACTGAAAAACCGGATTCCTAAGGACTTGATAACCGAGGTCGTAAACTTCCCACCAAGGGCGCGAACGCAGCACCAAGCCATAGTGGATTTGGCTCTCAAGAGGATACGGGCTGCAGCAGAGGTCAGGAAGAGACGTGCCGACAGGGGAGCCCGTCTACGACACTTCCAAATTGGACAAAAGGTGCTCGTTAAGTCTTTCCGACTTTCGAAAAAACAAAAAATGGAATGCCAAAAGTTCTATTCGGTTTACAACGGCCCGTACCGTATAAGGAGAGCAGCTCACCACAATGCTTATGAACTGGAGACGCTGAAAGGAAAGAAGTCCACAGGACTCCACCACATCTCTCACATAAAGGAGTTCGTGGAATAGTAGTAGTGTAAGTGGTGTACAGAGTAGTATGGGCAAATATATGAACCTTGCTATAGTAGTAGTGTAAGTGGTGTACATAGTAGAATAGGCAAATATAAGAACCTTTCTTTGGGGAACAATAATCGTTGCATTAATAGATTAAGATTGTTAAAGTATTAACACGCTGCGTTTTTCTCGCATAAGAATTTACTGCTGTTAACTTTTTTGTCTATGTTCGGAATCTCCTCTGTCGTTGCGATAAGAGGCACTACCTTTCCATGAGCAATGTTTTTGTCCTTTCCTATCTGGTGTCCATGTTAAGGGATAAAGATGAGTGACGGGATGTCGCACAAACGGGCGCATACAAGAACGTGCTCTTACAAGCGTTCTGAGAAGTCGTGATACGCTCCATAGCGGCCACAACCAGTTCGTGAGACGTTCATACCAATGCTTGCAGACACGTGTCAGTGCACTGCAAGATTGTGGTATATTGCGTGATTTCGAGGATGAATATGGGCAGTATAGTTTTTTTGCAGAGCTGCGCCAGCATCGTTGTCTTGCAAGTCGGGGTGAACCTGTGAGCGTTTGACTCCAATGGTGCCCTAGACGAGAGAAATGCGGGCATAAAGCCTACCATGCCAATGTGCTGGTTGGGGATTTAGCGTGCTGCTCGTGCTGTCACAGATGAATAACCAGGGACTTATACTTGGATATTCGTGACATACTGTGTAGCTGGCGTGCGTTGGGCGACTGAATCCTCAACAGGAACCAGTCCTGGCTTGGTCATATTACATTGCCTCTGGAAAGGTGTACTTTGATCGCGAAAACCGCATCACATAGAGAAGGAAGTTGCAACTATAAATTTATTGTCGTGTATAGCCATGGCTAACCCAGTCTCTGGAGTTTCAGTGAGGCGTAATGAAAACTCGGAAGTCATGTCGTACGGCGCGCACATCACTGTCGTCTATAGCGGCGAGCAGTGAGACATCTCAACATAACAGGAATTATGTAAGTGTATTGTATAAGGTAAACAAAAAAAAAAGGTACGATATACTAGGATAAGTTAAACTGTAGGATTTAACAATAACTAGATTAATATTGTGGGGGTTTTCTACCACAAGTGTTTGGCGCGCGCCTGTTGGGATGTTATTTTTCAGGTCATCAAATCACAGACCCAAGATGGACGACCGGCGAGCGAACGTAGAATAGCTGCTTGTTCTTTATAAGCTCAGTAAAACTTCGACCTGCATAATAACATAATTTACTCAAAAGACATAGAATGTAGATCGTTGGCAAATGGCAGTTAATTCTTGAGCATGTCTACTGTCGATCTATATAATTAATAGTAATATTTGCGCGGGCCCGCACATTTAGCTGTTAATCCAGTGTAGCGTCACACACCATGTACAGTAGTGTGACCGGTCTCTACACAAAGATCAAGATAAATTATTTCCATGTCTAAATTTGATACACCAAGATTTTGTTAAAATGATAGCCATAGATTAATAACTATAAAAGTAAAATAAGAGTGTCGAAAAAAGGACAGACCATCAATGTGTCATTATGTAAATTTATTATAACATAGAAGGTCATGGGAAAAAGTTAGCCATAAGATTTTTGTCAGAACTGTGCAGATGACGGGTATCGTGGCAATGCATAGGCCATCCAGCGCAAAAACAAGAGGTCTTTGGCTACCTGCAAGAAGGCGAGCATCCGGTCCTGCAAGCTGACAGTCACCGGGCCGTATACCTGTGGGACTAGGCGGGATCCTCGCCGGGCCACAAGTGAAAGTGAGGCTGGCCGTTAACACTGACACGCGACCCACACGCGACAGCCTGCTAGCTCTCCGGACGCGGCAGCCGTTTGGAGGGATTCCATGCGGCAGACCACGTTGCGAGTACACGAAGAAGATCACATATTGTGTCAGAACCTGCGCCTCATGTGCCTCAGGACAGAAAGGGACGCTATATACTCACCTGTTTGGGTTTTTACAACTCACTAGCATTGGTCGATCTGCATACACCAATATCGTGCCACACTAACAAATGAATGGTCTCATTTCTAACTTCTCCTCTCTATTAGAGAGCAGTTTTAGCAATCGTCGCTCCTAGTTCGATCCTGTATGGATGACCTCACACACTTGTGGAGTCACTCCATGTGCCATCATCCCTCATCGAACTGCGATATTGGGAAACGTAGAGCACTGTCCAGCGAGAGAAGAGACCCAGTCTAGTGATGTACCCCAACAAGTAGACCTCAGAGACAATTAATCGCCCGCATCTCGTGGTCGTGCGGTAGCGTTCTCGCTTCCCACGCCCGGGTTCCCGGGTTCGATTCCCGGCGGGGTCAGAGATTTTCTCTGCCTCGTGATGGCTGGGTGTTGTGTGCTGTCCTTAGGTTAGTTAGGTTTAATTAGTTCTAAGTTCTAGGCGACTGATGACCTCAGCAGTTGAGTCGCATAGTGCTCAGAGCCAATTAATCGACGTGAGGAGAGCCTATGACTGTGTCTTCCTACCGTACTGCCGTGATCATATGCGTGGGTCTTGGTGCAATCTTAACAGAGTACTGCAGATGCTCCAGCACACCATATTGCCGTTGCAACAACGTAGCAGCAACACCCAACGTTTAGCCCTATGTGATGTCAGTACTGTGGACTTTGTGAAGTGCTTCGAATATTTCTAACAATGTGATTTAGTGCCTCATTCTCAGCACAGTCGTGAACTTTGTGCAATGTGCATGCACAACTTGATGCCCCATGAACCTTGTTTTTTTTCTTAAATTTCTTTCTCTTGTGTTGTTTTTGTAATGTATGTTATACCTTGTATGTGTTTGTGTTTTACACTGCAATTCTTATTACAAATTACTGTATTGTTCTCCACACCATGTTTCTTTTTGTATTTTGTATTTATTGTTGTGTGTATGCAAACAGTGTGCCTGAAGTCCACATAAACTGAAGCAGATACCACCACTGTCATTGTGAATGGACCATCAGTTCAGGGAACATTTTGTAAAGGTTATTCCTGCTGCAGGGAGACAGAATGAATCGGAGGTTGTAATTAGATTCTGAAAGCTCACAAAGAGATTGTTAACTTAAGTAGTATCATGTGTCAGTGAGTTCAGGTTAGTTTAATGATTAAAATTGTTGTAACATCTTGGGCATTTAATTGTGGAGCACTCCAACTCTGATTGTAAAGAATAAATGGCTCCATATTTGGCTCACATGCCCGGGCCATATTTAGAGAGTGAATGTCTGTGTGAATCGGTGATTGGAAGGGGCCTCCTGGGTGTGTGATGTGAGTGTTAGTGTTCCATATTAAGAAGGTGAAGTTGGCTACGTCATAAATAATCCTCCCTCTATGAGCTGAATTTTTCAGTTGCAGTGATTTTCTTTATAGAGTGCAGTCTGTGCAGCCAGTTTGCGAGATTGTTCTTGGGCGATTGACTCACTACCTTGCTCCTAAGTGAGCCAACCGCTCACCAATTACAATCTAAAATGACGTAGGGGCTATGAGAGGTGGCATGAGCCCCCTCTCTTATTTCTATCTTACGATTTTCCTCTCTAACTGCATGCAGTGAAGAGTCGCTATTCCTTCACACGCGGACTTCCCACGCAGCGTCTCTCGTCATCCGGGTGGTCCGGTGACAGGCGGGCTCTGCTGATCTGGAAAGGGTTAAGCCGACGGGTGTGAGGAAGTCGAGTGAATGCTTTGCAGACGCCGACATTGTCAAAAGACACGCCCGGACGGGTCTGAAGCAGCGGCTGGGCTAGAGGTTCCGTTACTTCGCAGAATCTTAGCGAAAACACTTTCTGGCGGGCTACCAGCGAGGCGTGGGAATGACTTGTGTACCCAGGCAGTTGTGGCGGGAAAATTCCCGCGCTTTCTGCAAAATACTAACTGTGATTGGCTTGCTCAGGGCATAGCTCCGTGACGTAGCAAAATCAGCGCAGAAATTGGCGCCAAGAATCTCCATTGGTGGAATGGTAGTGCTCCGGCAATTGAGTGGAATTTTCCGCCGGTTTTCGAGTTGCTGATTGGAACGTTTAACCACGGCCACTGTCGTGGGGGCGGGAATGTTGTGTGTTCGGCCTGTACGGGTGCTCTAGGCAGTCGGCTCTCGCCTTTCGGTCGAGGATGTCGAAGCAACCAGCCATCGCCTCCGGTACGCCAGATCGTGTTCTGGCAGTTAAGAAGACAGTTTGGTAATGTATGTCCGCAGCACCGGCAGATAGGGATTTTCCTAGGTGATAATCAGAGCTCAGCAGAGCGCGCCCGTTCGTCTTTTTCTAACTTTGATCTGTCTTGAGTAGCAGCAATTAATGTTGGGTTAGCTGTGTGTCTCTCTTAAGATTTGAGTGGCAAGGAATTGGCTCCACATACCACTTCGTCATAAACCTCACAATCTAGTTTAGGGACAACTTCACCTTCACAGCGTTTGTTTGAGTATCCAATTTGAGCCAATTTGATGTATTATAAATGTTTCATGTGTTTTTGTTTATTATTTTCTGTTTAGTCTTAATAAATCATATTCTTATTTTGGACAGAACTTTCATTCTGTTAATGGGTAGAGCAACCCATCGTTTCTCACTACGTTAATGAAACCTTCCTTTATTTAACTTGTTTATCAAATTAAATTATTGCAGGTGCCAAACTCTTTTCTACTCCACTTGCAGGGTTGATTACAGTCAGTTCGCGTATATTTTTTAATCCATGTGCAACAGCGAAAGTCGGAGTTAGAATAGGGGGGGGGGGCTTAGAGCATCATTTACATATGTAGATTCTAGAAGAATTTAGTGTTAAATACACTGCTTGCCCCAGCACCTCGCAAGCTTAGTCAAGCAAATGCGAATTAATTTAGTCGGGCTATAAAGGTTGGACAGTATTCTGCTGGCGTGCGGAACTCAGACTGTTTAAAATTACGCTGCATAAAAAGACTATGTTTGACTCTGTCTTGCGTGTTTTCGGACCAATATGCCGATAAAAATGCATGATGAAAATCATTTAAATTATTACAATTTCTAATAAGTGCGCGCATCCGCGTCGCCGGTTCGTTTTCTAAATATCCACACATAAATTCCAGTTTGTGTCTTAGTGGCCACTTTGGTGGAAGTGCGTACATAAATTGATCTAACCATGAACATGGATGTATGTCGTTCTTAGAATTGCGAAAGATATTAAATTTCCGAACAGTTAAGAAGTGTTTATAGTCAAAGTTTTCTCGTCGTGGCGACAAAGACCTACCGCATCTGGCCCAGTCCGAATGTCGATTATTGTCAAGTTCGCGCGCCTGGCGCTCTCTTGTTGCTTCTCGTAAATGAAATAAATTACTTTCTTCAAACCCCTCTGCTATCTGTGATTCTAAATTTCTTCTACTGTCTTTTCCTACGATTTCACCTTCAATTTGCTTGACTTGCTTTCGTAATGCCTCAAATTCCCTTTTAACGCGTTCATTAAATTTTCCCTGATTTACAACATGTTTATTTATGTTCTCATACTCTTCGGTTTCAGCAAATGGCAATGGAGCTGTATCATCTGAATCTCTTTCCCCATTTAATCTAAGACTTGTCAATTTATCTGCAATCTCCTCAACTCTTTCCGATAAGTCACCTATTTGTTCTTTCTGTTTATTTACGTTTTCCGTAAGTGTCGCGACTCGGATTTCAGTATTGACACATTTAGTAGTTAACTGTTCATATTGTTGTGTTAGGTTATTTATTCTGTCATTTGGTACGGATTCCTCGATTCTCTCAAATATTTCTTCCTTATCGTGTGCACGTTGTAAGTTTAACTCTGAAAACTTTTGTACTATCACGCGATCTCTTTCTTCCTGTTCTCTATCCTGTTCCCTTTGTCTAATCTCTACTGCAAATAATCTATTATTGTGAGAATTCAAAATCGGTTGTACTTCTTCTCTAATTTCTTTCTTTAATTCATCTTTCATGTTCTTGAAACATGTCCCTATTTGTGAGTCTAGCCGTGTTTCCATTGTTCCCATCTCAGTTTTAATTGTTCCTATCTCAGTTTTAATTGTTCCTATCTCAGTTTTAATTTTTCCCATCTCAGTTTTAATTGTTCCTATTTGTGAGTCTAACCGTGTTTCCATTTGTGATCCCAAATTTAATATAGCACCAATTAACTGCTCCATATTAACTGGTTCGAAATTCTTTTCGCCCCTAACATTTCCCGCAAAACTAACTTCCTTCGGCATAGCCATAAAGCTATCTGTGTTCGATACTATTCCAGAATCTTCTATTGTTAATCTCGTATTCTGTGAATTTTCTGATTGAGAAAAATTTTGAAATGGTTTCGGACTATTTTCCCGACTTATTAAATTGTTTTCCACTTCATTATTCATCATACTGTTCTCCTGTGTTGGCGAGTTCGCCATGTCAACAATTTTGTCATTCTGACTATCCATCATTTTCGCCTTGCCTAGCCCATCAAAACAATACTACAAGTTCTAAACAAGCACTCTCCATGGGAACTTCTCAACAACGACTCACTACTGCTACATCTCAATAGCACTCTCCACCACGACTTCTCGACAAGAACTCTCCACTACCACATCTCAACAAACACTGCCAGTGGAGGCGGCTGAATAATACTCTTTGGCGCAATCTCTGGCGCTGTGACTCAGTGTAGCCACCTTTCTAGGATAACATCATTGATGCAAGTTGTATATCGAATATTTTGTAGCAAGTTTGTCTAGATCCTCCAGTAATAACAACAAACCAAGGCATCCTTCTGTGCCTCTCACACCTCCTTTTATACTCTTAAAGATCCACGATGATGGCAAGTGATAGCCCCAATTCCGCTATCTTGTGTGTTAGATGTCCATTGGTTGGAGGGGAACAGACCTTCCCTAGTATCATTCGTATATACGTCATAGAACATCGCATTAGTCGGACGGTATAGTATAACACTGTACTCGAGTGCACACAGTCACTAACAACCATATATTCTATAGATGCAGTGAATTTTCCCGATTTTCCGTATGCTTGCCTATATGATGCGACGCCCACCACCTTTCTTCCACCACTAAGAAGACAGTATCTCTTTTATTTGCACTACCACGTGCGTGTTATGAACAGCACCTTCCAGGGATGGTCAACACTCAAACAGTTATCATGCACATGGCTAATATGAGGATGAAGAGCTCTTGACCTCTTCGAGATGGAACACCTGCGTATGTGTTACCTGTGGCCACAACACAAAAATCATGTATTGCGATGGATACTCTACGGCTTAAGGTATTTATTCCTGCACAGTAGACAAAACTTAACACACACCTAGGTCCACGAAAGCGACTTATGGAGCAACTACGGTTGATGTCAACACACTGACTGTATTTGTTTTGTGATATGTCGGTAGAGATGCTCGGTAAATTGTTATAGGGTGACGTTAGGAGATTCTATTACAAGGAGAGGTACGGGAGATTAACGTTTGGATGAAGATAGTTCATAATTTTCCTTTTTGATATGCTCTGGATGTTATAAAATAACTAAGAGGAATGCTCTTGTACGTAATAAATGACCGTGAAGTTGATGATCTCTATCGGTATTTCATATGACTGAAAGGAATGAAATGCCCTCGTGTATGACAATTTATAATTTAAGCAGACAGAATACTCTCAAACTACACCGATTTTGCTCATAAAAGTAATAGGAATCGACTTTATCTATACTTGTGGAATCATGACCTTTGTCATTATTATCGTTACTATTGTTATGTTTAAAAATATGTATTACCATTTGTCCTGTATTATTTCATATTTCTTAAGCTCTAATTATAAAGTGGCCACCACTTGAATTACAGCTGGTTGTGGAAATTTGAAATGATAATTTTTCCTGTCATTCGAGTAGTGATAACCACACCATGACACAGGAATCTACTGCTGCTGGGTGTGGTCTTCTTCTTCAAGTACAGGTGACAGAAACTTTACACCCAGGTCGGTAGAGGCATGTTACGGAGCAAAAATATCAGATGTCAGATCAAAGAAGATACATGGGGACAGTCGTTGTACAATTTGAAATAAAATTGTCATAACTTCTGAACGGTTTGTATTAGGACGTTCAAACTGCACGTTGCCGCGGCGCCTGATGGGAATTAGTACGCACATGTACGGTTTGGATTAGTGACGAAGCCCACTTTCATTTGGATGGGTTCTTCAATAATAAAAATTGGCGCATTTGGTGGACTGAGAATCCGCATTTCGAGATCGAGAAGTCTCTTCACCCTCTACGGTTGACTGTGTGGTGTGCAATGTTCAGTCACAGAATAATCGGTCCGATATTTCTTGATGGCATGGTGACTATCGACCGGTATGTTTCCCATTATCCAAAATGACCCTGATTTCGACAAGATGTGGTTGAAGCAAGACGGAGCTCGCCCCTTTCGAAGCAGGAGAGTGTCTGATGTCCTGGAGGAGCACTTTGGGAACCGCATTCTGGCTCTGGGGTATCCACAGGCCACTGGCATGGCCGCCATATTCTCCGGAGCTGATCACATGCGACTCCTTTTTGTGGGGCTATATTATATACAAGAGGTGCAGCAATAACCCTAAAACCAGAGCTAAGCTGAAAACAGCCTTTGACGGGGTCATAGACAGTATCGATATTCTGAGCCGGCCGCGGTGGCCGTGCGGTTCTGGCGCTGCAGTCCGGAACCGCGGGGCTGCTACGGTCGCAGGTTCGAATCCTGCCTCGGGCATGGGTGTGTGTGATGTCCTTAGGTTAGTTAGGTTTAAGTAGTTCTAAGTTCTAGGGGACTTATGACCTAAGATGTTGAGTCCCATAGTGCTCAGAGCCATTTTTGATATTCTGACACTTCTGCGCGTCATGGACAATTGCGCTATTCGTCTGCCCCACATCATCGCCAATGATGGCAGGGATGTGGAACATGTCATAACTTAAATCCGAATATCTTTCGTGACCTTTACATGTTGATAAAGTGTGTGCACTCCGTAGTTTGTGTCTAATTAACGTTCCTTTTCGTTTAGTTCAATAATTGTCTGTGTTTCAGACAGTGTATGGGTTGCATCTTATTAGGTTCTCTACTAGGTGACGTTAAGAGGTTCTATTACCTGGCATGCTCTCGTGATTTGTGTTTTGTATTTCATAAGCGCCAGCACGATACACCCTTTCATTGGTAAACCAGGACCTGCCATAGTGTATAGTATACAAGCAAAATAAACATCCTCTTGAATTACTGCTTTTTGTTCGAAAACGTAAAATGATTGGGTTTCCTCCGATATGTGAAAAGATAGCTTGAAACACTGCATTCTGTAATGTTATTTAACGTATCTGAAATGCTTGTAATACAATCGTGCACTACAGTTTATTTTTGGACAATGATCTGAAAGCCATGGAATCGCTCAAACCATGTAATTTTCTCTATCAAACTGAAAGAATCGCTTAACATAGATGTTTCTTTAGACCATGTGCATTTTGTTTTCAGAGTTTAAATTCTCGCTTTTTCCTTACTCGTTGAAAGTTTCAAAATAACGAGGTCATTCTGCTGTGATTGGTAGTTTTTCCAGCAAAATGTGGACGTTTTATCAGTTTAAGTGAAGGAGATTTGATATAAATCAATACATCTGTCAGACGAATCGCTATAGAGCTGTGACATCTGCAGTTTGTTCATTTGTAATTGGAGGTAGTGGCGTAGGTTTTCTTTCACATCACTGGATGTCACAGAATAACTGGATGTGGGAAGAGAGGGATACGAACTGTATCCTGTAGTCAAACGTAAAAAGCTATACTTATTTCACTTATAACACTAAAAGGAAATGGACTGCGCCTATTTTCATGGAAACAACATTTATTATTGTCATGATTTCCTTTCTTTCATCATTTTTTAAATAGATGCTCCATTATAGGAGGTGCTGTGAAGTTAAAAGCAACTGTTATACTGAAATGTTTCTCACTTCACAATGGCATGCACTTCCGCTTGGGGAGGGGGAGAGGGGGTGCTACTGGCAGTGTGAGGCGTGTCCCATAGGCATCCACAGCTGCACTTTCAGACAAACAAAATGCGGTCTGGATAGTTGTCATTTATCGTGCTTTGTTCTGTGGCCCACTGGAGTTGTGGCTTATTTCGTAAGTGTAGCTCTTGTTGACATCAGTAGCACTGAACGCCCCCAGCCACATGCTTGGTCAGAGACGATCCCTTCTGGCTATGGCTAGACAAAGACAGTGTTGTTAGCAGGTGGCGGATGGTGGTGGTGGGCAGCTGTGGACGTTATAAGAAGCATTGTGAAGAGTTCTCCAGAATTTCGTTGTTTTTCCAAGGGGAACCAGTATGTAAAAAAAAGTACATTTAACAGCTTGTAGGAAGCACTTGTTCTAGAGTCTTTTGCCCATCTGTGATTGTTTTCTGCAGACCGGAGACAGTATATCACTGCCACCAGATGGATCTCTTTGTGGTCCATCAGTGACACAATAGAACAGGCCTGTATCCCGGCCTACAGAGAGTAGAGGGATGGATGTGGGGTTGTAAGAGGGGAGGTAAGAGTGGATCTGAGCTGGTTGGTTTGTGACCGCATATCGAGGAGAACACAGTTTCAGCTGCTGCCCCTCTCTCTTCCGGTGCAATATTTTGAGGTTGATTTTTGCGGTAGCTGTGTTATTACAATGATTCTTCTCAATTCTCAGCATATGTGTTGCAGTATGAAGCGTTGTTTAAGAGTGATGGCTTTTTTGTGACAATTTCGATGTGTAATTAGAACAGTGTAGCATTAATTTTGGTAGTATGTATTGGCCTGCATGATGGTTCAGTAATGGTTTCCTGCCATATCCCTTCTTACTATGTATCAGTGTACAAGTTACACAGCAGCTGTACCAAGGTGATCAGGGTCTGTGGAACGGAACAAAGTTCTCTAGAAGTAAAGAGGACACCATTTATTTGAATTTTGACCACCAGTGTATTTTCGAGCAATGCAGTGGGAAGCTTCTGTAGCGAACTATGACGGGACACATACGCGGTCAGTAAAAAGAGACGGCTGCGGTAGTACAAAGTTATCACCTGCGTTGTGGATTGACCAGCCATTTCAAAAACATGAATAGCTCCAGCACAGGCAATGGTCCCTATATGTTGTGATATGCACCTTCAGACCATCCTGCTGTATCAGCATTATTTGGTGAAACATATTCCCCCTACACTCGTCCATTATCACCTCCTTCCAGCGAGGTCATCGGTCTCATCGGATTAGGGAACGCCAGGGAAGGAAGTCGGCCGTGCCCTTTCAAAGGAGCCATCCTGGCATTTCTAACCTAAACCAGGAGGAGAGGAAAGAGGAGGGGGAGGGTTCCTGGACCCACGTGTTGGCTGGAGAAAACCCATGACCTCATCTGGGTATAGGGGGTATTAATTGATCAATTAATTAATTCGATATCAAATTTGCACTAGAAACGGCATTGCCTTCCTACTGTTATATGCTCGATGAGGTCACAAGAGTTCTTTAGGTCACCAGAGTCGATCCTTTTGCTTTAAGTCTATTTGTACACAACCAGAATGTTAACCTACTAGTGTACAGATTCCTTAGTAAGTAATTCTGTCCTTGAACTACTTATCTCCCTTCAGAACCAGAGCTTTTCTGAGCGGTCGTATTCCTGCAACATGCTTCCAAAAAGGTCGTCCAATCTCATTAAATTTATTGTTGAATAGGAATGACTTTATAAAGCATGGATTCATTCTTGTGGTTTCACGAGTGTTAATCCAGTCTTCTGGTAATTCTGCGACAGTTCTCTGTTTTATCAAACCAATTTTTTATCACATTCCATTTAAGAATTTCCTGTTATTAAAAATGCTATTTTGGCACTATCTATTCTCTTCGTGGTATAAACGACCAAGTGAATGTATGAAAGACTTTCTTGTATCACTCTTGGACATTTCATAAATGTTCAAACAGTAAAACTGTAATTGACGTTTGTAAAAAGCATCATTAGTGCTGATACTTGGCAAGGGGAGGTTTTTTATAGTTCATGCGTACGTCTTCGTTTTCCCCACCATCTTACTTTCTTGCCATGCTTTTCACTTCCTTGAATAAAATAACAGCCCTTAGCATAGGTACCTGGTCTTCCGTGCTAATTACTTTAATTTGATTTTTAATTTCTCAACTTTCCGTTTTCACAGACACTTTGTGAAAGCTTTGCATTCAAACCTTTTAGTTATACTTGAACGTAGTACATGTTGAGCAGGTATCAGTACGCAGGTACCGAATGATTAACAGAATTTGCTGTAAAATATTTTTTGGTATGTCCCGCATGTGAAGGAAGTTTAGGGCATTTTTCTTTATACAACTCATGGCATTTTTTATTGTTAGCTCTTCTGGGAGGTATATTCTGTCTAAATTTCCCTTATCATAGTGGCTTTTCCTTCCTCTGAAAGTAGCTAAGTGGTTTATAACGGCTGCCTCGTCTTCTTTGAGTAGTTTCCAAGTCCTGTTAGTAAACATGCCTCGTTTGTCTTTGAGAGATACTCCAGTGCCCTTTATAATCGATTGTATAGTCTCCAGTCGGCATTTTGTTATTTGATGAAAGCAATGAAGGCCGTTTGGTAAACATGAATTTCAAAAAATGGCTCTTAGCACTATGGGATTTAACTTCTGAGGTCATCAGTCCCCTAGAACGTAGAGCTACTTAAACCTAACTAACCTAAGGACATCACACACATCCATGCCCGAGGCAGAATTCGAAACTGTAACCGTAGCTGTCGCGCGGTTCCAGACTGGAGCGCCTAGAACCACTCGGCCACAGCGGCTGGCAAACATGAATTTCACTGATGGTATCATTTCATTTGATTCCCACACAGGGCAGGAAAATACCATCTCTGGGGTTGGAGTCGTGATGCCTAGGCCCTCTACGAACAATTAATAAAACAGAAATAAAGCTGGTAAAATAGAAGAATGATTTTTTCGGTTCCGTAACAAAGCCAAATTCTTGATAACCTGTTGTTTCTCGTGGGGTTTCATTTTCTTTGAAACAATCAAACAGTGAACATTTGAAGTCACTGCATAACTCATGAGACATTGCCCTAAAGTCGCTATAAACATTAGTCACTCTGCGATAACTTTTTCTCTTTATAGCTGAGTGATTAGCAGACGATTTCTCAGCGTCTAGTGGTGATCCACACATTCTGAAAATCCGAAGACGACTACTCTACTGTCACACTTCAAACTAAACATTTATACTGTGAGGAAACAACACAGTGTGAGAAACTCAGTCGATCACGTTTGCAGTCGCAACGCAACTGACCTTACAAAGCAAATCCTGGACTTGCCCCATTTTTTTCGTGAAAATACAGACTTAGGTCGTTCTTATCGTTACCACTACAAGTGAAATACATTGTATCTCGGTGTCTTCCCACATTATTTGACGTTCATTTTCGCTGCCTTGCAGTAGCGACGACTAGCCATCAGAATAAGTCATAAACTCATTTCGTAATTAAATGGACTTTCCCCTTTTTTCCGTTGAGCCTTCATACAAAAAGACATATCTTACCCCCAGAAATGGGAAGTATTCTCCGCACACTCTGTATTATGCCGGAGGCACTAGACAAGTAGATGAAACAGGCCTCTATCGAGAAACGTCATTCATATAACCTTTTCACTCCTGAGATAGTAAAAGTTTGCAGGAGTTTTCATATGTTCCAGCAAACTGAAATACAAGCGTCAAGCGTGACAAAAATGCAAACGAAATATTTTCCTTATGATTCGCTAACGCATAAATAGTGAAAACGTAGCAATGTTTGCCATGTATTTTCTTTCCCCATTCTTCAATAAACCTATTTTTTCCGAGCACGTGCTAGCATTTGAGCGGAGATGTCCTGCCACGCTGGACACCCAATATCATTGGGTGTTGTTGGCACGTCCGTGTAGGCAGCGTCTTTCAGTGTTCCCCACAGAAAAAAAAAAAAAATGTTTCGGTGTCAAATCCAGGAAACGGTCCGCCCAAGGTACTGGCCCTCTGCGTACAATCAAACGATTTGAAAATAATTCTTGAAGAGCTGCTGTAGTATTTCTTGCACTATGGGCTGGACAGCCATCTTGTTGTTACCACAGGTTCGTCCTAGTCTGCAGAGGAACCTCTTGTAGCATCCATGGAAGATGGGCTGTCAGGAAGCTGCGATACTCATGCGCGTTCAATGTTCAGTCTATAAAAAAAAAGCCTGTTAGCTGATGAATCACTATCTCACACGATACGTTTACACTCCACGTACGCCGATGTTCCACCTGACGAAGGAAGAAGGATTGTCAACAGATCAATAGTGTATGTTTCGTCGGTTTGCCTGGCCATGATTGGTAAATGTGGTTCCATCGCTAAACAATGTACATGACACATATGGAGTCTCTTGTCGTAATGTCCATGTAGAGAAGTTAACACGATTCATATAATCGTTTCCATGCAGCTCATGATGGAGAAAGATGTGATAGGGTTGGAACCTATGTCGAGGAGCATACGTAGGACACTTGCCTGACACAAGTCACTTCTTCGCGTGATTAGGCGGGAGCTAACGTGCGTATCAACTGCAACACCAGCAGAAAAGCCATCTCCCTTTTTTCTGCAGTCAGTTGTTTCTTTCAGTTACCTGGTCTAGGTCTCACACTACAACTTTCACGTAACTGGTTGAAGAAGTTGATATATAATTGGCGAGATGGTTGACGTTTTTGGAGTATCTTGCCATATTAACCGTGCAGGAACGAACTTCATTCTTCCTACACTCTCCATACGCAATGAGAATGTCGGCTTTTTCTTCATCGGTAATTCCTACCGTCCACTGACGAGCTACTGCTTGGACTGTACCACACCAACTGACTAGTAAGTCGCAATGCACTCAAGCAACATCCAAGTACACTGTAAGTAAACATAGCAAGATCATATTAGCACCTATGCAGGTTTAACTGAACAAACAAGTGACAGTGTGAAATTTTCTGAAAATTAGATTTGAAAATACGATATCTCGTAAACGACTCGCACTAGAGTCCAGCAATAAATACCAATGGTATTCTACTTTCCCCTACTTTCAATTTGGTAATGTCTATAGCCAATGTTCCATTTAAGAAAGTGCATGTTTGGACCAAAAATTGACTTCCTAAGGATTGTTACTTCGTTCAGTGACTAGCAACACTAGCCCGTGACTACCAATCCAATCTGCGAAACCGCACGTACATAGCACTTTCCATTTCCGCAATATTTTCGGTTCAAGCTTTAGAACTTAATAAATGTAAATAAGTGATTATCATACAATAATTTATGACAGGTAATAATTTATTATTTTCAGTAAATAAATATTTATGTAGGTTTTACAATAAGCTTAAAAACAATTGTTTTTCACAGTACATAAATACATTTGAGATTTGACGCACATAATCCTCATCTTTCATTTGCAGCTAGGTTTCCTGTTCTTGGGGCATGCCTTGCCTCAAAAACTTTTGGTAGTTGTGCAACATTGTAAAACCTAACTTCTGAAACTGATTGAAACACAGCTTTTATTCCCTTTTTATTCACATTTTCTGCAGCATCTATGTTTCACTGTCAGACGAATTCACTGTACCTACACGGACATCGACTGCTCCTAGGTACTGGCACGACATCTTAACATCCTTATTGTTTCCCAGTCAGTTTCATCAAACTCAGCAGGACAATCTCAGGAAGACCATCTTCAGTCAAAAACTAGAATTCGTCATATTCCTGATGAGATGATTCCACATTGCTATAATTAAGGAGAGCTTTTAATTGCTCATCAGTTAGTATTTCGCGCATTGATGTAAAGTATACGAATAACTGTTATTTCAGTATTCCGTTTCCGAAGACCTAATTGAAATTAGGAAATATGCATTAAGATCTGGGGTTCACGTACGAAGACTTACAGAAAATATGTCTTTTCGTAGTAATGATCAAACTTTGTACAGCTCTGAACTAAATCTCAGTATCTAGAATTCTAAGCGAACGTTACCTACAAAACACAAACTTTCTGCCTAATATTTAGGCTTAGTAATGATTTACATGCGTTTTCGAATTATGGAGGCAGTAATTTTCTGTTTATGACCAGCTGCCAGCTAACTCACGGATCATTCCTTGCAAAGTGGTGACCCGTGGTTCCGGAACTACACTACTGGCCATTAAAATTGGTACACCACGAAGATGACGTGCTACAGACGCGCAATTTAACTGACAGGAAGAAGATGCTGTGTTATGCAAATTATTAGCTCTTCAGAGCATTCACACAAGGTTGGTGCCGGTGACGATACCTACAACGTGCTGACATGAGGAAAGTTTCCAACCGATTTCTCATACACAAACAGCAGTTGACCGGCGTTGCCTGGTGAAACATTTTTGTTATGCCTCGTGTAAGGAGGAGAAATGCGTACCATCAAGTTTCCGACTTTCATAAAGGTCGGACTGTAGCCTACCGCGATTGTGATTTATCGCAACATTGCTGCTCGCTTTGGTCGAGATCCAATGACTGTTAGCAGAATATGGAATCGGTGGGTGTAAGAGGGTAATACGGAACGCCGTGCTGGATCCCAAAGGCCTCGTATCACTAGCAGCCGAGTTTACAGGCATCTTATCCGCATGGCTGTAACGGATCGTGCAGCTACGTCTCGATCCCTGAGTCAACAGATGGGGACGTTTGCAAGACAACAACCATCTGCACGAACAGTTCGACGACGTTTGCATCAGCACGGACTATCATCTAGGAGACCATGGCTGCGGTTACCCTTGACGCTGCATCACAGACAGGAGGTCCTGCAATGGTGTGCTCAACTATGAACCTAGGTGCACGAATGGCAAAACGTCATTTTTTCGGATGAACCCAGGTTCTGTTTACAAAATCATGATGGTCGCATCCATGTTTGGCGACATCGCGGTGAAAGCACATTGGAAGCGTGTATTCGTCATCACCATACTGGCGTATCACTCGGCGTGATGGTATAGGGTACCATTGGTTACACGTCTCGGTAACATCTTGACATCTTGTTCGCATTGACGGCACTTTGGACACTGGACGTTACATTTCAAATATGTTACGACCCGTGGCTCTAACCTTCATTCGATCCCTGCGAAACTCTACATTTCAGCAGGATAATGTACGACCGCATGTTGCAGGTCCTGTACGGGCCTTTCTGGATACAGAAAATGTTCGACTTCTGCCCTGGTAAGCACATTCTCCAGATCTCTCACCAATGGTGGCCAAGCAACTGGCTCGTTACAATACGTCAGTCACTACTCTTCATGATTTGTGGTATAGTGTTGAAGCTGCATGGGCCGCTGTACCTGTACACACCATCCAAGCTCTGTTTGACTCAATACCCAGGCGTATCAAGGCCGTTATTACGGCCAGAGGTGGTTTTTTCTGGGTACTGATTTCTCAGGAAGCATGCACCCAAATTGCGTGAAAATGTAATCACATGTCAGATCTAGTATAATATATTTGTCTAATGAATACCCGTTTATCATCTGCATTTCTTCTTGGTGTAGCAATTTTAATGGCCAGTAATGTAGATGATCCACACTCGCGGACGGCAGACCCATAAGCGGAAAAACTTCTGCCTGCGGAGAAGAAACGTAATGAACGAACGTTCACATGTGTGGACCGAGAACCGCACTCGGAAAGACAATGGTTCAAATCCCCGTCTGACCATAGACATTTAGCTTTACCCTTGGTAACTTATCACCTAATGCTTTTGCCATGTTCTTCCCCTGTCGTCTCTGGTTGAGAGTACCTAAAGATCTTGTCACTGACGAGATGTATAAGTCTAAACTTCCTCTATCATACAAAATAAACTATGCGTTAACTAACTGCCACAGTACCATTAACATACTACCCTGATGGTTTGACGAACAGCAAAATCAGCACTAGAGGTTATTATTTTGTTGGCAAATTACCACCATAACATTCAAAAGCACTCAAAATATTGCTGTTTGCCTCTCAAGATCTGTGACTCGCCATACGTGGTTCGGATTATTTGTGAATTAATAATATTCTGTTTAGCTTTTATTGTTTCCTGAATCGCATTGACGTTGTTCATATTTTTATTCTACACGCAAAGAACCAGCTATAAATGAAATATATGTAATGTAAGGAAATGACTGTAAGCCTTAAGCCAGATGGCTGCGCGGGGATTTTAGCAGTGCCTCTCCGCAAATACGAGTACTGCAGCTCCTCATTCGCTTTTTGTCTTTCAAGTAGACCTCTGACGTTCTCCTTTTGCATGTTACGATATTTTACGTTATGTGTTGCAGTTGGTGAAAGGTTGACGCAAGTGGGTATCTACCAAGTGCCAGACTAAATTATATTTCGACAATGTGGAATATAAAAATTGTAAATCCTTACTTCTGGTATGGACTTTTTTTAACAAAGGAAAAGCTTCCTGCCATATTAAATCCGTTTGGTGAAACAGGACTCGAAGTCGATATCTTGCCTATAACTGACCGTACCTTAACCGATTGCCTTGATTTCTTCACTGATGCCAGTACTCCTCTCCTACCTTCCAAACTGCATATCTTCTGGGACTAGCACTCAGGATTTTTTTGGTCCATTGTTTCCTGGAGGGAAAGTAAGGACATTTAATGTGAGCTACGGAGTAAATGATTCCCCATGCGATGATAAGGAAAACTTTGATGCGAAGCGTAATCAAATATTACCTTAAAACAACTGCAAAATAATGCTACAGTTATGTTTGTGATAGCTCGCCACCCGAAAATCTCCATTGTGTTACTTTCAACCAATGTTAAATTCTTTGGTCGAGTAATCGCATAAAAAACTTTGTTATGTAGTCACATAGTTTCATATTTCTCCGCCACATTACATTACCGGCAAATTATCGTCCTGCCACTCATATTCTAAGAAATCCCTGTCAGAGAGGACTGATAGCTCTTCAGAGAGAAGGACGTGGCTGAAACGTTTGTTACTGCACGAAAACTTGAAATGTGCCACAAATCTACTAAAGAGAGACAGTCCGCGCTAAGATTCGGTTCCACGAGTCGACTCACCTTGCTACCTAATAATGTGATTCCTGTCACGATGTGGGCCGCAGCTCGTGGTCGTGCGGTAGCGTTCTCGCTTCCCACGCCCGGGTTCCCGGGTTCGATTCCCGGCGGGGTCAGGGATTTTCTCTGCCTCGTGATGCCTGGGTGTTGTGTGATGTCCTTAGGTTAGTTAGGTTTAAGTAGCTCTAAGTTCTAGGGGACTGATGACCATAGCTGTTAAGTCCCATAGTGCTCAGAGCCATTTGAACCATTTGAACCTGTCACGATGTAACACTTTAATCCTGTTAGATGAAAAGAAGTACCGAGCCCCAACCTGTCGCTGGCAAAATAGACGGGTATTACACACAAGTAGATGACTTAATCGACATTTAGTGATAATGAGAAAATTTGTATTGTCACGTAACCAAATATTAGCTTGAAATGTCTGCACGATAATACTACGATTTTTATTAGCTGACCAGCTGAACATATTACCTGTGCTGCTATCGACGAACGTTAAATTCTTTAGCTGAGTAACCATTTAACTAATTATTATTCATCGAGACATTTTCAACAAAACGCACCATTACTTTGCAACCTCTCTTTTGAAAGTATAGAAAAAGGAGCGTCTGAAACACGATCTGTACACCACTTCAAGTGCAACCACTACTTTGGTCAGTGCTGTGTCCCAGAAGGTACTGAACATAGCCATACATAGAAAAGCACCGAGCCACCTAGTAGTCAGATGCCGCTGAGTTGAGGCCAGCCTCCAGTAAGGGGACACCACTCGACAAGGACTATGTTATTCATGCACCTGACGTCACGCAAATAGCTCCCAATTGTACATCCACCCGCCAAATATGGATACAAGACCATGCACAGTCACATTAAGGCCGTATTACAATAAGAACAGTACCACAGGACCATTTCTATAGTCGTCATCAAGACGACCCTGTGGGGACACTCTACAGCTGATAGTTACCGTTCACTGGAAGAGAAAACATAGATCAGTCACACTTCGTCTTCATAATACAGTTAAATACTATAAGGATCTTGTAAGTAAACTATTATAAATTCTTGCTTAAATGCATTGCCATAATTTTGCCAAAGATGTCACAGAGCTCTATGTGGTCCTGTGAATTGGCTGTTTAGTTGCTTCATGCTTGCAAGCCATCTCATAACAGTTACTACTTTCAGTTGTACGGCATTCTCTTCCTGCCACATTAGTATCTTTTGGCGCCAAGTGTATCTGGTGAATTCAATAGTCTCATTATTACTCTGGGCATAAAAACGGATCTTACAGTTTTAATTTCAGATGCCTCAGCTAAATTATCAGTTATAAATTGATGGCATGCAAACAAAAGTATGCATCAAATTTTTTCGACTACCTACCAAGTTAATGCGGCGTACAGAAGAAGTAATTCCAAACCACCCAGGCCTACTATTATACAAGGTGAACCCGAACTACACCGAAAAAACACGAATGTTGTTCCGGGTTGTTTACTGAGTATTTTGGTATAAGGCACCTGCGAGCCCTGTTGCATTTAGCTTCAATCCTTACCAGTATTTATTTTCGTACATGGATTTAAATGATAATATAAACGTCAAAAAATATTTTGCATCACTTCGGTTCCGACAGTTCCGGAAACTGTACAGAAAATTGGAACAGATATCAACATAAACATCATCTCCGCCCTTTTTATTTCTCATGAAACCCACACATTGCACGTTGTACCACCATACAGCGAGACCTTCAGAGGTGGTGGTAAGATTGCTGTACTCATCGGTACATCTAATACCCAGTAGCACGTCATCTTTCAGTGATGCATACCTATATTCGTCGTCGCATACTATCCACAAGTTCATCAAATTGTCCCACTCCTGAACAGCGATTCGGCGTAGATCCCTCAGAGTGATTGGTGGGTCACGTCGTCCATAAATAGCACTTTTCAACTATCACAGACATATTCATCAGGATTTATGTCTGGAGAACATGCTGGCCACTCTAGTCGAGCGATGTCGTAATCCTGAAGGAAGTCATTCAAAAGATGTGCGCGATGGGGGCGCGAACTGTCGTCCATCAAGACGAATGCCTCGCCAATATGCTGTCGATATGGTTGCACTATCTGCCGGAGTATGGCATTCACGTATAGTACAACCGTTACGGCGCCTTCCATGACCACCAGCGTCGGCCCCACATAATGCTCTACCTTGCTGCAGTCGCTGGGCAGCGTGTCGAAGGTGTGACCAGGTTGACCAAACACGTCTCCAACGATTGTCTTGTTGAAGGCATATGCGACACTCATCGGTGAAGGGAACGTGATGCCAATCCTGAGTGGTCCATTCGGCTTGTTGTTGAGGCCTCCTGTACCGTGCTGCATTGTGTCGTGCTTGCAATGATGGACCTCGTCATGTAAGTCGGGAGTGAAGTTGCGCATCATGCAGCCTATTGCACACAGTTTGAGTCGTAACGCGACCTCCCGCGGCCAAACGAAAATCATTATTCAATATGTTGGCGTTGGTGACAGGGTTCCTCCGAGCCGTAATCTGTAGATAGCGGTCATCCACTGCAGTAGTAGCCCTTGGACGGCATGAGCGAGGCATGTCATCGACGTTCCTTTCTGTATCTCCTCCATGTTCAAACAACATCGCTTTGATTCACTCCGAGGCGCCTGGACATTCCTCTTGTTGAGAGCCCTTCTTCGCACAAAGTAACAGTGCGGACGCGGTCGAATACCGGTATTGACCGTCTAGGCAAGGGTGGACTAAAGACAATACAAGCCGTGTACCTTCTCCCTGGTGGAATGACGAACTGATCGGCTGTCCGACCTTCTCCATCTAATAGGTGCTGCGCGTGCATGATTGTTTACTTCTTTAGGTGGGTTTAGTGACATCTCTGAAGAGTCAAAGAGGCTGTGTCTGTGATATAGTACCCACAGTCAACGTCTATCCTCAGGAGTTCTGGGAACCGGCATGGTGCAAAACGTTTTTTGATGTGTTACCTTCTAACGCTGCATCTGTCGTTGGTGTGTGGTGTGTGTATTGGTTGGAAAGAAACTCGTTCCATTCATTCAAGGTATACTTCATGTAAACAGAGGAGGATAGTCGGTTGGAAAGGAGGGGAAATTCATGGATAGGGAAGAGACTGCAGCGTACGGGACGAGCAAAAAGGATAGATACGCACTAGCTTACATAAGAAAATATAGGCGGGTTTATTTTACAAGTATAGCCATGTGAAGCGTACAGTTTCATCGTAAACACTGGCTTGACTGTTAAGAAGAATATAAAGACCTTCAGAGTAATTGCACATAGAACTGCACTGTCACAATTTCCATACTTAAACACATTTAAAAAATGGTCCACCCTATTTTTCTTCGTTTTCAGTAGCTGTCTCTGTTTCACTTCCACAGTCAGTGTCAGTTGATTCACCCTGATCTTCACTTCTGGAATCAGTGTTGTTTCCACCACTATGAATATTACTATTTCAGTCTGTAATATTGCCCGCATTTATGATCATCTCTACCACTTGGTCCAGTGAAACTTTAGTTGGAACTTACTGCTCTTCAATTCTTTTACCTGCTAAATGCGTTTCTTCCAGTTTTCTTTTGTTATGGGAACAATTTTTTCGTCTGTAGAAGTCCATTCTGAATGTTATATTACGAATAGAACCGCCCATATCAGCGCTATAAGATTCGATTCTGGATGGTATGGAGGAAATCGTAACACTGTACTACCATGTTCGTTTGAAATACTGTGATACGGCCTGGTTAGGGTTTCAAGTCTCAGCATGTTCTGTCCTTTTCCTTTAATCGGGGTACCAGCTCTCTCCGCATAGAGTGTGATAATTTGAGAAGTCAGTGTCGTTGTGATAATTCTCTGTTTTCTGGCCAGATTTAAACTCTAGGTAGGCATTCGTTACAACGTTCCCCCAGCCACTATCGATATTGATAAACCGTATTCCTCTCCAAACAACTTTCAACAGACTCTGTAATGAAATGTCATTCCATCCTACGATTCTGCGCAAATAGTGTGAGTATTTGTCTTGTCCATATAGGCAATACGACAACACTCATGTCTGTACTCTCTGATACTTTTCAGTAATCAGTTATTTTTGCTCTGATGCTTCTTTCTTTCTGGAGAACTTTTTAGTTATTCTCCGTCTTCTTCCACCTAAATCCTAGTGTGTGTAGAATTTTCGAAGTAGGTTTATACGTCCTTCAAAATTTATAAAGCTCTGCAACTTCTTCTGAATTTCCTTCAAAGTGGGTTCTTTTTTATCTGTAATGTAGAAATTATTCACCATGCAACGACTGCTCATTAAATTGTCTAAACTAGCCTTGCGAGCTCTTCTGCGCCTTTCCTTATGAGTTGCTGAAAATGTCAAGGATTCACCTGCCTAGACTCTTTCCAGTTCTCTCTTGATTCACCAAACGGAAATAAACCATACACCAATAGCTTCAGCCAAAAATGTCTCTGAGCACTATGGGACTTAACATCTATGGTCATCAGTCCCCTAGGACTTAGAAATACTTAAACCTAACTAACCTAAGGACATCACACAACACCCAGCCATCACGAGGCAGAGAAAATCCCTGACCCCGCCGGGAATCGAACCAGGGAACCCGGGCGTGGGAAGCGAGAACCCTATCGCACGACTACGAGATGCGGGCAAGCTCCAGCCACTCGTTTCAGGGTGGATTTTAGTTTCAATGGATCAGCAACACAGCTTCTTTCTTCATAAACTGGTAGACATTTGCAAACACTTCGTCTGTTTGAGTATGAAGAACTTTGCCCTTTAATTTGCTTTGCTGGCGTATTCACCTTCGAATGTTAATTTTCTAGTGGAGCGTTGTTCCTGACTTTACGACAACACGTACGGCGCTGGCTATCGTCGGCTGAGAGAGTTCTCCTACACATCATGTTTACGGTGTTCCCATCTGTTTGCATTAACTGTACTGCCTTGCTTTTCACAACATTGATGGCTGGTTTACTTCTTGTCTTCAAACTTGCAATGGTTACTACTCAGTTACGATTCAGGTTTGCTTCTCTGTCGGTGTTATTTGTACGTTAGCAGTGATACACAGCAATGTAGCTAGGTTTCCTGATGAAGTTTGCAAAAGATGAAAGCGTAAACGTAGTGCGATGTGGTCGCCGTCGATGTGGAAACAGGTAAGCACAGCGTCATGTACCGCTCTTTCACTGCATTCAGTGAACCCGTACATGAGGTGCACGTTACATTATCTCTCTGTACCGAAATACGCGTGGATGTATGTGGCTGTTTATTTGTTAGTTTGTCATTTTGGCAACTGGACTGTTTGTATCTATAACGGTGTACAAGTGACGCATAAGGCCAGGTGTTTTGAGTAGCAAGTCGTGTAATCTGAAGTTTTCGGACTTCACGGCGCACACTCACACTGACCACACCATTAAAATCTGATAACATTATAATGTTCGAAGTAACTGGATACTACAACTCTTGAATCAATAGTTCACTAACTAGTACTGCCAGTTAACAGATTTTACGTTTCAAATAGCTCTTGAGTGTGAACTTCACTTTGAATTGATAGCAGTCACTGACATGAATCACGAATACTTACACTGAATGTTCAAAGTTAAAATTCTGAACAGGTAGAAAGATGCAGTTATCGATATTTAACTCTGAGCGAAAATATTATTTAACTGCATACTCCGTCTATACAGCTTTACCTCTTGACCACTCGCACCATACACACAGTTTTGACTTACCTGATCAGTCGCCTCTTATGTTGGCCTCGGGAAGCTGCCCCCTGAAATTCTTTACTACGATGTACATTGAAATAGGTTCTACGTCGTACAGATAGGTCACGGGCTCACCTGGTAGCAGTGGTGAATTACCACATATAAATTTGAAGTTTACCGAGTGGAGGTTTAATTGTCTAGTTGTAACAGAAGGAATATTATGACTTTGCAGGAATTGCAGATTCTTCCACCTAAGCGAATTTTGAGCAGTCCCAGTATATAGCGTCGCAGCTTCTCCATGATAACGAGTCTTGGTAAGTCAAGAATCACTTCTTATTGCCTGAGAAATGATGATTGTATCCAAGCTTGCACCTCAACGACCGATGCAAATCGACGGCAACGAACGTTGTTTTTCGGGTCTTCAAAAATATGGAAATCGCCTGCGGAGAGATCGAGGCTGTATGGACGAGGGCTCCCCAGCGGAACTCCTGCAGCCTACTCGAAACAACTTTGGCTATATGTGAGCAGCATGTGGACTCTTACGCAGTCATATGCTCACAGTAAATGCAGTAGAGAATCCTCTGAACGAAGTCACTCAATAGCAATCCCACATTTGTAACGCGCAGAATGAATATGATTCAGTAATAAGGCGCAGAAACTCGCAAGAGGTAACCTTACCTTATGGCTGAAAATACCTAAAAACGTCCTCCATTTTCTTTCTCTAGTGTTTAACTTATTTCAGTTCGGCAAGATGGCTGCCGCCTCTGTTGCATGTATTTAACTAGGAATGAAGACATGAAATTACTCACCACGAAATCTTTGAATGAAATGAATATAATGCTCTTCAACACAAGAATACAGTTTCATATTGACAAGCTTGATTAGGTTTCAGTTTACGAAGCAAACTTACAAACCGGAGGCACATCCCGACCTGATGAACAGAGCGTATCTTCTCTTCCACAGATGACTTAGTACGGTTAAACTGAACACAAAATGGAATGAAATAAACGTGAAAAATTACGCAGTAATCCGCTGCTCGGTACATGATTATTCGTAATCTATCGTAACCTTCACCACTGTATGTGAGTACGCATTCGTTGAAAACAGCAAGCGCAGAATACAAAATTGCAGTCCATCATTTAAGTCACAGAAGACCACAGACTTGGGCGCAATGAATTAACTTATAATAGTGTTACTGGTAAACTGATGCATCGTACTATTTTCAGCATCATGGCTCGCCCTTACAGTAATAGGTTCCGCCTAATGTGGCTACAATAAAAATCACGCCTCATAACCCCGAGCAACACCAGTCGCCTCTGCTAGAAGATTACTAAGAAAGGAATGGCCGGCTTTCTTTTAGAAATAGAAGCACATGGAATACACTACCGCCAGGTGTTCGGTTTCTGAGAGTCTACGATACCGTGTAAAGAATGAGACGGACCAGTCTGAAACCTGCCATAAACAACGAACACAGGAAATCAACACAGAAATATAAATTGCCTTGCCAGTTTTAATGTGAATTTCCACTTAAAAAAGGGAAAGCTTAAAAATTTAATGAACTTTCTACAAGACAAAACATATAATAACCCTGCAAGAAGTAAAGTTAATTAATGAACATCCTTTCACATCAGAAGGCTACAGGATATTTAAGAGAAAACCGGGAAAAAGTTACGAAGAATGCACACCAATTTGGAACAGATTTCATTGTAAACAAAAATATATTAAACTCAATAATGGAATTGAAATCAATTAATGAAAGACTTTACTCACTAACGTTTATATCATCAACGTTTACACTATTTAAAATACACGTACGCCAAAAAAATTAGGAAAACAGAACACACAATGATGAAACATAAAATTTTTGTCGAAATGTGTCAAATACCTTAGATCAAAATCCAACAAATAACAGAGAATTATTACTTGGAGACTTTAATGCACAAATTGGCAAGGAAGATCAGCAAATATTCATAGTAGCAAAATTCTCTGCATGTAAAAGAACCAACGGAAACGGAAAAAGTTTCTTAAACCTGTGCAGACATAATAACATAGTACTAAATTATATAGTCTTCAAAAAAAAAACTTCCTAGAAAACAAATTACATGGGTATTCAAAAAAGGGTTCAAATGACTCTAAGCACTATGGGACTTAAAATATTATGTCGTCAGTCCCCTACACTTAGAATTACTTAGACTTAACTAACCTAAGGAAATCACACACATCCATGCCCGAGGCAGGATTCGAACCTAGACCGTAGCAGCAGCGTGGTTCCGTACTGAAGCGCCTAGAACCGCTCAGTCACAGCGGCCAGCTACATGGGTATTAATAAAGCCGATTTGTAACGGAAAACTATTCTATCACGTTGCTGTATCCACACACTCTGTACTGGACGTATCGAATGTAAGATCTGCCAAGAGCACCAGTTTAGATTCAAACCACTATCTATCATTATTTAGAGGAAAGAACCAATACGAACCCAAAAAGTTTTACGTACTGAAGTTATCCAGACAAAATTATTAGAAAATGCAGTTGAGAAAAGAATACCTAAATTCGAGAAACAACTTCAGAAAGATATTATACCTTGTTTCAATTTTACATAAGCAAGACAACTTGCAAGAGAAGGTCTCAAAACGGAGTACAACATATAAAACTGTCATATTTTAATAAGAACAGCACACGGAATCTTCAGAAAACATTGAAAAACATTTTTAAAAAGAACATACCACCAGGTTTATTGTATTGATCCAAAAACACAGAAGACTGCATATGATAACAGTGAGAACTGCAGAATACCTTCGGAATACTTCCGAGAACTACACAACTGCGATACACCAACATTCGATAACGTAATCAAAAACAAACACACTCAAAGCCACTAACAATAGAGGCAATCAGAGAAATCATAAAACAACTTAAAAATTACGAAGAGTCAGGAGAGGACAATATAGTTGCGAATTGGGGAAACACCCGCGTTATTACACATCTAACAGGAACTATTAATGAAACATGGACAACGGAACAGCTTACCATGAGAATCGACATCGACATTAATACATCCACTACATAAAAACGGAAAGAAAACTAATCCTAACAATTAATGAGGCGCCGGCCGGTGTGGCCGAGCGGTTCTAGGAGCTACAGTTTGGAACCGCGCGACCACTACGGTCGCAGGTTCGAATCCTGCCCCGGGCATGGATGTGCGTGATGTCCTTAGGTTAGTTTATGTTTAAGTAGTTCTAAGTTATAGGGGACTGATGACCTCAAAAGTTAAGTCCCATAGTGCTCAGAGCCAATTAAAGAGGCTGTGGTAGTGACATATAAGATTTTATCCACAGCACTTTTAAGGAGAGATGAGACATAATCGACCCACAGCTAGAAGAGTATCAAGCAGTACTTGGGAACTGAAGGTCCTCTGCAGAGCAAATACTAAATCTAGGGAACATAACAGAAATTAGGAAAATCAGAAACTCGAAATATATGGTAACTTTTGTAGATTTAAAAAGAGGCATACGACTCAATTGATATTAACACACAAACCAGCATTATAAAGGAATTCGGGCCAGACAATAAATCAACAGAAACAGTTAAAGAAACTTTAATAAACACAACATCGAAATTAAATGTTATGGGGGAACTGACAAAATCATTTGAATTAAAAGTGAGGAGTAAGACAGGGAGATGGCTTACCACCACTTCCTCTCAAATGCGCATTAGAGAAGATAGTGGGAGATTGGGGGAAAACTATCAACCCTAAGGGTGTTCAACTTTGAAGAAACCCAAATAAAATTACGACATACTGTCTAGCTTTTGCATATGGCATGTCAATTATTACTGTCTCACTGAATAGTTCAAAGAACAAGTGACAGAACTACGGAATCAAGCAGACAAAATAGGACTAAAATTGTCTAATGAAACACACCCTTTATGACAATTATGCCTCCCCCAAACCCCTAAATGCTAAGCTTCATAACAACACAACAGCTAAGCTAAATTGTTTTAAAGATCTAGGAGAATAAGCAATACAAAAGAAAGGAAAGCCATAGAAAGCAGAGTACGTAAAATGGAAAGGGCATTCCGTGTGACAGAAAAATATGTAAGGAGGTCTATCGAACAGTGGTGACGCCTGCAATTCCGTATGCAGCTGAAATACTGAAACTAACTATATTTGGGGACCTTGAAAAACTGGAAAAAGTTGAAAGAAGAATTTTAAGGAAATTAATGATACTTAGAAGTAATACTAATGTTGAACACAAATTAAATTCAAACAGAGAGGTATATTTGAAAATGGAAAAGCTATGACGTAATGAGGAAAAGAAGACTACAGGTTCATGGACGCATATACCGAATGGATAGTAACTAACTAAGTAGGTCTTCAATCTACTAAACAGCTACCAATACAAACCTACATGGTTCACTAAAATTAACAAAGATAGGCAAAGCACTGGAATCAGAATACGTATTACAGAAGCAAGACAAAAAGCAGGATTTCAGGAAAGAAAGAGGTATGCTAAAGTAAAAAATTTGCACACAGGAAGAAAAGGAGCGAGACTCTGAAAGGGTGAAGTACGTCTGGGAGCAACGGAAATTAAACACAAAGCAGCAAAAAGTTGATTTATCTTTTTCTCCAAAAGCGTTATTAGAAGAAATCAATAAATAATTTTTTGGCACCAGAAATCTATATTGATATAATAAAGAGTGGCTGAATTTACCGAAAGACATTAATCAGAAACTTCTATGTGAAAATAACCGGTTTCCGCATCAGTTTTTGTAGTAGGCAATCACACACGGTAAGACAGTGCGTGGTTGCTTACTACAAAAGCTGCTGCGGAACCCGTTTAAGACTTCAGTCAGAAAGCCCCACGTGAAGATAAACTGGTAACCCCATCAGCTCTCGTAGCAAGGAACCACAAGCAATGAGAACGTATGTGGTTGCTTAGTACAACAGTTGAGGCGGATACAGATTATTTTCACGTGGGGCTCCCTAATACCAATCGGGAAGATTGAGCCGCTATGTATTTAGAGGGCCATAAAGTAATAATGAAATTAAGGCTGAGGATAGCGTTGAAAATTATAATATTCCTGTCGCCTGTGAGTCGCTCTCCTCATTGACAAGGATGGATAAACCGAGACTGAGCACCTAGATACTGTCATAACTGTGAAATTATAAGCAATTTCAATTATTGTCTTCTTCTTTCTCACTTTAAGCACGTTTAGGCTTGATCTCGCAACTAGGAAGAGGCAAAAAAAGTCATCAAATACATCAGAACACAGATTTTTCTTCGGAATAATGTCGATATACACCGTCGATATTTAAATTATCTGTATACCAGATTGGCCGGCCAGAGTGGTCGAGCAGTTCTAGGCGCTACAGTCTAGAACCGCGCGACCACTACGGTCGCAGGTTCCAATCCTGCCTCGGACATGGATGTGTGTGATGTCCTTAGGTTAGTTAGGTTTAAGTAGTTCTAAATTCTAGGGGTCCCATAGTGCTCAGAGCCATTTGAGCCATTTCGATACCAGATTATCGATATTTAATTAACTGGATATCGCAAGCCATATATTTATTGCCTGTCATTTCTTGAGGCATATGCACCGTACAATAGAGCTATGGTCTAGGGGCAGTCCACCTTCGGTGTTGTAGCGGCTCAGACGTGCCTAGCATTCTGTTCACTCTCCGTTAGCGCGTGCTTTCTTTACTTCCGTGAGGCTTCGCATAGAAGAAGAGGGCCCTTTTCTACCGGAAGGCGACATTAAGCTTCATGTTCGTCACACTATATAGAAGACCGAAAACACATTATATCGAACGTTTTATGAGAGATGTCCATAGAGTCCAACGTAGTATACTTAAAACTTTTAGACGAAGCAGAGTGCGACGGACTCATTCGTCGATACACCGACGGTTATAGTTTTTGCAACATCGACGGGAACGTGGGTGTGGTTTCAGTTGATCATGTCAGTGTGGGAGCTAGAACGGTACGTGTATTAGAACTTCCGTTCGAAATTCCTGCGGACATGATTACCGAAGCATTTTGCCCATATGGAATGGTCCTTAGTTGTGCTACGAGTAAATGGATCAGCTTCGAATCGTATCCCATTCTCAGTGAGGTGCGCCAAATAGGGATTGACCGCCGGAAGCACGTACCATCTTACGTGTTGATAGCAGGTTGTCGGGACACCGTAATTTATAATGTTCAACAGAGGATCTGGTCTGGCTGAGCGCAGGAATGTCACGTCCGAGCTGTTTGTGTTCAGCGACGTCTAGTACAGTTACCTCGGGACACTCAGCACCCGCCACAAGGGACACTCAGCACCCGCCACAAGGGACACTCAGCACCCACCACAACAGGTGACATCACTGTCTATTACGCACGTGGAAGCGCTCCGTAAAGACGTGGGCTGCATGCATGGCGGGGCCTCGCCCCCTATCTCATGTCATCGCAGGTGCAGATGAACTTGTCACACGATTAGCCCGACGCTCTACAGCAGCCGAGGAGTCAGGGTCCTTTCCCGCTTCCGTCAAACTCATCTTCACATATGGAAATGGACTAGACGACTATGAAAACAGCGGTCGCCGAAGAAGGGAAAGAACAGGATGCTGTCAGCAGAAGATGAGCAACGCAACCGAGGTGGCAAACAAGATAGTTGGAATGATTACGTCTCCAAAGTCGGACAAGGGCGATTTATCACATACAGCATCTTTGCTACAGACGGTAGAGGAGCCAAAACCTCAAGGAGAGGCGATGGGGACAACTGTGCAACAGGATGGTACGTCCGTCAACAGCAAGCGTCTCCACCAGTTCATTGGGAGATTTGGCACAAGAAATGGACCAAACTGCCGAGATGCAGGAGCTTGTCCACAGTGGCCACTGAGGTTAGTTTAATTCTATCTTATGTAATTTTTTTTAATAAAAATAATTTTATTTATTTGGTTTACCCTATCAAGGTAACCCTTTAATCAGGCATTTCATTTATTTTATATTTAATATATAAATTAAAAGTTTTTTTCAATTAGTTTGTGTATGATTTTGTTTATTTTGAATTAATTTGTTGTGGATATGAGTACATTCCTTTTTATTTATGTCGGCCAGTCAGGCGGCGTCATGTAGTCCCGAACCAGGGAAACTGCACCGTTGCCAGCCTACTCGTTGGTGGGTAACGTTCTAGCAGTGCACAGCCGATACGATGCCCCTTTTCCGTAATGATACAGTTAACACTAGTGGTATTAGCGTCCCGGTGAAGATCCAAATGCGGCGAGATATGATACGGGCAGCGGACGTCGACAAAGTTTTTCTGCAGGAGGTACAGAGCGATGCCCCTGTAGAGTTTAAGGTTATGACATCTATCGTTTAACGGACGCTGACGGTAGATGAGGCACAGCCATACTGTTACAAGAAGAAGTAATGGCGGAAGAAATGCCCTTCGTATTGGGGATCTCCACTTGGTGGATTTTTACGCACCATCTGGCTCGACGATGAGATACGGATTCGTAACATCTTACACAGAGAAAGTAACACCAAACCTTCCGAGGACGTCAGTCGTTGGAGACATTAACGGCGTCTGCGGCCCGAAGACCAATACCCACACTTCCTCCCGTGCCCGGCGCTAGAAACCCTCGTCCGAGACCCTGCACTCCTTGATAACTGGGAAATGAAGCACAGCGACAGCCGCGCATGTACGTACTTTATCTACATCTACATCTACATCCATACTCCGCAAGCCACCCGACGGTGTGTGGCGGAGGGTACCTTGAATACCTCTATCGGTTCTCGCTTCTATTCCAGTCTCGTTTTGTTAGTGGAAAGAAAGATTGTCGGTGTGCCTCTGTGTGGGCTCTAATCTCTCTGATTTTATCCTCATGGTCTCTTCGCGAGATATACGTAGGAGGGAGCAACATACTGATTCACTCCTCGGTGAAGGTATGTTCTCGAAAATTCAACAAAAGCCCGTACCGAGATACTGAGCGTCTCTCCGGCAGAGTCTTCCACTGGAGTTTATCTATCGTCCCCGTAATCTTTCGCTATTACTGAATGATCCTGTAACAAGGCGCACTGCTCTCCGTTGGATCTTCTCAATCTCTTCAAAATGGGTCAAATGGCTCTGAGCACTACGGGACTTAACATCTGTGGTCATCAGTCCCCTAGAACTTAGAACTACTTAAACCTAACTAACTTAAGGACATCACACACACCCATGCCCGACGCAGGATTCGAACCTGCGACCGTAGCAGTCGCGCGGTTCCGGACTGCGCGCCTAGAACCGCTAGACCACCGCGGCCGGCCTCTCAATCTCTTCTATCAACCCTATCTGGTACTGATCCCACACTGGTGAGCAGTATTCAAGCATTGGGCGAACACGTGTACTGTAACCTACTTCCTTTTTTTTCGGATTGCATTTCCTTAGGATTCTTCCAATGAATCTCAGTCTGGCATCTCCTTTACCGACGATCAACTTTATATGATCATTCCATTTTAAATCACTCCTAATGCCTACTCCCAGATAATTTATGGAATTGACTGCTTCCCGTTACTGACCTCCTATATTGTAGCTAAATGATAAGGGATCTTTCTTTCTATGTATTCGCAGCCCATTGCGCTTGTCTACATTGAGAGTCAATTGCCATTCCCTGCACCATGCGTCAATTCGCTGCAGATCCTCCTGCATTTCAGTACATGAGCTATTCGGTCAGCCATCAAGACAGTGCGTATGTCCCGTGGGCTACGCACGGCGACAATTGACGCTAAGGTGCGGCCTACGGCCTCTAGAGACCACCGGACTTACAAATGATACGGCACTGCACGGGACTGTGGAAGCTAAACGTTACCCACGTAAGGGATGAAAACTGTTCCCGAGAGATTGAAGACACATGGCATCAGTGTCAGTGGCGACAACGCACGTGCGATTCAACGGTTAAATGGTGACCCTACGGTGTCAAACCAGCTTTGCGCAGAACGTTCGCACGATATGGCCGAGATAAGTCACGTTGGTAACGGGCGACTTCCGAATTTTATTTTACAACCCTACGTGAACTGGCGACACAGCCACAGTCCCCCAACCATCAATGGGCTGTTCATTGTATCAAAGCGCTTCTGCTTCGTTTTATGGCGGTGCAGATGAGAGGAGTTATGTATGCGCGAGGAATCTCGATGGATTACACAACGTACGACCGTCATTATACACTATAGTGAGAGAAAGGCGGCAAAGACGACTTATACGAAACGTGGAAATGGGCCATGGATCGCAGACAACGTTACGGAAGGGTATTGCAGGTGCTTTCGATTGACCGCTATTGCAGATTCTGTGCTGAGGATCAACTAGACAGAGCATGACTCGCGGATTTCCTTCGAAAAATGCCAGCGGCCGAGCATTCCATTGAAGTGGACGACATTGTGGCTGAAATTACCATAAACGATCTGGAAGCAGCCCTGAAGCATGGTGCGTTAAAAAAATCTCCTGGGCCGGACAGACTCCTTCTTGAATCGGACCGCACCTTTGCTCCTCCGTGCCCGCGTTGCAGGTTACGAGAAATCCCGGTGGCACTGGATTTCGATCATAGTATCGACAGAGTGGATCATGTGCTTCTAGGCTCGGCCATGGAACGACGGGATTCCCCCTGATGTTTGCGGACACGATCTTAAGGTTGATTCACGTATCCCACCCGAGAGCCCTTGTGAACGGTGCTAGCTCAGAACCTATCACGATAAATGGCTCAGTGTGGCTAGGTTGCCTCCCTTCTGTGATATTACTTGCAGCCGCTCGTGAGTCTGCACTACACGCCCTCAGGCGGCAATATGTATTTGTCGGACCGCACATTCCCGATGCCTAGCATATACCGACATCATTCTTTCGGCCACGTCGGGAGACGAAATCTGACGGCGCTGGGATGGCTTCAACAGGATGTCACTAACATACGAAATATCCGACGTATAAATGTCAGAAGAGGGTTGCCACCAGGTACAGCAGTGCCCATTACAAAGGTTACCACTCCCAAGTGTTTGGGGGTGTTGTTCCCTGGAAACATAGGACGTACAGCGGCTGACAGATAACTGTCGACGGCTAGTGCGGCAAATTGGTGCATTAGTACGACAGCATGCACTGCGTGCAATAGACATGTTACAGCACTCATAGAATGTCAACGTCTATTTGGCACAAAAAATAGGTCATTTGGCGCACACAAAGCAGTTGCCCACCACGACCGCCTTAAGGTTACGCCAGCCTTGTAACATTTAGTAAGCGCTGATCTCCTCTTTGAAATCCTCTTCGATATCTTGACCTAGCCACCGAGAGAACAGGTATGGGACTCGTAAACGTTAGGAACAGGGCGCCAGAGATATTTCTCAGTACAATTCAACGCCTTTGGAGGACCGAGCACGTCACGTTTATGGGAAATGTGATCGATGAATGGCCCCCGTCCATCTGTCAATGTCGGAACTTTACCATTAATTACAGTTGCTTTCAGGACGGTTTTTCGGAGACCAGGCTGCCCATAACATAAAGACATTTATAGATGATTCAAAAAAATGGCTCTGAGCACTATGGGACTTAACATCTATGGTCATCAGTCCCCTAGAACTTAGAACTACTTAAACCTAACTAACCTAAGGACAGCACACAACACCCAGCCATCACGAGGCAGAGAAAATCCCTGACCCCGCCGGGAATCGAACCCGGGAACCCGGGCGTGGGAAGCGAGAACGCAACCGCACGACCACGAGATGCGGGCTTTATAGATGATTCCTCCTGCAACAATCTTACAATGTAGTCCAACATAAGCACCCGGCAGGATAGCGGCAAAGAATATGGACAGCGGTTCAACTCACCTCACCTCCTACGCAGGCACATGCGTTGTGGTATGTAGTGTTTAAACGCAAATGCCCGAACCGTCAACGACACTATTCACTCTAAAGACACGCTGATGTGCCCCCACTGTGCCGTTGTCGACTCCGACGGACATTGTTTGGTTTGTGGAATAGCAATTGAATGTTTGCTTCTCACGAATAAAACGTTAGCTCTCTTGTTACGTACGGCGCACACGGCAATCAAAGCAGACGATCTACTCTTCCTCGACGAAATATGTTTTCCCGCCGTCCGCCCAAACACCGTGAACTGGATAAAGGGGATGGCGACATATTATTTGTATTGTAGGGATGTCTTGGACTTGGTACGTACTCCAACGGCTACACATGATTTTGCGGCAACACGCAAAATGATTTTGGACACTTACTTGGGTTCTTTATTCACGGACCCCTCAGCTAGCTGGGTTGTTCGGGGTGGGAGAAGTGAAGTGAGAAGATAGATCATGATTCACGACCTTTTGCTCAAGCCTGATATAATCAGGGCACTGTATATCACTCTTACGTTAGCGAGAAGTCAACTTGGATGCACGGCCACTGGGTAGTTGCAGGGTCCCGTTTTGTGTTGTTAGTGAATTCGCTACATCTAGACGGTGTTGGGAGTAGTTTTGCGTTTGGATGTATGGAATAGCACCATTAGTTCCTTTATGTCGTATTTTTCGCCTATAAATCGCCGAAAACGTAAATAAATAAAAAATTGCAAATAAAAATAAAAAAACCACCCCGGGAACGGCAGAGAGGAGACATTCTGGCCACGACTCAGATTGCGACCCCTGCCCATCCTGCCCCCGCCATTCCACAACTTGATCCCTTAAAGGCGTGCTGAAAAACAAGAAAAACCTTTGATTACTGATAAAAACATCCTCAGTGCCTGGTCAGAACCCCACCACCTTTTTAATTTTGAATAACAGTCAACAGCAACGACGGCGGAAAGCTTCCAGCGTAAGTAGTCAGCCCAATTCTCCCAACAGCCTTGACATAGAGGATGGAGGAGCGGACAGAGGTTCAGTGCACTCTCTTGCCGTTGGAGTGGGAAACTGCTCGTAATGACGGAGGAATCAGCGATGATCAACGGAATGTGGATGCAAAAGGTAATGGAAAAATCATAGAATTAAAGGCACATGGCGTGTATCCACAGGACATGCGGCCTATAACTGAAGAAGTGTCACAGTGATCTCTCCACTGGCAAAAGCTGCCGCCAAGAGTCATCCATTCGGATCTCCGGGAGGAGACTGCCAAGGGGTGGGTCACCATGAGAAAAAGATCAATAAGCAACAAAATGACCATGGTTCAGGTCCTTACGTTCACGCTTTACGTATTCAGGGCACTTTATATGATTTTTAAGTTAGCGAGAAGCCAACTTGGCTACACGTCAACCGTCACTTGCAGGGTCCCGTTTTGTGCTGCTAAAGAATTCGCTTTCACCTGAACATCAACATGTCGGGGCGTGGAATGTCAAAAGTCTGAAGATGGCAGGGAAACCAGAAAATCTGAAAAGGAAATTGCTTAGATTCAGTCTAGATATAATGGAGGTCAGTGAAGTGGAAGGAAGTCAACGATTTCCAGTCGGATGGGTATAGGGTAATATCAACAGCAGCAGTGAATGGTATAACGGACATAGGATTCGTTATCAATACGAAGGTAGAACAGAGAGTGAGTTACTGTTAACTGTTCAATAATAGGTTTTTTTTGTGAGAATAGACACCAAACGAACAACGAATGTTCAGGTATACATGCCGACGACGCAAGACGAAGATGAAGAGATAGATAAAGTATATGAGGACATTGAATGATGGATATGAAAACCTTATAGTAACGGGGGATTCGAACGCGTTTGTAGGGGAAGAAGTAGAAGAAAGGGTTACAGGAGAACACGGGCTTGGTACTGGGAATGAGAGAGGAGAATGAGTGATAAATTTCAGTTAGTAATAGCGAATACTCTAAGAATCATAAGAGGAAGAGGTATATTTGGAAAAGGCCGGGAGATACGGGAAGATTTAAGCCAGATTACATCACAGTGAACAGAGATTTCGAAATCAGATACTGCATTGTAAGGCGTAACCAGCAGCAGATATCCAGTAAGATCACAATTTAGTATTAATGAAGAGTAGGATGAAGTCAGAAAGAACCAATTCGCAAAGAAGTGGGATAAGGAAATAATAAGGAATGAAGAGGTACGGTTGAATATCTATGAGGCTACAGATAGTGAGATAAGGAATAGCTGAGTAGGCAGTTCAGTTGAAGTGGGATGTAAATCCCTAAAAAGAAGTTGGAAAGAGACATATAGGCACAAAGCAGGTAACTGTGAAGATACCATAGGAAACAGAATGAATATTTCACTTGATCGACGAAAGAAGAAAGTACAGAAATGTTCAGGTAGATCCTGGAATATATAAATACAAGTCACTTAGGAATGAAATAAATAGGAAGCGCAGGGAAGCTCAGGCAAAATGACTATATGAAAAAGGTGCAGAAATCGAAAAAGAAGTCATTCTTGGAATGACTGAGACAGCATATAGAAAAGTCAAAACAGCCTTCGGTCAAATTAAAAACAACAGTGGTAAAACTAAGAATGTAATTGGAATTTCACTGTTAAATGCAGATGATTGTGCGGATAGTTGGAAATAACAAACTGAGGACCTCTATGAGGGCGAAGACTTGTCTAAATTCTTGATGGAAGAAGAAACAGGATTCGAATTACAAGAGACCTAGGATCTAGTATCAAAATCAGAAATTAAAAAAACCTCTGAATGATTGAAGATCGAATAAGGCAGAAAGGATAGATAGCATTCCATCAGAATTTATAAAATCGATTGGGGATGTTGCAGCAAAACGACTATTCACATTGGTCAGTAAACTGTATGAGGTTGGCGATAAATCATCTTACTTTAGGAATAACATTATCCAAACAGTTCCAAAGATTGCAAGAGAGGACAAGTGCTATAATTATCGCACCATCAGCTTAAAGTCAAGCATCGAAGTTCCTGACGAGAATAATATACAGAAGAATGGAAAGGATGTGTCATATGACGATCAAGTTGGCTTCAGGAAAGGTAAAGACACCAAAGAGGCAATTCTGATATTCCGGTTGATAATGTAAGAAAGAACAAAGAAAAATCAAGACACATTCCTAGAATTTTTCGACCTGGAAAAAAGCGGTCGAAAATGTCAAATGATGCAAAACCTTCGAAATCCTGAGAAAAATTGTGGTAACCAGTAGGGATCGATGGGTAACATACAATATGTACAAGAACCAGTAGGGAACATTAAGAGTAGAAGACGAAGAACGAAATGCAGGGATTAAAAATGGTGTAAGCCAGAGACGTAGACTTTCGCCTCTGCTGTTCAAGGTATACGTCGAAGAACCGAAGCCGGCCGGAGTGGACGAGCGTTTCTAGACGCTACAGTCTGGAAGCGCGCGACAGTTACGGTCGCAGGTTCGAATCTTGCCTCGGGCATAGATGTGTGTGATGTCCTTAGGTTAGTTAGGTTTAAGTTGTTCTAAGTTCTAGGGGACTGATGACCTCAGATGTTAAGTCCCATAGTGCTCAGAGCCATTTGGACCAATCGAAGAAGCAATGACGAGAATAACAGCAAAGTTCAAGACTGGGATTAAAATTGAAGTTGAAAGGATATCAATGATAATATTCGCTGATGACATTGCTATCCTCAGTAAAAGTGAAAAAGAATTACTGTATCTGTTGAATGAAGTGAACAGTCTAATGAGTATAGAATATGGATTGAGACTAAAACGAAGAAAGTCGAAAGTAATGAGAAGTAGCTACTATTAAAGAGCAGGTCGAGTCAATCCCACAGATAGTTGAAGCACAAGAACAGATGCAATGTTCTATGGTGGTAATTCCGGTATTAGTTGAAGTTCAAGATGAGTTAAAGCAACAAGTAAATGAGATGTCAGCAAAAGCAACAAGTAAATGGGATGACAGCAGATATGCAGGATTTGAGACAATCACAAGACAAGATTCCGAAGGACATCCAAAATTTGGATAAATCCATAAATAACATGAAGGAGAGACAAGACGAAGTTGATCATAAGGTAAACATTCCCGCGGGAAAATTCTCGCAGCTATGTTTGGAAAGGCAAAGCCTTTGTTCAGACAAAATCTATCTCGATAAGATTTGTGTTCCACGCAAGGAAATGAACCTATAACAAGATCTATCAATGAAGCTACATTATCTAAGCCATCAAGTACAGAAAGGGACATTAATGCACACGTTCGTTTTTGCAATCAACATCAATCACAACACTATGAGGGTAGTCATAATGACTGTAATTGTAAAAGCAATACTGAGGAGAAAATGCTGAAACAACGTCAATTCCAGATCTACAACCCAGACAAGAAAAATGTTCATCCCGTAGTGTTTATAAGAAGTTTTAGGGGAGTACTGCCAAAAAGTTGGAGTGAGTGGGAAAAGGTTAGTTTCGTGACCGGTTATATTCAGGGGTCAGGAGCTATATGGGCATCTGATACGATATCAACTTGGGACACATATGAAGATTTTGAACGAGAATTTTTATCCAAATACTGGTCCGAAGGAGTACAAGAAGGTTTAAGGCAGGAGGTATTATACCCGGAACCTTTTTTCCTTTTCACGTGGGTCTTTAAAGAAATACTTTGAGAAATATATAAACAAATCGCGGTATTGGGATTAGCCTATGCCTCTACAAGACGTGATTGGCATATTAAAATCTCGACTTACGGCCAGCACCAGAAATAGAATGCTGTATATTAATGAGCATGACCTTGACTCTTTCATGACTACGCTTGCCACTATAGATATGATCGAGGAAAATGAACATCGGCCAAGACAACTGGTTATGCAGAGGAGAGCGATTGAGGCGCCAAACGCTTCGGAACGGAAACGGATTTAATAATTATTGTACTAGGAATAGTCAGGGATTCAATGGAAACAATTGCAACGGAAATGGAAATTTCAATAACAGTGCTGCGAGGGGCAGATTCAGAGACAATCGAACTGGTCGCAGATACAACCCAATGTTCGGAAATGCAAGAGATTATCAGAACCAGCAGTTTTCAAACAATAATAATGCGTACAGAAACTCTGACCCTCGATTTGAAGCAAATAACACGACCAGTCATCAACAACAACCAGTCATAACAGAAGTAGTAGATGATTCAAGAGGAAATAATAATCGACATTTAAACTGAAGAGGGCCGCTTTATGCTCCGTAAAGTCGGCCGGGGAATACAAAAGGGGCAAACCTGTTTTAAACGAGATTAATTCCGTGGCAATGTTGAGATATAATGAGGGCGAATTAATGACAGATGAATTGACGAGAGACTTAGAGGCCTGTGTAGTCGAAGATAAAAAGGTTCCTGTGTCTGAGATCATCGCAGAAGTGGGAGGAATTTTAACCAATGTTGTATTGGACACAGCTTCATCTACAGACGTAGTATCCGGAACTTTGTTTCACAGAATTAGTAAAATTAAGAAAATCCCAGTCCTACCAGTACAAAATTGCCGAGTTATAGGTGCAGTGGGACCAAAATCCCGGAACGTCAAGATACAAACGCTTATAGAGATAAAATTGGGAAATGTAGCTAAACAATGCACATTCCTTCTAGTGGAAAAGTTGTTAGTAGATTGTATTCTTGGCATTGGAACTTTGGAAGCCCGCAATTGCAAGTTGGACTTGGTAGAAGGAAAGGTGCATTTTAAAATCGAAGATCAATTTGTTACACTGATCTTACTGAGAAAGGAGGCAGTGTATGAGCGATATTTCCGTGGTGCTGCTGTGCAGTTGATTTGTGCTGAAAATAATAATATGTACCGACTACCGATCAAGTCAATTCAAGTAGAGGATTTCAAACAAACAGTCGAACAGAAAATTGCTGAGTCAGATTGCCTAACGGATAGTCAGAGGGAACAATTATTCAATATATTAACAGAATATGAGTCAGTTTTCGATGAAAAGCCCGGTATTATTAGAGGATATGTTTTTACATTACAGATTAAGCCCCATAAGACATTTTACCGCACACACTATTCCATTCCCTGGCGATTAAAACAACCAGTTCAGGAAGAGATACAAAAAATGTTAAACTGGAATCTTATTGAACCGTCGAACAGCCCATATTGTTCTCCGTTGCTTGTTGTACCAAAGCCAGGAGGAAAAGTTCGATTGGTATTAGATGCAAGGGAAATTAACAAAATTATAGTAACTGTGCGCACACTTCAGGAGAACATCGATGAGTTAATACAGAAATTTGAAGATGTATCCTATTTAACCAGTATTGATTTGAGAAGTTCGTTCTGGCAAGACCAGTTAGACAAGGACTCAAGAAAATATACTGCTTTTATATACGGAGGGAGAAGCTATCAGTTCAAGGTCGTTCCGTTTGGTCTCAATATCAGCTCTGGAGTTTTTATTTCTGCGTTGGACTATGCCCTTGGACCAGAACTACGTAGTCGAATAACAATTTTTGTGGACGATTATTTGCCTCTAAAACTTGGGAGGAACATATACAACTTATTATGAGGATTTTTGCTGTGTTCGAACAAACTGGTATAACTGCAAATCTAAAAAAAATCCCAATTTTCTCTACAGAGAATTAAATTCTTAGGACATGTGACTAATGCAAAAGGCATTCTTCCAACAGAAGCGAAGATTAGTGCGATAAAAAATTTTCCAACTCCAAGAAACAGAAGACAACTGAAAGGCTTTATAGGCTTGGCTTCATTTTTTCGTTGATTTATTAAAACTCAAGCAATGAACTCTGAAGCACTAAACCGGCTCCTGAGGAAAGATGTACCATGGCAATGGTCTAATGATTGTGAAAAGGCTTTTTGTGAAATTAAGGATTAACTGAGAAATGCTCCGTTATTATACCTCCTGATATGAATGTCGGATTCTGTTTAGCCACTGATTCATCAGATGTGGGATTAGGATCTTGTTTATTTCTAATTAGGTACATCGATGGTGTAAAAACCTTTTGTCCAATTGCATTATCCACCTGTGAAAGAGCATGTACCACTACGGAATTGGAAGCTTTAGCAGTTATTTGGTCTTTGAAAAGGTTTAATTATTATGTATATGGTTCAAGGATAACCGTTTATTGTGACCTCCAATCACAAGCCTTTTTACAAACTTGTAAGTTGCTGCAACCTCGCTTGTCAAGGCGGACGCTGGCGCTGCAAGAATATCAGTTTCAAATTATTCATGTAGCCGGAAAAGAAAATATTATAGCTTACGCGTTGTCAAGATCTCCAGAAGAAATAACATCTGAAATGGATGTAAATAATAAGACAGAATTTCTAGTGCTTCTTCTTCAAGAAAATAATTACAAGTTATATTATATTCATTTATGTAAGCAATGGCTCAGCTTCAGAAGAAGGATCGGCGATCGAATGCTATAACACGACAATTCAATCAACAAAATCCTACGGTCAATTTGGAATACTACCGGCTTGCGAATAATATTTAATTTTTTAAATCTGGGAAGGCTGAGAATCCAAAGTGGTGTGTCTGCATACCCAAAGAATATGAAGAACGATTAATTTGGTTTACACATTTGACCTGGGGTCATGTTGGTGCTGTAAAGTGTGCTAATAATATTAGATATTATTGTTACTTCCCAAATATAAGGCGAAAAGTGCACAAAGTCATACAGAAATGTGTTCTCTGTCAAAAGGCTAAGCCGGACAACAAGGGAAATAAAATTGCGCTTCACTCAATAATACCTGAAGCACCAAGATCACTTATATCATGTGATTTTTGTGGACCACTTCCTAGAGCCAGAGGTGGTGTTAAGTACATTATTGGATTCTGTGATGTGTTTACAAAATATGTTAAAATATATCCTATAAAATCAGCAACTGCAAGAGCTGCCGCAGCAAAGTTTGTAAATGACTACATTCATCATGGAGGCATTCCAAAATCTATAATTTCTGACAGTGCGAAGATATTTACTGGATATTTATGGAGAAAATTAGTATCACAACTAGGAATGAAACAGATATTTATATCTTGCTACCATCCACAAGGGAATTTAATTGAACGGGTTTTCCGAGAACTAAACAGATTCATGAGAACGTTCTGTCATGATAAACAAACTACCTGGATAAACTATTTGACCGAGTTTGAGCAGATTTATAATAATTTACCACATAGTTCTACAAACTTTACCCCGAATGAACTGATGTTCAGAGATAACGAAAGAAACTTTTGGGTACATAACTTGCCTGAACTCGAGGACACCAAAATGTCATGGGGAGAAAAAATTCGCAATGCTCTCATTAATATCACGGAGAAAGCAAGACAGCGAAAGGAAATCCATGATAGAAACATCAAACGGATTCAGACTTTCAATATCGGGCAGAAAATTCTTTTAAGAAGACACATCAAGTCATCATGGTTGATGAAGACCATCAGAAAATGGAATCTAATTTATACAGGTCCATATATAATAGTTGATATACCGAATCCTGGTGCGTATTTATTAGCGTATCCGGATTCTGGAAGAATAAAAGGATTATATCTTCATGCAGACCTAAAGAGGTACTTTTAAGGCAAGTGTGTCAAATTAAATGAATAGTCTGTATGAAGTATTTGGGTGTTGAAAAAAAATTGAAGTGCGAAGGACAGTATGCCTCAGCTACTGTGATAGATTAAATGACAGCATGCCAAGCATCTGTGATTGTTTAATGAACAGTAAGCGATTGCTACCGTGATAGTATAGGAATATTCAGAAAAGTAAGTGAAACTGTAGCTATTGCTCCTGTGAAGGCTTACGGATTATCTGTCTACACGATGATCACCAAAGAAGCTTGTGCGTGCGAAATAATATACATTCAGGGAGTGTTAATCCCCAATGATAATAAATTTACTGAAACTATAAGATCGAATACGGCGCTTGCGTGTGAAGTTAGTGTTTGTAAACTGACAGTTCACAGGAGAACAAATGAACCGCCTTAGAAAATTAGAATCGATTGCAACTGTCCACAGACATAAAGACTCGCCGGTTTTTTTTTTTTTTTTTTTTTTTTTTTGGCGCGGGCTAAATTCAAGAGAATTTAATTAACTAGCTTAGTGTGTGTTTTTAAAATTAGAGTTAATAAGAAAGTCCTTCTTTGAATTTATAATAATATGTCATTTCCAATTGGATTTGTTTATTGCTATGTTGCTTTCACATATGTTCATGAGAAAATGCGGCAATCGGAGTATAAAAGAGAAAAATTTGATCGTTAGTCACTACTAACAAAGATTAATTTCAGCTGGAGAGGTCATGCTGCAAGACTTAATTAAACGTTCTCTTTCAGCAAAAATTTCATTGTAATCATGTATGAATAAAACATAATTTTTTTTTGAAATTGTCTCAAATCATAAAGTTTTTAATACTCTAACATGCTATCCAGATTCGTACTTAGGAAGGATTCAGATCTACTTCCACCTGGAAAGCCAACCAAAAAAATAAAAAATTAAAATAATATAAAAATAAAAAAACCAGGATTAGAACCTTTCGGCTTATCAAGAAGATGGATGAAATTATCTATGTTTTCAAAACGGTTTTCCGATCTGGAGTTGTGATATTGTGCAACTACAGTATCGATTAAGACACCTGGGTGTGGAAAGTATAAGACGAATGGATTTTCCCATTCCTCAGATGGAAGATCGGATGGATCAGGACCCAATTTGAGTTCAAAATGAATCTGGAGATATTCGACTAACCCTTCTCTTCCAGGAATCTTTAATAGTTAACCATTCCTTAGACGAATTTCGATTGTTTCATGCCACAGTCCTGAGTACCTGTTCCTGAGGTTCTTTCTGGTCTCTCAAATCCGTTACGTCTCCTGTCCGGTACGCCAATGCGACGCCTGTCCTCCGTGCCGTGTCCCATGTTCCTGTTCGATCAGTTTCACCGCAGTTCAGGAACACATCGATGAAGAAAATTTTGAGAAGATTGTAAAAATTTGCATGTGTAAAGGTTTTTTTTGGCTATGAGGTAGTTTTATCTTTCCTATGAATTCTAGAATATCTCTCAAATTTCTAAATTATTCTGTCTTTCTTATCATTTATGATACCTAGTTGGGGTCTAAGCCTCCAGGTTTTCCGCGGTTTCCCTATGAAGGCCAGTTCCTGAATAGGTAGACCTGATTAACAACTATATAGGTCCATCTTCCCTGGTTGTGTACGTGGGATGCGGGTATGCCCCAGTACACGTGAAAGCAACAACTAGGTATCTAGGTAACGAAGATCGGTGTTACCTATACCAAATATCTTTCAATTCTTGTAATCTAAAAACCTTACTAACTTCTTACAATTTATAGGAACATATGTGCCACAAATTCTAACGAGTTAGCTAAGCCAATAGTTAGCTCGCAAAGTGGATGCATATCAACTTTGCTCGCTGCGAAGCCAATAGTTAGCTCGCAAAGTGGATGCATATCAACTTTGCTCGCTGCGAGGGGCGATGTAATGTCTCTTGCAGCGGTGTCTCCGCGATATTTTCAGAAATTTTATAAATTATATAACTCAGTACGTATCTCGAAATATCTCTTCTTATCTTACCGATTCCTTAACTTTAATATACGATGATTATCAATTCAAAATAGTTTCCTTGGAGCGTCCATTTACTCCATGGAATAGCTTCTCTGCTATCTATGTTTTCTCTTATGAACAGAATGAAGAAGAGCTTGCCGATTACCCGTGAAAGAAGGAGGATGTATATGTTTGTATTGTTGAGCTAGTTGCCATCTTGATGAGATTCTGTATGAGAAGGAATTTAATACATGAACTAAACTAAAGTAAATGTGTTCGCGTATTATTTAACTGATTATTATTGACAGTGTCTGCTTACTACGCTGTGTTGCACGGGATCAGTGGGAAACGTCTGATTTACACTGGACGAAGCTGCCGTTTTGTATGCTCAAGACATCCAGTTTATTACTTCAAAAAAATAGGCTAACACGGTCTTACCAGCAGATCCTTGGTCTTCCCCATGTGATCACCGAAAGTTAATAATTATTACAAATGTTTTCAGGAGATCGACTGACAATTTTCGTCGCACCGAGACTTCGAAATTGCTTCACTGCTTTATGGAATTTAAGTTAAGCTCAATTTAATCAGGATAGAACAGTATTGAACTGTGTGAATGTGACAAGCCTGCTTTGTGAATGAAAATTCCCTTAATATACGCATGTTTTTTACTATCCTGATCAGTGAAGCTAAATCGAAGCTAAATCAGGCTGGTATGAGAGAGGTTTTCAAATTTTAGATCCCACAAAAAAAATATTAAAACTAACAAGAAAACTAACTGTCTCACGAACCTAATGGGAAAGTGGATTTTCTTGAATTACAGCACCAACTACCAAGAATCAAAAGAAATGTTTAAGACAAAATGTACCTAGTTTTATGTAGAATCTGATTCTGCAATAAAAAATGGGGGTTCCTATTTGAAATTCGAAGTTGCCTCCCGCCCATATATATATATATATATATATGACGATATTTTTAAAAATTTGTCATCGATTTCGCAACAAACTGACTGTAGTTAATTATTAATAAACGGTTTAATACACCTATCTGATTCTATTTCTGCTCAAAATAGATAGTCCTGCTTTTAGGGCAAATTATCCGCCTGACACGGTTTTTCTGTTTCTGGAGCTGGCAACCCCAGCCGGGAGCTGCCTCCGCGCCGCTGTCGTGCCTCGCGTTTTCACCAGGCCTCAGGTACCTCGTCGGCTGCCTCGGGCGTCCCTGGGACGTCACGAGTCGGCCCGGCAGAAGACTCGGCCCATCGGACGTGAACTGACGGCCTCATTACGTGCCTGCGGACGTGACGACCCAGGCAGCCATCCCCACCCCACACCACCCCACCCACCCTAGTCCAGCCTTCCTCACGGAACGTCTGTGTTTCGAAGAAGGAGGCCAGGCTTCTTTGCAATCGAGCTGTGTGCAATCTCGTGTCTCTGCCGCCGCCCTATCTATTAGACCCATTCTCTTCCTTACGCTTCAGTCATCAGCCTTTTCACTGATTTCGTGCTGTTCTCCATCTTTCTCATCGCCGTAACCAGTGGCGGCTCGTAGATATGCGTTCAGAAACGTTCAAATTCAGATAAATATGAGAGTGCGAAGCCGGCCGCGGTGGCCGTGCGGTTCTGGCGCTGCAGTCCGGAACCGCGGGACTGCTACGGTCGCAGGTTCGAATCCTGCCCCGGGCATGGGTGTGTGTGATGTCCTTAGGTTCGTTAGGTTTAAGTAGTTCTAAGTTCTAGGGGACTTATGACCTAAGATGTTGAGTCCCATAGTGCTCAGAGCCATTTGACCCATTTGAGAGTGCGAAATCAATAGCATGTGCTGTATAACAGTTACGCTCAACAAATATTTATACTACTTTAACAGTTGTCAATAATAACAGTAATAATAACAATAATAATAATAATAATAATAATATGCATAATTTGTCTGAAAAAAGGAAGAATTGTTTTTGAGGAATTTCGTTGTTTTGTACATACTTAAGTACAGTTTATGGCAAGAACTAAATACTATTTAAGCTTTCGCTACTCTCAGTTTCGTATTTTTGTGTAAGTGAGAGTTTTTCGTTGGTTTTTTTCGGAGAAATATGCAAGGTCCCTAATTCATTTATTAATTAACGAATGAACTTCTGGGGTGAAAATAAGGCATTCTTACGTGGCACCAACATAACGACTTACGCTTATTACACACTTCTTTGTAAATGTTCACCTGTAGCCACGCTTGTTTGACTTCTTCTTTTTCTCACACAACGGATTTGGTCTGAAATGCCCTAGTTCCTTTGTGGCTAACTTTTCCTAGTAATTTTCTTCTCTGTTAGTACTTAATACAGGTTCAACAGAGTTCATGTTCACACTCCACAGGAAAGCCGGTTCCTGCACAGTAGACAACTAACTCCCAACACAAACTGCTATTTGGGGAAATGGTTAAATTCAAACAGTACCATCTACCAACAAAGTCATTTGACTATTCCCCTTATTCCCTATTTAAGAGAATATCAGAGAAACCAGTGAGACAGCTTTTCGTGAATATTCAAATATATGTACAATGTGGGCCTACAGTACAGATACATCAACAGATGTCAGAGGCACAAATAAATGCTACAGTGTCGCAATCAACTATGATGTGCTTTACGGTTCTCAGCGCCTCAAATAGATTACTCTATGCTAAAATCCATAACGTTATGTACCATATCTCATTCAGAATCCCACAAAATATGGTTTTTCTTTCAGTATAACTATAACATATACTGATGTCCGATCTAATTTTAGTATATAGTGCGTGAATGCGCATATCTGTGGAGTGTGCTACCACCTAGCGGGATTTACGGCGAACGTAGATAAAACTCTGCTGCAGTGTGCTAAGACATGGTGGCACTGACATACATCAGTAGATGAATGGTAAGAGCTATCAGTGCACACTGTGAAGAGTGCACACTTTCTTTTTATCAAATCCGTATGTATTTGACCTGTAAGACAATTACGTCACGCCAGTTGCCCATGCGCAGAAGCCCCTTAAAATACGCACAACAGAATGTGTGCTCACTACCCTTATGCTCTGTTTCACAGAGTCTAGTGGAGTAATATGTACAGAGCGCGGTAGATTTAGTGCCGTGCGTTTGAGATTACCGCATCTACACCACCTTTAACAGCATTCAAAGTAAAATAAAACCACGTGCTCTTGTGCTCTTACACAGCAGCCGCCACTGATCATAACTACAACAAGAAAACAGCTTCTCTAGATTAGACTGCTGTCCATTAACACACCAAGGCAGCGAATAACGAAATTTTAATTAATAAACGTAAGCATGGTCCGTAGTAGGCTGTAATGCGAAGTTTACTTAATTGTACAATTAGCTAATTTCGACTAAGCGTCATTGTCAAGTAGATTTGTAACATCTGTATTTCACATTATTTTTAAATCATTCTTAATGGACAATGTTTACGTTTATTAAGCATAAGGGGGCTGTGGATCCCCAAAAATACAAAACCAATTTAAAAAAGTTTAATTATTGATCGTGTATATAGTGATATGGTGCTGGTAAAGGTTTAATCGTAGAGTGGTTTTGCTTGGATACAGATATCCTTAAGTGGTAAGCCACTGAACCACTATTAACAAATTTTATTTGGAAATAAAATAACTACAACACAAGTTTTGCGTGCACTGGCACTTTAGTAGATACTTTGATTCATAACACAATCAGTCTCTACCCAATTACGAAAGAGCAATAATTTTTAGAAACTCAGCGGACCTCCTACCAAACACTTATACACATGCAGCGAGCTTCTACACGTTGCTGTAACTAGACGTAAACGAGGCTCTAACCCACATAAGATTAAATCAACCCGACATACAAAACAATGGGACCTGCGCCCACAAACACGATTTTATGAAACATTAATGTGCTTCTGCCTTTAAGGAACTGAACTTGATTTAAGCTACTTGTACGTGGGACATAGCCCACTTTAAGCTGGACACAGTTATTTAAAAAGATTAAAGGGCTTCCGTCCAAAACAGTTAAGCAAACAGCAGGCTTCTAATCCCTAAAGCAGCAGACGACTTGAGCTATACTTCTTATGTTACATTAGCGTGCGCCATAGCTCTCTTAATCTGTAAACAATTTATATTCTAAGATCTCTTAGGGTTCAGTAAACATAATTTCTTAAAGAGCATCAAACCAGAGTTCAGAGGCGTAAGATGTTAACAAATCTTCACACATTTACACTGAAACAGATTCTAGCTGCCTAAGGCAAATGAACTCACAGCATTCATTTTCAAAAAAGTTGCAAGACGGTGAGCCATTATCAGAGGCTTACAATTGAGTCTTGTACCGATACCAGATATAATTAAACAGAAATTACAATGCAATCATGCTACCAATCAAGACAACTCGAGTCTGAATGAAGCCAATAACATTTACCCAGACACTGCACGCTGCCGTTGGTTCGAACTGCCACTGAGCCCGTACCCTGCACTAAATAATGTCTGGAATACACAATAACGAACGGGCTTATAAAACAGAGAACCACTATCATTTTATACATTAAGACAGATATACGAATCTAAAATTACTTCTTAAAATAGGCAAAAGCTGTTAACCAGGAAAAGCTCTTGAAAAAATGGTTCAAATGGCTCTAAGCAGTATGGGGCTTAATATCTGAGGTCATCAGCCCCTAGACTTAGACCTAATTAAACTTAACTAACCTAAGGACATCACACACATCCATGACCGAAGCAGGATTCGAACCTGCGACCGTAGCGGTCGTGTGGTTCCAGAATGAAGCGCCTAGAACCACTCGGCCACACCGGCCGTCTGAATGACCGATGTGGGATGTTATTACACGCTATATCAACTTCACGCCAAAGTTCTCAAGTAGCTTTGAGTAGCAAGTGGTGGCGTATCAGTGTCTGATAAACCAGTAACTGGAGGTTTTCAGTGGGCGAAAGACCTGGAGAGTATGTCGGCTAATTTTACAGTCGAAGGTTGGTTGGCACAGTATGGGAACCATGTGCTTTGCGTTACCTTGTTGAAATATAAAGTTACGATGACCACGAAGATGCGGCGCACACACTGTCTGTAACACGACAGGAATGTAAGAACTGTGTTGATATTACCGACTAGGTGAACTAGAGGTGAATCTGTTTGGTAGCCTATGGTACCCAGTTCAACCGAACATGTCCCAGGCGTCTATGATGTTGTTGTTGTTGTCTTCAGTCCTGAGACTGGTTTGATGCAGCTCTCCATGCTACTCTATCCTGTGCAAGCTTCTTCATCTCCCAGTACTTACTGCAACCTACATACTTCTGAATCTGCTTAGTGTATTCATCTCTTGGTCTCCCTCTACGATTTTTACCCTCCACACTGCCCTCCAGTGCTAAATTTGTTACCCCTTGATGCCTCAGAACATGTTCTACCAACCGGTCCCTTCTTCATGTCAAGTTGTGCCACAAACTCCTCTTCTCCTCAGATCTATTCAATACCTCCTCATTAGTTATGTGATCTACCCATCTAATCTTCAGCATTCTTCTGTAGCACCACATTTCGAAAGCTTCTATTCTCTTCTTGTCCAAACTATTTATCGTCCATGTTTCACTTCCATACATGGCTACACAGCATACAAATACTTTCAGAAACGATGTTAAAAAATTTCTCTTCTTCAGAAACGCTTTCCTTACCATTGCCAGTCTACATTTTATATCCTCTCTACTTCGACCATCATCAGTTATTTTGCTCCCCAAATAGCAAAACTCCTTTACTACTTTAAGTGTCTCATTTCCTAATCTAATTCCCTCAGCATCATCCGACTTCATTCGACTATATTCCATTATCCTCGTTTTGCTTTAGTTGATGTTCATCTTATATCCTCCTTTCAAGACACTGTCCATTCCGTTCAACTGCTCTTCCAAGTCCTTTGCTGTCTCTGACAGAATTACAATGTCATCGGCGAACCTCAACGTTTTTATTTTTTTCCATGGACATTAATACCTACACCGAATTTTTCTTTTGTTTCCTTTACTGCTTGCTCAATATACAGATTAAATAACATCGGGGACAGGGTACAACCCTGTCTCACTCCCTACCCAACCGCTGCTTCCCTTTCAGGCCCCTCGACTCTTATAACTGCCATCTGCTTTCTGTACAGATTGTAAATAGCCTTTCGCTCCCGGTATTTTACACCTGCCACCTTTATAATTTGAAAGAGAGTATTCCAGTCAACATTGTCAAAAGATTTCTCTAAGTCTACAAATGCTAGAAATGTAGGTTTGCCTTTCCTTAATCTATTTTCTAAGATAAGTCGTAGGGTCAGTATTGCCTCACGTGTTCCAACATTTCTGCGGAATCCAAACTGATCTTCGCCGAGGTCGCCTTCTACCAGTTTTTCCATTCGTCTGTAAAGAATTCGCGTTAGTATTTTGCAGCCGTTTGCGTCTATGATAGTGATGAATGTCTGGCAACCGTCTGAGCTCTGCCTATAAGTATTTGAAATGGCAGTAACGAGAGCCGCCTTCCCTTATTCCCCCTGTTATACGAATACGATTTGGAAAGCGCGCCGAAATACCACCAGATCTTAGCACCAGCGCTGCAAGTTTCCCGCATAATAATAGAACATATTAGTAGAGATTGCTTGTGGAATATCGTAGCTAAAATAGGCTGTCCTTTCAACTACATTAACATTATTAGACTACTGCACGATAACTTGAATGTCATGATTCATGTGAACAATATGCTTGGGGAGAATTTGGAAATTACAGCAAGTCCGAAGGAATATTGTGTGACAGCTCCAATTTTATTTTCGATATTTGGTGGAACTATACTTCGTCTTCTCGACGGGAAGCGGGAAGGTGACATAGGGCGTAGAAATAGAGCACAGGATTGGAGGTGGTCTGTTCAATGTGAACAGACTACTAGTCAAGACTTAATAACCCGCTGCAGTCATCACTGAACTTCATTATGCACATAATAATGTCATTCTTCCCAACTCAGAAGAAGGTCTATAACCTATTCTATATGCATATTATGATTCATACACGGGCGTTGGTCTAACCCTTAACGTCCAAAAGACGCAGATCATACACCAATCTGCACCCAACGCCGTCGCCAGACCACCAAGAATCACAGACCAAGGGAAAGTCCTGCAGCACATAGATCTCGTCCTATACCTTGGCAGTGATCTTTCAGCAAATGCAAATATTGATAATGAAATACAATGTCGCCTCAAATGTGACGGTACAGCCTTTGGCCGTCTTTCGCAAAGGGACTGCGCAAAGCAGTGGAAACATGTTGATTCAGCATCAGCAAAGAAAGCAAAGGCAGTATGGTCGGCCCGAAACGTCATGATATCAGTCTTTTTGGATTCGACAGAAATTATTCTGATACATTATCTTCCCACAGGTCAAACAGTTATGGGAGAATAGTATGATGACCTCCTGGACAAACTACAGCGAAACTAACATGAAAAATGCCAGGTTTGGTAAAGAAGAATGTAAGTTTTCAACAAGACAACTCGCGACCATATGCAAGTTTCTTTGCCATTGCAAAACTACATATACTGCGAGACTAACTGTTGCTACACCCTCCTTATGCACCTGATTTTGCTCCATCAAATTTCCATCTCCTCCATAAACTCAATATATTCCTTGGAAGCCGGAGATTCTCTTCAGACGAATATCAGAGAGACGAAATTGACGGGTATTTGCAATCCTGAAAGAATCTCGTTTCCGACATGGTATAAAGGTACGGGAGCTTTGCTGGACCAAGTGCATTAGTACACGGGAGCACTACATCCAATAATTAAAAAAAGAATTTCACTGACTTAAGTGTCTTCTTTCTGTTCCATTCCGAGGACCCTTTAGACTACAATATGTTAATTTGTGGACCTCTGCTTCACATGCTGATTGAGGTGTTTGTTTATATGGTTCCCAAAAGTAAAAACTACGGTAACAAAATCCAGTCATCTATCTCGTTGCATCAGCTTGCGACCTTCACGCCAGGCTCAAAGCAGTGCAGCGCCATCTGGAAAACACATCTGCAGGTGCAAAAATTTCTGCTTGTTATGTCCATCGATATTGTGTCAAGACTAATCCCATAATTGCTACAACCACCCAAGTGCCCAACGTCTGCTGCGGCAGATGCATTTATTTTAGTGCTTTGTGATGTTATTCCCTTGGCATCAAATAAAACTTGTGTCACAATGAAGAAGTGTCTCATGAATCAGATTAACTTCCACGTAGTATTAAACTATACTGACGGCCAATTAGACAGATACTTGAATGTATTCAAAGAAATTGCGAGTCACTAAAAAGTTTACCGGTTCTATTCACAAATAAAGCTCTAATCAACCTGAACCATAAATAAAAATAACTGCTAAGAATAGTACACAACTTACTTGAAAAGTATGAGATGAGAAGAGCAGGAATGACTCTTTTATTCAAACATAGAAGTTACCCTGAAGTCTCCATGACTCATGATGTTCCCTTGAATATTACAAAAGTTGGGACATGTTTCTAAATAGACTGTGTGGTCACCAGGGACGGTATGCATGCCATGCCGGTCTCAGGGTTGGTAAGGAATGAGGCGTAACAAGCGCTGTATCATTGTAAGAGGTACAGAGACGAGCGAGTGTGCTGGGGCTTACCCCAGTTCACTATTACCAGCACCATGCCATCATAACGTGCATGCATACATAGGATTACACCATAATCTACTACTGAAATTAAAAATTAAAACAAATTTTCCAAACATAGTCACTGTTTGCTAAGGTATATTAACGTTAACTTTTTTAAGTCTCAGAATGATTAAACGAATACGTCAGGCAAAATATATTGTCTTAAGAAAAAAACAAGTAACGCTAAGCAATAAAACTAGAAAGCTGAAATTGGTCAGAATATGCAAAAGTATGTCGTAATAAAAAGTTACAAGTCTCGAATTGATCAGAGCAATATTTTGGTCAAAATCGACGTTTTTACGAAAAAATGAAGGCGCTATGTATTCAACTCAGAAAGCTGAAAATTCGTATATAACATCAGTTACATATAAAACCATTAACTATGTGACACTAATATGCTACCTCTATTAGTTTTCAAGTTATTTACTAGAAACCAAATTTGGAATGAAAATCTCCTTATTCATGGCAGATTAAGTTTGACTTGTATTTCTGTTAGAAAGTTTTAAATTACAGCACTCGATTACCGTCAGGAGACTGTATGGCTGTCTCAAGTTTCAAGGCTGTATTGCAAATAATAATGGTCACAACGAATCTTAAGGAGGCAGTTCAGAGGTCATGTTCTACTGTTGGTTCCGTTCTATAAATTCTAGGCGGCAAAGTTTAAATACACTCAATCTAAGACTTTGTCAGTAACTAAAACAAACTTAACGCTATTTATACAAAAATTAATAAGATTGTAAATTGTTAAATGACAAAGGTATTAATTAATACGTGTGTGGGAAAGGGGCCACCTGTGCGTAGCGAGGTTAATAACAGATGTTCCGTTTGGCGGTCCACAGCTCCCGTATATATCAATATGGCCAGAGCGACAGTTAGAAGAGACACTGCGCACCGAGATATCAATCTGACCGCGTCAGTCAACGCCTGCCGTCTAAGCCGGTCAGTTACTAAAAACGTTTTCGATAAAAGTAGGACATGAACTCGAGAGGTATGAAACCGTCCTGGGTCATTTAGATTTCACGGAAGTAACGGTTCGTGCGCCGCAGGAAATCTTGACAAAACAGCGCGGCAAGTGGGGAGATGATTTTCGAGAGGAATTTCCCATAGAAATGTTAATAGCGCTGTTTCCGGTAGCGGTATTTTTATTATCATACGGGATATCATTATACTTCATGTGTGTGTTACTTTTACTTGAATATATTAATTAGTTAAAACTGAAAACTTTTATTTATAATCATAGTTCTTGATCACGCAAAGTAAATAGCAAGTAAGAATATATGCTTTCATCGAGCTGAAAGAGAAATGTGAACTTGCAGACTGGTAATTATGGTCAGTACATTCTCTGTCGCTTTCTGGCAGCCCAAAAAATAGTTTTTAGGTTTTTGTAAACGGCGAAGTTAGCTGTAAGGCACGCATAGACAATTTAAGTGTGTTTTCATAACGATGCAACAGTAGTAACGACCGTTTCATTACTAACTCGCCTCCGACAGGAGTTCAATTCCTCTACTAGCGCGGCTGATGAATGCTGGACGGTTTTTGCTGCACTTAGACATGATGCAACTTTTTTCTTTTTTTAAGTCATCAGTCTCCGGACTGGTTTGTTGCTGCCCGCCACGAATTCCTCTCCAGTGTCAACCTCTTCATATCAAAGTAGCAATTGAATCCAACCGACGTTCTCTATTATTTGCTGGATGTATTCCAATTTCTGTCTTCCTCTACATTTTTTACCCTCTACAGCTCCCTCTATCCATGGAAGTCATTTCCTTATGCCTTAAGACATGTCCTATCACCCTGTCCCTTCTCCTTGTCAGTGTTTTCACATACTCCTCTCCTCTCCGATTCTGCGCAGGACCTCCTCATTCCTTACCTTATCAGTCCACATTCAGCTGTAGCACCACATCTCAAATGCTTCGGTTCTCTTCTGTTCCCGTTTTCCCACACTCCATGTTTCCCTACCATACAGTTCTGTGCTCCAAACGTACATTCTCAGAAATTTCTCCCTAAAATTAAGGCCTATGTTTGATACTAGTAGACTTCTCTTGGCCACGAATGCCCTTTTTGCCATTGCTCGTCTGCTTTTGATGTCCTCCTTGCTATTGCCGTCACTGGCTATCTTGCCGCCTAGGTAACAGAATTCCTTAACTTCATCTACTTCATGACCATTAATCATCATGTTAGGTTTCTCGCTGTTCTCATTTCTGCTACTTCTCATTACTGTCGTCTTTCTTCTATTTAGTATCAATCCATATTCTGCGCTTATTATACTGTTCATTCCATTTAACAGATCATGTAATTTTTCTTCACTTTCACTGAGGATAAGCCGACCGGTGTGGCAGAGCGATTCTAGGCGCTTCAGTCTGGAATCGCGCGACTGCTAGGGTCGCAAGCTCGAATCCTGCCTCGGGCATGGATGTGTGTGATGTCCTTACTTTAGTTAGGTCTAAGTAGTTCTAAGGTTTAGGGGACTGATGACCTCAGATGTTAAGTCCCATAGTTCTCAAAGCAATTTGAGCCATTTTGAACCACTGAGGATAGTCATGACATCAGCGAATCGTATCATAGACATTCTTCCACCAGAATTTTAATTCCATTTCTGAATATCTCTTCTGTTTCCCTCACTGCTCCTTCGATGTACAGGTTGAACAGTAAGGGTGAAAGATTACATCCCTGTCTTACACCCTTCGTTCTTGATTGTCACTCTTATTGTTCCCTCTTGGCTCTTGCACATATTATATATGTTCAGTCTCTCCCTATAGCTTACCCCTATTTTTCTCAGAATTTCGACTATCTTGCACCATTACACATTGTCGAACACCTTCTCCAGGTCGACAAACCCTATCTTAAAGCCAGACTGATTATCTAACTTTCTCAATTTTCTTTTCCATTCTTCGGTGTATTATTCTTGTCAACAGTTTGGATGCATGATCTGTTGAGTTGATTGAGCGATAATTTTCGCACTTGTCAGCTGTTGTGTAGATGATATTTTCTCTAAAGTCAGGTGGTATATAGTCAGACTCATACATTCTGCACACGAACTTGATTAGTCGGTTTCTTGCCACTTTCCCCGACGATGTTAGAATTCTGGTAGAATGTTCTCAATCCTTCTTCCTTATTTGATTTTAAGTCTTCGAAAATTCTCTTCAATTCGGATTCTACTGTTAGATCGCCCATCTCTTCTAAATCGACTCCTTTTTCTTCTTCTATCACATTAGTCAAGTCTTCCCCTCATATATGCCCTCGATGTACTCTTTCCACCTATCTGCTCTCTTCTCTGCATTTAGCAGTGGGATTGCCGTTACACTCTTTTAATATCACTAAAGGTTTTTTTGACTTGCCTATATGCTGAGTCAATCCTTCCGACAATCACTTCTTTTTCAATTTGTTCACATTTTTCAGGCAGTCATTTCCTTTTAGCATCCCTGCACTCCATATTCATTTCATGCCAAGACGATGTGTAAATACTTAAGACCGCTGCAGTCCACATCTCCTAGCAGTGGATTTGGCTCAGAGATATACACGTGTGTCAGTAATGCTCACTTCTGTCAGCTTCTGCGAGGAGAACGAAAATTTTATCCTGCAGTTCTACCAGTGTATGTTAATAAAATATGTCCGAAACGATACTTTTAAGCGGAAGTTTCTCTTTTTTAACATTACATACATTGGTGCTAAATACATAATTAACAGCTATCGATGAAGTGCTCACCCGGTTTCGTGACAGTTTTTAAAGGCTACTTATGTTGAGATGTCACTCATTTCAGCCACATGGAGTATAAATAATGCTGTTTAAGGTCAATACAGCAAAAAAAAAGCGACTTGTATTTCTGTATTCCTGAATTTTCCTGACCACCTTTGTACTTCAACCTTTCACCGATCAACTAAAGTATATCGTCTGTTACCCATGGTTTCTTCGCAATTACTTTTATCTACATTCGTCTTCAACTGTAGTGCTTAGTCACCTATTCCTTATTGCTGTATCCATAGCCTTAGAAAACTTCAAGCGAGTCTAGTCATAGCTTAGTGCTTCTGCATCCCATTTCTTTGTGTGTTGATTCTTCCTTACTAATCTCTTAAACTTCAGCCTATTCTTCACGGCTGCTACATTGTGATATGAGTCTATATCTGCTCCTGCGGAGGCCTTACAATACAATATCCGATTTCGGAATCTTTGTCTGACCATCATGTAATACAATTGAAATCTTGCAGTATCACCCCGCTTTTTCCAAGTATATATCGTCCTTTTGTGATTCTTGAAGAGATTATTCGTTATTACTAGCTGTAATTACAGAACTCAAATTGGTCTTTCTCCTCTCTCAAGCCCATATTCCTCTGTAACCTTTTCTCCTACTCCTTCCACTCCAACTGCTTTCCAGTCCTCCATGACTATTAGATTTTCATCTCCCTTTACGAAATGAATTACGATTTCAATATCCTCATATACTTTCTCTGTCTCCTCATCGTCAGCTTGCGATGTCGACTTGTGTACCTGAATTATCGTTGTTGATGTTGTTTTACTGACGATTCTGATACGAACAACCGTAACACTGAACTGTTCACAGTAACCCAGTCTCTGCACTACTTTTCTATTCATAACGAGTCCCACTCGTGGTATACCATTTTCTGCTGCTGTTGACATCAGCCCGTACCCACCCGACCAGAAATCCTTGTCCTCTTTTCACTTCATTGACCCCCAACTGTATCTAGACTAAGCATTTTCATTTCCATTTTCACATTTCCTAGCTTCCCTACCAGGTTCAGGCTTCCGTTATTCCACGCCCCGACTCCTGGAACGTTGTCCTTTAGTTGGTTATTGAATCTTTGTCTCATGGTCACCTCTTCGTTGGCAGTCCCCTCCTGGAGATCGGAATGAGCGACAATTCCGGAATCTTTTGCCAATGGAGAGATCATCATGACACTTTTTCAGTTACAACCCACGTGTTCCGTGGATACATGTTATCTGTCTTTAATGCAGTGGTTTCCATTGCCTTCAGCATCCTCATACCGTTGATCATTGCTGATTCTTCCACCTTTGGGGGAGTTTTCCACCCCAAGGACAAGAGAGTGCTCTGAAACTGCCCGCTACTTCGCCCTCTTGGACAAGGCCGTTGGTGGAATGAGATTGGCTTCTTATGCCTGAAGTCCTCGGCCGCCATTGACGGTTATTAACCAAAATATAAGCGTTGGTATGTTTCGAACACAGTTGATGTCTTCATTACTAATCAAAGACGCCATCCCAAGACCATGGTGCAATAATGCTCCCAATTTCATACCACACGTGCTCGATGCTATTTAAGTCGAGGGAAGTGGTACGATAGTCCATTCGTTGAATATCATGTCTTTGCAAGAGCTCCTCCACTTACGCTGTTCGATACGCTTTATCATCCATTCAGATGAAGTCACGGGCGAGTGCACCCATGATAAGACGCACATGGTGAAGGAGTACAGCTTCGCAAAACACTGACCGGTGACTGTAACGTGATCAAGGATCTGGAAGTCAGTAAGCCGATGCAACATTACGCCTCCCCACACCGTAACACAGGGAACCACAAAACGATCATGTTCGACAATGTTCCTGAGTGTCTTTTGTATTCCCATATCAGGCGATATGAGGGTACGTCCAGACTCACTACTATGACTGAATCTGATCTAATCCGGGGAAGAGTACGCGACCCCATTGCTCGTTTGCCTCACCATCACAAAAGTTGTCGCCGATATACAGCTGTCAACGAAACAAAATGTACTGATCGCCGGGCGAAGAGACAACCCCCATGCAGTCGCCGTAACACTATGGAGCGTATGGCTGGGTGCTTTCAGTCATGTTAAATGTGATGGTATTTGTACCTTTTGTTTGACGTGCGTCTCTTGATGGCTCTGTAGCTGACCTGGACGACCATCTATTCTCCTGCGAGCAGTACTGCCTGCAGTTCGGATAGCTTCCCATGAACCTAAAACAAGTCTGTGAGCAATACCGATCTCTTGGGGGTACACTCTTTAAACTTCGTCCTTCTTGCAGTTTCCCAATGATTCTTCCCCTTGTGAAGTCATCCTGTTGTTGTCTGCATATCATTTCGTATTAAAGAGCACCACCACAGTAAGCCTAACTGCTCGCTGATTGACACAAACCACATCATCCTTTCCAAGTCCTTCAACTGGCTCATGTAGCGGGGCCAGCCCCATTTGGTGCTAGAGTCACGCTCAACCCACCTCACGCGCGTCCAGCTTTCTGTGCGCGATAAGAGATCTCTGGAAACATGGCCCCCCACATTCAGTCATTTATCTGTCTCGTCTATAGGTTTTGCAGAGCAGTGTATAAGAGGCGATCAAAAGATTTCCTTTCGAAGGCCGTAGAGTCCAAAATCGGTATGGCCATCAGGCAATATCGCCGTGAGCATTGAGACAATCACCTCATCGAGGCACCTGGCTAAAAACACCTCTTTCGAAAAACACCGCGTCTTACTGAGTGAAGAAGTCAGTAACTGTCTGCTTGCCGCACATCCTCGTCCGATAAAAATCGTCGACTCTTCAGTGCCTTTTGTGAAGGACCGAAGGGGTGTAAATCGCATTGGGAGAGGTCAGGACTATTGGGCGGGTAGCTGGGTGTCTCGCTCTTGAGTTGGCGTTACGACATTTTCAATATTTGTCCAATCGCGAATAGCACGGAACTGGGCAACCCATTCACAACAGTGGTTTTTGACAGACGTGCGACCCCACACACGTTCTTCATTCTCCGTTGGGTTCCTACCAGTGTTTATCCTTCGGTAGCCAAGAAAAGAATAACAGCACTTTGATCCTGTTTGGCAGCAGGTTCTGGTTGCCACAATTACCGGACGCACGTCGGAAAGGGACGACTACTCCACTAATCCCTTACCTACTAGTTGGTGCTTCTATACACGCATCGCTGTCGCGCTGCGTACATATACGTTGCAGCAATGCCCCCAAATATAAGTTGTAGCAACGCCCTCAAACGGAAACTCTTTGATCGCCCCTTATACGAGTATAACGGTGATTCTGTTAAGCTGTTCACCTAAGTTATGTCCTGCACTGTTTAGGATACTGAAATTATGTTGCCTCCCAAAAGAATTATGAGAAAGACATCACTAAATGCCTATAGTCTCTCTTTTGTTGCACAGATATCGAAATGATCTTCCCTTATTCGAATGGAAATCTAAAATTTTGCTGCTATTATCGTAGTACTGAAAGAGATGAATTCAGTTGGGTTTTACTTTCCGATATCCAACCTCTAGTTGCGGATTAATTACAATACTGATGACATAGAATACAATTGTACAGTCTTAAACATTGGCCCTCGTTTCTCTGTGGTTCTGTTGTAGAAAGTGTTTTATGCACGAGTCCTTGGTTTTACTTCCTTCCTCCGTTTCATTCCTGTGTTTATAGATATGCACGTCTGAATAAAAACAGACTGTCGAAAGGCTTGTCACTCATCAGAGTGACACATTTACGCCCTAGGCTTGGAGAACTACAACAAAAAACCATCTCTAATGGTCTCTGCGCCGGACTCACTACGTTGTATCTAACAAGACATCTGCCTTACACTTCTATGGTACTGGACATTTGTAAGAGCCACCTGCTAATTGTCTTAAGATATTTTGCAGTATTAATATGTAACCTCCTGTAAAGTATCTTGCGATACATCTATTAGGTAAGTATTTATCTTTCTTGCCTTGAAAGAGTATGGTTGAGAGAAAAACATAACCACCCTACGATCGACAAGTCAATTTTGCAGTTCTCTCGTCCCATGTGAACAGAAAAAGGCGACGGGAAGAAGAAGGGAGGAATGTAGTGAAAGTTGATGAGCAGCCCACAAATTTCCCACTTGAGGTGGGAGTAATCTACGAAGCCTTTCTATTAAACGGGATGATGTACTCGAGAGTTTATAGCTCCTGCAGAAAAGGTAATTTCCATCTTTCCCAGCAGGAGCTAGAACAGAGGAGGTAACTTAGCCAACCACTCGCAGCAAGGAATAAAACCATGCAAGAGAAACAGTTGCCTTGAATATTTTCACCAACGTTCTAGAGGCAAATATATTGTATTTTTATTTAGTAATTTATTGAATTATTTAACCTCGCAAGATTAAGGACATCTCTTACATCTAACCAGGCGTTCTATGTATTTTACATTGCGTATATTAATATAAGAATATTGCAATCTACTCCTCGTATAGAATACTGCATTCAGAAATTACTATACTGCACAGCATACGTTCTTTTATTATACGCATAACAAGAAATAAGAATTACCAGATGGTAGACTCAAACTACGAGTGCAAACAGCACTGCACCCAGGAGAAAGGTGTCAAAGAAGGACAGAAAGAGGAAAGTGATAGCATATTGTTAATGAAGGTAAGGGAAAGGCAATGGCGTCACGCATAGAGAAAAAAAGAAATGTGAATGGTGTAGTGTCACCGCCAGACACCACTCTTGCTAGGTGGTAGCCTTTAAATCGGCCGCGGTCCGGTAGTATACGTCGGACCCGCGTGTCGCCACTGTCAGTGATTGCAGACAGAGCGCCACCACACGGCAGGTCTAGAGAGACTTACTAGCACTCGCCCCAGTTGTACAGCCGACTTAGCCAGAGATGGATCACTGACAACTACGCTCTCATTTGCCGAGACGATAGTTAGCATAGCCTTCAGCTACGTCATTTGCTACGACCTAGCAAGGCGCCATAGCACTTGATATTGAGATTATAACATGTGCCGTCAAGAGCGATGTACACCAATTGTGGATTAAAGTTAAGTATTATATCAACTACGTACTTTATTTGCTACTATTAATTCCCTTAACTGTTCCAGACCTCGCGCCAGTCAGCGTGTAACTAAACGCGTGCATTTCGGCCTCCTCTAGCAACACAGTGTTGGCTCTTCTGCCAACACTACAAATGGTAGAGGATATTCGCACTTTATGTACCTTTTATGAGGGAAACCTGGTACCGCTCCGTGGACGCAGGGCGATGTTGGCCGTTTTATGCTACGGGGGAGTTTCATCAGGGCTTCCAGGGACCTGTGCTAGTAATTGAACAGCTATGTAAGCATTATTGCGGACCATCTGTATCCCTTCATGCTTGATGTCTTACCCGACGCTGATTTCACCGTTCAGATGGATACCCGTCCGGTGTTGGAATGGCAGGGTCATGGTACAGAGACACGAGAAGAATGTCAATGAATCACGTTGAAATCATGGTTACCAAATATGCCTGATGTGAACTGGCTGTGACATATCTTGTACGATAATGAGCGCCGGTTCCGCACCCGCAAGTCACCGGTTCATTACTTAAGGGAATTAGGTGAACTTAATGTAGCTATCCGGTGCCACATGCCTCCAGATATCTAGCAGAGGCTTGTCGAAATCCTGCCACACACAATCGCACAGTACTACGTTCCGAAGGCGAACCAATACAGGGTGAACCAATATGCTGTTCATCAGGTGGTATTACCTTCAGGCTCATGAATACAAGGTGTTTCAGCTGTATCTACTAATGCATTTAGGCAACCCATAATCTTATACCCGGCCACGCATGAAATTTTCACATTCTCTGTTTCGCTACGCGCAAATTATTACACCCACAGAAAAAAATGAACAGGACCATTATTTAGGAAATTTAATGTAGTTAATTTTTGTACTGGGATACGGTTTCGCTGTAGGCCATGATTTTCGTGTAACTCGAGAAAAACATACTAAAGTGATATTCTGACGTACCATCAGACTCTCACACATTGAGGCATTTCTTTCTATCGCGACATACGAACTTCCGACTACCCGAACTACTCCAGATATACGACCTTCCTTGGTCTCTGTTGATTGGGCTACTAATCCACCAGAGTAATCAGCTATTTCGTTAACATTATTCATTTAAACGTGGCCATGGGGATAATAAAACAAAAACGCGTACTCTAAACGTTACCTTAAAACTAATTAAGTTGACAGTTCGATCCAAACTTACCTTCGTAGTCAGGCCAGACGAATACAACACTGTAATCGTTTTTTTATGCTGTTCATATTCTCAAAACTGTAAGGTAAATTTACATAAACGTCAGTTCTACAATTTGTAAGTGCTCGACTAAGCCAGTGGCGCAATAAGGGCAGTCAGTGAAGACCAAAAAACGTCGAATGTGGGATATAATTCGTGCAGTTGAAAATTTTTGTAACTGGTAGGGGGAAGTGCCATGAGCAACATAGTAGAAATCGTGACACGTGGAGGATGAGTGAGGAAGGGGGGGGGGGGGGGGGAGTGATAGGTTTGACGTTCAGTTTTGAACTTTTTTTTTAATAATTCTAAAACTGCAGGCGGCGTAAAATTTAGCTGCATTAAATTTCCTGCAAATTGGCCCTCTTAACTTGCCGTGTAGTACTGGTAGTCTGCGCGTAGCGAGCGAGAGTATATGAAAATCTCACTCATGGTTTCGTGAAGGACGAGTTGCATAAAACTACTTCGGTAGGAGCAGCTGAATCACGAAGTATAATATGTGACTTAGTGGCATCCCGATGTACTTGTGGCTTTCTGAAAAAAGAGTGATTCCTCACCTTTCGGTGGTGTTCATCTGCAGCCCACTTCTACCCTGTTAGAAAACGTTTAGAGTTCTTCAACCGGAGAATCTGTAACAGAACCAGTCACCCTAACTAACAGTATCTAATGGGTGCAGCTCATGTTTTCTGATTCTAGAGTTTTACTAACTATTGACTTAGAGAAAGTATGCGAACGGAAGTTCCTATGCGTTATCATACTTTGGATATGAATTTTATGCCATGTCCGATCAAATCTGGTGTTAACATTACGATATTCACATGGAATCACAGACACTTTGAACACAGACTTTATACATCGTTCACCTGTTAATCAAAAATAATTAACAATTGTCTGTGAAGTAGGATGCTCGCTCAGTATTCCACAAACCTGTCACTTTGGTCATTTCTCGGTCTCGAATTTTATGTTACGCACTGTGGATCTCTACATCTACATCTGCCTCTACATGGTTACTCTGCAATTTACACTCAAGTGCCTGGCAGAGGGTTCATCGAACTATTTTCATACTACTTCTCTACCATTCCACTCTCGAATGGCGCGTGAGAAAAAGGAACAACAAATTTTTTCCGTTCGAGCTCTGATTTCTCTTATTTTATTATGATGATCATTTCTCCCTACGTAGGTGGGTGTCAACAAAATATTTACGCATTCGGAAGAGAAAGTTGGTGATAGATATTTCGTAAATAGATCTCGCCGCAAAGAAAACCGCCTTTGTTTCAGTGACTGCCACCCCAATCCGCGTATCGTATCAGTGACACTCTCACACCTATTGCGCGATAACACGAAACGAGCTGCCCTTCTTTGCACTTTTTAGATGTCCTCCATCAATCCTACCTGGTAACGGTCCCATACCGCGCAATATTATTCCATCAGAGGACGGACAAGTGTAAAGTAGGCTGTCTCTTTAGTGGGTATCTCGCATCTTCTAAATGTTCTGCCAACAAAGTGCAGTCTTTGTTTCGCCTTCCCCACAATATTATCTATGTGGTACTTCCAATTTAAGTTGCTCGTAATTGTAATTCCTAGGTATGTAGTCGAACTGAATTATTTAGGAGATTACAATGCAGACAAAAAATTCAGAATTCGTACATTCGTTTTTAATGATCACCCGTTAACACTTTAAGGCACACCACAATCATTCTATGCCCATAGTTCCGCAAAATTAAAACACCTTTTCAGAGCTCAGTGTAAACGCGTCCAATTATCCTGATGTCTGAACCCCAACTGTGCCTGTAGACCCCAAAAAGTAATTCACTGGCCCACAACATGCTTGCGAATGCTCTCACTTCGGATTGACAGAGATTAATCATGGTTGGTCAGCTTGCAGTCCTACATCTCGCTATCCCGCGGTTTTTACTTTGCATCAGTCACAAGATTAATATCTTTTAAAGTGATTAATAAACAAACAGTTTCTGAAAACTCTATATTTTCGTAACTGACCTGTTTCGTTTCACCAGTATCATACACTGACAAAACACACGTTACAAATTTCTCATGATGTATCTAACACTGAGGCTATACAGATGCAATTCCTACGCTAGCATTCTTTCTTTCACTGGGTGATATGTCCCGCACTGACGCATTGTCGGCATTGTTAGGAGCGGATTTGCCAAGGTTAGGATGAAGGTATGGTGTCACCGCCAGACATCACACTTGCTTGTTGGTAGCCTTTAAATCGGCCGCGGTCCGTTAGTATACGTCGGACCCGCGTGTCGCCACTGTCAGTGATTGCAGACCGAGCGCCACCACACGGCAGGTCTAGAGAGACTTACTAGCATTCGCCCCGGTTGTACCGCCGACTTAGCCAGAGATGGATCACTGACAACTACGCTCTCATTTGCCGAGACGATAGTTAGCATAGCCTTCAGCTACGTCATTTGCTACGACCTAGCAAGGCGCCATAGCATTTGATATTGAGATTATAACATGTGCCGTCAAGAGCGATGTACACCAATTGTGGATTAAAGTTAAGTATTATATCAACTACGTACTTTATTTGCTACTATTAATTCCCTTAACTGTTCCAGACCTCGCGCCAGTCAGCGTGTAACTAAACGCGTGCATTTCGGTCTCCTCTAGCAACACAGTGTTGGCTCTTCTGCCAACACTTCAGAAGGGGTGGCCAGATGCCCTAGCTGCCGCCACCGCGTACCCACCGGGACGGAATTAGTATACTCCAGCTGTCTGCGTCGAGTGTAATTCATGGAATAGTGCGAACGTGTTCAGATGTCGGCGAGTCGTGTAACTGAGGCGGAACGTGGGGGTATTCACCGAGCGGGATGTGGAAAACCGCCTAAAAACCACATCCAGGCTGTCCGACACACCGGCACTCGTCGTTAATCCGCCGGGCGGATTCGATCCTGGGTCGGTGCGTCTACCCGAGTCCAGGAAGCAGCGCGTTAGCGCTCTCGGCTATCCTGGCGGGTAATTCTTACGCTAGCATATAGTCAGTTAATGGAAACGCAAATATTCACATATCACGCAACATGATTTTTGCAATACATTTTAATAATCAAACGTAATAAATTCGTAATTATATACAATCGTCATAATATTAGCAAAAGATACACTTCCTTACGAAAAGCCGGCCGAAGTGGCCTTGCGGTTAAAGGCGCTGCAGTCTGGAACCGCAAGACCGCTACGGGCGCAGGTTCGAATCCTACCTCGGGCATGGATGTTTGTGATGTCCTTAGGTTAGTTAGGTTTAACTAGTTCTAAGTTCTAGGGGACTAATAACCTCAGCAGTTGAGTCCCATAGTGCTCAGAGCCATTCTTGAACCTCACGAAAAATACATAGTATTGAGTGCTTAAGATTTCATTGCTTGTACGAAAATGACACTTACCGGTTGGATGTTTAACTACCAGCATTAGCTGTATCATAAGCACACACATCTGTCACTAACGGAACCTCTACGAAGCTACTGCGCTGTTTTAAAATCGTTATACGGGCTACGCAAGAACTTTATTATCGGCCACTGTAACGTGCACATCAACTGGTTTCCCACAGCCTGATGGTCTTCTGAAAAGAAGTTAAAAAGTCGTTCAAACGGCAGTTAATGAAGGCGGCGCAGCGAGTTGGGACTTTGCTAAGTCGCTGCTGCTACAGCAGGCATCGGAGCAGCGAACGCCTGCCATGGAGGCCTAATACGGACGGCATTGCCCCGGGGCGTCAGATTATGGCATTACTGGGGAACGGCTTACCATGAATATGGATGCGCGAATCTGGAGAGCGCACTGGTGTTAGCCGTGGATGCGTAGGTGGTCGCGCGTGATTCGCACTTGTTTTCCATTACCACAGGAAGTGGGAAGCGTTGCATTTGTGAACAGGGACGCTTTCAGATTATAGCTGTACTGCTTTTTGGAGTTAAATGAGGAACACTATGAATAATATCTTCAACAAACGAATCATATGTTTTTCCTACGCGGACAATAACTGCGTTTTGTCGTAGGAGGAGTGGTTGTTGCTAATGCGATGACAGATGAATATTAGTTAGTTAGTTACGTATTCCATATATCATTTGAAGGATCCTTTTATTGAAATTATGTAAATCTAGCCAGTTTACAAGCTATGCAGAGGGTCCTACGTGATTAGTGTTCAAATTAACCAACAGATTACTTATTAGTCCAACTCATGCAACTACACATAAAACCTAGTTTTTTTTTTTTTTTACTGTATGTTACCAGATTTTAAATAAAAATGCGATCTCTGGAATAGGAATTGTCCATGAGAAATGAATTTAGGTTAGATTTAAAACCTGATTTGCTGCATTTTATGTTATTGGGCAAGTGACCAAAGATTTATTTTCTTCATATTGAACTCGTTTCTGACCGACTAAGAGCCTCAATAATGGATAATGAAAGCCATTTTTCCGCTCTAGCGTTGTAGGTTTGGGCATCAATGTTCGGAAATTGTGATGGATTTTGTGTGATTCATTACTGTAGCTTATATACGTACTGTGACAGTGAATTTGTGCACTAAAAATGCCAAACTCCTTGGAAAACTATCCCCATGACTACGACCGAGGGTGGAAACCACGTCTTATCCTTATTTTCACTGCCTGCTTTTGTCCAATCGTTACATTGTTTCTGTGAGGTACGTTATCTCAGAAGATTTTTTGAACCATCAGCATTCTGAATCGTTTCATTCGGCCTGCCACGAATTCCTCTATTGTGCAAGCTTTTCACCTTACAGTAGATCTTGCAATCTACAACTACAGTTATTTTCTGTATACAGGGTGATCCGTTGATAGTGACCGGGCCAAATATCTCACGAAATAAGCATCAAACGAAAGGAGTTACAAAGAACGAAACTCATCTAGCTTGAGAGGGAAACCAGATGGCGCTATGGTTGGCCCACTAGATGGCGTTGCCATAGGTGGTTCAAAATGGCTCTGAGCACTATGGGACTCGACAGCTGAGGTCATTAGTCCCCTAGAACTTAGAACTAGTTAAACCTATCTAACCTAAGGACATCACAAACACCCATGCCCGAGGCAGGATTCGAACCTGCGTAGCGACCTTGCGGTTCCAGACTGCAGCGCCTTTAACCGCACGGCCACTTCGGCCGTTGCCATAGGTCAAACGGATATAAACCGTTTTTTTTTTTTTTTAGATAGGAACCCCCAATTTTTATTACATATTCGTGTAGTATGTAAATAAATATGAATGTTTTAGTTGGGCCACTTTTTTCGCTTTGTGATAGATGGCGCTGTAATAGTCGAAAACGTATAAGTACGTGGTATCACATAACATTCCGCCTGTGCGGACAGTATAATGCCCAACGGGCGTGTGCTATGTATGTTGCTCGGTATCTTGGACGACATGATCCAGGTGTCCGGACTGTTCTCCGGATAGTTACGTTATTTAAGGAAAGAGGAAGTGTTCAGCCACATGTGAAACGTCAACCACGACCTACAACAAATGATGATGCCCAAGTAGGTATTTTAGCTGCTGTCGCGGATAATTAGCACATCAGTAGAAAACAAATTACGCGTGAGATATTTGGCCCGGTCACGATCAATGGACCACCCCGTATATAGTACCATAGAATTTATTCCTTTATGTCTTAACGGATGTTCTATCACCTTGTCTCCTGTTCTGGTCAGGCTCGACGCACATTAGCGATTTATTATCGCGCGAGCGCAGCGTCACTTTCTCGCGCGTTTCAGCAGTCCACGTGAAACGATGGAGCGGCGCACACTACGATGGTAGCGATGCGAAATAGCAGCGACATCGCGGCGAGCGAATTGCGTTCGCCAGCCACTGATGCGTCGCAGCGGCTCTCGCCTATCGCCGCGGAGCAGCAGTCGTTACATGTGAATGGGGCAGCACACACGTGTTCGCAACCACACCAACAGCTGCAGTCAACCGGTTTCAACTGCGAATTGTTTGTTGAAGAGGTGGAAAAATACCAAGAAATATGGGATACTTCTCGCAAGGAGTATCACGATCGAGCTAAGAAGAGAGCCGATTGGTTTCAAGTGTGTGAAGAGTTTTGTGAGGGTTTTGCTGCGAAACCGGATCAGGAGAAAAATGATGTAGGTACCGGTAAGTATCATCCTTAAACTATTTTGTGTTTGTGTTCTAGTGGTGGCGCTTTTCCTCGAATGTGGGCATTCAAAATTTGAAATAGCGTTAAGCAACAAATGCTTTGTGCTCGCTGACGAGAGCCAATCATCTCAATGAACAAATCTCCAGTTAAAAATGAAAGTTAAAAATAAATTTTGTTACTTCAGCTTTATTGTATTCCAGCCACAAACTACATAATTACACACATTTCAATAGTGACATAAATGAAATCATCTTTCACATTCGCCAATACATTGCTTCACTGTTCACTATGATTTATACCGCCCAGGTTTAAATACATTTGTCTTGCCATGGTACTTTTCCAGTATCGTTTGTGAAGTAATCAGCGGAAACATTTCTTGTGGAATTAACTGAACTTCCTCCTTGGGTTGCTGGAACTTCATTTCCCAGATCACATAGGCCCTGTATACTTGAAGTGTCTTCAAAGTTAAAGCCATCTCTGGAACGACAGTAGTTGTGAAGGACACAACATTTGATGATGCTAACAGTGAAGTTCAGCTTAACATTGATAGGGCTGTGAAACATTCGCCGTTTATTGTCAGAATACCGAATGCGCACTACACATATCTTCGAGCACGACTTAAACGGTAGTTACAGATGCGTTTCTTGTAGGAGAGGAAAGTCCCGGTGTGCGGTCTCATGAAGAATTTAGACAGAGAAAACGCTTCATCCCCCAATAACGCAAAGGGCACAAAAGTTTCTGTAGTTCCTGGCAGAGGTTGGCCTTTTAGTTGGTTTTCTTTCTAGTAGTTTATACAGCTTAGAGTTTTCGAAGATAGTGCTGTCCGATTCTCTACCACGAGACCCAACTTCAACATAGTTGGACGAATAGTTTGCATCTGCAACTACGAACAGAACTACAGAATGGAATTTCTTATAGTTGCAGAACTGAGAACCACTGAAATCTGGTTTAACTATTGTCTCGTGCTTGCCATCTGAGGCACCTAAGCAGTTCGGGAAGTCTGCATGCTTTTCAAATCTCTTGGCATTTTTCAGCCACCTTTCTTCTGTAAATTTTGGTATACACTCTTCACGCAAGACTTCCCGCACAGCTTTGAAAACTTTCTTTACTATTTTACACAGTGTTGTATGACCGATTCTGTTTTGATAATGTAGGTCAATTAGACTGCAGCACTACCCAGGTGTCTGCAAAGGATAAATATTAACTTCTCAGACAATGAAGGCTTTCACGACAGGATGGTACTGTTGTTGATAATTCTTCCGGGTTATATGGCCGTGGTCCATGGAATTCTACTATTCCTAACGTTTCGTCCAATACTACGTTGGACATCTTCAGAGGTATGGCTGGTCCTGCTGAGTCCTACCGACTTACGAGTCGGGCGTCGCAGAGCGGCCTAAATACCGAGGAAAGTGGGAGTGGTCTAGCTTGCACACAGTAACAGAGAGAAAACTAGTCAAAGATAAAATGTAACTTTCGATAATAGTCCGTCATAGATAAAAATCACTTATCGATTCTGTAACGCCACTGTCCATATCTCGCTTAATTTGAAGGCCTCTTCTTTTCTATGAAAATTATCTCCATGTTTATAAATTTCAATAGCTTCCCTATAGAGTCGTGGATAATAGTTCGTGGTAGCACTTAAAACTGTAGTTTCAGAAATCTTAACTACATGGTCACCTGACTGAAGTGCATGTTCCGCAACGGCCGATTTATCTATTTTTCCCAGTCGGGAAAGACTTTTATGCTCCTTTACCCTCGTATTCACACGCTTTTCGTAGTACCAATATAGACCTTGCCACAAGTATACGGAATTTTATACACAACGCTAGATGATAATGATGGCCTTCTATCTTTAACAGAACGAAGTACTTGTCCTATTTTTCGGGTAGGTTTGAATACCGGTTATACTTTATGTTTCAGCAAAATATTGCCGATTCGATCTGTAACCTTACTAATGAAAGGTAAAGACACCGTATTCTTCCATTTCTGTGTACCATCCTTGTCCTTTTGCCTGCTGTAATTAGGTCTTAAAACTCTATTAATTTATTTGTTTGAGTACCCATTCTTTTCGAAGGCCTGTTTCAGATGTTTCAGTTCCGTATCCAGATGTTCCGGCGTACAAATCCGTTTTGCCCTGCCCACTCAACTTTTGATTACAACTGTTTTTTGTTGTGGGTGATGATTGGAGTTCTTATGTAAGTGTTTATCAGTATGTGTGCTCTTCCGAAACACTTTATGTTTTAGACTGCCATCGGTCTGTCTCATGACTAACACATCGAGAAACGAAATAGCCTGGTGTTTTTCCACTTCAATGGTAAACTGAATTTTAGGGTTTATGTTATTAAGATAATCAAAAAATTCGTCTAAGGCTTTTTTACCGTATGTCCAAACCACGAATGTGTCATCTATATAACGATACCAACAACGTGGTTTCTTATTTGTTTTATTCAACGCTAATTGTTCAAATTTCTCCATGTAAAAATTGGCAATCGCAGGGCTCAACGGGTTACCCATAGCAACACCATCCACTTGCTCATAAAACTCCTCATCCCACTGAAACTGGCTAGATGTGACACAGTGTCTAAGCAGAGCGGTCAAATCTTCAGGGAAAACTTCCGTTTTGTAAACCATAACTTCATTGACCGGAATCATAGAAAACAGAGATACAATATCAAAACTGACCATAATGTCTTCAGGAGCCAAGGTTAGACCTTCAATTTTCTCAATAAAATGACGTGAATCCCTCACATAAGAATCAGTCTTGCCAATGTATGGTTGTAAAAGAGTAGCTACATAACTAGATATTTGATAAGTAGGGGAATCAATCGCACTAACAGAGGGTCAGAGGGAGATTTATTTTGTGAACTTTAGGTAAACCATAACGTCTGGGACACTTGGCTTCACTCATTAGCAAAACGTTTTTGTCCTTCTGTGGAATGGAAGTAGAAGACTTTATCAACGTATTAGTTGTCCTCAAAATAACAGCCGGCGGGTCTCTTCTAAGTTTATTGTAATGTCCCGCCACTAATTTGATTACAATAAACTTAGAAGAGACCCGAGATCCAGGTCCCACGAAAACTAGTGTCGATGATGATGGAGTGGCTGGTAGTGAAACTGCGGATGAATTGACAGCAGAAACATCATCACCTACACAGAGTGAGCCTTTGAAAAATTTGGATAATGCACCTGGTGCCAAACAACGCAGATCAATTGAAGAATCTTTATTAAAATTCATGAATACTCCAGAACGTCAGCTTCATCTGAAGCACCGGATGATGACAAATTATTGTTTTGAGTCACGGGTTCCTGCAGTTAAAACGTTGCCTTTAGACGTTAAATTGGAGTTACGCGAGGTTATGAATTTATTGCAAAACTTAAATGATATGAATCATACTTTCGAACTTAGTGCTCCGCAATGTCCCCATGAAAGGCAGTATATTGATCGTTCTTCACTCTGCAACAATCATGCGAGTGTGCTGTCTCGTGATTTGCCTACCCAGACTCACGCACTTGCCAGTTCCCTGCAACACCACCACACCACGGCTAGCCTTTCGTCCTACAGCAGTACGTGTGTGACAACAGAAAGTGCCGGCTGCAGTGGCCGTGCGGTTCTGGGCGCTACAGTCTGGAACCGAGCGACCGCTACGGTCGCAGGTTCGAATCCTGCCTCGGGCATGGCTGTGTGTGATTTCCTCAGGGTAGTTAGGTTTAATTAGTTCTATGTTCTAGGCGACTAAGGACCTCAGAAGTTAAGTCCCATAGTGCTCAGAGCCATTTGAACCATTTTTGAACAACAGAAAGCGAGGATTCTGCGGACATTTTTGATATCCATACTCAACAAGTATAGAAAAGAACGGTGTTAATAAGTGTGTTTGTAATTCCTTTTCGAATAAATATTTTGTTTTGAGATTTGTGTATTTTGTTCGACTGCCCTTTACATATTCTTGTACTGCATTGAAGTTTCTGCACAACGTTGTTTAATTACTTTACAACTACATATGCAAAATATTTCGACTACTCCTAATCTACTGATGTTAGTTATGATGCTTTATATCAAAATTCATTAGTAAAATCCCATATTCAGTAATACGATAACAGAATATTGTTGATATGAGAATACCCTTTACAGTTATAATGCAGTTCACTATATTTTAGCTTTTGATTAAAATAATTAATAAAGTGAAAATACATAATTACTTTCTGCTTACCTCAAAGCCACAGCCAACATTTCTTGAGATGAAATTGAAAGCCTCATCGCAGAGTCTATGCTTTTGATGAATGACTCCAGTTTCACTGTTAATTCACCAAACGACTGTACAGTCATTCGAAAATAATTAAAGAATTTACTTTCATCTTTTTCGTAAATCGGTAAACAGGGTCACGAACGCTCCTTTCGGCAGTCGTGAACTATCGAGCGGGTGAACCCAAAACCTCCTGTTGCGTTGCTTCATGTGTTTGTAAGTGAAATAAGCAAACACTACCTGCTTTCTTCTGCGTACATCCACACTGGTTGGCTCCCATTCTAGTACTGCTGCGGAACAGTGCAGCGTGCAGTCACGTCGTCGAGTAGGGCACGTCGTAATTCGCCGCTGTCACAAGACACGAGACTGGAAACAGGAACGGCTTTCCTTCCAGCGTTAACAACAATTTGGATATGTAAGCTATATTTCTTACGCAGCATTATACGCCGTAAAATGCACCAAACGCAAACCGGCCATTGACTACATTTTTCACTGCAAACTTTTCAAAATATGCGCGGAGTTGTATTTTGATTTGAAATATCACGATATCAACGAGAAATGATGAAAAGAAAACCAGTTCATTGTCTAGCTGAGATTTCTGGCTATAACGTACGAAAAAATCATTTCGTTTTACCTAATAGTTTTCTCAAAATCGAGTGAGAAAGACTGTATAGGAGAGAACGCACGCAACTATAAAACAGTGGGTTTTGTTAACGCCAAAAGTAGAAGTTTTATTGAGAAACTAAGTACAGATATGGGAGTTGTTTTGTTTCATCTACATAAAACAATTTTTTTAACGGAAATCGGGTGACTTGAAACTTTGCTCCCCGTTGCGCGATTATCGCTGCGATGCCGCTGTGTGTGCACTGGAATCGTTTTAACGCCGCGATCTCTCTGCGAACATGCGTGGCTGTTTCTCGCCCGTGTGCATCGAGCCTCAGTGTTTTGCATATATTCCTTTCCTCGCCATTTCTGTGGAGAACCTCCTTGCCGATCCACTTAATTTTCAACATTCTTCAGATGCTTCGATTCGCTTCTATTCCGGTTTCCTCGCAGTCCACGTTTTGCTTCCATACACTGTTGTGCTTCAGGCGTACGTTCTCAGATATTTCTTCTTGGAATTAAGTCCTATCATTGATACTAGTACATTTTTCTTGGCCAGGAACGCCCTCTTAGCCAGTGATAGTCTGCTTTTGGTGTCCCCCTTTCAACGTCCATCATGGGTTACTTTGCCGCCTAGCTTGCCGATTCCTTAACTTTGTTTCGTGATCCGCAACTATGATGTTAAGTTTCTCGCTGTTCTAACGTCTGCTACTTGTCATTACTTCGGTCTTTCTACGATTTATTCTCAGTTCATATTCTGCGCTCATTACACTGTTCATTCAGTTCAACACATCTGAACCTTTGCGTGATCGATAGTTAACGCCACGCCTCCTGGAACACCATCTTTGACTTGAAGATGTAGCACGTTTGCCACGAGTGTCGTTGACGCCATTTTCCGGGAAGCAGCACGGACAGCGTAGGTTTGCGGGGCAGACACGAGGGACGTCCAGGTCTGGAGCCGAGCGTTGTGACCACCCACGTATCTCCTGGCAGCTCCAAGTTTTTCCACTGTTTGTCATCCCACAGCGGCTTTTTATACTGGATGAGCTACTTTTAATTCATTGCTTCGGTGCAGAGGCCACGCGGCATTCATAAAGATTGATCTTCCTCCCCACTGTGGGCGTGTTAATTGTGACCGGTTCGCTTTCTCCTTGTGTTTGTGCTCTGCTGCTTCTATGTTGGACTCGGTTAAGCCTCCTGCCGTTGTTGTGGTTGTTGTTCTTGATGTTCCCTGTTCCTGTGCGATTTCAGGAGCGTGTCGCTCGTATCAAAACATAATAGCTTCAATTTATCAATGAGTCATAATTTGACTGCGTGTTTTAAATTATTAGGGCTTGGTAAATTTCTCTTATGTTCAGGGTGATTAATAATGACGTCGTAAACATTTTTCCTGCCTAGTAACTTGCGTATTAAATCGCAAAGTTTATTTCTATAGTTATTTGGAGCCCTCAAGTTTCTGCTCCTCACGGGGGCAAATCTTGTTGCATGTATTTTTGTGGCTTATACTCCCAAGATGTGGATCATCAGCCAACCGTTCGCGTCTTCCTACCACGTATGTTTTCCGTTCCTCACGATGGTTAAGTATTTACCGATTCCGCGTCGTGGCGTGATCTGATACTGAATCTCGGTTGGCAGCTGAACTTTTTTACTACCAGGTGTAGGGATGGTGATTGCCTCAGCCAGTTACATTATCATTAGGCCCGGATCTGTAAATAAATATTTTTGTTTTAAGTAATATTCGTTCTTTGCATACCCATGGAGTCTAAAAATGCAACTTTAATTTTCCAAATTTTTCCATATTTCAAAGTTTAGTCCACATTATTCCGTAATTCAAAGTTTAGTCTATATTTTTTACGTCAAAACTGCATAGATCCATATTTTTAACGCTGCGTCATATAAAATTAAAGCGTAACAACACTAAACAATACATTAAATGACAGTTCAAAGCGCGGTTCCCTGTCTCGGAATGGACGAGTCGGAAACACGAATAGCACTATATCAGGCAGCTTAGTCTCTGAGATAGGCTGCAAGGCTTTTAGTGTTGCTTCCCAGGGATTATGGGAAGAGGGTAAGAAGCAAAACCTCTTCCGGGGAGTGAATCGTTGAAATGATATTTTCCGACAGGTGGGGAGGTGGGAGCAGTTTTCGACATGCTGTCCACTGTTGTCAACATATCCTAGCCTACCAGTCATCTCCTGTAGTGAAAATGTTTTGCCAAAGATACAAGCTTTCGTGAAAGTAAATTTATAAACATGCTATTACCAAATGTGGAACCTGTTTGCAGTAATGAACATGATATAAGACTTTTTCCACTGATTCTTAATGACCAGTCTCTTAATTTCGAACCTACACATCATCATTACTAAATTGTGACCGGAGTCTGCACTTGTTCTTCGATACGCCTTTTTTTCCGTCTGACAGGTTTGAGCCGGCCTGCCATAAATTCCTCTCCTCTGTATATTCTAATCTCTGTCTTCCTCCACAGTTTATGCCCTCTACAGCTCCCTCATAGTACCATGAAACTGTTCCCCTGATGTCTTAAGAGATATCCTGTCGTACTGTTCCTTCTCATTGTTAGTGTTTTCCCCATATTCCTTTCCTCTCCTATTATGAGCAGAACCTCCTCATTCGTTACCTTACCAGTTTACGTTATTTTCGACATTCGTCTGTAAGAATACATTTCAAATTCTTTGATCCCCTTTTTTCCCACAGTCCATGTTTCACTACCACACAGCGCTGTACTCCAAACGTACATTCTCAGAAATTTCATCCTGAAATTAAGGCGTATGTTTCGGAATAGTAGTAATCTCTTGGCCATTGGCCAGTGCTAATCTGCTTTTGGTTATTTTGCTGCCTAGGTAGTAGAATCGCTCAACGTCGTCTACATCGGGACCATCAATCCAGATGTTAATGAGAAGTAGCAGAGATGAGAACAGCGAGAAAGCTACTTTCCTCTTTCTTTGATTTACTCTCAGTTCACATTCCCTACTCATTAGACTCTTCATTCCATTTAACATATCACATAATTCTTCTTCACCTTCACTGGGTATATCACTGACGTCCTTTCACCTTCAATTTCAATTCCACTCCTGAACATTTCTTTTATTTCCATCATTGCATCTTCAATGTACAGATTGAACAAAACGGGCGAAAGACTACATCTCTGCCTTACACTCTTTTTAATGCGAGCACATCGTTCTTGGTCGTCCACTCTTATTATTCCCTCTTAGCTCTTGTACGTATTGGCTATTACCCATCACTCCTGATAGCATACCCACATTTTTCTCAAAATTTCGAATATCTTGCACCATTTTACACTATCGACCGCTTTTTGTAGATCGACAAATCCTATGAACATGCCTTGATTTTCTTTGGTCTTGCTTCCATTATCAGCCGCAACATCAGAATCTGTTGCCTTCACCTTCCCTAAATCAAACTGATCCTCATTAACACATCCTCAACTTTGGTTTCCATTCTTCTGTATATTACTCTTTGTCAGATACTTGGATGAATGAGCTGTAAAACTGTTTGGCGATAATTCTCACACTTGTCAGCTCTTGCAGTCTTCGCAGATGTGTGGACGATATTTTTCCTAAAGTCAGATGTTATGTCGCCAGAGTCCTACATTCTAAACACCAACGTGAATAGTTGGTTTTTTTTTTTTTTGCCACTTCCCTCACCGATTTTAGAAATTCTGATGGAATGTTATCTGTCCCTTCTGCCTTATTTGATCTTAAGTTCTCCAAAACTCTCTTAAATTATGATTCTAATACTGGGTTCCCTGTCTCGTCTTAATCGACTCCTGTTTCTCCTTCTGTTGAATCACACAAATCGTTCGCCTCGTAGAGGCCTTCAGTGTACTCTTTCCACCTAACCGCTGTCTCCTTTGCATTTAACATTGGGATGTCCCTTGCGCTCTTAATGTTACCACCCTTGCTTTCAGTTTCACCGAAGTTTATTTTGACTTTGCTATATGATAATACAGACCTTCCGACTATCATTTCTTTTTCGATACCTTCTTATTTCTCATGTATCCATTTCATCTTACTTTCCCAGTAAATCCTATTTATTTCATTCCTCAGCGACATGTATTTTTATATTCCTAAATTTTCCTGAACTTTTTTGTACTTCCTTCTTTCATCGATCAACGTAAGTATTTCTTCAGTTACCCTTGGTTTCTTGGCACTTTCCTTCCTTGTACCTATGTTTTTCTTTCCAACTGCTGTGATTAGGTTTTTAGAGATGTCCATTCGTCTTTCAACAGTACTGTCTACTGAGCTATTCCATATTGCTGGATCCATTGCCTTAGAGAACTCATACCTTAGAACCTCCGTGTCACACTTCTTTGCGTATTGATTCTTCCCGATAATCTCGTCAACTTCAGCCTACTCTTCATCACTATTATATTGCTATCTGAGTCTATATCTGCTCCTGGGACGCCTTACAATCCACTATCTGATTTCGGAATCTCTGTCTGACTCTTATATAATGCAACTGAAGTCTTTCCATATATATATATATATATATATATATATATATATATATATATATATATATTTTTTTTTTTTTTTGTGACGTCACCACGTGTACCTGAACTCTGGTTGTCGGTGTTGGTTTGCTAACGTTTCTGACAAGAACCATCCAATTGCTGAGCTGTTCTCAGTAGCCCACTCTCTGCCCCACCTTCATAACGAATACGAATCCTACTTCCGTTATACCATTTTAAGCTACAGTTGGCCGGCCGGAGTGGCCAAGCAGTTCTAGGCGCTTCAGTCCGGAACCGCGCGACCGCCTTGGTCGCAGATTCGAATCCTGCTTCGGGCATGGATGTGTGTGATGACCTTAGGTTAGTTAGGTTTATGTAGTTCTAAGTTCTAGGGGACTAATGACCTGAGATGTTAAGTCCCATAGTGCTCAGAGCCATTTGAACCAAGCTACAGTTGAAATTACCGTATAGTCATCCGACCAGAAATCCTCGTATCCTTTCCATTTTACTTCACTGATCCCTACTATATATAGATTGAGTCTTTGGATTTCCCTTTTCTGATTTTCTAGTTTCTCTACCACGTTCAAGCTTCTGACATTCCACGCCCCGACTCGTAGAACGTTATCCTACCGTTGATTATTCAATGCCAGCCGCTGTGACCGAGCGGTTCTAGGCGCTACAGACTGGAACCGCGTGACCGCTCTGGTCTCAGGTTCGAATCCTGGCTCGGGCATGGATGTGTGTGGTGTCCTTAGGTTAGTTAGGTTTAAGTAGTTCTAATTTCTAGGGGACTGATGACCTCAGAAGTTAAGTCCCATAGTGCTCAGAGCCATTTGAACCATTTTTTTGATTATTCAACCTTTTGCTCATGGTAACCTCCCCCTGGGCAGACCCTCCCGGAGATCTGAAATGGGGACCATTCCGGAATCTTGACACTTTTTCAATAACAGGACACATGTCCTCACTTAAAAGCTCCGGGCTGATAGGCCGTGGTCGATGTATGAAACACTCCCCTGACGTTTCGTCTCCGACTGCGGGACACATCCTCCGAGAGAAAGCGATAAACTGATAAGAGAACTCGTTATGTAGGCAGTACAGAGGGTGCCACTGTCTATCACGTGGTGTCGCGTATGAGGCTGTTTCTGGTAATGCCAACATGCTGGACTGAACGTAATCGATCGTCACGCTTCCGGTGCAACGCTGACATCCATATTTTATCCAGATTAACACCTTCACCTTTTCTGTTAAAATTGTTAGATTTATCAATCTCGATAGCCTCTTTATATATCCGTGCATAATAATGCGAGGTTTTAGAAATGACGCTCGTCTCGCTTAATATGTTTGACTTCCTGATAAACATGTTCTGCAACGGCTGATTTATTCTTGTGACCAAGGCGGCAATTCCTCTTATGTTCAATAAGACGAGCGTTCACACTTCTCTTTGTGATATCGATATAAACCTGTTCACAACTACAAGGAATTTTATATACGATCCCTGTAGCCAAAGGGTGTCGTGCATCTTTTGCCGATCTTGAATATTCTTTTATTTTAGTGGTGGGACTGAAAATAGTTTCCACCCCATACTTACTTAAACAATTTCCCATTGAGATCTGTGACCTTACTAATGAACAGAAGAAAAACCTTGCCGTTGGGCGACTAATGTTCGTCGTTGCTCGAGATTCTCTGCTTAGAGCGAAATACTCGATCTATATCCTTGCTAGAACAGACATTCTTCACGAAAGTTGACCATAGATGTTCCATATCATCTTTTAAATAAACAGGTTCACAAATGTTGTACGCCCTGTCTAACAAGGTTTTTATTACATCTCTTTTTCGTCGAGGGTGGTTGTTTGAATCTTTATGCAGATAACGATCAGTATGTGTGGCCTTTCTGTACACCTTAAGGCCCAATGTTCTCATTCATCGTTTAATCACAGACACATCCAGGAAATTCAATTGCCCATTACTCTCCCTCTCTTTAGTAAATTGGATTTTCGGATTAATGCTGTTTAGATGTGTCAGGAAGGCATCTAACTCCTGTGCTCCGTGTGTCCATACTACGGACGTGTCATGAACATAGCGATACCATCCGGCTGGGCTGTTACTGGCAGTCTGCAACACCCGTTGTTCAACAGTCTAAATTAACAAGTGAGCCACAGCAGGACTAAGAGGACTGCCCATAGCCACTCCGTCAATCTGTTCATAAAAGTCAGTAGCTCTTTAAAGTAGGTTGTGGTGAGGCAGTGTCGGAATAATGCCGCAATATCGTTAGGAAAAAACATCTGCTATGCATGAGATAGCTTTGTTTACTGGAATCATGGTAAATAACTGACGAGGATATCATCAGGGACAACGCTCATTTCCTTTAACTTGTCTATAAAATCAGCTGAATTTTTAATATGACTGTCCGTCCTACCCACATAAGGTTGCAGCAATGAGGCAAGGTGTGTAGCTAACTCGTGGGTGGGTCCGCTTACAGCCCTGACAGTTGGCCTCAACGGAACCTCAGGTTTGTGCAGTTTGGGTAATCCATAAAGACTAGGTGGGTACGCTTCTGTTTTAAAAACCAGTTTCATATCGTGTCCTTTGGGTAGACGTTATGTGTCTTTAATGCAGTGGTTTCCATTGCCTTCTACATTCTCAAGCCATTGATTGTTTCTGATTGTTCCACCTTTTGGGGCAGTTCCCTTACCCAAGGACAAGAGAGTGCCCTGAACCTCTGTCCGCTCCTCCGCCCTCTTTGACAAAGCCGTTGGTGGAATGAGTGTGGATTCTCATGCCGGATGTCTTCGCCAGCGAATGCTGCTGATTTTTATTTAAAATTTAAGCGGTGGTGGATTTGGGACTCGAGACCGAGGACGTTTTGATTACTAACCAAAGGCGCTAACCCCCATTTTTTAATCTTATTTTGTTATTATTGTTCGTTGAATTTGTTCAGGGCGATCGTCTCATAACATTCGTTGAATTTCACCGTTGTTCCATGTACTCCGTTTTTTTATTATAGACAACCGGTACGCCTTCCTCTCCAATATTTGATTTCGGAATCTCTGCCTGATCATGATGTAATATAATTGGCACTTCCCGTATTTCTCGTCTTCTTCCAAGTATACCACCTCGTATTTCGATTCCTGAAGAGAGTATTCGCTTTTTTAGCTGAGAATAATTTGAAGAACTCAATTTGCCTTTCTCCTCTCTTTTTCCTATTACCAAGCCCATATTCTCCTGTAGCCCTTCAATCCAATCTCCCATTTCTATTATTTTTTCTTCGCTCTCTACGTACTGAATTATCCTTTCAGCGTCGTCATGTATTCCTGCCCTACCGCTGTCCGTGTCGGTTCGCTGTCTAATGTGATGAGAAAAACTGTATCACTGAACTGTTCGCAGCAATCCACTGTCCGTCCCACCTACCTGCTCATAAGGAATCCTACTTCCCATACACATTTTCTGCTGCAGCTGACAGTACCCTATACTCATCTGACGAGTAATCTTTGTCTCTTTCCAGTTCATTTCACGGGCGTCCAGTATATCTAGATGTAATCTTAGCATTTCCCTTTTCACATTTTCTAGTTTTCCTACCACAATGAAACCTGTAACATTCCACGCACTGACTCGTAGAACGTTACCCCTCCGTTGATAATTCAGACTATCTCTCATGGACACCTCCGCTTTGTCAGTCCCCTCTCGTAGATTCCGAAGGGCGCACTAAGCCGATTTCTTATGCCAATAGAGAGATCATGACGTCTATTAATTACAGGCCGTATGTCCTATGGACACTCGTTTTGTAGCAATGGTTTCCATTGCCTTCGGCATCCTCATGCAGCTCATCATTGCTGATTCTTCCATCATTTGGGGTCAGTTCCCCAATCGAAGGGCAATAGAATGTCCTGAACCTCGGTTCGCTCTTTTGCGCTCTTTGACAAGGGCGATGGCAGAACGAGGGTGACTTGCTTTGCCAGAAGTCTTTGGCCGCAATTGCTAACGATTTTTATCCTACACCCAAAAATCTGGAGCATTTTCTGTTTAAGGACACGTGTTCTTGTACTACAACAATTTCAGTAATCACTCCATTTGTTTTATATAACTGAATATAGCGCCTTGGCTCAGAATTTAAGAAGTTTTCACTGACTATAAACCACTAAATAATTCTTTGACAAATAAATTGAACCATCTCTTCTGTGACTCTCTCTCTAACTGGATATATTATAAAACTAGCATAGTCTGCAAAAAGTATTAATTGCACTTGTTGAGATTAAGGTCATTCACTCATATGAGGAATAGAAGTGGACCCAAAATGGAACCCTGAAGCCGTCAGGTCCATAAATGTCGATTTGTTCTAAGTGTGTAACATGTTCTACACAATCAACTGCGTAGTATACTGCCGCCTTTCAGAGCCGTGTGTTGATAGATGGTTGATTAGGAAAGTGATTTTTTTTACAGGCCCATTAGTTTGGATTGAGGCGGCAATCTTAGTATTGGTGAAAATTAATCATCTTGACAGATACAGAGAATGTAAAAATCGTTATTTGAAATACAGAGCTTTTACTTCAGTCATGTGCAGTGGCATGTCAGTGTGTAATTATTCCCTTTTATTACGTTAAAGTCAGTCAATTCAACGTATCAAAAGTTTTACAAGATCTATTTCTAGAAGCTCCTAAATTCATGCACGTCCTCTAGAGTCATTGGGAAGACAATTTTTTCTTTTCTTTTTCCATATTTGTCTATACTCGTGTTTTATTTTTTGTATTCCATTAAAGCTCTTTGAATGCTGACGATTTCCTCTAATTTTACTGCTAATTTATAGAATTAACAGTTTTCTTCTTTGCAGAACGTATCAACTTCTTAATTTGCTCAAGATTCATAGGAGTAGTTTCAGCAACACAATATACACTATAAGCTACGCATGTAGCAGGCATCATATTTGCTGACACAAATTCGAAAGCCTTATCGCCTTCAGTACAGTTTATGCAGGTGTGCGTCCACATTTTAGAACTGCTTGAAGGCGACTTGGCAACCAAGAAGCTCCAGAGCGACTTTCTCGACAACTTCTGATCGACGAAATCCAGTCACACTGGCTTGCTTGAGCTAGTTTGTTTCGTCATCTATCGCGAAGCGTTATATAGTGCAGAAAACTTTTAAAAACGTATTGGATGGTGGCAATTACACAGGTGCAAAAGGTATAATGAAGGGTTTAGGATCTTTTACACGCTATAAAAAAATCAGGAAAGAAATAATATTCTGTAACATCAGAAACTCAATTCCAAAATAAGTTTTCCCGTTTTTTTATTAATGTAATGTGAGCACAAAGATACGGATACAGTGAAAAAGAGGCAGAAAAACGCGCACACAGATATAGTATTAAAGTATTATATAAACTCTAGCAGCACCCCAAAATGGTAATAAATACTCGTAAAGCATTTCGAAAAACGTAATTCTTAAAGTAACTTTACTTTTTAATTCCCTGTATCATGATTTATGAAAGTTGCGTTAAGCTATTCCTCAAAACTTCTCAGAACACAAGTAAGTAACGTAATTGCGTAGGTTTCCGCGGCCAGAATCACTTACCGTATAGGTATTCTGAATATTGTACCGTGTCTTAATGTAAAAAATTACACTGATCACCTAGAACATCATGATCCCTGACGTACTGTCGACATAAACCCTCCCACGCGATAGCAGCTTCACCCGGTGAGGGGTGACTGCTAGACAGACGCAAACGCGGTGCATGTAGTGTCAATGAGAGTTCTGTGCGAGTGCAGAATGGCGGAGGCACGCGACCTATCTGAGTTTGACCGACGGCTGATTGTGACAGCGGAAACTGCACGACTTGTCAGGTGTTCGATGAGTGTAACACGTAGCGAAACCACGGCGAAACAACTTCCAGACGTCGTGAGGTTGGTGGCCACCAATCATCACAGATGTCGGACGTTGTGGGCTGGTAACTCGGGTAAAAGGACAGGCAGCGAACTGTGGTGGAATTAAGATCAGACGTTAACCTGCTGGGCAGCGTACAAATGTGTCTGGACACGCAGTGCAACAACACTCCTAAAGCCGTCGGCACAGGGACCGTGATGTCGAACGTCGACGTTGAGCGTGCTAAGTTCAACGTGCTGGCGAACGCTCAGAAACGATGCGACTTGGGCCTACGGTACGACGGCCCTAACGTGGTACACGCGATCCAACGCACTCCGGCGGCAGTAGCGGGAAGTTAATAGTTCGTAAATCACACTGTTTACTAAACGAGGGCGAGTAAAATTCCCACGTTAGCTGTATTAAAACGTACATTTCCTCCATTGTCTACGAAAAGGAAAGCGCCATGTCCAATCAATAAAGACCCAAGCTTATAAAAGTTTCATTACAAACAGTGCGATACAAATTTGCAGTACCACTTCACATAATATAAACATTATTTCATCATTACCACATTTTAGTAAAACTCCAAGGTCAGTCTTACTTGATCGCTGTTCCTACCCAGTAGCAGAATCTTTGCAACACGTGAATTACGAAGCGTAAAAGAAAAAGCAGCAAAATAGCTTTACACAAGTAGCGCAAGGTGTACTGTAGATCAGGCCAATCGAACACCCAAAGAAAGGTGAACTTATATTTACATAACATCAAAAATTCTAGTATATACTTATATTACACTAATAATAAAGTAACAGAACTTAATAAAAACGCAAGTGTTAGGAAAAAAAATTACGTACTAGAGAGTCGCGAACCACTGCCCAAACAAAAAACTTTCACTTTTCAGTGACGCTATTCACCACGCTAAACCAACAATCAGACGTCAGTTGCCATTCCTAGGATGTTACAGTTTTAGCACTTGCTGAAAGCTTTAATGGTAACTATGTTACTGACTGAAATTTAATTATAACAAATTGCACCAAGAACACTGCGTATTTGGTGCATCCTCAGTGTATTCCTGCCTTCAAATAGCATCCTCTCATAATACACAAGTTACAATAATTCTTTTCCCACGAATACGATGTTTCTCATCATTTTATTGCAACGGATAACACAGTTAACAACGGGTTTTCCAGTGATTCTGAATTTGCTGGTGCTCAGAAACGGCATATATACGTGCAGGTTTGAAATGAATGCCAATATGGCGCCTCACAACTTTGTGCTGAAGGAAGATGGCGTGAATATGACGTAGGTGGCGTTGTGCCATCTCATTGGTCAACGCTCAGATGCACGCTCAGAATATCTGACATGCTGGATGTTGCTCTGCAAGTTGGGAAAGACTCCCGAGCGTGCTATTCCACGCTATGACGTCAGAAACATGGCACGCTCAACGCTCAACGTTCGGATGCACGGTCCGTGTGCCGACGGCTTAACGATGGGCCTTCGCAGCCGACGACTCGTGCATGTGCCAATGTTAGCACTGCAGTTAGGAGTAATCCAGGCTCTTGGGGACGCAACAGGCAATGACAGTGATCCATTGTGAGACGTATCTGTTGATCGTTTTAAACGTGAAGAAAAACTAGACAAACTGATTGATGATCAGAACATTGTTGAGACACAAATTTTAAACTAGTATTGGGCTCTTGGAGATCTAGAGAAAAGAGTAAGCTGTGTGGTCTACCTCACTAACTCGAAAGCACCTGCAATACCACCAAAAAGGACCCAGGAACCCGACAAAGAAAAATGGCGTATGGTTATTCATTCGATTCATTTCCGAGTAAAACGAGAACGATTCCGTATTTGCAGAAGATGTCTCATGAAAACCTTTTATTATTTCCAAATGTTCGTTATACTTGCAATTACCAATCGACAGGCTAATGTGTCCGGAAACTTTTAATTGATGAGAACAGTGGAAAAACACTACCCGATAAGAAACTCCCTCCTGAGAAACTAAAAGAATTAAGAGATCACATTTCATTACTTATTCATTGTAAATCGCACCACACACGTAGAGAAAGTAATAGAGTTTATCTACCATCTTATATGAATTTCCGAACTATGTACAAGCTGTACTGTGATGTAAAGACTACACCAGTTTGCAGAGGAATACACCGGGTGATCAAAAAGTCATTCTAAATTTGAAAACTTAATAAACCACAGAATAATGCAGATAGAGAGGTAACAATTGACACACATGCTTGGAATGACGTGGGGTTTTATTAGAACAAAAAAAAAGTATTGCTAGACGCGTGAAAGATCTCTTGCGCACGTCGTTTGGTGATGATCGTGTGCTCAGCCGCCACTTTCGTCATGCTTGGCCTCCCAGGACCCCAGACCTCAGTACGTGCGATTATTGGCTTTGGGGTCACCTGAAGTCGCAAGTGTATCGTGATCGACCGACATCTCTAGGGACGCTGAAAGACAACATCCGACGCCAATGCCTCACCATAACTCCGGACATGCTTTACAGTGCTGTTCACAACATTACTCCTCGACTACAGCTATTGTTGAGGAATGATGGTGGACATATTGAGCATTTCCTGTAAAGAACATCATCTTTGCTTTGTCTTACTTTGTTATGCTAATTATTACTATTCTGATCAGATGATGCGCCATTTGTCACACATTTCTTGAACGTCTGTATTTTTTTGGTTGTAATAAAACCCCATGTCATTCCAACATGTGTGTCAATTTGTACCTCTCTATCTACATTATTCCGTGATTTATTCAGTTTTCAAATTTAGTGTGCCAATTTGTACCTCTCTATCTACATTATTCCGTGATTTATTCAGTTATCAAATTTATACTGACTTTTTGATCACCCGGTACAAGATAGAATTCGATATGACGAACCTCACTTTCAAAGAGCCTAAAGCGGATAAGTGTCACAAATGTGATGTTCTACATGCTAGAGAGAAATTTCCATCAATGAAAGACGGTTTTATGGAAGAAACTGACGCCGAATTTAGTGCTCATCATACTGAGGCAAAGACAAGAAACGCTCTAGCTCAGATAGTTCGATGCTATCTTACACTTTCAACTACCAACAGTGTTTGCCGATCCCGTTTTTGAATACTTCAGTTGCTTTTTATGAACGGCCACTGTGGACATAAAATTTGACCATGCATGAAACCAGTACGGGTATCGTAATTTGCTACGTGTGGTATGGATCAGAGCGTACTATTAGTGTGAATCAGATTGTAGTGTGTGTTTTCAACGAACTGATGTCAATTGCTTCAGAAGTGAAACAGGTGACATTATACTACGACACCTGCGGAGGACAGGATAAAATCTGTCAGGTGGGTGCAGTGTTCATGTTCGCCGCGCAGGAGAATCCAAATCTGTGTATAGTTGATCATAAATTCAGGGATAGAGGCCACATTACATAGAATGTGACATCCATCATGGGCTGATAGAAAAACAAACGAATAAGTTGCAAGTACCAGTGGTTCATCCGCATGACTGGTATCATGTGGTGCTCTCAGTTGTCAAGAAAATGAAATTTGCAGTTGCAGAACTGACAGATACTGTCTTCTTGGAGTTTGCTGGTGATCTGAAAGATACAGTACAATTTCGAAAGTAAGATACACAAGGAAATCAATTTAAGTGGCAGGATGTTTAACGACTTCATTTTACGAAAGCGTATCGTACAGTGTTTTTCAAAGAGAGTCTCAACGAAGCTGAACCGCTTCAGTCAATAAGCTTCATTTGTAGAGGTGCTTGACCGCAGCTTATTATTTATTTTTATTTTTCTTATTTTCATTCCTTAATTTTTCAAAACTTACTTTTTAAAATATGACTGTTTGTTATACGTTCACATGTAATGGATGACAACGCATGTTACATCGTAAATTTTACTTTGCACGGAAATGACACTATATATTTTCTAAAAATAATATCCTTTTGAATCTGCGATTTATAATGATACTTGCGTTGTTTTAAAACAGTTGTAGTCATATAAAAGAGAAGACCCAATTGTAGTATGGCACATGTATCGAATTTCATCGATTTTCGGACACCACTATATAAACAACTGTATACTTACTTATCTGTGAAAATATTACACTAGCTAAGTAACACCGTGGTGTCAAGTGACTAATGTATGTTTCGACATCTGCATAACGTGTTGTATGTTTCAGATGTATGATATTTTATTTGTAAAGTACTAATGTTCTCTTCTATTTCTATTACAGTTTGACGCAACATCACTATGTGACTTTCAGTGTTGTAACATGCATATGCATGTACACTGAATAATGTTACAAGGTACGTTCTAACATTTAAGTAGTGCAGACAATTGTTCTACGAAATCGTGTATGTTTGAGCCAACCTGGATATTTTTTTTTTTTATTTTTTTTATTTACATCTGACCATGACAGCGTAGATTTGTCGAAACTGGTCACAGTAATAAATAGAACTGTTAGCGACTTTCAAGCGTAATACAATAAAGGGGATTTTTGCGTATTAACAGTACGTTACAGCTACAGTCTGGAACCGCCTAACCGCTACGGTCGCAGGTTCGAATCCTGCCTCGGGCATGGATGTGTGTGATGTGCTTAGGTTAGTTAGGTTTAAGTAGTTCTAAGTTCTACGGGACTGATGACCTCAGCTATTGAGTCCCATAGTGCTCATAGCCATTTGAGCCAGTACGTTACAGCTGTTTACGTTGAGAGTTAGTCGACACTCCCCGCATGCACCAACTGTCGTTCCTCTCCTAATCTTCCTGCATTTCGGGAAAGTTTCCTGAAGTTACGACGTCACGGTATGCAGCAACAACATCCACAGTGATAAGTAATCGATCTATAATACTCCATGGAGGTACACCTGAAGTTTTTACTTCTGAAGAAATCTTTCCAATGAGAATGACATGCTATTTTCCATTTGCTAGAAATTCTTCAGTCCATTCACACAGTTGGTTTGACATCCCATACGCTCGTATTTTGTCCTTAGATGACAGTGTGGAACTGAATCGACTGCCTTACAGATTTCAAGGAACACAACGTCTACCTGGGCGCCGGTATCTACCCCATGCTTGGGTTTCGTGGAGTAACAAACCGAGCTGAGTTTCATTCGATAATTGTCTTCGAAATCCTTGTTGATTTCTAAAGAGCACATTTTTGATCTCCAGATATGTCATAATATACGAGCATAAAGCAAGTTCAAAAATTCTACAACTTATCGACGTGAAAGTTACAGACCTATTGTTTTGTGAGTCTGTTCGACAAACCTTCTAGAGAACGGGAATGACCTGTGCTTTTCTCCGATAATTTTTAGAAACACTTCGCTCTTGCGAAGACCTACGGTACACTTCTACTAAGATGGGCAATTTCCTTTGCATACTCTGCACATACTTTATTGGTATCCCGTCAGCTCCAGTGACCTTGCCCCTGTGTTGAGCGACTGCAGCAGCTTTTCGGTCCCATTGTTACTTATTTAGAAATCAACAGTTTTGCCATATTTAGTACTTTCCTGTGCCATTGTTACTTATTTCGAAACCAGCAATTTTGCCATATTTTGTACTTTAGTCTTTTCTGTGTCGTCCTCCTTCTCAGTGCCAATATGGTCACAGTCTGCACAAATGGCTTCGATCCGTTTACTGATTTAACATGAGACCAGAACCTCTTATGATCTTCTATCAAGCCGGTAAACAGAATTTTACTTTCGAAATGTTGAACACCACACAAATGGCTTTCCTTACGCTAATACTGCCTTCTCTTGGTGTTTGTTTGCCTGTGAGGCTTTGGCTACGTTTAAAATTTCAGTAAAGCTATTCCCGTAGCAGCTTGCTAACATGGCAGCGAAACTATAGCAGTTCCAATCAAATGGTTCAAATGGCTCCGAGCACTATGGGACTTAACATCTGGGGTCATCAGTCCCCTAGAACTTAGAACTACTTAAACCTAACTAACCTAAGGACACTACACACATCCATGCCCGAGGCAGGATTCGAACCTGCGACCGTAGCGGTCACGCGGTTCCAGACTGTAGCGCCTAGAACCGCACGCCCACTCCGGCCGGCGCAGTTCCATTCCATCCCTCACAACTTTACTGGGCACATACCCGTCCAAAGCGTACTGTACAGTCCTCTTTAACTCTGTCCACTTATAATGAACAATGTTAGTTCTGCAAATGAACTTTTCCTTTTCACGGTTCATTTAACTGACATCTTTTTGTCGTCACTGTAGCGAAGCAAAAGGATCTCCCTACCTTTCTTTGTATTACTATTTATTGTGGTATTCAGTGATGCTGTAACAGCCTTATGATCACTGTTTTCCTGCTCTACGCTAGCTGCGTCGACAGGTTCTGATCTATTTATCATCAGCAGCTCGAGCCGGCTCTCTCAATAACTGCTGAAGGTAATTTTTGAACAACGTGTCTGAAACAATTTCACTGGATTCCCTGTCCCTACCACCCATAATAATTATTCGAGTCTCCCAGTCCACAGTCGGTAAGTTGAAGTCTCCACGTAGTACTATAACAAGACCTGGAAATTTACTTGAAATATTGTCCAAGTTTCCTGTCAAATATTCGTTCTGAGGCAAAGGATCTATAAAAGCAACCGATGACCATGTTTGATCCACATTTAATACGTTTCTTCATCCAAATTACTTCGCATTCGGGATCTGTACTAATCTCACTAGACATCATCGTACTTTTTATGGCTTTCAACACGCCTCTACCTCCAGCGTCCAAAATATCTTTATGATATACATTCAAACTGGAATTTAGAATTTCAGCGGTATTACCATCTAGTTTGAGCCAGTTTTCGATCTCTAATACTACACTGTTGGAAATGGAAAAAAGAACACATTGACACCGGTGTGTCAGACCCACCATACTTGCTCCGGACACTGCGAGAGGGCTGTACAAGCAATGATCACACGCACGGCACAGCGGACACACCAGGATCCGCGGTGTTGGCCGTCGAATGGCGCTAGCTGCGCAGCATTTGTGCACCGCCGCCGTCAGTGTCAGCCAGTTTGCCGTGGCATACGGAGCTCCATCGCAGTCTTTAACACTGGTAGCATGCCGCGACAGCGTGGACGTGAACCGTATGTGCAGTTGACGGACTTTGAGCGAGGGCATATAGTGGGCATGCGGGAGGCCGGGTGGACGTACCGCCGAATTGCTCAACACGTGGGGCGTGAGGTCTCCACAGTACATCGATGTTGTCGCCAGTGGTCGGCGGAAGGTGCACGTGCCCGTCGACCTGGGACCGGACCGCAGCGACGCTCGGATGCACGCCAAGAGCGTAGGATCCTACGTAGTGCCGTAGGGGACCGCACCGCCACTTCCCAGCAAATTAGGGACACTGTTGCTCCTGGGGTATCGGCGAGGACCATTCGCAACCGTCTCCATGAAGCTGGGCTACGGTCACGCACACCGTTAGGCCGTCTTCCCCTCACGCCCCAACATCGTGCAGCCCGCCTCCAGTGGTGTCGCGACAGGCGTGAATGGAGGGACGAATGGAGACGTGTCGTCTTCAGCGATGAGAGTCGCTTCTGCCTTGGTGCCAATGATGGTCGTATGCGTGTTTGGCGCCGTGCAGGTGAGCGCCACAATCAGGACTGCATACGACCGAGGCACACAGGGCCAACACCCGGCATCATGGTGTGGGGAGCGATCTCCTACACTGGCCGTACACCACTGGTGATCGTCGAGGGGACACTGAATAGTGCACGGTACATCCAAACCGTCATCGAACCCATCGTTCTACCATTCCTAGACCGGAAAGGGAACTTGCTGTTCCAACAGGGCAATGCACGTCCGCATGTATCCCGTGCCACCCAACGTGCTCTAGAAGGTGTAAGTCAACTACCCTGGCCAGCAAGATCTCCGGATCTGTCCCCCATTGAGCATGTTTGCGACTGGATGAAGCGTCGTCTCACGCGGTCTGCACGTCCAGCACGAACGCTGGTCCAACTGAGGCGCCAGGTGGAAATGGCATGGCAAGCCGTTCCACAGGACTACATCCAGCATCTCTACGATCGTCTCCATGGGAGAATAGCAGCCTGCATGTCTGCGAAAGGTGGATATACACTGTACTAGTGCCGACATTGTGCATGCTCTGTTGCCTGTGTCTATGTGCCAGTGGTTCTGTCAGTGTGATCATGTGGTGTATCTGACCCCAGGAATGTGTCAATAAAGTTTCCCCTTCCTGGGACAATGAATTCACGGTGTTCTTATTTTAATTTCCAGGAGTGTATGTGGGCATTTTTACCGCTTATAGGGAGACTAGTTTGGGGACTTTTTTTTGTAGACACAAGTTAGAATATGATGCACGATCTGGGAATAACTTACATGGTACTAGACGAATTGGAAATCATCCAAGAAATAATCGAGGAAATTGAATTAAGTGCTGCTATGAGACGAAAACTTTAGCACAGGAGCGGAAATTGTGGCGGCTGCTTCAAACCAATCTGAAAACTGATGACCGAAAACAACAATGTTCTCGTTATGATGCACCGGTTGTCCACCAGATTATTTTTTATTTTTTTATTTTCATGGCTTGAGTGGTTTTTGGAGCAACAGTGCCTTGTGTCAGACCATTCAAGAGGATTCAGCCAGATATACCAAACTAATTCGAATATAGCTGCAATGGAAGCTTTCATCCTAAAATGAATTTCAGTAGGTTTCCCATCTGGATTGCATAGCAGACAGCCATTTTTCCCGCACTGTACGTGAATGGAACACACAAGGGGATAAATAATTATAGTAGTACCAAAGATATACAACGCCGCACACTGTAAGTGGCTTGGGGAGCATATATGTAGATGAAGAATAGCATAACGCTATTCGTTTCTGGTGCTGGTTGCTCATAGGACGGTCATTTTTACTATTTTCATGGGGCAGTGCTTGTGTATCGAAGTTAACACAAAGTGAGCATCTTATACCCAATTAGATGAACGCCTAGCAACGTAGATCTTACTTCTACACTTCTCCGATATTTTATTAAGCGTTTACTGCTTCTATTTGATTTTGCTATGTAACTACCAATCGAACAAGTCCTATCATTAACTACAAATGCAACTGTGTGAGTCGTACAGAGAGGGAAATACAAATCTGTTTACGATAGTTATCGAAAATTTCATCTTAGATGCGAAAGGACAAATTTTAAAATATGTATTTCTTTTTCATACGAAGAGCGAAATATTCACTTTATTAACTCTCGACAACAAGAGAAATTACAAATAACGCTTCAAAGAGCGCTGTGGCAGACGGTGAACTGTTAGTCTACTAATGGAAGAAAACAATGCTCGCGTCTACAGGCAGACTGTGCTAACACAAGGCGGCTGGCAGCGGCTAGACGAATACTACACAAATTATTACTTCCGTTTTTCAGGGAGAAATTCTCTCTCTCGCTACACATTCAGCTTTGTTATTTAACAAAATTTGTATTCCCGTATCGCAGAGGCTATGATTAAACTTTACTTACGCGCTCTGTGTCGGGCTCCAAGCCACGAAAACTAAAGTTTCGCGTTGCTCCTACCGCCTGGAAATTTCTCATTTCAAGAACGAGATACCGACGCTATGGAGCGTACGCTAGCCGACAACCTATGACATAGTGCTAACCCCGCCAGAACAGTAAGGTAGAGATAAAAAAACAAAGCCTGTGTACTAACAAACTGTAGAAGGCGAGTGATGAAAGAAAGTATATTGACATATTTCTATTTACTTCTGATGTTTTGAGAGCGCCATCCATGCAGAGATCAGTTTTATTTTCACATTATATTCAAAAGATTATACATATTATTAAAAGGAACATTTTCCAGATCGAGAAACGCCACAATTAGAGTAAACCACCAACCTCTGAAAAGAAAAGAAATTTATAACTATCGTGGTATAAGCATCGACGGAAAGCAAAATTTTTGTGCGATGTAGAAATCCTCTAACAGAAACGCATCAGATTCTGTAATATGAACACTTGGTGGAAGAAATTTCCAGCTGCCACTAAGTGTAATAAGAATATATCTCAGACCAGTCCTAATCGTGTGGTAGGGACAGGTCGAGCGCTTGCGCTCATGGAGCTAGGAAAGTAAGGAGTGTACTCCTGCGCTTGATATGTGTGCACAGAACAACACCGACTGAAGCATTACTGGTGATACTAGGCAAGCCACCTCTGCATCCAGCCGTAAGAAACAGAGGTGAACAATACTGGCTCAGAAAAGACAAATTTGGTAACGTAAAGGAAATACTGAGCAGGAAAGCGGTTTCGAATAGGGAAAGAAAGGCAAACACAGACAGAGAACGAAAACTGGGACAGGGCACAACTATTGGGGAGAATCTACCAGTTCCTTCCTAACACAAAAGAAAGATTCTGATTGTCAGAGTTCCTTTTACCAAGGGAACTGTAATCTGTTCGGATATCACCCATCTTTTAACAGATATCCTGTCATCGTGTCCCTTCCCCTTGTAAGTGTTTTCCAACTATTCCTTTCCTCACCGATCCCTCGCAGAACCTCCTCATTTCTCACCTTATCAGTCAACCTAATTTTTAACATTCGTCTGTAGCACAACATCTCAGATGCTTCAATTCTCTTCTGTTCCGATTTTCCCGAAGTCCATGTTTCACTACAAAACAATGCTGTGCTGCAAACGTACATTGTCAGAATTTTTTTCCTGACCTTAAGGCCTATGTTTGATACTAGTAGACTTCACTTAGCCAAGGATTCCCCTTTTACCAGTGCTAGTTTCCTTTTGATGACCTCCTTGCTCCGTCCCTCATTGGTTATTTTGCTGCCTAGTTATTGGAATATCTTCACTTACTTTGTGACCATCAATCCTGATGTTTAGTATCTTGCTGTTTTCATTTCTGCTACTTCTCATTACTTTCGTCTTTCTTCGACTTCACTGAAGATAGCAATGTCATCAGCAAGGTTATCATCGGTATCCTTTCACCATGAATTTTAATTTAACTCTTGAACCTTTTTTCTTATTTCTTTAATTGTTTCTTTTGTGTACAGGCTGAACAGTACAGGCGACCGACTACATCCCTGTCTTGCAACCTTTTTAATCCTAGAACTTCGCTCTTGGTCGTCATCCTATTATTCCCTCTTGCTGTTGTATATATCGTATATTTCCCATCTCTCCCTGTAGCTTATCCCCATTTTTGTCGGAATTTCGAACATACATCTTACACTATTTTACGTCGTCGAACGTTTTTTCCATGTTGGCAAATCCATAAACGTGTCTTGATTTTTCTTTAGTCTTCCTTCCATTATCAGCCGTAACGTCAGAGTTGCCTCTCTGGTGCCTTCCCCTTTCTTAAAATCAAACTGATTGTCATCTAACTGATCGTCATTTTTCTTTTCCTTTTCTCTCTGTACTATTCTTGTAAGAAACTTGGATACATGACTGTACATTGACTGTACGGATTCTCGCACTTGTCAGCTCTTGCAGTCTTTTGAACTGTTTGAGTGATATTTTCCCGCAAGTTGGTGGTACGTTACCAGACGTAGATTCTACACACCAACGTGAATAGTCGTTTTGTTGCCACTTTCCCCAATGATTTTAGGATAGAATGTTATGTATCTCTTTTGCCTTATCTGATCTTACGTCCTCCGAAGCTCGCCTATCTCCTTTAAATCGACTCCAGTTTCTTCTTCTTTCACATCAGACAAATCTGGCCCTTCACAGAGGACTAAAATGTACTCTTTTCACCTATCCGCTCTTCTCTCTGCATTTAACTGTGGAATTCCCATTGAATTTCTAATATTACCACCCTTGCCTTTAATTTTATCTAAAGTTGTTTTGACTTTCCAAATATGCCGAGTCAGTCCTACCGATAACCATTGCTTTTTCGATTTCCGCACATTTTTCATATAACCATTTTGGCTTAGCTTTCCTGTTCTTACTATTTATTCCATTCCCCAGAGCCTGTATTTCCGTATTCCTGAATATCCCTGGATATTTCTGTACTTTTCTTCTTTCATCGATCAACTAAAGTATTTCTTCTGTTACTTATGGTTTCTTCGCAGTTACCTTCTTTGTACCTATGTTTTTCTTTCCAACTTCTGTGATTACCCTTTTTAGGGATGTCCGTTCCTTGTCAACTCTACTGTCTACTGAAGTATTCCTTATTGGTGTATCTACAGCCTTAGAAGACGTAAAGCGTATTTCGTCATTCCTTAATGTATCCCAGCTACTTACTGAAAATACGGCAACGCACCACAGACATTTGTGAATGTGGGGCGATCGGCACGCCGGACCAGCAGTGTATCACATTTTACGCTCACTCTGTAACTGAAATTACACTCTCGAAGCTGTGCTTCATCTTCATTCTTCCTCCGTCACCTTTTGCTAAGTATTGCAATGATTCCTACCACTTACAATTGATTGTTCACTTCAGTCTAAATTATCACTGAATTTTCATATAATATATCTTCCTTCAGCACTTACTACCTAAAAAACAAATTAAATTACAGTTGCCATCTTTACTTAATTCTTGCCACTGAACCCCCAGTTTCTTCATGACTGTACTCATTCACCCTTATACTAGCCTTTTACTAACGCTAATTTGTTACACAACATTGGACAATGCACATTTATTCCCTGCAGCGAGAAACATTGGCACGTTCTTTCTCTGCATGCATAATCTGAAAAAGGATATGGATCATGGACTATACTATCAATCTGGCCAATTAACAATATTAAACAACACAGAATTGTACATCTCATGGCATAAATAACTCGTTTTTGAAAAAAGTGAGCAAAGCGCATTCTTTTCCTGTACTCTTCATTTATTAATCATCACCTAATGCTGTTGGAAGTAATTTGAACACCATAAGATCACAAAGTTTGTTATATCATTTCAAATGCAGGATTACAAAACTTTACCATTTTAAATTTTGTCTCTGTTCTGTCATATTCATCATTTCACATCCGAAGGGACAAACTTACTTATGAAACACACTTACTGTGCAAATATAAAGATTTATTGCACAAAAATTTATGGAAAACACTGCAGAATGTTGTAAAAATAGTTCAAATGGTTCTGAGCACTATGGGACTTAACATCTGAGGTCATCAGCCCCTAGAACTTAGAACTACTTAAACCAAACTAACTTAAGGACATCACACACATCCATGCCCGAGGCAGGATTCGAACCTGCGACCGTAGCAGTCGCACGGTTCCGGACTGAAGCGCTTAGAAGCGCTGGGCCACCGCGGCCGGCGCAGAATGTTGTAGTCAGCTATTCTGAATATGAATACTTTGCTCATTAGCAACCTTTACAATTATTTTAAAGGTAGTTCTATATATGAAGTAATTTAAATTTGGCACTGAATCCTCTGAAAATGTAGACAATTAGTTAACTACTAGAACAGAATTTGCATATTTTAAAAGTGATAGTTTAGAAATAATATTATACAGAATTTTGCAGATGAGAAAATTAAATACAAGCAAACAAAATGTTCCAGTACTTTATTCGTTAATGTTGACACTGTGACCCTAATGTTTTTGTAAACATGTGATATTAGGTGCTTTCTTTTAATGGATAAAATGTTTTGCTTTCCAAAGAAAGTTGAGTATCATTTCTTATTTCTTACTTAGCTATCCACCTTCTTTACTCACGCACTGTGAGTTTTCGCAGCCGACGTTTAGTTCTTTGGTGAAGTCTCTTTGCTCCTACGTAAGTTTTAAACTTGCGAACAGTTGTTCGTCTAGCATTTTGTCTTCTACCTTGGGATCGTCATCTGTCACTAAGGTGGTGTGCAGGGGGGTGGGGGGTGGGGGGTGTGGGGGGAGGGCAGTCTTGTGTGTTGAGTGCTGAGTTATGTTACAAAATCTGACCGCTTACATAAGGTCACCGCTGTGAAAGTGATAACAGTCAATGAAGCTCCATTTTTTAAATGTCAAAATTTGACACTTGTTCCATTATCTCAACGCTCGTCCTACCAGACAACAAAACAGTAGACAAACAATTGCGAGGAGGACCAGCGTGGTAATATCAGAAATAAGGTACCAGCAGTGAAGTTCGCTGGTGACGGACACAAAAGATTCAAATTGGGCCGGCCTGCAGCACCCTCCCCCTTCGAATATCAGAGATGGATTTCTTCCCCCCCCCCCCCCCTTCCGCCATCCCTCCTACCCTCTCCCCTTTGCGAGAGAGAAAGAGAGAGCGGTAGAGAAAGAGAGAGATAGAGAGAGAGAGAGAGAGAGAGAACAGAAATGGTGAGGAGGGGACACAGGTTTTTGATGTGAAGTTTTTAACGATCTTTGACCATCTGCCGAGCGCCTATTTCCTTACATGAGGATCAAAGCAGCTTACTCCGCGCACGGCCGTCTCTAATACAGGTGGCCATCGCCTGCCCTGTCAAAGTGTTGCTCAGCCCCGTAGTTCACCTTGATAGACATTGGTAAAAGTCGGTAGTTTTCGTGATTTCATCTACTGCCGACGATGGTAATCTAACATTTAAATTACGATTTTTTTTTTTATTTGGTTCCAGATATCACCTACATTTTTGTTTAAAAGTCTGTTGACTTCAGAGCAGCTACCGTTACTGACAATATCAGCACTCAAATAATTTATTATCAGCGCCGCAACACTCTTAATTTAACTTCGTTGCTGGAAATAGACACCGCATTCGAACATGAACGTCTCTGCACTGTGCCTTATTCCTATGAGAGTACCTAAACGGTACGTGACTCTTGCGCCGGAAGCTGTGCACAAGTGACAAATTAACTTCCGCCGCTCGTGTCGGCGGACATGTCAGAGTGTATACATTGTACCTGTGTCCTTCTGTTCATTTCGTAATCCGACGGTTCGACTGGGACGTACTGCGTACTGTCTTTATTCCGTTGTGTTTTTTCTGAAGTATCGAAAGGGTTCGGCACCTCCTGCCTGAGGTTAGACTCCTGCCTATGGCATGGGAGTGTGTGTTGTCCTTAGCGTAAGTTAGTTTAAGTTATTTTAAGTGGTGTGTAAGTCTAGGGACCAACGGCCTCAGCAGTTTGGTCTCGTAGGAATTAACACACATTTGAACATTCACACACATCGAATATGTTTCGGGATCCTTTGTCATTCTTACCGGAAGGTGAGAAAAATGTGCACAATTAAAGCATTTTACTAATTTTGTTAGCTGGCCCTTCTTTCTTTGAACAGTTGCTGCTTTGATGTTTCTATTCCTCATTGCACAGCACTAGTGCAAACAGCAACTAAAAGTGACTGTTTATTCCCGGCTGCGTTCCGCTTTTATTACAAAAAACGTTTTGAGTGGACACACTGAATAATGTCTTGTAGTATTCTACAACTGTTATAAGATTTGTGTACATATTAAACATGTGGCGAAATTTTAGTCCTGACGTGGCGTTAAGGTTATAGATGCGTTGTGTACATACAAATGAGGCACTGAAATGTTCGTGAGAATTATATTTACGATCAGAAATGTTGTTTGTTCATGTATGTTTCTCCGGAAGTGACTTAACAAGAAAAATATCGAAATAAAGGACAGCAGTTGGCAATGAAAGGATAGGAGGCATAGACAGAATTACAGAATCAGTGATATCACGGCTTTGAACTTAGCAGCTCGTCTTATGGAATACATGTGAAAATATGCGAATGGTTAGCATGATATGCAATATTTTAAGGGTTAATAATGCCAGTTCATTACAGGAGTATACCCTGCCTAACCTCTGTTAGGACTTATACAGATCAGTATTTTAAATATTCAGATATTTCGAGTGGTCGGCGCTAGTTCTTCACTCTGGGAAAGAACAGGTTGTGGGTGATTAGTGTCCATCAGTTTTAAATGTTCAAACAATTCGTGGTTACGTTTGAATATCAAGATAGAGGCTCTGTTCAAAGGCTACGGCTGCGAATTACGGCTTAAAACACATATTTTTGTGTTATTATTTTCTATATGTCAGGATTTGCGGTGTGTTACCCACTTTCGTTATCTATTTTTAAGAATGGAACCCAATCCAAGACCAGGTAGAGGGCATAAACAATAAAAATCACCAGCTGCTGGAAAATACTAATAACAGAGTATTTTAAAGAAAATAGCAGTAGTTCAAGAAGTTAAATTATGTTCTTGCTGATATTTTAGGTGAATGAAGGTTTCCTGAAGCACAAATTTTGTGTAATACAAAAGTGCTACAATGTGTAATATATTATCCAGATATTATGTTTATTCTCTCTCTAAAAATTAATCGTAATTATATTTTTCTGAAGCCATTTTACTCTGAAATTCTTGTAGATATTATGCACATTAGTGACCCTTCTTGAAGGTAAGTATATTGTTTGGTACAAGGGAAAACCAAGTTTATACTTTTTAAGAGAAAATTTTTATCTGGTATGTCATAAACAATTTGAAATGAAGAAATTTATAGATATGTGTATACCGTAATTAACTTCAACTTCTATGGGTAAGTTGGAATTTTACAGATTTACATACTACATCGTGATGTATGGTAGTTTAAAGAGAATTCTGTGTGAGAGTATAAAAATGCGTAAAATTTAGTACCACTACAAAATTTCAGATAGTAAAAAGAGTTAAGGAAACACCTCTGATCACCCAAAAAAAGTTTGATTCGTCCTACGGCCCAATATTTGTATGAGTTCATGTGCCCCTTCCGTGCAGACCAAAATCCTGCGCCGGACCATATCGTCTGTGATCATACCATCAGACAAGACGCCAGGACGAGAACGTCTTTGGTGATACAATTGTCTGTAACATAGTAATGAAAGAGAAACTTTGGTATAAACAGAACTCACTGACATCTAGAATATCAACTTACGAACTGCAAGCTTACATGGCTGACAGACAAGCAATAAGAGACCATAAATCACGACGACGACACGCACCACGGCAGAGTATCCAACTACAATAACATTCCGGAAGCATGGGGGAGATGAGCATCGGAGAAGGGAGAAAGGACTTTCTGAGAATCTAATAGCCATCTCCCAATCCACACATCTTCGATGGCAAGGCAACACAGCCCCTATGAATCCCGAGTTGTGCCTCAGTGCACTCTGGGATGACTATCCAGGCAAAAGAGAGACCCAGCTTGATGCTGACGGAGTATTGTAGAGTAGAGTAGGTCTGGAATTATAAATTACAAAATTTGTGACCCAGCAAAGTTGCATAGTAGATTAGAACTGTAGCATGTGACTTATGCATTCCGGATGAATATGCTAGATAACCGAAGGGTAGTATGTAGAATTTTCTAAATTACTTTTTTCAAGTATTTATTTTATTTAATATTTCTCCCTTTGAAATCCACAATCCTTAATTACACTAACGCATTTCTAATTGTGTTAAAACACTGTGTGCTATATTCATACCACTTCATGTGCTACATTTGGTCCCTTTTTGTTAGTCAACTATTATATTTCTCTCAAAGTCAGCGTTAGCGCTAGCTCTACCTCTAGCTCTATCTGTGTTGCTTCCTAGAGTGTAATGAATAACGATGTAGGGGCCACAGCCGATCAGGTAGTGCAACTGTAACTCGCGTTTAATAAACATGGCAAGGGCAGCTACTGATGCCCTATCTCCAAATTAGAGGACTGTAAGATAATAACGAATAAATTTATACTCATTATTTAGTGCCTTGCATACAGTACCTCGGCGGTAGCAATGCACGTGCCAGCCGGGAAACAATCCAAATGCCGGTCTTGGCTAGTGGCTAGCATGAGGCTTATTCTGAGGAAGCGGCAGAAAACTGGAGATTTCTGTGAACTCCGCGGTGCACCTATGCTAGACTACGGGCTGGCGTGCGTTTCCCGTGGCCCATGGCGGCTGACAGAAAGAGCGCAGGCTCCACGTCGAACCCAGGACCCTCCCAGAGTGCTTATTAGGCAATGACACCCGCTTGGCAGCTTAGTCCCTGCGGAGTTTGTACAAAATTCAGAAGCATCGAGGGTGGCTGATGGTTGACAGTGCCTCTGCCTGTTGTTTCGCACTGATCGATGCGCCTGGAACAGTAAGCTTACAACCGTGCTGACTGACGAGGGAGCTGAGTCTGTGGTAGCGCAAGGCAGACTACCATCACGTAGTCGGCTATGGAAACGACACTTTGTCGTTCAGCACGTTGCAACCCAATTAATCACTGAGGACTGAACGCCGTGAGGACATCTGCATGGCTCAGCTGCGGTATTACGTCAGTGAGTGGTCTGAATATCCCTTACTTGATGGCGAAGTCCTAAGTGAAACTCGTGCCACGACAATATTAATTACATTTATTGGCTGTAAGTTTTGGAGTCAAGTACGGCACTATCAATCTATACTAGTTAAAATCTTAGGTGCAACAGCTGCACACGTGTATTTAACTTTTCATTCTCTCTTACTTCATCAAAGTTTATGTTATACTGGACATTTTTCTCTGGAAAGTCTTACACTGAAGCTCTGCAATGGAGAATACTAGCATATCACTCTGTTTCTGAACTAAATTTGTCATTCTCTATGAAAGGCTGCCTACACTGTTTTCCAGGAAAGCAATTGGGAAGGTGGAGTAGTCAGCATAACACAATGGAAACCAGTGGTCCCTGTCATGGTCCTTTTGGCAGCTGATAGTGAGTGTGTGTGAGTAATGTGTGCAGTGATTGGTGTTGAGAAATATATGAACAGTGTAATAACAGACTTTTAGTTATCAAATAGTCACCTCATAGTGTATGCCGGGAGTGCTGTCGAGAAATGCATGACAACTCCACTACCTTATTCCATTATGAAGTAACTTCTTTACAAGACTGTACAAAGCAAACGGTATTGAACACTAAGCACAAAACAAAAGGGGTTTTAAACAGACTAGCCTCATAATAACGAGGACAATATTTTATTAGAGAATCCTTGACCAAAGACATTCATAATTAACTGCATGGCTCGCTTTCTATTTATGCACAGGAGTTCGCGTTTCGGCGAACTGCCATTATCGGGTTTGTCGTCAGTCAGAAAGGAGTAAACACAAGGTATATATATTTTCCCACGTATTACCGGAAATAAAATATTCATACTAATAGGTCGGGGCAAAATGCTCTGGTCACAGACAGAAAATGTAAAACCTAAAGCACGGCGGAAAAAATATTGTGTACCTTTTCAAAAACAGTACTTAAACGCACCGTGCATAAGTGCATACGGACGATTACGGGCTCGCTGGTGGAGAAGGTAAATTTTTCATCCGCCAACAGGTGGCGTCTGTGCCACGATAAAAGCCTACTTTACTGTACCAAAAGCATGGCAAAGTTAAAATTATGTAAAATGAAACTGGCATTAAACATGTATTTTTACTAACTTAAAGCGTTTATTAATGATTCTGTCACGTATTGCTGTGTTTATATTACGCGACCGGTTTCAAATCCTGTAGGTTCATTTCCTAGCCTGACCCACTGAGGCTGCCTTGACAATTCCTTGTCTTAATAATACACATTGAAGTCGCAAACACATGCTTTATAAATACTTGCAGAATGAATTCCACAATCCACACATGGCTCTTATCAAGTCAGAATCAATCTGGATGTCACCATAGACAACAGCTCTAGGAAATATTCAATGGCGCCAACGTCGCGCCTCACGTACTAGAACATCACGCTAGTGCCATCGAAATAATAGTTGTTCACGTTTTCCGTGACTCACCCTGTATATCCTCTTCACAATTAAATGAGTAACCTTACATTATAGGCACAGAATTAAATTTCGTATTCCAGTCGGAGAGATGCCTACGAATATCCTGCTACTCTGTCTATTGAGACACTTGAAAACTTCTTAAGTTATTCATGGCTCGTTGGGTCACGAGATTGAAAGAACTGCCTTCCGGATGACAGTTCAATAGAAATGCACAATGAATTGCTCTAACTGTGGTATTTCCTCCTACCCATTCAATAATCGCTGCATTATTTCGATTTTTTAACAATTTCAGCAGAATGTTTAATTGTGCCTCCCTTTTTAGCTCGTAATAACTCCTTGAACTGGGTTTAATATAAATGTAGTAGTACGTTGGAGACTACACATGATACTGTGACTGGTGTCCCAAAATAATTCCAAGGGAATGCATGAATTTTTAAGGGATTTTGACAATTCTACACTACTGACCATTAAAATTGCAACGTCGTGAAGGATAGCAAATAATGAAATATTACTTATTTTATACATATAATATAGTAGAAGTAATACTTGATTAAACTTGTAGGTGATTTGGAGTTATAGAGGATAGCAAATTTCGTATACAAATCTGCCTTCTTTGTCTCGAACCCATCCTGCCATCGAGTCGAAATAGGTTTGGGTGACAGATTCAGGGACGCCGGTTTATTCTGCTTCAGTCCTACACCAAGTCATCAATTGCAGTAGCTAGCGAGCGGTTGTACATCGGTCTTTTGCCAACACATGACCAGATATATGGGATTGAGGACGCCAACACGTAGCTCGAAACTGCCCAGATAACGTCTTGAGCTGTCTCGTATGAAAGGTGGCGTCATGGAAACTTTACACAAGGGGCACATTATATGTAGAAAGCCTGCTAAAAGATTTTCCAACTATGCTAACCAGAGTTGCAGTGTGAATCTTCAACTGCTCCCGATGTAATTTATGACGAAATAGTTCAAGAGGTCAGATGTCAGTGTACAACGGGATCAGCATATCGGGAATCTACCACATTACTATCGTTAAGTGCGCTGACGAACTGTTCATCGTCTGTTTATCGGAGAGTTGTTTTGTCATTCAATCACATCAGGTGCTCGGGTGTATGGTTACGCATGCAGTCGGGTGAAGGTCATTCTCCTCTGAGCCTCCACACATGATTACGTCCATTCAAATGCTATACACAGCTCTGGGACTCCTCTGGAAACGTGATACGGTGCCACTTCTGCGACCATTCGGGTCCTTGGATACATCTCCGTAGACGATCCTGTCATGACGCTCTCTCCGTTGGCAAAAAATTCCTGACTAGTCCCCATTTGCCGTGCGGGATTAGCCGAGAGGTCTAGGGCGCTCCAGTCGTGGACTGTGCGGCTGGTCCCGGCGGAGGTTCGAGTCCTCCCTCGGGCATGGGTGTGTATGTTTGTCCTTAGGGTAATTTAGGTTAAGTAGTGTGTAAGCTTAGGGACTGATGACCTTAGCAGTTAAGTCCCATAAGATTTCACACACATTTGAATATTTTTAGTCCCCATTTGGAAATTGGAAATTTGTGGTAAGTTCTATGGGACCAAACTACTGAGGTCATCGGTCCCTAGGCTTACACACTACTTAATCTAACTTAAAGAAACTTACGCTAAGGACAACACACATACCCATTCCCAAGGGCGTACTCGAACCTTTGACAGAGGGAGCCGCGCGAACCGTGGCAAGGGGCCTAAAACCGCACGGCTACCCCGCGCACTATTTCCAATTCGGATCTCCGTGAGGGCCCTGCCAAGCGGACGATGACCATGACAAAAGGACTGAATAACCAACGGAATGTTGACGCTCTGCTCTAGGAGCGTAGAATATCAAGAGTTTGAACGTGGCAGGGAAGCTAGAAAATCTGAAAAGGAAAATGCTAAGGTTCAATCTAGATGACGTTAGGTCAGTGAGTTGAAATGGAAAAGGATTCCTGGTCACATAAATATAGGGTGACATCAAGAGCAGCAGAAAATGGTATAACGGGAGTAGGATTCATGATGAATAGGAAGGTAGGACCACAATAGTCGCAAGCAGAAGATGAAGAGGTAGAAAAGGTAAAGTATATGAGGACATTAAACGGGAAATTAAATAGTTAAAGGAGATCAAAATGCAATAGTGATAGGGGCTCTAATGCGGTTGTAGGGAAATGAGTACAAGAAACCGTTACTGGAGGTTACAGGCTTGGCAGTAGGAACGAGAGAGGAGAAAGATTGAGTTTCGCAATAGATATTAGCCAGTAATAACGAATACCCTGTGCAAGAATCACAAGCGAAGGAGGTATACCTCTAAAAGACCGAAAGACACGGGAAAATTCTAATTAGATTACGTCATGGTCAGACAGATAATCCGATATTGCGTTCTAGTACGTACAAAGGAACACACATTGTCACAATTTAGTAATTATGAAAATTAGGCTAAAATTTAAGAGACTAGTCAGGAAGAATCAGAGAAGAAGAGGGATATGGGAATACTAAGGAATGAAGAGACACGCTTCACGTTCTCTGAGGCTATTGAGAGTGCGATAATAGATACCTCAGAAGGCAGTTCATTTCAAGAGCACTCTAGAAAGGACAATCTCAGAAGTTGAAAAGAGAAACATAGACACAGGAAATGTAGCTGCAAGAAAACGGTGAATAACACAGAAATACTTCACCTGATCGACGAAGGAAGGAAGGTATACACAATAGGTTGCTCGGTTCATACACTAAAGAGGTGTTTATATACATGTTATAAGACCATGAAAACATAAAACTAAATCAAAAGTCCTATACTCTGCCGTAGCTGCACTTATTTACATCGATTAGAGTCTCGCACAACCAATTCCGCAACTGTTAAGTTTCTTCTTCTGGTTTATATAATTGCTATACCCTACAACATAGGTAGTTGACCCGGAAGACCGCAGAGTAACAGTTGGAGTGGACAGGCAAATTTCTCAGCCTTCCTCAACTGACAAAAACCATCATCAATGTTAAATGTCCGGTCTTTGTTAAAATCACGAAGTGTCATAAAAAAAGGGTTGAAACGGCTCTGAGCACTGTGGGACTTAACATCTGAGGTCAGCTGTCCCCTAGAACTTAGAACTACTTAAAACTAACAAACCTAAGGACATCACACACATCCATGCCCGAGGCAGGATTCGAACCTGCGACCGTAGCGGTCGCGCGGGTCCAGACTGAAGCGCCTAGAACCGCTCGGCCAAAACGGCCAGCCGAACTGTCATCACTTTATCGATTAAAGTATATTCCCGTGGACTTATGTCAAGGTACAGACGATGCCCCTCGTAAATGTTATGCTGGAAATATTAGATCCGCAAACCGACACGCTTATGTGTGTTCATCATCAACATTGTACTAAACTTTGCAGCGGACACAAGCTACGAGGTGCCCAACGTGTTGTCAGAGCATCTGTGGTTTCTACCGTCTGGGTAATGAGACGATTAAGGCAAAATAGAAAAGCCTTCAGGGAAATTCAAGAATACAGAAATACAATTCACATAGGAACGTGATAATATGGAAATGCAGGAAACCTAGAGCGAAATGACTGAATGGAAAGTATGAAAAGAAACGAAAAAATATGGTTTTTCCGGAAACCTACTCAGCACACAGAAATGTGAAAATAGTCTTCGGTTAAATTAAAAATTGGCTAATGTGATAGAAGAAGAAACAGGAGTCAATAGGAAAAAGATAGGTGATCCAGTATTTGTACCAGAATTTGAAAGAGCTTTGGCAGAATTAAGACCGAGGTAGAAGATATACACACGATTACATCGGAGCTTTTAAAATCATAGGAGGAATTGGCAACTAAACAACTATCCCAGCTGGTGTGTAGAGTGTATGGGCCCGGTGATGTACCATCAGACTTCTGGAAAATCGCCATCGACACGACTGCGAAAATTGCCAGAGTTGACGAGTGCGAAATTACCGCACAGTCTGCTAAACTGCCCCCCCCCCCCCCCCCCCATGAACCATGGACCTTGCCGTTGGTGGGGAGGCTTGCGTGCCTCAGTGGTACAGATAGCCGTACCGTAGGTGCAACCACAACGGACGGGTATCTGTTGAGAGGCCAGACAAACGTGTAGTTCCTGAAGAGGGGCAGCAGCCTTTTCAGTAGTTGCAAGGGCAACAGTCTGGATGATTGACTGATCTGGCCTTGTAACAATAACCAAAACGGCCTTGCTGTGCTGGTACTGCGAACGGCTGAAACCAAGGGGAAACTACAGCCGTAATTTTTCCCGAGGGCATGCAGCTTTACTGTATGATTCAATGATGATGGCGTCCTCTTGGGTAAAATATTCCGGAGGTAAAATAGTCCCCCATTCGGATCTCCGGGCGGGGACTACTCAAGAGGATGTCGTTAGCAGGAGAAAGAAAACTGGCGTTCTACGGATCGGAGCGTGGAATGTCAGATCCCTTAATCGGGCAGGTAGGTTAGAAAATATAAAAAGGGAAATGGATAGGTTGAAGTTAGATATAGTGAGAATTAGTGAAGTTCGGTGGCAGGAGGAACAAGACTTTTGGTCAGGTGACTACAGGGTTATAAACACAAAATCAAATAGGGGTAATGCAGGAGTAGGTTTAATAATGAATAGGAAAATAGGAATGCGGGTAAGCTACTACAAACAACATAGTGAACGCATTATTGTGGCCAAGATAGATACGAAGCCCACACCTACTACAGTAGTACAAGTTTATATGCCAACTAGCTCTGCAGATGATGAACAGATTGAAGAAATGTATGATGAAATAAAAGAAATTATTCAGATTGTGAAGGGAGACGAAAATTTAATAGTCATGGGTGACTGGAATTCGAGTGTAGGAAAAGGGAGAGAAGGAACCATAGTAGGTGAATATGGATTGGGGCTAAGAAATGAAAGAGGAAGCCGCCTGGTAGAATTTTGCACAGAGCACAACATAATCAAAGCTAACACTTGGTTTAAGAATCATGAAAGAAGGTTGTATACATGGAAGAACCCTGGAGATACTAAAAGGTATCAGATAGATTATATAATGGTAAGACAGAGATTTAGGAACCAGGTTTTAAATTGTAAGACATTTCCAGGGGCAGATGTGGACTCTGACCACAATCTATTGGTTATGACCTGTAGATTAAAACTGAAGAAACTGCAAAATGCTGGGAATTTAAGGAGATGGGACCTGGATAAACTGAAAGAACCAGAGGTTGTACAGAGTGTCAGGGAGAGCATAAGGGAACACCTAACAGGAATGGGGGAAAGAAATACAGTAGAAGAAGAATGGGTAGCTTTGAGGGATGAAGTAGTGAAGGCAGCAGAGGATCAAGTAGGTAAAAAGACGAGGGCTAGTAGAAATCCTTGGGTAACAGAAGAAATATTGAATTTAATTGATGAAAGGAGAAAATATAAAAATGCAGTAAATGAAGTAGGCAAAAAGGAATACAAACGTCTCAAAAATGAGATCGACAGGAAGTGCAAAATGGCTAAGCAGGGATGGCTAGAGGACAAATGTAAGGATGTAGAGGCCTATCTCACTAGGGGTAAACTAGATACTGCCTACAGGAAAATTAGAGAGACCTTTGGAGATAAGAGAACGACTTGTATGAATATCAAGAGCTCAGATGGAAACCCAGTTCTAAGCAAAGAAGGGAAAGCAGAAAGGTGGAAGGAGTATATAGAGGGTCTATACAAGGGCGATGTACTTGAGGACAATATTATGGAAATGGAAGAGGATGTAGATGAAGATGAAATGGGAGATATGATACTGCGTGAAGAGTTTGACAGAGCACTGAAAGACCTGAGTCGAAACAAGGCCCCCGGAGTAGACAACATTCCACTGGAACTACTGACGGTCTTGGGAGAGCCATTCCTGGCAAAACTCTACCTTCTGGTGAGCAAGATGTATGAAACAGGCGAAATACCCTCAGACTTCAAGAAGAATATAATAATTCCAATCCCAAAGAAAGCAGGTGTTGACAGATGTGAAAATTACCGAACTATCAGTTTAATAAGTCACAGCTGCAAAATACTAACACGAATTCTTTACAGACGAATGGAAAAACTAGTAGAAGCCGACCTCGGGGAAGATCAGTTTGGATTCCGTAGAAACAGTGGAACACGTGAGGCAATACTCACCTTACGACTAATCTTAGAAGAAAGATTAAGGAAAGGCAAACCTACTTTTCTAGCATTTGTAGACTTAGAGAAAGCTTTCGACAATGTTGACTGGAATACTCTCTTTCAAATTCTAAAGGTGGCAGGGGTAAAATACAGGGAGCGAAAGGCTATTTACAATTTGTACAGAAACCAGATGGCAGTTATAAGAGTCGAGGGACATGAAAGGGAAGCAGTGGTTGGGAAGGGAGTAAGACAGGGTTGTAGCCTCTCCCCGATGTTGTTCAATCTGTATATTGAGCAAGCAGTAAAGGAAACAAAAGAAAAATTTGGAGTAGGTATTAAAATTCATGGAGAAGAAATAAAAAAATTGAGGTTCGCCGATGACATTGTAATTCTGTCAGAGACAGCAAAGGACCTGGAAGAGCAGTTGAATGGAATGGACAGTGTCTTGAAAGGAGGATATAAGATGAACATCAACAAAAGCAAAACAAGGATAATGGAATGTAATCTAATTAAGTCGGGTGATGCTGAGGGAATTAGTTTAGGAAATGAGACACTTAAAGTAGTAAAGGAGTTTTGCTATTTGGGGAGCAAAATAACTGATGATGGTCGAAGTAGAGAGGTTATAAAATGTAGACTGGCAATGGCAAGGAAAGCGTTTCTGAAGAACAGAAATTTGTTAACATCGAGTATAGATTTAAGTGTCAGGAAGTCATTTCTGAAAGTATTTGTATGGAGTGTAGCCATGTATGGAAGTGAAACATGGACGATAAATAGTTTGGACAAGAAGAGAATAGAAGCTTTCGAAATGTGGTGCTACAGAAGAATGCTGAAGATTAGATGGGTAGATCACATAACGAATGAGGAAGTATTGAATAGGATTGGGGAGAAGAAAAGTTTGTGGCACAACTTGACCAGAAGAAGGGATCGGTTGGTAAGACATGTTCTGAGGCATCAAGGGATCACCAATTTAGTATTGGAGGGCAGCGTGGAGGGTAAAAATCGTAGAGGGAGACCAAGAGATGAATACACTAAGCAGATTCAGAAGGATGTAGGTTGCAGTAGGTACTGGGAGATGAAAAAGCTTGCACAGGATAGAGTAGCATGGAGAGCTGCATCAAACCAGTCTCAGGACTGAAGACCACAACAACAAGACCACAACAACTGCTAAACTGTTCATGCATTCCAGTTGCTGACAAGAATAATACAAAGAAGAATGGAAAAGTAAATTGAGAATGCCCTAGATGACAGTTTGGCTTTCCAAAAGATAAAGGCACAAGAGAGGCAATCCTGACGGTGCCGTTGATAACTGAAGCAATACTAAAAAATCAAGGCACGTTCATAGGATTTGTCGACCTGGAAGAAGGAGTCGATAATGTAAAATGGCGCCAGATATTCGAAATTCTGAGAAAAGTGGGTGCAAGGAGGGAGGGGCAGTATTCAACTTGTACAAAAGCCATGAGGGAATAATAAGAGTGGACGACCAAGAACGAAGCGCTCAGATTAAAAGGGTTACCACAAGGATGTAGTCTTTCCCCCCTACAGTTCAATCAGTACATCGAATAAGCAATGACAGCTACAATAAAGGAATGCTTCAGGAGTGGAATTAAAATTCAAGGTGAAAGGATATCAGTGATACGAGTCGATGATGACATTGCTATCCTGAATGAAAATAAAGAAGAATTACATGACCTGCTGAATGGAATGAACAGTATATTGCGTACAGAACGTGGGTTGAGAGTAGGTTGAAGAAAGACAAAAGTAATGAGAAACAGCGGAAACGATAACAGCGAGAAACTTTACATCAGGATTGATGGTCACGAAGTAGGTGAAGCTAAGGAATCTAGACAGCAAAATAACCATTAACGGACGGAGCAAGGGGGACATCAAAGGTAGACTACAACTGACAAAAAGGGTATACCTGTATCAAACGTAGGCCTTCCTTTGAGGAAGAAATTTCTCAGAACTTGCGTTTGGAGCACAGTATTATATGTTAGTGTAAACCGGAACAGAAGAGACTTGGAGTGTTCAGTGGTCGTGCTGTGGAATAATGTTGAAAATCGGATGATCTGATAAGGTAAGGAGTGAGTAGGTTCTCCACAGAATCGGCGAGGAATGGAATGTATGGAAAACACTAAGAAAAAGGGGCAGGACGATAGGATATATATTAAGACATGTGGGAATTTCAGTCATACTAGTGGCAGGTACAGAGGGTAAAAATCATACAGGAAGACAGAAATTTTAACACAAACAAACACCGTCTGGAGAGGCCTTGAAGACCATGTCGTCAACATACCTTAGGCATCACAGAATGTTTATACGGATGGGCAATCGGTCAGCACACCACTCTCCAGGCTGTTGACAATTTTCGCCACCGGTGTCGCTAGTCCTCATTAAAATAGCTCCTGAATTGGCCTCACAAATGCTGAGTGCACCCAGCTTGTCAACAGCACTCGGCAGACCCGGATGGTGACTAATCCAAGTGCTAGCCAAGCCTGACACGCTTAAAACTTCGGTGATCTGATGGAACCGGTGTGACCACTGCAGCAAGACCGTTGGCGAGATTGGAATATATCCAGCAAATAATTAAGGTAGAAGGCGGCAAGTGCTACCGAGATGAAAAGGTTGGCACGGGGGACGAATTCTTGACAGGCCACATCAAACCAGTCAGAACACTACCTGAAAAGAAGAGCTTCTTTCTCCGCCATAGGGTCAGAAATAGCCACAACAACGGTCGCGGCTCTGCGGTATGTGATGCTCCATGGCTCCAGACATCCCCTACAGTGTGAATGATTTTCTTAGTGCAAACTAGCGTATTTAGTGAAACGAGATACATGACGTGACTGTACGACTGAAGGACACGTCTTCTGCGTGGAGGAATTTATATCTGGCATAATTTTTGTGTTACTTGTGAATCCATCGATCTCGTATTGGCATCACAGTTGTGGGATCCAGATCAGCGTGCGGCACGATAAACTGCGACCCCAACAGACCATGATCCTGTAGCTGTCCAATCTCAACTCGTGCTGGTAGAGGTTTCTCCTTCTTACGTGAGGCATACTATGAACTTCTCACAAACAGCTAACATTGCAGTGTAATACGCGAATGGGAAACACGTTGCGTAATATTTTAGTATGTACAGAACGTAGATAACTATAGCGGGACTTTGAATTTCGCCGCGCTACACTCGTTCCCTCAGATAAAAAATATCCCGTCGCAGCGGTATGAGCGCTCGACGGCAGAGAAAATACTAAAATGGTAACTCTTTTTTTGATTTCTATCCGTTTTTTTATTGTCTCTTGTTAGCCGAAGCTTAAGAAGACGTGATCTGATGCTGACGTAAAAAACTTAATGGCTAATCTTGATCTGATTGTAATGTGTAGACATTGTGGAAGTTGTTAAGAAATTCGGAGGATGGAAGTAGCAAAGTAAATTAAATTTCATACAGTATCAAGATGATTTTAATTGGTATAAATTAGTGATTCCTGGACTATTGCTAGATTTCGGAGCAGATTTTTCACGCAGAAATGAAGGAGATTTTTGAAGACCTGGACGCCGCCCGAAAGAAGACATGTTAACCTGGTAAAGAATGAACTCTAAGCTACGCCAGTTCCCCCTGTCAGTTACATTTTGTCATTCTCTGTTATTTTTCAAAATTTTTGTTGTGGAAATTGGTTCAACTTTTGCTCAAAAACGCCACAAGGACCATCCCAACAATAGCTTTTTCGAATAACGAAGTCCGATAGCTTTTCTGTACCACAAAGTCCGATCTGCATTTCTTTCTTTCTTTCTCTTTTTTCACGGTCATTAACGATTTTGAAAAAACCATTTTTATTCACGATTTCTTCCACATTTTCAACCTTTTCTTCTCTTCTTATTTTTCATTTTTTATTAACCACTACATAACGTTACTCCTGCCTAGTCAGTGTGGTTCTGAAATTTAAACCATTTTCACATCCGAGCACGTAGTAAACCTCATGCAAATTTGTGTCATTTGTTTTGTGTTCCAATTTTATTGTCCGAGAGTGTAGTATCTTCGTTCCGTTTGACCGAAGCCCTCCCGTCAGGTTACTTTTTTCTTTTGTTGATATCTTTGCGACGTCTTGTGATTTATAGCCTCTGCATTAGTTTATAGTTAACGGATTATAATGGACGAAGTACTTATCCTTATCTAGCTGCGACAACTTTCATCTTAGGTTAAACAGTGATATCAAAGCAAAACGAACTTGGTTGCAAGCGCTCCACGCCCTCCCTCCATCGCTTATCTGCTGCTGAGGTTGGCAGAACACGAGAATCGGCAAACTTCCGCCTCGCTGCGAACCATTTGCGTAAACAGTCAGGATACAAGCCCACTGGAGTAGCTACCACAGGGGTGAACAGTGCGGCTGTTGGGGAAAGTTATCCCTCGGCGATCTACATCTACATCTACATCTATACTCCGCGAGCCACCTTACGGTGTGTGACGGAGGGTACTTATTGTACCACTATCTGATCCCCCCTTCCCTGTTCCATTCACGAATTGTACGTGGGAAGAACGACTGCTTGTAAGTCTCCGTATTTGCTCTAATTTCTCGGATCTTTTCGTTGTGATCATTACGCGAGATATATGTGGGCGGTAGTAATATGTTGCCCATCTCTTCCCGGAATGTGCTCTCTCGTAATTTCGATAATAAACCTCTCCGTATTGCGTAACGCCTTTCTTGAAGTGTCCGCCACTGGAGCTTGTTCAGCATCTCCGTAACGCTCTCGCGCTGACTAAATGTCCCCATGACGAATCGCGCTGCTTTTCGCTGGATCATGTCTATCTCTTCTATTAATCCAACCTGGTAAGGGTCCCATACTGATGAGCAATACTCAAGAATCGGACGAACAAGCGTTTTGTAAGCTACTTCTTTCGTCGATGAGTCACATTTTCTTAGAATTCTTCCTATGAATCTCAACCTGGCGCCTGCTTTTCCCACTATTTGTTTTATGTGATCATTCCACTTCAGATCGCTCCGGATAGTAACTCCTAAGTATTTTACGGTCGTTACCGCTTCCAATGATTTACCACCTATGGCATAATCGTACTGGAATGGATTTCTGCCCCTATGTATGCGCATTATATTACATTTATCTACGTTTAGGGAAAGCTGCCAGCTGTCGCACCATGCATTAATCCTCTGCAGGTCCTCCTGGAGTACGTACGAGTCTTCTGATGTTGCTACTTTCTTGTAGACAACCGTGTCATCTGCAAATAGCCTCACGGAGCTACCGATGTTGTCAACTAAGTCATTTATGTATATTGTAAACAATAAAGGTCCTATCACGCTTCCCTGCGGTACTCCCGAAATTACCTCTACATCTGCAGATTTTGAACCGTTAAGAATGACATGTTGTGTTCTTTCTTCTAGGAAATCCTGAATCCAATCACAAACCTGGTCCGATATTCCGTAAGCTCGTATTTTTTTCACTAAACGTAAGTGCGGAACCGTATCAAATGCCTTCCTGAAGTCCAGGAATACGGCATCAATCTGCTCGCCAGTGTCTACGGCACTGTGAATTTCTTGGGCAAATAGGGCGAGCTGAGTTTCACATGATCTGTGTTTGCGGAATCCATGTTGGTTATGATGAAGGAGATTTGTATTATCTAAGAACGTCATAATACGAGAACACAAAACATGTTCCATTATTCTACAACAGATTGACGTAAGCGAAATAGGCCTATAATTATTCGCATCTGATTTATGACCCTTCTTGAAAATGGGAACGACCTGCGCTTTCTTCCAGTCGCAAGGTACTTTACGTTCTTCCAGCGATCTACGATAAATTGCTGATAGAAAGGGGGCAAGTTCTTTAGCATAATCACTGTAGAATCTTAAGGGTATCTCGTCTGGTCCGGATGCTTTTCCGCTACTAAGTGATAGCAGTTGTTTTTCAATTCCGATATCGTTTATTTCAATATTTTCCATTTTGGCGTCCGTGCGACGGCTGAAGTCAGGGACCGTGTTACGATTTTCCGCAGTGAAACAGTTTCGGAACACTGAATTCAGTATTTCTGCCTTTCTTCGGTCGTCCTCTGTTTCGGTGCCATCGTGGTCAACGAGTGACTGAATAGGGGATTTAGATCCGCTTACCGATTTTACATATGACCAAAACTTTTTAGGGTTCTTGTTTAGATTGTTTGCCAATGTTTTATGTTCGAATTCGTTGAATGCTTCTCTCATTGCTCTCTTTACGCTCTTTTTCGCTTCGTTCAGCTTTTCCTTATCAGCTATGATTCGACTACTCTTAAACCTATGATGAAGCTTTCTTTGTTTCCGTAGTACCTTTCGTACATGATTGTTATACCACGGTGGATCTTTCCCCTCGCTTTGGACCTAGTCGGTACGAACTTATCTAAGGCGTACTGGACGATGTTTCTGAATTTTTTCCATTTTTGTTCCACATCCTCTTCCTCAGAAATGAACGTTTGATGGTGGTCACTCAGATATTCTGCGATTTGTGCCCTATCACTCTTGTTAAGCAAATATATTTTCCTTCCTTTCTTGGCATTTCTTATTACGCTTGTAGTCATTGATGCAACCACTGACTTATGATCACTGATACCTTCTTCTACATTCACGGAGTCGAAAAGTTCCGGTCTATTTGTTGCTATGAGGTCTAAAACGTTAGCTTCACGAGTTGGTTCTCTAACTATCTGCTCGAAGTAATTCTCGGACAAGGCAGTCAGGATCGTGATCTTTCGTTCGGTATATCGTCAACAAAAGCACAGTACATTTCCTTCGGTTTATGTAACAACAGTTATTAACAGAGTGTGAATTACTAAACCATAAATAATAGATATCGTTCAAAACCAAGGAGACAAATGAATATGCAAATCTGGAGGCACAATGCGGAATTTTATCTTCGACCAGTATCATAGCATAGATACAAAACGACATCATGCCGAGTTCAAAAAACATGGGCACTAAAAATGGTTGAAGTCACATGAATTGTAGGACTGTGATACAATACGATCTAGACACTTTCAACTGACAAAAAACTGTTTATGGTGAGGTAAGGTGTTATATAATTATATTTAGGGAAACAGAAACTCAAGAAGTGTTTTTGTTACCTAGTATCCAGGAACATGGCTGCCAGACTAAAGGAGAAGGAATTATGCAATTATGTGCAAGACTGAATTGGCAACTGCAGTGCGTCTGAAACTAAGGGCCATATTTAACCAGGCTCCACCTACCAGATAATCCATTTACGCCAGTCACATTATACTAATTCCACAATTGTGAGGGTGAAAAAGCAGTGGAGTCGACGACGTGCAAAGATCCGTTCTTTACTCGTCCAGTACTTCAGAATGGGAGACTTGTAACAAACTTTGCACTTAAGTTCAAATCTCTACGAAACTTTTGTTTGCTGATGACCCTCACGAAATTGAGCTGTCGCGGCTCTAATATTGGCGGTATGATTTTCCACTGGCGCTGTTAATTGCTGACGTCGCCCATGTCGAGTTGACTGTGTGTTGCCACCTAAGAGCTTTGGTCGAAGAGTGTGCGTTGTTGGTTTGGTGGGACCTACGGACGCCAGTTGGCTGGCAAGTTGCAGATTTTCGGGAGCTCCGGCTGTCCGGGGCGGGTCTCGAAGAACGGAATAAAGTTAAAACCGTCGGGTGAAAGGCTGGCCGGCTCCTTAAGAATTGGTAGCGGCAGGTAGCGCGAGGAGAGGCGGACGTCGTATGCAACCTGGCCGATAAGTTCCCGGCCTGCTCTACAAACAAGTTTACGACACACCTCGAAGATAGTCGGCGTGGGTTGGAAGCAATGACGCCCTGGCGAGCGTCACGCAAGTAGCGGCTCCTTCTCGCCTCAGTGGGCTTAAGGAGTTGTTTCGTTATTCTGACAACTTGATACTGTAAGACAGTGCTTGTGTTACATGGAATGGGGCCTGTTACATTTAACCACCAACCAATGTTTGTGCGCATGACCATCGCTCAGTGTTCTTACTTGTGCTCTAGATCACATTTCGTGCAAGTATAAGATTAAAAAAAAACTAAAAACCCGCCTCGATTGCGATAAAAGCACCTAGTGTTAACCTAGGTTTCGGCGTAGATAGCCGGCCGGAGTGACCGTTTGGTTCTAGGCGCTACAGTCTGGAGCCGAGCGACTGCTACGGTCGCAGGTTCGAATCCTGCCTCGGGCATGGATGTGTGTGATGTCCTTAGGTTAGTTAGGTTTAATTAGTTCTAAGTTCTCGGCGACTGATGACCTCAGAAGTTAAGTCCCATAGTGCTCAGATCCATTCGAACCATTTCGGCGTAGGTAACTACACCTTCTTCAGAACAATAATAAAACCCACAAGTGCCTAAGAAGACCTTTGTCAGTGATTAAAAGAACACCATAGCTATACATTTATAATAAATGTATAGCTGTAGCTAATATGTATAGCTATAGCTAATAAATTATATAATAAATGGTGTACGCTTGGCAGTTATGGCGGGTCATGGCCCATCGAACATAGGCCGGTGTGAGGTGGAGCGTACACCATTAAGTTAAGTAGTGGTTTTGACTTAGTACATATGTACTATTTGTGTTTTCCTTTTCTTTTTCGTTTATAAATGTATAGCTATGGTGTTCTTTTAATTATTGACTCTTAGGCACTTGTAGGTTTTATTATTGTTCTGAAGAAGGTGTAGTTATCTACGCCGAAACCTAGGTTAACACTAGGCGCAATCGAGGCGGCTTTTTAGTTTTTTTAATCTATTAACCAACGACTGCTGACGCGCTGCGATGTTGGAGGTTCTTATATGATTTTTCCCTGTGATAGGTTTTCGTGAAGGGAATAATTTGTGGCTCGATCCCTGTGGGAGACAAGATGGTGTACGCGTAAGTGTTATTGAATCAGCGAGTGCTGACGTAATTGTTAGTGAATATTAGTAGTTTTAAGGAGTGTTAAATTTAACCTGTTGGTACCCACTGGCAATTAATTTGCATATTTCCTTTTATTCCCCGGCCGTTATTGTGTGAAGCTTTATTTCCGCAGATTTTTGTTCCCTGTCCATCTGTGTTGGCAGGGCAGCTTTAGCGGCAAACGGCGCGTTCCTTTTCTCCGGGCCCGGAGTAGAGGCGAGTTTGTTTGTTGGCGTGGTGGCACTCCGATCGTCGCACACCGTCTGCGTTGGTCGGCAGACGGCCGCCCATACTAGCCGCGTCGGTGTGGCTCAAGTTAAGTTGATCGTTTCATTCGTGCCGCGGCGGAGTGTCGTCGTTCGCGCAGAGACCAGTAGTTGGATCTGTTAGGTCACTTTAAAGAGGTCAGGAGCGTAAGGCGTGCTTGCCAAGCCTGAGGTTTTCCATCAGTATACCCCTGTAATGATTTGAAATTAAGTGTAAAGTTTGTTACAACTCTCTATGTGCTCTCATTCTGAAATATTGGCCGAGTAAAGAAAGGATGTTTGCACCTCGTTGACTCCACTGCTTTTTCACCCCCACAATTGTGGAATTAGTAGTCCGTGACTGGCATAAGTGGATTATCTGGTAGGCGGATTCTTGTTAAATATGGCCCATAATTTCAGACGAACTGCGGTTGCCGATGCGCTCTTGCACAATTCCGTCACGCAAAATTCCTTCTACGTTAGCCTAGCAGCCATGTTGCTGGAGATTACTGTAACAAAAATACTTATTGAGTTTCTTTTTCCATAAATATAATCATACAGAGTGCGTTCCGTAAGTAATGCGACCAATTATTTTCTGACGCAACGGTACACCACAGCGTGTTGTAACCACCTGGGCTAAGTGGAGGGGAGTGTTACCTTCAAAACGCTCGTTGTCTCATTCGGCTGCGAGCTGCCGGAGAATCAGGACGTGCGTTTCCGTCAACCCCGTTTTGAGTTTATGTAACACGGCACAATGGATCATTCTGTAGAGCAAATTTGGCGTTAAGGTTGGGAAGTCCGCCACCGAAACGTTTCCATTACTTCAGAATGCCTTTGGGACTGATTGCTTGTCCAAATCAGAAGTTTGTGATGGCACAAGTCATTCATGGAGGGCCGAGAGGAGATCACCGACGAACCTTTCAGTGGACGGCCGTCAACTGTACGAGTGTGCGCGATTGTTTGAACTCTGACAGACGGCTGAGCCTTCAATTGATAGCACAACCAACCGTTTTCCGCATTCTGACCGAAGATTTGAACACGAGGAAGGTGTGTGCCAAACTCGTCCCAAAAGTTTTGACCGACGAACACAAGCACATCAAGTGCTTCGGTGCCGAGAAATGCTGGAAGTGTGTGAAAATGATCCTCATTTTTTAAACTCAGTTATCACTGGTGATGAGCAGTGAATTTTTGAGTACGACCCTGAGACAAATGGTTGAAATGGCTCTGAGCACTATGGGACTCAACTGCTGAGGTCATTAGTCCCCTAGAACTTAGAACTAGTTAAACCTAACTAACCTAAGGACATCACAAACATCCATGCCCGAGGCAGGATTCGAACCTGCGACCGTAGCGGTCTTGCGGTTCCAGACTGCAGCGCCTTTAACCGCACGGCCACTTCGGCCGGCACCCTGAGACAAAAAGGCACAGTTCAGAGTGGAACACCCCATCTTCACCCTGTCCCAAGAAGGCACGCATGAGCAAGTCCACGATCTAAACCATGCTCATTGTCTTATTTGACGTCAAAGGCATTGTCCACCACTAATTCGTACCTACCGGGACTACAGTGAACTCAGTTTTCTACTTGGAAGTGTTCAAAAGACTGAAAAGGAGGGTCTCGTGCTGCCGAAGCGACATCAAGGACACGTGGAAAGTTCACCACGACTATGCGCCGAGTCACAGCGCCTTCACTTTCCACGACTTCCTGGCCATGACCATGACCTCATTGGTTCCCCAACCTCCCTACAGTCCTTAGACACTGGACTCGCATTCGGGAGGACGACGTTTCAATCCCGCGTCCGGCCATCCTGATTTAGGTTTTCCGTGATTTCCCTAAATCACTCCAGGCAAATGCCGGGATGGTTCCTCTGAAAGGGCACGGCCGACTTCCATCCCCATCCTACCCTAATTCGATAAGACCGATGACCACGCTGTCTGGTCTCCTTCCCCAAACCAACCACCCTCCCTACAGTCCTGACCTGGCTCCCGCTGACTTTTTTTTGTTTCCTCGATTAAAAGAGTCATGAAAGGAAAACATTGGGACACTTGTGAAAGCATCCAAGCGCACGTTACATCAGCTCTAAAGGACATTCCGGAAAAGGCATTCCAGGATGCCTTCCAGACATGGAAACACCGCCTGCAGAAGTGTATCGACGCAAGAGGGCGTCATTTTGAAAATTTTTGATTATTTGTAGAAATACATTCAATAAATGATTTTTTAAAATTTGGTCGCATTACTTATGGAACGCACCTTGTATACCTCACCACAAATATTTTTTTGTCAGTCGACCATTCTTACTAGCCATATTTTTTGAATTTCGCAGGATGTCCCATTTTGTATATCGGCTATAATATTGGTCGAAGGTAAAATTCCTCACTGTTCTTTAAAATTGGCACCGTTATCACTACTTCTCAGCGCGTGCGGTTTAAGACCTATTACTTATCTATATGAACTGCCGAACCTTACCTTGATCCACAGTCATTAGCTACTACTACCCTTACTGCAAAATTAGGCTGCTCGTTCATTCTCGCCTCCCATAGCTTTCTGCTTTAGCTCACAGCTTACTCTGAATTTTGGGCAATTTGCTTAGTTATTAAGGATAGCGCCAAAGTTTCTGCTGGTCTGTACCAAATTTCACACGTTTCAATTGCATGTACTTCAACTTACCTTCAAATTTGGACAATCGTATATTTAATAAGACTTGTTGCTACTGTTTGGTTGCGATATATGGGGGGCTGTTTAAGTTTAAATTTTAAACCTTTCTTGTTGGTCTCTTTCAGGGACTGTGTAGTTTATTGTTTAGGGGATTTTTATTAAGGGTTATGCATTGCTAAGCGGCCTCACAACAGCTTTACACAGTGGCGTGTCTTGTGAGCAATCAGGGATTTGGATCAATGTTGTTCAACTGTGTAATGGACAGCCAAGCTTGAAATTTGTCAGTATATTGAACAGCTGTTATTCTAGTTAATTCGATTGATAAAATTGTTCGTTGAATCTGCTTGCATCCACGCTTAGGTAATGTAGCAGTTTTGTTTTCCTGGACTCCGTACTACCGTTTCCCATGTTCTGTTTTTGGTAGTATAATCAAGATGTTCTTTTAAAGAAAGAAAAGGGTGTGAGCCTATTCAACCTTTGCTCAGATTTCTGATTGCTTTAATAAGTTCGTAAATTGTAGGGCTAATATTGCCATTAAGTAATAAAATTGAGATACCCTACTAAACCCGCAGGACAGGACAGACAGTTTAATTTGTGGAAAGGGGTCAAAATGAGTGGCTGTCAGTTGCGCTCGAGCATACTACTTTATTCATTTGACAAACAATACAAGAGTAAAGAAAACCTTAAAAACAGAGTAAGCCAAACATTAATTTTAGAATTTAATACCCGGCTAAATGCGCCATTCAATCTCATGCCTCAAGGACAGCCGACCAGCGTGGCCGAGCGGTTCTAGGCGCTACAGTCCTTACGTTAGTTAGGTTTAAGTAGTTTTAAGTTCTAGGCGACTGATGACCTCAGAAGTTAAGTCGCATAGCGCTCAGAGCCATTTTGAACCTCAAGGACAAAACTACTTTAATTTAAAACCGGCAAAAGGCCAATCACTTAAGATTCACAAACAAGAAGTTGAATTTTAAAAGGCAGAAGGCCTTATCCTAAAACATTTCTCTAAATTAAGCTGAAGGTCCAAACAATCTCACGCCTTAAGTTCATGTGTGTCACCCCTCGGTCGGCGAGCACTGGGTGTCCGCGCCTCACCGGCGCTCCGTCCCGACTTCACTGCTGCTGCGTCCCGACTGCATTGCTGGTCCGTCTCCAACTGACTGCCCGACACACGACGACTCCGAAGTACTATCGGTCGCTCCAGAGATGGTACGATAGTGCACTTATCGATACGCGCTGCTGCTGCCGCTCACGGGAAAGTAAGGAAGGAAGTTACTGACGCCAGTAAGTGGAATAAGAAAACGAGGCCGCAGTTCCGTAATAGAAGATGACAAACAATGAATGGAATGAACACGAGCCGTTCGCGGGTCAAAAATGTATGACACAAAATAACAGATAACAAACATGTGGGTACACCTTCGATGTTTGTCCTTAAGCTAACCCAAGTCTAGTTAAGAAGTATCAGAAATGATAAGGAGAAAGTTATCCATTACTACATTTTGGCTGATCGTGCAGTAAAACTGCCGCATTAAACATGTCATTTTAATTTACTGCTTCAACTAACATTATTTGCAACACTTTTCGCAGACAGTATCAACATCTGCCGCTGAATGCACCGAGAAAATATATAGTTTTACGACACATTTCAGGAGATATGACGTAATATGCAATTAGATGAGTGAAGAAAGGTGCAACACTCGTGACATGTTTTCTCCTTAACCAATAAATACACTCACAAAAAATTTCTAAGATAGTAGCCATATATACCGGTGTATTTACCTGAAAAATAATGTCGTTGTATAGAACATAGTTCAGAATATACGACGACACAAACATTGAGCTGTGCAATGTGACACTGCAGGGTGTAATTCACTAAAGATACAGGAGAAATTAGCGTGCAATTACCCGTAAAATACACATATCATAAAAACTTTTGCATTACCTCGGTTCCGAGAGTTCCGGAACCTGTAGAGAAAATTGGAATAGAGATAAACATAAACATCATTTCCACCCCTTTTTATTACTTATGAAAAACGTGCATTGCATGTTGCACCACCACAGAGCGAGACCTTCAAGGGTGTTGGTGGAGATTGCTATAGACACCGGTACCTCTAATCCCCAGTAGCACGTCCTCTTGCATTGATGCATGCCTGTATTCGTCGTGGCATACTATCCGCAAGTTCATCAAGGCACTATTGGTCCAGGTTGTCCCACTCCTCAATTGCGATACGGTGTAGATCCCTCAGAGTAGTCGGTGGGGTCACGTCGCCCATAAACAGCCCTTTTCCATCTATCCCAGGCATGTTCGATAGGGTTCATGTCTGGAGAACATGCTGATCACTCTAGTCGGGCGATGACGTTATCCTGAAGGCAGTAAGTCACAAGATGTGCACGATTGGGGCGCGAATTGTCATCCATGAAGACGAATGCCTCGCCAATATGCCGCCGATATGGTTGCACTATCGGCTGGAGGATGGCATTCACGCTTCGTACAGCCGTTACGGCGCATTCCATGGCCACCAGCGACGTACGTCGGCGCCACATAAAGCCACCCCAAAACAGCAGGGAACCTCCACCTTGCTGCACTGGCTGGGCAGTGTGTCTAAGGCGTTCAGCCTGACCGGGTTGCCTCCTATCTCCGACGATTCTCTGGTCGAAAGCATATGCGACACTCATCGGTGAAGAGAACGTGATTCCAATCCTGAGCGGTCTATTCCGCATGTTGGTCTGCCCATCTATACCACGCTACTTGGTGTCGTGGATGTAAAGATGGATCTCGCCATGGTCGTAGGGAGTCAAGTTGCGCACGACGGCCGGCCGAAGTGGCCGTGCAGTTAAAGGCGCTGCAGCCTGGAACTGCAAGACCGCTACGGTCGCAGGTTCGAATCCTGCCTCGGGCATGGATGTTTGTGATGTCCTTAGGTTAGTTGGGTTTAACTAGTTCTAACTTCTAGGGGAATAATGACCTCAGCAGTTGAGTCCCATAGTGCTCAGAGCCATTTGAACCAGTTTGCGCACGACGTCCTGTGGCTGCATGAAAAGCGTTATTCAACATGGTGGCGTTGTTGTCAGTGTTCCTCCGAGCCACAATCCGTAGTAGCGGTCATTCACTGCAGTAGTAGCCCTTAGGCGGCCTGAGCGAGGCATGTCATCGACAGTTGCTGTCTCTGTTTATCTCTTCCATCCTAACGACAGCACTCCGAGACGCCTGGACACTTCCCTTGTTGAGAGCCCTTGATGACACCAAGTAACAAAGCGCCCGCGATTGAACAGCGGTATTTACCGTCTAGGTATATTTGAACTACAGACTACAGGAGCCATGTATCTCCTTGCTGATGGAATGACTGGAACTGAACGGCTGTCGGACACATTCCATCTGATAGGCGCTGCTCATGCATGGTTGCTTACATGTTTGGGTGGGTTTAGTGACATCTTTGAACAGTCAAAGGGACTGTGTCTGTGATACAATATCCACAGTCAACGTCTATCTTCAGTAGATCTGAGAACCGGGGCGATGCAAAACTTTCATGATGTGAGTATGTTTAGATGTATGTGAAATATACTCCAAACGTGGGTATGCGGCCAAAGCCACGAGCAAAAACCTCAACTTAAACCTGTGGAAGAATTTCAAACGAATTCGATACAATTATTAGTTAGTCTGGAAAGAACCATCAACGTCCTACGGGGATGATCATCGTAACGTGGAGAGAGAAGGGGGAGGAGGACAGACAAGAGGGGGGGGGGGGGGGGTAAGAAGGATATCGAGAGAACGAAGGAGAAGACGGAATTAGGGTAGAAGATGGACGGAGTGGGAAGGAGCAGATGGACAGACGGGTAAGAAGAAGATTGAAAGAGAGGGGCGGTGAAAGCAGGAGCAGTCAGAGGAAGCAGGAGAGGATGGACTAATGCAAGATCGGAACAATTTCATGACCGAGCAACGCCGGGAACTCAGTATATAGCTCAGCTGGTTGTCAGAAACAGTCCGAAAACCTTTTAAGGATTTTGCATGGTAGGCTGTCATGAGAAATGGTTCTTGAGAATAAAAGTTGATGCGCTGCACCGTCCCCGAGTTAATTAGCACTGAGCCAATTAGGCCGTTGCGCCCCCAAATCCAAACTGCCCGCCAGATACAATTATTGGTGTCAGGTGTCAGTTGTTCTCATAGCGTAGATGATAGCACACGAGACAGTTCAGCCTTTGGATCGGGTTCGATCCTTACTATCGTTGAATGTCCAATTTGTGTGTCGATCTCTTGTTCGGTTTCCAGAGAAGACACCATCTCTGTCAGGCCGCTTGAAATTGACCGCGATGGAGTGATTGACTAACTTTAGTGCTAATTAACTCGGAAACAGCTCAACGACTCCAGTTTTGTTGTTAACAATTATATCTCACCATAACCTACCCTAAAACATCCTCACAAGCTTTTCAGAGTGTTCCTGAGCAACCTGTATATAATACTGTCATTTTGAACACTGTAGTGCGGTATTTGGTTCTTACTTTTTATTTATTTGGTAATCTATCTGGTTCCGTGGGACTATGTGGGCAAGAGTCGTTGAACAATTCAGTGCATAGATTGCAGAATGCTACTTAGAATTTATAAATGAAAGTATCAATGAAACGAAAAAATCCTAATAGGCAATACGGAAAAGTAAAGCGTTGCAGAGTACAGTTCACAACTTCATGAGAAGTGTCACAAGGAAACCCTTCAGCTTGGGTTCGAATACTTCGGATTTATCATTTTTTTTTCTTTTTTAAGTTCTGCTGGAAACCTTTTGAAAATGAAACCGGCTGAGAAGTTCATTGCTTGAATAACTGATAACCAGTGCATAACTTTTTTCTGAGTAATGCTCACTGACTGAATGTTGTAATTTCTTCTGAATGGGTTAATATCAACAACAACAATACCCATTGTAAAATTATAAGGAATGTAGCAACCAGTCGCGGAAACATAATTTATTTATCGTGTTGCAAATCGATTTCGACTGATATCAGTCATCATAGGTGACATTTTTCTAACCGATACATGCTACTTATGGCAACACGATGAGTAAATTATGTTTCCGCGACTGGTTGCTACATTCTTTATAATTTTATATTCCACTGTCGCTGCACAGAAAGAGAACCTTATGGAGCCCAACATTCAAAAATTCCTATTGTGGAATACGGGTAGGTTATTGGGACGGTAGAGGTAGAATTTCGAGACACTTGATCATTGGCCTACATGATGTGCGCAACCTGATACAGAAAATCAGTCTGACAATTTCTGAGGTGAGAATACTCTTGGTGAGCGCTTAGAGTTTCCTTACAATATAACACCATACGTGGTAATAGAGTGAAAGTAAACTAAATAAACAAGCCTTCGCGTTTGTGTCAGGGACACTGGGGGACATTTCTGTAGCATTCATTATCTGCATTACATCTTGAGTGTGACAACCCCGAAAAGCTCACATAGCCAGGTGAGGCAGTGGTTAGCTCACTGGACTCACTTTCGGAAAGACGACGGTTCAAACCCGCGTCCAGCCATCCACATTTAGTAGATATAAAAGTTTTCTGGGATATTTATCCGCCTCATAATGTATAAAACTGCTGCTGCTGGAGAAAAACCATCGTTTCGGCCACGGTTGCAGCGGCCTCCTTCTCGGTCTACTGGACCAGCAGCATTGTCATCTCTTCTCTTTTTAATGCCCATAACTGTTTGGTTCAGCACCGTTTTTTCCTATTTTTACGACTGTGTTTAATAATTATATTTTTTGTGCACTTTAAAATGTTGTCTTTACTTGTAACGATTGTGATCCCACAATCGGTATACTGTCCTCAACAGAGGACAAGCAGTATACTTCCTTGTTTAAATGATCGTTATCCCACAATCGATATACCGCTCTCGATACAGTTTGTTTACCTCTCTGACGAAGTGGCTCTGTCTGCAAAAGCGACGCAAGTGGCAACTTGGAGCGCCAACCTGAGAGTGTTGGAGAGTCAAGGTGTGGAAGATCTGTATGTAGTGTGTCTCACAATTAGTAGTAAAAAGTGACGTCGGTGAAAGTGGGCGAGGGAAAGGGAGTGAACGGAAAGGCGCCAAATTATAAGTAGAGGAAAAATATTCTCGAACCGGCCCTGTCTGTCTGGACAGTTCTCGTGTACAAAGCAAGCACTTAATGCTTGGCATGAATTCACTTGCTCGGCACTATTATAGTCATTTCCAGAGTTTCCTCCAGCGTCTCATACTAGGTGTACCATCGTATTGGCACAAGTCGGCGAGAAATTTTTGTAAGGCTGTTAGCAATGTGTTGCCTGTTTTATTCGTTAAGGTACTATACCTTTAAGATTAATGTCTTGTTATGTTTAACTGCAGGTAATTTGTTGATGTTCTGACGAACAAAACCGGTCGTTGCACAGTAAGTATGATTCAATAGAGCTGTGGTCGTTCTCATTAATCATTGATAACAACAGCAAGTGCTAAGACAGTAGTCTTAGGGTAAACTGAAACTTATTGTAGTGAAAAGTTGATTTTATCTGCGAATAGGAATATTCCTCCAAGGAATGTGCGAAGTTATGCTTAAAAATATTGAGATTTAATATTGGCTAATAATTTGCAACACACACTCACAATCTGGACCACAAAATATAGAATTTACTGCTGTTTGGTATTCCTGAATTGCTCTCACATGGCGACAAGTTTTCATATTGAGAAAAAATTGTAATTCCTGAAATGAGAAACAAACAAATGTATCACAGAACTGCGTCTACAATTTTCGTTTCGCATTTTCCTTTAATAAACCACACGAAGGCAGAAATTGTTTGCGTTCTTGTGCTCCTCTCAGTCGCCTATAAAGCAACAACGCACCAGAGATTTCCCAAGAGGACATAACCCCAACAGGCTGTCGCGAAACAGAATATAAAATTAAGGGCTGCAGTTTCAGTACTCCTCTACTCGTAAGCAGCTCCTCCTAAATTAACTTCAAAGAGTTCGACAGCGGCTGCAGTAATAGTGCCCGCATCTCGTGGTCGTGCGGTAGCGTTCTCGCTTCCCACGCCCCGGTTCCCGGGTTCGATTCCCGGCGGGGTCAGGGATTTTCTCTGCCTCGTGATGGCTGGGTGTTGTGTGCTGTCCTTAGGTTTAAGTAGTTCTAAGTTCTAGGGGACTGATGACCATAGATGTTAAGTCCAATAGTGCTCAGAGCCATTTTTTTTTGCAGTAATAGTGGACGTCTCGCTGACTCAAAAATATTTTCTCTGTTTTCGCATCTCACATTTGCATTTACAGATTTGTTTTTGAAACAAAACGTGATTTGTATTTAATTCCAATCCCACCATTCGCGATGTATCAAACTTTTTATAATCATTTATGTTCTTATGAACAAGACATACTTATTTGCGTAGCTGAAGTATTTAGTTTAACAGATTAACTCGTCGTTACTACAGTCCGAAGGCAACGGCCTTGCACAGTAGATCCACCGTTTCCCGTGAGAACACCGAAGTTAAGCGCTGTCGGGCAAGGCCGGCACTTGGATGGGTGACCATCCAGCCGCCATGTGCTGTTGCCATTTTTCGGGGTGCACTCACCCTCGTGATTCCAAATGAGGAGCTACTCGACCGAATAGTAGCGGCTCCGGTCAAAGAAAACCATCAGAGCATTGTGCTGACCACATGCCCCTCCTCTCCGCATCCTCAATTGAGGATTACACGGCCGTCGGATGGTCCTGATGGGCCACTTGTGGCCTGAAGACGGAGTGCCTACTGCCTAATACAATCCGAACTAGGGTGCCTTTAGTGATCTGATCGTTAGAACATTGCCCTACTTTTCACATCACTCGGTAAGCAGGACGTAAAGAGATTGTTTGCATTCTTTATCACAATCTCATATGTAACTATTACTCTAATATTTCAGTCGTCAGTCCACTGGTGTGATATGCCCGACAACGACTTCCTCACCTGTGTAAACGTCTACCTCTCAGAGTAGTAATTATGCCCAACGTTCACTAGTTCTTCTTATTCTTATTCTTATTCTTCTTCTTCTTCGCTTTCAAAATATCTTGCATCATTCTACGCATTGTAGTTACCATTGTTTCAGTATCATTCAATGTATTCCAATACTCAATACTTCTTAGGTCTACTAGCTTGCGGATGCAAAACAGTTTTCCGTGTTCTTCTATTTCCTATACTATTTAAATACCTTTTCAGCTTTCTCCTGCCTTTTTCTATTTTATCGCTTATAGTATAAAATTTAAGTACCTTTCTGACTACTTTGCTGCTTATCTTATTAAGTATTATATATATCCATTTATTGTTCCAGAGAATTTAATTTCTGCTGCCTTTATATGGCCTTCTCTCTTTCGGATTACTATGTTTCGCTCCGTTAAAGAAGTACTAGTACAACCCAAACAATATAATTTTTTTAGATAAGTTTATTTATTTGTTTTTTATTTTGTTTCGAAACGACTCTAACTGCTCGGCACATAGTTTTCAGCCTGTTTGGTTTCATCTGTTTAACACTGCCAGAGTTGTAATTGATATTACTGCTTACATAGACGTGTAACATGTTGTAGTAGCTTACTGACAATATATGTTTATTTTATTTTACGAAAGCCATTATTACCATTTAGTTATTTGAGATCGGTAAACTGCAGTCAGAGCAGAGCTAATTCAGTTCATGAATAGTTAGTTGTAGCTTCTCTTCCCCGTTATCTATAGCTAAAAGATTGTCAGCCACATAAGCGACTGTAACGTTACAGAGGTATCACGTTTTACTCTCTTGGTTTTAAACTATTCTTCCCACTTTCTTTAAGACAAGTCTAGATATATTAGCGCAAGTGAAGGCCTGCATCACCGTCAGACAGCATGATTGGTTGGTTGGGGGTTACGGGATGAAACAGCGAGCTCTGTAGTGCCTCGGAGAAGAGGTAGTTCATACGGAGTCAGTGACGTCGGGCGGAAGTTTGAACGAATTATGAATGCAATAGAAAAGGTAAAATTTAGGCATTGAGACCATTATTAATACCACACACGAGAAATAATCTTAGAAGTAGTATACGGATCTCCCAGGAAGTCAGATAGCTTAACAGCTTATGTTTGTTAAACAACTGAATTCAAGCAATATTTTGTTAATTTTGTGTATTGTTCACTAATTCTGAAATTCCGTGTACCCTTACAGTTTTGCAGTACTATCGAATTTATTCCCTGATGTTTTAACCCATGTCCTACCACCCTGTCTCTTCTTATAGGCAGTGTTCTCCACATATCCCAGCGAATCTGTGGAGAACATATTCGTTTCTTGTCCTTTATGTCGATTTAAATTTCAGCATGCTCTACTGTAACATCTAATTTCCTCAGTGCAGCACTCCGTGAAGAATGGGCTGCCATTCCCCAAGAAACCTTCCAGCACCTGACTGAACGCATGCCTGCGAGAGTGGAAGCTGTCATCCAGGCTAAGGGTGGGCCAATATCATACTGAATTCCAGTATTACCGATGGAGGTCGTCACGAACTTGTAACTCATTTTCAGCCAGGTGTCCGTATACTATTGATCACATAGTGTATTTAGCGCCTTCAATTTTTCTTAAAAACGTGGATTCTGATCACAATTTTTATTTTATCTTCTTGAGACTTACACCAGTTAATTTTTACATACATATGCACATTTTGACCAGTTTCTGACTTTCCAGCATTATTGTTCAGCGCCACTTACTGTTTGTTCTTAAAACGATGTATTTAGGAAAAGTATGGATTAAATCACTCTGAGAATTGACATTTCAAATATTATTACATTAAAGCATATGTTGATAAATTTTGAAAAAGCAATTAAGAGTTTTGATTTTACTCTTAATTATGGTGTACTAATTGCGCGCTCCGCGCAGACGCTTTATGGTGACGTGGTACTGCTAGCAGTGAACTGGGGTTAAGTCCCGGCCCATTCGCTCGCCTCTGTATCTCACGAACGATACGGTGCTTGCTACGAATTAAAAATAAATCGGCTTATGTGTGAGGCAACACTGCCGTACTTGCGGCTCGTCTGCCTGCCGGTATGGACAACCACTTGGTGATTAAGTACCGACTGCGTTGAGGAGGAAGGTGTAGCGCTATCTGCCTGCGTTGCCGCCCTGACGACCCTTTGTCAGAATGCAGAGCTTTTACGACATAGAACACCCGTAAAGTAATGTATAGATTTCAGGCACAGATGACCCACTGGGACAATCGGTTGCAGGGTGTTCAGGAATGTAGTCTTCATTCTGAGCAAGTTAGATTGGCTATGCAGTTAGAGGGGCAGGTGCATGAGTTGCAAAGTGGAGTGAGCCGCCTCGATTAGACAATTAGGAGCAATAGGTGGTGAACAAGAGTGTCCCTCAGAGCAGATAATTGCCGCAAGTAGCAGCAATACCACAGACGCCTTTAAAGGACCAAAGTGGGAGTCGTTTGGATAATTACCTATACGAATGATGTTACTGCTTCAAGGTAGAAAGGAACTTTCAATTGAGTATTTAAGCCAAATGGAATACATCCTGTGGATGACGGTCAAATATGAGTTTCATGCCGACGCTTTGGCAGTCTACCATAAAGTTTTTCTTCAGGCGTCGTATCCCTGACAAGAGGTGTGTCAAGCCGTGTCTACTCACAAATTTTACACGAATGCGGAACATTGAGGGATTTGCGAAAACAATTATTAGGCTGAAATTCTCGCCCCATATTAAGAGTGCGCTGGACCGTAAACTATTTGGGCGACTGCAGTTTCCTCATGAACCTTTCGCTATGTACGTAGATCAAATGCGTATGGCTGTTTTAGCATCGGAGTTGCAAGTCACAGAGATACAAATAGTCGATAATAATTAGAGGAAATACAGCCAGAGGACTGTTGGCGAATAACCTTCCCTAATAAACCCATATCTTCCACTGAATTGGATGTTTTTTCTGGTGTCCGCTCTTGAAGGTCTGAATTACACCGACCAGCAGCGAGTCGGGGTAAGGAACATGCGTAGGACGTGTTTCCGGTTTAACGCAGAGGTGTGCTTCGTACGGCAATGTCCGGTTCCACGGAAGGAGAAAGCGAACAGCTGACGCCTCAAGGAATGGAAGAGGTGAGGTGGCTGTCTATTGCTGAAGCGCTATCTCCGTGTCAAGGCCGTGGTAAGCGAGCTTTTGGCTTACCTTTACTTAACCAGGAACCAGCGTGCGCCCTACTCGAAATTGCTATTTCTGTTTGTCCTTCAGAATATCAGTGGTATTTGGAGTTCCGCCATATCTGTAAACTGTCTCCTTTGCGTCCGTTCTCCCGGAGATGTCGAGCTGGCAATGGGCAGTTGCGGTCGTAACTGAGTACTAGAAAATTTTCTTAGCCTGTAAAATTGGTAGTATTTAAAAATCTTTCAGTCAACTTAATGTTGGAGTGTGATTTCATAAGTGGAAATGGGTTGATGTTAGATTGCCAAGACAGGTCGTTTACTCTAAATTCAACCCAGCTGAGATCCGTGTTGCTCTCCTGCAGGTTGCCACGGGAATTATTATTCTGTCACCGCGATGTTCACCATTAGGCCGGGGCACCTGGATCCAGTAGAGATGAGTCAGGTCCTGGAAGTTCTTGATCGATTTTCGCAAGTGCTGTCTAACAGGCTGGGTATCACCAATGAAATCCAGTAATACATTCGCCTTACGGACAATCCTTACAGAATTTCTCCACCGAAGATGAAATTTTTACGTACTTTGGATAAGAATGTTGCGCGATGGAGTCATCAGGCCCTCCACCTCGCCCTACGTTTTTCCCATATTCTTAACAGCTAGGAGCAGCAATGGGTAGTTTCGTTCACTGGTGGATTTGTTTGAGTCACGAGTCTTCTCACTGGTTTTATGCGGTCCGTCACGAATTTCTCTCTTGTGCCAATCCCTTCATCTCAGAGTAGCACTTACAACCTACGTCCTGAACTATTTACTTAATGTATTCCAATCTCTGTCTTCCTCTACAGCTTTTGCTCTCTATAGCTCCCTCTCGTACTATGGAAGTCATTCCCTCACGTCTTAACACACAAGTTCTACCATCCTGTCCCTTCGCCTTGTCAGTATCTTCACATATTCCTCTCCTCTCTGATTCTGTGCAGAACCTCTTCATTCCTTACCCTATCAGTCCACTTAATTTCCAACATTCATCTGTAGCACCACATCCCAAATACTTTGATTCTCTTCTGTTCCTGTTTTCCCATAGTTCACGTTTCACTAGCACACAAAACTTTGCTCCAAACGTTCATTCTCAGAAATTTCTTCCTCAAATTAAGATCTATGTTTGATACCAGTAAAACTACCTTGGCCAGGAACGCCCTTTTTCTAAGTGCTAGTTTCCTTTTCTGTTCTCATTTCTGCTATTTCTCATTACTTTCGTCCTTCTTCGACATATTCTCAGTCCATATTCTGTATTCATTAAATTGTTCACTCCATTCAGAAGACCATGTAATTCTTCTACATTGTCACTCAGGATAGCAATATCGTCAGCGAATCGTATCACTTATCTCTGAGCCGTGCACGGCTCGAGTTTATCCCATTTATTGTTTGTCATCTTCTATTACGATACTGCTGCCTCGTTTTCTAATTCAATTTACTGGTGTCACTAGCTTCCTGCCTTACTTGCCCGTGAGCGGCAGCATCAGCGCGTATCGATAAATGCACTGTCGTACCATCTCTGGAACGACCAATAGTATTTTCGGATCGTGGTGTGTCTGGCCGTTGGTTGGAGATGGACCATCTGTGCTCGCCAGTGCTCGCCGACAGCTAGCGACACACATGAACTGTCAACCGGCCGGTGTGGCCGTGCGGTTCCAGGCGCTTCAGTCTGGAACCGCGTGACCACTACGGTCGCAGGTTCGAACCCTGCCTCGAGCATGGATGTGTGTGATGTCCTTAGGTTAGTTAGGTTTAAGTAGTTCTAAGTTCTAGGGGACTGATGACCACAGATGTTAAGTCTCATAGTGCTCAGAGCCATATGAACCATTTTTTTTTGAGGTTGGAAAATTCTAGCCACTCTCTGGTGGAGTTTCATTGTTTTTGGTTATTTGAACTGAAGTGTTCAAATGGCTCTGAGCACTATGGGACTTAACATCTACGGTCATCAGTGCCCTAGAGCTTAGAACTACTTAAACGTAACTAACCTAAGGACAGCATACAACACCGAGTCATCACGAGGCAGAGAAAATCCCTGACGCCGCCGGGAATCGAACTCGGGAACCCGTGCGTGGGAAGCGAGAACGCTACCGCACGACCACGAGATGCGGACAACTGAAGTGTACCAGCAGAATCTTCTGCCTTGTGGCCATTAACGTTCCGGTTCAAATGGCTCTGAGCACTATGGGACTTATCATCTGTGGTCATCAGTCCCCTAGAACTTAGAGCTACTTAAACCTAACTAACCTAAGGACATCACACACATCGATGCCCGAGGCAGGATTCTAACCTGTGACCATAGCGGTCACGCGGTTCCTGATTGAAGTACCTAGAACCGATCGGCCAACCTGGCCAGCTAACGTTCCGGTTACCTGCTCAAAATTCGAATGGTTCAAATAGCTCTGAGCACTATGGGACTTATCATTTTAGGTCATCAGTCCCCTATAACTCGAAACTACTTAAACCTAACTAACCTAGGGACATCACACACATCCATGCCCGGCCACAGCTGCGGGACTGGTTACCTGCTCTGGCCGTTATCGTAAATTTGAGGCACTGTAGTTTCCTCATCGTGTTGTTGCTGTCCAAGATGGTTTGTAATTAGACAGCTCCATGTATGATTGATTGTGGGGGCCAGTATCTTCTGCATTGTTCCGTTGAACTCCCCGCTGTGCCCTGGTCAGGTGAAGTGGAAGTTATCTTGTAGGAGGGTAAGCTGACTGTCAGTCAGTTGGGTTGTCGTCGGATCGTGAATGGTTGTCCCGACTGCTTGTCTCACCAAGCGAGCGTTAGTATTTGGATTCCAGGCCGACCATCGAACATCTGAGCGCCCTTGTGTGTACTGCTTTTTTAATTTTGTTCTTGTTGTTTATACTTGTAGGGCTTTGTTGTTTTGCTATTAAGATGTAAAATTCTTTAGGCCTTAAGCCTATTTTAAAGAGCTGTTTCACGTAAGACTGTTGGCATTTTAAAAATTTTAGTGCTGTTGAATTTAAAGTGTTGGACCTTCAGCCGATTTTGAGTTTGAGTTGTTTTGCCTTTAAAGCCTTAGGCCTAGTTCAATGAACTGTTTCATGTAAGACCTTTAGCATCTTGAAGGTTTTATGGTTGTTGAATTTTATGTGTTGGACCTTCAGCCGATTTTCAGTTTGAGTGGCTTTTCTCTTAGGCCGTCAGCCTAGTTCAAGGTACTGTTTCACGTACGGCCTTCGGCATTTTAAAAAATTTAATGTTGTTGAATTTTAAGTGTAGGTCCTTCAGTCAATTTTGAGTTTGATTTGTTTTGCTTTTAAGGCCTTCAGACTAGTTCAAAGAATGGTTTCATTTAAGGCCTTTAGTTTTTTTTTAAACAATTAATGTTGTGGAATTTTAAGTGTTAGGCCCTCAGCCCATCTGAATTTAAATAGTTTGCTCCTGAAGTGTCTGATTCTTTGGGCCTTCAGCCTAAGAAAGGAATTGTTTTAAGATAAGGCTTTGTGTTTAAAATCTGTTTTGGTTGTGGTTTGCCTAATTAAGAACTGTTTTACGTAATGCCAAATATAATGTTCTGTAGGCTTAACTGTTGGACTTTTCGCCGATTCTGAATTCAAATTGTTTGCTTTGAAAGTCTGAGATTTTTTGGCCCTTCAGCCTAAATAATGAACTGTTGTAAGATAAGGCTTGTCTTTTCAATTTCTTATTATGCTTGCGTTTTAAGTTATTGGCCTTCAGCCCTTTTTAAATTAAAGTGGCTTTCAGCCGGTAATTAAATCCCAAAGATGAAAGCTGTGTGTTTAAGAAAATTCTTTTAGGAGCTCTTGTGATGTTTGAGCAAATAATAAAGTTGTGTGTTCGAGTGTAACTGAGAGCCCCCTTATTTTGGCCCCTTCCCACAATATAAACTACCTGTTCTGTCTTGCGGGTTAAGCTGGGCGGCTCGATATCCTTTCACTTTGAATTTTAATTCCATTCCTGAAATTTTCTTTTATTTCCATTATTGCTTTTTCAATGTACAGATATAACAATAGAGGGAAAGGACTACATTCTTGTCTTGGACTTTTTTCATCCGGGCGCTGCGTTCTTCGTCATCCACTAGTAATTTTCCTTCTTGGCTCCTGTACATACTGTACATTACCCGTCTCTCCCTACACCCTACTCCTATTTTCTCAGAATATCGAACATCCTGCCACATTTTACATTGCTCAATGCTTTTTCCAGGTCACCATATGCTTTGAACGTGTCTTGATTTTTCTTTAGTCTTGCTGCCATTATCTATCGCAACTTCAGGCGTGCCTCTATGGTGCTTTTTTTTTTTGTCATCAGTCTACTGTCTGGTTTGATGCGGCCCGCGCCAGCAGGAGTAGCCGTGCGGTTATAGGCGCTACAGTCTGGAACCGCGGGACCGCTACGGTCGCAGGTTCAAATCCTGCCTCGGGCATGGATGTGTGTGATGTCCTTAGGATCGTTAGGTTTAAGTAGTTCTAAGTTCTAGGGGACTGATTACCTTAGAAGTTAAGTCCCATAGTGCTCAGAGCCATTTGAACCATTTGAATTTTTGATGCGGCCCGCCACGAATTCCTTTCCTGTGCTAACCTCTTCATCTCAGAGTAGCACTTGCAACTTACTTCCTCAATTATTTGCTTGACGTATTACAATCTCTGTCTTCCTCTACAGTTTTTGCCCTCTACAGCTCCCTCTAGTACCATGAAAGTCATTCCCTCATGTCTTAGCAGACGTCCTATCATCCTGTCCCTTCTCCTTATCAGTGTTTTCCACATATTCCTTTCTTCTCCGATTCTGCGTAGAACCTGCTCTTTCCTTACCTTATCAGTCCACCTAATTTTCAATATTCGTCTATAGCACCACATCTCAAATGCTTCGATTCTCTTCTGTTCCGGTTTTCCCACTGTCCGTGTTTCACTACCATACAATGCTGTACTCCAGACGTACATCCTCAGAAATTTCTTCCTCAAATTAAAGCCTGTATTTGATATTAATAGACTTCTCTTGGCCAGAAATGCCTTTTTTGCCATGGCGAGTCTGCTTTTGATGTCCTTCTTGCTCCGTCCGTCATTGGTTATTTTACTGCCTAGGTAGCAGAATTCGTTAACTTCATTGACTTCGTGACCATCAATCCTGATGTTAAGTTTCTCGCTGTTCTCATTTCTACTACTTCTCATTACCTTCGTCTTTCTCCGATTTACTCTCAAACCATACTGTGTACTCGTTAGACTGTTCATTCCGATCAGCAGATCATTTAATTCTTCTTCACTTTCACTCAGGATAGCAATGTCATCAGCGAATCATATCATTGGTATCCTTTCGCCTTGTATTTTAATTCCACTTCTGAACCTTCCTTTTATTTCCATCATTGCTTCCTCGATGTACAGATTGAAGAGTAGGGGCGAAAGGTTACAGCCTTGTCTTACACCCTTCTTAATACGAGCACTTCGTTCTTGATCGTCCACTCTTATTATTCCCTCTTGGTTGTTGTACATATTGTATATGACCCGTCTCTCCCTATAGCTTACCCCTACTTTTTCAGAATCTCGAACAGCTTGCACCATTTTATATTGTCGAACGCTTTTTCCAGGTCGACAAATCCTATGAAAGTGTCTTGATTTTTCTTTAGCCTTGCTTCCATTATTAGCCGTAACGTCAGAATTGGCTCTCTCGTCCCTTTACTTTTCCTAAAGCCAGACTGATCGTCACCTAGCGCATTCTCAATTTTCTTTTCCATTCTTCTGTGTATTATTCTTGTAAGCAGCTTCGATGCATGAGCTGTTAAGCTGGTTGTGCGATAATTCTCGCACTTGTCCGCTCTTGGCGTCTTCGGAATTGTGTGGATGATGCTTTTCCGAAAGTCAGATGGTATATCGCCAGACTCATATATTCTACACACCAACGTGAATAGTCGTTTTGTGGCCACTTCCCCCAATGATTTTAGAAATTCTGATGGCATGTTATCTATCCCTTCTGCCTTATTTGACCGTAAGTCCTCCAAAGCTCTTTTAAACTCCGATTCTAAAACTGGATCCCCTATCTCTTCTAAATCAACTCCTGATTCTTCTTGTATCACATCAGACAAATCTTCACCCTCACAGAGGCTTTCAATGTATTCTTTCCACCTATTTGCTCTCTCCTCTGCATTTAACAATGGAATTCCCGTAGCACTCTTAATGTTACCACCGTAGCTTTTATTGTCACCAAAGGTTGTTTTGACTTTCCTGTATGCTGAGTCTGTCCTTCTGACAATCATATCTTTTTCGATGTCTTCACATTTTTCCTGTAGCCACTTCGTCTTAGCTTCCCTGCACTTCCCATTTATTTCATTCCTCAGCGACTTGTATTTCTGTATTTCTGATTTTCCCGGAACATGTTTATACTTCCTCCTTTCATCAATCAACTGAAGTATTCCTTCTGTTACCCATGGTTTCCTCGCAGCTACCTTCTTTGTAGCTACGTTTTCCTTCCCAACTTCTGTGATGGCCCTTTTTAGAGATGTCCATTCCTCTTCAACTGTACTGCCTACTGCGCTATTCCTTATTGCTGTATCTATAGCGTTAGAGAACTTCAAACGTATCTCGTCATTCCTTAGTACTTCCGTATCCCACTTCTTTGCGTATTGATTCTTCCTGACTAATGTCTTGAACTTCAGCCTACTCTTCGTCACTACTATATTGTGATCTGAGTCTATATCTGCTCCTGGGTACGCCTTACAATCCAGTATCTGATTTCGGAATCTCTGTCTGACCATGATGTAATCTAATTGAAATCTTCCCGTATCTCCCGGCCTTTTCCAAGTATACCTCATCCTCTTGTGATTCTTGAACAGGGTATTCGCTATTACTAGCTGAAACTTGTTACAGAACTAAATTAGTCTTTCTCCTCTTTCATTCCTTGTCCCAAGCCCATATTCTCCTGTAACCTTTTCTTCAACTCCTTCCCCTACAACTGCATTCCAGTCACCCATGACTATTAGATTTTCGTCCCCCTTTACATACTGCATTACCCTTTCAATATCCTCATACACTTTCTCTATCTGTTCATCTTCAGCTTGCGACGTCGGCATGTATACCTGAATTATCGTTGTCGGTGTTGGTCTGCTGTCGATTCTGATTAGAACAACCCGGTCACTGAACTGTTCACAGTAACACACTCTCTGCCCTACCTTCCTATTCATAACGAATCCTACACCTGTTATACCATTTGCTACTGCTGTTGATATTACCCGATACTCATATAACCAGAAATCCTTGTCTTCCTTGCACTTCACTTCACTGACCCCTACTATATCTAGAGTGAGCCTTCGCATTTCCCTTTTCAGATTTTCTAGTTACGCTACCACGTTCAAGCTTCTGACATTCCACGCCCCGACTCGTAGAACGTTATCCTTTCGTTTATTATTCAATCTTTTTCTCATGGTAACCTCCCCCTTGGCAGTCCCCTCCCGGAGATCCGAATGGGGGACTATTCCGGAATCTTTTGCCAATGGAGAGATCATCATGACACTTCTTCAATTACAGGCCACATGTCCTGTGGATAAACGTTACGTGTCTTTAATGCAGTGGTTTCCATTGCCTTCAGCATCCTCATGTCGTTGATCATTGCTGATTCTTCCGCCTTTAGGGGCAATTTCCCACCCCTAGGACAAGAGAGTGCCCTGAACCTCTATCCGCTGCTCCGCCCTCTTTGACAGGGCCGTTGGCAGAATGAGGCTGACTTCTTATGCCGGAAGTCTTCGGACGCCAATGCTGATTATTTATCTAAATTTAGGCAGAGCGGGGATCGAACCCGGGACCGCAGACCTTTTTGATTGTGAATCAAAGACGCTACCCTATTTTTTTATTCACCAAAAACAGTAACAAAAATGGCTACAATGAAATGACATAAATAAGGTGACAGATAATTGCAGTCATAAATTTCAGCATTCAAAAAATGAGTCTTTAGCAGTAGCACAATTTAGCACCTTCACTGTCACCTTTAACTGGTGGCAGTTCAGCATGCACGTTTTCTTGTTCTGCAGCCGGTTCCTCATCATCATTTCCCAGACCACGGGTATCGAGTGCCTTTACCTTTCCTAAACCTAACTGATCGTCATTTAACACATCCTCAATTTTCTTTTCCATTCGTATGTATATTATTCTTGTCAGCAACTTGGATGCATGAGCTGTTAAGCTGATTGTACGATAATTCTTGCACTTGTCAGCTGCTGCAGTCTTCGGAATTGTATGGATGATATTTTTCCGAAAGTTAGATATATGTCGCCAGACTCATACTTTCTACACACCACCGTTAATAGTCGTTCTGTTACCACTTCGCCTAGTAATTTGAGAAATTCTGATGGGATGTTGTCCATCCCTTCAGCCTTATTTGTTCTTATGTCCTCCATAGCTCTCTTAAATTCTGATTCTAATACCGGATCCCCTGTCTCCTCTAAATAGGGTCCCGTTTCTTTTCCAATTACACCAGACAGATCTTCCCCCTCATACAGGACATGCAGCTTTATTGTTGTTAAATGATGATGACATACTCTTGGGTAAAATATTCCGGAGGTAAAATAGGCCCCCATTCGGATCTCTGGGCGGGGACTACTCAGGATAACGTCGTTATCAGGAGAAACAAATCTGGCGGATCGGAGCGTGGAATATCAGATCCATTAATCGGGCAGATATGTTATAAAATATAAAAAGGAAAATGGATAGGTTAATGTTCGATATAATACGAGTTAGTGAAGCCCGGTGGCATGAGGAACAGGTCTTCTGATCAGATGAGTATAGGTCTATAAACACAAAACCCAATAAGGGTATTACAGGAGAAGGTTCAATAATGACTAAAAAAAATAGGAACGCGGAAAAGCTACTACTAATAGCATAGTGAACGCATTATTGTTGCCAAAACAGATACGAAGCCCATGACTACCACAGCGGTGCAAGTTTATATGCCAACTATCTCCACAGATGATGAAGAGATTGAAGAAATGCATGATGCCATAAAAGAAATTATTCGGATAGTTAAGAGAGACGAAAATTTAATAGTCATGGGGGACTGGAATTAGACAGTGGGAAAAGGCAGAGAAGGAAAAGTAAGTGATGAATATGGAGATGGGGTAAGGAGTGAAAGAGGAAGCGGCCTGGTAGAATATTGCACAGAGCAGAATTTTATCATAGCTAACACTTCGTTTAAGAATCATAAGAGAAGGTTGAATACGTGGAGGAGAGATGGAGATACTGAAAGGTTCCAGATAGATTATATAATGGTAAAATTTAGATTTAGGAACCAGGTTTTCAATTGTAAGTCATTTCCAGGGGCAGATGTGGACTGAGACCACAATTTCTTGGTTATGAGCAGTAGATTAAGACTGAAGAAAAGGTAGAAATTTAAGGAAATGGGACATAGATAAACTGAAAGAACCAGAGTTTGTAGACAATTTAAAGAGAGAGAGTTGGGGAACGATTGACAAGAACAGGGCCAAGAAATACAGTACAAGCACAATGGACAGCTCTGAGAGATGTAAATGTCGTCTGACTAGGGCCGCCTCCTGTCGGGTAGACCATTCGCTAGGTGCAAGTCTTCCGATTTGACGCCACTTCGGCGACTCGCGCTTCGATGGGGATGAAATGATGACGATTAGGACAACACAACACCCAGTACCTCAGCGGAGAAAAATCTCCGATCCAGCCGGGAACTGAACCCACGCGTTAAGGACTGGCATTGTCGCGCTGACCACTCAGCTACCGGGGGCGGACAGCTTTGAGAGATGAAACAGTGAAGGTAGCAGAGGATCAAGTAGGTAAAAAGACGAGGGCTAGTAGAACTCCTTGTGTAAGAGAAGAGATATTGAATTTAATTGATGAAAGGAGAAACTATAAAAATGCAGTAAATGAAGCACGCTAAAAGGAATACAAACGTCTCAAAAACGAGACCGACAGGAAGTGTAAAATGGCTCAGCAAGAATAGCTACAGGACAAATGTAAGACTGTAGAAGCATATAAAAATAGGGGTAAGATAGGTAATGCCTACAGAAATGTGGAAGGAGTATACAGAGGGTCTGTACAGGGGCGATGTACTCGAGGGCAATATGATGCAAACGGGAGGGGACGTAGATGAAGATGAAATGGGAGATATGATACTGCGTGAAGAGTCTGACAGAGCACTGAAAGGCCTAAGTCGAAACAAGGCCCCGAGAGTAGACAACATTTCGTTAGAACTACTGATACTCTTGGGAGAGACAGCCATGAAAATTTTTTTCCATCTGATGAGGAAGAAGTATGAGACAGGCGAAATACCCTCAGACTTCAAGAAGAATACAATAATTCCAGACCCAAAGAAAACAAGTGTCGACAGATATAAAAATTACCGAATTATCAGTATAATAAGACATGGTTGCAAAATACTAACACGGATTATTTACAGACGAGTGGAAAAACTCTTAGAAATCGACCTCGAGGAAGATTAGTTTGGACTCGGTAGAAATGTTGCAACACGTGAGGATATACTGACCCTACGACTTATCTTAGAAAATAGATTAAGGAAAGGCAAACCTACGTATCTAGCATTTATAGCCTTAGAGAAAGTTTCTGACAATGTTTACTGGAATACTCTTTCAAATTGTGAAGGTGGCATTGGTAAAATACCGGGAGCGAAAGGCTGTTTACAATCTGTACAGAAACCAGATGGTAGTTACAAGAGTCGAGGGGCACGTAAGGGAAGTAGCGATTGAGAAGGGAGTGAGACAGGGCTGTAGCCTATCCCCGATGGTATTCAATTTGTATATTAGGCAAGCAGTAAAGGAAACAAATGAAACATTTGGAGTAGGAATTAAAATCCATGGATAAGAAATATAAATTTTGAGGTTCGCTGACGATATTGTACTTATGTCGGAGACAGCAAAGGACCTGGAATAGCTGTTGAACGGAACGGGCAGTGTCTTGAAATGGGAATACAAGATGAACATCAACAAAAGAAAAACGTGGATATTCAAATGTAGTCGAATTAAATCGGGTGATGCTAAGGGAATTAGATTAGGAATTGAGACACTTAAAGTAGTAGTTGAGTTTTGCTATTTGGGAAGCGAAATAACTGATTATGGTCGAAGTAGCAAGCATATAAAAATGTAGACGGCAGTGGCAAGGAAAGCGTTTCTGAAGAAGCATCGAGTATAAATTTAAGTGTAAGGAAGTCCTTTTTGAAAGTATTTGTTTGCAGTGTAGCCATGTGTGGAAGTGAAACATGGACAATAAATAGTCTAGGCAAGCCGAGAATAGAAGATTTTGAAATGTGGTGCTACAGGATAATACTGAAGATTAGATGGGTAGATTACGTAACTAACGCGGAGGTACTCAACAGAATTGTGGAGAAGAGAAATTTATGGTACAACTTGACTAGAAGATGGGATCGGTTGGCAGGACACGTTCTGAGGCATCAAGAGTCTCCAATTTAGTATTGGCGGTAAGCGTGGATGGTAAAAATTATAGAGGGAGACCCAGAGATGAATACACTAAGCAGATTCAGAAGGATGCAGCTTGCAGCAGTTATTCGGAGATGAACAGGCTTGCACAGGATTGAGTAACATGGAGGGTTGCCTTAAACCAGTCTCTGGACTGAAGACCACACCAACAAGCCCACTTTCTATTAGGTTGAGCTGTACTTTGTGAATAAACGTAATTCAACATAATTCTCTGTCGTCTACAGCAAGTACAGACGTGAGAATAGAACCTCTTTTATTAAATTATTTATTTATCTTTTATTTATTAGTCTGTGTATTTTATTAATTCTCATTTCTAGCCAATGTATATGCTGATTAACTCCAGGGTTACAGCTTCAGGTCACTATTTGCAGCGAGTTAGATAGTGGGCATGAAAGCAGACATGGGCGGCTCGACAATACAACATCATGAAGCTACTTGTTTTAAACAAAGCCATGCACATCCCACTTATCTAAAGTACGAGTCACTGGTGGTAAAACTGCAGTTGTTTCGCTAGTATGTACTGCTGGTTAGAGATCTACTACCCATCAGAAAATCGTTAGGTGACGTCGCAATTCTCAGAAGTAACTTCCTCAAATCAAGACCTGTTTTTGCTGTAGGTGAACTTCTTTTAGTACAAAACGCTGTCTGTGAACACGTTAGCTTCTTACACTATCCTTGCTTCGTCATGTGTTATTTTAGTTTCGGGAAAACACAATTCCTTCACATTCTCATTTCTGCTACTGATTACTTACTTTTCTTCCTCTTCATTAATCTAAATGTATATCATATGCTCAGTAATCAGTTCATTCCATTCAACAGGTATTTTTTTTCCACGCATTCACTGAGATTTGCATTGTCATCAGCGGGTATTATCGTTGACATATTCTCGCCTGTTTTATATATATATATATATATATATATATATATATATATATATATATATATATATATATATATATATTCCCGTCTTTCCTTCTTCGATGCACAATAACGGCGATAGCCTGCATCACCACCCTGTGCGCTTTTTAGTTCGATTTTCTCTCTCTTGGTTTTCTTATTGTCTCGTCTTGGCTGTTGTCGATATCGTGCATTACCTTTTCCGCCTCAAACTTACATTTATTTTCCTATAAATTTAAAGCATCCTCCATCATTCTGTGGAGTCGACCACTTTTTAAAAGTCGATAAGTCATATGTCTGGAAGTGCCTAAGCGTCTGCGACCGGAGAATGTTGAGATTAAGTTTTGTGTCAATGGTTTTGCTTCAAGTTGTCAGTATGCTCATCAGTAGATCCAGTAGAATGTCAGCGCAACCGTCAGTTTTATGCACTGAAAGTTTACTGCTATCACGGCACCATAAACTGAAAAGTTTAATCTTGACTACCTTGTTTTACTAAATGTTTCAAGAGATGACTCAACACAGTTGCCAAGAAGTTCAAGAACTGCACGTTTGTTGTCAGATGTACAAATTTATTGTGTATTTTCTACAGGTTTCATTCTTATTGAGCATTTTCACAGGAAAAATGCTGTACATTGTTTCGATATGCGATGCAACTTTCCACTGGATAAACTGAAAGCCGTAAGAGCCATAAAATGTCTACAGAACCACTTATAACAAGTCTTTATATTGATAACAGCATAAAATTCACTTCACTGAAATTAGAGCAGATAGTATATATGCAGTTCTTCAAATATCTTGGTTAACTTGACGCCTGTGCTTCATTATAATCGCAAAGTCCAGTTGCTTCTTCCGTGTATTTTTCTTTTCTAAAGCCATATTTGTTGTCAACTAACACATCCCCAATTTCGTTTCTCAGTTTTCTATGTAATGTTCTTATCAGTGTCTTGGATGATTGAGTACTGTTTGTCTGCGTTTGCCATCTTCAGTATTGTGTGCATGATGGTCTACCGATGGTATGTCTCTAGCCTACATACACATCGCTAATATGAGACAATAGTTCCAAAGGAAGGAATATTAAAGGTGGAAACCAACACTTTTTTTAAAAAATCCCAAATGTCTTTATTGGCTATTTTGAAGTAAGACGCTGTCCTGAGGCCGTTACAAATCCTTAGATACAAAACTATATAGATACTAGGACTCCTGAACTCAGTACTAACGTTCATTTTGAGGTTGACTCCAACTCTTGCGTCCGTTGTCTGTGTTTGCTTATAATTAAATTTGTTTTTGTCTCTTATAAACATTGAGATAACGCAAGTGTAAAGTGCAGTTTTCACAGTGAAGGCAGCGTAGAAACTCATAATAGTAAGTGTAACCACACATACACACACACACACACACACTCACAGAGAGAGAGAGAGAGAGAGAGAGAGAGAGAGAGAGAGAGAGAGAGAGAGAGACGCACGGGTGAATACAATCTCTTATGTAGAGTGAAGTAGAGTAAACCGTAACAGTCAATCATTCGTAGTCGTAATTTTCGATATAAAATGTTTTCTATCTTGCGCTATTTACGGCTACAGATAACGTACTGTAAACCACTTAAGAAAGTGCGAGAAACCATTTTCTGTTGTCATATTTGTGAATACTTTACTCAAGAGCTGTAGTATGGATGCAGAAACATTAAAAAACAATTAATCTTGTTAGTCAACAGAAAACGAATAACAAACGTGCTGATGATGATGGAACTTCTGAGAAACATGTATTGTTAAAAATAAGAAAAAATAGTTTTCTCAAGTCGGACTCATTCCAAAATCAGGTTTCGACTACTGAAGATGGGAAATGGATTTTTTAACTTTAATTGATATGAACAACTTACACATTACAGCAAAAATTACATCGCAAAGCAGCTGTTCAAAGTGACGTTCGCCAGTGTCAATGCTTACTTTGTAATCCATTGGCATTACCTTACAACGGACTGAAAACTGCTTAGTCTCATTGCTTGCGTACGTTTTTTATGATACAGGTGTGCTGCTGATACATCAGAACTCTTCAGACATTATCCTTCCAGGTGATCATTTCCAGAGCAAGTTGACGGCTGCTCAGTGTTGAATCTTCTCGCCCACCATCCAACACCATCCAAAGTTCCACTGTGCGAACAGTTCCTTCTCTATGACATGGTCCAGCTCTCTCTGGCTTGAACCACCGAGTTTGTCGTAAGTTTCTATCAAGGTGATTTATCCCTTTAGGATTGTACATGTGACGAAACGTGTGTCTGTCAATTCGTTTCACTTTTTGCGTTATACATCTTGATGCAAGGTACAATAAATCCCTTACTACAACTTCTTGTAACGAGTAACAAGTGATGAACTTTCGAAAGTAGTGATCATCGTTTACGGAGTTATTTTCTTATGTAGTGTTACGGTCATTTATGAGACAAACAATTATTGACATGAAAAGGACGCACGCCATTCACAAGGTGGCCTTACAAGCTTCTCTGCTTCCTGGATGTTCTTCGTACTTCAGGTTTTTAAGGTCAGTGTCCGAGCATCGACGTAAAATGACGGAGAAATGTGAATAAAATAGCCTTTGGAGTTTAATAGCTATCTTTTCGCATTTAAGTGAAAAACATCTATGGCATTGAAACCTAATCGGCGATTGATGAGTACGTGTGCGTAAGGAGTATGTCTGTAATGGTAAGTCGCCCATTCGCATGACGTAAGAAAAAATTATTTTACATTTATATGAGTTCCATATTTATTAAAAACAAAAATGTTGCTCTGCTGTATATTCAACAATAGTAACATATCTGTTAACAAATATTTCCGGTAGTTAATAAATATGGAATTTAAATGAAACTTAAAAAAAAAATTCCTACAATAGAGATTCGAGGCAGCGACTTAACGGTTACAAACGTATTTCAGTACACCGAACTATCGATGAATATCTTTCTAAGAAATATAATTAGTAGAAATGAATATTTTTCTGGTTAAGATACATAATCAGCAGGACAAAGCTCTTCCCTAAGGTCGTATTTTACAGCCTACGTATTGAGCACTGAGTCTTGGTCCGTTATCTGTCGTTCTTTAGATGTCTCGGAATTCTATATCTGCTACCCTAGTTCCTACATTCCTACAAGGGATTTGATGTTGACAATGTTCGCTCATTCAGAAGAAAGTGAAAACTGGAGACAATGACGACTAAGTAGATGAACGATTTGATCTGGTCTAACACTTCTTTTAGCAATGTAGATAAGGGTGTGCACTGTTCAGTACATTTTATTTTTGGTAGGCTTCCAGCAGAATTGATAGAAATTAGTTAAGTACGAATCAGTTTTTAATATAACTCTGGTTTAACTTGAACTAAAACTTCTAAGATAATGAAATGGTTCAAATGGCTCTGAGCACTATGGGACTCAACTGGTGAGGTCATTAGTCCCCTAGAACTTTGAACTAGTTAAACCTAACTAACCTTAGGACATCACACACATCCATGCCCGAGGCAGGATTCGAATCTGCGACCGTAGTGGTCTCGCGGTTCCAGACTGCAGTGCCTATAACCGCACGACCAGTTCGGCCGGCTCTAAGATAATCCTAACCCTATACAGATAGCCCTAAAAATTTATTACTGTGAATTTTTAATAGCTACAAAAGTAATTGCAATAATTAAAACGATAAACATCATCGATGCATGCAATCGCCTCAGTTTTTCATAGGTATTAATTCACAATCCCAGAATTTCAGAACTGTCTGTATGGAGCTAGAAGAAAATCTTTACACTTGTTAGTCCAGTTTAAAAATGTGGTATATAAAATTGATTTTTATTTACATAACTATTTTCTGCTTTTTAATTATGTGTGCGTGAAATTTTTCAATCGATTTCAAAAATCTCGATGAGATTAGAACAGAGACATGAGGTAAATTACAGGTATAGTTTCTCATTAGCTCAGGGGAGCAATACATCTACGTGTATTTCGCGAAAAGGACGTGAAGGTAAAAACTGGGGAGATTTCAGCGCACACGAAGGCTTACCAGCAGACCACCAAGCAAGACAGCGAGTTAACATTGCATTGTCAAATAGTTCTGAGAAATGTTGAACGTCTCAAGTCTTCAGCTCATCGGGAAATGGCTGTGGTAAACAAAGTACCCGCCGCCACACAACAGACGTTAAACATAGTTAGTATTGCATTGTTGTCAGGTTCTGTGCTATGCTGAAAGTTTCAGATCTATTGCTCATTCTGAAGTTAATTCAAAATCAATTGCCAAATTTGCACCGAATGGCTGGAAAAACAAGAAAGCGACATAGACAAAACGTATTTAAAAGGGTGATCATTCTTAAGTTCTCAGATCTAATTTGACACTTTTCCTTGTGTGACACTGTACTATTCGATACAAGGGTTTCTCGAAGTGGTTCAGAGCTTTGCTCTCTGATCAGTTATCTGTTCGTATACTTAATCAATTTTTTTTCTGCTTCATTAACTCTGTAGTTCTGTCGTTTATAAATTTCCAAATCGCGTAAACTGACTGGTGCTGAGGAGCTTAGGGTTGTATGGTTCCAGCGAGCCTGATAAATTAATAAAATTAAATAATAAATGAAGAAGTCTCTACATCCTTTACAGTTTTTGCTTTGAAGGTTTTGTGACACGGGATATAACTTTCACCTACGTGCTTAATCACAAATACGACATTTCCACGAAAATTTCACACGTGTGACATGGTTCTTTAGTTCCGTCTTAACTCTGCAGAGTTCCACCAAGCCGTCGAATAGCAAGATGTACTTCAACAGCGTGGCCGGCGATTTTACGTCTGGCGTTGACAGAAGCACCGAGTCAATTTGTTCCCCTGAGGGAAAAAGACGGAGCTAGTCATTTACTCAGGGTAAATTAAAAAACGAAACACTTGGCTGCAACTTTTAAAGGCTCTATTATTCTCTTCTCTTGAGAAGCTATACAAAGGAACTTGGAACAAAAGCGGCCTCAGCGCTTTGCTGAAGTAGTTCCTAACTGGAACATTAGCTCCTAAGGCGTAAACTTCTATTGGTCTGGCCTACGGTAACATCTTTCATTGCCTTACATGTTAACATTATCAACATCATCACATGCAAGGTTTAACTACACACATCAAAGAAAGTTTTGCTTCACTTCGGTTCCGAGAGTTCCGGAACCTGTACATAAAATTGGAATAGAGATCAACATAAACATCATTTCCGCCCTTTTTATTGCTCATGAAAACCACACATTGCATTTTGTACCACCATAAAGCGAGACCTTCAGAGGTGGTGGTCCAGATTTCCCTACACACTGGTAGCTCTAATACCCACTAGCACGTCCTCTCGCACTGATGAATGCCTGTATTCGTCGTGGCATACTATCCTCAAGTTCAACATGGGACTGTTGGTCCACATTGTCCCACTCCTCAACGGCGATTCGGTTTACATCCCTCAGTGTGGTTGGTGGGTCACGTCGTCCATAAACACCCCCTTACCAATAAGTCTATTCAAAACGAATTTCTCAGATAGTAGCCAAATATACCAGTAGATTTACGTGCCAAATAATGTTGTACAACTCATAGTTCAGAAGATACGACGGCATGAACATTGAGCTGGGCAATATGACACTACAGGACGAAATTTACTAGAAATACAGGAGAAATAAGCGTATGCGTACCCGTGAAATATACACATCACAAAAAGTTTTGCATCACCTCGGTTCCCAGAGTTCCGGAACCTCTACAGAAAATAGGAATAGAGTTCAACATAAACATCATTTCCACCCTTTTTATTACTCATGAAAACCATAAATCACATGTTCTGCCACCTTACAGCGAGACCTTCAAGGGTGGTGGTCCAGACTGCTGAACACACCGGCACCTATAATACCCAGTAGAACATCCTCTTACATTGATGCATGCCTGTATTCGTCGTGGCATACTATCTACAAGCTCATCAAGGCACTGTTGGTCCAGGTTGTTCCACTCCTAAACGGCGATTCGGCGTAGATCCCTTAGTTTGTTTGGTGGTCCACGTCGTCCACAAACAGCCCATTTCAATCTATTCCAGGCATGTTCGATATGGTTCAAGTCTGGAGAACATGCTGGCCACTCTAGTCGAGCGATGTCGTTATCCTGAAGGAAGTCAACTATAAGATGTGCACGATGTGCACGATGGGGCCGAAAATTGTCGTCAATGAAGACGAATGCCTCGCCAATATGCTGCCGACATGGTTGCACTATTCGTCGGAGGATGGCATCAAGTATCTACAACCGTTACAGCGCCTTCCATGACTCATGACTACCAGCGGCATACGTCGGGCGCACATAATGCCACCCCAAAACAGCAGGGAACCTCCACCTTGCTACACACGTTGGACACTGTGTCTAGGCGTTTCTGCCTGAGCAGGTTGCCTCCAAACACGTCTCCGACGATTGCTGAAGGATCATGCGACACTCATCGGTGAAGAAAACGTGATGCCAATCCTGAGTGGTCCATTCGGCATCATGCAGCCTATGGCACATAGTTTGAGTTGTAACACGGCGTCCTGTGGCTGCACGAAAAGCATCATTCAACATGGTGGCGGTACTGTCAGGGTTCATCCGAGCCATAATCCGTAGGTAGCGTTCATCCACTGCAATAGTTCAAAATGGTTCAAATGGCTCTGAGCACTATGGGACTTAACATCTGAGGTCATCAGTCCCCTAGAACTTAGAAGTACTTAAACCTAACTGACCTAAGGACATCACAACATCCATGCCCGAGGCAGGATTCGAACCTGCGACCGTAGCAGTCGCGCGCACCTAGAACCGCATGGCCACCGCGGCCGGCTGCAATAGTAGCCCATGGGCTGTCTGAGCGAGGCATGTCATCGACAACTCGTATCTCTCTGTATCACCTCCATGTCTGCTTTGTTTCACTCCGAGACGCCTGGACACTTCCCTTGTTGAGAGCCCTTCCTGACACAAAGTAATCTGGACGCGATCAAATCTCGGTATTGACCGTCTAGGCATGGTTAAACTACAGACAACAGGAGCCATGTAACTGCTTCCTGGTGGAATGACTGGAACTGATTGGCTGTCGGACCCCCTCCGTCTAATAGGCACGCTCATGCGTGGTTGTTTACATAAATTGGAGTGGGGGGGGGGGGGGGTACTAGTAACATCTGTGAGTCGTGAGTTCTGGGAGTTGTGGTGATGCAAAACCTCTTTTGATGTGCGTATTTTCGCAGTACTATGTTCGCTGAATAAGAAATAGCTTCCTCTAGCCTTAGCTGAGCTCCAGGACAGCTTCTGACCACTATATTTGACCAGTCAAATTCCCTGTAAATGATGTGATGATGCTTAGAGGCTGCCAGAAACGAGAGCCTGCGGCTGCTCGGTCTCTTGCAATGGCATAAGAAGGAAAGAGGTAAAAGGGGACGTCCGTTAATTACGTGAGCACAGAACAATGCCGGGGGGGGGGGGGTGGGGGGGGGGGGATAATCCCGAAAAATCACCAAAGCTCATTTAAATGGGTTATCTTTTTAATTCAGAGAATACACGTTACTGTAACAGACGATATTAAATGCCCTCCAGCGGTTATGGCCTATCTGAAAACTGATTGCCTGTCACGTGTACATACTCGGGATTCCTCGATAACTGTGTGTCAGTATTGAGTGTGTCGTGATATTCTTCGATACATATAAAGCCGATGTTATTGTGTTCAACATAAATTTGTATCAAAATTTTTACAATCCGCACGTTAAGTGGCATGCCGTCAAGTCGAAACGTACATGCGAGCAAAGAAGTTTATCGTTTGCAGAAGGAAGCTAAGTTGAAGTTCACTGACAAGAATAATTCTGTTCCTGATCATATAATTCGAGACTGAAAAGCTATGCAATCACACAGTTCAAATGAAGATACAAATAACGTTGCTTTCATCTGAAAAGTAAGTAAAGGTTCAATGACATTTAATGTTAGCTCAATCGTGGATCCTTCTTGTCCATCTGTCTTTCTGACGTTCGGAATACTACTCAGAGCTAGCGTGTTCAAAATAGCGTTTTTAATCACATGCCAAAAGGACTGTTTAATACGCTTTCTAAATAAGTACCACACAAAGATTCCTCAATAAATTAAATAAAGTCATGAATGTTTTTCTAATTTTAAATGCTCAAAAAAAAAATACTTCTTGCCCCGAAGAAAGTGTCCGAATGGGACTGTAATCGGTAGGCTTGACGTTCACGTGCAAACAAACAAATGATGAGTTTCACAATAATTGAATTACTCAGTAGAAAGAGTTTCACAAACTAAGAAAGTTAATAGCACGTTGGGCCACCTCCAGCCCTTATGGAAGCATTTATTCGGTTTAGCATTGATTGAAGTCACTGGGTACCCACCTGGGCATATCATACCAAATTCGACCAATTGGTACATTACATCGTCACTACCCCGAGTTGTTTGGAAGGCACTACCCATAATCCTTGAGGAAAGATCCGGCGACATTTCTGGCCAACATAGGGTTAGGCAAGTGCTGCGAAAAGCAGTAGAAATTCTCGTCGAGAGCAAGCGGGTATTATCTTGATGAAATGTAAGCCCAAGATGGCTTGCCACGAAGGGCAACAAAATGGGTGTACAGTAACGTCGACATACCGTTGTGCTGTAAGGGTGGCACGGATGACAGCCAAAAGGTTTCTGCTATGGAAAAAGTGGCATCCCAGACCATCACTCCTAGATGTTGAGCAGTGAGGTTGCTATTCCACTGCTGTTCGGGGCGTCTCCAGACATGTATTCGGCCTGCAATCTCACTCACTGGAGGAGAACAGTCCAGCAAGTGAGCTCCGATGACCAGAGAAGACGTGTGTGAAAGGCACCAGACAGCAGTGGAATATTAAACAACCTGTCACCTGCCTTACGTCCCGACAACGGGGAGTGATACATGCAATACTTGAAATATATTTGCAGTTGCGAAAATAAACAACCATCAGCTGCATTATGGAATAACAATGAAAATTTGTGCAGGCCCAGGACTCGATGCCGGATTTCCCGCTTATCGCGAGCGGTCGCCTTCGCTGCGGCTATCTGAGCAAGACTCAAGACCAGACACAAACTTCCGTATGTCTTTAACCATGTATCTGCAATCTGCACTGGTATATCCATTATGTATATCCCTGTACAGGAAAGAAATTTTATTGGAGTGTGGCTAGCCCGGTGTCGGCGGAGAAATGAGGTACTGCAGTGTCTCTGTTATTCCGAATCACGAATCAGTGATCTTTCAGACATGCATACCAGTTGGGCAGAATTTGGCACTGTATCCGTCAGGAGGACGTCCAACAACTCTGTCAATTAATGCCAAGCCAAATAACTGATTGTATAAGTTTCACAGATGAACCAAAGTGTAGTTGACTTCGTCAATTTGTGAAACTTTTTCTCTTGAATAAATCATCCAGTTTTGTGGAAACTGTAATAATTTGAATTAGTTGCCATTTAAAGTAATTCCCGAGATCTTTAAAAGATATAATGAAAGCCTGGAAGAACTAGATTTCCGGTCTTGTACTAGCTTGAATAAAGAGGTGCAAAGAATAAAAATATATATAACTAGACTTTTTAATTCCAAAATTTACAAAGTATTACACTTCGAATCGGAAAAAGAGGGATAGAAATACGAAGAATATCACCTAATTTTATAGTGACGTGTTAAAATAAGACCCTGCTTAACTCCGTAAGTCGAATATTACATGTATGGGATGCTTACCACTAACTAGCTAAAGACTGGAAAACTGCACACGCAAATATTAGATAACTGAAAAACATGATCAAGATTTTTATGTGTATACCAGAAAAGGAAAACCCAGAATTGTGTGAGATACGAAAAGAAAATATTATTTTCATAAATTCATTTGTAATTCCTACACTTGTTCATCATTTCTGCAACAATTTTTCGCTTGCTTGAAAGCATTTTGTTTGAAATCTTTGTACCACTTAACCAGCAGATAGCACTTAAAGTACTGATCTCAACTCGACGAAATCGACAGTTTGTAAATAATTAATTTCTTCCTCGACGAAACCATTTTGGATGTCTGAATTAAATATTCCGCGTAAACACAAGTGTCCAAGTTAATACCGTGTTGTTTGACATATGGAAGGCCCTGAAAATATTACTACGCCTCATATAAATTTTTACTGTCTTTAGTAAGATTTTTGCTGCCAACCAACTATTCGTAGTTATACAGCAAAAAGCTCGTTTCTAGATCAACGTTTAGTGGAAAGACTTTACTTGTACACACATCAAAAAAGGTTTTGCATCACCCTGGTTCCCAGAGCTCCTGAAGATAGACGTTGACTGTGGATATTGTTTCACGGACACAGTCCCTTTGACTGTTCAGAGATGTCACTAAACACTCCCAAAGATGCAAACAACCATGGATGAGCAGCGCCTATTAGACGGAGGGGGTCCGACAGCCGATCATTTCCAGTCATTCCACCAGGAAGTAGGTACATGGCTCGTGTTGTCTGTAGTTCAACCATCCCTAGACGGTCAGTACCGCGAATCGTTCGCGTCTGCATTGTTACTTTCTGCCAGCAAGGACTCTCTACAAGGGAAATATCCAGGCGGCTCGGAGTGAACCAAGCGATGTTGTTCGGACATGGAGGATATATAGAGAGACAAGAACTGTCGTGACATGCCTCGCTCAGGCATGTCAGGAATTTTATTGTCCACAACCCCCTGCCTCAAAGATTCTGCTTTATATCTGGATGCATTGACATTCGGATACAATCAACCATCGTCTGTAAACTTTTCCAATTCTGTAAATGGTACACAATGCTGTGTAATATGTGCATATTCTTCCGCATTTAGCCTCTTTGTAAGCACAGCGAAGGGACCACATCCTAACAACGGAAAATATCCCCATACGGTAGAGCTACCTCCTCAGTGTTTCACCGCTCAGCTTACGCTTGACGCCAGGTATAGGTAACACCAAGCATTCCCCAAACCTATGCCTTTCATAGGATCGCCACAGGGCATAGCATCGTTCACCATTCCAAAGCATTCCCTATCATTCGCTCTCCACTGTCGTCACTCTTCACTCCGCCTCGAGCTTAGCATTGATTACGGAAGTTTTTGAGGAGTTGCTCGGCCTTTGAACCCCATTCCATTCAAACCACAACGCATAATTATTGTGCTACAGCACTGTGGAAGTCGAGAGTAATACCTTTCGCCAATTTTATGCGATTGTTTTAGAACCACACTCCTCAATGCTCGTCGGTTCTACTCCGTCAGTAAACGATGTCTGCCTGGTTTTGTTTCAGCCGCGGTTGTTCCTTCGACTTTTCACTTCAGTCAGTTCATCAACAATCGTCTTGAACAGCATTAGAAGGGTTGAAATATCTGTAATGCGTCTATTACTCTGATGTCCAATAATTACTCTAAGCTCGAAGTCACTGAGCTCTAATGACCGACCCACTCTGCTTTTAGTTATTCTCCAGTAAAAACGAAATCGTGCCCGCAAACTTTATTTTGTTGTGTCAAGCTCTTTTGCCATCTAATGGTCAGCTCCACTTTACATAGATGTCGCCGGATACTCTTTATGTGATAGTGCATGTACGAGGGCTATTCGGAAACTAAGGTCTGATCGATCGTGAAACAGAAACCACAGTGATAATCCGATGAAGCTCTGCGTAGATGTGTTGGACAGTGTCTCTAGTTTACCCGATGATAGCATCACGTTGCTCTTATCAGATCTGAACACAGATTGAGCACGTAACGATGACTAGAAAATAGTTTCTCCTGCCACGCATGAGTGCCTGTGATAGATTTCGATTGATTTATTGCAACCCACACAGTGTAGCTGTCATCCGCTGCCTTCTTCGGCCATATACTGCAGGGGCAATAAAGACATTCCTGCAACGTTTTCGATGGGTAGTGTTTGATCACCCACCATTCACCCCGGAATTGGCTCCCACTAATCTGCATCTCTGCTGACATGAACCGCTAGCTATCAAGGCAATATTTTGGCACAGACAACATGTTGCAGATCAGCCTAGAGCATTGGCAGAAAACAAGGCTGTTGGCTTCTATGACAAAGGTATTGGAAAATTCGTACAATGCTACGACAGATGTCTCAATCGGAGGGGCGATATTGTAGAGGAGTATCTGGAAGGTGTAGCTAAATGTTTGAAATAAAATAAATGTTGAAAATAAAACATTTTTGATTTTCACCTGGTTTCCATTTCGCGATGTATGGGATGTTTCCTTATGAACAGTCCTCGTAGTATGTATCGAGAGCCACAGCACAGAGGCACTGTGGTGTTGGTAGTAAGTGCTATGCATAATTTTAATGTTTGTGTTAACACTGTAATTGTGATATGTCTTAGGAATGTACACCCACTGTGGTTTGGTCACTAGAAAGAGACAGATTGTAGGAGAAATATGTATATTGTAGTGCGATTCTGCCAGGCCAACAACTGCATCAGCCAAAATATTTTCATAGTATGATGAGAAAAACAAACCGCGTCGGAACTGAAATAAAGACAATACAATTTCGGCACTCTCAGATGGAAACTTGCAAAACGACCTCGCAGCTTACAGGGAACATATGTGACTTATAACTAATAATGGTTTGCCACAAACTTTCCCTGGCCGCTAGTAAAATAGTGCAAAAATGTAACAGTATTATGGATGAAGGTCATTCAGAACGTACGCAAGTGTTTTCGTAACTTGTGAAACTATTTGGTGCGTCCTCCACTTGTATAATTAGTGAAATTGTTGACGTTGTGAGGAAAAGAAGTGCTCACGCATTTTATTTCTGTAAGTAATTCCCCACCCGCCTGGTTCAGTAGTGCAGGCCAAAGAGTAGTTTATTGGTGTGTTAGAAAATCTTAGATATCCCTAACTCCACACGTTTAGCTACTAACAGCGCTTCCAACACTACTGAAGGAGAGGAAGTATAAGCACAGGAAGCCGTTAGGTTCAATGTTGGTGGTCGTGGCTGTTTATCTATAACAGAGTCTTTGATTTAGACAGGATTAACGCTTACACATCAGCACAAAAAGTGTAAGAGGAGAACACTGAAACAGGGAATTCAACCAACTCACGTACCAAGTGTGGTGTACTAAACGCCCACTTGTCTTCACAACGAAAGAGATAAACACTCGCGGCTTAAGATGGAACGCAACTTTGCACATTCGCTACGGAATGACTCGTAGAGTGAAACAATAACTCTGCATATACTTCTAGAGCAGGAATGCACAGAACATGGGCCGCGGCCTTCATTGGGGCAGAGGAATCCCATTTCGGAATAATAACTTGTCTCACAGCACGATGTTTATTAACTTGAAGCCATTACGTAGTCAAAGTAAAGGATTTGCGATGGGAGGTACTAGGAACTCTGTAAAACCCTGATCTAGTCTCATTCTCGGCGTTTCACTGTGAAGTGAAGGATATTAACACATGGATACCTGGAAGAATGAATGTTTAAATGCCTCTGCCCGCTCTGTACTTAAAGGTGGTTCTGGAAACATCGTACGCAGTCTTTCTCGGAATAGCGTTGTGGCTATCCGTAGTCATCCACACGACTGTTAATACAAATGTGTTAAATTCGGTTACACGATAAATCAGTCCGATGGTCGTAAAGTCAAAGGAGTACCAAGAAATTACAACTATTAGTCACTTATATTGGAAAGAATACACAGAAAATGTTGTGGGGAAGACGAGACAGGGATTTATTGGCAGGACAATTAGAACATGCAACAGATTTAATAAGGAAAAACTAAACTTTGTGTTCTGCCTTAAGCCAGGTCTTGTCATGTGAGAAGCCTCGTCAGAGAGGTCCACCGCATGAGCGTCTAGGAAAGTGATTCGACAGGTGGTTTCCCGTTGCCTCCCACTGATGATGATGAAACGATAATGAGGACAACACAACACCCAGTCCCTGAGCGGAGACAATCTCCGACCCAGCTGGGAATCGAACCCGGGCTCCTACGCGTGACAGACCGGCGCGCTGACCACTCAGCTATCGGGGCGGACTCTAGTAAAGGGACTGCCTACATCACGCTTCTCTGTGCTCTTTTCTAGTACTGCTGCAAGGATCCCACACCTTGCACCCTTATCACATAGGGTTAATGGATTGCATCGAGAAGAAGAGAAGCACGTTTCGTATTATCCAAAAATAGGAGAGAGAGAGTCAAGGACATGATACAGGATTTGGGGTAGACATGAAACAAGGGCATTTCTCGTTGCGGCGGGATCTTCTCAAGAAATTTCTATTATCAACTTTCTCCTCCGAATGCAAAAATATTTTGTTGATCCCGACCTACGAAGAAACGATCATCATAATAAAATAAGGGGAATCAGAGCTCGCACGGGAAGAGAGAGAGGTTCTTACTTCAGGGCTCTGTTCGAGAGTGGAATAATAGAGAATTATTGTGAGCGTGGTTCAATGAATCTATTGACGGGCACTTGTGTGACTTGCTGAGTCTACGTGTTGATGTAGATGTAGATGCAGATTTTGCAAGTGGCTGCTTACATTATAGTTCACATAAAGACATTCTGTGATAAGGCGTAGAGACCCAAGTGTTCTACCCACAACCGTCATTGCATACTCGGTAGGGTGTTCAGCACACTGATCTCTCAGCCGTTGTCAGCTTTCTAGTCCAGTCCTTCTCGTTGACGTAGTTCCACAATTGGCCCAACGAGGCTGTGTGCACCAATCTTCAGTCTGCCCACCAAGTAATAAAATCCTTGGCAGAATGATCAATGTTGCTCGTGTCCTCTGTATGACAATCAAGACATTCTTACTGCTCAGTTACGGACGCGGACAAGTTCACCTTACAGAAGCTAGTCACTCCAGTGCACATGCCTAGATGAAACACCGAGCCTTTATAGATGGCATAACGATGGAGTCACATGTTCAATAGGACGTGCACAGCCTCTCCAAGAGCATAAAACAGGAGCGATCAGTAAGACATTCATGTTTCAAGCGGATATTGTAAGGAAGCAGTCGTAAATGTAAGGTGTGACAGGGTGGCAAAAACGGGCAATCGTCTTTTGCCAAGATGATGACCATACAGTGTATGGAGTTGCTGGATATGTTGGTGTTTCACGGTGCACTGTTCAACCAGTCTATAAGCAGTGACGTAATATACGTGGCAACGAAAGAAGACGTCATAATTATGGTCGAAGAAAGATTCTGACTGACAGGGACCGGAGACACCTTCTGAATCAAAATCGCTTCCAAACCCGACAGGAATTGCTGCAGGCAGTAAAATGGACATCCATTCCAACCTGTTAGCTAGAGAACGTTGGGACGGGAACTGCACACAATGAACATATGGAATCGCTCACCTGGCAAGGGGCCATTGCACACAGAGGCACATATAGACAACAGCAGAGTTTATCGGGCTAGAAAAATATTTGACTGTTTTTCTGATCACACACCCACCGTATTACATGACTGGCCTACAAAACCATTTGACCTGAGTCACGTAGAAAGCCGCGGGACATGCTGAAACACCGCGTGAATAGCGTATTTGGTGGAATTGCGATATTAAATCTTCAGCCAGTGGCTTCACCTGCTTGCGAGGTACCTGCGCTTCTTAACCGATTCCAGGCGGTTATCAAGTTCATGGGGCGGAATTACGCGGTATTAAATGATGCTTCTAATGATTTTTCTAGTGGTGAAAAATATTTTGTTCGGTGGGATTAGTTTAGTTCATAGATGGAGAGAAATTCGGTTGCCACTAGAGTAAAGGTTCTGATGTGCGACTGGAGCAGTGAGAATAATTAACTGCACTGACATAATCAGGTGCGCTCTCCGTCATGATCTTCGCAGTGTTTCATAAAGCAAATGTGTAGACAGCATCGCTCCACGGGCATTCATCTGAAATTTCTCCCCAATTCATAAACGAAAGCTGGAGTGGTTTTATTACATCCCGCAGTTTGTCACAACCCCAGTGATTTGTATCATGAGCCCCAATTGCTGCGCTGTAAATAATTCGACCTGCAAACGCAGCGGTGTGTCACTCATTGGCTCGGAATTACGTGGGCGAGCAGTGCGATTCCAATTCGGTCATGATCTAGTTAATAATACAGAAACCAACAGCGAGACGTGTTCGTGTGACATTCATCGATAATACACCCGGAAACTTAACAAGAGACTAAATATTTCCCACACTTCACAAACAATAACTATTGTCTGAATATCCTGATGTTTGCCTCTGTTGTACAGGATTATCAGCATAATTGCATTCTCGCAGAATTTCATTGACAAATACGGTAGGCATTAGTATATTCGTATTTCAATTACTGTCGATTTTCTGCTATTGTCCCTGCCTCATTTACGATGATCATGAATTACAGAAAGTAAGAACATTTGGAAACGTTACACTTACACGTGATTGGCAGGCAGTTTCCCTGAAATGTCCTTTTTTTTAATGTAATTAAAATCACCATGTAATAGAGTCACTTAATATTATGCTTTTTTATTTATTTACGACTCGTTTCGGAGGCGTTTCTCCAGTGTCAGGTCACAGCTCACGTGCATTGTACCTAGAAAACCAATGACTGCCTGCAGTGCTGCACATCGTAGTTACGCGATGTGCTCGAGAGTACTGCGACGGAGCTTTGCACATGTGTTGTTAATAAACATATCCTGTAAATTTTGTAGACAGTCAATATGGAGAGACTCAGTGATGAATGTGAGCCATGCCGGCTTTACAGCTATCGATATTCGTTCAGGGATGCTATCTTTTCGGCGCTTTGGAGTCGCTCGAGAAACGGCGCGGCGGTAAGCGGATCGACGAGGGAGCGCGAGAGGTTTTGGGAGGTGAGAAGAAGACGGTGCGATTACCGGAGGAGGAGAGGTAATCCGGTCATTGAAGAGGTGTTTTTGAAAAGGCATTGTACAGGCGACCGTTGTAATGGCTGTGTCTTGAGATGGTCTGCGCAGCCAAGCCGTTGGTGGCCGTTAACCGATTACATTTTACTGGGTGACTATACTGGTGACCTAATTCACTAATGCTGTTGAACAATGATTACGCTCACCTGATAATGTGACATCATTCTACTTATGTCTTTGACTGGCCATGCAGTTTCCGCCTTCCGTATTGCAAGTGTACCTCACCTGAGACAAACTATTAGTGAGTGCCCAGTTATGAAAATCTGTTAGTAATCCATGTTGTGGTCGGACGCTACGTAATTTGTTGCACCATTGTGGTCGAACTGTTGTTTCTTGCTGTCTAGTAGCGTCTTTACTCTGCCTTAACCATCCAAGCCGTTGGGCTAATTGTGTATAATGTTTTAAAACTGTTTCGTTTGTTCCAGACAATATTGTGGATCTTGAACTGTATGATGTACCAAAGTACGCTAACTTCGTGAGACACTTGTGCGGAGGTTTGAATGTTGGCATCCACCAAGGGCTCGATTATCGTAAGGATAAAATATCATTTGGTGTTTTTTTGGGCCACCCGAGAAGTGAAGTCGGACTCACCTACTGTACTTGGCGCCCTCGGTCGGGCTGATAAATCGGGCCCGAGCGGCACAACCAGGTGTGGCCCCTGTTGGCTGCTCTGCAGGACGTTCATGGCCGCACTTGGCCGATGCTGTGAGCTGGGAACTACTTGTAAGAGAAGTTTTAAAACTGTCTCTAAGTGAGCTTACGGTAGTCCTTCAGGTGTTGAGTGTATTCTACTTTTAAAATTTTTGAAAACATAGTCACCGATCTTAAAATTTATTAAAATTAAATTTAAAACAGTTGTGCAGTTACATGAGTGTCGAGTGTCGACGGAACTCGTCTGGCAGTGTCCATCCACTTTTTATAAAAGGTATCTTTCTCGTTTGAAAAGTTGTTATACTTTCTTTCGCATTTAAAGCCAACTGCTGGCCTTCTTGTACAAATGCTCTCTCAGTTGATGTCTATGATAATAGTTATTTGTGTTGACTGACTTCAACAAATACTGTGAACAATAAAAGGTGAATGCTCCACTGCCCTATGGTCCAGTCCATCCGCTAAGTTCTTTGAGCGTTTTATGATACGTCGAGGTAATACCAGTCCCAGAATGTACACTCCTGGAAATTAAAATAAGAACACCGTGAATTCATTGTCCCAGGCAGGGGAAACTTTATTGACACATTCCTGGGGTCAGATACATCACATGATCACACTGACAGAACCACAGGCACATAGACACAGGCAACAGAGCATGCACAATGTCGGCACTAGTACAGTGTATATCCACCTTTCGCAGACATGCAGGCTGCTATTCTCCCATGGAGACGATCGTAGAGATGCTGGATGTAGTCCTGTGGAACGGCTTGCCATGCCATTTCCACCTGGCGCCTCAGTTGGACCAGCGTTCGTGCTGGACGTGCAGACCGCGTGAGACGACGCTTCATCCAGTCGCAAACATGCTCAATGGGGGACAGATCCGGAGATCTTGCTGGCCAGGGTAGTTGACTTACACCTTCTAGAGCACGTTGGGTGGCACGGGATACATGCGGACGTGCATTGCCCTGTTGGAACAGCAAGTTCCCTTTCCGGTCTAGGAATGGTAGAACGATGGGTTCGATGACGGTTTGGATGTACCGTGCACTATTCAGTGTCCCCTCGACGATCACCAGTGGTGTACGGCCAGTGTAGGAGATCGCTCCCCACACCATGATGCCGGGTGTTGGCCCTGTGTGCCTCGGTCGTATGCAGTCCTGATTGTGGCGCTCACCTGCACGGCGCCAAACACGCATACGACCATCATTGGCACCAAGGCAGAAGCGACTCTCATCGCTGAAGACGACACGTCTCCATTCGTCCCTCCATTCACGCCTGTCGCGACACCACTGGAGGCGGGCTGCACGATGTTGGGGCGTGAGGGGAAGACGGCCTAACGGTGTGCGTGACCGTAGCCCAGCTTCATGGAGACGGTTGCGAATGGTCCTCGCCGATACCCCAGGAGCAACAGTGTCCCTAATTTGCTGGGAAGTGGCGGTGCGGTCCCCTACGGCACTACGTAGGATCCTACGCTCTTGGCGTGCATCCGTGCGTCGCTGCGGTCCGGTCCCAGGTCGACGGGCACGTGCACCTTCCGCCGACCACTGGCGACAACATCGATGTACTGTGGAGACCTCACGCCCCACGTGTTGAGCAATTCGGCGGTACGTCCACCCGGCCTCCCGCATGCCCACTATACGCCCTCGCTCAAAGTCCGTCAACTGCACATACGGTTCACGTCCACGCTGTCGCGGCATGCTACCAGTGTTAAAGACTGCGATGGAGCTCCGTATGCCACGGCAAACTGGCTGACACTGACGGCGGCGGTGCACAAATGCTGCGCAGCTAGCGCCATTCGACGGCCAACACCGCGGTTCCTGGCGTGTCCGCTGTGCCGTGCGTGTGATCATTGCTTGTACAGCCCTCTCGCAGTGTCCGGAGCAAGTATGGTGGGTCTGACACATCGGTGTCAATGTGTTCTTTTTTCCATTTCCAGGAGTGTTTTTATGTATTCTGTGTGCAGAGACTCAGTGAAGAACAAATATTTTCAGACTACATTCCTCTGTCATACTGACCAACCACTTCGCGTGATGTTTTCGTGAGCCAGTGGGTACACAAAGCGATCTTCTTGTACTACGACTGTAGTCCTGAAAGGTGAAATTGTTACTGCAATTTGTGTACAGTTAACTAACTACATCCCTTATAGACACAGTACAACAATTGTCTGTTAATGTAAATTTCTTTTACATAAATGTCAATTTTATTTACAGTACTCTGAGAAAGTTACAACTCTGGCTGATTATCCATTGTATTGATTAACACAAGTTGCTGCCCTGCAGTTACCCCAGAATGCTGAAAGTGCGTAGTTTCCTTCAGGTTTCATTTGTGCAATAGTTCTGTTTTTGTTTGATCTAATGTGGTCGCAAAACGACATGTTTGTGAGAGGAATTGTGATATGCAATATTTGCTCTTGAACACTGCATTCCATAGTCGTTAAAGAGTGTCACTTCAAGAGACGGTTTCCGGAGCACGGCAGCAATGTGCTCTTTTTAACTGCAACATGGCGGCAAATCTCGTTTGATTGCATAGGTCTTTTCATGGTATCTTTTTGTGGAAATGTAGTCAAATCAATAAAGAAACACACACCGAGTCGTTTTACATCGTAAATTATTATTGTCCTCTTTGCTTTTTTGGCACGAACTGTTAGCATAGAAAACGAGTACCGACTGCATAGGCTCGAGTAATCATTCCGAGCAACGCGGCGCAGTACTTAGTGCACAGGTTTAAACATGCGGAAAGACGATGGGTCAAATGTGCTGGCGGCCATCCAGATTTTTCTTTTACGCGGTTTTGCTAATTCGCTCCAGGCAAGTATCGAGATCGTTCCTCTGAAATTGGCACGACCGATTCTATTCCATCCTTCTGTAATCCATCTCTAATGACCTTGCTGTCGACGGTACTCACTTACTCACGTGAACAGCGGGAAGGGGTTGACACATGCCCTTCACGTGCACGACAGAGAAATGCAGTTTCCTCTTGGAAAAATTCCTTGTCTTTACGGAATTTTTATAATCAAAGACGCACTTGAGAAGGGCACTCACTGCAGGGGCGCATTTAGATATTCTTTTACATTTAAATAATTTTAATCATGTCTGAATTAATAAAAGTGTGAGGTTACATCTAAGATCTCTAAAGATATGGCCACCTTACAACCTCTACTTTGCGTAGCTGGTACTTCACCTCCCCCCCCCCCCCCCCCCCCCCCGCCACCACCACCACCACCACCACCAATCCCAATAAAGGCTGTTTGACTACTGGTTGTAGTGGCCAGCACGTGATCCACTGAAAACATCTGGTCATGGGTTGCTGACGACTGGTAAATCACCATTTGTCAGACGTCTGACATAAAGATGAAGCCGAATGGAACGGTGTAGCTGTGTCTCTCTTCCAAGTTCAATTCGATTCGATGAATAGCTATGTTAGAACAATGTTGTCTGCCAGAGGTGACACATCTGTTCAAATGGTTCAAATGGCTCTGAGCACTATGGGACTCAACTGCTGTGGTCATAAGTCCCCTAGAACTTAGAACTACTTAAACCTAACTAACCTAAGGATATCATACACATCCATGCCCGAGGCAGGATTCGAACCTGCGACCGTAGCGGTCGTGCGGTTCCAGACTGTAGCGCCTTTAACCGCTCGGCCACTCCGGCCGGCCGACACATCTGTTTTACTTATTTTGTATAATGTGCATTTACCACCAAATCAACTACAAATTTAATCATGTGTTCCTCCACCTATACAGTCTCACAATAATATATTATATTTCATTTTCAGCCGTCCTTCTTAGTGCTACAGTTGCAATCAGTGTCGGCCTTGGACGGAAGGGGGGGGGGGGGGGTGAGGGGAAAGGGTGGCACAGGGGCAAGCCCCCCCCCCCCCCCAGGACGGGGCTAGCATAAAACATAAAACATCGCTTTTCAGAACATTGTATCCATGACCCATGCACTTTGCACGTATGTACTTGCAACTATGGCAACTAAGTGATTGTATTCCTTTATTCCTGTTCGATATAATTTAAACAAACAAGGGTGGCAGTCTGTTACTACTGAAATGAACGTGATAGACGCTATCACTTCAGCAATTGTTTGTAACCGAGCGAGGTGGCGCAGTGGCTCGTATTCGGGAGGACGACGGTTCAATCCCACGTCCGACCATTCTGATTTAGGTTTTCCGTGATTTCCCTAAATCGCTCCAGGCAAATGCCGGGATGGCTCCTTTCAAAGGGCACGGCCGACTTCCTTCCCCTTCCTTCCCTAATCCGATGAGACCGATGATCTCGCTGTCTGGTCTCCTCCCCCAAACAATCAAATCCAATTGTTTGTAAGCGTACATTACTGTGTTTGCTTTCTGCTGTGTGTTAAACAGGAGACGATATGAGTGCGTCTGAACGATAAAAGACGCTTAACCGTTGATTTCCGTTGTAAAAACTGAAAAAGTGAAAGTGGAATCGATGTCAGAGAAGGAGCATGACGTCGAGCAGTTTTAGATTCAGCTCCTACTAGGAATTCCTCTGCAAGTAATGTGACTGGTTTATGTACTGCCGAGGCTATTGTGGAAAAACATGTTGATAAACATGAGCCGGCCGGGGTGGCCGAGCGGTTCTGGGGGCTATAGTCTGGAACTGCGCGACCGCTACGGTCGCAGGTTCGACTCCTACGTCGGGCATGGATGTGTGTGATGTCCTTAGGTCAGTTAAGTTTAAGTAGTTCTAAGTTCTAGGGGACTGGGGACTGATGACCTCAGATGTTAAGTCCCATAGTGCTCAGAGCCATTTGAACGATTTTTGATAAAAATGATATCGGTAATTTGGTGAACAGAAGACGACATCTGATGGACGAGGAAATATTTCAGCGGTTAAACTGCATTTGGGTGTCTCCTTTGGGTACCTGTTTTACGTAGGTTGCAGAAAGTAATAAAATGCGATCGATTTAGAGAAAGTGGCTATAAGAAAATGTTTGGCTAGCCTACAGCAACAAATTAAGTGTCAGATTTTGTAAAGTTTGCATCTTTTGGGTAGGGTGGAAGGAGGCAACACTGATGTAAAATTAGGAAGACTAGTGAATGAACCAATGACACTGCATAAGAAAGCAACTGAACACAGACACCGACAGAAAAAGCAGCATAAAAGCAATTGTGTTTGCCTGGAAGAGATTTCTGCATGTGAGTGAAGTCAGCTGATGTTTTAGCATGAATGGTTGAGGTTAGAGCGAGAAGAGGGGACGATAATGGAAAAGAACTAATCCCAATTATAAAGACAATAGTGTTATGTTATATACACTTGTGGGAGCATAGAAGTGATGGGTTACTGATCGGTGAAGGCAGTCAGGAGTGAATCATTGTTTGCCGTCGATCTCAAAAATGCCAGTTGCATCAGTAAGAAAACACAAAATGGTATTCTAGATTGCTGTGCTTATGTTACTACTGGAGAAATGGTTGATTCGAAAAAGGGATTTATATTTCTGCCATAATAGCAGATGAGGCAACTGATATAAGCATCTACGAACAATTCATATGTTTCCGTGATGTCGATTGTAGTGCTGTAACAGAATACTTTATAAAATTCATTGCTTTTACTTACCCCTTGGGTGAAAACTTAGCAAACACCATCATGCAGGAGATTAAAGCAAGTAGCAATGATGTAGCTTATCGCCAAGGACAGTCCTACGACAGAGAAGCAAATGTGAGTGGTAAATGTAAAGGATTTCAAGCATTTATATCACAGGAATCGCCATTAGGAATTTACAGCTACTATACTAGTCACAGGCTCAGTCCTGCACCAAGAAAAATCTTTTCTGTAAGCAGCATACGAAATGCTTTGGCTGTAATTGGTACAGTAGCGAACTTCATGAGAGAATCTGGCCTCACGACCGCACTTACTACCTCAGCGAACTCTACCAGAAGAAAAGAATCACACACTACAGAAACTGTGTGAAACACGGATAGGGAGGCATGATACTGTCCTGCATTTTCCAGACATCATTCCTAGACTACATATTGTGCTGCTGTGGAAGCAGTGCTGCAACAACTGCATTTTCCTTACTTCATGGTGTGCAGTCATTAGAATTTGTTGTAAGATGCCAGAGTGCTTGGGATAACATTACCGCTTACACTTCCATACTAATATTTTTAACATTTACTAAGATCAAAACTGCCGAGAACTTCGGTCACTGACGATCATTTAAGGGAACCCGGAACCTAAAAATGATGAAATTTTAGGTTTTCAGTTTATTGTGAAATAAAATACTACAGATCTTCCTCTTTAAAATGACATATTAATCTTACCTGTAGCTCAACTCCATGTATTGAAAGTATTATTTTCAATAATGTGCTGTAGAGGGCATGTCGCGACATTGAATTTCCATGGATACATGTTCATTGAAAACATCGTATTTCAAAACTTCAGTTCTATCCAAAGACTTTATATTATGTTGGCAACACGATTTGATAGGCAATTGGTTTGTCTGCGTATTGTAGTCTTTGGATACTGTTGTTTACATTGAGCATTTGCTGGTTATTGCACGATTTGTGTTGTATTTCTATCGCGTAACTGGAACTTATCAAATATGCCACGATTTAGTAACAGAGTTTACAAGAGGAAGCAGCCTCCTCCGAGGTACACTAGTGGAACTGTGACAATTTCTCCGACCTTGGGAAATTATTCAGAGAATAGTGAGGTTATTCATGAAGTGAAATCTACTCCTGTCTCTAGCACAAGCAAGAAGTAGCATGGATCAACTGAAAAATACTGCAGTTTATTGGAGAAGTGTTGTGAGGATAATGTGAACGAAATAATTAACATTTCATTGCTCTCAAAGGTGATTGAGAGTTCAGTACTGTGTAAGGAATGTTGCAAATTCAGTAGGTCAGTAAATGTCAAGCGACACATAGGACTTGCAGCAGAAATCTGTCTCCATTGTACTAGTTGTCATTACAGTGTTTCATTTTGGAACTCAGAATATGTCGAAATAGGCCAAGGGGAAACTGAAAGTGAGAAAAGCAAGTACTATGGTGTAAATATTAGATGTGTTTATGCTCTAAGGTCAATCGGTAAGGGGTACTCTACTGGTCAAATGTTTTGTGGTGTAATGAATCTACCACTACCACCAACGAAATTCTCAAAATATAACTCGGTTGTTCGATCCTGTGTTGAAGATAGTGCCCAAGAATCCATGAAAGAAGCAGTGGAGGAGGCTGTGGCGCTGACCGAAGAAATTCCAGATGTTCAGACTCCTCGGGACCTGACTGTCGCACTAGATGGTACGTGGCAGAAGCGAGGGCACACTTCACATAATGGGGTAATAACGGCAACAAGTGCTGATATTTCAAAAGTTATAGATGTTGTAATTAAATCCAAGCATTGTAGGTGTCCTAAAAGACTGAAGGATGAGCATGCAGAAAACTGTCGAAGGAATTACAGTGGGTCTAGTGGGGCAAAGGAAGTTTCCGGTGTGAAATACATTTTCAGTCGCTCTCTTCTGTGGTACAAGGTCAGATACCTACAGTTCCTAGGTGATGATGATTAGAAGTCTTTTACTGCTGTATCTGAGCTGAAACCTTATGGAAATGATGTTACCATTACTAAATAGGAGTTCATAGGTCACGTTCAGAAACGTATGGGAACAAGGCTGCGTCGACTAAAGACCACAATGAAAGGTCAAGTACTCAGTGACGGAAAACGTTTGGGTGGAGCTAAAAGATTGACAGACGAGGTAATCAACAGATTGCAGAGAGACTATGGACTGGCAATAAGACAAAATACTCACAGTGTTGATGCAATGGAAAAGGCTGTAACGACACTTTACTACCACACCTTATCGACTGACGAGGAACCACTACATGGACTATGCCCACAGGGACCCAATTCCTGGTGCATGTACAACAAATATCGGGGATCTGAACGTGTATACAAGCATCATCACAGTCAACCAGCAACTGTCATGAAGGCTATAAAACCAATTTTCAGAGATCTTTCTGCAACTGAACTTTTGAAGAAACGTCTCCATGGACGTACACAAAGTCAAAATGAGAGTTTGAATAATGTAATTTGGACCAGAATCCCCAAAAATGTGTTTGTGGGAATTCATACTCTTCATTTTGGAGTATATGATGCCATTTCTACGTACAACAAAGGCAACAGTATAAAGTGCAATGTGCTGCAGAAGTTGGATGTGATGCCCGGAATTTACATGGTGAGTGTAATGATGTCGATAGACAATGAGAGGAAACGGGATGCTGAAAGGAAAGAAAAGGAGTGTGAGAGGCAAGCCAGACAAAGAATGAAAGGTGTGAAAAGAAGGCTAGATGGGGAGATGTCTAGTGACAGTGAAAACCCCTCTTATGGTACTAAAATATTAGTGAAACTTAGAAACTCGTTTTCCATAAGTTCACTTTTTTGCCACATAAGGAACATTTTCAGCTAAACTACTAGAGATAAAGACTTACAATTTTCAAGGAGTGTAAACAGTGCCAATATACACCTTGTATCATAGCCTTTTTGTGATACAGAATTGATAACAGATTTTATTTCAAAGATACTATGCCAAAAAATGTGGTAATTATTTTCAGTATCAAAATAATTAATATCTTCCCAAAAAACACCAATAAATTAAAATCCATATGGCACATGGTATTAAATATATGTATTATTATACTGTAAAAGTTTCATCATTCTGGTGTTAATAGTTCATAAGAAAATGTTTCTTACATTTAACATTGGAGGTATAGGACGTTCCGGGTCCCCTTAAGAAATTCTCATTACAAATATTCAGTAACCAGCAGGCCCTATTTTTCCTTTATCGTCCTTATTTGAAAACAGCAGTCAAGGAACACTTCAAAATGAAAAATTTCTTATGAAAGGTATGTATGACACTATTCCAGTCCCATAGTGCTCAGAGCCTTTTGAACCATTTGTAAGCAATAACACTCCATACTTCATAATTCATTTCACGCGACACATACTCAAGAGGCCACTTAGTCTCTCTAATTAAAAGGTCGCACAATGAACAGATCACAAGATTCGGCAGTATGATATCGACGACCCATAGAGTGATATTGCACCAAAATGATAACAATGCAATATTGCTGAAAGACACCACCTGCTGCAAACCTTCCCATAACAAAACAGCTCCATTTACACTTCACGTATCTAGTCTCCTGAGACACATTATATGCACTGCCGTCTACTTAGAGTCACTGTGCCTCTCACTTACTCCTTGAGCGAAGCTAACTGCTCTCTACAGCGTAGCCCCGACTGTATAAACAGCGGCGCTGTTGCTTGGTGCTCCGCTTTCAAGCACAGGCGTATAGTTCCTCCCTCTCCGTCAGTCGGCACCCAATGTCACACACTGCCACTGTCTTCCTTCTCTCCTGAAAAGCACTACTGTTCCCAAGATAAACCACTTCCTCCACAGAGGAGTTTCGCATACCATGGATAGGAAATTACCGCCAGCCCAAAACCGAAGTTCCGCACGGGATAGCCGCACAGTTTGGGGCGTCTTGTCACCGTCCGCGTGGATCCCTCCGTTCCAGACTCGAGTACTTCCTTGGGCATGGGTGTGTGTGTGTCGTCCTTGGCATAAATTAGTTTAAGTTAGATTAAATAGTGTGTAAGTCTGGCGTGAGGTCGGTGGCTCGACGGCGCGTTCGGAGCGGGCCCGCCCGTTGCCGACAAGCCGTAAGGCACGGAATCTCGCACTAGGGCGTATCGCTTCCAGTCGGGCGTCCCGCGGCAGTCCTCACAAGGGGAAGTGATGCGTCTCTCATAGCCTCTCCTTCCCAAGTGGCTCTTTCCGCCTTCCCGTGTTGCCAGACGTTAAGCTCGGCATTTTGCCTTGCGACCAAAGGGAGAGCTGCGACCCAACCCGATGCGAAAGCGAAGGGTGCGTGGTACAGGGGGAGCTGTGTCGAGGGACCGAACACCAGTCCCTCTCTCTGCCCACAGCACAGACCAGCAGGTGCTCTGCATGCCGGCGATTTCGTTTGTCGGCGTGGGATCGCGGCGCAAGTCGGCAAAGCTGCTTCGCCGCGCCCCTGGGTAACCGGGGCGTGTTCTGCCAAACCCAGGAGGTGGTGACATCGCCTGGGCCAGGTTAGATGGGTCCAGACCGCCGAACGACTGGGGGACCGACCCACCACCTCAGTAGGAGTGGGTCCTTGGCCGAGAGGTGGAAGCTCGGGCTAGTAGGCGGCGAAGGACGAGAGGTGCATCCGCCTCCCCGGGGTGCGGGGTGCACTTGCCGAGGAGCGTCGCGTGAAATCGTCGATGACGGGGCCACCGAGGGGGACCAGTGGGCTGGCAACGGCGCGTTGAACCCGGCAGCTCGGGAATGCCCTCGACCTAGGGGCGAGATCGGTGGGCGAGCTGCAGCAGTCCCCCCACCGCCCCATGCCAGAGGAGCCGGTCCGAGGCAAGAGACGGGCTCCCACACCTTTTATCACTCCTTACCTATGATGGCTGAAAACGAAACGAGTGATTCGAGTGCGCCTTTACGGGTATCTACGATGTCTGCTCCCTCTCCACAGGACGGGACGGGGCAGGCAGAAGATGAGAATGTCGTACAGACATGCTAGGATTACCATGCTCTTAGAGCAAAATGTTAAAACCGGGAAAACCAGTCAAGCGGCTCTAAATACAATCAAGAATGAGCCATCGGCTTGGGCCATAGCTCATGCAAGACTTGAAGGCCGCGTTATAGATTTAGAAAAAGAAAACGAAAGGCTAAGGAAACAACATACTAAGACTTGGGCGGCTGTGGCTGCACAGGCGCCAACAAAACAAATCAAAACTAAAGACACTATTGAAAGAGTTGTAAAACGGTCCGACACGGCAGTCTTCTTGAGGACCCTGCCTAGCCAAGATACTAGTGTTAAAAGAATACAGGAGCTGCTAACAACAACAATTGACCCAGTTAAGCATAAAATTAAGATTAAGAGAGTTAAGCCCAGTAGAAACTCTGTAATTGTGGAAGTCGCTAGTGAGGAGGACAAAGAGAAACTATTAAATAACCAAAAACTAAATTCAGTTGTGAAATGTGAACCACCCAGAAAGAGAAACCCACTAATAATACTATATGGCGTACCAACAGTAATGACGAATGAGGAGCTACACGAGACAATTAGAACACAAAATTTCGATGACTTGGACGAACAAGAATTTAAAAACTCTTTCAAGTTAAAATTCAAAACAGGTCCTCGAGATTGTGATGTGGTACACCACGTGGCCGAGGTCTCTGTGCAATTATGGAAAAGAATCAGATCATTGGGCAAACTATATGTAGGCTTTCATGCAATTAACAGCAGAGATTACATCGTGGTACCTCGTTGCCACAACTGTGGCGACCTGGACCACATTCTGAGGCACTGCACCAGGGGGTCGGCTTGCTCCAGGTGCGGCGAGAGTGGACATAACCGTAAAGAATGTAAAGCAACAGGGGTCTGCATTCCGTGCAAAAGTCGCGGGAAGAAATCCTGTGGTGCCACGGGACGGAACTGCCCCACTTACCGGATGCTAGAACAACGCCTCATTTCTAGAATTGACTATGGCTGAGCAGGGCTCAGTTAACAGGATGCTTAAACGCAAGTCCCCGAGTAAAAGGAGGAGGGATGCTGTGAGGGCCAACTGATTTAGAGAATTTTTAAGGCCGCTTTCGAGCACCGTAAAAGTTACGACAGTAGAAAAAGAAATTCAAAAAGATCCCCCTATGGTGGACAGATGTATACAAACTGATTTCTCTGAAAAGATCACAGCTCCCCCTTCCCAAAACCGGGGAGTAAGGCCGAATAAAGATCTACAGCGGCAAAAGCATCCTGTGGTGGTGGCGGCCTCCCTGGCCCCTACCCAAGAACCTAAACATACTGAACTACAGCCACTCCAAGAAAGCATAGTTACTAGCACCAATGCACATCCAACTGTGGCAGATACCCCAGCAGTCAGGCTACCGCCTGTAGACCCGGTTATGGTGTATCCTAACATTGAATATACAATGCACTTGGCAAGATTGGAGCAGCCGACTATCCTGACCACTGCCTTACGACATGTGGTCCGGGTAGGACGTGAGAATGGGAGAAAGATCACCTTCTCGGTAATGGAGGCTGTAGATAGAATACAACTAAAGTCAGTGAACCTTCCCACTGACTTCGGAGCTCTGCGAGACTTACTCAAGAAAGTATTTGAAACACGTGGGGAGAAATTTGACTTAGACGACATCTACACCCAGTCAGTCCCAGCTCACGGTCGAATCGCCTTTGATTGGAGTAAGACCTGGCCTGACGATAGAATGCATACTTGCTTCCCATAATGACTAAACTAACTGTCGGACAACTAAACACGCATAACAGCAGACTTGTGATGCAGGAGCTTCGAAGGGAGGTGGAGGAGAGGAGGCTTGACGTACTCTACCTACAGGAGCCTTACTCTCAAGCTGGTAAACTTTCATTTGCAGCCGCTACACGGCAAATAGCTAGTAGTTGGGTTGCCCCCAAAGCGGAAATTGTCATTACGAACCAGTCTCTACGAGTAACAACACTCGCACAATTTTCCACCAGTCACTGCAACGTCGTGGAGATACAGGATCCCATGGGAATTATAACCTTCATAAATATGTACTTCCAATATGGAGACAATATAAAACAACATCTGGATCACCTAACAAGAGTAGCCACGGCGCTGCGGGGACGCAAACTGGTTATAACAGCTGACATAAATGCAAAATCCCCCCTATGGTACAGTGGCACAAGAGATGAAAATGGCGAAAAAGTGGAGGATATGATCATGGTGTTACAACTTGTAGTGGCAAATAGACCTGGGAACCCTCCCACCTATGCGGCGAGAGGGGGCCTTGGCACCAATATAGACGTAACGCTAGTTACACCAAATACTGCCAACATCATCCAGAACTGGGAAAGAGAACGCTACAACAAGTGACCATAATCTTATTACTTTTAGCCTAGGAAATAAAGGGTCCCACTGGGCCATGGGGTGGGAGCTGCAATTGAATTTCAAGAGAGCTGACTGGGAGAGACTAGCGAGAGAGTGCGACATTCCTACATTGCCAGGAGATGACGCACAACAGGACCTGGACATAGACCAGCGGGCCGAAGAACTGGTGGGCGCAGTTACCAGGGCGGTAAAGGCAGCTGTTCCAACCAGGAGGAGGGCCATGGCGGCCTCCCCGTCACCATGGTCCGCTGAACTGGAGGAAATGCGTCAGTCTGTCAGAAGGCTGAGGAGGCACTACCAGCGCAGTGTCGTCTGGTGGGAAAATCAAAGATGGTTACTGCAATACCGGGAGGCAAAAGAGAAATTCCAAAAAGAACTAAAAGAAGTCAGAATATGAAGTTGGGAAAGGTTTGTACTGGACCAGTTGGCCTTGGACCCATGGGCAGTACCCTACAAATTAGTTAGGGAAAAGATCCGATCCCCAATGATGCTATCAACGGTCAGGCACGGGGATGGGATGACGGATTCCTGGCAGGAGACTGCCGAGGTCCTTCTCCAGTCCCTGCTGCCTGATGACGATGAGGCTAGCGACACTGAAGGCCAGTCCCAGCTACGAAATGAAGATCCAGACAGAATAGCAAACGATAGGGCAGTCTACCCATTCTCTGAAGAGGAGGTGGCTGGCCACATCAAAGCATTAAAAACAGGGAAAGCCCCCAGTCCAGACGGCATTGTGGCGGAGGTGGTGCAGTTCCTGGCACCCCAATTGGTGGCGCCACTAACTCAGCTATACAATGAGTGCCTAAGACAGGAAAAATTCCCAAAAATTTGGAAAGAGGCAAATGTTGTGATCATCAAAAAGGGACCCAACAAGGACCCAGCGAGTGTCAAGTCCTACAGACCGATCTGCCTACTGGACATCTTTGGGAAATTACTCGAGGAATTGCTAGCTGACAGACTGACTGCACACCGAAGGCTGTGCGGGATGAGTGGCAGGCAGTTCGGCTTCAGGCCGGGGCGATCGACAACCGACGCGACCGCTCTGGCGGCTGAGGTCTGTGGCTCTACCCCGTACAAGTACATTGTTGGCATCATGGTTGACATCAGTGGCGCCTTTGACAACCTGTGGTGGCCTTCGCTCTTCTCCTGCTTGCGGGAGAAGGAGTGTCCAGGGTCGCTATATGGTTGCCTGAGGAGCTATTGTGAAGGGCGGGAGCTCTGGCTATCATCCCCTAGCGGCAGAGTTGGAAAAACTATAACTAAGGGATGTCCCCAGGGTTCCGTCTTAGGTCCCCTGTTCTGGGACATCCATATGGAACCACTTTTAGATAGTTTGCAGCAAAGAAGTGCTAGAGGTGATGGCCTACGCAGATGACCTCCTTCTGCTGGTCTGGGGCCGGAGCCGCGAAGACATCGAGCCAAAAATAGACAGAGCTATGACCAAATTACAACTGTGGTGTACAAATACTAAGATGACGATCTCACCAACAAAATCAACGTACTTACTGCTGAAGGGACAGCTAGTAAGGAACCCTACAGTCAGAATCGGAGGCTCACCAGTTATAAGACGACAAGAGACTCGCTACTTTGGCGTCTTCATCGATGAAAGTGGAACTTTGGAAGGCACACTGAGTCCATAACCAAAAAAGCACTACAAGTACTTAACAACCTTACTTCCATAGGACACAAACGATTCCACCTTCCACCACACCTAATCAAGCCATATCACAATAGTATACTAACTTCAATAGTGGGTTACGGATCGGGAGTCTGGCCACACAGGCTCACAAGGGTGTTGCCTGCCATGGCAGTGACAAGAGTACAGAGAAACATGCTGTTAAGATCTATAGGGGCGTACAGAACATCCCCAGGAAGTGCCCTATTAATAATAATGGGGCTCTGTCCTCCAGATATAAAAATACGAGAGCAAGCAGCATGGTATTGGGTTAAGAAGTGGAACAACATGAAAATAGAGAATATCCTGGGAGCTCTGGTGAGGGACAAGGGAGAAATACGAAGAAGGGGTGAGGGCTTACGGCAGGAGTCTTGGGAACGGAAGAAACTGGCAGAAGAACCTTTGGGTTCCTACCAAATGTTAAAGAAAGGCTAGGGATGAAGTATTTCGAGCCAACACGGGGTCTAATACACTTTCTCACTGGTCATGGACCCTACCCGACTAACTTGTGTCGGTTTGGGAAAAAGGCTACACCCGAGTGTGGCTGTGGCGCTTCGGAGGGCACTCCAGACAATGTGGTTTACGAGTGTCCCCTTTTCGATGATGTAGCAGTGACATTAAGAGAACAACTTCCACATAACCATACGTACGACCTATTAAGACATGAAGAGACTTTTGAAACTCTAAATAGTTCGGCAAACGAGGTATCACGGAAAGTACTGACAGCATACTTGAGGGACTTTCATGACTAAAGACAAATACTGAACGCGTCCAATTACCCTGATCCTATACCGCCTGTGCGTGGACAGGTCGACTTTTAGTTGCAATCCGCCACGTGCAGAACTAGGGGGACCAGGGTACACTAATCTAGACCAAAATAGCACTGGAATTGACGTAGGCTAGTACAGTAGTTGTAGCATTAGATATAGATATAAAGTTGGGAACCTGCAGCGACAAACAATCTTGGCCTGCCCAGCGTCAGGGGCACGCTCATCGGGATTAGCTCGATGAGCAGGGCCTAAAGTAGTAGGTTTATATCTACGCTGATACACCTGTAACGCTGCAGGCAGTTAGATATTAAAAAGTAGGTAAGAAAACTAACAATCAGCTAGTAGTGTAGATCAATAACTGTAGTCTGCCTATTACCCTGTATTGTACCCTGTCTGTAGCTCACAATAATATTATTATGACCCACTAATCACTAAGGTGGTGGGTTCATTTTGTATAAATATTATAGTCGTTATCAATAAAGATTTTTTAAAAAAATAGTGTGTAAGCATCGGGACCGGTGACCTCAGTAGTTTGGTCCCATAAGATCTAACCACAAATTTCCAAATTTCCAAAAAAACTGAAGTCGACTAGTGCCAACCTAGGACATTGTGCGATACGTGGCGCAATGACCCAGAGCGGATTAGTTTTGTCCATAGCAATCGGGCAAACTGAACTCGATATTAGGCGCTGAAATTCGAGTCATGTTGATGTCTTCTTCAATTCTTCAGTCGTGGATACCTCTTCCTTTCCGCAACATATTTCTCTGGCAGTTTATCGTGCCTCATTAGTAGTGAGGTCACACGATGCATAAACAGTAATTTTCACTATGCAAGTAAAGCACGATGACTAATTTCGGAGCAAGCCAGGGTGGCCGAGCGGTTCTAGGCGCTACAGTCTCGAACCGCGTGACCGCTACGGTCGCAGGTTCGAATCCTGCCTCGGGCATGTTTGTGTGTGATGTCCTTAGGTTAGTTAGGTTTAAGTAGTTCTAAGTTCTAGGGGACTGATGACCTCAGGAGTTAAGTCCCATAGTGGTCAGAGCAATTTCCAACTTTTGAACTAATTTCGGTTGTATTCCACAGCCATCTTCAGAGCGTTCAAATAGAAAAAAGCGGTGAACATGCATTGTAAAATATCATTAGCTGTAGTCATGCAATGGCATGCGTACATATTATGGGCCAACAACATTATGACAGTATGTAGTGAAAAACGTCATCGTGAACGAGACAGGTTGTAAACCATAATCCAGAAAGATGATACTAATAAAGAAGGATAATGGCCAGTGATATTAGTAAAAATTGCACCCATGCCAATGATTATGGTCGAGTTGTAGAGAATGTATACATATCAAAAAAAGTTTTTGATCACCTCGGTTCCGAGAGGTCCGGAACCTGTACAGAAAATTGGAGTAGAGATCAACATAAACATCATTTCCGCCCTTTTTTATTTCTCATGAAAACCACACATTGCATGTTGTACCACCATACAGCGAGACCTTCAGAGGGGGTGGTCCAGATTGCGTTCACACCGATACCTCTAATACCCAGTAGCACGTCCTCTTGCATTGATACAAGCCTGTAATCGTCATGACATACTATACACAAGTTAATCAAGGCCCTGCTGGTCCTGATTTTCCCACTCCTCAACGGCAATTCGGCGTGGATTCCTCAAGGTAGTTGGTTGGTCACGTTGTCCATAAACAGCCCTTTTCAATCTATTCCAGGCATGTTCGATAGGGTTAACTCCAGTCAAGCGATGTTGATATGCTGAAGGAAGTCATTCACAAGATGTGCACGTTGGGTGAGCGAATTGTTGTGCACGAAGACGAATGCCTCACCAATATGCTGCCGATATGGTTGCACTATTCGTCGGAGGATGGCCTTCACGTATTGTACAGCCATTACGGCGCTTCCACCAGTGGCGTACGTCGGCCCCACATAACGCCACCCCAAAACAGCGGGGAACCTCCACCTTGCTGCACTCGCAGGAGACTGTATCTAAGGTGTTAAGCCTGACCGGGTTGCCTCCAAACACATCTCCGACGAATGTCTGGTACAAGGCATATGTGACACTCATTGGTGAAGAGAACGTGATGCCAATCCTGAGCGGTCCATTCCGCATGTTGTTGGGCCCATCTGTACTGCGCTGCATGGTGTCGTGGTTGCAAAGATGGACCTCCCATGGACGTCGGGAGTGAATTTGTGCATCATGCAGCCTTTTGTGCACAGTTTGAGTCGTAACACGACGTCCAGTGACTGCACGGAAATCATTATTCAACGTGGTGGCGTTGCTGTCAGGGTTACTCCGAGCCATAATCCGTAGGTATCGGTCTTCCACTGCCGTAGTAACCCTCGGACGGCCTGAGCGAGGCATGTCATCGACAGTTCCTGTCTCTCTGTATCTCCTCCATGTCCGAACAACATCGCTTTGGTTCACGCCGAGACGCCTGGATACGTCATTTGCTGAGAGCCCCTTCTGGCACAAAGTAGTAACGCGGACGCGATCGAACCGCGGTATTGACCGTCTAGGCATGGTTGAACTACAGACAACACAAGACGTGTACTTCCCGCCTGGTGGAATAACTGGAACTGATGGGCTGTTGGATCCCCTCCGTCTAACAGGCACTGCTCATGTATTGTTGTTTACATCTTTGGGCAGGTTTAGTGACATCTCTGAACAGTCAAAGGGACTGTGTCTGTGATACAATATCCATAGTCAACGCCTATCTTCAGGAGTTCTGGGAACTGGGGTGATGCAAATCTTTTTTATTATGAGTGTATTACAGTGAGAATTTTTGTTACCGTTGCTTTGAAGGTTATCATTATAATACAATATGTGCAATTGCAAATCATTGGCATATGACGCAATTTTTATAATACAACAGCCCACTTTCCTTATTTATTAACGTCGTCCTGCGAGATTCTGCTATTCAAACTGGCTCGTTCAGGAATAAAGTTTTTAAGTACATACTGCCATAGTTTTGTTGGCCTATAATACTAATGCATGTAATTTTCTGACTAAAGCTTATGATGACGTATTTTTATTGCATATTCATCACCTTTTACCTTCTGAACGTTCTGAAGATGGTTGTAGAGAACAAGCGAGACTAGTCATCGTGCTTTAATAATATACTGAAATTTGCGGTCTTGGTCTAAAAATATTTTTACACCAAACAGCTCTTAGTTAATGAAGGGCTCATTATTGTTTCTGTTGCAGATGTTGTCTTAAGAAGTTGTTTGAAAAAACACTATAAAGATTAGTACAACTACTGTGCGCCAGTTCAACATCCGTCCACTAAAACGAATATTTTTGGTAATTTAAGATAATGTTTATGTAAGTTCACTAAAATACAGTTTGAAATAATCTTTTCTGAAGCAGTAGGCCCCTTAGTTCTAACTAAGTTCCAATCGGGAGACACCGTGCCGCTAGTATGTTGATCATTGGTATTGCTGGTAATCAATTCTACAGCAGCTTAGTAGCAACTGTTGAATCTCATGTTTTGTTTGCTTGCCTTGTGTTTTTGATGTTTGTCCTAGGTTATGTGACGAAGTAGGTCACGTCAGTAGTTTTTCGAAAAAGAAGTTCGGCATCCACAGTGAGGAAAGTGGATTCCCACAAATTAAAACGCTTATATAGTGGATTGAAGATGGAATGTTTGATAAGTACTATATCGCTTACTTCTACAGCATATTATAATACTGCAACTTCAGAGAACCTACGGAGCATTGAGTTAAAATGAAGAAACGTTTGCATCATAGTTGTGAAACAGTGTACTTATTTTAGCTAAAAAATGGAGCACTTTACTGCCGTGGTCTTCTTTCATGTCAGTACCCTTCCAAAATTTTTAACAGTAAACCTTTCCATAAGGCACAACGCTTCTCTTGGAGCGATTGCTGTTGTGGTTTCATAATACTTACACTTATTAAACGGAACATTGTAAGGAATGTGTCAGAACTCTCCATTACATAAAACAATATAGTCAACGTTATTCTTTGCATTGTGTATACACTCAGATATCGATAGTAACAATCTGAGGGCGAAACATGGGAGCGCGATTCTATGCATTGTAAGGACTAGGTCTGTCTGCGAGAGTGGAAGTAGTACTGTCAGTCTAGAGCTCGGAAACAGAAGACGTGTAACGCTGCCCTCCGATCGGTGATGGCAAATTTTACCAAACTCAAGGCCTGATTTCACTGATAAAACCAGAAGAAATTTAGATGGCTTAGCTACGCTAGAAGAAGAAATTCAAGGTAAAATTCGCAAGTATAGCGCAAATGCAATTGTAGGGTTAGGCTTGTGAATGTTAGTCCGAGTTTGCAATAATCCCATGTTATGCTTGTGAGTTAAAGAATCATCCTTATCCTCCAAATAATAATAATAATAATAATAATAATTGTTCTCCACACCTAATTAACAAATATGCTGTTTTTATTAAATGTTCATGTAACACTGAAATTGTCATAATTTGTTAATCTGGCACTCATCCATTACTGACATATATGGCATTTGTCATTGTCGTTATAAATATTTGTTCATAATGATTCTGAAGTTTTAAATAGACTTAATTAATGAAATCCCTTCTCAAAGGTTATCTAGTGATTAACAGGACCCAAGCAAACTCGTTTTTATTAAATTCATTCTTAGTAACAATAAGCTTTGGCCGCTGCACGACACGGAAAAAGACAGTTCTCTAAAGAGGTGAGTGTAAAACTTAGTGCCAAAGCAGAGACACTGACACACAACATGTCATTGTACTTTAGTCTAGTAAATTCCGTTGCATAAGTCAGCTTCTGTGTCACTAGTAAATTCTTGTTCAAAAACGCAGTGAAATAGCTTAGTCCAACGTTAGTTTTAAGTGTTTCATTTAACAACCTGCTGACGGTTTAAATGGCAGTCAAACTGATACTGATACAACACGCGCAGTGTTATGCAGGTTAGATTCCGTCTACTGCTAGCTCAGGTTGCTTATCGAGTCCTATTTCACAGACGAACGTAGGCAATACTGGCTCTAGTTATGTTACATGTTTGTTGCATATACATTACACATATTCGTTGCATATACGTTACACATATTCGTTGCATATACATTACAATGTCTCAGAAAGAGCTGTTGTTATTTGGAAGTATTTCATTAATATTAATATCGTCTACTAAAACCATTTGTTAAGAAAGCCACTCTGCCGTCAACATTCAAAAGTAATTGTAACTAGTGCATTTCAAGCCGTCATTTGTCACATAATTACATTTCATCCAAAATATCTTAGTTTTGCATATGCATTACCTGTATCTACCCAAGAGATGACCCAACAGGTTCCTATTGAAATATTTAATGCAGACAATTAATTAGTAACTCAAGTTATGGTTTAAGTACTGTAATTTATTTACTGATTTAATAGTGTAACCGAATCGGACTGACAACTTTAATTTTACTTCGCGGCAACACAATGTGTGTAGCGTAACAAAAAGGATATGCACTCTGCATAGTTTCTGTACGGTAATTATGATACATTATGAAGAAGGAAAATTAATTTTCAGCTCCATTGCCTAAATTAGCCATTAGTGACATCATCATCGCTGCCAAATTTATAGTAAAATAATAACTCGCCAGAAACAGCTATTGCAACTTGTATAGTGTCGTGTAATTGAGGGTGTTATTAAGTTTATATAATGACGTTGCGGTTGGTTGTGGAAGCAAGACACGCGCATAGAATTTGTCGACCTGGAAAAAGCGTTGGACGGTCTAAAGTGGTGCAAGATGTTTAAAATTCTGAGAAAAATGTGAGTCGGGTAATATGCAGGGTGTACAACAGACAACAGTAAGACTAGAAAATCGAGAGCAAAGTGCTGGAATTAAAATGGGTGTAAGACAGCGATGCAGTTTCTTGCCCTTACTGTTCAGTCTATACTATACTACTGTTCAGTGCGCACACGGTCACGGAATAAAAGAAAGGTTCAAGAGTGGGATTAAAATTCAAGATGATAAAATATCACCGATAAGATTCGTTAGCGACATTGCTATCCTCAGTGAAAGAGAAGGAGAGTTGAACGATCTGTCGAATAAGTGAACAATTTGTTGAGTAAAGAATATGGACTGAGAGGAAACCGAAAAACACAAAGTAATGAGAAATATCAGAAATAGGAATAGAGCATCAAAAACGGTGATTACGCAGTTGACGAACACAACACATTCTTCTACCTTGAAATAATATAACCCCGTGACTGTCGAAGCAAGGAGGACATAAAAAGCAGATTACCTCAGGCAAAAAGGTCAGGGTAGGCAATAACAGTCTACGAGTATCACACATAACCTCAATTAATTTCTGGAAGAAAATTGGGTGTATCGATAAGGTAAGGTAGTTTCTCTACAGGACTGGCCAGGTAAAAATTTGTCGTCTTATAGATTTAACTGATCCTTTTCGGCTGTATTGTTCCCCTTCTCTTTCTTTAGGAAAGGATTTTCTTTCCCTTGTACATGTTCCACTTCCCACGTCAACGCATTTGAAACAGATACGGTAAAAATCTGAGTTTCTTGTCGGTGGAGGAACCATTTTCCAATTGATTTACTGTGACATAGTGGCACTACCGAAAGATATAAACCAATACAGCCGGGAAAGGAATTTTAGCTCATCACTCTGCTTTTACGAGGTTTGCGCTTAGCCGTCTTCCCATATCCCGCAGTCCATTGGGAACTGGGCTTTTACCAAACCTATAAAATTTGTCGATAAACTGTACGTCTTACTGGAAATCACCGTGGTTCCGTTTGTATGCTCTGGCTACCACGCGCTAAGAGAAAGCTATAATGTCGAACTGTCGTCGTCAGAAATAAAAATTGAACCTTTCACTCATAAATTTGATGATCCGAAGGAGAGAATACGCTCCTGATGTACTGATGGATCATATATTAAAAAATTCGAAGAGAGATAAACGACAAAACCCTAGTGGAATGTGTTTCTAGACTTTTACATATAAAATAGAGCTAAAAGTAGTAAAACTAACAGTAAGTTGCTTACTACTACGACAGGTGACAAAGTGTGCCCACAACACTGCAATCGCAGCTACAAAATTTTGGCAATAACGCTACAGGCCGGTAGATTTCTATAGTAATGATGGGTCCGAGTTATTGGACTACAACGTAGATTATAAAGTTACTGGACTTGCTAATAACAATGCTCAAAATTCTCATTCAGGTAGGAACATTGTTACTAGCTTGGCTGAACATGAACGCAGCTGTACAGAATTCTTAAACCAAGTATGGCGAGTCGTACTGACAGTTACATCTACCAACCATAGGCCGAAAACTGAATCTGTTGCAGGCTCTGATAATCAATAAACATCTGGAACACCCTCCTCAATTAGTATTAAATACTTCCTCTGTCCTAACGTCACTCAGGTCTCGTATTTTTCCATTTCTTTCCAGATTGCCTGCTTCATTCTGTTCTTCCATTTCTCCTGTAGTTGTTTATTTTGGTGTGATTCTCAATATATTCCCAATTGTTGTATATTTTGTTATAAGTATATCTGCCCTACGGTTAGGGTAATTCTGCATGCTTATGGATATACCGTCTAGCTCTTCTGTTTCTTGTTACAATTTTCCGTGATGGTTCAAATGGCTCTGAGCACTATGGGACTTAACATCTGTGGTCATCAGTCCCCTAGAACTTAGAACTACTTAAACCTAACTAACCTAAGGACATCACACATATCCATGCCCGAGGCAGGATTCGAACCTGCGACCGTAGCGGTCACGCGGTTCCAGACTGAAGCGCCTTTAACCGCACGGCCACACCGGCCGGCAATTTTCCGTGATACCTTTCACTGAGTTTCTTCACCACTTTCCATTTGGAGTAGTTTACCGAGCTACCCTCCAACACTCTCGTAGGTAATTATTTTCCTTTACTGAGACTTTCAATTTAATATAAAATCGTATACTCTACTGTTATATACATTGTTCAGATGTTGCTCCAATTCTTAAGGGGCAGGCAAATGAAAATGGGACAGGTGGCAAGAAGTAAGTAAACTGTTTATGATTTCAAAGGTAATTACCATAAGTGCTAATACATTTTCCCCACAATCAGATATTTCGGTGAATGGGTCATGGAAAAAAATTGTTGTTGCCGCCTTCTGAAACAAATCGACGGTCGCGAATGTCTTCCTTAAGGCACCAGAAATATGGAAATCGCATGGGGAGAAATAGGGACTGTATGATGTGTAAGGGGTATCCAGCGAAACTTCTGCAGCGTAGTCGAAAGAACATAGGGGAAACATGTGGCCTCGCCCTACGTCCTCCATACTGTCAGATTTCACCCCATGCGATTTCCATATATTCACAGACCTGAACAAAGATGTTCGTGGCAGCCGATTTCCATCCGACGGAAAGGTCCACTCCTGGGTACAAGCATGGTCCAAGAAAACCAGAATATTTTTCCGCCAAACCTTGACCATCTTGTGTCACAGTGACATAAATATATAAGCAGTTGTGGCGATTGCTTTCGAAATAATGAACAGTTTTCTTCGATTTTTCCATCTGCCTCGTTTACATCTGACTACCCTTTACACACTGCGTGTAAATCTTTGGTAATGATGCCCTCCGTATTAGTCTCGTCCACACACACACATACACACACACACACACACACACACACACACACAGAGTAGTGTGCTGGTGTACGCCCTCGCCAGCACACCGGTCGACACTATGACTAGGAAAAATTGTATAGCAGACGCTGAACTAGGCGCACCTATGAAGAGAGAAGACAAAGACACGCTCCCAGGCTATGCGCCGATACCGCCTCCTGTGCAACGTGCATATCGGCCGCCGTCGCCACCGACCGAGCTGCCTCAATCGCTCAGGATCAATCTCAGTACGTCAGTACCTCGGATCGGGGCTCAGTTCGCATTGCAGCTCAATGCGTCGCACTGTGCTCCAGTCTTCCACAGTGATGCGGGAGTTAGTCATTGTATACAGTTGTGATACGGACACGGACAAGATTCATGAATTATCACTGAAGTTAAGTATTCAATTGGTTCCTATGATCAAGTGTAGTTTAACCACTTATGCATTTTGTGGTGTAGTGAGAGGAAACCGGCCACCCGCCATCGAGCCAGGAACCACAAAACATAAAAGTGGCTCTGAGCACTATGGGACTTAATATCTATTGTCATCAGTCCCCTAGAACTTAGAACTACCTAAACGTAACTAACCTAAGGACATCACACAACACCCAGTCATCACGAGGACAAAACATAAAAGGAGGGCACAGCCAGAACAGAGAGAGACATCGTTTTTTCAATGTCTCTTTACATTTGCTTACTTTTCAGCTTTAAAATTTTGAATCGTTTTACTGTTTCAGTCTGAGAGATGATATTGTTCTGGTTTTACGATGAGTAATACCTCTCCGAGTGTTGTTCTCCTGTACTGTATCCTCTTAGATGACGACAGGTATAGGTTGATGACGGTCCAGGAAGACAAAATTTGTTTAACTAAGTAAAATAAAAATGAAAAATCTTTTTCAGAAGGTGTGACGTAAAAAAAAACTCACTCGAAAATGTTCATATGTGTGTGAAATCTTAACTGCTAAGGTCATCAGTCCCTAAGCTTACACACTACTTAACTTAAATTATCCTAACACACACACCCATGACCGAGGGAGGACTCGAACCTCCGCCGGGACCAGCCACACAGTCCATGACTGCAGCGCCTTTGACCGCTCGGCTAATCCCGCGCGATAAAACTCACTCCTTCTGAAGAAGATAACTTTATAAATATCGAAACCTAGGTCAAGGGCTAAATAAACCTTTGGCTTGTAACTGGTTGGCTCATTCTTTCAACCTCTTCAAAGAAGCGTCGGAGTATCAACCACATTTGCATTTAGCGTAGGCTTTCTAAGGGCACAACATGTAATTCCTGGATGACTTGCACTGAAGGACAACAAAACTGTTCGTTGAATATCGTCGACGTACCGCTTTGGTATAATGGTGCCGCGGATAACAGCAATTGGGGTCCTAGTACCAAAACAAATGGCACCCCAGAGAATCACGCCCGGTTGTCGGGCAGTATGGCGTGCGACAGCCAAGTTGTTATCCCACCACTGCCTGGGTGGCTCCTGAAACGTCTTCGCTGGTCGTCAGGGCTCAATTCGAAGACAATTATTCTATTCCCGTCAATGAGTTTGCAGGTCGAAGATGTGTTGGAGAAACCCCAGACCGTGGTGGGATATCAACCTGGCCGTCGGCCACCACACGGCCCGACATCCGTGTCACCCCTACAGCACAGCAGCACGTCGACATTATTCTACGCGCCGTTTTTTTGTTGTCCCTCATGGAAAGTCATCCTAGGCTTTCATTTCAACAAGATACTTCCCGCCCGCACAAAGACGTAGACAGGGTTCTGGGATGGAGGGGGAGGGGGGTGAATTTAATTAAACAGGACCTTAAAGATGCTGATTTCATTTATTCTAAAAACACATTTACTTATTTTTTAATTTGACGTGCATAATTTGGTTTCAGGTGGCTTTCATAGATATACATACATTTCTTTATTTGGGATAGTAATTATTTTATTGTCAAACGGATTAAAATTCTAATACTATGTATCGTCTCTTTGCTAACAAAACACAGCTCATTCTTCTAACATGATATTCACTATGCAGAGCAGAACAACATTAATTTTGGGATGAATAACTTATAAAATTGAACACGTTCAAACCTCTTTTGACAGTAACTATCTTACTTGTACTACAACCTTGTATTTTAAAAAATGGTTCAAATGGCTCTGAGCACTATGGGACTTAACATCTGAGGTCATCAGTCCATTAGAACTTAGAACTACTTAAACCTAACTACCCTAAGGACATCACACACAACCAATGCCCGAGGCAGGATTCGAGCCTGCGACCGTAGCGGTCGCGCGGTTCGAGACTGTAGCGTCTAGAACCGTTCGGCCACGCCGATCGGCTTGTATTTAAATTTACGGTTTATCTGAAGCCAAGTGAGAATACCTTCAGCACATGAAATCAAACCCAAGTTCCTCAATTCAGTCTCAAATTTTATTCAAGCACCTGTCAATTCATTACAATTCTTCAGTTTCCTCAAGTTCAAAAGTGGCTCTGAGCACTATGGGACTTAACATCTGTGGTCATCTGTCCCCTAGAACTTAGAACTACTTAAACCTAACTAACCTAAGGACATCACACACATCCAAGCCCGAGGCAGGATTCGAACCTGCGACCGTAGCAGTCGCGCGGATCCGGACTGAGCGCCTCGAACCGCGAGACCACCGCGGCCGGCTTTTCCTCAAGTATTCGAGAACGTGTTTTCAATGATTATTCCAACATTCTGCTTGAAACTGTGGCAAAATAATTTATTTATCGAGGAAGAGGAAACTCGAGATCAGCCCTGAAGATCGCTTTGTAGTTGACCGACCGCCGTGTCAGCCTCAGTTCTCATCGGGTGCGGAATGGAGGTAGCACACCGTACTTCTGGCCGTTGTCGACGTCTGGATCTTAGAGCAACTATTTCTCCGTCAGGCACCTCCTTAGTAGGCGTTACGAGTTTGAGTGCACCTCTGTCCAGTCCTCACACCAAGGAAAAATCCCTGGCAGTACCAGGACTCGAACCCGGGTCCACTTGAGGCTCTGTCGCGTTATTACAGTATTTGCAAGAACATGAATAGATTCAGGACTTAAACGGGAGGGGCCGGGGAGAGAGGGGGGCGGGGTTAAATGCAGGCGCAGTAGGCTCGGGGCTCGGACGAATTCAAGCAAACTCTTCGCTCTCCACAAATCCTTCCCCATTGTTCCATATCGGGACTAGTTAGTTGAGAACCGCTGGAATGACCAAAATGGATGATATTTTGCCATTTTGGCTACTACTAAGAGAATGTTGACCAAATAGTTTAAAGAAATACAACCATCGCCATTTGGGTAGTATTTTTGTTGATAATCACGATTTTTGGGAGGCGGAAGCAAATTCATGTGTATTGTTATGTACTGCTCGTGGTTTATCGTTATTTGTAATAATGTTTACAGCTCCGCTACGATGTCAAATACTGAAATATAGCAACCCCGAAGTTTAATCAGCCTCTAAATAATGACCCGAGTGCTAACATCAAGTAGCTATATGCAGGTAATTAGGCTAATTATTAATGCACACATATTATTAACTTACCACAACGCTAATGGACGAATGAATATTTGTTCTCCTCTTCATTCTTGTTACAGACTTATTCACAAATAGAAAATATGACAAGAGCACTCAGCACAAAGGTAACAAACAGCAGCATTTTAACATTTAAGTCAACAGCAAGTAACACCTGAACCGATTGCCAAAGCCACAAGTGAGCTTAAGTAAGGTCAACAATGTAGAGCATTTGGTCTTGGCTTAAGTAAGCACGGGCGATAGCCAACAGTGCTACCTAAATACCGCTAGCTTAAATGCATTGATGGCCTTGTTGACTCGATAGTGAGTATCCCTTTTTCGTCGTAAGACTGAAAATCAAAATATCATTGCCGGCCGGAGTGGCCGAGCGGTTCTAGGCGCTACTGTCTTGAACCGCGCGACCGCTACGGTCGCAGGTTCGAATCCTGCCTCGGGCATGGATGTGTGTTATGTCCTTAGGTTAGTTAGGTTTAAGTAGTTCTAAGTTCTAGGGGACTGGTGACCTCAGAAGTTAAGTCCCATAGTGCTCAGAGCCATTCGAACCAAAATATCATTCAGTTTCAGCATACGGCAACTAAGTCGTGTTCATCTATGTGATACGAGGGTCCGGATACCTCCCGAACCCCCCTTTGGTTACGTCTGTGGAATGCAGACAGCGGGAGTTTCCACTGCCGGTATTCGTGCTTGCAAAATGCCTTGGCCAGCTAGGTCACCGGATCCCTCGACAATTAAGAAGGGTTTGAGCGTTATGGGCAGACCCTCCAACCAGCTCTGGATTTGAAGGACCTAACGCGTCATTTGGTCAGAAATTAGCACGATATCTCTCCGGAGGACATCCAACAACTCGACAGCCAATTACTCTGCCCATCAGTGCCAAACCTAATAATTGCTTGCATAAGGGCCAGAGGTGAACCAACTTGTTTTTGACCTCCTCAGTATGTAAAACTCTTTCTCTTGAAAAAAAAAAAAAACAACCGGTTTTTTTGAAACCATAATCATTTGTTTGTACATGTACATCACATCTACCAATTTCCGTGCAATCGTGCTGTACCGGTCTTTTCATTTTTTTTCCATTTTGTCTTAGACTGTATTCTCGAAACCAAAATACAAGTCCAACACTCATTAAGATAGGAGCTACTGGAAACTGACACAAATTTTCCGTTTAAGGGGGGTAGGACGTCAAACGAGCCGACTTGGAGCAGGAGAGGCACCACAGGACATTTTAATTTCCACTGTCTATACTTTTACAAATAAATTCATAAAACTTTGTCAGCATGACCAGGAAGGATTCAGAATTCATACTTATAGCAGTGGATGTTCGAAAACATAACGAAGTAATTTTTTAGTGTGAAATTTCATCATTTTTTTTTACTTACTAATGGTTGCATTTGTTGCTATAGGTACACTTTTCTTCATAAGGGAGATTCTTCGATGAATTTTGCACAGCATACAAAACCATACTTAAAGGTATATGAAACTCTAGAATTTTTAAAATCTATTAAAAACTGTGGTAAAAATTGAGGTAATTAACTACAAAATTTGTGTTTTTTCGGAACATGAAGTTTAAAATATAGCAGCTCATTCGTTTTTTCATAAATGAAATAAATTCTAGAGCTTCTTACACCTGTAAGTATGATATGTATGCTGTGCAAAATTCATCGAAGAATCTCTCTAACTTATGAAGAAATGTGTACCTATAGCAACAAATACAGCCATTAGTAAGTGAAAAAATGATGAAATTTCACACGTAAAAAAAATTACTTCGTTATGTTTTCGAACTTCCACTGCAATGAGTGTGAATTCTGAATCCTCCCTGGTCATGCTGACAAAGTTTTATGAATTTATTTGTAAAAGTATAGACAGTGGAAATTAAATTATCCTGTGATTCCTCTGCAGCTCCAAGTCGACCCGTTTGACGTTCTACCGCCCTTAAAGACAGTTAAAATTGTCAATACATCAAAGAAACAGAAGTTAAAATGTTGTGTCTTATTAGGCCGCGTCATATTTCCTCTAAAATGATCGACGTTTCGACCCCTCTGCTGGGATGTTCCTCAGGATCTTCAGGTGTCCACTACCGCTAGAACATTGTCAGAGACGAGTGTCGCGTCCTCTTATAAAGGCGAGTTTTCCCGCGTTCGTGCTGGATAAGAGGTAGTATTCGTTGAATTTCATATGGCTACTTGGTGGGCCATAGTCACAGGCAGAACAATGGGCGTTGTTGGCTTAACTGCTGTGGGTACTATTGGTGGCCCACCGTCTATGGATAGAAAGGCACTATTCCACACTACGCTTTATAAACGGACACGAGACTCGTCTCTGACAGTGTTCTAGCAGTAGTGGACACCGTAGATCCTGTGGACGATCCCAACAGAGGAGTCGAATCGTCGATTATTTTAGAGGAGATATGACGCTGCCTTAGAACCCAGAAGGTTGTAACTTCAGTGACAACGGCCACGAAAGCCTGCAGACTTACATTAAAGAAACAGTTCATTTGCAAATATCAAACATTCCATGGTAGGAAACCACCGTCCGTTTCAGGGCAGACGATTGTGCACAACCAGTGAAGTATGTTTCAACTCTCCACACATTTTATAACTAGTTTTAAAAACACAAGCCTGCTGGTCATAAAATTCTGTAACTGAAGAATGAACAATATCTTCTAAACGGCTTTCATTTATTGTAGAACACGTAAACTTTTAAAATGAAAAATAAAATATTGTATGTGGTGCCAGGAACACATCATGTCTCACAAAAACGAGAACAGTAGAAAATGCTAGAAACTGGTAATGCGGGTGTCTCGTTCGTATTCATTCATGTGATTGTAAGATAAGTAATTAGTTTGAAAAACTACCCAATAAACAGCATGTGTTCCTAAGGAGACTATCCTGAAGGTACAACACTTTCCTGTACTACTTATGGAGAAAAAAAGTGATAAAAATTCATGTTGAAATAAATACATAGATTTTATGCTCAATTCCTTCTGGGTGCACTACGATGTTATCTTCAAAAATGCGTAAAATATTAAAATAAACATACGTTACGGTCATGTTGCAGCAGCCTCAAAGCAGGCTAATTAGCTGGGTGTGGCTGCTTTAATATACTGATTCTCTAATGGTGTCACTAAACCATAAACGTTACACTTATTACGTTTTTTGGCCCTAAAATAAAAATAGTGGGTGTTAGTAAAGAGGGACGTGATACATGGCAGACTGTATGTAGGTCACATGGATTACTGATAAATAATAGCCCGCTACGGATTAGCGGAAAGATTCTGGGAACCATTTTCCTGCTTTTAATAGCGGAGAAACCAACAACTCCTTGGTTTCTAGCGGCCGAGACGCTTGGAGCCTACACCTGTCTCCCTTTTTGATGAGAGGTTGAGATTTCAATAGCCTCTCGTACTTTTGCGTGTGCATATCCATTATTGCTTTGCAAGTATTTTCGAGGTAATATGTCGTTATCCTGGAGAAGGCCACTGCAGCGCTATCGAAAATTCGGTTCATTTCAGTATTTTCACTATTACAAAATGACCTGGCAGTGCTCCACATGGATATTTAATGAGGTCGATTCTGAAAGTCTGTAAATACGCACAGATCTTAAGAGTAATCTTTGGTGGCTATTAATTGATCAAAGTATCTTACTGACATTTGTCTTCCAGAAATGTTTTCGATAGTGAATACCTTTCCCGTGTTGTCCTTTAAACTGCACCCCATGGATTTTGTGCCCACTGAAATACGCGCACTGAAAATATTGAGAAGTGGTCCACTAATCCACCTGTTGAGACTTCGTAACTTTCGAGATAGGTAGATGAGCAGAGGGCATTTACCTCGAGTATTACTTTATAATGACGCCAGACAATGAGGACTGGATAGCCTCTAACAAGAATAGTAATTCGGAATTTTTACAGTCAGGAATGACCATAATTTTTCTTAACGAAATCAAAAAATCTCCTGATATCCTGGTGATTTGGGGCGATGGATTTACAACGTGTTCTTCGTTGTCTGTTGTTCTGCCATTTCAGTAAATCATGCCCTCGACTGTGCAAGTCACCCAACTCTTCGAAAAACATTTTAGGACTCCCGTTTTATTCCTTTCGTACCACCTTGTTCATCCGATTTAGCGTGGGATACTTCTAAGTGAGCGTCTTGTGGTGCTCCACATTGATGCTCGTTTGAACTAAGCACCTTACAGTCTTGGTGTTAAGCATTCCTCGGTAATACGTTGTCCTCTATTTTGAAAAGCGACAAATCATACTCTGTCTGCTTTGGTTCTCGTTGATGTAGGGGCCACAGTGCTCATTGTGGATGCTCGGTGCCACTTCCATATCGAACTTGTAAGCACAAAAGCACACAAGGCGTAAAAGCTGAGCGTTACGAAAAGGAATACGCAGTCATCCACGGTGGTGGACGAGGACTTCGGGAGTGCAGATAGACAGAAATTCGGAGGGAGTGTTCTTGGCAGAGGAGGATTCTCGGATTATTGGTGGTCTGTGAATTATCAAGCGAATAGTTTCCATGAATAATGGGTGCAATTTCACGCGGTGTGTGGCGGAGGGTAGTTTGTGTACCACTGTCACTTCCCCCTTTTCGTATTCCAGTGGCGTGTACACCGCTGACTATCCAAAATGCAATACTAAGAAAGACCGGAGGTATCATAGCCAAATGGATTTCGCAGATAACACATTGTTCAAAGGTCATATGATTGAAAATACAGCCCCATGTAAAGTGAGAAAGATAATGAAATTAGTACTGAACGTGGCCACCGTTGCTGGCTATAACCATAGCTGCGCGCCTCGGACTTGAGTCAAAGAGACTCTGGATGTGTTGCTGAGGTACAGCAGTCCAAGCTGCTTCCACATATTACAAAATGATGGATGAATGGATGGAGAGGGTTGTATGGGCGCACGACGGCAAAGTCTTCAGCGCCCGCTCAGTAACAAATTGAGACGGGTGTCAAGAAAATACTCAGTAAGATAAAACGGAACATAAACACGGGTAACAAAAGTTGATCTAGTGTATCAGCGGGTGGTGTATCCCGAGCAAGTCGTTCCGCAGTCATCGATTAGACGTTTTCGATAGGTCAGAGATCAGGAGAACAGCGAGGCCAAGGCAACAATGCAATCCGACCGGCGGGCGGCGAAGAATTGTTGAACATTACGTACCACGTGTGGCCGCGCATTATACTGTTGCAATGTACCCGTCAGCAAGCTCCGAAGCTATGGGAGTACTACATTTTCTCGTTATGAGAATACTGAAGGGCGATCTGTTTTAATAGTTAGGAGCCATTCAAAAGCCAAGATCGCACAAAATATTTTTTATTCAAGACAACCGGTTTCAACAGTCTTAGATGCCATATTTAGGTGGTAAACATTTTTTGTAGTTAAACATGTTCTTCCAACGCTGACCTCAAGAACATCAAGGAGATAAAACCCTTCACATTATGTCTGTCATCGCTAAAATATTTGAACACACACGACATCTTGTCCAAAAGGGCATATCCACATACATATAGCTCACAGAGGCCTCTTACATGACACAAATACGTACACAATAGCAGATCTGTTTACATATTCTAGACGCTTACTTATATACTCATGTGTCTAGCATATGTAAACAGATCTGCTACTGAAACTTCCTGGCAGATTAAAACTGTGTGCCGGACCGAGACTCGAACTCGGGACCCTTGCCTTTCGCGGGCAAGTGCTCTACCAACTGAGCTACCCAAGCACGACTCAGGCCCCGTCCTCACAGCTTTACTTCTGCCAGTACCTCGTCTCCTACCTTCCGAACTTTACAGAAGCTCTCCTGGTAGAGAACTTGCCCGCGAAAGGCAAGGGTCCCGAGTTCGAGTCTCGGTCCGGCACACAGTTTCAATCTGACAGGAAGTTTCATATCAGCGCACACTCCGCTGCAGAGTGAAAATCTCATTCTGGAAATATCCCCCAGGCTGTGGCTAAGCCATGTCTCCTTTCTTTCAGGAGTGCTAGTTCTGCAAGGGTTCGCAGGAAAGTTTGGAAGGTAGGAGACAAGGTACTGGCAGAAGTAAAGCTGTGAGGACGGGGCGTGAGTCGTGCTTGGGTAGCTCAGTAGCAGTCAGCCTTCGGTGGCGCTGCGGTTCGGACGGTGTTTACGTCCCTGCCGCACGTCTGCGCGAGAGGTGTTTACGTTAAGTGTGTAGCGGTGTGTCGCGGTATACATAGAACGAATCATGGCCTTGTCGTTCCGCAAATCGCCACTGAAATTTAGTTTTGTTAACGAATATGCTCGACGCAAGGCTTACAAGATCGAACGTTATTTACGGGACGAGATGAAAATCGAACCTGACGTTCTAGTTGGAATACACTTATCTATAGTCAGCAGCGTGGTCTATGTCAAGCTCATAAATGAAGCGGCATGTGACGAACTACTACTTCGACACCGACAAGGACTTCGTTTCTGTCATTCGGACGGGAATGTTGGAGCGGTAACAGTTGAACACGCCGGCATGGGCCTCCGAACGATCCGCGTCTTTGAGCTTCCATTCGAAGTGCCAGAAGAATTGGTGACAGACGCCCTGCGTCCTTACGGAACGGTCCTATCCCACGTGGCTGAAAAATGGGCGAGTTTCAAGACGTATTCTGTCCGCAATGGCGTCAGACAAATACGGATCGAACTCCGAAAACACGTCCCGTCATACTTGTACATCGCCGGTTGTAGGGCGATTGACATCTACGACGAGCAACCAACGACGTGCTCTGGATGTGGGAAGGAGGGACACATACGTTCTGAGTGTGCTCAACGAAGGTTATTACAGCTGCCACGGGATGATCCACCCCTCGCTCCGCATCCGATCGTGCTCCCCATGACTTACGTCGCCGCATTACGCAATAACGTTGGCCGCGTGACAGACACGTACCAGAACACACAGACAGCGGCGGATAGTGGCGAGCCACAGAAAGACGACGTTGCGCTGGACCGCCTGCATCAGTCACAGGACGCCCTCTCTTCGGTTCCGCTTGCGCCCCCTTCAGAAAAGGCACTTGGAGACGTCGATAGTGCGACGGCGCACGATTCCGACGCCCCCCACGAACAACTGGAGACCATGCTGACCTCTGATTCCGAGGTCCGGCAACGTAAACAGCGATCACCAAAACGCCGGAAGAAGCGCCGCCTCACGGTGGAGAACGACCACTCTGATCTAGCAGAAAATTTTGATATGTTTACGGGTACAGAACAGACGACCATGGATACAGAAGAACTGCCTAGCGTGGATGCAACGGTGGCCAGCGGGACGGCGGCACGACCTACCGCTGACGATGCTCCAGACACAGCGAAGGAGCTCGATAGACGGCAACAGGCTACTGAGGAGGCTACGGCGCCTGCACCGCACGACAACGACGGGACACTAGGGGACTGGTCAGAAGAGCCACCCCCGTGGGGAACAGATGATGCCGGAGGAACTGCTCCCACGCACTTTCCCGGTGTAAGACCGGCAGAGAGCATGGAATAATGGCAGACCATATGAGGGGACGGCGGGGGACGTTAGTCCGACAGCAGCCTATGTACGGCAAAATTAGCGACCGTACGGTACCTTTTCTACGTTGACCGCCATGCAACAAGGTTATCGGATAGAGTCTGTTAACATCAGTAGCATTGGGACGCCGGTAAAAATCAAGATGCTTAGTGACATGATAAAGGCTGCGGACTTAGACGTGGCACTATTACAAGAAGTTCGGGTACTTCCCCCCTCGGACTTTTACGGTTACGACATTTACTGTTCCCCGTGTGACGAGAGAGGCGTTGGCACAGCTATACTATTAAAGGAAGGGATACGTGCAGACGACACAGAGTATTTGCCTTCTGCCCGTGGTACGGCCGTGACCAATAGGTGGAATACGTTTGATCAACATATACGCACCGTCAGGCTCGGATAAGAGAAGGGACAGAGCAGATTTTTACGCCCATGAGGTTACACCGTTGTTCCAGGGACGATACGATGGTTGCATACTCGGCGGAGATTTTAATTGTGTGCTCGACAGAAAGGACCAACAACCTAACTATACTACTAGCCAAGAACTTAGGGAGCTGGTCAACGGGATGGAATTAGTCGATACATGGGACCTGAAGTATCGCAACCAACCAGGATATACATGTTTTACTAGCCACTCCGCGGGCCGTTTGGACCGGGTCTACGTTTCAAGGGCGTTAGCAATGTCGAAGGTGGACGCAGAAATATGGCCGACAGCGTTTACAGACCACGAGGCATATATTTGTACGGTTAACCTTGATAGACAGCAGGTATGGAGACGGAGGGGTAATTGGAAGATGAACGTCTCCCACCTGCGAGATGCAGAATGCCTACGCATGGTGGAGGACGCGTGGCACGGCTGCCTCCGTCGACGAAATTCTTTCGGTTCTGTCCTGCAGTGGTAGATCGAGTGCGCGAGGCCAGCTTTGCGGAGGACGTTAATAGGTTATGGGAAGGAGGTTTCTCAATGGCAGCACACGACCACTGAGTTTTACTTTACGGCTCTCCGGGAACTGTTGGCTCAACCACCTACACCAGAACGCCAGACGGCCGTCCACTGAGTTAAGGCGAAGCTGGTACAACTTGCGACGCAGAGGATGGCAGGTACGATGATACGCGCGAGGTCGCAGGATTTCCTGCCCAACTAAGTTCCCTCGATGCATTATGTGATAAAGGAAAGACGAAGAAGACGCAGGAATTTAATACATGAGATCAATCTCGGCGATGGCCGTCGTTTTACAACACAAAGGGGTATAGAACAGGCGTTCACGGATCATTTTAGCAGATTCTATGCGAGCAACGGGGAGGGTCAGAGGGAGCTGGGGAACGTCCTGGAAGAGATCCCAGACGCAACCAATGTGAACGGGGAAGCGGACGGGTTATTACGTGTGAAGAACTGGAGGAAGCGATTACACGAGGTACTTGCAACAAGTCCCCAGGTCCAGACGGATTCCCGTTGGAATTTTACTGTGCCTTTGTGACCATTATGACACCGATGTGGCTATGTATGTTTAATGAGCTTCTGCGGCAAGAAGTACCGGTTCACATTCACTTCACGGAAGGGCTCATGATACCGATACCGAAGCCCCGTGGTGGCAAACGGCCTTGTGATTATCGCCCCTTGACCATCCTCAATAGTGACTACAAGATCTTCATGCGCACCCTGGGAAGTCGTATCAAAAAGTCGCTGGAGAGTCGAATACATGCCGATCAGACTTGTCTTGGCGGCATCAGTAATATCCACACAGCCTTGGGAGACTATCGTGACGTAGACTCGCGGCTGCATGCTGCATGCCGCCTCCGGGGGGGGGGGGGGGGGGGGGGGGGGGGCGATGGTTGCAGTAGAGTTCAGATTTCGATCATGCTTTTGTTCGCGTGGATCATGTGTACCTCGCGGCGGTGATGAACAGGATGGGTGTCTCGCCATTATTGACCAATGCTGTGATGCGGCTGTTGCACGACGCCAGATCAGCGATGGTGGTAAACGGAGGGAGAACTGAGTATTTTAAGATCTTAAGATCAGTGAGACAGGGTTGCCCCTCGTCGATCCTCCTTTATGCGATCGCCTTAGAACCGTGCCTCGCAGGCCTTCGCCGCCGTCTTACCGGGATCTCCCTACGGCATTTATCATTCAAATGCAGAGCATACGCGGATGATATTGTGTTCCTCGTACGGAATGAGAGGGAGACTCAAACAGCACTGGATTGGCTACAGACGTATGGGATGGCAGCTGGAAGAGTGGTCAACTACCGAAAATCACAATTCATGCATGTGGGGCGTGGACTAGAACCAGGAACGGAAGGACCCTTACCTGCGGTGGAAACCCTCCGCTGTTTGGGTATCACCTTTCATAAAGAGACAGCGAGAACGGCTGCGGACAACTACCGAAGACTGTTAGAGTCCGCACGGCAGTACGACTAAACGCCCTACGGTCGATGGATATGCTGCAGCGAGTGTTACTCGTCAACCTTTATCTCGCGCCCTTGATGTGACACCTGACACACCTTCTCCCCTTGACGCGCACGATGGCTATGAGGATTCAGGCGGCTTTTGGGTACTACGTGTGCCTGGGACAACTCTTTAAGGTACAGTACAACACGCTTACCCTCCCAGCTCGAGAGGGGGCCGTTGGTTTAGTGAACGTGCACGAAAAGGCGCGTGCCATGTATATTAATACTATGCTCAAACGGTGGCGCAACAGGAATCACTCGCTTACGAGGACGATAATCGAAGAACTCGTACCAACATCGCATCTTCCTCCAGTCAGCATCGGCCATATATCGCCACCGTTAACGTATGTGCACACGTTCATCGTGGAACACAGTTACGTTCGAGAGCGTTTACTGACGACCCGACAGTCGACATCGAAGGACGTGTACCATCTGCTTCTTCGACAGATCTCCAGGAATAGGGTGGAACGCAAACATCCAGCTGTTAATTGGCACGTGGTGTGGCGCACGGTCCACCACCCCCACCTACCTACATCAGTCAGATCAACATGGTACATTGTCGTCAACCGAAAATACCCTACAAATGATAAAAAGTACGCAATACATTTGGCGGATTCGCCCTTGTGCCAGCAAAGTGGCGAGCTGGATACGGACGACCATCGACTGGTCTGCGGCGAGCCATTGGCTGTCTGGACTCTCGCAAGAAAGATAATATCGTTCACGCGGCGCACTATCTATACAGCAGTCAGTTCTGACATAGTATTTTTTCAAGAGGAAACGTATTTTCAGCGTCATAAGACGAACGCAGTGGCGTGGATCACAGGTATGACGGTCCATTACATCTATAGAGACACACGTACGAACTTACTGAACGTCCTGGATTACTGGCAATACTTGCAAGATGGACACACAAAACTATTACGGCTACAAAAGTACAAGGATTGGTATGCCAATTTCCTAGTTACGGTTTTTGCGGACCCGCCATATACTTGGGGTGTGCCGGGTGCGCAAAGATGAGCGGCGGTGGTTTCGTTGTGCAACCGACCAAGTAATGTGATCTACTAAGAACACTATCCGAGTATGTGACCTACGAAACACTCACGCTTGAACAGTTAGCAAATGGATGTACTTCAAATTTTGTTTTCATATCCATAAATACTTTTCTTTAGGGTGCCGGAGGTGACCCCACTTTGATTTTGTTGTTATTTAATGCTGCATGGTAGGACGGCAGCGAGGTTCCTTCCAGGACAGTTATCATGTGTCAGGACGTACTATGTTTATTTTGTGAATAATAAAGGTTTCTGTTTCTCCTACCTTACTTCATATAAAATAAATAAATAAAAACCCCATACTCCAAAAAAAAGATGGTAGAGCAAAAAAAAAAAAAAAAAGATAGATAGAGCGTCTGCCATGTAAGCAGGAGATCCCGGCTTCCAGTCCCGGCCGGGGCACACATTTTCATCTGTCCCCGTTGACGTATGTCAACGCCTGTAAGCAGCTAAGGTTGTTCATTTCATTGTAATTTCAATCTAACTGGCTGATTTGTCACCGATGGTGTCTGTTCTTTCGGACATGTCCGAAAGAACAGATACCATCTTAGTAAATATATTACAGAATTAATTCATCAGTTATATATTCGTAGTAGAATAAGATAAAAAAGTACTTATGTAACGATTAAGTACACCAGGTTTCTTAAAAATACTTGAAAGTAATACGGAACATTAGGAGCTAAGTGGTATTCGAGCGCCATCTAATGGCATCGGTAGACTTCGTAAGGACACCGTTTCCATGGAGAAATCGTGGCTGAAATGGCTGCCGGTTATCAAAGATGCACTCGAGGGACGCCGTGTGTTGTCTTGACAGTGATCGATACCCACCGTCAGAGATATAAAAGAATATCTTTTCTGTTGTCCTATTAATAACGACTCCTACTCATATTACATCATTTTAAGCAGCTTTTCGTTTCTGACCAGAAATCTATGTCTTTTTATTCACGTCACTGACTCCACTATATTGAAACTAACCTTTCGTATCTCCCTTTTGAGAATTTATACCTCCTCTTTCACGTTTACGTTTCTGACATTTCTCGGTTCCACTTATATAATGTCACCCTTTCGTTAAAAAAAAAAAAAAAAAAAAAAAAAAGTTGGTAGAGCGCTTGCCCGCGAAAGGCAAGGGTCCCGAGTTCGAGTCTCGGTCCGGCACACAGTTTTAATTTGCCAGGAAGTTTCATATCAGCGCACACTCCGCTGCAGAGTGAAAATCTCATTCTAGATCTGCTACTGTGTGCGTATTTGCGTCGTGTAACAAGCATCCGTGAGCAATATGTACATGGACATTGCCTTTTGGACAATATGCTCTGTGTTTTTAATTGTTTTGGTGATGACAAACGTTAATAATATGCTGTATTTCATCCACGTGACATCTTGTGCATGAGGTCAGCATAAAAGAACAAGTTTTACTACAAGAAATGCTTAAGATCTGAAGATGACAACAAAGACTTTTGAAACTGGTTGCCTTGAATAAAAATTGTTTTGGTGCGATCTTGGTTTTGGAATGGTTTTTAACTGTTGCGGGGGGGGGGGGGGTCAACAGGCTGCAACACTTCAGAGATGTAACGTTGGCTGGTTAGTGTACTGGTAGTGCGTAGTAGGTGTTGCGGGAGTGAAATCCAACACCACACCAAACTATAGTATCGTGTGCAGGACCAGTCTCGTGATACATAAGGAAACGGGGTCACCAGAATCAATCCGACAATCGTGGTGGTGCAGGCAGATTCAGGATTCGTCGGTAAAAACAATATCGTTCCACTCGGTTGTCCATGTCCGTCGTAAATCACATCATTGCCGGCAAAAATGCCCGAGACGTGAACTCAGTGGTAAATGCAGCAGTGGACGCTATATAGGCAGTGCAATCTGCTGCAAACGAAGTCGAATAGAGCACGCGGGCACTGCTTATGGCGCTACAGACCGAATTTGTTGTGATATGTTCCATGATGTGGCCGAGTGATCCGTCACTGCCACATGAACAATATTTGTTCAAATGGCTCTAAGCACTATGGGACTTAACACCGGAGGTCACCAGTCCCCTAGACTAACTAACCTAAGGACATCACACACATCCAGGCCTGAGGCATGATTCGAACCTGCGGCCGTTGCAGCACAGAGGTTCTGAACTGAATCGCCTAGAACCTCTCGACCACAGCGGCTGGCTGCACAGTATGCATGTCACTATGTGTACTGGTGCAATGAGCTGGATGCATTCGGTCCTGTCGTTCGGTCGTTGCCTGCGCATCCAGCAATTACAGATCCTCATCAAAGTTGCTTGGTTCCGTCAGACAGAATCGACGATTTCTCTGGAGGATCATCCACAATCCCTATAGGCAACTATTCTCTCTCGGTGCAACTCCGAATCGTGCTCGAAATACGCTCGCTGTCTTACACGAGACATACTGAAGCTGCTTGCACGAAAGAACAATTCTAACACTTCCACACGGCCGTCTGCACTTTTAGCTGGCGCCACTGGCACCCATGATATGCGCCTTCGCTGACATGCTGATCATGTGTACCTCTCGTCGTCGGAAACGCATGCTACTAATCTCAACTGATTTGGATGCTTCCTTCAGGATGCTGAATTTTGGGCAGCCACCAGTGTAATTTGCGGGAAGAACGATTGCTGTGAAGTTTCTGTCTGGGCTCGAATGTCTGCTTTTGTCTTTGTGGCCTTTCCGCGAGATATATGTAGGAGGAAGCAACATACTGGTCGACTCTTCTAGGAACGCACATTATCGGAATTTCGGTAGCAGACCATACGGTGACGCAGAACGCCTCATCGAGTGAGGTGGCTCAGTGGTTAACGCACTGGACTCGCATTCGGGAGGACGGCAGTTCTAACCCATTTCCGGCCATCCTGATTCAGGTTTCCCGTGATTTACCTAAACCGCTTCAGGTAAACGTCGGGATGGTTCCTCTGAAAGGGTATGGCCGCTTTCCTATCCCACCCTCCCTAATCAGAGCTTGTGTCCGTCTCTGATGGCATCGTTGTCGACGGAATGTTAAACACTAACCTCCTTCTCCTCCTTCTGAACGCATCTCTTGCAGCGTCTGCCACTTCATTTGGCTGAGCATTTCAGTAACTCCTCCAGCTTTCTAAAGGAACCTGCGATGAGACGTGCTGCTCTTATTCGGACCTTCTCTATTTACTCTGCCAAACGTATCAGGTATAGATCACACATTGACGAGCAGTGTTTAAGTAGTGCTCGAATGAACGTTCTTTAAGTTACTTGATTTGTTGATGGACTACGTCTCCTGAGGATTCATGCAGTGAATCTCAGTGTGGCGTATGCTTTAACCGCGATTATATTTCGTCGTTCCACCTCAAATCTCTCCTTACCCACTCCCAGATATGGAAACAACTGCTTTCGATGATTGTTTTCATATATCCCTTACCCACCTTCCAGATAGGAATAGCGGCATCTTCCCCCTCCCCCATCCCTCTGCCTCTCGCCGTCGCTATAGCGCTGGCTTTCTCCCTGTGTCTCCCACTCCACCCCCAAAGCCAGCCCCTCTCCCTCAGACACAGCAGCAATGTCTCGGGCACTTTGCGCGGGCTGAGCCGTGTTTACACGCGGTCCCTGGTCTCTGGCTGCCGAGTGCTCCACGCTATCGATTGCCTCGCTCTACTCGCACCATGAGCCATCCTCTTGACTTCTGCAGCCCGGCTTTGGAGTTAGGACCGTAGGTGACACAGCACTCATCCTGTGTCAGAAACATCCTCTCCTTCTGTTCTCCTTGGCCTGTAACGCCATGCGTTCTTTATCTTGCTGGAGGAGCATAGGCTAGACCGAATAGCAGATTTGCTTCAGGAAACATATTCCGAACATTATTCATATAGTTAAGATATTTGGTTTTGTAGAGTCTACACAAAGATATATTATACGATTCACTACAAGCAGAAGCTTTGGAGTCATTTGTCTTCTGCCTGGTTTGATCACGAAGTTACACGGAACGTATTCCTGACGTCTTAACTGATGTCCCACTATCCTGTCCCTTCTTCTTCTCAGTATTTTCCATATATTAGCCGGCCGGTGTGGCCGTGCGGTTCTAGGCGCTTCAGTCTGGAACCGCGAGACGGCTACGGTCGCAGGTTCGAATCCTACCTGGGGCATGGATGTGTGTGATATCCTCAGGTTAGTTAGGTTTAAGTAGTTCTAAGTTCTAGGGGACTGATGACCTCAGATGTTAAGTCCCATAGTGCTCAGAGCCATTTGAACCATTCTACATATATTACATTCGCTAACGATTCTACAGAAAACCTCCTTACTTCTCAATTTGGCAGTCTACCTAATTTTCAATATTCTTCTGTATCACCACATCCCAAAAGCTGCGAGTCTCTTCTTTTGTTTTCCCACAGTCCACGTTTCAATAGCTTACAATGCTGTGCTCCGTGTGTACAGAAACGTACAGAAGTCTGTTCTTCAAATGGAGACCTATATTTGATATTAGTAGACTCCGCTTGACCAGGAATGCTCTTATTGTAAGTGCTAGTCTACGTTCTATGTCCTCTTTCCTCCGTTCATCATGGGTTAATTTGTTGCCTAGAATTCCTTAACTTCATCTACCTTGTGATCATCAGTCCTGATGTTTAGTTTCTCACTGTTCTCGTTTCTGTTATCTCTCACTACTTTCGGCTTTCTTTGGTTTACTCTCACTCCATATTCTGTACTCGTTAGACTGTTCATACCATTCATCAGGTCTTGTAATTCTTCTTCACTTTCACACAGGATAGCAATGTCATCAGCGAATCTTATCATTGACATCCTTTTACCTTGATTTTGAATTCCACTCCTGAAACTCGATCTATTTCCGTCATTGCTTCTTCAATGTATAGGATAAATAGCAGAGGTGAAAGACTACACCCCTGTATTACACCCTTTTTAATCCGGGCCCTTCGTACTTGGTCTTCCACTCTTATTTCTCCATTTTCGTTCTTGCATGTTGTATATTGCCCGTCTTCCTGTGTAGCTACCCCTATTTTTCTCAGAATTTCGAACATTTTCCATCATTTTATGTTGTAGAACGGTTTTTCCGGGTCGACAAATCTTATGAACGTGTCCTGATTTTTCTTTAGTTTTGCTTCCATTATCAACCGCAATGTCAGAACTGCCTATTTGGTGCTTTTACCTTTCCTAAAGCCGAACCGGTCGTCATTTAACATACTCTCAATTCTTTTTCCCATCCTTCTGTATGTTATTCTTCTCTGCAACTTGTCTGCATCAGCTGTTACGCTGATTGTGCGATAATTATTGCACCCTTCGGAATTGTGTGGATGACGTTTTTCCGAAAGTCAGATGGTATATCACCAGACTCATACGTTCCACACACCATGATAGCCGTTGCGTTGTCACTCCCCCCCCATCCACCAACTCATGAGTTTAGAAATTATGATGGAGTGCTATCCATCCCTTCTGCATTATTTGGTTTTAAGTCTTCTAGAGGTCTTTTAAATTCTGATTCTAATACTGAATCCCCTATCTCTTCTATATTGAAGCATGTTGCATCTTATATCACGTCGTTAGACAAGCCCTCCCTCTCATAGAGCCCTTGAATGTATTCTTTCCAGTTACCCGCTGTTTCATCTGCAATTAATTGTGTGAATCCCATTGCACTCCTAATTTTGCCGTCTTTGCTTTAGGCCCTTGAACACTTTTATACTTCCTTCTTTCATCGATCAACTGAATTATTTCTTCTATTAACCATGGTTCCTTCGCAGTTACTTTCTTTGTGCCTACCGTTTTTTCTCCAACTTCTGTGATTGCCCTCTATCTTTTGTATGATGGTTCACCTCCAGGGCTACAACCCAGATGATGAAGTTTTCATAGTGGATATACAAAGAGATGAAGAGTAGGGACGAAAGGTTTGGCATTCCTCTGGCTAACTGGCTTGTAAATTCAGAATTAAATTCCTAATGTACCTTAAATGGAAGGTCCTAAGCCGCTGTATAAATTACAGGTGTGAACGCGTAAATTTGGATGAAGTTATGTTTGGCTACTAAGCAATAGAAAATATACACGTTGGATACAACCAACTGGAACAGTAACACAATATAAATGGATCAGAGAGAAGACAGTAGTTGAGGACGTGTTAGTGACTGTTTTGAAATTGAAATGGAGATGGACTTACCATATTGGTGGACGAAATGGCGGGAGACTTACTAAGGACATTCTCTGTCGTACTTATACTCAGAAGAAATGATCTATATCACGATATAATGGAAGATATAAACAAGTAGGACAGGCTGAAATACAAAACCCTGAAGATCATAATTTATGGACACGTCTGTAAGAGTTCTATATCTGTCTGGGGATGATATATGGCAGGTTGTTATCGTTGTCTTTGTTGTTGTTGTTGTTGTTGTTGTTGACGATGATGATTTTCCTTTGTTCCGCCTCCAAAAATATTGCCCGTTATCATAGTGTCTTGGTGTGATCTTTGTTGAGCTACTACTGGCCTTGTAAGTACTTACACAGCAGTTTATTTTAATCATCTAATGTACTAATAGAGCACAGTGTTTTAAAAACGGATTGCCGGCCGGAGACGCCGAGAGGTTCTAGGCACCATAGTCTGGAACCGCGCGACCGCTACGGTCGCAGGTTCGAATCCTGCCTCGGGCATGGATGTGTGTACTGTCCTTAGGTTGGTTAGGTTTAAGTAGTTGTAAGTTCTAGGGGACTTATGACCTCAGCAGTTGAGTCCCATAGTGCTCAGAACCATTTGAACCATTTTCAAAAACGGATTAAAAACCGTCTTCAACGCAATAAAATAAATATTTGCAATGGCTACTGGTTTCGAGCCGAATGTGACCATCTTCAGACCATTTATACGATGATGGTAGGCGGCGGCGGGGGCCGGAGCACTTGCTGCTCCCTTGCCTGTGCCCAGTTCTCTACAGGGTCAGAACTTCTGTTTGGTTTGAGCCAATGTTAATGACAGTGAGCGGTTAGATGCTCTTCCTGGAAACAACAGTCCCCCTCCCCCCCCCCTCCCCTCCCGCTCCCCCCGCCACCTCTCACTGTTGCAGGATATCTGTGTACCCCATCTGTCTGCAAATAGCATGTCTCACGTTAAGGTGGAGAACGTTTTCTAAATGTTTCCGTTGGGAGTAACTGAGGCAGAACGGAGGTACAAGCCTACTGGGATGGGGGAAACCGCATAAAAATCGCATCCAGGCTGGTCACCCCACCAGCCCTCACCGTTAATCCGATCCGGGACAGGCTCGCCTCCCCGAGTGCGTTAATGCTCTCGGCTAACCTGAAAATTCACGTCTACATAAGCTGTTTTCACGAGATAATAAGTCAAATGTCTGCCAAGTCCGTATCCAAGCATCCAAGCAAATATCGACTGTCACCAAGTACGATTAATCTTACGGAAAGAATTCTAGGTTTACGCTCTACAAGTCACTAGTCTCTATCGCTCACCCCCTAGAGCATAAATGTAATCGGCGCCGTCGTCAATTAGGCAAGAAATTAATGAAATGGCTCTGACCACTATGTGACTTATCGTCTGAGGCCATCAGTCCCCTAGAACTTAGAACTACTTAAACCTAACTAACCTAAGGACATCACACACATCCATGCCCGAGGCAGGATTCGAACCTGCGACCGTAGCAGTCTCGCGGTTCCAGACCGTAGCGCCTAGAACCGCTCTGCCACTGTGGCCGGCAAGAAATTAATCCTCGCGTGTAAACAAACATTGTGACCGGCGGTCTGTATAATGTCCACCTAGTCACTTCGATTACTACTACAGATACCTTGGAAACCCAGTTGAACGTCTCTTAACATAAAACTGTCTCCACCACCGTACGTCCGTGGCACAGCTCTGCCGTTAGCCTGGATAAGGGCGTATCTGGACACAACAAGAAAAGTGATTCAGCTGAACAGATAATACCCTTCGATTGATGCACTGCCAATCTCATGCCCACTGCAGTCATGATTATGTCTTTGGGTCACCATGGGAACACATACGGATCGTCTGCTTTGGAGTCCCATGTTCGGTACTGTGCGCTGAACTGTATACTCTGGAAGACTTGTGCCTCACTTGTGCCTCACCTGTACTCTGACGATGTAGTTGTCATAGGTCGCTACCTACCCCGCTCTACAAATACAGAGCGGCCAAACCTGCGACACCCACGATCTGTGACGAGATACGTTCACCTGTTCATGATATCATCGTCCTTCACCACTTTCCGTAGATGCTCATGATAGTAGCACATGAATAGCCGACCACGTCGCCTTTCCCGAGACGCTCATTCGCAAGGTGCCGGGTCATAGCAACCTTCTCTTTGTCACTGTCGCTTTGTTGTTGTTGTGGTCTTCAGTCCTGAGGCTGGTTTGATGCAGCTCTCCATGCTACTCTATCCTGTGCAAGCTTCTTCATCTCCCAGTACCTACTGCAGCCTACATCCTTCTGAATCTGCTTTGTGTATTCATCGCTTGGTCTTCTTCTACGATTTTTACCCTCCACTATGCCCACCAATGCTGAACGTGTGATCCCTTAATGCCTCAGAACATGTCCTACCAACCGCTCCCTTCTCCTTGTCAAGTTGTGCCACAAACTCCTCTTCTCCCCAATTCTATTCAATACGTCCTTATTAGTTATGTGATCTACCCATCTAATCTTCAGCACCACATTTCGAAAGCTTCTATTCTTTCTGGTCCAAACTATTTATCGTCCATGTTTCACTACCATACATGGCTACACTCCATACAAATACTTTCATAAACGACTTTCTGACACTTAAGTCTATACTCGATATTAACAAATTTCTCTTCTTCAGAAACGATTTCCTTGCCATTGCCAGTCTACGTTTTATATCCTCTCTACTTCGACCATCATCAGTTATTTTGCTCCCCAAATAGCAAAACTCCTTCAGTACTTTAAGTGTCTCATTTCCTGATCTAATTCCCTCAGCATCATCCGGTTTAATTCGACTACATTCCATGATCTTCGTTTTGCTTTTGTTGATGTTCATCTTATGTCCTCCTTTCAAGACACTGTCTATTCCGTTGAACTGCTCTTCCAAGTCCCTTGCTGTCTCTGACAGAATTACAATGTCATCGGCGAACCTCGAAGTTTTTATTCTTCTCCATAGATTTTAATACCTACTCCGAATGTTTCTTATGTTTCCTTTATTGCTTGCTCAATATACAGATTGAATAACATCGGGGAGAGCTACAACCCTGTCTCACTCCCTTCCCTACCACTGGTCCCCTTTCATATCCCTCGACTCTTATAACTGCCATGTGGTTTCTGTTCAAATTGTAAATAGCCTTTCGCTCCCTGTATTTTGCCCCTGCCAGCTTTAGAATTTGAAAGAGAGTATTCCATTGAACATTGTCAAAAGCTTTCTCTCAGTCTACAAATGCTAGAAACGTAGGTTTGCCTCTCCTTAATCTTTTTTCTAAGATAAGTCGTAGGATCAATATTGCCTCAAATGTTCCACTGTCACTTATGTCAGTTGATTTTCCTTTTTTCTGCACCTATCGCAGGAACAAAGATTTCCCGCTAGCCACTGCTCCACTCCCATAGGATATTTGGAAATTTGTTTTACAAACTTCTAGAAGGGGATCAGTACATAATATTTTGAATTGGAAGCCACGTCCGGAGCTGATCATTTCCCTACTACAGCTGACTGAAAACGTGCTTTTCAGGTACGTGTGCAACATGGTACTCATGCTATGGGGTGCTCACGTCGGATAGACTGATGTCACTTGATGTGTACCCTACCTCTCTAACCTGATTCGGGCCTCATTCATGTCTGTGAATGTTAGAGCAACGTGACTGATTACCGACACAATCCTTTTGAATGGTGAAGCTTACGGTAGTGGAAGAACTGCTCGTCTCCTTTATCGAGATCGTTATTCACAACGTCCGTCTCCATTGCATGCCCTTTCCGTCACAATTACATAACGGCTTCGAGAAAGGGTACCTTCATTGTCAGGAAGCGTGTCAATGGTGCTCTAAGGAGACACCACACATCAGAATTGGAAGAGGACGTACTGCTTCACACTGAAGAGAACCCGTCGACAAGGTTATGAGCAGTTTTTTGGCTATTAATGATTGTAATACTAAAACGAGTGATGAACTGGGTCATGCCTAATCAATTACTTGTAAATGTGCTGACGCTGTCAAAATGATTTCAGTTGGTGGTAGCATGGAAACCGTGTCTTTCCGGACACGAGTACCTATCGAAAAAATTATCTACTCACTCCCCTCTACAATTCATAGTCCTTTTTAATGGGGATTTCCGAACGCCAAGTATACAGGGTGGTTATAATTAAACCCTCGCTACTTGAGAGGGCCCCAGTCAAAAACGAGTGATCGTAGACAATGAAACGTTGTGGTAACGTTTTTAAGGACGTGCGAAAGAAATAAATCCAAGAAACCATTGAAAGAAAAACATATTAATTTCCACACTTGTTAACTTGAGTACCATGTTGAAGTCCCACGTTACGAATGTTGCTCAATGTGATGACCATTTGCATCCACGGCCGCCTGGAACCGCACTAGCGACAGCGTTTCGCAATTGTTCGCAGTACTCTTCGAACTGTGGATCATGGGATGCACAACTCGTGCACTTCTTGACGATCACACACTGCGTCCAGCATTCCAGCCGCGGCAACAGTAGCCTCGTCAACAATCTGTGGGGCAATTGACCTCTCCCAGGAACAATTTTCCGAATCGTGTTCTTTCGCCCCGGTGCGGAAAGATGACCTCTCCATATTCATTTAATGCGTCAATACTCGCGAAGAGCAGTGTGTTGTTGTTCTGATAAAATAGCCTTACGGGTAAAGTCTTCCTCAGATTCCGAGAATTCTTCCGGGTTGGATGGCCGTGGTCCATGGAACTCTTGTATCCCTGACGTTTCGACCAAGGCTAATTTGGACATCTTCGGAGGTGCTCCTGGTTGTGCTGAGTCTTGCCGATTGATGAATCGGACGTCGAAGAACAGCCAAAATACCCTGGAAAGTGGGCGTGGTATAGATAGCGGAGATAAACTTTGTCAAGAATAAAATATAACTATCGATGATAGTACGTCAAAGATAAAACTTCTCATCTATTCTGTAGCGCAACTGTCCATGTATCGCTGAATTTCATAGCTTCTTCTTTTCTGTTAAAATTATCTCCATGTTTATAGATTTCTATGGCTTCTCTATATAACCATGGATAAAGTCTTTCGGAAGGTAACACATACCAACAGATAAGGATTCCAATCATCATCCACAACAAAAAAGAAGTGTAATTAAAAGTTTACTGGACAGAGCTAAAAGGATTTGTGCGCCGGAATACCTGGACGCCTAGTTAAAACATCTAAAGTAGGTTTCTGAGAAGAATGGGTACTCCAGTAAGGAAATAAATAAGAGTTTTGCGACCGAATAACAGGGCGCGTTACGGACAACGATATGACACAGCGGTGGAAGAACACGGTTTCTCTACCCTTCATCAGAAAAGTAACGCATCAAATCAGCAAGGTTTTAAGGAAACGCAATATTCAATCTATTTTCAGACCAACTAAGAAAATAGGCCAAGCACATAGTTCCGTAAAGGATAAACGTCACCCTCTGTCTGCAAGTTGTTTATACAAGAATCCGTGTACGTGTGGTAGGGCCTACATTGGAACTACAAAGAGAAGTATGAATACATGGTTGAAGGAACGTAAAAGCCTTTGCCGACTACGGAAAACAGTCAAGTCAGCCGTGGCGGAACAGGCTCTTCAGTCGGGTGATCACGTAGTGAAATTTCCGGAATCTGAAGTTTTATGTACTATGAGGAACTATTATCCACGGCTGTATAGAGAATCCATCGAAATGTATAGACATGGGGATAATTTTAACAGAAAAGAAGAAGCCATGAAACTCAGCGATATATGGACAGTGGCGCTACAGAATGGATGAGAAGTTTTTGTCTTTGGCATACTATGATCGATAGCTATATTTTTTCCTTGACAAGGTTTATCTCTGCTGTCACGTGGAACCCAGACCACGCCCACTTTCCACGGTATTTAGGCCGTTCTTCGACGTCCGACTCGTTAGTCGGCAAGACTCACCACAACCAAGAGCAACTCCGAAGATGTCCAACGTAACTTTGGACGAAACGTCAGGTACAGAAGAGTTCCATGGAGCACGGCCATATAACCCAGAAGTATTCTCGGTAAAGTCTTCCTCACCCTGTCCAGACCCATTCTGACTGTGTGCAGCTGTATTGTACACCGATGGATGTGTTTCAAACCTACCAGTACGTCGCCATACCAGTGCCGGCGCTTTCCGGCAAGTCATGACACCACCAATACTAACACAGAAAATCCTGCAGAACAGTGTCTGAACTTCATTCCTATAAAGTTGGGCACCCATACCGTATATAGTTCCCCGTCTACACTGGATCAAGTAGATAAACTTTAATTGTAACCACCCTGTACCCTTCTTACCGAGTCACATGCCATAGGCACCATACGGCATTCACTGTCACGCAGGGGAGTGGCCATTATGTCTGGCTTCTTATAACTTCCAGTTTTACATATCTGACTAAATAATACTTGTATTATTATTCTAAGGCTATGGCGTAATTGACATACCTGCTGATAAAACCTTTGCATCTTCCCAATAGGTCAGATCCAAACAGGACTAATTCGAATTTTGTGCTTTTTTTAGCAGATGTGTGGGCTCTCCGTCAACCAGTATCGATATTGCTGAAAGGATAACGTGTTTCCACAGCGAATAAAAAAACTGTGTGACGGCTTTACAGTAGCGAAAATTGCATGTGAGACGCAGGACGGCAAATGAGGAAATATTCGAAAAACAGAGCATTTACTGGCGTGAAATATAGATTGCCTCAGGCTTGTAGAGCCATTCGAACCCATTTATCGACACGGTTTATCCATTAACGGGCACTGATACGATTAGCCGTAAAAATTAACGAGACCAGTTAGAAGTCCGCTACCAACAAACCATCCGTTATGCCGAGAGCACATTTTCAGCCATTCATTCCTAATGAGCACGTTCTGCTACAGATTTATGTCGGAGCAGATGGACGTTGTTACTGGTCGTTGCGGGAGATGCAGAGGGCGATAACGACGCTACATTCTGGTTTCCCCTCCAACAGGAACCAAATCTGCTTCGCCAACAGTCGTTTTTTCAATTCGTGCGCTTCCTTTGCGAGGTGCTCACGTCACCAAAAGCATATTTATCTAATTACTTATATTTATCATAATATGCCGTACTCGTTAATAAAAGTAATTTATGCACATACGTTCTACTTTTCAACATTTTAGGTGAAACCAAAAAAAAATCGCACAGCGAGAGTATAATTACGCATATTTCCATTCGGTAATAATGTGTTTCAAAGCCAGTATATCACAAACGTGCTTCAGATGTCTTAATGACTACCTGCAGACCATTTAAGAAATTGTTGAGGGGTGTTCATTAAGTAATGCAACACTTTTTCTTCTCATAACAGGTAGGTTTTACACAGGATTCCAATACACTATATTGTTTTTCACTCTTTTTGCTAGAAAACCCTATTTTTCAACATAATCTCCATTCAGTGCGAAGGACTTACGCCACTTACCTGCGAGTGTCTGCGTGCCTGCAGGGTACCACTCTACTGGTCGACGTCGGAGCCAACGACTTGATGCATCACTAATCTCCCCATTATTCACTTGTATTTTATTGTATTGTATATTAACCTGGGGCCTAGAAACGACGGAGAGGTTCCATCCCCACCGCAGCCGCAGTGGTCCACAGCCCCACGACGACTCCCGCAGTCCTCTTCACCCCTCCGCCGCCCCACACCGAACGACTCTTTCAGGGTTATAGGGTTATTGTGCGGATCGGCTCCCGGTGCCCCCCCCCCCCCCCCTCCAGGAAACGTCTTACACCAGACGAGTGTAACGCCTGTGTTTGCGTCATAAAGTAATAGCGGTGTACGCGTACGTGTAGAACTTGTTTGCACAGCAATCGCCGACATAGTGTAGCTGAGGGGGAATAAGGGGAACCAGCCCGCATTCGCCGAGGTAGATGGAAAACCGCCTAAAAACCATCCACAGACTGCCCGGCTCACCGGACCTCGACACTAAGTCCGCCGGGGGGATTCGTGCCGGGGACCAGGCACTCCTTCCCAATCCGGAAAGCCGTGCTTTAGACCGCACGGCTAACCAGGCTGCTTATTATCCACTTACTGCTTGCTGCGGAGTGCGTCCTGCATTGAGCCAAACAGACGAAGCCGGAAGGGGCGAGATCTGAGCTCTAGGATCAATGTGGAAGAACAGTTCAATGAAGTTTTTGGAGTTTCTCTCAGGCGCGCAGACATGTGTGAGGCGTTGCGTTATCGTGGAGAAGAAGAAGAAGTTTGTTTGCAGTTTTGTAGCGACGAACACGCTGAAGTCGTTTACTCAATTTCCTGACGGTGTGACAGCTGTGTAAGGCCAGACGCCATGCGGAAGATCGGACAGGCTTGCGTGACCATTTTGCGATTGATGACCGATTCTTTGAAAGCACTTATGAATATTTGTGATGTTTTAGTTTTCTTCCAAGAAAACTCAGTGGCAGCTCTAGGCTTCAAACGTACCTCCGTTACAGACACCGTTTTGAGGGCTACGCATAGCGCAGTCACCTATCGGAACATCCTGAAGCTATAGCGGCTGAAACAGAAACATTACTGAAAGGATAACGTGTTTAGAATTATATTAACACCTTCAGCTGCTGACGGGCGTTGATATACATCAACGGGGACAGGTGAAAATGTGTGCCCGATCAGGACTCTTACCGGGGATCTCCTGCTTACATGACAGACGCTCTATCCATCTGAGCCAGCGAACGCCACCCGTAAGATATTGTCACCTTGTATGTCCACACATTACATTCGTAGTGTCCAAGCCCAATACACTCATTACTCGTAGAAGACATTCTTACCAAGTCCGATAAGAGTTCGGGGAATATGGGTGCATCCGTACAGAAGAAGTAGGTGAAGCCCGGTATTACCACAACTGTATACTTATATGGATAGGGTGTCTGTTCTCTCGGACATGTCCGAAAGAACGGACACCACATCCATATAACACAAATTTTACATTTTTTCAACCGAAAGTGGTCAAGAAAAAATGGGTTTCATTTGTTACTAAACGACCCTCGTACTTTCATCTACTTGCTCTATGTGGACAAGACCTAATGTAAATCTCGGTGTAGAATTTTCAGCGGAAAAGCAGCTCTGACTTTCGTAATATTGTTAAGTCGTGATGAAGTATAGGAGTGTAGCAATGCGCTCAAGAACGTCACAGTTCCACCTGAAGTTGTGATTATTAAGAGCTGTTTTCGTCAGGCACGTATTACACTGTGATGTTATTATAAATAGAACCAGCTGGTACGGATAATAAGTTATTTGTCCGTTCATTTTCCTTGGTAACAGCCAGGTTCAATAATTACAGTTTATATTTGTTAATGGAAAGTGGCGGAGAAATTAGAGGGAGAGAAAATGAAACGTAGCGTTCCTGTTTGACAAGATAAAACAGAAAGGAGATAATCTGGGAGAGAGAAACTACTATATATGATGAGTAATGGTTATGTGTCAATGATTAGTTCAAAAAAATCAAACTTGATGTTAATCAATCTCTATATATTTATCCTTCACTGCGACACATGTTTTCCTACGATGGGTGACTTGGTAGAAGAATGTGTTTTGGCCAATAAGGAAATTCTCCATCACGAAAATCATCTTGTCGTCCTTCCGAGAATACGTGCTACACAGCGGTTTCTTCGTCTGAGGAAAGAAGACAATTGATACAATATGAAAAGATTACGGATAGAGAGGCCAAATTCTATAGCGCAATGAAACAGCATGTGTACGTCCGGTGCAGAATGAGCACGGGTGTTGTCGTGGAACAAAATCATCTCTTGAACAACTTCTCAGGCGAAAACCTCTTGTAACCCCCTCAGGTCATTTCGGTAATAAGCCATGTACGAGCATAATTCGTTGGCACTTATCATCACCACGCGCTACGATGGTTTGGTCTTCGTCTTTCTCATGTGTTTCCACTGCTTCCTTTGCTTCTTTGACTCTTAGCGATAACACACAGCAGTCGCCCATAGTGATTGGGCGATAAAAGAACTCCTCTGGATTGGTCTGACTCAGCTGAACACTTATATAAACGTAACAGGAAACAGAATTGTGTGCAGAACGCACTGTAGGTGAGTTTGAAATGTTTATGAATGGGCACAGCTACGATACTATATTGGTACTATATCGTAAATGTGACGATTAAGGTACGAGGTACTGGGTCACTTTCGCACTAAGAATTCAATGACGTAGACATATCATATGATAGTGACACCACTTTTCAAACCGCAGCCATCCTAATTGGGTGTATGAGTGGCTCAACTTAGTTAAAACGATGGATGTTGCAAACGTAATGTACAAAACCATTGATGTTCAGTTGTAAGCGTCTAGCGCTTTGCCCGGATCCACAGCGTTAAATCACATGGGAATAGCTGAGGAACGGCAGAACAAGTCGTTTAACGTCGTGTGGATATATGTACCGATAGGTCTACAGTACATGGAAGGCTATGGAAGTGTTCCTGCACGTGAAAGTGATTTTCCTTCTGCTTAGCTGAGGTGCTCATCCAACCTTAGACGCAAGTGAGTCGAAATTTTCTGACCTGTTATTGGGGTACTGTGGACATAAACAGGTGTAGTTGTTCATGGAATTCAAATCTAACTCATTACTGTAGGATACTAAAATTGCTTGATATTTCTTCGCATTTTGTTTAAGTACAGAGCCCATCTGACCACTGAAGAAAAATTGTCGGTCATCTCGACGAAAGCAGTACTGATATCCTCACGTCAGGATATCGTCACCATAGAAATAATACATACAGGACAGAACTGACTAAATATTATTGACATAAGCTAAAGTTCTGAAAACTGGTCAGAAGGAACAAACTGCGATACGTATTTACGGTAAGACCTTAGTTAAGCATTGTCTTCAACGCTAACATAATGATTATGACATAGATTGGAATTTAAAATGAAAAACAGCAGGAATGCTAGGATATCTCACTGCTAAATAGGAGTGAAAGGCTCAAAATATTGTAACTGTTTGGCTTTATAAGCTATGAAGTTGCTGAAACTGGTGTTTGTACTTAAAATTCTGATCCGCTTTTACCCCCAGTCATATGTTAATTCATTTTTTCTTTTGATTTTCACACGTTCACCACGGTAAAGCGTGAATCGGAGTTTTACGCAGCACCACATTTACTGCCCTGTGTTTTATTCACGTCTGATAATTTTCAGTTTGGCAACTACAAATTAACAGCCTCCAAGAAAAGTAAAAATATTGTATGGAGGCTGAAAAAATGACAGCAAATGTCATGTAAATGTTTGTCAGTGAGAGTTATAACGTTCCGAAAGATACGGTTATGTAAATTATATTATTGAAGCAGAACCATTTAGAGGTTTCCGAAGCACTAGTAAACAGATATTTCGCATGCAATCAGATTAAAGAAAAAAAACGCTACTATACGCTGAAATTATCAGACAGAATGAGATATTGAATGTGTTTAGTCAACAAAGTGGTACCGAAAGTAATGTACATAAAATAGCTGACATACATATCTCATATCACTGTAACATCTGCAGAAAATTTATTTTTCAAGTTCTCAGACTACATTCATATGTTATACTGACAGTACATGCCGTTGGTAAAATTACGTGTATTGCTTCTGTGCGCTTTATATCTAATTTTTTGATGTGCGCACGCGTTTGTCTCTCTCTCTCTCTCTCTCTCTCTCTCTCTCTATATATATATATATATATATATATATATATATATGTGGTGTGTGTGTGTGTGTGTGTGTGTGTGTGTGTGTGTGTGGAACGAGTATCAGAATTGAGAAGACTTGGCGTTTGTTTGTTTGTGTGTGTGTGTGTGTGTGTGTGTGTGTGTGTGTGTGTGTTTTTGGAACGAGTATCAGAATTGGGAAGACTTGTATTCATCAGCGACAGTCGATATACTGGTGTGTTAGCAATGACATCGGTTGGGGGAAAAGCAGCTAGAGCCTGCTTACTGTATTGTACCCTCGGACTCCCTCTACAATTTTTGTCATTCATATTTGCCTCAATTGTCAACAATTCCTTGATACCTCAAGACATGTCCTGTCAACTTTTTCACTGATTTAGCCAAGTTGGGCTAAGTAATTCTTTCTTCTCTATTCGATTCCTTACCCGTTCGTTAGTTATCTGGTCTAACCGTACATTGTTCAGCATTATTCTGAAGCACTACATATCAAAGCTTCCATTCCCTTCTTATCTGTGGGCTTCACTTCCACACACAGGCCAGACCTTAAACACTTCCAAAAAATGTGAGCTAACACGTAAATTTATCTTACATATTATCGTCCATTTTTTCAACAAAGAATTTCCTGTTATTACTATTCTTCATTTTTTCCCGTCTTTAATTTAGCAACCGTCAGTAATTTTGCTGTTCCAAAACAAAGCTCGTCTCCCACTGTATAGTAATGGAAACAAAGTAAAGACCTGTTTTACATTATTCAGTGGCTATCGTGGTCGTAAAATACAATCGTTCTGATAATGTGTTGGAACCTGTTTCAATAGTAATCAAAATCTTATTTTAAACTGTGTTAATTAGTAAAAACGCCCTTGTGAAATCATCATACCTGAATATACGCCTTAGTTTACTATTTGCCTCCACGAAAGTCTTTCCGGTACATTAACTCCATTGATCCATTAAATTTCGGTCATACAGATGTGAAATTTCCATCTCTTCTACTGACGTCTAACCGAGTATCTCCTGGGAGCGAGCTTAGAGGCAGTTTCTTGGCTAACTCCGAAGACGGCAGGAAAATAGGCAACTGAAACATCAGTCGAGATGGAATTTTCACGGCTGCGTGCTTGAAAATTAAATTTTATTATTAATTTTTGCACTGCTTGTGAGGATCGGCGTGGGAAAATGTAATCATTGAGAACGCTGCTTGTACCTGCAGTCCAAATACGCACGAACAGAAGAGTCTTCATATACACAGTATGAACGTGCACGAAAATTGCACAACAACTGTTAACTGTGACCGCCAACTTCGAGGGACGAAACGAATTATGAGAAAATATTTTATGGTACTCTACGTCTATGTGTACATCTACGCACAATACTTCGCATACCATTATAAAGCGCGTGTACCAGTATTAATGTCATTTCCTTTCCTGTTCTACTCGCAAATGGAGCTTGGGGGAACGACTGTCTATGGGCTTCCGTACGAATTTCGATATCTGTTACATTGTCCGCACGGCCCACATGCGAGGTATATTATGGTGGCAGTAGGGTTGTGCTGCGGTTTTTCGCAAATGCTGGTCTTCTAAATTTTCTCAAGGCCGTTTCGCGATAAGAGCGTCTTCTTCACTCCAAGGATTCCCATTTGAGCTCACGTAACATTTTCGTGATACTTGCGTACTGACAGATCCTACCGGAAATAAATCTAGCCGGACTTCCCTGAAGTGCTTCGAAGTCTTTCTTCAATAAGACCTGTGTGCAGACACCAAACACTCGAGTAGTACTCAATAATCGTACGCACAAATACTCTGTACGCAGTCGACTTTATAGATGAGCTACATCTTCCTGGAATCCCCCCAATAAACCAGTGTCGAACACTCAGCTTCCCTTTTTCGACCTTATGTGCTAATTCCATTTCATGACCCTTCGCAACGTTACGCCTAGACACTTAATCGAAGCGTCTATGTCCGACATCACGACACTAATACTACATTCCTAAATTACAGCATTTTTCTCCTGCTCTTAGGCATTAATTTAAATTTTTATACATTTAGAAGAAGTTATCATTCATCAAACCAAATATAAATTCTATACAAGTAACCCTACATCCTTCTGTAGTCACTCAACCACGATCCGTGTCCGAACTCTAGAGCGTCATCAGCCAAACGTCACAATTGTTGCTCATATCATGCTTCAGACCGTTTATGTTTATCTGGAGTACTAGAACAGTCCTGTCACACTCCCATGAGGCACTCCTGACATTGTCTTTGTCTCCGATGAACAGTCGCCTCCCAGGACAACATAGTTGATTCAACTACATCAGAAAACTTCGAGTCACACACGTATCTCAAAACCTATTCCGTGTGAGCGTATAAGCCGTGGCGGGAGATCAGAGCTGCAGTTTCCCGCCGCAGAGCACGTGACGGGCGGCTGCTACAGGGCCGTGGCAAGCTGCTAGCGTTGGAAAAACCCGAATGGGCTCTTGGGAGGGGCACATACGGCCGTGTTGGCGCGCTTGGAGAAATTTATATGCCAGAGAAAACGTGATAAAAACAGAACTAAGAGTGACACAGAGGTGCGAATTGGAACTCATGGACAGAAAAATATGTGAAACTAGGCGCGCAAGAAAAATATATAATAGTTTAAAAGTTATTTTGTTATCTTAAAAATTGTAGATTTATGAAAGTTCAAAAGCTAATACCTCGGCAATGCTTTGGCCGTTTAATATGAACAAAGTGTTTACGGATGCGGCTAGTAGAGCTGCATCGAGCAATCAAAAAATGGTTCAAATGACTCTGAGCACTATGCGACTCACCTGCTGTGGTCATCAGTCGCCTAGAACTTAGAACTAATTAAACCTAACTAACATCACACACATCCATGCCCGAGGCAGGATTCGAACCTGCGAACGTAGCAGTAGCACGGTTCCAGACTGTAGCGCCTAGAACCGCACGGCCACTCCGGCCGGCGAGCAATCATAGCCAATTTAGCAAAACATGTACCAGTTTTGAATAAGAGGTCGGAATATGGGATTCGACTGAGAGAAACTGTGTTTGTGTTAATAAAGAAATTTAAAGAGACGAAACTAGAGGCAGCATTCTAAAGTTTAAAGAGGTAGATGAGTAATTAAGTATAAAGTTGTATTTGTTTATTTATGTTAAGTATCAAAAACCTGGGAAAAGCAATGTCACGCCACAAGAATATTATTTGTGTAAAACGGTAAAATGGCTGCAGACACAAATAATTGGACTTTAAATTGTTATTGCCCGGAAAATTACCATATTTTTCAATGTGTCATATGTGATTTTGTGTTTAGTTTCAGAATATTCGTAATTTTTGTCACACATTGTTTTGATTTAGGCAGTCGTTTCCAGCGTTGGATAGGGCCGCCATCTTTGTAGACAGGGAGTTTGTTTTGAGCGACGCTAAGAGCCGCACGTGCCGCCCATCTGAGGGTAGTAGTGGGTTAGTTGCCACGTTCGAAGACAAGTATGTATGTAACGACGTTCGAAAGCGATCAAGTGAAGCGCAGGATAGTGGTTTAAGACAGCAGACACGAGTGTATTTTGTGAATTGTGAACAGACCGTCGAATGCCATGATTGCGACATGTGAATTTTATACTGCAGTACTGTTGTAGCATCAGTTATTAACGGCCGCCCTTACGTAAGAGCCCCTCAGACTCTATTTTAAGTGTTTAGTGAATATATTGAAGAAAAATAAACTACTTGTTCAAACTGTAAATCAACATGACTCAATATTTTAAATTTCATCGCAGTACGTATTTTATTTCAACTTAAAAACTGAGTTTACGACAGGTGTGAATTGGCACGCTATGACGAAAAACGTAGACAAACTTTGAGACCAGTGACATCTCTGGGCCTGCCAATTAAGCTAAGTGTAACAAATATACATATATTTTTTCTGCCATAGCACGTGGGGGCTCGATCCAAACTATTCAAACTTCAATGTGTAATGCCCAGTACAATCGTGTCAGTACACTCAGACCTTAGCTAAAACCCTGCAGCGTGGCACTGTATCAAACGATTTCACGAAGACTACTAATATGGAATCTGCCCATTGTGCTTCATCCATGGCTCGTGCAAGAAAAGGGCAAATTGAGCTTCGCTTGAGAGATGTTTTGTTAAGTCGGTGTTTATTTGTTGATATAAGGGTTTCTGCCTCGAGGAAATTTATCGAACTTAAAATACGCTCAATGATTCCGCAGTAAATCGACGTGAAGGATGTTGGTCTGTAGTTTCGACGGTTCGTTCTTTTAGCCATCTTGTATACGGAAATCACCCGTCCTTTTTTCCAGTCTGGAACCTGTAATACGAACCTTTGTTCGAAGTCCAAATAAATATTGAAAGGATAATATCCATCACTTCTGTGATCGTTACTTGGAGCAACCCCGTCGCGCCCGCTGAGAGAGTGGGCGACATGTGACACCACGCTGCCAGCGCAGAAATCATCTCTCGCCAGCGCCACATGTTACCCTGATGTCACCGGAAACGGAGCCAGCACTCCGGAAACGGAACTGGTAAGTTCCCCCAACGTATACCCAGCCTTCCAGGTCTTTTTCTTTTTTTCAACCTGAGCACTTCATTACGTGTGAGTCATCATCTGCTTTCCACGTGCTGCAAAACCCAGATTAAGTTTGGGGTAGACAATGAGTAGCATTACCGTCCGAACCGGTAAACATCACGGTCGTGTCTGTTCACCCAATGCATTTGATAAGACATTTGGTAATACTCAATACTTTGGTCTTTCTTCGGTATACAGTCTATACTCTGTGTTCAGTGAACTCCTTGTCATTTTTCTTTTCTTTTTTTTTTTCGTCGCCCCTTTAATTCTTACACACTTCCGCAGCCATGATACGTTTTCATCCTACATTTTAATTTCCCTTCTAAATCTTTCTTTGATTTTCTATATTATTTTTTGTTGTTGTTCACGTTGAGCAATAAGCACGGAAGGCTCCACCCCTATCAAACGCCTTTTTTTATCCGAAGACTTCTTTCTTGATCTTCCAATCTTACAGTTCCCTTTTGGTTCTTTTACTGTCAACTTCCAAATTATCTATATTAGCTGAACTACGTTCCGACTCATAAGTATGTAGGCCACAATTTTCTTGCAGGTCCTCTACTACGTTTTTGGTACACTTGTTTGACTACAGAAAATGAATTCCATAAGAGAGCACTACAGAACACTGCTATCCAAGCAAACGGTGATTAACAGCGTTAAACGCTCTGGAAGCCTCAAAAGTGTATTACTAGGGATATTACTGTGCTCATAGTGGATCGTGGTAACTTCCATAGTTCTAAAGTCACATATAGCCCTTGTTATCTAGCATAAATGACGCAAAAGGACTAAGGTATTCGTGAGCAACTAGCTGCGCAGATATTAAGACTTTAAACGACTTGGTGAAGCGTTTTCTTCTGCGTCTCAATTCAAACGCCTAACCTAGAGACACTGCAAACAAAGCAAAGCTTTCTTGCCTAACCGAGAGTCCAACCCAGCACACATCTTAATTGCTGACCAAGTGTAAAAAGACGTAAAATAGCGGATATTTTACTTGTATCAGCAGGTCGGAACTTAACTTTAAATCGCTGACATTTTCGTGCTAAACCGGAAAGCCGAGCGGCTCTAGGCGCTTCAGTCTGGAATCATGCTGCTTCTACATTCGCAGTTTCGAATCCTACCTCGGGCATGGATGTGTGTGATGTCCTTAGGTTAGTTAGGTTTAAGTAGTCTAGGGGACTGATGATCTCAGATGTTAAGTTCCATAGTGCTCAGAGCGCTTTCACCCATAAAACGGAAAACGTATCACCACCTATCGTCCCTACAGCTATACTCGATAAGCACGAAAGATGTTAAACGTGGTTTTATAAGTAATAAAGTTTTATAAATAACAAAGAGTGCCCTTGTTTCAAGTTGCAATGATGGTACATAACTTGTGTTATGGACGTGCATTCAATCCAATAGCCAACCAACAGTTAACTGAGCACAGTCGGGTGCTAGATCTCGAATTTTGATACCAGTAGTTAGTTGTCTAAAACTGAATTCAGGTTGTGGCGTGAATTTGTAAAGGACTTTGTCCCGGATATGTCCTACCGACAGCAGGCATTGACCCTGATGCTATGTGTGCCATGATCAGAGCCGTCCTTGCAGTCCGGTGGCTGCCCGCGAAACAACTGGATGGAGTGAGTTGATGGACAGGCAGGAAAAGGAAGCATTCTCTGGACTGCTATGTCAAGTAGCTTGTGAAAAGAGCAGCACGCGGTGTGCCAGCAGCGCAGACACAAACAATCCAGTCGAGCAGTTGCTGTCTTTTCCCGGGCGAGATGATGTCGATGCAGTAGAGACACGGACAGGGTACTCCAGATTACAAGGGAAGCGCTAAAAGGGTACTTTATTGATCTACATCTACATACGTACTCCGAACGCCACCGTTTGTTGCGTAGTGGAGGGTATCCTGTAACACTAAAAGTCATTTCCTTTCCTGATCTACTAGCAATAACGCAAGGAAAAAGCGATTGTCTGTGTGCTTCCGTACGAGCCGTAATCGTTCTTAATCTCACCTTCATGGTCCATACAGGAAATGTACATTGGCAGCAGTAGAACCGTTCTGCGCTGAGCCTCAAAAGCTGAGTCTCCAAATTTTCTCCTCGAAAAGAACGTCACCTTCATTCCAGTGATTTCCATTTCAGTTCCCGAAGCATCGCCGTAACACTTGGGTGGTGATCGAATCTACCTGTAACAACTCTGGCATCCCGCCTCTGAATTATCTCAATGTCTTCCTTCAGTCTGACCTGATGAGTATTCAAACGCTCGAATGGTTCTCAACAATTTGGTCTCCTTTACACATAACCTCACATTTATAAAATTCTCCCAATAATACGAAGTCGACCATTCGCCTTTTGTGCCACAACCTTTCATGCTCATTCCATTTCATATTGCTTTGTAACCTTACGCCCAGATATCTAATCGACATGACTCTATGTAGTAGCACACTACTGATGTTGTGCTCGAACATTGTGGGTTTCTTTTTCCTACTAATTTTATCATTATCTTACATTTTTGTACATTTAGAGCTATGTCGACGTACTATAAATTTTGTCTAAGTCGTCTCGTACCATCTGACAGTCGCTCAACAATGACATATTCCTGTGTAAGTAGGCTGTTTATGTTTTCTTATTGGTAACGCCACGTAGCGCTCTGTATGAAAATCACTGGCTGTGCTGTGTGCAGTCTGTGGCCAGTTTGCATTGTTGTCTGCCATTGTAGTGTTGGGCAGTTGGATGTTAACAGCGCATAGCGCTGTGCAGTTGGAGGTGAGCCGCCAGCAGTGGTGGATGTGGGGAGAGATATGGCGGAGTTTTGAAATTTGTAACACTGTATGTCATGAACTGCTATGTATATTATGACTATTAAGGTAAATACATTGTTTGTTCTCTATTAAAATCTTTCATTAGCTAACTATGCCTATCAGTAGTTAGTGCCTTCCGTAGTTTGAATCTTTTATTTAGCTGGCAGTAGTGGCGCTCGCTGTATTGCATTAGTTCGAGTAATGAAGATTTTTGTGAGGTAAGTGATTTGTGAAAGGTATAGGTTAATGTTAGTCAGGGCCACTCTTTTGTAGGGATTATTGAAAGTCAGATTGTGTTGCGCTAAAAAATATTGTGTGTCAGTTTAAGCACAGTCACGTATAATTGTTCTAAGGGGACGTTTCATATGGTGACCCTACCAAGATACCTCACTGGAACCGAGCGAGGTGGCGCAGTGGTTAGCACACTGGACTCGCATTCGGGAGGACGACGGTTCAATCCCGTCTCCGGCCATCCTGATTTAGGTTTTCCGTGATTTCCCTAAATCGTTTCAGGCAAATGCCAGGATGGTTCCATTGAAAGGGCACGGCCGATTTCCTTCCTGATCCTTCCCTAACCCGAGCTTGTGCTCCGTCTCTAATGACCTTGTTGTCGACGGGACGTTAAAAACTAACCACCACCACCACCACCTCACTGGAATCTTCTGATTTTTTTCTTGTTGTTTGTGTAATTAGTGTAGCTTTTGTTTATTGCTAGTGCGTAATTGTAGAGAAAATCTACTTTGTAGTTGCAGTCTTTCATTCTTGTACAGTAAAGCAGTTGTGGCATGCATGTAGATTTGCACCAAGTATTTCGCAGCTGCAATTAACTAGATATTATTTTCAGTTCTATGTTAATGTGTTCTCTTATTTTTGCTCTTCAAATTGTGCTTTTCTGTGTTATCGTGTGAAATATTGTGACAATAATGGCGTGTGAAAAACGTAATACTAGGCTCCAAAGTAAACTGAGAAATGACAGTGAAGACGAAAGCAGCGTGTTAGCGCCACCGTGTAATGAATTAACTAATGTTCAAAGTAGTAACTTGGTAATTGTACATAGAGAAATGGAGCATGCTGCAAATAATGGTGTAGGCAGTGAAACAATTAGTGAACAGGGGAGCATTATCGATCGATCGGTCGGCAACAGCTTGCCTCAGGAATCCGAAAAGACAGGACACAATCTTGCAAATAGTGTAGATTCAGGTTTTGCGTCCTCGCCGTTTTCTCAAATAAGTCAAGACACCTTTTCTGCTTTTCAAAATGCGAATATTGGCGGTTCAAATGCATTGGCGAATAGCACTGAGGAACATGTTTCAGACACCAGTGCATTGTTAAAACAATTAATGCAACAAATGGGCCAAAAGCTTCAAAAGTTAGACCCAATGGAACAAAATCTTCAAAAGTTACACACAATGGAACAAAATCTTCAAAAGTTAGACACAATGGAACAACACCAGAGACAAACACAGCAAAAGCTTCAAAAGTTAGACTCACTGGAACAAACTCTCGAACAAACACTGAGTTACACAACATTGAATCGAAATGCCAAAAAGTCTGTAATGACGTAAAAACACAAATTTGTGAGCATTTTCGACCTATTTTTTCGCAGCATGAAAATGCATTACAGAATCACGAAGCAGCCATAAAAGATCTGCAAACTATTGTTCATGAAAATCATGAGACCTTGCAAGCTAAAATTGACTCAGTTGCATTTACCGATTCGGTTATGCAACTTGTAAAGCTCAGGAAAACTCAAAGGACACAGTAGATACTCTGAAAATTGGTTCAGAAAGACACATGGAGGATATTAGTTCATTATCAGAGACAGTAGTTGAACTTTCGGAGCCGACCGCTGGTGGCCCAGCGGTTCTGGGCGCTTCAGTCTGGAACCGCACGACCGCTACGGTCGCAGGTTCGAATCCTGCCTCGGGCATGGATGTGTGCGATGTCCTTCGGTTGGTTAGGTTTAAGTAGTTATAAGTTCTAGGGGACTGATGACCTGAGATGTTAAGTCCCAGAGTGCTCAGAGCCATTTGAACTTTCGGATTAGCTAAATAATTTATCTACTAAGGTAGATGATAATCTGAATGACACAAAACCGGTAGTCTTTAATGCCACAGAAGAGCGCGAAAAAATTAGGGCATTCAAACAAAATCAAAATCAAATTAATACGCAACACCTAAGAGAAATCCGGGAAGTACAACATCAGCTGACACAGGTAATACAAGAATTACGTATTTCAGAGGACATTCGCGCCCCAATACGGGAACAGGGACATAGAAATTCGGAACAGCCACAAAAATAATAACACAGGGCACTTCGGAAATTATGAAAGAAATTGGCAAGGTACACCGAATTTTGAGATGGAACCGCCGAAACGACGTAACAATGACCGACATGCGACCCGCCGACATGATGATTTTGACTATAAGCTGTTCATTACTACACGTAAATTCAAAACTTTTAAGAATTCTGGCAACGACATTCATCTAGAAGCGTGGCTTCATCAATTCTCTCATTGTTTCCCTCCCAACTGGTCATTGGAGCACAGGTTAGAATTTATGTGTGGCTAGTTAGAGAATGAACCAGCTGTAAGAATGCGATCAGTCATTCACGATTGTCACAGTGAAGGAGAATTTTATCATGCCTCCCTCTCAGCATATTGGTCTCAAGCTACACAAGACCGAGTAAAACATAGCATCATAATGATGAAACATTTCGAACAATCTGAATTTTCCAGTCTTGTGAAATATTTTGAAGACAAGTTGCACAAGAATCAGTACCTGTCAAACCCATAAAGCCCCTCAGAACTCATCCGCATTTGCTTAATCAAATTACCTGAACATTTACGACGTATAATTTAGGTAGGATGTTGCAAAGACGACATTGAAGCTTTTCAGAATTACAAGAATTAGAAATTGACACTGACAATCGCGGAACGCGAAAACAGGAACACAACAATTACAGGTCAAATCCGTCATAATTCCGTGATGACAGAAACAATCACCGGACACAACAAGTCTATTCTTACAACGTAAACTGTAACCAAAACAGACACCACCCGTGTGACAACCACTGGCAGAGTAATAATAGTTACAGAGAAAGATCGCATTTCCGTAGTAATGAATATGACAGAGATTACCATAGAAACAGACAATATGGGAACAAAAACAATTACTATCAAGGGAAACAGAATAACTATAGCCACAACGATCCAGCGCGCAGTTACGATTCAGGGAGAAATTCTCCACCACGTGACGAACAAGAAAGAAACTATGGAATCTACCGACATGACGACAGACGATACGATCGTAACGACAGAGCTGAATTGCATCAGAACTGGCGGGATTTAAACAGGGCTGGGCCCTCTGGGCAAGGTGAATTTGTAGAAGTTAGACCTCCAAATCCAAATAACGAAGCGCGCCAACGAAGAAACAGACAATGACTCGCACCGCAGGCAGCCACGTGCGCCGGCTGGCTCAGAGAAAAATAACATAGACGCTAACATTGAGAAAAATTCCAGTATTCTTTACCGACGTATACCACATGATAATTGCGTCGAAGTTGAAACACTGCGTACTAGGAAGAGTAAAGGATTACACCACATTTCACATGTAAAATCATTTATTGAGAGATAATCTGCTTTTTAACTTAGTCTTTGCTATATAACTTTTCACTTTACATTGCTAGTATGCTTTGTCAGACTTAGAATCTGTTAACATGTAACAATGTCTGAAGTTAAATATCCAATCAAGAACCAAGAGAACTTATTTAAACAGAAATTACCGCTGCATTGTGATAGTGAACAGAGGATACAGTGTTACTGTGTGTGTACATTCTTGCTTGTTAGTTGCACGATTACGTAACGACTATAAGGCTTACATACTTAGAACATATACTGCTAATGAGATTTTAATGCAACATTTTGGTTTACTTGAAAAGACATTCCTTATTTGAAGTAGTTTTTGTGAGATTAAAGATGACTTAGTATTTGGTTTCTTTGACAGCTACACGATTATATCACGATGCAACTAATGTGTGACACAATTTACATTGTTGCTTTTGTGGTGTTTCTGTTTTATATCTGCACAGTTTTTCTGTACTATTCTGGAAAGTGTAACATGTTTTAGTAGCAACTTTTGAGGTATAGCTACAGTGAGACAGCCTTTTTCGTAGCACAACAATACGTTACAATATAGTACTTTCTTGATCACGGTAAGGTACGTAATAACTATGATATCTATACGCAAAGCATTTCACTTTCGTTTATGATGAGGTAAGTACTTTGACTTCAGCAGAACTTTGCTTACAGAGGACGATAACTAAGACACTTCCACAGAATTATCTTACAGTAAGATGCACATTTAGCGCTACAGGACACGCATTTGAGTGCTTAATTTTGTACTTAAACCATTTATTTTTCTAGATTTTTCAATTACAAAGAAAGTTTTCTGTGATACATTTCATTCCATTGCTGTAATCTGTAACACCTGAAGGTATAATTACATTAATCCTCAGGGGGGTACACGCTTACTTTGTGTATCATGTGTTTGGCAAGCACAAGGAGCCCTAGCTAATATGGTATTTGCTTACACAACTTTACACATCGGTACCATATTTCTCTAACACATAATTACACAGCCATCTGATCATTTAACTGAGAGAGACAAACTTTTTTACTATGGCCGTGACAGATGTTTACGTAATTACACCGTTGAATAACTTCACACTTACGAAATTGTATTTTGTCTGTACTTTGTGAACTGTTCATATTTTTTTGGACCCATTGTGATATTATGAGAGCTTTGAATGATATATTTGGTATGGGATCACAATTTTTAAAGTACGTTTGAGGCAGATGACACATTTGACATGAGCAGAGAATTTTTTTTAGGTTTTGAAATTATTGGAGGAAGCTACGACGATTTTGAGAGTTGACTGAGGTGTTATGATGTTATTATTACGATGACTATGTGTATTATGCTGTTGTGATATGTTTATGATCAATAAGCTGATGCTATATGAGTTATTTGATTATGCTATGTATCTGTTATGATGAAATATTGTAAAAGTGTCGATGATATGTGTATGTATAATAAGGTAAGGAATAATGAGAGTGGTTAGGGACTCTGATCTGTGGAAAAGGTTGTAGGAAACCAAGAATCGTACTTTAAGAGTTATGAAATGTATGTAAATGTGTGAATGTATTACAATGCCAATGAAAATTTTTTGGACACTGTTATATCAATAGGATTTTGTTTCTACAGATGTGTGACGCAAATTCTTGACCTGTGAAATATTTTTATATGAGACTGTCACTGTAGCGGAAACTGCTGTCGTAAATATTTCGGTAAGACGGTTAAGTGACCACCTTCACGTAATGCGTCGTGGGCACCCAGCTGCGCGACAGACGCCTGGAAAAAAGCCATTAGTGTGTGCCTTTCAGAGGCACCGGTGGAGAAGAAATGAAAAAGAGGCCATTATCCTCGCTACTGACATTCATTTGTAGAAAGCATCGTAAATACGACACCCTCAAACTTGAAAACATGATTACACTGTAGAGTTCTTAATTTATGATATTTACTGAACTGAAATGATGAGACACATTTCATGTCTATTGTCTTGCTAGTTGAAAGTTTGTTTACTGCATTATGAAATGCCATATGGCTAACGAATGACGTTTCACACCTTGCCTTGCCTATTTTGTTTAATGTCTAGTTCCTAGCTGCACTGCAGCATTGGTTAAAATAAAATTTTATAGATGTACTAATATAAATATTTTATGCCTACAGATCCAGTAAAAAATAACTTTACGATGGATGTACTCCAAAAAAAAATGAGGGAGCACAAAAAGACATTTCCACTTCACAGGAATTGCATACATAATTTTTGTCAGAGACTTGGTAACTTGTCTGCTAGTGCAAGTTACAGTGATGCATCACTCTAGTGTTAAGATGTGACATAGGTATTAAACATGGCCATTTTTGCTGTAATATTTTTTCTGCTTGAGTTTTCTCATGTTTAGATATAAGTTATTGCATTTCTGCGGCTGTTTGCCAGGCATAGCGCTACTAAATTTCACTTTGTATTACTCTGTTAAGCTAGTTTTACTACTGATTTATTTTTCTTGTTGCTGCACATTGGCTCATATTAGTTGTAATGTTGCATTGCTTGGTAATTTAGATTTACTGCAGCTTGCTGTGACAAATTCCATTTTTTCATTGCTGTTTGTATTAATTGTTTTATGTTGCTGCATTGCCCCTTCCCTTAGTTTAGCATCTGAGCTCAGTAGATTTAAGTTAGCTTAAGAGGGGGTAGACTATATAAGAGAATGAGTTGTGATGCATTGGAAGAAATGCATTGAGAAGTTATACGAAAACAGTACAGAAAGCTGGTATAGATAGGACTTTTTGGAAATAATGAAGAATGATGGGAGATCTCCGGGAAGTAAAGAAAGTTTTGTTTGCAAAATACTGCAGTAAAACAAACCCTGTCCTTTCCTTGTGTTATCCCTCTATGTGTTTGTGTTCCCTTGTGCATTTGTCTTTTTCCTGTCTTTAAGTGTTTAGCTAATAAGATTTATGTTGTAGAATTTTTCAAATAATATGTTATTTTCTTTGTGAAGGTGTTTAGACATTATTTATTCTGTTCTGTTTCAATGCTCATGTGTGAAATTAATGTTTCGAAAACTATACTCATTATTTTATATATTTACTTATGTCATAATTCCTGCAACGCTGATATATATGTTTATTTCTATTCTTATGTAAAGCCTGTGTTGCTACAATTGTTATCTATGTTGTTATGTTCTTTAATGATGTATTTTGTACCTTTGTTATTGTATTCTTATGTTATAAAATTGTAATTGACACCAGTCCATCATATTATTAACTTGTAAGTTCCATTTCACTGCAGACGTTTCTGTTGGTCATAGTATATGGACAATATGTGAGAAGTAGGGACTGTTAGTGTTTACACGTGTGATAATAATTCAGTAAGGGACTGGATAACAGCATTGCTGGTTCTAAGGGCAATTCCAAAAACTTTGTGAGTGCACAAGTGGTGGTTATGGACTTGCTATATTGCCCGCAAGACTCTTCGATGGTGATTGTGCACCTCCACAGTCGCAGCAGATGGCTGCTGGCCATCTCTACAGGGACTACAGTGGGTCTACACCTTTGATGATTCATCAATACCATTATTTCTACAAGGACTACAGTGGGTCTGCACCTCTGGTAGCCCACCAATACCATAATCTCTACCAGGACTACAGTGGGTCTGCTCTGTGATGACCTACCTACCAATACTCTTCAAAATTTCGACTGACTCTGCTGTGGGTTTGCTCTGTTGTGGACCAATACCTGTCTGCATGTCAAGACTCAGCACTGTCTTTCTGTTGGAAGGACAACACCACTTCTTCAAGATTGCGTGGAAATCCACTACTTCCGTGTGCATTTTCTTTTACTGCTCAGACATTGAGAAAAAAAAACACTGCAATTTTATTGTGATGAATGATCAGGACTGTCTTTATGGACTGTGAGAAAATTTTAGCTTTTGACCAACATTGTATCAATAAGTATGTGCAATTGATATCTTTGTTATTGTAATTATGAAAAATTTTATCAAATCATTATTGGCCACTGCCCAAAACAATTTGTAAAATTTTTTGTTGGGAGCATGGGGGCTATGTAAGTAGGCTGTTTATGTTATCTTATTGGCAACGATACGTAGCGCTCTGTATGAAAATCACTGGCTGTGCTGTGTGCAGTCTGTGGCCGGTTTGCATTGTTTTCTACCATTGTAGTGTTGGGCAGTTGGATGTTAACAGCGCGTAGCGCTGTGCAGTTGGAGGTGAGCCGCCAGTAGTGGTGGATGTGGGGAGAGACATGGCGGAGTTTTGAAATTTTTAAGACTGGATGTCATGAACTGCTATATATATTATGACTATTAAGGTAAATACATGGTTTGTTCTCTATTAAAATCTTTCATTTGCTAACTATGCCTATCAGTAGTTAGTGCCTTCCGTAGTTTGAATCTTTTATTTAGCTGGCAGTAGTGGCGCTCGCTGTATTGCAGTAGTTCGAGTAACGAAGATTTTTGTGAGGTAAGTGATTTGTGAAAGGTATAGGTTAATGTTAGTCAGGGCAATTCTTTTGTAGGGATTATTGAAAGTCAGATTGCGTTGCGCTAAAAAATATTGTGTGTCAGTTTAAGCACAGTCACGTATAATTGTTCTAAGGGGACGTTTCACCCACACACATCAAAAAAAGCTTTGCATCACCCCGGATCCCAGAACTGGAGATAGACGTTGACTGTGGATATTGTATCACAGACACAGTCCCTTTGACAGTTCAGATGTGTCACTGAACCCGCCCAAATATGTAAACAACCGTGCATGAGTAGCGCCTATCAGACGGAGGGAGTCCAACAGCCGATTAGTTCGTCATTCCACCAGGAAGGAGGTACATGGCTCGTGTTGTCTGTAGTACTACCATGCCTAGACGGTCAATACCACGGTTCGATCGTGTCCGTATTGTTACTTTGTGCCAGGAAGGGCTCTCAACAAGGGAAGTGTCCAGGCGTCTCCGAGTGAAGCATAGCGATGTCCGTACATGGAGAAGATACAGGGAGACAGGAACTGTCAATGACATGCCTCGCTCAGGCCGCCCAAGGGCTACTACTGCAGTGGATGACCGCTACCTACGGATTGTGGTTCGGAGGAACACTGAGACCAACGCCACAGTGTTGAATAATGATTTTCGCGTAGCCACAGGACGTCGTGTTACGACTCAAACTAAGCGCATTAGGCTGCATGATGCGTAATTTCACTCCAGATGTCCATGGATAGGTCCATCTTTGCAACAACGATGCCATGCAGGGCGGTACAGATGGGCCCAACAACATGCCGAATGGGCCGCTCTGAATTGGCATCACGTTCTCTTCACCGATGAGTGTCGCATATGCCTTCAACCAGACAATCGTCGGAGAAGTGTTTGGAGGCAACCTGGTCAGGCTGAACGTCTTAGACACACAGTCCAGCGAGTGCAGCAAGGTGGACGTTCGCTGCTGTTTTGGGGGTGGCATTATGTGGGGCCGATGTACCCCGCTGGTGGTCATGGAAGGTGCCGTAACGGCTGTACGATACGTGAATGCCATCCTGCAGTGTGTGGACGTTTTCTCTAAAAATGAGAGCTATATTGATTTCGTCATTATACGCAGCGAGTGCAACTGAGACGTGCACGTGCTGTTGCACAAAAGGATATCTTGTCATCATAGTCCTCTGAGCGCGACTGATTTATTGATGCCATCACTTTGAAAATTAGCTATCTTGATACTTTATCCTTAAGAGTGATCCTGTATGGCGTATTGTACAGGACATTATATAGAGAAGTTAGTGTAGGTGGTCCTGTAGATAGTTGATAGTAGCTTTGCTTTCTTCAGTAGTTGACTATGTAAGTGGTCATAGATCTATATTTAACTGAGTGCTAATGTAAGTACCCTTAATTGTATCAGAAAGATATCTTAAATTTTTGTGTCCTGTGGTGACGTGCTGAATTAATTTTATTGTCATTTTTCTTCCCAAGAGCTGGGGTCACATGTTGTAAATAATCATTGTAGCTATTTTTGGCCTGATTCTGCCTGCTGAGCTAAAGTAGACTTGAACTTTGTTTTCGTTGTGTTATAGGTTATTCTCTTGTTGAATCCTGCCATGTCGTACTCTACTGGGCTGCTAATTAAGTTCCGTTTTGTTATCAATTGCCAAGAACAGTATTTTATGTTGCATAAACAGTTTGTGAAACTGAGCCCACGGATGCGCAACCCGCAGCCTGAGCTCCACTCCACCCAAATCCAATAATGGAAAGTCTAGTGTCATCAGGTCTAACTGCGGAGAGATGAGAAGCCAAGATGTAAGGTCAGGAGCTGCCTGATTGAGAGGTAGTGGCTCCAAGGTCGCAACGTCGACAACGATGGGGAATTCGGCGTGCTCACCCCAAGTCCTCCCATACCACATACTGTGACGTCATTGGCAGAAGACGCCACGGCGGTCTTTGTGCCGGTGGACGTTTTACACAATTTTGTTAATGGTTGCGCTACTTTATTTTCACATCCCAGCAGTACTTTGGAGCACACATAACTAGAAACACATACCTGCAAAGAAACAATAGTTAAGTACATAACTATTTTTTCGGCTTGAGAGTTAAAACCTTACGATTATCACACGTACGCATGCGTTGCAGATACCATGTGTATTCACACATTACAGATGCATACTAATTTCGGGAAACTTGGCAAACCGGCCAGGTAAATTTACGAAACGGTGGTGTGCAGCAGAAGTAGTGAAACAATAAGTGTATAGAGCCAAATGCCATAGTGTCAGACGAAGGATATGACATTTACCTATGACGGAAGTTATTATGTAATTTTAATCCACGTGTACAACATAAGGATAATTTTCATCGGCCACTATTGCTGAGCGGCCACGTGAAACTGCAACTGGAGGAAATGTCATGCATTAATATTTGCAAAAGCACTTTGCAGAAGTTATTTACCGTGACGGTGCCCACAGAATCCAGCGGGGTCGGGGAAGGTGAAAGTACCTGGCTGCATGAGCGACGACAACAGAACGGCATTAACCCGGAGGCCGAAGAACGTCGACCCGTCACTGATGCTGAATATGGAATTTGAAATATTGTTACCTGCCAGCATAGCTAAACATTCTTCATCGACTGGTGTAGTTTTACATTTGGCGCCAGACCACGACGGTGTGGCTGAGTGGTTCTAGGGGCTTCAGTCTGGAACCGCGCGACCGCTACGGTCGCAGGTTCGAATCCTGCCTCGGGCATGGATGTGTGTGATGTCCTTAGGTTAGTTACATTTAAGTAGTTCTAAGTTGTAAGTGACTGATGACCTCAGATGTTAAGTCCCATAGTGCTCAGAGCCATTTGAGCCATTTGTAATGCCATGCATTCGACGTATATGGTGTTTTCAGAATACTCCCAAGAAATCCTTACAGCATGTATATCATACTGATTCATACTTTGAATTTTATTCAAGGAGTAGTATTTTGCAGTGATTACTGATTGAAGGTTACCACTGACCAGTTTCATTTAACCTAACGTGTGAAAATTAATTAGGGACAGTGACAACTGTTTATAGTTTGTAACTAATAAATAATCTTAGGGAAATCCAGCTTTTACCATTAGAGGAGAGCAGGAACGAACCTTAACGCAGCCAGATGCAAATTATTATTGAGAATCATGAATCATTGCGCATTCAGTGTGGATTTAATTGAGGCCCCTATTGCAAGTGATCTCATTTGGACCGCAATTAACAGTTTTTGAGTCCAGGATGGAGAGTGTGTGAAGGTAGACAGACACTACAAGAACATTCAATATTCAAATCTCGTCAGGCAGACCGGCGCATGGAGAATATACAAGGTGATTCCATAACGATGTTAAAAATTTTCAGTGATGATACAAAAGGGTAAATGTATCAATTTCAGGTAAGGGACCATGGTGTTGTAACGACCGAGTCTAAAGTTATTAACTAAAATCGTTCTGATACCTCTTACAGTGAAATCGTTGTACTGGTAGTGTTGTCGCTAAGATCGTAAGGTAGGCGAGTTTTAGAACTGGTGTATGGATCAAAAAAGAAAAAGAAATGTTAGGAACCGTGGGCTCTAAAATGTATACGTTAAGAGCTGTGAGACTTGTTCAGTGCAATAGGTACGATTCATAATAGTGAAGATAAAGAAGTACTCATGGCTCTTGAGGTATGCATTTTACAGCCCATTTTTAGTGGATTTTTTTTTCTTGTTTTGGTCCATACTACCACTTCTGAGCGCTCCATATCAGTAAATTTTAGCAACGAAGTATCGATACATGCACTTCACTTTCAGAGTTATCACACGATTTTCGCTTACAACTTTCGATCTGGTAGTTTCCGAGCCATGGTCCCTGACCTCAAAGTGAAACATTTACCCTTCTCTATCATCCCTGAATTTTTGTAACATCGTCTTCGAATCACTCTGTATGGGTAAAAGAACTAGACTATTAAGTCTGCACCTCTCTGATAAAATGCGGACTCCAGAGTACCTTCAAAGGCAAATGATTATACAATGAAGTTTAATATCGTCCACGCCCATTTGGGAAAGGAACTCTTAGTTAATATGTGCTTTGTAGGACGTCAGATATCCCGGGATGCTTTAGAAAAACATGAAATGTGACTCATTCGTACATTCTAATCTGGCAGAGCTCTGCGCTGAAGCGAAGTGCGTACTCATTTTACGCGGACGCCATTTAGCTGCAAGAGGAGACGAATGTAGATAAATATGAGCCACTGGAAACGTCGACCTCAATAAGTCCTGCTAGCGAGAGTTTCACATTGACAGATGTGGGAAAATATTGCGTTCCCGTCGGTGGAAATGGATATCGCACGACTACCGCCTTCTGAGAAGCAATATACGTTTCCCTCGAGTACGGTGACGGAGTGTGGCTCTCAGAAGTCAGGAAAATGCAAAGGCGCTGCGTTGACAGCAAAATAGAAATCCAGAATGGTAATAACGAGAGAATTCATTTATGGTACGCGACACCTTAATCCAAAACGAGATTGTAACATTTACGTTTTCTTTGTGTAGTAAACAGTATTTACTAAATATTTTTATTCAGTATTTATGATAGTACCTTAAGGAAACATCTTTTTATATGATTCCGTCGAATTCTTCACACCTTTTGTCCATAAAAAATCGATGACAAAGCTCGTTCTATATGTAAGCTGTTGCTCCAAACGTGAGGCTTACTGTTCGTTATAATCTATACTTTCGAGTAAAAAAAGTTGGTTACCTCGTAGTAAAAACAACATTTCGTGCTACAACTTGAAACTGCTACAAATTATGTGCCTCTTTTGATAACAATTTTTTTTACAGATATTGTTCTATTATCTCACATCATGTGATTCAACTTTTCGCATTTGCTGTCGTGCTTAGCAATTATTCCCAACATAACATTTATTGGAGTCAGAACCAAGCCTTATTCACAGTAACGTAATGGAGTTAATAGGGGATATCCTCTCTGAACTAATACGACCAAGCAACCACGAAAGTACTGCTCACTTTCCATTCCTTGTAAATCATTCTGAAGCACTTGCGTTATCACAGTGTACGAGGTTAAAATACTTATTTTATCTAAAAGGAATGTTTTAATTAATATCATTTAATCGATAAAGCATCGTTAACTTTCAAAATCCTTTGCCTTGAGAAAATCCGATTCCAGATTCTCAATCTAATAATGAAATACATAAATACATCCAGAATGAATAAGTATACCAAAGCGCGGTTTCACCATGTTATAGCGGACAATATGGCGAATTTCCTGTCGTTTATAGTAGCTAAATTACGAAACCGGCTTTGTTTCTGTTGCTAATGCAACGATATACTTTTTTCTGTGGCACTGGAAGGAACCTTCTGAGAGGACTTCAACGATATAACCCGTATGGGACTTGATCAAATAGCATCAAGATTACCGAGCCTTGTACCACTGTCCCACCATCAGGAGAAGATAATCTTTTGCCCTGTTAACTTATACCAAATGGAAGCAAACACATAGCTCGCTACGGTTCGTGTGTTTATCACGGCTGTCGTACTATGTCGTCAAAATGTTGACCTCGAGCATTGCTACACACTATAAAGCGAATCTGGAAAAACAGTAATGCACGTTGATTTTCATCTGGAGTTAACGGCAGGTCGTGACCATGGTACGAGAGGCGTTTGAAAAGTCCATACAAAGTCCGAGAGATGGCACCACCGGCGCTTATCGAGGTCATGTTTAGTTAGTAGTATCTTTGGAAATAACGCACAACCGGTTTCAGCCATAGTGGGCTATTTCTTTGTGTTTGGCATTCATGGGAATCAAGGAAGTCGAGTGATTGTCAAAATATGGACGAAAAAGAATCTCGTGCGGTTATTAATGATTACTTTATGAAAGGCAAAACGCCTCAGACTAAAGAGAAGCTTCATAAACATTACGGTGACTTTGCACCTTCGATTAGAACACTTTATAAGTGGTTTCAAAATTTTCGGAGTAGCCATATGGGCACAAGTGATGCTGAAGGTTCTGGACGCCCTGTGGAGGTTACGACACCAGAAATCATGGATAAAATCCATGATATGGTGATGGATGACAAAAGAGTTCAGGTGCGTCAGATTGCTAATGCTGTGGGAAACTCGAATGAACAGGCACATATTATTTTGCATAAACATTTGGACATGAGAAAGCTATCCACAAGATGGGTTCCGCGACTTCTCACGCCTGACCAAAAACCGAATCGTGTGAAGTGTTGCAAGGATGGTTTGCAGATTGCGTAGGACCTTACGCGTCGTTTCGTCATGTGGATGAAACATGGATACATTACTGTACTCCTGAGACCAAAGAACAATTTAACTATCAATGGAGAATCTGCACCAAAAAAGGGGAAGACCATTCCTTCGACGTAAAAGGTTATGGCTACTGTCTTTTGGGATTCGCAAGGGATAATCATCATCGACCATTTGGAGAAGGGTAAAAGTATTACACGTGCATATTAATCATCATCATTGGACTGTTTTGAAAACCGAGCTGCAAGAAAAACGTCGGCAATTGGACCGCAAAAAAGTCCTTTTCAATCACGACAATGCACCAGCACACACCTCAGCAGTTGTGGTCGCAAAATGAATGGAAATAGGATTCCAGCTCGTTTCACATCCCCCCTATTCTCCAGACTGGGCTCCCTCGGACTACCATTTGTTCTACAATTTGAAGAAATAGCTGGCGGAACAAAGATTTTATTCAAACGAGGAAATAATTGCAGCAACTAATAGCTATTTTGGAGACTTGGATAATTCCTATTATTCGGAAGGGATCAACAAATTAGAACACCGTTGGACGAAAAATAGAAAAAAGGTTTACCCCAAACACGTAAGTAGTTTTTATTTTTGCGCGAACTTTTCAAACGCCTCTCGCATAAGGCACTTCTTTGGGAGTAATCGGTGTTCCCTAATAGAAATCCTCTTTTAATTTTCGCCGCAGATAAAAGTATAGAATGGTTCAGTTTGTTGAGTGTGCAGAACACTTGGCGTTTCCTGAACGTCCACTCCATTGGTCTCAAATTTGCCAGTACATGTGTGGAATCGGAGGGACATCCGTCATGTTGGTATCACCCTGATTACATTATATCCAATGGGATGTTTTCCAGTAACTGCGACAGCAGCTATATTAGGAACTAGAGATACGTCAGTGTATTTAGATTTCCATCAATAAAACAAGAACCATTCATGATCGTCTTGAAAAAGACGCACCAAACGTTGATAGACCAAGGGCTTTGTTTTTATCCACTTCTTTGAATCAGCGTGGGTTGTGACTGACGATTAAATACATTCCGACGATTGATTTGCCTCTGGTCTGTAAACGCTGCTTCTTCTTCGAACAAAATTTTGCATAGATACATCGCATCACTTTTCACTTTTGTTAGTCACAGATGACTTTGCGAGAACTGTAACAAATTTTGGAAGTCATTTCAGTGAAACTTTAGATGGACCGAAATGTGAAGAGGATGAAATGCAATGGAATGTAGTGGTCACAGCACACTCGCTTTGTTGAACCCTCTCCTGCTTTCGACAAGCGTCGTAGAGACATTTTCAATGTGTGTTACTGTTGCTAAAATGCTAGTTTGATATCATTCATCAATTGCTGTTCATTTTCCTTGACATATTTCACTCTACACACTTAGAGTTTCTAGAACTTCGCAAATGCATGTCGTGAGTTCTTGGCGTTTGTTCCCTCCTTTTGCGGGGGTTCTACAGCTGTCGCTGCATTCTTCTCTGTTGCTACATGCCGCAATGTCGCCATTCTTCCTCATCCTCTTCCATTACTCTTCTCTCCATCGTTTCTGGGATACCACTTAGCCACACCTTCCGTAGTCTTCCTCTTCTTCTCCTTGCCATGAAAGTCCTCTGTTGAGTCATGAGTCTTCATCCATTCTTTTGACATGCCCAGACCACCCTAACTGTCTTTCCTCTATTTTGTCCGTAATACTATAATACGTGTGTGTCCTTCCTCTTATTTCCTCAATTATTACGCGCTCAAGTCAGGAAACTCTATAGGCTCTTCTCAACTGATTCGTTTCTAAGTTTATAAGCCCCTTTTTATTTCTTTCTGTGAGTTCGTAGCACTCACTCCCATTCACTGTTATTGGTTCCAGGATGGATCTGTATAAATCGTGCGTGGCACGATCTAAATACTCTTCAGTATACAACCGAACCGCTGCTGAAATAGCTTGACGACGTTAACCATAAAAAATATTTACTTTTTCGACTCTTGTATATACTGTAAATGTCTCAATAACTTTCCGACCAGATTATATAATTGGCACAAAAGGAGAACGGATACTGATGGGCTTCAAGAGTACAGGGTAAACACAAGTATCTTACCTGAGTTACGAGACAGCTTACATTTGGTATAAAAGTGGAGACATTGAGGAAACTCTTCTCCTGACGGCAGAAGAGTGGTTTGCGGCGCTGTTGTTTTGATACTACTCGATCAAGTCCAATGCGTTTCACGTCGTTGAAGTACTCTTAGAAGTTGGTTTAAAATGTCACAGAAAAAAATTCTACCGGTTCAGTAGAAAAACAGAAACAAACAAAGGCAGTGTCGTAATTTGACGAATTTACGAGACAAAAATTACTTACGAAAGTCAGGAACTTCCCCATATTGTACGCTAAGTTGTCGCAGCAGGATTTTGTGCACGAAGTGACTTCTCGATTATGTCTCATAAATGTCTCATAGGGTTCATGTCGGGCGATTTGGGTGACCAAATTGATCGCTCGAATTGCCCAGAATGTCCTTTAAAACAATCGCTAACAATTATGGCCAGGAGATAGGGCGCATTGTCATCCATAAAAATTCCATCGTTGTTACGAATATGAAGTCAATGAATGGCAGCAGATGGTCTCCAAAAGTGGAACATAACTGTTTCTAGTCAATGATCGCTTCAGTTGGACCAGAGCATCCAGTTCATTCCATATAAACGCCGTCTACAACAGTATGGAGCCAGCACCAGCTTGCACTGTGCCTTGTTAACAATTTGGATCCATGGCTTCGTCTGCACCACACTCTAACCCTACAGTCAGATCTTACCAACTAAAATCGGGACTAATCTGACCAGACAACGGTTTTACAGTCGCCTAGGGTCCAACCGATATGGTCACGAGCCCAGGGCAGGCGCTGCTAGCAAAGGCATTCGCGTCGGTCATCTGCTGCCATAGCCCACTGACACCAAATTCCACCACACCGTCCTAACGGACATGTTCAACGTTATTTCATTACTGATTTCTGTGGTTATTACATGCAGTGTGGCTTGTTTGTTAGGACAACTCAACGCAAACGCCGCTGCTCTTGTTCGTTAAGCGAAGGCCGTCGACCACTACGTTATCTTGAATTACCTAACGATTTCCCAACTAGAAGGTCCCATGCGTCCAGCTCGAACCATCATTCCATGTTTAAAATCTGTTACTTCCTGTCGCGCGGCCATCATCACGTCGGAAACGTTTTCATATGAATCACCGAAGTATAAACGACAGCTCCACCAATGCACTGTCCTTTCATATTTGTTTACGCGGTACTGCTGCCATCTGTATGTGCACATACCGCTAGCTTTTATATATATATATATATATATATATATATATATATATATATATCAAGTGAGCACACTTTTTTTAATAAACGTACGTTCTAAAATCCTTCGTTTGCTTTCCAGCAACTCTGAAATTTGAAGGATGATGTAGGTGAGCAATAAAGGAGGGGACGTATACTTGCAATGAGTCTGTGGACTATTAATGCGCTACAGCCTGTCGGTAGTCAAACAAACACAGAATAACAGCAGAGAGCACTCTGTGTGCACTGTGAATTTGGACTGTTTACGGGTGATACTGGTTCATTTGTTACATTACACTCACAGCACTCCACAGTCCTTCGTCCGCAACGGTACACTGAAGTACTGTCTTGCGTTCCGTAGTTTCATGCTGTAGTTCACAGTCATTCATGTGGTTACCGTAAAACGCAGGAGCTACGCAACTGTAGACTACATGAGATACTTCTTGCGTACGAGGAAGCCAATAGGAATGCAAGAGAGCTTGCCGGCTCTATGGAGAACGTTTCCCCAAGAAGCGTCATCCAGCTCATTCCACGTTGCAAGATTGTATAGGTATTTATGTGAAACGGGCTGCTTACTTACTGATGATCACAACATTGGCCGCCCACAGTCGAGCTCTACACAACAGAGTTAAGGAACTGTACGTCAGCGGATTGATGAACAGCCTTCTACCAGCACCTGAGCTGCAGCTCACACAATGGGTGTGAACCACATGACAGTGTGGCATATTCTACACGACGAGCACACTCATCACTGTAAACTCCATGAGGCTCATCTGATGACTTACGATCACTTACCTCGACGCGTCAAATATTGTCGATGCCTGTTCGAACGAAGTAGCCAGCAGCCTCACATCTTTTCAAGAGACTGTATATTTCGCACCCGAAACAGAAATGTTTCGATGGAAGGAAATCTTCACAGGCTGCCTAATCGAGGCCACAAGTGTCGCTAATCTGTCAACATTTCGGCAGCTTTCATTTATGACGATGTCACAGATCTGTACCTCACGGCCCAATTACATTGTGTTTCTGCGAGCGGTATTTCCCTGTTGTTGGACCGAGCGAGGTGGCGCAGTGGTTAGACACTGGACTCGCATTCGGGAGGACGACGGTTCAATCCCGCGTCCGGCCATCCTGATTTAGGTTTTCCGTGATTTCCCTAAATCGCTCCAGGCAAATGCCGGGATGGTTCCTTTCAAAGGGCACGGCCGACTTCCTTCCCCGTCCTTCCCTAATCCGATGAGACCGATGACCTCGCTGTCTGGTCTCCTTCCCCAAACCAACCAACTAACCTGTTGTTGGACGAGGACATCAGCCGTGCCATGTGCTTCCAGTAGGTAACGATACAGCACAATTCGACAATGCTGTACGTACCCACTTGAATGATACCTGAGGCAACGGATGGATTGTACTCGGGAATCCAATAACCTGCCCCCTCGCTAATCGGACCTGAAACCATTCGATTTTTATTCTTAGGGGATACCTGTGGAGTCATCAGAACACATTGTGATACGAATAGCCATCTAGCTAGAGTCATCCGTGACATGTTGCGAATCTTTCCAAGGGATCGCCAGGACGTTAGCAGGAGCTACACAGAATGTATTGAAATTTCGGGTGTTCGTATGCGTACCTTATGTAAGTGAATGAAACTGGTTTCGCTCTCGCTCTCTCGTTAGCAGGAGCTACACAGAATGTATTGAAATTTCGGGTGTTCGTATGCGTACCTTATGTAAGTGAATGAAACTGGTTTCGCTCTCGCTCTCTCTCTCTCTCCCTTTCTCTCTCTCTCTCTCTGTGTGTGTTTTACTTTTCCTGACTGGTTTGAAGCCCTCCATGCGCCACGAATTCCTCTCGTGTGGACGTATACCAATCTCTGTTTTTCTCTAGTCTTTACGCTCTACGGCACCCATGAAATGTGATGTCTTAAATGATATGATATCTTACTATCCTCTCTGCTCTTCTTGTCAGTGTTTTCCACACATTTCTTTTCTAGCCGATTCTACAGAGCCCCTCCTCATTCCTCACCTTATGAGTCCACCTAATTTTCAAAATTCTTCCGTAATACCGCATCTTAAATACTTCGATTCTCTTATTTCCCGGTTATCCAACAGCCAATGTTTCACTAATATACAGTGCTGTGTCCAGATGTAGATTCTCAAAAATTTCTTCCTCAAATTAAGGCCTATGTTTGAAAATGGTAGACCTGTCTTGGCCAGGAATGCCCTTTTAGTCTGTGCGCCTACCCACGAATGACCTTTTTGCCAATGCTGGTCGGCTTTATATATCCTCCTTACTCCATCCGTCATGAGTTATTTTGCTACCTACGTAGAAGTATTCCTTAAATTCATGTTTCCGTGATCTCCAGTCCTGGTTTTATGTTTCTCGCTGTTCTCATTTATGCTACTTGTCAGCACTTTCGTCTTTCTTCGATTTACTCTCAGTCCACATTCTCTAACCATTAGACTGTTAACTCCATTCAGCAGATCCTGTAATTCTCCTTCACTTTCACTCAGTACAGCATTGTCATCAGTGAATCTTATAACTGATAACCTATAACCTTGAATTTTAATTCCCCTCTTGAGACTATTTTATATTTCTGTCATTGCTTCTTCGATGTATAGCTTGAACAGAAGGGGCGAAAGACTGTATTCCTATCTTACACTATTAATCCGAGCACTTCGTACTTGATCTTCCACTTTTATTGTTCCATCTTGTCTCTTGTACTTATTGTATAACGACGGTTCAATCCCGTCTCCGGCCATCCTGATTTAGGTTTTCCGTGATTTCCCTAAATCGCTTCAGGCAAATGCCGGGATGGTTCCTTTGAAAGGGCACGGCCGATTTCATTCTCCATCCTTCCCTCACCCGAGCTTGCGCTCCGTCTCTAATGACCTCGTTGTCGACGGGACGTTAAACACTAATATCCTCCTCCTCCTTATTGTATATTACCCGTCTTTCCCTATAGCTTACCACTGTTTTTCACAGATTTGCGACTATCTCACACCACTTTGCACTGTCGAGAGCTTTTTCCAGATCGACAAATCCTATGAAAGTGTGTGGATTTTCTTGCTTCCATTATCAACCACAGCGTTACAACTGCCTGTTTTTGTAAGGCCGAACTGATCGTCTTTTATCAGATCCTCAATTTTCTATTCCATCCTGCTGTATATTATTCTTGCCAGAAACTTGGATACATGAGCTGTTAAACTGACTGTGTGTGGTCCGAACTTTCTACGCCCTCCTACAAATTTCAGAGAGGCTAGAAGGCAAACTAAGCTTGGTTTTACCACAATATGCTCACTTGATACCCATCTATCATCAACCACCCTATGTAATATACCTTTCGATAGACCTCGCATTATATATTGCCTGAAACGGGAGATTTTGGAAAAAGAGTGTGCATTATATAAATGATAGTAAGTGTGCAGATGCTTCAGTGCTCATAATCGACAAAAAAACAAAATACTCAATGAGGTGAAGAGGACAGAATGTCACGATATCATGAGAAATAATATAGCAAATGTTAAGATCGTGAGCGAAACGGTATTGCGTTACTTGCATGAGTGGGATTAAGGTGTTACACAGGTTTAGTGTCAGACAAACATGTGTTATAAAGTTCAATAGTCATTTGTAGATCATCTGCAACGTTGTTAAAAGCTTCATGTATGTGATCTGCGCTGTGTGTTGGTACATGCTATTAGTAGTTACTAAATAGCACGTTGGCATAAATTTAATAAAAATTAATTTATTTGTTGTTAACGCTAATCATGCAACTAGTGTTACATAGATAAACGAAGCAGTACTACAAGAAAATTGGAGTCTACATTACGTGGTAGTGCATATGGATTACATGGAATTATTACATTTACAGATCAATAGCTCATGCCAAATATGGACTCCTGGCGAAACAGCCACATGAGCACGCTGTGTAACAACCAGAGACAGCAAAGCAGTAACCGATTCTGGAATGGAGTGCATCATAAACGTGATGAATACTATTTTGGAATACGTTATTCCACAAATGCTCGATTCGTTCATGTAGTTCGGTTAAGAGTTGTAGTGGACGAGTCACTCGTTGTCCCATCATATTCTACATGTACTCTATTGGAGGTGACCAGGAAACTGAGTTTCACTAGGAGTGTGTGGCGAGCATTATCCTATTGCAATAACATCTCAACTTCCATTTGCAAGAAGAAGTGGTCGAACATCATTGATCATATATTGAGCATTTTTCAGGGTCCCCTCTTCAAAAAGCGAAGATGATCGAAAGCTGTAGGTTAACCTACAATGGACCATAAGGCCAGGGATGCGAATAATGTGCATCAGGAGGATGCACTGTTCGAGGCAATGCTCACCAGGTCTACGACGTCCGCGTGAACGACTATATTTACATGCAGGCAAAATCTGCTTTCGTCGACAATAGCAAACGACAGAAAAGCACTCTTGCTTGCTACAGTCAACTATGCGAGTTTACAAAGTGTCAAATTGTAACCTTTGGAGAGGCAGGAGGGCCGTATCGAAGACCTGCCACTTATATACAAACTCACATGTGCAGTGATGCTGGCAATTGAGAATGCGTAGCGGTTAGATTAGATTACATTAGATTAGATGTACTTTCTGTTCCAATAAATCCATAGCGAGGAGATTCTCCAGGATGTATTAGAAGGAAAAAAAAGTGTAATCTAAACTGATCTAATCTTGACACATTCACTGTTGTCAGAATGATTCCAGAATTGACTTCGCACATCTAACATATGTGTCATTCCTCCGAAACGACTGTCAAAGCACTTTTAACCCCTGTAAGTTGTCTGTAGGAAGCACGAATCCTTCTCTGTGCCTCGGGTTGTCTTGCTCTAAACATTTGTACTACACTGAGCCTCTTACTTCTTTTTTTGTGAGGTCTTCAGTTTTCTGACTGCTCTGAAGCGGCCCGCCACCATTTACCCTCCTGTGCCAACTTCTTCATATCAGTGTATCACTTGCAACCTACGTCCTCAATTATTTGCTGGATGTATCCAAGCTCTGTCTTTCCCTATAGTTTTCGCCCTCTACAGATCCCTCTAGTACTATGGAAGTCATCCACTGATGTCCTACCATCCTGTTCCTTCTCCGTCAGTGTTTCCTCTCTGATTCTGCGCAGAACCTCCTCAGTCTTTACCTTACCCGTCCACCTAATTTTCAACATTCGCCGGTAGCACCAGACTTCAAATGCTTCGATTCTCCTCTGTTCCGGTTTCTCCACAGTTCCTGTTTCACCACCATACAATGCTGTACTTCAGACGTGCATTCTCAGATATTTATTCCTCAAAATAAGGCCTATGTTGGATACTAGTAGAATTCTCTTGGCCAGGAATGCCCTTTTTGCCAGTGCTAGTCTGCTTTTGATGTCCTCCTTGCGCCGTCCGTCAATGGTTATTTTGCTGCTGAGATAACAGAATTCCTTAACTTCATCGACTTTGTGACCATCAGTCCTGATGTTACGTTTCTCGCTGTTCTCATTTATGCTACGCCTTTCTTCGATTTACCCTCAATCCATATTTTGTACTCATTAGATTGTTCATTCCATTAAGCACATCATGAAATTCTTCTTCACTTTCATTCAGGATAGGAATACTATCAGCGAATCGTATCATTGATAACCTTCCACCTCGAATTTTAATTCCACTCCTGAACCTTTCTTTTATATCTATCACTACTTCTTCGATGTACAGACTGAATAGTAGCGGGAAAGACTACATCCTTGTCTTACACCGTTTATAATTTGATCATTTCGTTCTTGGTTCCACCTCCTTCGGGGTTCTTGTACCTATTATATGTTAGCGTCTCTCCCTATAGCTTACCCCTATTTTTCTCAGAATTTCGAACATCTTGTACCACATTACATTATCAACTGCTTTTTACAGGTCGACAAATCCTATGAACATGTTTTTATTTTCCTTTAGTCTTGCTGCCATTATCAACCGCAGCGTCAGAATTGGCTCTCGGGTACCTTTACCTTTTCTAATGCCCAATTGATCGTCATTTAGCACATCGTCAATTTTCTTTTCCATTCTTCTTTATATTGTTCTTGTCAAGAACTTGTCGATAAACTTGTTGTGCTATAATTGTCGCATTTGTCAGCTCCTGCAGTCTTCGGAATAATGTTGATGATATTTTACCGAAAGTCTGTGGTATAGTGCCCGACTCATACATCCTACACAACAACGTGAAGAGTCGTTTCACTGCCACTTCCCCCAATGATTTTAGAAATTTTAATAGAATGTTATCTACCAATTCTGCCTCATTTGATAAGAAGTCCTCGAAATCTTTCTTAAATTCTTGTACTGGATCTCCTATCTCTTCTAAATCGACTCCAGTTTCTTCTTCTATTAGGTAAGACAAAAATTCTGCTTCTCATAGAGGCCTCCAACGTACTCTTTCCACCTATCGGCCCTGTCCCCTGCATTTAATAGTGGAATTCCCGTTGCATTGTTTATGGTACCACCCTTGCTTTTAATGTCACCAAAGATTGTTTTGACTTTCCTATATGCTGAGTCAGCCCTTCTGACAGTAATTTCTTTTTTGATTTCTTCAAATTGTTTATGCAGCCATTTCGTCTTAGGTTTCCTGCACTTCCTATTTATTTCATTCCTCAGCTAGTTGTGTCTGTATTTCTGACTTTCCCTGCACATTTTTGTACTTACTTCTTTCATCTGTCAGCTCTTTCTGTTACCCTTGGTTTCTTCGCAGTTATCCGCTTTGTACCCATGTTTTTGTTGCAAACTTCTGAGATGGCCCTTTTTAGAGATGTCCATTCCTCTTCAACTGTACTGCCTTCTGAGCTACTCCTTATTGTAGTATCTAAAGACATAGAGAACATCAGGTATGTCTCATAGTACTTCAGCATCCCACTTCTTTGCGTATTGATTCTTCTTTACTAATATACTGAACTTCAGCGTACTCTTCATAACTACTGTATTGTGGTCCGAGTCTATATCTTGTCCTGGGTATGCCTTACAATCCAGTATCTGATTTCGGAATCTCTGTCAGACTATGATGTTATCTAGCTGAAATGTTCCCTATCATCCGGCCTTGTCCAAGCATAACGCCTCCTCTTGTGATTCTGGAAGAGAGTATTCGCTATTACTAGCTGAAATTTATTACAGAACCCATTTAGTCTTTCCCCTCTCTCATTACTTGTCCCAAGCCTATATTTTCCTGTAATCTTTTCTTATACTACTTCCCCTACAACTGCATTCCAGTCCCCCATGATGATAGAATTTGATGTCTCTCTATGTACTGTATTACCATTTGAATATCCTCATATACTTTCTCTCTCCCTCTTCATCGTCAACTAGCGATGTCGGGATGTGTAGCTGAACTATCGCTGTCGATGTTGGTTTGCTATCGACTGTGATAAGAACAATCCTATCACTGAACTGTTCACTGTAACACACTCTCTGCCTTCCCTTTTCATTCATAGTGAATCCTATCCCGTTTATATCAGTTTCTGCTGCGGCTGATTTTACTCTATACTTATCTGACCAGAAATCCTTGTCTTCTTTCCATTTCACTTCACTGACCCCTCCTATATCTAGATTGAGCCTTTGCGTTACCATTTTCAGACTTTGTAGCTTCCCTACCACATTCAAGCTTCTGACAAACCACGCACCGACTTGTAGAACGTTATCCTTTCATTTAATATTCAATCTTTTTCTTTCTCATGGTCACCCCCCACCCCCTTTGCAGTCCCCTCCCGGAGATCCGAATGGGGGATTATTTCGGAATCTTTTGCCAACGGGTAGATCATCATGACACTTTTTCAATTACAGGCCACATATCCTGTGGATACACGTTATGTCCTTAATGCAGTGGTTTCCATTGCCTCCTACACCCTCATGTCGTTGATCATTGCTGATTCTTCCGCCTTTAGGGGCAGTTTCCCACCTCAAGGACAAGAGAGTGCCCTGAACCTCTGTCCGCTCTTCCGCCCTCTTTGACAAGGCCGTTCGCAGAACGAGGTTGTCTCCTTATTCCGAAAGCCCTTCAAAGCTGATTATTAATCAAAATTTAAGCAGTGGCGGGTTTAGAACCCGGGACCGAGGACGTTTCGAGTACTAATCAAAGACGCTAACCCCTTTTTTGCATTTTTTTTGTTTGTTGTATTTGGTCATAGCAGACGCAACATGACGTCGCTTGATCCCTTCATTCAGCTTTTTTCTATTACAGAGAGCAGCCAGCCCTCTAACCGAACACGCTGAGCTACCGTGCCGGTATACACTTAGACCACGCGTGCGTCTACCCGTAAGCATTCTCTTTTTAAGGGTAGAGACAGACGGCGCTCTGGTAGCTGTGAAGTTACGCCGTCAGCCAGTGGATGACGCTGAAACCATTATCAGTGCATCTATCATTCCCGACGTGGCATATTCTGCCATCGAGTCGAAATCAATAACGTCTTTCAAAGTGTTCAAATTTCTCTTTACCCGACAGTGCACTGAATATTCGTGAAGGCTGGCGACGGCCTTAGTGTCAGATAAAATACTACTTCACAGAAATGTACGAAATCCGGTCAGTAAGTAAGGGAACATTTTCTTCTCATCCAGTTTCGGCTGAAGAAACTTAGACATCGTAAAATGCTCCCGTATCGCGGTACCCGGGATTGGGAGTTTTGTTGAATTCTATATATACAGTGATTAATAAAAAAACAATACTGAATACTGCAATATTATCTACTCTGTTAAATATTGTGGGCTAGCATGAGACTCTGAAATAACCCAATACTACTGTAACATACGTACGGACGTCACAAGTACGCACGAAATAATATTTTATACACAGCGCGCGACTCACCGCCGTCCAACAGGTGGTTCACGTGAGCACTGCTGCTATGGAGAGAAAATATGCGTGCTTTTACGCAAACTGTAATGATTAATTTGGTTCTCAGGGGCTACTGGTCATTTATGTACCAACTTTCACAAAGAAACTGAGATATTTTTTATGCTTATTAAACGGAATGTTTTTCTGTATTTACTATTAATTATCTGCAAGGCAAAAACTGAGTAAAATCTCATCTGCCGTTAAGCGGTCAATCTTGAACATACTGAACCCATTCAGTACGAAAACATTAACGAATGGAATCTGTCTTTACTTTACTAGCTTTCAAACTATTAAACGATCAAAATAGAAGTCTCCCGCATTTACATTTAATATTAGAGACTGAATTTCTAACCAAAAAATATCGTCAGCATAATCGCCGACCAAATGCTGCTAGGGAAAGAGAACTCCCCGCAACACGAAGTTATTAAATATCAGACTGTGATGCAATCGCCGCCTTACGCTAGGCGAAACAAGCCAGGAAAAAAAATCTAACCCAAATAACCATTATCTCTGTTCTTCATCTACATTACACAGATACTATAAACAAAAGGCTATTTGTTAAAGGCATCGCTGTTTGCAAGCTTTACAGATAATAAACTACACTTTTTAATATTTCATTTTCATCGCGCACAAGGACGTAGTCTTTCAATAATTTATAGTTCACAAGTCACTATTTTTTACCACACAAGAAAGCCTTTTAATTTTTCTCGAAATGTCAGCTTATGTGACGTTCCGTCACACCCGCTGGTGCCCCCATACTTTCATGAAGTTCTGATAGGTAGAGACGCTGTACGTAACCTTCAAATTGGCCTCGGTAACGGAGGTGCGTATCAAGCAGAGAAGTGTCACGGAGTTTCTTTTGACGGAAAGCCAGGGCATCAAATATATTCATCGACGCTTGCAGAATGTCTATGGAGATCTGGCAGTGAACTGAAGCAAGGTAAGTCGATTGACGAGGCGCCAGTCATCATCGCAACAAGATCGCGCAAACCTTTCCTGTCTCCCGCATACAGCTGTCACTCCTGCATATTTCGAACGTGCGGAAACTCTCTTTAGTGGTGATCGACGGATGACAATGAGACACCTCGCTGCACAACTGGACATCTCTGTTGGTAGTGCTGACACAATCGTCCACCTAAGACCATAAAGAGCAACGACTGACCATCTGTGAGGAATTGCTTACGCTGGAAACTGTACGTGGGTGATGGGGAGGTTCTTGATGCTGCAAGACATTGTCTCAGACGTCGAGCAGTAGATTGGTACCATGCGGGCATATGATGGGCTTATTCCAATAGTGGTACATCCACTTTTGTTCATTAAATGAGCGCAGTTGAGATACCAGAAACATTCAAGCATACGGCTTCTTGCTAGAGATGAACCTTACTTTCTGTCTGGTTGGACCATTAATGTGAGAAGCATTACAGACAGAAAAGTGGAGGTAATGGACTTGTACCACTATTGAAATAAGCCCTTCATATATTCCCACCCAGTAAGATGGCGTAAGGCCGCCACATTGAGCGGAAATTATGTTGAAAAATACTGTTTTGTAGCCGATAGATTGGGGAATAAATTGGGGTCTTGGAATCCCGAATACCTGATTTCAGGGAAAAAAAAACTGTATTGCATTACCTACTCAACGCCTCTCGTATTACATCTCAAGGATGAAAAACGCGCAGTGCTCAGAAGCGCGCTGAAAATCCCAAATAAATTATACCTTCGAAAAAGCATTACAACCATCGTAGCTTCGCTGGCGGAAGTCTGAAAATACATTTCCATAATGTGAGAAAGAGATGGTATTTATCTGTACGTAATTGCGAATAAACAGCGAGAAATACCACTCTATATTCCTTTTATATCTGCAGCAGCAGACGTAACAGTAATTTTAAGTAATGCTATACTACATTAAGGAATTTGGTTCCCGGTATACGATGCTTCTTATTTTCAAAGGGAGATATAATTTTCAGCGCTCTGTTTAAACTAGCAATATAACAGGCACTGCTAGTCAGTCTCTAGCATGTGTTCCTTTTCAGTGCACAGTTGATACGGGTACATCACCTTCATATGTATGTAACAAGAGGCAAATACTGTGTACGGAATCGAGCTTGTGAAAGAACGCAGAAAAAAGACAGAGTGCGCTTTGTTATTCTTCAGACTGGATTATGAGAATATTTGCTTCTAGAATACACCGAATTATCTCGTAGAGCGCCAAATGAAAACAGCAGCATTAATGATGTTTAATGTGTATGCAAACACGTATCACCCACTACGTTGCACATTGTTGTGACAGTTGTAATAACGAAGTACAGCAGCAGAAATTTGTCCGCGTATGATCAAATCCTGGTAAAGAGTTAGTTGGGCAAAAAAGAGGGTAATCACCACCAATCACATCTCTAGAACGACAGGGCTTCTTAAGAATTTGATATCACTTTCATACTGGAAGGGATTCTCTCTCCGGTGAGTTGTCCATTGACCTGTTACCCATCTGAAGAAATATGAAACAGATTTGTGAGCGGATGGTTGCTGATCCACACATTAAAACAAAATATCGTAGCCCGGAATCTCAAATCCGGCGACATTTTTCGTAATTGAACAGCACCACTGGTATAGAACTCGCACCTGAATGAGGGAATCATATATTTTCAGTCTAAATAATAACCTACATTTGAAACAAATGGAAAATTCGATGATTTTAAACTATAAATCGCCATACCTATTTAAACACGCTGTCGAATCTTATAATCAAGAAAAGCTAAAATTTCCTCATTCCCTACATTTATTTTCTGTAATTTTACACCCCAAATAGCAGAACATTTTTCACTTTCTGTACTATGTGTTGCATTCTTTCGTTGTTTAGCGTAGCCAGGTGTAGCTTTCTACAAAACATTCAACATTCTCTTTTTACTGATCAACGTTTTACCTGCCAGTCTAAATTCACGTTTCTTTTGATCGTCTTGGTTGCACATGGAAATTCAGTGTTATCTTGGAAGCTATTCGTATATAACGTATTGACCTGCTTTACTGTACATCTAAGCGATTCGTTCGTTAACTTCAGTTTTACAAAACTAACCTCTTAAACAACAGTGCAAATATATTACTTTCTTGCTATGTTACGTTCTACCTGTAATCATTGTGGTAACAACTTCTTCCACCTCTCTATTTGCTGAGATCAAAATGATTTTTGTCTAGTTCTTTCTCAGTGGTTTCTCATGGTCTCTATTTTTACAGCTAAAAATTTACAGGATTCGGCTGTCAGTGTAACCTCCTTGTACTTCACATATTTATTGCCTTAAAATAACCTTAACCTCATACCCTCCTTCTATCGCCGTTCAGAGATTTGTTTAAGCGCACAAGTGGTTAATGTGATAACGTATTATTCCATTATGTGTGACTCCCAACTCATTCGTACTCAAAATACGAACTGTGAACTCCATTCGTTCAGCGCTCTGTTTGGGAATCCCGTGACATAACTGTAATGCGGCTACTTGTTTCTATGCTTGAGAGGTTCTACATACCGTAACTTCTAAGGGTAATGTGACCGCCCGCCTTGAATTGCCCACAGAATTGCGTGCTTGATGCCTTCATAAGCTAATGTTCTGCCAAAATTGTCTCGAGTTAACTTTTTACTGTTTCCTCCATATCCGTCGTGCAGACTATACGAAGCTTAAAGTGATCCCTGAAAACTTTTCATGATGAACTGTGGCTTTGTGGTCGTCGTTCTGAGGACATGAGATAGGCTTGTACAGTCACTGTAGCTCACTATTAAGTCTGTCATTACCTGTATTTATTAGCAGTACTCTATTTCATTATTTATGTTGTTTACACCCCACAAAATTTGGTAATATGTTTCTGATAACAGGTGAACTTCAATAAGCTGCGTAAGGAATGATTATTGTAACAGACAACTGTAAATGATACAGTTGACATAAAAAACTGTCATTGGAGAGAAAACATAGAATTACATAGGAACAGTATGAAATGAGCAATGAGCCAAAATTGAAGACGGGTTACACCAATTATTACTGAATATTACCGCCATAGATAAAATTTTCCATGTAACAACAAACTGTTATTTCTGTATGTTGTTAAAATGAGAACTATGAGCAATTTTGTAAAACATTTTGAAATCCTTTTAAGAACTATTCACATAAAAATGAAGAAACATCGTAGTACAGTACCTACTAGTGTTGACTGTGGGATCCATTGGAACAATACTTGCTAGGTTTGTGGATAGGTTGTAGCAGTACAGTGCTTATTATGATTATTTCTATGATGTAGGAGCGTAGTATTTGCTGGGGTTGTTTGTGGAATGTAGCAGTTCATTAGTTAGTGCAGTTGTTTGTATGATGTCGCGATACTACTTGGTCAGGTTGTGTGAGTGATGGAATACAGTACTCACCGAGGTTGTTTGTGGGCCTTAGTAACACAGTACTTTGTGGTTTTGTGTGTTGCATGTAGTGGCTCAGTACTAGCTGAAGTTGTCTGTGAGATACAACAGTACGGTTCTTAGAGGGTTATCTATGGTATTCAGGAAAACAGTGCTTATTGGAGTGTAACCAAAGATCTGCCTCGATTATATAAACGTGGGGCAAACTCTTGATGTCACCCACAAACTGTCCACAAATAAAATTTGGCACTACACAACAAACAATCATTTGTGAAACTTGTTAGTATGAGAACTATGGCCGTTTCTGTAAATCATATTCAGGAAAGGTTAAATATTGATTTACAAAAAGAACAAAGTGAAGAAATGTTATATTACAGTACTTAAAAGTGTTGCTTTTGGGATTTATTGTAACAGCACTTCAGTAGGTTTGTTTATAGGATGTAGCAGTACAATACTTAATGGAGTTGTCTGTAACATGTAGCAGCATGGTACTCAGTGGTGTTATTTGTAAAATCAGAAGTACATTTCTTAGTAGTGTTGTTTGTGTAACATCACAACGCTACTTTGTAGGGTTGAGGAACACAGTACTTAGTGAGTTTACTTGTAGGACAGTAATTGCTGAAGTTGTCTGCAGGACATAACAGTACAGTACTTAGTGGAGTTGTCATGGCATGCACGAGCACAGTGCTAATTGGTGTTGTTGCTGGTGTTGTTTGTACGACATAGGAACACAGTACTTGAAAGGGTTGCAGGTGGGATATGGTATCGATTCGCTAACAGACCTTCACCCCTGAAAAGTAAGATGGATTTATTGTATCATTCTCATGCCCTCGACTGTTCCATCTCGCCTGAAATGATTAAAGTTGAATAAAATGTGTTTTTCTAAGTACAACCAAAGGTGAGCCTCGACTAGATGAATGAGAGGAAACCTCTTGATGTCACACTCAAACTGACTGGTAGAATCAGTTCTTAAAAGGCTAGGAATTAACCAAAGCGATCCTCATCTATTACGCTTGGAACATTATGGTGTTACCTTGTCACCTGGACTTAGGACTCTTAACTCTAAGACTACATGTTACACTGTATTGGACCCCATAGAGTATGAGATGTGAGAAGTGGGACATAACAGCGAAGTACTCAGTGTGGCTGTTTATGGAATATATCACCATATTACTTACTGGGCTTGTTTGTAGGGTGTAGCAGAACAGCATTACAGGGGTTGTTTGTAGGATGCAGCAGAGCTGTACTTACTAGAGCTGCCTATAGAATGTAGCTGAACATGACTTATTGGGGTTGTCTATAAGATGTAGCAGAGCAGTAGTTACTAGGGTTTCCTGTAGGATGTAGCAGAACAGTACTTACAGGGGTTGTTTGTAGGATGTAGCAGAGCAGTTCTTACTACGGTTGCCTATAGGATGTAGCTGAACATGACCGACTGGGATTGTCTATAGTATGTAGCAGAGCAGTACTTACAGGGGTTGTTTGTAGGATGTAGCAGAGCAGTACTTACCAGGGTTGCCTGTAGGATGTAGCAGAACAGTACTGACTAGGGTTGTCTGTAGGATGTACCCGAACAGTACTTACTGGGGTTGACGGCGCCACCAGCGAGCGACAGCAGCAGCAACAGCAGCGGAAATGCTGCAGCCATCTGCAACATAGCAGAACATTCCAACCTTAGTACAGCTCCCTTGTTCACTGGAAATATGAAACTGTAGTAAATGCGGCAAGGTTAGGCAAAAACATTGTCATTTTGAGTAATTAGTCAGTGATGCCTATTGCACTCCTGGAAATGGATAAAAGAACACATTGACACCGGTGTGTCAGACCCACCATACTTGCTCCGGACACTGCGAGAGGGCTGTACAAGCAATAATCACACGCACGGCACAGCGGACACACCAGGAACCGCGGTGTTGGCCGTCGAATGGCGCTAGCTGCGCAGCATTTGTGCACCGCCGCCGTCAGTGTCAGCCAGTTTGCCGTGGCATACGGAGCTCCATCGCAGTCTTTAACACTGGTAGCATGCCGCGACAGCGTGGACGTGAACCGTATGTGCAGTTGACGGACTTTGAGCGAGGGCGTATAGTGGGCACGCGGGAGGCCGGGTGGACGTACCGCCGAATTGCTCAACACGTGGGGCGTGAGGTCTCCACAGTACATCGATGTTGCCGCCAGTGGTCGGCGGAAGGTGCACGTGCCCGTCGACCTGGGACCGGACCGCAGCGACGCACGGATGCACGCCAAGACCGTAGGATCCTACGCAGTGCCGTAGGGGACCGCACCGCCACTTCCCAGCAAATTAGGGACACTGTTGCTCCTGGGGTATCGGCGAGGACCATTCGCAACCGCCTCCACGAAGCTGGGCTACGGTCCCGCACACCGTTAGGCCGTCTTCCGCTCACGCCCCAACATCGTGCAGCCCGCCTCCAGTGGTGTCGCGACAGGCGTGAATGGAGGGACGAATGGAGACGTGTCGTCTTCAGCGATGAGAGTCGCTTCTGCCTTGGTGCCAATGATGGTCGTATGCGTGTTTGGCGCCGTGCAGGTGAGCGCCACAATCAGGACTGCATACGACCGAGGCACACAGGGCCAACACCCGGCATCATGGTGTGGGGAGCGATCTCCTACACTGGCCGTACACCACTGGTGATCGTCGAGGGGACACTGAATAGTGCACGGTACATCCAAACCGTCATCGAACCCATCGTTCTACCATTCCTAGACCGGCAAGGGAACTTGCTGTTCCAAGAGGACAATACACGTCCGCATGTATCCCGTGCCACCCAACGTGCTCTAGAAGGTGTAAGTCAACTACCCTGGCTAGCAAGATCTCCGGATCTGTCCCCCATTGAGCATGTTTGGGACTGGATGAAGCGTCGTCTCACGCGGTCTGCACGTCCAGCACGAACGCTGGTCCAACTGAGGCGCCAGGTGGAAATGGCATGGCAAGCCGTTCCACAGGACTACATCCAGCATCTCTACGATCGTCTCCATGGGAGAATAGCAGCCTGCATTGCTGCGAAAGGTGGATATACATTGTACTAGTGCCGACATTGTGCATGCTCTGTTGCCTGTGTCTATGTGCCTGTGGTTCTGTCAGTGTGATCATGTGATGTATCTGACCCCAGGAATGTGTCAATAAAGTTTCCCCTTCCTGGGACAATGAATTCACGGTGTTCTTATTTCAATTTCCAGGAGTGTATATGAAGCGTAACACACACTGTATTTTCTGCTGATAACTTACTCTGCAGATTCCTTAAATCAGCAGCTGTTTGTGGTACTTTCTCGTTAAGAAGTGAAAGCGACAGGTTTAGATCATTTTAATATTCAATGTTTGGTAAATCTCGGACCGGATACACGAAACAAAAAGATAATCAACTAAAGTTCCTAAATTAGTGTCAACAACAACAATTTCTACACCTGTATCTACGTGGTTATTCTGAATTCACAATTTTAAGGGTTCATCGTACCATTTTCAGGGTACTGCTCTACAGTTTCTGTCTCATGCGAGAAAAAGGAGCACTTAAATATTTCCGTGCTTGCTCTAATTTCTCTAATTCTGATTATTACTCTCCCTATGTGGGTCGCCGCTATTAAAATATTTTCACACTTTGAGGAGAAAGGAGGTGATTGAAATTTCATGAGAAGGTACAGCTGGTACTACGCAAATATACAAACCGTGAGACACTTGTTTCCTGCTTTCTCGATAAATCTATTTCACGAGAAGAATGACATTCGATGCTCCAGGCTAGGTGAGCGACGAGGGCGGCCCATAGTGGAAATCATGATCAACAATCAATCCAAGATTTCCCACTAGATGGAACTACTGTGTTATGCAAGAAAGATAGAAACACACAGTATGAATTTTTTGTGTCTCAGACACTAAAATATTTGTGGAATAATGTACTAAAACGTATAGAACAAATATTATTTGAAAGGCGTGAGGCACTGTTGTTTTTGAGAGTTGGAAACAACTATATTTTTAAAAATTACTTACTGGTTCAGATAAGGCACTGATTCCCAAAGTGGTCTCTATGGATCCCCAGGGTCGACTCTAACACGCAAGGGACCCTTGGCAATGAGAAAAACATTAGGGATACATGACATGTAACTGGGAGTCTATGATAGTGGATCCCGTTTTTAGGCGAGGCGCAGCCACAATTCCAAAGTCCTCTCACAAACCCGAAGCTTGCTCTTGTGTACGTCAACTGTTTGTCTTACCGGCTGAGAGAGAGTGTGAAGCAACTCTTTATTTCCACTCTCCTGCTCGCTACTTTCCGCGAAGTTATTAAATACTTTTCTAACTCCATTGCGTGAAGTGTTAACCGCTGCCCCTCTCCGAGGGATGGGGGGGGGGGGGGGGGGGGGAGGGAAAGAGTATATGGAGCTACTCGTGACGGAACAGAAATAGTTTAATCGTTGATCAACAAATGTATTAATTTGCCACATAACACGCCAAAACAATCACTTTACAATGACTACATACGTAAAGATTTGCGATACACCGCCGAGGCTGGCAGCGGTCAGACACAAAACATGAACAGGACGAAGTAGACGGACTTCTACCCACTTCCACCTATCCACATCATAGGATGCTCGATCATCTCTTTGTGAACAAACTATAATTAACTACCACAAACGTCGAAGTGAATCAGTATCACACTGTGCCTCTTCAAGCTTTCCCGGCGGATGTGTTGTAAATTGTCTTCACGGGTTTGCCGCCGGATCACGTTGTGCATATTCCACAATATTTCCTAGGAGCAACTGTCCGACATCTTCAAGTGGTTCAACCTTGCTCGTGGCTAGGTACGACTGACGGTATCCGCACACCGACGCCCCGTTTTTAGAACACGCGCATTCTTCGCAGAAGAGCTTCTGTAAAGTTTGGAAGGTAGGAGACGAGGTACTGACGGAAGTAAAGCTGTGAGAACGAGGCGTGAGTCTTGCTAGGGTAGCTCAGATGGTAGAGCACTTGCCCGCGAAAGGCAAAGGTCCCGACTTCGAGTCTCGGTCCGGCACACAGTTTTAATCAGCAAGGAAGTTTCGTATCAGCGCACACTCCGCTGCAGAGTGAAAATCTTATTCTGGAAATGTTAATATTTAATATGTTTTATTTAGATTCGTGGGGAGTATGAATATACGGTCGTTATAAGTGACACAGAAGCCCATTCTCACGCTGGCTAGTAGCGACAGATGTGCTATGAGTCATGGCTAAGACTCAAGTTTGCTTCCTACTGTACGTTCACTGGGCTCCACGTCTAGGTATCTTACTGCAATAAATGTAACCCCGTAATACCTTGCGACGTCACAATCGGCAAGCTTGCATAAAATTCCCCACTGCAACACCACGTCTGAAATAATGGGAGAGCTCCGGTCCAGTGTAGAGGTCGTGCTACCTGTTTTTGACCATGCTGCACGCAATTACAGCATAACCATGGCCTCGGTTTTTAAATCGCTTTTCTATTAAATAATTATCCATCACTTCTGCCTTATTTGATCTTAAGTCTTCAAAATCTCTTTTAAATTCTGATTCTAATACTGAAACCTTTGTCTCTTCCCTGTAGACTCCTGGTTCTTCTTCTATCACATCAGTCAAGTCTTTTTCCCCTCATAGAAGCTTTCAGTTTACTCTTTCCACCTATCCGCTCTCCCTTCTGCATTTTACAGCAGAATTCCCGTTGAACCCTTAATGTTACCACCATTGCTTTCAATTTCACCGAAGGTTGTACTGTCTTTTCTGTATGCTGACTCTGCCCTTCCAAACATCAATTCTTTTTCGATTTGATCACAGTTTCCTGCAGCTATTTCACCTTAGCTTCCCTGCACTTCCCATTTATTCCATTATTAAAGCATCTGTAATTCTGTGTTCCTATATTTACCTGCACATATTTGTAGTTCCTTCTTTCATCGATCCAATAATGAGCGCAGCATGAGGATAGGGAGCGTAGTTGAACAGCTTAGTCGAGGAGTAAGTGCTACAATACTAGTGGCGTTGATACAAAGCAGAGCAATGGTAACGATAAACAAAGCAGACATATATACAACAACAGTTGTCGAAGTTGACATTCCGTGAGAAAGGAATCCAAGGAATTTCGCAGAGAGAGAAAGAAGTGTCACAAGAAATATTAACCTTTCTGCAAGATGATTCAGTGAAATGTGTGGTGTCGTATACTGTCTTCTGTGCGGAAAATGAACGTGAGGAGCACAATGATGACGATAAGTGATTAACAAGTGAAACTGGTATTGAAACAGGTGTCGAGCTACGTAGTTCATCATCCTTGTCGTGCAGAGAGCCACAAAGTTTGTCTCCAGTGAAAGGTAGTAAAGCACAGTCGTTGCCAATGGAGTGGGTACTAAACATAATTACGTACATGGAATATCATCCGCAGTATAGTAAAAAAAGCAGTAATGAACAAATTGCGAATGAGGCCGGAGCAATAAGCATAAGAAAAACCACGGATATTCAAGGGAGGACAAAGTGCACTTGTTACAAAAAGTGGTGTTTGCGCATTTCAAGGATGCACGATACAGTTTACAGGATGTGCATAATAATGAGCTACTGTGTTATACACATCAACTTCCGCCCAACATACATTATAGTGATTTCAAGCGAAGCAGTGGATGGTTACATCGGTTCAAACAGTGCTACAGAATTGGAAGATGTAAGATAACGGAACTTCAGTGTCCACTTGACGATGCACAGTAACCTGTGGTATCCGTCCGAAAATTTGTAGATGAGATGAACAAACTTATCTCATAATTCAATAAGGAATTTATTTTCAACTCCGACCAATACGGATTTGAAGAGGATATGCATAAGAAAGGAATCCTGGAGATTAGAGCTACCAAGAGAGTTAAATCAATACCAACTACCATCAATGCCTTAACTCATTCGTATAAAATTATGCCGACCGTTAATCTGGATGTTAAATAGGCTGGAAAGTTATTTATTGTGCTGCGAGAAGTTGGAGGTGCTTGCCCCCTACGATTCTGTCTCGTGTGCCTGATCTTGCAAGGGCAGAAGGGAATATTTACGTCATAGAAAGCAAGAGTGGGAAAATGGGCGTAACAGAACTACAGCTACAATATGAGTGCTTGCTTTTTCTTGACTGCTGATGTGCGTATAAAAATCATACTCCGCTAGAGCCACCAAAGTGTGCGACATTGCAATTCATACCACCTAGAGCCACTGGACAATTTCAGACTTGTGATATCTGTCTTTCCCCTGCCTATAGAACATATTATCGCACTATGTATAGCTGCACCTTAAAGATAGTCAGTTTTACGGTGAGCTCCACGACAGATTGTTTCGTATTCGCTAGCATGATATCATTCCATCAGTTCTGATCACCCCGTTACACCAATTTGATTCTACATGCATTTTTTAAGAGTGGGTACAAAGCTGAGCGTCCTGCAAAGTTGGTAACTCCCAAGGAGTTCGTCTTCGGTCTTGATCACTACGGCACGTCTTTTTCAATCGGCGTTCGTGGTGCAAGTTAATGGTTTGTTTTGAACGTTTCCTATATGTCGACGATGTCCATTTTGTGAACTGTAATGCGTATGCCCTATTGAAAGTTAATCTCTGTACCTCACGGACACTTATTTTCTGTTTCCCTCCTGATGCACATGATGAGTAATTAGCAGCAAATATATTTTCCTGCCATAATTGTTAACACAATATTTTCGAATGAGCCTTACGAACGATTGAATCTGAGATTTTGATCTCAAGGAGTCCCTTATTAGCAGCTACGGCCCGCAGCTGTACAAAGTGGCGCCAACTGCCGCGAAGGGCCACCATAACATTTGAAACTGCCGCTCCCACCTCGCTACTAGCAAAACAAGATTCGATAAGATCGGAGTAGGCCGCATTGCATTCCATCACCCTCTCCAAACATCCTCACAGTCGTCGTATAAGGAAGTTGAAAATGACGGCGGGGGTAGGACGGTACGTCGGCGGAGCGGCAGGGGCAGTAACCCAAAAACTCCCCTGCGGAATGTTCCTATCCGCAGCCGGGCGTTCACCCTGCGAGCGGTCGGAAACGTCGACTGGAAAAACGGCGACAGGATGTACGCCGACGTCCGTAGAGGCAGCCGGTGACACTGGAGAAGCTGTAGTGAAGCGTGTATCTGCTGAGGCGGACACATGAAATGCAATAACGTCCGATGACGTGACCATGGAGAAGCTCCGTCAGCAATCTGCTGTCTTCTGGCGAGAGAACGTAGAGCCACGTAGCGCGAGGTCCAGAGTGCACACACGCGAATTTTGAGCACTTAAAGCACGCCAGAAATGTCGCAAATCATTAATTTCCTTTAAAAAATCTGCGGTTCAAATCGTAAGCTGCACTTGTGCAAATGTAATTGTTACACAAGTGAATAACAGAACATGGAAAATCAACCCAGTGGAAGATGTTACTCTAGAGACGACTTCCGTCAACTTGTACATTAATTTCGTGACATGAAATATTTTATAACATTCCTTCTTATGATAATTTTTGAGTAATCTGTATTTTACTAACAATGAAATAGCTCCTTGTTCATTATATGTAGTCATCACAAAAATGTGAACTGCCTATTGGATGATGAAAACAAACACTTTCTTTACACAAGGCACACCTGATAAAAGAAAAATTGATGCATTAAGGCACTTCACAGTAATTACTAATTTTTTTTAGACAATACTGGGGTAGGGTATGAAATGGTCGTGGTCGTTGTTCTGCATGTTGTGCTGTGTACCAGACATTCAAAACCAAATTCGTAACACGTGATGCTGCAACTGACGATGCACAAAGACTACAGTTTAATAATACTCTTCCGCTGATAATCTTGAAATGGCAAAGAGCTATGGGATATTGTCCAATAACTTTCTGAAAAGTTATTTACACAATACATAAATTTCCTTATCGAGAGGCTGAATCAGTCTATTACTAGTTCCAGGTAGAGTTCGAGTTACAATCACGGTATTTCATCGTCTTCCTAAAGAAAAAGTAGCCGTTATTGCAGGCCAACAGCATAACAGAAGTCATGAATTATTTTCTGCAAACGGCAGGAAGAAATTGAGGATGCAATACTGAAAATTACTCACTCCCGTTTTTCAAGATTTTGCCTCATCGATTACAAGATATTTTCAAATAAATAGCCCTTAATTATATTTTTGGTCTTTATTTGTGTTGTAGTTCCGGATGGAAGATTGTAACATTCACTAACTGCACAAGCGACTGTCTTTTCTTTTTCTCTCGAAATAATAAAATGCAGTTCTCATGACAGCATTTTGGGGAAAGACAAGGAGTTTCATTTTCAAACAAGCTTCGAATTTCTCTATGATAATACTTATAAATGACGTCCTCTCTATATTTTTATTTGAAGTGAAATTCGTAATTTTGCGACTTTCATTTCTGCAAAAATGCATCTTTTTAAGGAAGAAGCCTGGAAATCAGCAACGGTCATCTCACTCGTAATTGGCAGGAGTGCACTGGCTCTCACAAGCGGTTCTCATTCTTTTGAGTTGTTTCTCTTTCACACCTCTGCGAGTCTCATTTCGGTGCACATCTCATACTTCGTGTACATCTTGTATTTGCATTTACACAATTCGCATTCAGATCTTACGGAACGAAACATAATGTACACACTCATTATGAGCAAGCGCTATCTCCCACCTTCGCATAATCAGTTTCTTAGCCGTTGGTATCAATTACTATATTTTTCTTCTTTGGGCTAGCGACGAACTGTAATTTTGTTCTGGACTTTCATTAAAACATCAATTATCATTTGAGCCACAAGTTCAGTAATCGTCTGAGTTACTTCCTGTGTCTTCTAATGTTTCCACAATTTTAATGAAATGTCGACATCACTTGCCTGTATGTACCAGGTATTAACTAATAAATAACACATATACAGGTCTTCAGGAGAAGAAGAGGATTTCGAGTCGTACTATGTTCTTGTCTCTTTGCAAGACTAAAAACCTTAATTGGATTGTAAATTACCGTGAAACTCTATGCCCTGAAAAAAGGTAGATGCTAATAGCAATCACATATGAAGAAAATAGAAATAAGATAAACTCAATTTTATCTCCATTGTTAACAGCGATGCCGCAGAGCAGAACGCTCCTTATTTTTTTATTTAGAGTCATCATTCTTCTGAGTGCTTTTATGCGGCCCGTCTCTCTCTTGACCAAGCTTCTTCATCACAGAATAGAACTTTCGACTTACGTCCTCAATTATTTGCTGGTTGTATTCCAATCTCTGTCTTCCTATACAACTTATACCCTCTACAACTGCCTCTAGCACAATGGAAGTCATTCCCTCATGTCACATAAACCTGTCCCTTCTTGTCACTGTATTCTATATATTCCTTTCCTCTCCGCTTCTGCGCAGGAACTCCTCATTCCTTACCTTATCAGTCCACATAATTTTCAAAATTCGTCTCTAGCACCGTATCTCAAATGCTTCGATTCTCTTCTGTTCCGGTTTTCCCACAGTCCATTTTTCAGTACCATAGAATGCTCTGCTCCAAATGTACATTCTCACAACTTTCTTCCTCAATTTAAGGCCTACTTTTGATACAAGACGACTTCAATTGGCCAGGGATGCCATTTCAGTCAGCATTAGTCTGCTACCTATGTCCCCTTGCTGAGTCCAACCAGGGGTTATTTTGCTGCTTACCTAACCGAATATATTAATTTAATTTACTTCGTTATCACTAACTCTGATATTTAGTTTCTCGCTCTTCTCATTTCTAGTAATTCACTTTACTTTTGTCTCCTTTGATATACACTCACTCCTAATTCTGTTCTCATTGCACTGTTCATTCCATTCAGCATATCATGTAACTCTCCGTCACTTACAGTGAGGATAGCAATGCCACCAGCGTATCTTGTCAATGATATACTTTCTCTTTGAATTTTAATTCCACTCTAGAACCTCTCTTTTATTTCCACCATTGCTTCTTCGATGTACAGGCCAAGCAGTAGGGGCCAAAGAAAGGATTCTTGTGTTACATCCTTTTTAACCCGAGCACTTCGTTCATGGTCGTCCACTCTTATTATTCCCTCTTAGTGCTTGTACATTTTGTATATTACCCGTCTCTCACTATAGTTTATACCAATTTTCCTCAGAATTTCTTACCTCTTGCACCATTTGATATTGTCGAACGCTTTTTCCAGGTGGATAAATCCTATTAACGTGTCTTGGATCCATTATCAACCGGAACGTGAGAACTGTCTCTCAATGTGAGAAACGCCTCTCTGGCGCTTTCCCTTTTCTTATGTCAAACTGATCGTCCTCTAATATAACCTGAATTTTGTTTTCCTTTCTTCTGTATATTATTCTTATCAGCAACTTGTATGCGTGAGCTGTTAAGCTGATTGTGCGATATTTCTTGCATTTGTCAGCTCTTGAAGTCTTCGGAATTGTTTGGGTGATCAGGTCAGATGGTTTATCGCCACAGTAACACATTCGACACACCAAGGTGAATAGTCTTCAGATTTCAGAATCTCTGATGGAATATCGAACCCTTCTGTCTTATTTGATCTGAAGTCTGCCAAAGCTCTTCTAAATTCTGGTTCTAATACTGACTCCGTTGTTTCTTCTATATCGATTCCTGTTTCTTCTTCTATCACATCAGACAAGTCTTTGCTCCCATGGAGGCCTTCAATGTACTCCTTACAGCTATGCCCTCTCTCCTCTGCATTTTGCAGTGGAAGTCCCATCGAGCTTTTAATGTTACCACGATTGCTTTACAATAGTGCGCGGTTGTTGAAGATGAATTTTTTCAAGTATGAAGCAGCCAAATAAGAACCTCACCTCACGGTAATGGTGGTCTGACAAGTCCACTCCACTGCTGCGGATGAGTAGAACACTGTTCAAAGTCAGTGAAGGTTGAAGGCACTAAACTTAAGGCTTGTTGCACAACATGAACTGTTCCAGCTGTCATTCTGACAACAGTACCCTGAACTGACTAGACGACAGTAACGTAGTAAACTCGACGCACGTACCGAGCGGGGTGGCACGGTGAATAGCACACTGGACTCGATTTCGGGTGGACGGCGGTTCAAGCGTGCGTGCAGCCCACCTGCTTCAGAACTTGTCCCTAAATCGCTCCAGACGAGCACCGGGAAGGTTCCTTTGAAAATGAACGGCCAATTTCCTTCCCCATCCTTGACACAACACGACCCTGTGCTCCGTCTGTAATGAACTCGATGTCGACGGAGCGTTAAACCCACTCTTCCCTTTTCCTTTCTTGGAGCTACACTGTGGCTTCGGATAGACGCTGCGCTGGCTTCCAGCAACCTTGCAGTGTTGACATCTTTTAGGTTTTGTTTTGTGTTTCAGCACAAGGCAATATGTTACGATGGGAATCCACATTAGCCGGTATATCAAACAATTTGTCTGCGAGAGAGTAATCCGTTTTCAATTAAATTTACGAGTGCCATCTAATTGCAAAACAAAGTGATTCAGATTGAAATATTGGCCCTAAATATTGAAAATTTTTATCTTTAGACTAGCAAACGATCACTGTATCAGAACTGTTATTGTAATTACACTCAAATGAATATAAAAAGGCATATGACAATCTGATAAACCTGCTTAAAACAGCACTTTACTGACATCTTTTACTGGTATTAAGCCTCAGGACTGATACTATCCCAAAATTACCCCGACGGTCACTTTGCCTTACAAAGAACATGAACTTCGACAGTAATTAAATTTATTGGCATACCTATGCACATGGAACGCTCGTCTGCTCTGAAACCTGCATTAGGAATAATGATGTGACTGTCAAAAATCAAATTTCAGTTGTCGTACTCGTGATGCTTAATGGAAGACGGTACCCTACCAACTTTCTTAAAATGCTTCTCACTACAGAACTCGCGATGGGAAATGCCAGTGTACAGTCATGAAAGTCAACATGAAAATGGGAAACAAATAGTAACGACTGATAAATGAGAAAAAGCACTTGAAGTTTCACAATGCTTCATTGAACTACGAAGCCAATACACATTTTCATAAAGTTCTAAACCTAGACTAGTTAGCAAAATATTTCTTAATAACTTTCCTAAGTACAACGGCCTTCGTTGATACTTGTTTCAACTATAAGACAAAACCATATGTTGCATTATAAGATTTCTACAGTAAACGTCAGCCATATGCTATGTTTTAACGATGAGAAAGCAGCTATACACTCACAAAAATATAAAAGTCTGGACTGCCTTAAGGATACAGGGTACTTTTCCAGCTCATTATTACGTAACAATCAACATCTATTTCTTTCAGGCACTGTTTATAATGCATATGTTTTACAGATTTCTTTGTTGATACCAGGTAATGCAGCACACTTTCTATACAAATTAAAAGTATTTATAATATTTTTGAACTTCCTTAGGGTGACTAAAATTATTGCAAAGAAAGTGATGACATTTTGTTTCCAAAATGCTTCCTCAAATTGTGGCACCATTTAATCCAATGTTATACATCTGAAGGGGACCACCTTTTTATTAGATATGCATGACATGATGACTGAGGTACTATACCTATTTAATTCCACCTATTATGGATATTAAAGAGATAAAAGAATCACATCTTATGTTTTGATTTTTATAATTTTTTTCCTAATGAAAATGTTATTTTTTCCATAATTTAGTTGATTCCAAAATAATGCATAGGTCTACTACATACGTATGGACTATTGCAAGTTACAGGAAAAAAATTAGAGCAATGCTTTATAAACTTTAGGAAATATTTGTACCTGAATTCTGAAAAACATAACTTGTGGCAAATTACAAATGAAGATATGGGTCCAATTAAACTGTACCTCAAAACATTCCTGAAGAATAGTCTTCTTGGCATTCCTTGTAACACATCTTGCATATCTGGTAACTTGAAGAGCGAATCTTTCAGCTTCATGCACCTGTTGTAGGTCACACGCATATTAGAGCCACATTTTATGCCTAAATTTCTCAGGACTTACAACCTTCCTATCACTCCATCACTGAAACATATCACTGCATCTAGTACACCACCTTTGAATGTATTTAGTCCTACAGAAACATTCTAGGGTAATCTTTCCCTTATGCAATGGTTGAAACTTCCATTTATACTCTGAATGCCCCTATTAAGACATTTACTAAGCAAAACAGGGTCACTGGGGTCTCTAAAAATTGGTTTTACTTCATTTATAACAGGCTCAGGAAGAGAATGCTTATGACCACCTTTTTTTGCATTTTGGTAACCGCACCAAGGATCTGCTCCATCAGTACAAAGTTCGTGAACAGGGTGGTCATCTGTGGACAACTTATGAAAGTAGGTGGCCCATACAGCTTTTCTCATTGCTGTAACATCATTCAGAGGTGGGTTGCGTCTACTGTCCGATCCACAATAACTCTGAAGGAGGTCTATTTCAGTTTCTGTCAATCTGCCTCGGCCAGAAGGCAACTTTCCTTTCGTTTCCCTTTGTAGCTTCATCAACCTAACACCCATCCTCTTTTGAACATGTCCAAAACACTCCCATTTTGTTACCAAGGTATCACCATAAACAATGAACTCATTAATTTTAGTGAATGCTTTAGAGTCCCCATTGCCTAGGTACTTTTTATATCTAACGTTATAAACGGGCACCGACGTCTGAAATGGTTTTTGAGCTCCTCCATCACACTCCGTACCTCCACTGTAACCATCATAATTATTCTCAGAAAACTGATCTTCAGTATGTCCTTTAGTGTTACCATGGCAGGCGTGGCAGTACTTAGATAAGCACTCAACATCAAAAAATTTTCCAATCTCAAGAGAAGTAGCACTTACAATGCCATTCAAGGAACGATGTTCTCTGCGTTGCCATGTGCCATCAAGTGGAACAGCAACGTCTCTGGTTCCACGAACATTTACAGTTTCTTCTACTGCACGTTTAATAGACGCCTTAGACACAACCGTCAAGGCATCTAAAAGTATTTTTATGTACTTGCTGAAGCTACTAGGAGGAGGAGGAAGGTCCATCAAACCACAAAACGTTTGAGCAGCCTTTTTTCATTTTCCTGTTGCACGCATTGCATACACTAACTTGAAATTCTCATCACATGAATTATGCACAATGTTCGAAGTCATTTTTAAGATAGATTTATTGGAGGATCTACACAGAACAACTAATTTTGACGCTAAGCCCTTCCTGCTACTTTGTTGTTCAGTTATTTCCAGACAGCCTACGCCATCACATTGTTCACATTTCACTACTTTGTTTGTCAAAGAAGATATGTTGCCCACATTAACAACAACAAATACACTAAAAACAGCGCCATTGTTAACAAAAATATTTGAATCACCAGGATGTGTGCCTTGTGGGAGTTTCTTTCCTGAAGAACTGATACATAGGTTACTTCCAAAGGTGGGGCTAGCTTTGTTTGTGGACTGGTTACCACGAACTTTCCTTTTATTGAATTTCTTGATGCGTGGCTAGTTCGTATTTATTGCACACTAAGGGATATGTACTTCCACAAATATATGTAGCACTTGGGCAACAAACATTCAGTAACACGTGAACAAACTGCTTTAGCGAAAATAAAGTAAATTCTAGCAAAGATAATCATTTACAGACACTAGAAAACTTTATTGTTACCAACATATATAATGCATCATATGTATAATCGCTTGAAACAAAGTTCACAGTTCTTTACGAAATGATACTGGTTTCTGTAACAGAAATAAAAAGGGTGTGGCGGCATACATGAGCCTAACTTTAGAATTTGGTACGCATAGGTCATTTTTCATTAGAAACCCTATAATGTATGGAGCAATGTAATCAGGAAACACTATAGAATTTAACAAAGTCATTAGAAATTTCTATTTTTCCACCGTTTATAATACCCTGTACCATTAAAACTGGCCCTGCAACCCTTTTGACATTCTTCCATAAATATTTTCTCATTCTCTTTCCTCAAAACATATTAGCACAAAATACTTTTGAAAATAATGCTGGCTCCACTACCCAATAGGTACATAGGCAGGCTGTTCAACACACACTACACATTGCTACTCTGAGTTACTGTACCATCTTTGGTCTGAAACACATTTTTCCTTAACATGATTACTTGATACAGCAGAGGTTGAGAACGTTTATCAAATTCGCTACTTCATTCATAAATATGTCCAAAACCTCCTGAAAATCGACGTGTAAATAGGACAATCCCATTTCATGACAACTCTCGTATTAAACAAGAAATTAGCAGAGTGGTCTCTGCTATATAGTAGCAGGAGGCACTCAAAAAATTCTCCAAAAGAAATAATCACAAAAACACTGTACAAGATATGTGGTTACAGATTCCTGGGGTAGGTGACAATGTACACAAAATATCAGTGAACAGATACAAACTGACATAAATATTATACTTAGGTTGAAATACAAGTAACAGCATATACATGGAAACAAGTGTACAAAGCTTCCAGTAATAAGTCATTCTACGTGTCTGTCATGGTACAGAAGAAATGGTCTAACACGATGCTTGCTCTGCTAAGTTATTAAACTAATTGGGCCAAAAGCACTGGCATAAATACATACATACATGTATACATACATAATCTGTCCATTAAGCTTTGTGTGTGTGTGTGTGTGTGTGTTTTACCCAAGGTCATCTCGCATGCATGTCCAGAAAACAAGAAAAAAACTTAGCAAAGGAATTAGGTAAGTAGTTATATACATCTCAACATCACACTGAATTGTCCTGCAAAACTTATAATTCCATGAACATGTGCCTTATTCAGAAATCCTTCCTGATATACATACGGTAGAAATTCTTACCTTACAACGTATAAAGCTTGTTGGTAAATCTTTGATGTTCTTTCAACTAGTTGCTTGAACAAGTAAACAGGTAATCATCAATTTGGTATCTAATGTCACTCTTCAAAACATATCTACGGTTTAAAAGGGCCTCACATAAATGAAAAGAATTGGATCCCGTTTTTTATGTTACATACATTTATCCATCTGACCAGAATGTTAACTAACACATATCCCATATACAATAACATCAGGAACAGTATGGCGATAACCAAAATAGGTAACTACTGTATACACACTCTTAATAGGAAATCTTTTTACGCTACAATTAATCTCAGATGTACTACTGGAGCAAAACTCTTAGTTGTAATACCATCTTAGGATTAGTCAAATTCATTGGTATCATTACGACCGCAAAACCATTGTCATGCTTAGTGATAAAAGAGCAATATGTTAAGTATATTTTCATTAACAGGCTACAGGTTCCTGAAATATTCAAAGATCAGGTGTCAACCACAGCGTAGCTCTAATAGCTGGTGAGTAAATTCCTCATAAACATACATACATACAGAGCACAGCTCTGTACGAAATGTTCATGTCAAATATATTTTGGTTCTTGTTTCCACTGCTACACAGCATACCTGGAAAGCTGATTTTAACCCTTTTAGTGCCAAATACGATCTGATCGTGATCCAGATTTTCGGCAAAAAATGCCAGTAACGATCTGATCGTGATGCCTTTCTCATTCATTTTTTCCGCGCTTGAAGGCAAAGTTGTTAGTATATCCTAGCGAATGAGAAAGGTATCACGATAAGATCGTTACTGGCATTTTTCGCCGAAAATCTGGATCACGATCAGATCGTATTTGGCACTAAAAGGGTTAAACCACATTCAACATCATTAGTGAGACGGAAATCTTCTATCACCTTTCATTGGCTACCTGAAATAATAATCCACAAAAACATCCACATACATTATCGTTATTCATTGGATTCCTGAAATACTTATTCTTAAAATCATCTCTTCACCTAGATGCACATCATAATTAAATTCATATCATTCCTTCATTAGTGTTCAGGATTATTATCATTTACATTACTGTATAATATTAACATCTTATTTCATCACACAAATACAGCAACTTCATAAGCACTACAATTTTTACCTTTCGGTTCCAGAATTATCTTATGTAACTGTCATACTTTACCCTTTTTCTAACATTCCTTACACTGTGTTGAGTTTCTCACAATATACATAGTCAACTGGAATTGTCAACCCGAGTCTCTACTTTACTAACAGCCAATAGCTGAGGACTGTAAACTTCATATAGCTATTTTCAAACATCTCAAAATTGCATCAATACAGTAGACTTCTGAAACATCATTCACAAATTACCAAAAGTTCATAGGAAGTTACATTTATCAACAGTTAGGAAAATAACAGCCTGTAGTGGAAGGTCAAACCGTCTCAAAACTTATTTCTCTAGGATAGTAGGAAACAGTTATTCACCCTAAACAGTACAATAAACAGTACAATACAAGATGTCGACTGCACCATGAATTAAAAGAAGGGATAGTAACACCCAGCTCAGGGAGACATCATTGCAAGCTGATATACCTATGGATGCTCTACCTACACTAGATGCCATTCTTTCCTCTTTCCCTGTACACCAATGGAATAGCTTAAGATGGAACAAAAACGTTCGTATGTTGCTTGACTTTAAATTCATTCAGAAAACAATGTATGGTATCATGTTAGTTGACAGAGATATCAGAAGTTCACTGTAAGATATAGAATAACTCTTGCCTACCTACTTCAGAAGCATCCTCTAAACTGTTTGCTTTATCACGTATAATTTCAGAGATATAAAAAGGCTGCTGCATCTCCTGGGAAGTACTTGGCTGATAACCAGTGGCTTCAGTGGACGGCTGTGATTATAACAAGGTTAAAAATTTTCGAACTGTTGAAGTCTTCTTCCTCCTCTGAAATACAGTCCTCGATATGCAAACAGAGTTCAGCTTTCGTCTTAGCGTCATTAAAATTTAGAATATCCTCTTATTCACTCAAGAATTAACACCTAATATTATTTGTGTAGTAGGAAGAGGCAAAGTTAAGATGTTGGCAGAGAACTGAGAACCTTGGCACATGAAATCTGAATTTGTGTGTTTCAGAACCTTTACAGCTTTATCGGTAATAACACAAAGAATTTTGGTTCGTTGCAAAGGAAATGTTGTACAAACAATTGACCACCGACATTTGCTGGAAGCTGCCTCACTGATAACCGAAATACAACTACCCAAGTCTAATACCGCTGATAGTAACTTGTGCAACAGAAACACACATTATAGGATAGAGTAATATGTTCTGATTGTCCTCTTCCAACAAGGTATCTGTAATATCATCAAACTGTACAACATTTATTCGTCTCTCCTCTGAATCCATGTTCCAAAATGTTTTACCTGGAAGAGTGTCACAAAAATACGCTGCCTTATCGTTAACTACGTTCCATACTGCTTGTGGATGTGCAACTGTTTCACATTCACTGACATCACCTGACTAAGGCATGTAATTAGTTATCCAATCAAAAACACTGATTTCCCTTAAATTTACTGCTTGTTCTTCAACAATCTCTATAGTAAGAGGAGAATAGTCGATTTCATCTAATATCTGTTCCTCACTTTGATTACTATTAGGCTGACACTGTTCCTGTTGTTCACTAATTGGTTTACAATGTATGATTTTTGTTGCATGAATGGAGGAATTCTCTATATCGACAAAAGAGTTGTTTGCCGTATATGCCTTGTATATTGAAGAGTCGAACTACTCATGTGCATCTTGCTCAACCTGTTTTGTTTTCTCCTTTAAATCGGCCAAAAGGTCCTCTCTATACTTTTTATTAATATGTTCTAGATTGCTGACCAGCGTTCTCTCACGTTCTTCTAATTTACTATCCCATTCTCCGTCACGCTCTTCAAATTTACTATCCCGTAATCTGTAATACTGTGATAAAACATTCAGGATACGTTGCAAAAAGTGATTGTTCCCATATTTGGCATTACTAGAGGACGGGGCAGAGACAGGCTGCATTTGGTCAACAGTTGTGGATGTAAAACCTGGATCTTTAAGTATGGAACCTGAATGTTCCGATCAATTACATCCTACAGACTCTGTTTCCAAAGCAGAACCCCCAACTGCTCTTTCATGTTCCGTGTCTGATACTGAAAAATTACCTTAGTCATTCCTGTCAGCCGTTGCCCTATCTATCTTCTTCAAATCAGCATTGTGAGAGGATCCCTCTTCACTTGTCCCTTCTCTGTTTACAGAATTACCAAAAGTTGCATCGGCTGCAGCTCTAGCATTTTACCTGTCTCTGGCAGCTTTTGACATTTTAACGCAATTGTGGTAACAGAGCAAACAAAAAGCTCTTACACACTGAAGTTCAACACTACGCTGATAAATGCTAAAAATTTCTTCCTATAAATTTTAATGAAAACAGAAAAATATTTAAATCACCACTGACTGGATTCATTGAATAAATGCAAATCCAGGCTTCTGGTAATATCACTGTGCATTATAATACCTACACGTCAGCAAAGGACACAGAGTACCATGTATCATAAATAATCACTGTCTGTCTAATAATATAACATTTCAAGATTAAATAAACTAGAATACTTTTAGATGGGAGTACATCATTAGCAGTAGCAAAGAATACTGGCAAAAATCACTTAACCTAAGCACAATTTAAGAATCTCACTTTCACTACAGGGTGTAAAATACTTGTCACGAATCAGTATTCATAATTGCAGAAAATACACAAAAGTTTCATTCTTGCCCAAGCAAACTTTAACTGTTCTCCAGAAAATTTGTCTATAATGTTCACGGGTTATGAATACGCAAAACGAACTATTTTCCTGTAATGGTATACAGTGTACGATGAAAGCACGTATATGTGGTAGAAGAACAATTGTTTATCTTACTGAAGAAATCATCAGACTACCATAGAAATACGTATCCTGGCAGATAAAGTCGACATGTGAATGTAATTTATAAACTCGTGATCCTAAGTATCAGGTTTCTATCTGGAAAATTTGTAAATATTATTCTGATTTCGGAATGTGTAAACTTCAGAGCAGGGCAAGACAACTACATGATAATTTCGTTCTCATTCTCTGTGTATTTCTGTTCACGATGCGAAATCCAGAGTGGCAACAATATTAAATAATGCATCTGCGGGAGAGCAATCCGTTTTCAATGAAATCTACATTTGCCATCTGACTGTGAAACAATATGATTAAGGTTAAATTTAATGGCATACCTGTGCGCATGGAACGCTAGTCTGCTCTGATACATGTTTTTATTAGGAATAATGATGTGACTGTCAAAAATTAAATTTAATTTGCAGTACCTGCGATGTTCACTGCAAGACGGTATCTTACCAACTTTCATAAAATACTTCTCAGTACAGAACTCGTGATGTGGAATGCGAGTGTACAAACAGAGTCATGAAAGTAAACATGAAAACGGGGAACTAGTCTTAATTTAATAATTGGCGATCCAAGAAAGTCAAATTGTTCCTTAATTAATAAAGAGTTTGTGTTCATTTTAGTTAACAAAGTACTGATTTCTCTCCTTAGCTCGTATACAACAGTTTACATCTCAGTTTTTGTTTACATTATGAAGAGAAGTAATCTTATCAGATAAGTGGCAACAGAATGGTTTATTTATGGGTTAATAAATTACAGATAAACTTAATAACTCATATTCATAAATTATAAATAAACTTTGTTCTCAGACAGTTATGACCATGGAGGTAAGAATAGAGGGAGACGCCGTGACGTCACAGCTGTGAAGCTATGTGAAGCCGAGGGTAGCCATCTCAATCCGACCAAAACATTGCTGCTGTAAGCTTGTGTGCATAGGCTTGTCGCTCGCTTTTGGAAGGATTTTGCGCTATTATGGTGACGTGTGGTGTTCGAATGTACGAATCGTTCTGATTGTGATGCGAAATCGAAGGGAATAACATTTCATGTTTAAGTTGTCTCGTTAAGTGTGATTTTACAACTTCATTGTGAATGAACGTGTGCTACACCGGTTCTTGTACTATTGCGTGTTTTTCTCCTGTATGATTTTAGATTTCCTAAAAATGAAAGTCGGAAAGCTCTGTGGGAGAATGCCGTGAGTAGGAAGAATTGGCGTGCGTCTAAATGGAGCAGTATATGTTCTCAGCATTGCCGAGAAGAGGACATAGACCGAACTTCCCTTTCAACAGTAAGGCTCCGAAAAATGCTGTACCATCAGTTTTCCATACACACCCAAAACATTTGCAAAAGGTGTGTTAATTCAAAGAATTAAATTCTTAGTTTTCACGTTCACGTTTCAGTATAATACGTTCGTATCGTCGATAATCGAAGTGTTGAGAAACTCACTTTGTCTTCATCATGTACCAAATTAAAAGCTAACACTACATTAACTGGCGTAAAGTAGATTTGCCATTCTATGTACCGTATTTCAGTAAATATTGGTGGTAATGAACAGTGTTTCCCAGTAGTGTAACGTAACTGAAATGTCCCAGTACTTATTACAAACAAGATGTATTTATGGGGCTTTGGAGGGAGGGTATAGCTAACTTAGTTTTCAGTTTCTATTATTTAGTTTGTGATACACGTTTATTACTGAATTAACAAAATTGTATCGTTTACATTGAAGGCTAGCTATTCGTAATATTACATTAAAAACTATTTTTAATCAGAAGAAATGCGGAATTTCACCTTTACGAGGTTTTATTTTAAACAAATACTTGGAAACAACCAATCTGATGACGTTACATGCGTATATGGTGCAATTAGCGACTGTAATACAGGCAACGCTATAGCACACTGGCAATGTTTTGGTCAGGGTGTCATGGCAGCGAGCCACGCCCCCATGGTTTCAAAACGTAGTACGGCTGGGATACGTAGCGCCATCTCCCCTTATTCTTACCTCCATGGTTATGACTCTGCATATCATTGTGGTTCGTTTGTAGGTAAGTCACAAAGAGTATACGGCGACATAGCCTGTGAAGTACCACTAAAAGTTTCGATATTGTACGGGTAGAGTTTAAGAAACTTACTTGCATTTTCACCTTTAAAAACGCTTTTAGCACTATTTGTGTGGACTGACGCGCGGCACGTTATCGACTCCGCTTTGTCGTAAGCTTATGTTTGTCGGAGCCGCAGCGCATGCTGAGTGAGGAAAGCTGTTGGGAGAATTTATTCCAGACATGGGTGAGTTTGGGTAGTGGAGTTATTGTTTCCGTGTGAGCGAAGTGTTGACGCTGCGAGGACGCCTCTAGGCGCACGGCATCAATGGGCAAGGTGCCTCTGTGCTACAGAAGGTTGACAGGTGCCTTTGGTGGCAACCTTTGGAAGCAGCAGCATTTGGGCGCCGAAGCACTTATGCCGTGTGGCTATATGTGCTGGAGTTAACCAGGAAGAGTTGGATTTATAACTTTGCTGGTGGACTAGCGACTTAATTTTCCGTGAGAACTTTTCTACTTTGGCCCGTGATTAGGAAGTGCTAAATCTTGGTTGTCTTTTCAATTCGAGCACACTTTGGGTGGCCTTAGAACTAGCTAGCCAGTGCCATATCTCTGTTTAATTGGTAATTCCGCTGTACCTTATTCGTATTTGATTACCGCCATGTGCCTTGATTAAATGGTGCGGCAAGTCATATGTCCGTCTTCACTGTCTCCTTTCTAACCCTGAGTGTTCGGAGCTGAACAGCGAGCCTCTGTGTACTTGTGTTTTTGTTGTTTATTCTGGCTTTATGTGTACGAGTTGCCGTTGTTTTACTGTACGATTGGCAGAAAGCTTATGTGTGTGTGAGGTTTGCGTCTTCTGTTTAAACGGCGCGGCCGATGCATGTTATTGGCTATGGAATTTCGAGAAACTGCATTGAGTAAGGACGGCCACAGCGAACTAGTTATCGCAGGCGTCCACACCAGGAAGAACACGCCGGTGTAAAATGAGGTACATTTTTTTCTTTATTCAAGTTGTCATGTGAGTTAACGTTGTATTATTCTTGTCGTTATTCTGTTTCGGAACACGGCTTGCTGTATAGAGATAAGTATGTCACTCTGCCTGGATATTGGTTTGCCGATGGAGTGTTTATCGTAAACTAGTGGCACCTGTTTTTTGGTGCTTCAAAGACGCAATGTTAAGCGTGTAGACGTTTGTCTGTTCTTGTTTGGGAACGTGTTGGAATTCATTTAAGTCGGCAGGCTTTCGTGGTCGTTGTCGCTAAAGTTGAAATCTTCTGGGTTGTTAGGCCGCGTCATATTTCCTATTAAAATAGTCGATGTATCGACCCCTCTGCTGGGATCTTCTTCAGAATGTGTCGCTGTCCGCTATTGCTCCGAACACTGTAAAGGACCAGTGTCGCCTTCTCTTATAAAGGCACCGGGTGCCGAGTTCGATTCCCGGCGGGATCAGGGATTTTCACCTGCCTCGAGATGGCTGGGTGTTTGTGTTGTCCTCATCAGTTCACCATCATTCATGAAAGTGGCGAGACTGGACTGAAAAATATTGGGAATTTGTATGGGCGCTTATAACCGCGCAGTTGAGCGCCCCAAAAACCCAACATCATCATCATCTTTTAAAGTAAAGTTTTCATGCTCTTTTGCTGGAGAAGTGGGAGTGTCGCCTAAAGTTCTTGTGGCTACCATTGGACGGCCATCGTCGTAGGCTAACACCCCGCGCTGATAGAGAATAAGGGGAGTTTTCCAGCGAAAAACGGATGCATCTGATTGCCTCAACAATGCACGCGTCTCTCAAGTGAAATGTGGCTGCGCAAAGTGTATATAGGTGAAGCGGAAAGAGCTGTTTAAGGACCACGAATAGCTCACACGGTTAAAACAAAATATGAAATCGGCAGTATTGGAACATCACGAGAACTGAGCCTCTAATATAGATTTTAATAACGTACGTGTGATAGCTAAGGAAAACAACATTTATAGAAGAAAGGTCCGCGAATCGGTTGAAATTTCCAAGAATGGATGTAATTTCAGTAGAGAGGACGGCTATAGGTTTCCGGCATCGTGGCTCACCGCCATCAAAGAAGTGAATATGCGCCGCGGTGTGCGAGCAATACAAATAACGCGTTGCATGGCACCTTGGCGGACAATAATATTTGGCTAAGCATTCCCCCTTTCTTGCTCTGTCCGTTTTGCATCTAGCCAATGTTGCTGGCCAACCATTAGCAGTAGGAGGAATTTCAATCAATAACCCTTCACTAGCATAAATGTGGAAAAGTGCCTTTCTGTCCAATGCAGGGCCACCAATAGTATCTACAGCAGTTTAGCCAATAACGCCCCTTTTTCTGCATCTGTGCGGTAATATGAGCCTATGACGATGGCCCACCAATGGCAGCCACAAGAATTTTAACTGATACTCCCATTTCTCCATCACAAAAGCGGTAAAACTCCCATTTAGAAGAGAACGCGACACTGTTCTCTAACATGTTCTAGCAAAAGTGGACACCGAAACATCCTGAAGAAAATGCCAGCAGAGGGGTCTAAACGTCGATTATTTTAGAAGGAAATGTGGCGCGGCCTAACAATCGAGAGGATTTTGATTGTAATGCGAGAATTCAGTTATTGGATTGCTATAGGCGTGCCTTGAAATCCTCTGTGTATTTATATTGATGTATAGCTCTTGGTTTGCGTTCTTAAGGTTTTTCTATTGAGCGCTGTGTTACTGCTAGCTATGTCTTGGCGCTTGCACAGATTCTTTCGGCATTTTCTTGTCCACGCTTGTGTGGCCGTTCGAAAGACGCTTTGTGTGTATAACCAAGTTGAGCTTCTTATACGCATACTGGCGAAAGAAAACTGTATCATGAATTTCGTTACCGCGAGACCTATGCTGGTCAAATAATTACTTTAAAGTTTGTCTTACTAAAATTATTCTTATGTGCTCCGGCTTCGGCGTCAAGTATAGGAAGCTGCAATTTATTCTTACTGATTAGTAGCTAAGATGACAACGATCTAACATAGTTGTTATTGTAAAGGGTTTTGGTTCTATTGAAACTTGTTACTTTGTGTTTCAGAATCGGAGTATTTCGAACTTGTATTGGCCACCCTTGAGACACACAAACGGGCCGATCTTTTTTATTCTACTTTCTGTGGTAATATTTATTACTTGGTTGTGTTATTTGATCATTGTACCTGAATTTGGACAGCAGTTAATTATTGTTGTGTGGCTGCACCATTTATATCTTTCTATTTCAAACGACGAAATTTGGTGAAGTGTGGACGCACGGTAAAGTTCCACTGAGATTTATTTTGGCAGCCTATTTTTGCTGAATAAAAAAATTGTGATCTCACAATTGTGGACCTCTGGAAAAAAATTCTTTTTTTTCAGATATTCCTAATAAATTAATTGTTAGCCCTAGACAGTGTTTACGTCGGTACCAGCACCTTCTTGTTCCAAACCAAGCTCCCTGCTGCCACACTATTGCAACATAATGCTTGCAAATGTTGTGGTTAATTTTCTAATGCGTTCTTTATCTTAAGTTAGTAATTAAACAATTCCTTTGTGTTACGGTAGCCGGCAATAATATGGCGTTATGGAAAATGGAACACAGATGAATTAAATTTACCTATAAATCGTATCCAAATGGGAATCATGGATTAAATGAATGTGCCGCCATACACAAATTGCCTAAGCCATCGTTTAACAGGCATGCTGAAAATTGAAAGAAAATAGCAGACTGGGGTAAAACATGATGAAATCTTCTTGGGCTTCCATCCGGGTAGCTGCGTCGAAAATCCGTGACGTTTCGATAAGTGTCATTCTCATCATCTTCTGGCGAAGTGTCGGTAGACCGCGGCCGTCCTGGTAAGCGGCGGCGGCCATCCCTGCCCACCCCTCCTACCGGCGCTGAGCCAGTAAGGGGGGGGGGGGGGGGCGTAACCACGCGGGGCCGGGCAACGCCGCCTGGCGTTAGTCTAGCTTAGAATCGCGGAGCGTTAGCAGCTGAGCATGGTCCCTGCGTGTAGCTGCTATTGCAGTGTTCCACACCGAACTTAAATAGTAGTTCTCGTCCCTGTTGACGAGATTGGCATGTAACCTTATTTCGACTGATTCCTTCATGATGCCCTCCCAGAAGCCACTGGCTCGGTAAGGCATGTTCGTTTCTTCAAAATGGAAGGTGTGTCCCTCATCGAGGCTGTGTTCTGCCACGGCCGAATTGTCCTTGTGCCCCAGCCGTACGCATCTAATGTGTTCCTGTCTGCGTTGCGAGATGCAATCTTGTGTTAGACCAATGTACTGGGGCCGACACTTGCATGGTATACTATATATACTGGGAACTTGTAGCTACGATTTGTCCTTCACCGAGCCCAGTAACTCCTTCGTTTTCGAAGGTGGTCGAACAATTGCATTGATGTTGTTTTTCCCCATTATTCTCGCAATTTGCCACATGCGCGGGATAATGGCGAGTTTCTTGTCCCCTTCTTCTTCTTTGTAGATGGGTGTGTCACTCTTTTTCTTCCTCAGTGCGCGCCTAATGTGCGCTTCGCTGTAACCATTCTGACGAAAAACATCCTTAGAGTGCTGCAGCTCAGCTGGAAGGTTGTCTTTGTCATAGATGGCTATTGCTCTGTGGGCCGGCTGGGTTGGCAGAGCGGTTCTAGGCGCTACAGTCTGGAACTGCGCGACCGCTACGGTCGCCGGTTCGGATCCGGCCTCGGCCATGGATGTGTGTGATGTCCTTAGGTTAGTTAGGTCTAAGTCGTTCTAAGTTCTAGGGGACTGATGACCTCATAAGTTAAGTCCCACAGTGCTCAGAGCCATTTGAACCATTTTATTGCTCTGTGAACCAGCATCGTTAGAATGGTGTACCGCTGCGCTCGGTGATGGTAGCTCGAAGCATGGAGATATACGTAGATCCGTGTGGGTCTTCTTTCTGTATACTGCATGTCCTAGCGTGCCGTCTTCTTTTCTCCTTAAAATGATATCCAAAAATGGAAGACATCCATCTTATTCTAACTCCATTGTGAACTGTATGTTTTTGTGAATGCGGTTCAGGTGTTCGTGTCATCAGTGTAACGGAAGAAGTGTTTAGTTTTAAGCCGTGCCCTTTCTAGTGCCACCTCGTCAAAGTGCTCCATATAGAGATTGGCAATCCCTGGAGCATGTGGCGAACCCAAGACTACCCCATCAACCTATTCATAAAATTCTCCATCGTATTTGAAACAGGTTGTGGTGAGCACATGTCCAAATAATTTTACTATCTTGGGCTCGAAATACTCTGCCAAGAGTAGCAAGGCGTCCTGAAGTGGTGCACGTGTAAAGATGATGAGAATGACCCTCATCGCCGGCCGGTGTGGCTGCTCGACCTTAAAAGAAGAAAAATAAAAAAGTAAAAATCTTGAAAAATTACATTCTGTCACTGAAGGGGAAAAATACGGAACTCATTAATTGTGCACCAGCCAGTAGTGTAGATATCAGAAACTGGCTGCATCACCTCCGAGTTCTATCTGAAATGACTGAAGAATTTCATTATATCAGTTCATCCTTCACCGGAAAGACCTGGTGCTTCAAATGGTTCAAATGGCGCTAAGCGTTATGGGACTTAACATCTGAGGTCATCAGTCCCCTAGACTTAGAACTACTTAAACCTAACTAACCTAAGGACATCACACACATCCTTGTCCGAGGCAGGATTCGAACCTACGACCGTAACAGCAGCGCAGTTCCGGACTGAAGTGCCTAGAACCGCTCGGCCACAATGTCCAGCAGACCTGGTGCTCTTATTGCTGGCTGGTCACATCACTCACAGCAAAAACTAGAGCCTCATCTACTTGCTCGAATGAATAGTGTCAAAATGCTTCAGTTACGAGGATACACTAGCCTTCATCTCCAGCCATTGGACGTGTCATTTATTCAAAACGTGCACTATAACAAATCCATGAAAAAAATATCTCACGTAGCCACCCTTGATCTACGCTAACAGTCTGCCAAGTTGATGGAATGCTGTGCGAAGTTGAAAGAAGAACAGCTTTGCTTTCCACTGCTACAAGTGGATTCAGAGCTTCGGATGTATGCCCATGAATCGACACTAGTTTTCGGATCATCAGTTGTCAGGAGCTGAAGTCGTGAATGAAGATCGCCGAGAAACGGAAGAATTCGCAATTTTTTTGAATAATCCTGAAGTAACAACGTCGCCAAAACCAGGCCTTTTATCCCCCGCAGCCAGCACTGTGAATCGAAATTCCAGGTTGGTCTAAATCAGGGGTTCCCAAACTCTTCCTCTGACGGAACAGTTTGAAAATCCTGGAATGTTAATATATTTTTAATATGGGAAAAAGTTATTTCATTTAGTCATTACTTCAGTTTCATTCATAACAACAAAGAAATCGTAATATAAAAATGTACTTACAGTCCACGACAGCGTTTATAGCCTATGGCCCACGGATGAGCTATTAGCCATTTTGCACTTAGTCTGTTTCTACGTTCCGTGTTGTGTGAACTTCCGCCGTATTTGAGCATTCAATTGTATTTTACATGCACAAAACTTTGACAAATTTTTGTGGAATTCTGTGTTCTATGAGTTTTCTCATAACGGCTGAAATACCGATAAGGCGCCAAGTGTTTTACAGACAGGTAAGGGACCTTATTTTTAAGTAGCACTCGTTCTTCAGACGCGAAGCAGCTTCAGGCAAGACGCTCTGTGACGTTATTATGGGGCAGGAAGCTAATGTAGTTGCTATATATGCATTTTCAGCAGAGTTGACTACGCAGGGTTCCTTGGCAGCTGCGCCGCCAGAGGCCATTAATTTTGTCGCCGACTAATAGTATCGTTAAAATATCGTGAAGGAGAATGCTAGGTTATCAACAGTTCCTCACGAAGAACTCATACAATTCCCGCGGTATGCGATTGGTAAACACTGCTCTGTATAATGGAATAACTGAGTTTCTTTTGAGTAACGTGTTAGCTCAATAGCTCATAACTCCTGCAATGGGCTCCATCTAAAACTCATATTATTTTTCCTTGTTCGAGAAAGGGGCTGAAGTTATCTACCCAGCAAATTTCATCCAATCCGAGTAAAATAATAAAAGCTGCAAGTAGGACATCAACGCCGAGCCAAGCAGTCTGTGAACTGACGACTGGCCCATACAGAAAAAACTAACTGAAGGAAAGAAAGGGAAACCTAAAAGAGAGAAAGAGAAATCTAGAACTGCAGCTCCAGCGCAAAAAAGGAAGTGTTTTGAAGAGTGTGTAAGGAGAACAGCACAGAAACTCATGCTTAAACAGAGGAATGCTATTGTTAGTTGTACAAAGAAAACTTAATGGAAAAAATTATATGCACGAAAAGCAAAGTGTGGGTTTATTAAAAGTGGTAAGGGATGGGGAAATGAGTGAACAAAAGTTTCTTTGCAATTCCTGCAAACAGTGATCTAAATAAAATATGGAACTATTTTATTGAGTAACACACACACACACACACACACACACACACACACACACACACACACACACACACACATATATATATATATATATATATATATAAGCTTAGGGATACACACCGACGAAAAAAAGTCCCAGCACCAAAAAGTAATTAATGTAGAGTAATGTATTTTAGGGAATGCTTTTGTCTAGGTGAACCAAGCATTTTGGATAAAGGTGTGTAAGGCAAAATATTAGGGCCCATCAACCATCATGTGTCATTTACAGGCTTCACACTCAACCACAAATCGCCTGATATTCTTTTCCGAGGATTTATACAGGTCCAGTAGTCCTGCCCCTAGAGAATTACGAAAATAACATTTCTCTGCAGTCCGCTGTTCCCACGCCTGGACGACCACACGCAGACTTATTATGGGTAGTGTTCCTTCACTGAGCGAACTCCATGTTGTCAGCTAAGAAAATGTATTCTGTGTTCTGTCTATTTGTCACCTTCTCCGCTAAACTCTCCTTCCACTTCAGTGCGATTTTTGCCACACTTCCCTTCGCGGGAGAACAAATGTAAACGCTAAAGGGCGTTCACAGAAAACATTTTTTCCATTAGCTAACTGAGCAACGTGCATTCACACTTGTCTTTCTCGTCTTGGAGAGTCACCCAGTGGTCCCCTGCAGCCCCTGACCTGGTAATGTGTCTTTTCTATTCGGTATAATTGTCTGGGACTCTGGAGCGGGAAAGGGGGGGGGGGGGGGTGTCGTCGATGGATGGGGAAGAGGGGTCCCTCTATTTTCCGTCGGTGTCAGCTTTGCCTCCCGCAGTTCAGGTCAGCGACTGGGGCTGGAGGTATCAAGGCCTCTATTCACAGGTCCATTAAAATTTCAATCCACATTCTTCGTACCTGCAGACAAATATTTTGACTGCTCAGAACGTATTATACAGGTATTGCTACCAGAACAATACCGATGATATACTGGCATATGCTAGCTAAATTTGTAATTGTTATGAACATAGAAAGTACGTGATCTGTTATGGTTCCCCGACGTTCAAAGAGAAATGGATGGGCTGAAACTAAATATAGTGGTAATTAGTGAAGTATAATGGCAGGAAGTACAGTTTTTTTGCTTAGATGAATACGTAGGTACTGACAAGATAAAGGTAATGCAGAATCAGGTCTAATAATGAACAGGAAAATTAAGATTTGCGTAAACCACCATAAACGCTGTAGTGATGGGATCATTGTGCCGAAATATATACAAAACCACGACCCACACGTATTACAAGTATACATCTACATCTACATCTTGTCAGGAATATTTTCTTTTCATACGTTTGACAAAGATTACAAAACAGCCGGCTTGATACATTGCCACGTCATCTACGTGTCCACTCTGTACATCGCTCTTAAGTGCCTGGCAGAGGTTTTATCGAACTACTTGGCAATAATTGTCTGTTACTTCACTTTCCAACAGTGTGCGGAGAAAACATACAGCTATATCTTTGCGTATGAACTCTGATATCCCTTATTTTGTTATGATGATCGTTTCTCCCTATGTAGGTCGGCGTCAACCAAATATTTTTCCACTCTGAGGAGAAAGACGGTGATTGAAATTTCGTAAGAAGATATGGCCGCAACAAGAAACGATTGTGTTTTAATGATGACCCTCCATATCCTGAGTCATATCTCCTACTGCATTCTAATAGAAAACAAGTTGCCCTTCTTTGAATTTTCTCGATGTAATCGATCAATTCTATTCACTAAGGATCCCATAACGCGCAGCAGTACTCCAAAAGAAGACGGAAAAGCGTAGTAGATGTGCTGCATCTTCTCGGTATGCTGCCAATAAACCGCAGTCCTCAGTTCGCCCTCCTCACATTTGCCTACTGACTCCACATGTACATACTCAAAAATAAATTGTCTGATAGAGGTAAAATAAGGTATTTATTACATGTAGAGAGATGATGTGATTTTCATGGGGGACGAATTCGATTTTAGGAAGAAGAAGAGAGGCTGTTATAGAACACTGAGTTGGTGGAAGAAGGGGGGGGGGGGGGGAGGAGTGAAATGAAAGGGGAAACTGCCCAGTAGAATATTTCGCAAGAGTAGTTTAATACTACAGGTACGAAGGACGTACATTTTTCTTTTATTAAAAAATCATAATAAATGTCCTTGTGTGTTTATGGGCCTTTTCTATTTGTCTTTCATCTTGCAAAATACTGTACTGTACATTTAGAGGGTCAACATTTTAAAAACTGGAAATGAGAATTACCTTTATGCTCAAGGACACGTTTTGCTCTGGGTTGTTACTACCTCTGATCGTCATTCAGACTTTGTCTAAATTCTATTTGGCAACTTTTGCAAGCAGCAAGGAAGACACGCTGTTTAAAAACACGAGAGGAAATTGTTTATGTGGATGAAACCAGAAGGTTCCAATTGTGTGGCATCCTAAGCTCTCTTTGTGAAATAACTTGTGAAACTTTTGTAGTGTTTCTTTTCGATGCATTGAGAATACATACACAGAATGGCTTGTTCCTGTATTATTACACGATTGCAGAAAAATCAGTGGAAACAATTACTCCCATAAAATATCTAGTAGTATGCATACAAATCGATTTGAAGTGGAACGATCAAGTACGAATAATTGCGGATAAGGCAGATAACAGACTGAGATTCATTGAAATAATCTGTGTGAAACGTAGTTCTTCAGTAAAGGAAGTAGCCTACAAAACACTCGTTCGACCAACACTTGAATATTGTTCCGCACTGTGGAGTCCGTACCCTACAGGACTGACATAGGAAATAGAAATGATCCAAAGAAACGTGCACGTTTCGTTACAGGTTCATTTAGTAAATGCCAAAGCGTACGGAAAGATGATGCTAGTCGTGTGGCAGACGTTGCAGAAGAGTCGTTCAGATTCAGGGTTAGGTTTCTTGTATTAAAGGTATAAACCGTCTGACGTGAAGAAGCGTAACTGACGGAGCACGAATCGACGGACTTCATTGATCCAAAATTTGAAAATGAGAGCACTTAGCTGTCTATAGGTATACCTATGAAAAAATTATTTCGGAATCATATTTTAATGGAGAAGAAATAAAAACTTTGAGGTTTCCGATGAGATTGTAATTCTGTCAGAGACAACAAAGGACTTGGAAGAACAGAATGGACAGTGTCTTTAAAGGAGGATATAAGATGAACATCAACAAAAGCAAAACGAGGATAATGGAATGTAGTCGAATTAAGTCGGGTGATGCTGAGGGAGTTAGATTAGGTAATGAGACACATAAAGTAGTAAAGGAGTTTTGCTATTTGGGGAGCAAAGTAACTGTTGATGGTCGAAGTAGGAGGATATAAAATGTAGACTGGCAATGGCAAGGAATGCGTTTCTGAAGAAGAGAAATTTGTTAACATCGAGTATAGATTTAAGTGTCAGGAAGTCGTTTCTGAAAGTAAATGTGTGGAGCGTAGCCATGTATGGAAGTGAAACATGGACGATAAATAGTTTGGACAAGAAGAGAATTGAAGCTTTGGAAATGTGGTGCTACAGAAGAATGTTGAAGATTAGATGGGTAGATCACATAACTAATGAGGAGGTATTGAATAAAATTGGGGAGAAGAGGAATTTGGGGCACAACTTGACTAGAAGGGATCGGTTGGTAGGACATGTTCTGAGGCATCAAGGGATCACCAGTTTAGTATTGGAGGGCAGCGTGGAGGGTAAAAATCGTAGAGGGAGACCAAGAGATGAATACACTAAGCAGATTCAGAAGGATGTAGGTTGCAGTAGGTACTGGGAGATGAAGAAGCTTGGACAGGATAGAGTAGCACGGAGAGCTGCATCAAACCAGTCTCAGGACTGAAGACCACAAAAACAACAACACACGGTATTATGGAATATGAGATGGCGAATATGATATTGCGGCAATAATTTCTGAACAAACACTGAAAGCCATAAGACGTAACAAGACAGTGAATTACACTGAATTTATTCAGATTTGTTAACGTCTTTCGTAGAATCAACCAACAGTGAAATAATCAATCCGCTTGAGAAAGACTTGGGTTGGCTGAGGCTCGGGGGCGTACTGAAAAGTAATGCCCCCGAATTTTTTCGTGAAAACTCTCAAAACAATTTAAATAAGACAATCTGCGGTAGCAGCCAAAAAAACGCCTCGTCCTTCACATACTCGCCGCCAGATCACGAGAGATGAGGGCAGCCGGTACCAGGAGGCACGTCCGCTCTTTTCAGGCTGCCACGAGACGCCTCTAACTGGCCACAGCGCGCCGTCAGCTTTGCCGACAACACGACGTCCTCTGCCCGGTAAAATGCACTACGACATTCTCTCTCATCCAAGTCCACCAGCCAGTTCTGTTTCGCTCAAAGAAATTACAGTTAAAAATCCTGGTAACGACCGTAGAATTTTGTAACTGTTAATTGGTAAATTGTCATTTCCTTTTTGATTAGTGCAAGTAGTTTGTAAATTGTATTTAACTGAACTTTACCCCAAGGTGTGGTGACACCGCCAGACACCACACTTGCTAGATGGTAGCCTTTAAATCGGCCGCGGTCCGTTAGTATACGTCGGACCCGCGTGTCGCCACTATCAGTGATTGCAGAGCGAGCGCCGCCACACGGCAGCTCTGGTCTATAGAGACTCCGTAGCACTCGCCCCAGTTGTACAGCCGACTTTGCTAGCGAGGGTTCACTGCCTACATACGCTCTCATTTGCAGAGACGACAGTTTAGCATAGCCTTCAGCTACGTCATTTGCTACGACCTAGCAAGGCGCCGTATTCAGTTAGTATGCCTTCTGAATAGATAATATTGCGACTCATGTACCGTCAAGACCGACGTTCATCATTAATGGATTAAAGTAAAGTATCAAACTAATTACGTCGCTTTTTGAATTCTAATTCCTTGTCACGTTCCAGACCTCACGTCAGTATAGTCCTTTCCTCCTCACGCCAGCTTGCGTGAGCTAAAATGCGTGCATTTCGGCCTTCTCTAGTAACAAGGTGTTGGCTCTTTGGCCAACACAACACAAGGTGCAATTGTTTCTAAAAACATATGTTTGGTACTAATCCACTCAAGTTCTTGTGGCCTGTGTTGTTAATCGTTTTAGATAATATGCAAACGTAGCATCACTATGTGGTTCCAAATCAGGTATGCTTTAAATACACTGTGTAACGGTCGCGAGCTGTAGTTACCTTTGAGGTTGGACGTGGAGTCTTGACTTTGCTCAAGAATGCCCTTAGGGTGACAAAGGTGCCATTATCAGCACCTCATTGATTTTGAACGAGGTCGTGTAATACGGGTACGAGAAGCTGGAAGTTCCTTCAGCGATACTGCAGAACGACTTGGCAGAAATACAGTCACTGTACGTGATTGCTGGCAGAGATGATAACGAGAATGTACTGTCGCAAGAAGACCGGGCCCCGGACGACCACGTGGCATTACCTACAGGGAAGACCATCGTGTTTGGCGTATGGCTCTGGCGGAGCGTACTGCATGTGTACCAGCAATTTTAGCAGCAGCGGGCATTACAATGGCACAACTAATCGGTTACTTCAAGGAGAGCTCCGAGTCAGACGCCCTGTAGCGTGCATTCCACTGACTCCAAACCACCGCCAATTGCGACTTAGTAATGCCAAGCGAGAACTCATTGGAAGGGAAGGTGCACATTTGTTCTGTTTCCGATGAAAGCAGGTTCCGTGCCAGTCATGGCCGTGTGTTCGTTAGGAGGAGGCCACGTGAGGGTCTGCGACCAGCCTGTCTGCGTGCTATATATACAGGGCCTATACCTGGAGTTATGGTCCGGGCTCAAAATGGCTCAAATGGCTCTGAGCACTATGGGATTTAACATCTTAGGTCATCAGTTCCCTAGAACTTAGAACTACTTAAACCTAACTAACCTAAGGACATCACACACATCCATGCCCGAGGCAGATTCGAACCTGCGACCGTAGCGGTCGCGCGTTCCAGACTGAAGCGCCTAGAACCGCTCGGCCACTTCGGCCGGCCCGGGCTCAAAATAAAAATAGTTCAAACGGCTCTGAGCACTATGGGACTTAAATTCTGAGGTCATCAGTCCCCTAGAACTATTTAAGCCTAACTAACCTAAGGACATCACACATCTACATCTACATCTACATCTATACTCCGCGAGCCACCTTACGGTGTGTGGCGGAGGGTACTTATTGTACCACTATCTGATCCCCTGTTCCATTCACGAATTGTGCGTGGGAAGAACGACTGCTTGTAAGTCTCCGTATTTGCTCTAATTTCTCGGATCTTTTCGTTGTGATCATTACGCGAGATATATGTGGGCGGTAGTAATATGTTGCCCATCTCTTCCCGGAATGTGCTCTCTCGTAATTTCGATAATAAACCTCTCCGTATTGCGTAACGCCTTTCTTGAAGTGTCCGCCACTGGAGCTTGTTCAGCATCTCCGTAACGCTCTCGCGCTGACTAAATGGCCCCATGACGAATCGCGCTGCTTTTCGCTGGATCATGTCTATCTCTTCTACTAATCCAACCTGGTAAGGGTCCCATACTGATGAGCAATACTCAAGAATCGGACGAACAAGCGTTTTGTAAGCTACTTATTTCGTCGATGAGTCACATTTTCTTAGAATTCTTCCTATGAATCTCAACCTGGCGCCTGCTTTTCCCACTATTTGTTTTATGTGATCATTCCACTTCAGATCGCTCCGGATAGTAACTCCTAAGTATTTTACGGTCGTTACCGCTTCCAATGATTTACCACCTATGGCATAATCGTACTGGAATGGATTTCTGCCCCTATGTGTGCGCATTATATTACATTTATCTACGTTTAGGGAAAGCTGCCAGCTGTCGCACCATGCATTAATCCTCTGCAGGTCCTCCTGGAGTACGTACGAGTCTTCTGATGTTGCTACTTTCTTGTAGACAACCGTGTCATCTGCAAATAGCCTCACGGAGCTACCGATGTTGTCAACTAAGTCATTTATGTATACTGTAAACAATAAAAGTCCTATCACGCTTCCCTGCGGTACTCCCGAAATTACCTCTACATCTGCAGATTTTGAACCGTTAAGAATGACATGTTGTGTTCTTTCTTCTAGGAAATCCTGAATCCAATCATAAACCTGGTCCGATATTCCGTAAGCTCGTATTTTTTTCACAAAACGTAAGTGCGGAACCGTATCAAATGCCTTCCTGAAGTCCAGGAATACGGCATCAATCTGCTCGCCAGTGTCTACGGCACTGTGAATTTCTTGGGCAAATAGGGCGAGCTGAGTTTCACATGATCTCTGTTTGCGGAATCCATGTTGGTTATGATGAAGGAGATTTGTATTATCTAAGAACGTCATAATACGAGAACACAAAACATGTTCCATTATTCTACAACAGATTGACGTAAGCGAAATAGGCCTATAATTATTCGCATCTGATTTATGACCCTTCTTGAAAATGGGAACGACCTGCGCTTTCTTCCAGTCGCTAGGTACTTTACGTTCTTCCAGCGATCTACGATAAATTGCTGATAGAAAGGGGGCAAGTTCTTTAGCATAATCACTGTAGAATCTTAAGGGTATCTCGTCTGGTCCGGATGCTTTTCCGCTACTAAGTGATAGCAGTTGTTTTTCAATTCCGATATCGTTTATTTCAATATTTTCCATTTTGGCGTCCGTGCGACGGCTGAAGTCAGGGACCGTGTTACGATTTTCCGCAGTGAAACAGTTTCGGAACACTGAATTCAGTATTTCTGCCTTTCTTCGGTCGTCCTCTGTTTCGGTGCCATCGTGGTCAACGAGTGACTGAATAGGGGATTTAGATCCGCTTACCGATTTTACATATGACCAAAACTTTTTAGGGTTCTTGTTTAGATTGTTTGCCAATGTTTTATGTTCGAATTCGTTGAATGCTTCTCTCATTGCTCTCTTTACGCTCTTTTTCGCTTCGTTCAGCTTTTCCTTATCAGCTATGATTCGACTACTCTTAAACCTATGATGAAGCTTTCTTTGTTTCCGTAGTACCTTTCGTACATGATTGTTATACCACGGTGGATCTTTCCCCTCGGTTTGGACCTTAGTCGGTACGAACTTATCTAAGGCGTACTGGACGATGTTTCTGAATTTTTTCCATTTTTGTTCCACATCCTCTTCCTCAGAAATGAACGTTTGATGGTGGTCACTCAGATATTCTGCGATTTGTGCCCTATCACTCTTGTTAAGCAAATATATTTTCCTTCCTTTCTTGGCATTTCTTATTACACTTGTAGTCATTGATGCAACCACTGACTTATGCCCGAGGCAGGATTCGAACCTGCGACAGTAGCGATCGCGCGGTTCCCGACTGTAGTGCCTAGAACCTCTCGGCCACCCCAGCCGGCTATGGTCCGGGGTGCGATTTCGTATGACAGTAATAGCACTATCGTGACCGCCCCACGCACCCTGACTATAAAACTGCACATCAGTCTCGTGCTGCCACTCACGATCTGCAGCCCAGGGAGTTATTTCCGACAGGATAACGCTCCTCCACACACCACTGTTATAACCCAACATGCTCTACGGAGTGACGACATGTCAGTTGGCCTGCCCGATCACCAGATCTGTTTCCAAACGAGCACATATATGACATCATCGCACAACCCCAGCGTCACTAACAAACAGCACTAACTATCCCTGTGTTGACCGACCAGGTACAACACGCATGGAACTCCATCCCACAAACTGACAGCCAGCACGTATACAACACAATTAAAATACTTTTTCATGCTTCCATTCGATATTCGGGTGGTTACACCGGTTACTAATGTAGTAGCATTTTACATTTGCAATGCTTTATCTCACACTTATGTTAACCTCTGATCATTCAACGATAATCACTTAAATATGTTACCTAGCCAAATATATTCCTAATATTTCATTACTGTACAATAATTTTTTTTTTGTTGTTGCGATTTTCTTCCGATTTCCAGTTTCACGTCTAAAGTTTGGAGCACTGCAAAATTTTAATCCGCGTATCCTAATTTCAGTTACACTGCAGTGTTTCCAGATCTATGTCGTTCCATAAACTTGATCACCGTAATATTTTTACCTACAGTTCCCCTGAACCCTTAATACGGAAGGACAAAAATGACTTCATGAAGTTGATAACCTGCAACAACAAAAAATTAAGAAATGTAGTATCTAAAAGAAGGCCTGGTGGTGATGCATCAGATCTTACTGGTAAATGTGGAAACAATTTGTAAAATTCAACTAGACAGCAATGGGGGTAATGCAGGAGTAGGTTTAACAAAGAATAAAAAAATAGGAGTGCGGGTAAGCTACTACAAACGGCATAGTGAACGCATTATTGTGGCCAAGATAGACACGAAGCCCACCCCTACCACAGTAGTACAAGTTTATATGCCAACTAGCTCTGCAGATGACGAAGAAATTGAAGAAATGTATGATGAAATAAAAGAAATCATTCAGATAGTGAAGAGAGACGAAAATTTAATAGTCATGGGTGAATGGAATTCGGTAGTAGGAAAAGGGAGAGAAGGAAAAGTAGTAGGTGAATATGGATTGGGGGGGAAGAAATGAAAGAGGAACCCGCCTGGTAGAATTTTGCACAGAGCACAACTTAATCATAGCTAATACTTGGTTCAAGAATCATAAAAGAAGGTTGTATACATGGAAGAAGCCTGGAGATACTAGAAGGTATCAGATAGCTTATATGTTGGTAAGACAGAGATTTAGGAACCAGGTTTTAAATTGTAAGACATTTCCAGGGGCAGATGTGAACTCTGACCACAATCTATTGGTTATGAACTGTAGATTAAAACAAAGAAACTGCAAAAAGGTGGGAATTTAAGGAGATGGGACCTGGATAAACTGAAAGAACCAGAGGTTGTACAGAGTTTCAAGGAGAGCATAAGGGAACAATTGACTGGAATGGGGGAAAGAAATACAGTAGAAGAAGAATGGGCAGCTTTGAGGGATGAAGTAGTGAAGGCAGCAGAGGATAAAGTGGGTAAAAAGACGAGGGGTGCTAGAAATCCTTGGATAACAGAAGAGATAATGAATTTAATTGATGAAAGGAGAAAATACAAAAATGCAGTAAATGAAGCAGGCAAAAAAGAATACAAACGTCTCAAAAATGAGATCGACAGCAAGTGCAAACTGGCTAAGCAGGGATGGCTAGAGGACAAATGTAGAGGCTTATCTCACTAGGGGTAAGACAGATACTCCCTACAGGAAAAGTAAATAGACCTTTGGAGAAAAGAGAACCACTTGTATGAATATCAAGAGCTCAGATCGAAACCCAGTTCTAAGCAAAGAAGGGAAAGCAGAAAGGTGGAAAGAGTATATAGAGGGTCTATATAAGGGCGATGTACTTGAGGACATTATTACGGAAATGAAAGAGGATGTAGATGAAGATGAAATGGGAGATATGATACTGCGTGAAGAGTTTGACAGAGCACTGAAAGACCTGAGTCGAAACAAGGCCCCGGGAGTAGACAACATTCCATTAGAACTACTGACAGCCTTGGGAGAACCAGTCCTGACAAAACTCTACCATCTGGTGAGCCAGATATATGTGACAGGCGAAATACCCTCAGACTTCAAGAAGAATATAATAATTCCAATCCCAAAGAAAGCAGGTGTTAACAGATGTAAAAATTACCGAACTATCAGTTTAATATGTCACGGCTGCAAAATACTAACGCGAATTCTTTACAGACGAATGGAAAAACTAGTACAAGCCGACCTCGGGGAAGATCAGTTTGGATTCCGTAGAAATATTGGAAAACGTGAGGCAATACTGACCCTACGACTTATCCTAGAAGCTAGATTAAGGAAAGGCAAACCTACGTTTCTAGCATTTGTAGACTTAGAGAAAGCTTTTGACAATGTTGACTGGAATACTCTCTTTCAAATTCTGAAGGTAGCAGGGGTAAAATACAGGGAGCGAAAGGCTATTTACAATTTGTACAGAAACCAGATGGCAGTTATAAGAGTTGAGGGACATGAAAGGGAAGCAGTGGTTGGGAAGGGTGTGAGACAGGGTTGTACCCTCTCCCCGATGTTATTCAGTCGGTATATTGAGCAAGCAGTGAAGGAAAGAAAAGAAAAATTCGAAGTAGGTATTAAAATCCATGAAGAAGAAATAGAAACTTTGCGGTTCGCCAGTGACATTGTAATTCTGTCAGAGACAGCAAAGGACTTGGAAGAGCAGTTGAACGGAATGGACAGTGTCTTGAAAGGAGGATATAAGATGAACATCAACAAAAGCAAAACAAGGATAATGGAATGTAGTCGATTTAAGTCGGGGGATGCTGAGGGAATTAGTTTAGGAAATGAGACACTTAAAGTAGTAAAGGAGTTTTGCTATTTGGGGAGCAAAATAACTGATGATGGTCGGAGTAGAGAGGATATAAAATGTAGACTGGCAATGGCAAGGAAAGCGTTTCTGAAGAAGAGAAATTTGTTAACATCGAATATAGAGTTAAGTGTCAGGAAGTCATTTCTGAAAGTATTTGTATGGAGTGTAGCCATGTATGGAAGTGAAACATGGACGATAAATAGTTTGGACAAGATGAGAATAGAAGCTTTGGAAATGTGGTGCTACAGAAGAATGCTGAAGATTAGATGGGTAGATCACATAACGAATGAGGAGGTATTGAATAAAATTGGGGAGAAGAGGAATTTGGGGCACAACTTGACTAGAAGAAGGGATCGGTTGGTAGGACATGTTCTGAGGCATCAAGAGATCACCAATTTAGTATTGGAGGGCAGCGTGGAGGGTAAAAATCGTAGAGGGAGACCAAGAGATGAATACACTAAGCAAATTCAGAAGGATGTAGGTTGCAGTAGTTACTGGGAGATGAAGAAGCTTGCACAGGATAGAGTAGCATGGAGAGCTGCACCAAACCTGTCTCAGGACTGAAGACCACAACAACAGCAGTAGATTTATTATACCCAACCAATGATATCGCGTTAGTGATATTCAACAGGGTTAATTAACACCCATTACCGAAATTTTTCTTTGTTCAACTTTACCCTCAGTATTTCCTGTCCACTAAACAAAGAATACCTGTGTGCTTAAATAAGTAAGACCCATGCCAGAGCATTCTTATCATCAAAAGTGTCAGAAAATGTTATTTTTTCCAGTATTTATGACACATTTTGTTGATGAAATGCTTTTGCAAAATGGTGCTCCATAGCTGATTAGCAATATATGACGTCCAAGACACGTAATTCGATTTTAATTTAAAACCAATTTCGTTCTTCGGGACCTACTTCAGGTACAAAAACGGCACCGCAGTGTACTCGCGTGCACGTTAGGATATACAAACGCGATTATCAAGGCCATGAACATGGAATTACAATTATAAGGCACTTTCGACACGAACTGAATGGACAATCATGTTTTGAAATAATGATTTGAACGCGTGTATACTGCGGCAACGGTTTTTGTATGTGAAGATGGGCTAAGTACCGAAAGTGGTTTTAAATTAACAACAATTCAACTAGCAGCTGTGGTTGTCAGTTTTCATTCACTACTGCCGTTTTTCTCTTCCTCGTTTGATTTCGTATTCGGTGTAAAATGTTATTTCAGCTGCGTTATGTTTTGAGAACTGCCGTCAAATAAGCTTAATACGAAGCTTGGTGGCACTGGCAACACGTAATCTCCGACAAACACTGACAGTTCGCCTGACTGACAGTTCTAAATAAGTCGGCTTCGAGGCTGTCTACTGCACCCCTGTCTGGTTCTGTCAGACGGGATGATTGGCACATTGCCTCATCTACAGACATCTATTCGCAGAAGGCCCTGTGTTGAAGGCATGCGCAGCGTAACTCAGTAACAGGGTAAACAGTTCCTGCCTCTGATGCGTCATTCAGAACCACAAGCGTCCCTGGGCGCAGACTGCTCGACATTCACTCTCTCCTAGAGTCATCCGACATCCGCAAAGTTTCAGACATAGTGCGTCAAAAGTAAACAAAAATCTCGTTATAGCTACAGAGGACTCAGGATAAATCCAGATTTGCAATTTTTGGCGTAGCGCTGGCAGAATTAAAATTCTAAGCGTACTAATACTGCAGCCTTATTGAGATTATAAAATATCTTCTATTCCTCCTGTAGCCAGTTGTTTCGTTTTGATATTAGCGACTGTTTTTATGATTACAGGCCTCTTACAGAATTGTAGAAAATAATATTACTTCATTCATTAAAAATGGGAATACAGCAGACTTCCACAATTATAGAACTATATATTTCGCTCTACGGGTCGGTGTATGTAATGTTTGTCCCCTTTATCGAACAGATCATTTAGAGAATTTAAAAAGAGAAATGGATAGCTTGAAGTTAGATATGGTGGGAAATAGTGAAATAGGGTGGCACGATGAGCAGGACTGTCGTTGAGTACAGTGCTACAGATGCAAAGGCAGATAGATGTAGTACAGGAGTTTGTAGCGTAATGAGTAAGAAATTAGGAAGAGTCTAAGCTACTACGACTAGCATGGTGAGCGCGTTATTAGTGCCAAACAGACACACACTCAGCCAACATTTGGTGCTGTAGTACTAGCTCAGCAGATGACGAAGACAGTTGTGTGATAAGATAAATAAATGTTAAGATAGTTAAGGTAGATGAAAATTTAATTGTGACATGGGACTGAAATTAGAGTGATTTTTGTTTTTGTTTTTTTTTTTAGTCCTCTTCTGCCACGAATTCTACTTCCTCATCCTACAGTAGTATTTGCACATTACGTCCTCGATTGTTTGTTGGATGTATTACAGTATCTGCCTTCTCCTGTAGTTTTTACCCTTTATTTTTACCCTCTATAGCTTCTTCTAGTACAAAGGTAGGATGTCCTATCATCGTGTCCCTTCTTCGTGTCAGTGTTCTCCATATGTGTTGTTCTTCGCCGATTCTGCAGAGAACATCTACATTCCCCATTCAATAGTGGGAAAAGGAAATAGTGGGAAAACACAGACTGGGCGAAATGTATGAAAGGAGAATTTTGCACAGACCACAATTTAATCACCACGGACACTTAGTTTAAGACTGATGAAATAAACAGGGTGACCCAAAAGACCGTTAACATTTTAAAATTCTGTACTTCGTGGATTAATCTAGATAGAGAGGTAAAAATTGACACATAAACTTGAAATGACATGAGCTTTTATTGCATCCAAGAAAAGCACATAGTGACCTACAGATGGTACCAACAGATGGTATTTCATGTGATACAAATGAAATAATTAGCATGACAATACATTTTCAGAAAAGACTATGTTCTTTATAACAAATGCTCCACATGTCGGTCGTCACTCATCGACAATACTTGTAGTCGAGGTACGATGTTGTATACAGCACTGAACGGTATACCAGTAGGTATGGAGAGAAATTGTGGTCGGATGTTGTGTTCTGGCATCCCTAATGAAGTCGGACGATCGCGGTAGACTTGCGACTTCAGGCAACCCTGTAACCAATAATAACACGGGGTGAGGTCTGGGGACCTGGGAAGTCAAGAATGACGGAAGTGGCAATTCATCACGCGATCCATACCAAACGACGCTCGTGATAGTCCCCCACACGTTTTCCAAATTGGGGTGAAGCGCCATCCTGCATAAAAACCAGTAAGAGTGCCTTTTTTGGTAAAGTTAACATGCCGCGACTGCTGGTGTATGTGAACTCTCACAACAGCCCTACTTACACACGATTCTCATGCGGCGCCACTGACGTGTTGCTGTCCAGCACCATCTGTTTGCCGGTTTTCGCTCTCGTTTCTGGTTTCAATAAAGAACCCATGGCATTTCAGGCATGTGCATCTAGTCTTACTTATCTACATATATTATTTTGTGAATTAGTGTATTTTGAAATGTTTACGGACTTTTGAGCCACGCTACACAATAAATAATTACAAGACAGAGATTTTAAAACCCGATGTTAAATCGCAAAAACATTTCCGGGGGCAAATGTGGACGTCGACCATAACTTGTTGGTTATATAATGCAGATTAAAACTGAAGAAACTGCAGAAAGGTATCACATGAAGGAGGTGGGATCTGGATAAATTGAACCACAAACTGTTTCAAAGGAAGAATTTAATGATTCTAAGAAAGGTATATGCTGACAGCTGTGAATATTATCGAAGTATAAATTTAATAAGTCATGGTTACAAAATACCTACAAGAATTATTTACAAAAGAATAGAAATACTTGTAGAAGCCGAACTCTGGCAACAACAGTACGTGATCCACAGAAACGCAGGAACATCCAAGGCAATATCGACTCTGTGACTTACACTAAAGAAAGGTAAACCTACTTTTATCTCACCTGTACATATTGAGAAATCTTGTATTGGTGATGATTTGACCACACTTTTCGATATTACGAAGTTAGAATGAAGAAATTACTGGGAGTGGAATATTACGTAGATCTAGTGTAAAAACCAGACTGCTATATTTAACTTCTGTTGCCCTGTCATTCTCAGCTGCAGTTAGTATTACGTTGGTAAATATTACTTTGGAGCATATTACAGAAGGAAGGAACACATGTAGATAAGCATTAAGAAATTTTCCACTGCAAAAACAATGCAAATAATTAAGTCAAAGCCCACTTGCCACTGAAAATTCCTTTCGTTTACTCATAAGTAGACTTATCCGCAGTGATAATTATTAACATATAACCAGAGCTGAGTGACGTGAAAGGGAAGCAGTAGTAGAGAAGGACTGCAGTCTGTTCCTGATGTTATTCAGTCTGAGCATTGTTCAAGCAGTAAAGGAAACCAAGGAGAATTTGGGATGCAATCGATATAAATCAGGTGCTTCTGAGGAATTGGGTTAGGAAGTGAGACATTAAAAATGGTAGAACTGCTTTTTCTATTTCCGTAGCAAAATAATTGACTGTGCTCGAAGTAGAGAGGATATAAAATCTGGAGAAAAAGCTTATGTGAGAAAAACTTGTTAATATCTGATACAAATTTAACAGTTTGGACGTCAGTTCAGAATGGATTGGTCTGGAGTGTGAACTTGTACAGAAGAGAAACTGGGGTGGATCTGACAAGAAAAAAATAGAAGCCTTTGATACGTGATGCTACAGAAGATAGGATAATTTTTAAGAGGTACAAATCGAACTGAGGGGAAAAGAAATTTATGAAGCAGCTTAACTAGAAATGGATCGGCTGATAGAATACGTCCTGGGGCATCAAGGAATTGACAAGAAGTCCACTGTTTTATTACAGTAAATATATTCAGATGGATGTATGACGTAACAGTTATTTACAGATGAAGAGGCTTACACAGGATAGTCTAACGTGAAGAGCTGCCTCAAACCAGTCTTGAGACTGACTGACGGCAAAAAAGCCTAATTTCGCGTGCAGCAAAAACACACCATAAAAAAATAATAAAATGCAGATTATAATCTGAGGAGTGGTTTGGTTTCAGAGCAATAGAAGGGATCAGAGAAACCGTTAGGAACAATCTACGTAGGAGGTTAGATTTAAAAAGCGATACCAACATAGTGTTTACTGATTTAGAAAATAAGTGTCACAACTTCTTTGACGTAAGTTCCTCAAGGATACGCACTTAGATCGAAAATACAGAAGAAAAATATCAAATAAATACAAAAATCGAAGGAATAATACTTATGAAATGACTAAAACATTATGCTTCTCTTTTCCTTATTTACTTAACCTATTCATTGCTCTTCAGGCGACGGAAGCGAATACAGTTTACTTTCACGGAATAAGATCTTTATATTGCCATAATAGCTTACACTAAAAAACACAATACAAAAATTACTTTAAAAATTTTCAGTTGTTATGAAAAGTTTGAAGATGAAATTAACAATGTAGCGTCAGTTGATAAATTTTGTTATTCAGGCAGTTTAATCACAGAAGGCAACAGATGCAACATGGAAATCAGAAAAAGAATTGTAGCAGCTAAATGTGTTTTCAGTTAACAAGTCAATCAGTATAGAAAAGAAAGTACCATTTGTGAAGACAATCACCAGGAGTCACCTCCTACACTGTGGACAATACGCATCTGGAAGGGAAAATATTTACAGTAACGTCGCGCTGATCGCACAGTTAAGTTCAAATTCGTAGGCAGGGTCATCATTGCAGCAGAACGCTTACACTTAGAACTGAAAGCAGGGTTATTACTGCTAGCCAGAACAGAAATTACCTCCAGAAGGGGATAACAGCTATGTAGCACGCTTTGATTATTCCAGAATGCTGGTATTTACATAGGGTATTCCAAGAACTTTCTAAAACTGATCAACAAATACGAGTAATTGCTGGTGAACGGATTTAAACTGCTGACCCCCAGCATACCAGCCGTTGACGCTAACCAGTACACCATTAAACGCTCACCAGAGCTTGCCGCACTAAGACTGGCGCATGTTGTTCATGAACATCACACAAGGTGGCTGGTAATGGCCACTAATAAGGTACGGTAGACGTAGCGCTGTGCTCGGTTTATCGAAGTGAGAGTCAAGCGAAGGAGCTCTGCCTGATGGATAGCAACAATAGCTTTCTCATTGTTCCGTTGTAGCTTTACAGTGAGTGAGGATTACTTCAGTACACCTGACTCTCCAATTCGCCCTACAGACAAAACCTCAGGGAGACAGATAACTCGAGCAAGGTGATCTGCTGATTTCCTCGTGCGCTCATGACAGGGTTGTCAAGGTAGTGTGTCATGTTTGTTCGTTTTGATGAAAATGTCCAAACAGTGGTACATCTTATGTGAGTTGATCCACATACGTATTAAACTAGTTTCTGGACATACCGGTTAGCATAAACTATTTGCTGGAAGAATCGTTTTACGATGCGGACACCAGACTTCAATAGCAAATACCGATCTTCAGATATTGCAACGGACCTTCAAATGATGAGATTTTCTGATTCACAGCGGCTGTGAGTTCACATACCTTTACAGGCTGAACAAGCATCACCTGAACAAATGAAAAACTGGCGATCCAGAAACGTGACTACGGTTCACTCAGAAACCACCAAAAGTTCCGTCTGAACGCTTTGACTCATGAATACGGTAAATTTGTAATGATGCACATGCAAGTCCATGTAGATAATGTTTCTACGTGGCGATCTCTCAAATGTGGCTTGGACAGATAAATAACATTGGTCCCAGGTTTTCCTTCACTAGAACAGTGTTTTATAGTATTCGAATTCTATTCGGATAGTTACTGTTTCATTAGCTACATAGGCCGTTTAAGGCCATTCGGTGATAAAGTTTAGCATTGCTGGCTTTGCTGACGGTTCTGCGAAAAGACTTCTCGACATAAACTCTTTTGCAGACAGTTCCCACGAACTGTTGTGCTCGTCAGCCCTTACAGCTTATTCTGCGGGGAAATAAAACAGGAGTCTTAATTATTGGACATTTATCATATCTTGCCCATGCTCTATGAGTCTCATGAAGGTGGTCATTTTTGAAGCCACGCAGGTAGCGCGACGCGGAGTGGCGGAGAGGTTTAGGGCGCCATGTCACGGACTGCGCGGCCCCTCCCGCCGGAAGTACGAGTCCGCCCTCAGGCATGGGTGTGTGTGTTGTTCTTAGCATAAGTTGGTTTAAGTAGTGTGTAAGTCTAGGGAACGATGACCTCAGCAGTTATGTCCCTTAGGAATTGACACACATTTGAACATTTGAACGCAGGTAGCGCTGAGAAGAGATTGAAGTGAGGCCTTGGACAAAAGCTAGCAGAACCAGCTGAACAGATACGAAAAACAAAGAAGGTATTCTGAAAGATATATCTCATAGCAACTATTAAAAAAAATACTTGCTGGGTCTCAATAAATGTCTAAAAAATTTTAACAGACGTATTGGTCGGAAAAAGTTTGGGGAAGAAAGCAAAAATTTCGCCTGGATAGTTACTAGTCTGTTGTGTTTCTAAACACAAGTCACAGATCGACTCCCCTCCTAATACTCCTTCTGTGAAAGGATTTTTAACGAAGAGTTCGTGCGAAACAACATGCTCGTGAATTCCTGCGACCCACAGAAAGCACGACGAAAAGTGGTTGTTGATAATAACTAATCAAACATGCCTACTCTATTTACTCGTTCCCAGTTTTTCTTTGAGTAACGAGACATTAAACATGAAATATAGTACAATAGAGGAGGGAAATAAATCACTGAGTGTCAGTTCTACGGAGCCCACGTTGGGAAACAAATACCTGGCAGTTCTCCTGTCTGTTAATTTATCTGACAGCTGGGCGCGGGACTGCTGAAGGTGAATCATCAGCCATTAACTTTATGAAATTACAGAGAGAGATAAAATAAAAGAGAATAATGAGGAAGATGTGCAGCATCGGATCGAGCCAACCAAACTTCTCGGGCTATTACGCGATATTTTCTGTTTTGAAATAAGGAAACCCTAGTCTCCAGTATCGCGAAACAGAGTATCTGCTTCCTTTTACGTGTATTGCGCTGGAGATAGCGCAACAGTGCAAATACGCTGTCCGTCATGAAAACACACTCGTTCCGTTTACTTGCTGTAGAAAACAAAACACTGCTGTCAACTTTACTCTTCGTCATCAAGTTTTCGTTGAGCTCTGCTCGATTGTCTCAAGTTTGTTTTCTTTGGCAGTATTAGCTGTACGTTGACAGTGATACACAGCGGCATGGATAGGTTCGCTGATGGAGAGTTGGCCGATATTCATCTCGCTTATGGGTTCCCTTAATGCAATGGAAGAGCGATAGAACGCGCTATGCTCAGCTTTTCCACCAGCAATGCCAAACTCATTACAGTACTTTTGTACCTGAGGAATGTTGCATTACACTGCGCTTTTTGTTGCACATCGTAATGTTCGCGTTTTGCACTCATTCTTGCAGCGATAAAGGAATTTCCGCAGAAAAAGAGATGCGTAATTACGCTGTTAATACGTAATACGTAAGATGACGTCCTATTAAGATATTTATCGACAGAATAGTGTCACAAGTGCTTAGATCAAGTGAACAGGAGGGCTGTGGATCAACAGGGAGGCCTATTGTGGTCAAAAATTCCGTGATGGAACTGGCCATGTGAAATTGGGGCGTTGTCATGATGCAGCATACAATTGTGTGCAATATCCGGCCTCATTCGATTCATCATTTTCCTAGGCTTTTCAAGGACATCTTATAAAACACTTGGTTGACAGTTTCTCTTGGAGGAACATTCTCGTAAGAACAAGCATGCATTCACTTTTCCATCGGTTTGTGAAGTAAAAGGTCTCCCTGAGAGAGGTTCATCTTCAACGCGTTCTCGGCCTTCCAAAAATGATTTGTGCTAGCTGGAAACTTGTGCTCTAGAATTATTACCCACAGCCATGTTTCAATTTTTCGAAGGCTACACTCGCGGATTCCCCAACTTCGACGCAAAATTAGATGGCATAACGCTGCTGTAAATTCCACTGTTCCAGTTTCGTACCACACAACGAGAACGTAACTTCACTAATGGCGCTCTCTAAAAACCACATTATGCCTGTACGGAGCTGAAACTCGGACCGAGCGTCTGGAGGGGATGAACACTGCGGTCTACACAAGCAGAACAACACAGGGTTGCCAGATCTCATTACTTTCCTGGCACATTTCGTATATTAACACAAATAATTGCTTTATTAATTTCTATTTTTGAAGTAACAAGGAGATAATTGTAATCAAGCGCTACTCAGATAAGTGCAAAACATAATGAGACCACCGAACGCTTCCCTAAAATAACCGACCTAAATCGCGTAAACGAAGCACTAAAGAATAAGAAAATCTAACACAGTTCAATACCTTTTTCGCCGGAGCTGGTAGTTTTCTGACGAGCACTTTTAATTACTTACCCGCCTCAACCATAACCTCAGAAGTGGGGATGAACAAGATTCGTTAAATTTGAATCGACCACCCACAACTCTCGCTCCAGCTGAAAGTTTCTCTCTCTTGTCTGACTCTTTCTGCTTTTCAGTCTTTTTTACTCCCGTGCTGCGCAGGGGGTTTCTCTATTGAAACTGTAGAGGGGATAGATCTGTTAGATCACTCCCTCACCTGAGGCTTCGCGTTTTTCTGTTCCTTTCAGGCTCTGGTCCTCTCTGTCGTGACGTGAACGAGGCTGATTCGAAAATCGGCCTCTCTCTATTTGGAAGTAGTAGGGGTGAAAATTCGTTGGGTTTGAAAAGATACCGACCAGCTTTTCCGTAGGTTACAGTACGTTTCCTTCTCTACCTCCATGCTAGACTAATTTTAAATTATCCGCGCAATCATTCAAAGACAATTACACATGGAATAACTGATAATGGAAATTAAAACAGCATGGATAAAGAAATAAATATACACTGATCACATACAGTGCATACGTGGTCCACCTGCTTGGATGGGTGGTAACGTGTTCGCCTCCTATAAAAGCAGCCCGGGTTCGATACCAATCCGGGTTGGAGATTTTCCCCGTTCGGGCACTCAGTGTTGTGTTGTCCTCATCATCATTTCGTCGTCATCGCCGACGTGGAAGTCGCCCAATATGGCGTCGACTGAAGTAAGACTTGCACTCGGCGGCTGAACTTCCCGGATGGGCCTCCCGGCCAACGACGCCATACGCTCATTTCCATTTTTTTAACAAACTTAACGGAGGGAAAATAGCAGATTGCATCACATGGGTAAGCAAAATAACAGGCATAAATAACGTTCAGGTTTGGCGCTACAATGGTCAATATCGGATTCAATAAAGAATACGCCCTCCTCCTCCACTAATGCACATTTTGCATCCGTTATTTATGCTGTTTACCAAATTGTTGAGGAATCCTTAGGGGATATTATCCAACCCCTCTCCCAAGCCGGTTATTAATTTCTTCACGGTTCGGCGATGGGGTGTTCTTTGGTAAATACATCTGCCAAGAACATCCGAGGATTGGTCTATAGGGTTTGGTCCGGGTAACGCGCAGACCATTCTGCACGTTCAATATCTTCCAGTGGGTCCAACAGCTCAGCGGTTCTGTGTGGGAGGGCATTCTCGACCCTAAACAGAAAGTGGGAAACTACCGCACACGTAAACGGACGGATATTATCTGGAATAATCACCCTTCAATACCACTGCATTGTAAGAGTACCTCGCACAATGATATGCAGTAGTCTTCGACCATTGTGCATAATGCCAGTCCACACCATAACGCATTCGCCACACTTATGACGGTCATAAGCATTCTGTGGTGTGTGACTTGTTGGCTAAGATCACATGCTACAATAAAGCGGGATTCATTGAAGAACATTGTTCTGGACCACTGTTGCTGACCCCAAACAATATCCTTCCTACAGCAACGAACTCTTTCGCGACGATGGCATGGTTGGGGTGCATTTAGCCAGCTTCCGAGAATAAGAATTAGCCTGATTTAATGACAAGTAGTCTGATTTAATGGCCGCGAAATGGTTCTGGCAGCGACACGTGTACTGGTAGCCGTTCCAGGGTCTGCAGCGATCTGCCTAGGAGTGTGATGTCGGTTCCTTTTCGCCACTGGGGTTACGTATCGATCTCTTACGGTTTGGTCGACCACCTACGACTAGCGGCATGTTTTCACAATACATTTTCACCTTCGGTCCACCTTCAGCGTCCTTTTTTAATCTCGAGATGACACTTTTGTACACACCTATTACTTAGGCCACACTAGTGACACTAGAGTGGCTTCGAACCGTCCAGCAGCTTGTCCTCTATCGTAGACACTCAAATGATGTCTTCCAGACTTGTTCCCGTACCTCACGGAACGACGCACTAATTGGTTCCACAACAACCCTTGTCACACACCCTACTTCATTAACTGTCGAATGCAGACAGAGGGTTAGCGTACAGGCGTCTCTGCAGTTAAGACGCCCCACCCACTTCATTTCCTTTTACTGTCATTGGTCGGGTATACCGTAGCAATTATCAGTTGTTCCATAGCAATTGACAGTTGTTTCCTAGCAAGTGCCACTTGTTCCTTAGCAACTGTGAAGCAATGTACCTAGTTTGGGTCATTTCCTCCCAAGAGGTATAATTGAAGTCTTGTCAGGGTAAGAATTTATCGTGGCAGACTCGATATGACGTCGCAGAGGTTATACACAAATGATAGATTTAGTGAATTACATGAAACGAAATTATCAGCACGCTTCAATTTTGGAAATGATAGTGTTTGGCTCCTCTGGTGACATTACACCTCGAAATCACCTCTTCGTCACTCTCGAAATGTCTGTTACGCAATGGTTTCTTCATCCGAGGACAGAGACTTAAGTCACGGGATGCCATGTCAGGAGAGTGTGGGCAGAGTGGCATAGCATGACGTAGCATAGTGGCAGCTCGTGTGTGTGTGTGTCACGTGGGTAATGAATTGCTTAGCAGTTGTGGAACAAAAGCGCTATAGTTTGTCTACAGGGCCTTCCCATCAAATCGTCAGCAAATTATGGTGAGCCTTAGCCCCTTAAGAGCGGCAACCCACTCACAAGGGGATGACCTCAGACGGCTAACCCATTTGGCTCATAGTTGGCAGGTCGTTTGTTTACAACTTAAAGTCGCATTTGCAACCTACGTTTCAATTATTTGCTGGTTGTATTCTACTGTAATCTTTGTCCTCCTTTATAGTTTTACCCTCTACAGCTCCCTCTAGTTCCCGGGAGTTTATTCCCTAATGTCCTATCATCCTGTCCCTTTTTACTGTCAGAGTTCTCCATGTTTTCGTTTCCTCGTCGATTCTATGGAGAACCTCCTCAATGCTTACCTTATCAGTCCACTAAATTTCAGTATTCTTCTGTAGCACCAAATCTCAAAAGCCTCGATTCTCTTTTCTTCCCATTTCCTCATAGCCCATGTTTCACTGGCATGCAATGCTGTGCTCCAAAGGGCCATTCTCATATCCCTTAGTGCTCAGTGCCATTTGAATCGAACCATTCTCATAAATTTCTTGATCAAATTAAGGCCTACCTATGGTACTAATAGACTTCTTTTGGCGAGGAATGCCCTTTTTGCCAGTGCTATTCTGATTCTGATGTCCTCCTTTCTCAGTGCGTCATGGGTTATTTTGCTGAATACGTAGCAGAATTAATTAATTTCCCCTACTTCGCGATCATCAGTCCTGGTATCAAGTTACTCAATGCTTTCATTTCTGCTACTTCTCATTACTTTCATCTTTCTTCGATTTACGTTCAGTTCTTATTTTACACTCATTAGACTGCTCATTCCATAAGATTCTGTATTCTTCTTCATTTTCACTGAGGATATTTGTGTCATCGGCGAATCTTATTAATGATATCTTTCACTTTTAGTTTTAGTTCCGTTCTTGAACATTTCTTTTTATTTCCGTCATTACTTACTCAATGTGTAGATTGATCAGTAGGGGCGAAAGACTAAACCCCTGTCTAGCGCCCTGTTTAATCCCAGCTCACCATTCTCGCTTTTCCAATCTTGTTGTTCCAACTTGGCTCTTGTACATACTGTATATTACCCGTCTTTCCCTACAGCATACCTCTATTTTTTCAGACCTTCGAACATCGTGCTCCATTTGACACTGTTGAACGCTTTTTCCAAGTCGATGATTCCTATGAACGTCTCTTGATTTCCCTTTGGTGTTGCTTTCATTATCAACCGCAACGCCAGAATTATCTCTTTGGTTCCTTTACCTTCTCTAAAGGCAAACTGGTCGTCACCTAACACATAATAAATTTTCTTTCTTCTCTATATTTTTCCTGCCAGAAACTGATCTGTTAGATCGATTTTGGGATAATTTTCGCGCTTGTCTGCTCTTGCAATCTTCGAAACTGTGTTGATGAAATTTTTCCGGAAGTGATATGGTATATCGCCACCTCATACATTCTACAAAGCCACGTGAATAGTCGTTTTCTTGCCACTTCTCCCAAATGATTTTAGAAAATTTGATGGAGTGTTATCCATTTCTTCAGCCTTATTCGATCTTAAGCACTTCAAATCTTTTTTAAATTCTGATTGTAATAGTATGTTTCCTACATATTCTATATCACATCAGACAAGTCTTCCCCCCTCACAGGCCTTCAGTGTACTCTTCCCAACTATCCACTCTCTCCTGTGCATTTAACAGTGGAATTGTCATTGCATTCTTAATTTTACCACCCTTCGTTTTATTTTCACTGAAGGTTGTTTTGATTTTTCTATGCGCTGAATCACTCCTTCTGCCAATCATTTCTTTTTTGATTTTTGAACGTTTTTCATATAGTCATTTCTCTTTAGTTATTCTGCACTTCCTATTAATTTCATTCGTACGCGACTTGTATTTCTGTGTTCGTGAATTTCCCTGTATATTTTCGTATTCCCTTCTCTCATCGATCAGCTGAATTATTTCTCCTGTTACCCATGATTTCCTCCGAGTTATACTTTCCAACTTTAGTGGTTGCCCTTTCTAGAGATCGGGATTCCTTTTCAACTGAACCGTGCTATTCCTTATGGCAGTACCTATCGCCTCAGAGAACTTCAAGCATAACTCTTCTCTCGTTAGTACTTCGGTATCCCAGTTCTTTGCGCATAGGATATATCTATGTAGGATATTAGCGCATAGGATATTTTAAACTTCCGCCTACTCTTCATAATTACTAAATTGTCATCTGAGTCTATATTTACACCTAGCTACGTCTTACAATCCACTATCTGGTTTCATAATCTTCCCGTATTTACTGGCCGTTTTCGAAAGTACCTCCCCCTCTTGTGATTCTTGAACAGCGTATTCTCTGTTATTAGCTAAAGTTTAAAGCAGAACTGTTTCTCCTCTCTCATTTCTACTACCAAGCTAATATTCTCTCGTAACCTTTTCTTCTACTCCTTCCCCTACAACCACATTGCACCCCTACATGACTAGCCAGCCGCGGTGGCCGAGCGGTTCTAGGCGCTTCAGTCCGGAACCACGCGGATGCTACGGTCGCAGGTTTGAATACTGCCATTTTTGTTTGTACTTACGCCCGAAACAACGGATATTTCTGTCTTCCTAAACTACTAAACACAACATGAAAAATATGGTAACCAAAATTTTTACCTCGTTAGACGTTGCATATCTAGACAGCGAGATTTTTATATTTAGTTTCCTAGTTTAGAGGGAAAGATACATCTGATGATGATCACATACATTGAAATCGAACATAAAAATGTGGGAAAAATGAGATAAAAGATTGTTTTGAATTCCACATATTGCAGCGGGAATTTTTGCAGGATTTTTCACATCCAAGTGCTAGAAACGAACTACAGCAACATTCTTCGCTTTATGTTGCGGTCCTTCTAGCGGCGTGCTGTGGAACTACAGTGCAGATATTTCAGTGTGCACCGGGAATACAGAAAGGTACTTGCAAGGGAACAAAAATTTAGCAACCTTATTCCATTGTTATCGTAATTAAAACTTTCTGCCTGTGGCGAGGTATATTCCATTCTGAGAGGATATAGAATGTTTCATGAACAGACGCAAAGTAATTTTCTGTCTTTCCTCAACTGCATTTCGTCACAAATGGAAATTAGTTAGGAACGAATAGCTTGGAACTCTATAAACAAGATACTAAAATGGAAACGAAATAAAGTTCATTTATATTAGAGTAATGGATGGGATGAGAAATCAAATAAGGTGTGTAACTGCGTTTGACGCGGAGTGCCGAGAGTTTTTCAGTCGACTGAAGAGCGCTCCATGAGTAATATCACGGAACAAATGATGCAAAAGTGATCGAGACGCCCTGCTAAATCTGCAGGACAGAACAGGTAGTTTAAGCTAAGGAAATGGGCCAAAATAAGCGGCTGTCAATTACACTCGAACATACAACCTTTTATTTGATCAAACATCGCTAGAGTCAAGAAATTAAAGAAAAACACAGCTTTAGTTTACGAACCTAATTATCGGATGAACGCGCCGTACAGTCTCATGCCTCAAGGGCAAGATCACTTTAACTTAAAAACGGCGGAAACCCAATAACTGAAAGCTCAACGAAAATCAGAAATTTAAAAGGCAAAGCCTTATATTAAAACAGTTCCTTAATTAGGCTGAATGCCCAAAGAATGTGATACTCTAAGAGCAAAACAACTTAAATTCAAAACCGGCTGAAGGCCCAACACTTAGGACTTAATAACATTATTTTTTAAAATGCCAAAGACTGTATGTAAAACAGTTCTTAGCCCTAGACGCCTAAGGGGGGGGGGGGGGGGGGGGGCGGTTCGTCGAACCCACAATTTTTCTATGTCCCCTGCTTTTGCCCAAGTAACTTTCATACTGCATACTCCCTTTGAGTTAGTCCGCAGCTCGTGGTCGTGCGGTAGCGTTCTCGCTTCCCGCGCCCGGGTTCCCGGGTTCGATTCCCGGCGGGGTCAGGGATTTTCTATGCCTCGTGATGACTGGGTGTTGTGTGATGTCCTTAGGTTAGTTAGGTTTAAGTAGTTCTAAGTTCTAGGGGACTGTTGACCATAGATGTTAAGTCCCATAGTGCTCAGAGCCACTCCCCTTGAGTTATTGTTTGTTGGCTATTTTATGAAATGTTAGTGTCAAAATATTTTATAGAAAATTCCTGCTTTGAAAGAAAAACTAACTAAGCTTATTATGGGTCCAACAAAGCCCGCCTTAGGCTTCCATGCTATAGAAAATTTCCCTTAGTAGGATTTCGTATGTCTCATTCTACAACAATGCAAGTTAGTTTCTTGTTGGTTGGTATTCTTGATATTCACAACAATCGTTTACTTTCAGAGGAAGTGATTGTTGACGTCAGTCAGCTCTTATTTATCTTGTAAACTTGGAGTGAGCTAGTGCAGTTCCCAATACGTAGGCCTCCAAAAACTTTGGCGTCCTACACAGCAAAAACGAAACCAAGTAAAAACTTACTGATGTTGTCAACAATGCACCAAGATAAATTCACTGTTAGAGGAGAGAAGAATAAAACCGAGATAAATGCATATTATAATTCCACAAAAGGTGGAATTGATACACACAAGAAACACAACACACGGAAACTCTATCTTCTGCAAGCTGGGATGGAACTAGTGAAATTGCAGGTAGAAGAAAGAACTGCCAATGCAAGAGGGTTATCTAACCAAATTGTTCAATCAATGGAGACTATTCTACAAAAGAAAATCAAAGAAGTGACAACAGAAGCACGTCAGCCTCCTACAGGGAAAGTTCGGTGCCATATTTGTGTAAGAAAAGCTAAAACAAAGAAGCAGAAGTACAACAATCTAAGTAAACCAAAACAGTATTGTGGACAGTGTCATAAACATGTGTGTAACACACATTCAGAAAAAAAATTGTAAAGTGTGTCTCTTGTCTTGTAGTTGAGGACTCAGAGTAGTCTATTGTATATGAAAACATCTGTATTTTGTAATATGTCAATTTTTTATTCACTGAATACAATATTTATGACAATTAACAACATTTATAAAACCATGCCTTAGTTAAAATACATAAACCATTTTGAAAGTAGTAATTTTTCGTCAGTAAACTTATTAAATACCTGTAGGCTCGCCGAACCACCCCCCCCCCCCCCCACCACCTTAGGCATCCAAGTTCGAAAAAAAGTCTTGGGCGTCCTAGGGTTAAATAAGGCTGGAGGCCCAAATCAGAATTTCTGAGGGTCGGCCTGGAATTCAAAAGACTTACGCTCGCTTAGGTGAGACAGGCATTCGGCCCAACCATTCTCGATCCAACGACAACCCAACTGACAGACGGTCAACCTTCCGCTCCAACCGACCAGCACACAACAGGGAGTTCAATGGAACAACGTAGAAGGTATTGGCGCCAACAACCAATTATGCACTGAGCTGTCAAACTACACACCGTGCTGGACAGCAACAACACGATGAGGAAAATACACTACCTGAATTTACGTCAACGACCAGAGCAGGTAACCGGAATGTTAACGTCCACAGGGCAGAAAGTTCCGCTGGTGCACTTCAATTCAAAATAACCAAGTACCGTTAAACTCCATCGGAGAGTGGATAAAATATGCCATCTTGTAAACATACGTTGTTGCCCGCGGGAATGTCCCAACAACCGGCAACGAAATCCAAACGACACAATGTGAACAGTCGTGACTCGCTGGTAGATTAAGTCAGAACTCAGCTTTCGTGTCCAGGATCGGTTAGCCACGGACCTCGTAGTAATGGGAACAGCACCACACACTCCGACCGCGAATAGACGCCGACAGCAACCCCCGCCCTAACTAGGCACCGCGGAGATCTCCTCGCTGCTCCATGCCAACCGACCAACTGCCCTGGCCCGGAAACAGTGAAAGGTCCAAATATACGTCGGCCGATGAGACGACTAACCGAACGATCAACCAACGGTCGTCCCGCTCCAAACTCCCTCCGTCGGACAGTTCATGTGTGTCGCCAGCAGTCGGCGAACACTGGCTGTCCGCGCCTCAGCGGCGCTCCATCCCCCGACTTCACTGCTGCTGCGTCCCGGCTGCACTGCTGGTCCGTCTCCAACTGACTACCAGACACACGACGACCCGGAAATACTACCGGTCGCTCCAGAGATGGTACGACAGTGCACTTATCGATACGCGCTGCTGTTGCCGCTCACGGGCAAGTAAGGCAGGAAGTTAGTGACGCCAGTAAATGGAATAAGAAAACGAGGCGGCAGTACCGCAATAGAATATGACAAACAATAAATGGGATAAACGCAAGCCGCGCACGGTTCAGTGATAATCGACAACTGCAACAGGGAGAAGAACCTGACACAGCGTAAATTATGATTTTGAAGTGGATATTTCAAATCCTTCGCTGAACAATCTGCTACTCATCAGGAGATGTATTTAAACGTTTACCTGAAAGCAAAGTGAATAATCGTAATTGTGTACCTTTACTATGGTTTGTCTTCGGTTTCTGACGGACATTTAAAAAGAAAAATGTATGTTGAAACGCAGAAATTAATCGGTAATGCTAAAATATTTAGCCGGCCGGGGTGGCAAAGCGGTTCTAGGCGCTACAGTCTGCAACCGCACGACCGCTACGGTCGCAGGTTCGAATCCTACCTCGGGCGTGGATGTGTGTGATGTCCTTAGATTAGTTAGGTTTATGTATTTCTAAGTTCTAGGGGACTGATGACCTCAGAAGTTAAGTCCCATAGTGCTCAGAGCCATCTGAACCATTAAAATATTTACGAATATTCGAGACACAACTATTTTTATTGTTTGTTCTAACTTTCAGTATTCTTGATAGCAGTGCTATGAAATTACATCTAGATGTTAACTGGTTTCACTTGACGAGCAACCACCATGCTTACACAGCAGTTTGTACTTACGCACTGCGTTAACAACATCATTACTAAGCGTAACACGTCAGTATCGAAAGGATAGTGAAAGCATGACTCTTAGTGCGTCGGATCGGCAGGAGTGACAATGAATGTGTTTTATTTCGGAAAGTTGCTCCTTTGTCCAATGGCTATTTTGAAGGATAACAGCTTTTCGACTTAGGCATTACTTTCTAGAAGTGCAAAGTAATATTCTGTCACTTCTCATAACTCCGAATAAAATTCTCAATGATTGTTGCTGTTGTTGTTGTGGTCTTCAGTCCTGAGACTGGTTTGATGCAGCTCTCCATGCTACTCTATCCTGTGCAAGCTTCTTCATCTCCCAGTACCTACTGCAACCTACATCCTTCTGAATCTGCGTAGTGTATTCATCTCTTGGTCTCCCTCTACGATTTTTACCCTCCACGCTGCCCTCCAATTCTAAACTGCTGATCCCTTGATGCCTCAGAACATGTCCCACCAACCGATCCCTTCTTCTAGTCAAGTTGTGCCACAAACTTCTCTTCTCCTCGATCCAATTCAATACTTCCTCATTAGTTATGCGATCTACCCATCTAATCTTCAGCATTCTTCTGTAGCACCACATTTCTAAAGCTTCTATTCTCTTCTTGTCCAAACTATTTATCGTCCATGTTTCACTTCCATACATGGCTACACTCCATACAAATACTTTCAGAAACGAATTCCTGACACTTAAACCTATACTCGATGTTAACAAATTTCTCTTCTTCAGAAATGCTTTCCTTGCCATTGCCAGTCTACATTTTATATCCTCTCTACTCCGACCATCATCAGTTATTTTGCTCCCCAAATAGCAAAACTCCTTTACTACATTAAGTGTCTCATTTCATAATCTAATTCCCTCAGCATCACCCGACTTAATTCGACTACATTCCATTATCCTTGTTTTGCTTTTGTTGATGTTCATCTTATATCCTCCTTTAAAGGCACAATCCATTCCGTTCAACTGCTCTTCCAAGTCCTTTGCTGTCTCTGACAGAATTACAATGTCATCGGCGAACCTCAAAGTTTTATTTCTTCTCCATGGATTTTAGTACCTACTCCGAATTTTTCTTTTGTTTCCTTCACTGCTTGCTCAGTATAGAGATTGAATAACATCGGGGAGAGGCTACAACCCTGTCTCACTCCCTTCCCAACCACTGTTTCCCTTTCATGTCCCTCGACTCTTATACGTGCTATCTGGTTTCTGTACAAATTGCAAATAGCTTTTCGCTCCCTGTATTTAACCCCTGCCACCTTTAGAATTTGAAAGAGAGTAAGCCAGTCAACATTGTCAAAAGATTTCTCTAAGTCTACAAATGCTAGGAACGTAGGTTTCCTTTTCCTTAATCAGGCTTCTAAGATAAGTCGTAGGGTCAGTATTGCCTGACGTGTTCCGATATTTCTACGGAATCCAAGCTGATCTTCCCCGAGGTCGGCTTCTACTACTTTTTCCATTCGTCTGTAAAGGATTCGTGTTAGTATTTTGCATCCGTGACTTATTAAACTGATAGTTCGGTAATTTTCACATCTGTCAACCCCTGCTTTCTTTGGGATTGGAATTATTATATTCTTCTTGAAATCAGAGGGAATTTCGCCTGTCTCTTACATCTTGCTCATCAGATGGCAGAATTTTGTCAGGACTGGCTCTCCCGAGGCCATCAGTAGTTCTAATGGAATGTTGTCTACTCCCGGGGCCTTGTTTCGACTCAGGTCTTTCAGTGCTCTGTCAAACTCTTCACGCAGTATCATATCCCCCATTTCATCTTCATCTACATCCTTTTCCATTTCCATAATATTGTCCTCTAGTACATCGCCCTTGTATAGACCCTCTATATACTCCTTCTACCTTTCTGCTTTCCCTTCTTTGCTTAGAACTGGGTTTCCATCTGAGCTCTTGATATTCATACAAGTGGTTCTCTTTTCTCCAAAGGTCTATTTAATTTTCCTGTAGGCAGTATCTATCTTACCCTTAGTGAGATAAGCCTCTACATTTGTCCTCTAGCCATCCCTGCTTAGCCAGTTTGCACTTGCTGTCGATCTCATTTTTGAGACGTTTGTATTCTTTTTTGCCTGCTTCATTTACTGCATTTTTATATTTTCTCCTTTCATCAATTAAATTCAATATTTCTTCTGTTACCCAAGGATTTCTACTAGCCCTCGTCTTTTTACCTACATGATCCTCTGCTGCCTTCACCACTTCATCCCTCAAAGCTACCCATTCTTCTTCTACTGTATTCTTTCCCCCATTCTTGTCAATTGTTCTCCTATGCTCTCCCTGAAACTCTGTACTACCGCTGGTTTAGACAGTTTATCCAGGTCCCATCTCCTTAAATTCCCACCTTTTTGCAGTTTCTTCAGTTTTAATGTACAGTTCATAACCAATAGATTGTGGTCAGAGTCCACGTCTGCCCCTGGAAAAGTCTTACAATTTAAAATCTGGTTCCTAAATCTCTGTCTTACCATTATATAATCTATCTGAAACCTGTCAGTATCTCCAGACTTCTTCCATGTATACAATCTTCATTTATGATTCTTGAACCAAGTATTAGCTATGATTAGGTTGTGCTCTGTGCAGAATTCCACCAGGCGGCTTCCTCTTCCGTTCGTTACCCCTAATCCATATTCACCTACTATGTTTCCTTGTCTCCCTTTTCCTACTGACGAATTCCAGTCACCCATGACTATTAAATTTTCATCTCCCTTCACTATCTGAATAATTTCTTTTATTTCATCATACATTTCTTCAATTTCTTCGTCATCTGCAGAGCTAGTAGGCATACAAACTTGTACTACTGCGATAGGCGTGGGCTTCGTATCTATCTTGGCCACAATAATGCGTTCACTATGCTGTTTGTAGTAGCTTACCCGCATTCCTATTTTCCTATTCCTTATTAAAGCTACTCCTGCATTACCTCTATTTGATTTTGTGTTTATAGCCCTGTAGTCACCTCACCAGAAGTCTTGTTCCTCCTGCCACCGTACCTCACTAATTCCCACTATATCTAACTTTAACCTATCCATTTCCGTTTTTAAATTTTCTAACCTACCTGCCCGATTGAGGGATCTGACATTTCACGCTCCGATCCGTAGAATGCCAGTTTTCTTTCTCCTTATAATGACATCCTCTTGAGTAGTCCCCCCCACCCCCCCCCCCCCCCCCCCCACCCCGGAGATCCGAATGGGGGACTATTTTACCTCGGGAGTGTTTTACCCAAGAGGACGCCATCATCATATAACCATACAGTAAAGCTGCATGCCCTCGGGAAAAATTACGGCCGTAGTTTCCCCTTGCTTTCAGCCGTTCGCAGTACCAGCTCAGCAAGGCTGCTTTGGTTACTGTTACAAGGCCAGATCAGTCAATCATCCAGACTGCTGCCCCTGCAACTATTGAAAAGGCTACTGCCCCTCTTCAGGAACCACACGCTTGTCTGGCCTCTCAACAGATACGCCTCTGTTGTGGTTGCCCCTACGGTACGGCTATCTGTATCGCTGAGGCACGCAAGCCTCCCCACCAACGGCAAAGTCCATGGTTCATGGGGAGGGGGGGGGGTTCTTGATGATAATGTGATTTAAAATACAACCGCCACTTTTCATGAGCCTAAAAGTAATTTTATGGAGAAGTCTTCTTTTCATATTCCGCGAAATTCGTGACATTCTGCCTCTGATGAAATAATTTACTGCCATCCAACATTAGTATTTATTTTTGTTATTTTTATCAAGAATAGTACTGGTTGATATTTCATGACGTTATGGTATATCTGCTGGCTCCTCCTTATAGTATTCTCCGCACTGAAAAACCGGTCAAGACTGTTAAAAGCACTGCGTGTTCGACTAAAGACAGACACGTGTCAACCCTAGGTGCAAGTTGAGCTAACTGTTGGTACACTGACTAACAATCACTGTGAACTGTGGTAGGCCCACTAATGAACGAATAAAAAACAAAATCTGTATGTCTCACGGGAGAGCAACTATATGGGATTGGGGGTCCACTTTGATGCAAAATGCTTGTAACGTTCCCTTAGAAAATTATGAATGCTTTTGCTTGTAAACTTCTACGTTATTTGGTTTTCAAACACCTGAGCAAAACTGAACGTACTCAGACGTTTCTCTCTTTACTTATTCTGATCATCACTAAACTGACACACAATATTTTTTTTAGCGCAACGCAATCTGACTTTCAATAATCCCTACAAAAGAATGGCCCTGACTTACAATAACCTATAGCTTTCATGAATCACTTACCTCATAAAAATCTTCATTACTCGAACTACTGCAATACAGCGAGTGCCATAACTGCCAGCTAAATAAAAGATTCTAGCTACTGAAGGCACTAACTACTGATAGGCATAGTTAGCAAATGAAAGATTTTGATAGAGATCGAACAATGTATTTGCCTTAATAGTGTTCAAAAGTCATCACATACATATCTATCAATTCATGACATCCGTCTATACAGATTCCCTGTTTCTGGCGGACGCACGTCCAGGTCGTCCGCTTATAGCAACCTCTCAAAACTCTGGCAACTCTCTCTCTCCACGTCCACCACTGCTGGCGGCTCACCTCCAACTGCGTAACGCTACGCGTTGTTTCCATCCAACTGCCCAAAACTACAATAGCGAATATTACAATGCCAACCGGCCACAGACTGCACACAGCACAGTCAGTGATTTTGATACAGAGCGCTATGAGTCGTTACCAACACAAAAACCTAAACAGCCTACTTACACGCTTTTGTTTTATTTGTTTTAATTCCCAAATTAATTTCAGCGAGTATATCGCCATCATCGGCGATTTTTTCATTATTTTAAAACTTGCAAAATTAGCATTGTAATAAACATTACAAAACATTATTACATTTGTACTGTGTAGGTCCATATATTGCATTCTGTGGATTTTTATAACACCTTGTATACATTAAGACATAGCATGGTCCGTACGTTTTTTGCTGTTTTTGACGGCTTATAGTTTGTATTTTGTGCCCGATTGTTCGACGTACAGCATGTCATCCGCAACTGTATCAGCGGCTGTTATTAACAAATATGAAAAAGCGGACATACATACTTTGAAGCATTGCTGGGAATCGTGTTAGTGTTGTATATACAGATGCTGTGTTTACTAGACTACTTGCCATTAGAATTGCTACACCACGAAGATGACGTGCTACAGACGCGAAATTTAACCGACAGGAAGAAGATGCTGTGATATGCAAGTGATTAGCTTTTCAGAGCATTGACAGAAGGTTGGCGCCGGTGGCGACACCTACAACGTGCTGACATGAGGAAAGTTTCCAACCGATTTCTCATACGCAAACAGCAGTTGACCAGCGTTCTCTGGTGAAACGTTGTTGTGATGCCTCGTGTAAGGACGAGAAATGCGTACCATCACGTTTCCAATTTGATAAAGCTCGGATTGTAGCCTATCGCGTTTGCGATTTATCGTATCGCGACATTGCTGCTCCCATTGTCGAGATCCAATGACCGTTAGCAGAATATGGAGTCCGGGGGTTCAGGGGGCTAATACGGAACGCCGTGCGGAGTCCCAACGGCCTCGTATCAGTAGCAGTCGAGATGACATGGCTGAAATGGATCGTGCAGCCACGTCTCGATCCCTGAGTCAACTGATGGGACGTTTGCAAGACAACAACCATCTGCACCAACAGTTCGACGACGTTTGCAGCAGCATGGACTATCAGCTCGGAGTCCATGGTTACCCTTAACGCTGCATTACAGACAGGAGCGCCTGCGATGGTGTATTCAATGACGAACCTGGGTGCACGAATGGCAAAACGTCATTTTTTTCGAATGAATCCAGGTTCTGTTTACAGCATCATGATGGTCGCATCCGTGTATGGTGACTTCGCGGTGAACGCACATTGGAAGCGTGTATTCGTCATCGCCATACTGGCGTATCACCCAGTGTGATAGTATGGGGTGTTACTGGCTACACGTCTCGGTCACCTCTTGTTCGCATTGACGGCACTTTGAACAGTGGACGTTACATTTCAGATGTGTTACGACCTGTGGCTCTACCCTTCATTCGATCCATGCGAAACCCTACATTTCAACAGGATAATGCATGACCGCATGTTGCAGGTCTTGTACGGGCCTTTTCGGATAGAGATAAAGTTCGACTGCTGCCCTGGCCAGCACATTCTCCAGACCTCTCACCAACTGAAAACGTCTGGTCAACTGGCTCGTCACAATACGCCAGTCACTACTCTTGATTAACTGTGGTATCGTACTGAAGCTGCGTTGGCAGCTGTACCTGTACACGCCACCAAAGCTCTGTTTGACTCAATGCCCAGGCGTATCAAGGCCGTTATTACGGCCAGAGGTGGTTGTTCTGGGTACTTATTTCTCAGGATCTATGCACCGAAATTGCGTGAAAATGTAATCACATGTCAGTTGTAGTATAATGTATTTGTCCAATGAATACCCGTTTATCATCTGCATTTCTTCTTGGTGTAGCGATTTTAACGACCAGGTGTTTATGTTGTTGCGTAATTCGTCATGTACTAACGTTGGTTTGTCGGATTGCAGTTGCCTTTAAACAAAGAAAACGCAGCGTTTACACCTTGGTCATACTTAAAAACACTACCCCGTCCAGTTGTTCGCGCGTGTGGCGAGAATGTATCACACATTTCGAGAAGTTCTGAAAATTGTTGCTGGAGCTCTGACGATTCACGTTCCACATTTATGTCTCTGTGTGTGATGGAGGTGAGACGTGATAATCTGTCGCTCGGCTAAGTGTGAGCAGTCGTTGTTACGGGTACGGTTAGGTGATTCCCTCCCCCTGGTGGCGAGGTGCGCAGCGGCAGCAGCTGGCTCCGGTGTCGGCGCTCGGTGTCAGAGAGGTGAGTGCCGCGGCCGTTAGTCACGCCGGCTGTGGGCTGTCGGCGCCAGCCGCTCCGCTCCGCAGTGCGACTCCGCGAGGCCCCGACCCCTCGACCTCCTGTGTCGTGTAACCGTCCTCAGGGCGTCAGCTGCAAACGCCCACCACCAGTCTGGTGGACTCGTCACAGTCCCCTGTCCGCGCAGGCACGGGCAGTATCGTTCTCTGTCGGAGTAAGCAGGCAGGTAGTTTTGTTGTGCCAACAATTCGGACTGCTTGGGGGTGGTAGTGGAAGCCTGTGAGGGGGGGGGGGAGGGGGAAGGTCAGTGTGCTCCGAGCAGTGGTTGCATCAGTACAGCTGATTTTGCACAATTCCTCTCTTAGGAGCGTTGAAACCTTGTCTATAGGACTAAAAATAATATCGACCGAGGGCTCATTTGCTTCAATTGTAATTTTTATTCGGATTTAGGTTATGACAGGTTCGATATGCTTGCCGTCATTGGCGATTAAGTAGTGCAGACGAATAGCGAAATTCTGGACGACCCGCTGAAGTTTTGAAACATCGATGCTATCGATGACCTCCTGAATGGCTGTTTTCAGCTCTGCAATGGTTTTGGGGTTATTGCTGTAGTACCACAAAACGGAGTCCATGTGTTGAGATACGGAGAACATGGCGGCCAATCGAGGCCTGTGTCAGTGGCCTCTGGGTACCCCCGAGCCAGAACGGTCCCCAAAGTGCTCTTCCAGAACCTCAAACAATCTACTTCGATGCGTTCTATGCACGATGGAGCAAACGATTGAACAACGGTATAGCATGAAGTTCTGGACCAAACTCTTCGCATATTATACCAATATTAGTCAAATGATGCAGCAGTGCTACGAGGAGGTTGAAGATGTTTAAGGAGGGCCTCGAAGAGGTGACCGACAGTACTCACTCGGGATAGCCATCAACCAGCCACGTAGACGAAAATGTAACTCGTCTGCGTGATAAGTTGGACTCTGACTGCCGAATGAGTATTAGGACGACTGCGCAAACACTAAACTTTCAAATAGCCGCTACGTGCACTATTGCAACGAACTATCTCAACAAAGGCGTGCGGCAAGCGGGTCCCCATAGTGTTGACAGCAAAAGAGCAATAGGCCCCTCGAGTGGACAGTTGAGAATGAACTTTATTCTTTCTTGACAATTATTTGACTGTGGACTAAGCATGAACGTTAAAACACAACCCTGAGACGAAGTGGTAGGGACCTGAATGGAGCAACCATGACGTCCCCTTTGTGTCGTTAGTTGTAAGATCGACGTAGATACTGAGTGAAAGTTCCCAGGTAGTCTGCCTGTACACTTTATTAGCACGACACATGGAGGTCAACGTCAGACACAGTGTGTCTAATAACTGAAAGACCGTCCTTATTCAGTTATGAGTTGTAGAATCAAAGCCCATTGCGATTTTGGCCACGCACGTCACACTGGCACCGGTACACAGTCAAAATCAACAGCAGCAGTACCGTCCAGTTGTGGAGGATCATCACTGGTGGCTTCTGGAGCAACGGCCCTTGGTGGTTGCTAGAGCCACGTCCCTGATCGCTGCTGGGGCTGTAGGTGCTGGAGAAATGCTGCAGTGGAAAGTTCCATAGCGGCTGTAACAGCCGAGTTGTGGAGTGTCACCGCTGCTGGCTGCTGGAGCAACGGTTCCGGGCGGCATTGTGCTGGAGAGAAGTCCCTGTTTTCTGCTGGAACGAGGTTTCTCACGGCTACCGGAGTAATGTTGCGGCGCAATGTGGTGCGGTGTAGGTACAGGCTGGGCACTGGAGATGAAGTTACAGGTGGACGATAGTTGGCATGAGCGGGCTGTGGGGTGCAGAGCGAAAGTACTCAGAGAAGGCTCGACATCACCTCCTATTGATGGGCTGCGGGTGCAGCTGGCTTTGAGGTCACAGCTGATCAACGAGCAGAGTTGCCTACAGGAGGTTGAGCCGCGATTTCAGCAGCAGCAGGCGGAATGATAAGTACGGACGCTTAGCAGGCAGGTGATGTACTGATGTAAACTAGCCCCGAATTACGGCGCCGCTGTAGCTGATGCTCGCACCGCATTTTATCCTTATTAGTGCCCCTGGTGTTGCCTGCTAGCGATCAACGTATCAACAGACTGAAACTCCTAAACAGATAAAAATTGTGTTCCATACCAGGTTTCGAACCGAGAACCTACGCCTTTCACGGGTGCGTGCTCGACCAGTTAAGCTACATGGGAACATTACTTCTGTCAATGCCTCAGTTCCTACCTAGCAAATTTTACACAAGATCTCCTGCCTAACCTACAGCTCAAATGGTACAGCATTTTCCTGCAAAAGACAAACGTTCCGGGTTCGAGACCTGGACCAGCACATAGTTTCAATTTGTCAGGATGTTTCATGTCAACCCACAATCCGCTGCAGAGTGATAAATCCATTCCGGTATTAAGAGATTGTTTATCATCAATATAATGTCCGCAACAGTCCATGTACTATTTGACCACGATATTATTGCACTCGGCCTCGTGTGGCCGGAAACATGCGGTAAGCAAGTACAGTGGTGAGTAAGGAAAACATATCGCACTGCGAATGAGATAAAAGTAGTTGTGTATATACGATCAAGTGTTTCAGCGTGTCCTTGTGAAACATCACGATCCTCGAGTATTTCTAAACACTGGGAACTACATTAAATACACTTTGAGATATTTTGTTCCTTACGAGAAGACTTGCATTACTTTATTAACTCATCGGGAACTTTTCAGCTTCCTGTCTGGTGGGTCCGAAGCCTGTGCGATTTATTCAAGGGAAATCATTTTCCGCTTATAGCTGCAGAAGTTTTTATTTTGATATTGCTATTTGTTTGGAGTTAGTGGACTCTGCACTATTAGGAGTTTTGAACTCCCCTTGGAGGTTCCATAACACGTCATGGTCAAGCTTTACAACGACACAGATAGTTTCCAGACGCCATATTTGTTTACAAAGTATGACAGTATACATGTGATGTGTTACGGCAGCGAAAGGAACCTGTGACCGCTGGAGATATTCTATTTTACTTATTACGTGTATACCGTTAGATATAAGTTTAATTTTTTGTCAAATGAAACCCAAAACCATGTTCTGAAGTAGTGCTTTGTTTTCTCCACTAGACAGTGCCGTAAGTTCCTCCAAAAAATCGTAACACAACACGTACACAAATTTCATACTAAAAATGTAAATCCACCTGATGATAAAGGTTTAAACCTTTGAAACGCGTCGTGGAGGTATATAAACAGTGACTGGTAACTGTAAACTTGTTGTTTCATTTAACGTCCTATGTTACCTTCCCACTGGTGGTTGTATAGCGATTATTTACGACTGGCAACCCAAGACCTTCTCGGGTTATGGCAAGGTTGGCCTCGTACGTTTAGAGTGCGCCCAAAGGAGAATAATTCAAGTACCAACGGGCGAAGGTATACCCCCACCCGCGACAGCAACCATGCCTCATTTGTTCCCCGCCGCATTCAAAAACGAGTCCCCTTGCCCGTTCCACAGTACCAAATGACGACACAGGTGGGAGACAATGCGTCCAAGATGTGAAACGAGAAACGACCCTCTGAGCAGCTGCAACAACAGAAATCCGACGTCGCGGGAACGGAGGCGAGTATGGAAAGCTGCCGGCTGGTTGTACAGACGGCCGCTTTTGCCCCCGACTTCCAAGATGACGGGGATTCCAGACAACAATCGGATATGAGGATTGATGTACAACAGCGTAAACAGAGTCACCTAAATGGCGGAAGAAAAGATTTCGCACACCAGCGGACGATTGCTTTCTCCATATGAAAGACGACTAAAGACAACAAGTAGACGATGAAGACGCCATAGACGTCCTCAATGGATAATAGTACTTAACAAGGCCATAACAGTGACAAAAATATCACATTAGTGTTCATAAATCGTGATTTGTGTCGAAATGGGAACCGGAAGAGACAGTTGCATCCTCGTTTCCATGTATTTTAAATTTAGTGATGAGATGGACGCGTATCTGCTGAGGCTAAAGGATATTAGTTACACAGGACGAGCCAAGCCTCTTGCATACTCCACAGAGGCAAATGCGAAGTCAGTAATGTGGCGTAGCCGCCTGACTAATTACCGCGGAAGACAACAAGAAGAAGCTATTATGGAACTAAACCCACAGGTATTGAATGAAACTCGCAATCTGCCAACCTACTTAGGGAGGATCGGAACAAAGTCAAATACTGACATAACTTTAGTAAATATAGCAGCGGCGCGTCTTGTGAAAGGCTAGAAGGTTCCGAGTGGAGTGACATCGAGTGACCACAGTATCATACGATATACCATCACTGGAAGGAAAATCCAAAATGACACAGAAAACGTGTGCATACGGCCCAAAAATAAGATCAAGAACGCTAACTGCGAAGAACTAAGAAGATTGTTTCACTGTCCAGAAAGTCCATCACTGGATAATAATGTAGATGTTAAAGCGCAAGAACTGACAGTGGCTATACGTAGAGCAATGGAGGCATCGATATCTAGTAGCAGAGATAATTCAAAAGGAGTACCTTACATCTGGACGGAGACACTGCAGAAAAGAAGACGTGAAGCAAGAAGAGCCAGGAAGCTATGCTAGAGCAGCATAATCCAAGAAGAAAGAATCCGGATGTTGCACAGATTCATGTACTTTAATAAACGTTATAAGGAAGAGTTATGGAAAACAAAAATGGAACGACGGGAGACATTCGTAGAGGCGTATCATATACAACTGGCTGCCAGAAAATACGACCAACAACAGTCTCATCCACGCACCATAGGAACGATGGGACGGTAACAGAATGTTGGGAATAGTCGGCTGCTCTGCTAATGGAAATACTACTTCCTAGCGATGGTGAAGCGGGTGAGACAAATGAACAGCCTGGGTTACGGGAGATGTCATGGGAAGAATGTAGGAACAGTAAACGTTTGTACCCCATTGCACAAGAAGGAATTAGGCATTTAATTTTAAGACTGAAAAAATTATCTCCAGTAACGGTGGAATCCCCGACGAAGTAATACAAACCTTACATGACCAATTAGATGGTTACTTGTGCGATCTGTACGAGTGTCTCTTGCAAGGGAAGGACCCCTGCACCATGGAATAACGCAGAAATTGTAATAATTAGTAAAGGGCAAGATAAAGTTACAGTGGCAACCAAACCCTATTGACCAATTTGTCTTTTGAACGTACTCGGCAAGATATTTGAAAAACAATTGTGCAAAATATTACAAGATCACTAAGTGCTACACAGGATGAGCCCTCAACAGTACGGGTTTAGAAGAATCAAGTCAACCGAAGACGCAATTAATGAAGCCGTTTCGCTAGGGATAGATACTCATTCTATGTACGCACTAGCGATGATGATTGATATTGCTCGTGCTTTCGATAATCTGTGGCGGCAGTCTTTCTTTGGTCGCGTTAGGTACTTGGAGTGCCGAGAAGCACTGTATATTTGCCTGTGAGATTATTGCCTCAGGTTACATGCTTCTTTAACTTTGCATCAATGTAATGACAATCTATTATTTTTGATCAGTAATGATGATGCCATCCGGAGATAGTAATACTATAGGCATCAAGTGACGTACGGTAGTCCCCTCTGTGCGCTATACAAATGCGGGAGTCCGTCAAGCATTAGCAGTAGTAGCCTCTTTACTTTGCATGACGTCTCCTTCCCCCCACCCCCACCCCCACCCCCTCTCCTAGCTGGGGAGGCAACGTGAGGAAGCAGTTCTACACATGGACCACGGTCTCTCAGCTCGGAAGATTCGACTGAAGAAAACGCCGGGTATAAAAGATTACACTGTATGAGAGGAAGAGATCAATGTAAGTTGGAGATATATTGGATAAATACGATGGCTGTTCGGAAAGTAAGGTCCAATCGGTCGCGAAATAAAAACCACAATGAAAATCAAAAATTTTTTATTCCTGGCAGTTAGCCACACCTTCCAGCTAACTCTCTAAATAGTCGCCACTCCGACTTGGACATTTGTCGTGCCGTTGTACAAATTTTCCAGTACCCACGTCACAGAAAGCAGCCGCATGTGCGTTCCGCCAATTCTCTACGCTGGTCTGCCTTTCGTTGTTTGTGCGAAAATGTTGTCTTCGTAGACAGCGGTTCATGTGAGCAGAGATGAATAACTGAGGGATTCAATTAAGGGCTGTACTGTGTGTTGTCAAACACTTCCAATCGAAAATGCTGCAGGAGCATCTTCATTGCCCCTGTAGAATTCGGCTGAAAATTGCCATGAATAAAGAAACGCATGACATTTATGTTATGTTTGCTGCGTAGCTTCAGGCGAAATCTCTCACCAGATCCACATAGTTGGAGGGAGACACTGTGGTTTTAGGCACTTCTAAGTGATCATTCTGCGCTCTGAACTGAAAAGAGGGACGTGATGCGATCGACAGGCACACTAAAGACATTGCCATATTTGCAAAGCTCCATCGGATTTTCACAGTGGTTTCCATTTCGTGCCTAATCGGCCTTACTTTCCGAATACGTTTCGTATATCGAGTAAAACAAAATCGTTGGAGGATGAGTGGATGGAAGATGGAAAGTGAGTAGGAAAGCTGTTAAAGAGTCCGAGGGTATAAACTACAGACTTGCAAGAGCAGAATTGCAGCAACTAATGCTGCCATGTTCGCAGTGTTCTCTCCGCGAGGATGCATCCGAAACTATACGGATGCGATACCGTTTGCTCAGATAATGGCGACGCCGGTCGTTAAGGTTAATAAAGCACACGCGCCTCCATCTTATCTACCCATAAAGATGGCATTAAATGCGAGTGATACGAGCTCTAAATTCCGTGCTTAATTACACGGCCATGCCTAATCGATGCGCTTACACAAATCAAGGTACTCGCTGCAGCGACGAACATTACAGTTGCCCTGCGAGATTCTCGCTGAAATACAGAGTCGCTGCACTTCGCCTCTCCCGGGGAACCAAATTCGGCCAACTGGTTTCCATGAACAATGGAAAATACTGCCCTCAGAATACAGCGTGTTTAAGATAAGGTTTTCTTCTCTGCATTTTACACAATAATAAGTTGAAAGAATCTAGAATGAAATTTTCACTCTACAGCGGAGTGTGCGCTGATATGAAACTTCCTGGCAGATTAAAACTGTGTGCCGGACCGAGACTCGAACTCGGAACCTTTGCCTTTCGCGGGCACGCTCTCTACCGACTGAGCTACCCACGCACGACTCGCGCCCCGTCCTCACAGCTTTACTTCTGCCAGCACCTCGTCTCCTACCTTCCAAACTTTACAGAAGGTCTCCTGCGAACCTTGCAGAACTAGTACTCCTGAAAAAAAGGATATTGCGGAGACATGGCTTAGCCACAGCCTGGGGGATGTTTCTAGAATGAAATTTTCACTCTACAGCGGAATGTGCGCTGATATGAAACTTCCTGGCAGATTAAAACTGTGTGCCGAACCGAGACTCGAACTCAGGACCATTGCCTTTTGCGGGCAAGTGGCTAAGCCATGTCTCCGCAATATCCTTTCTTTCAGGAGTGCTAGTTCTACAAGGTTCGCAGGAGGGCTTCTGTAAAGTTTCGAAGGTAGGAGACGAGGTACAAGCAGAAGTAAAGCTGTGAGGAGGGGGCGTGAGTCGTGCTTGGGTAGCTCAGTCGGTAGAGCACTTGCCCGCGAAAGGCAAAGGTCCCGAGTTCGAGTCTCGGTCCGGCACACAGTTTTAATCTGCCAGGAAGTTTCATATCAGCGCACACTCCGCTGTAGAGTGAAAATTTCAATCTAGAAACATCCTCCAGGCTGTGGCTAAGCCATGTCTCCGCAATATCCTTTCTTTCAGGAGTGCTTGTTCTGCAAGGTTCGCAGGAGAGCTTCTATAAAGTTTGGAAGGTAGGAGACGAGGTACTGGCAGAAGTACAGCTGTGAGGACGGGGCGTATGTTGTGCTTGGGTAGCACAGTCGGTAGAGCACTTGCCCGCGAAAGGCAAAGGTCCCGAGTTCGAGTCTCGATCCGGCACACAGTTTTAAGTTGAAAGAATATTCGTTTGGATACGGTACGTAAAAATAAGAAAATTTACACTTTCTCTGTCTGATGATTATAATTTACTACGTAACCTTTTACAGACGTACAGCAGAGAAATTTATTTTTATTAAATACAACATTACGTTTTACTGTCAATTACCTGATGTCCTTAAACCAAATAAAGTAGCATCCGATATCTATCAATTTTAGTTAGGGGCCTAGAAACGTTAGAATCGTTAAGCGTGGACACAACTTGCTATACTTAATATGATGTGTTCCAATGAATGTGCTGAAGGCGAAGTGTTCGTTTAAATTAAGCTGCAACACCAACACTTTATGTCTTTCGTAATTCTCAATCATTTATAAATAACTTACTGCTTACATTCGTTTATATCTTGTTACAATTTATCTGTATTACTGAACTATTTCTGTACAAGCATTGTACTATGTGGAAATATTGTATGATTACTGGCTCATGTATTACGTTGATAGAAATGTGGTATTAGGACAGGAAGAGTAAGAGGGAAGTCAGTCTGCCTTAAGGAGGAAAAAGCGTGCCAATGGAAACGTGGATGTAGCGTGGTTTGCGTGCCAATTCAGGACGAAGAGAAGGCAATAGTCAGCCATCATAGTGAGCACACATTGGATCGTATAGTTAGATAAAACCTATAAAACTCCATGAAAATATTGCCTGTGATGATCGTTGGCTCCGACAGTAAAGATGACAAATGTTCAAAAGTTGCTCTATCGCAATTATTAATTAAAATAGGAGCCATGTATGAGTCTTGTCAATGCTGAGGCTGCAACTACACAGAATTCTACGACGTTCTGGAAGCAGCCAACCTGTTTGCGTTTTGTTCGACTTTCAATGACCAAGATAACTAGTGGCTGCGGTAGCCTAACTCCAGAAGGGCAATGTGTTGCACTCTACCGAAGCTGATGTCGAGATCCTTTGCTAGTGCACGAATGGTTATGCGGCAGTCCACCCTTATCGCATCATCAAGTGCCCGTTTGTTGCTGTCCATAACGACTGAGGCTGGCCTCGCAAATCGACCAACATATTGTGTCGAATTGCGACCAGGAGGGAACTTGACATACCATTCCACAATGGTGGTTTTCAATAGGCACACCCTTTATTCTCCAATGGATGTACACCGGTGCTTCTCCTTCGGTTGCTCCTGTTTGGATTTATTTGGTGATAATGTAGCCATTGTTCACGTTTACATATTTAAAGAACACATGGTAGAAAGACAGCAGTACCATACTAACTTCTTGCTTACAAGGCGGTGCTTATATACACGAATCGGAGTCGCGCTGAGTTGCATATACGCTGTAGCAACGAGCTCAAACAGAAAATTCTTGATTTTTCCTTATGGAATCAGATTTTCACGAGAAATCAACCGACAGTCTAAAAGTAAATTAATTCTGACAGTATTATTCAACAAATATGAAGGTTAACAATTAATTCCTTTAGTTTAATGTTTCATTCTTTACAAAGTGTAGCAATTAACCGTTCTTTCATGTATACTCTATTTAAAAACATACATGTAAAGAAAGAAAGGCTGCAAACAAATTTCTTTTGTTACCCTAGTCGTTGCTTTAATATTTTCATTATCAGTGACGTGGGAGATTGATTTGCTGGTGAGATACTGTTTCACACTAAAGTATATAACCTATATGGGACATAAAAATTGGTTCTACATCTTTTTCATCAAATAGTTAACGCAGACACCTAATTAGTAATAGAAATTTAGGTTTAATCATTCCGATTTCTTTACTCTCTAAAAAGCATGTCGACATGAGGCTGTGAAATAACTCATGTTTACGGTTCTGTGATATCAAAAAGGAACGCTTTGCTATCCGTATTGCACTCTGTTTATAAGGTCATCATTACATGCATCTTTTAATACCGTTTAATTTCCGCCCCTGGGCTTGATAATCACCTGGATTCGGCTAAGAAGCGAGTACACAAATTTGTGCAGGTACGTCACATCCAAGTTAAGCCACTCGCTTAGGACTTGATCGCGCAAATCCACCGAATTATGGAAATGCTGATTTGGCGTTTTACACTCTGCTCTAGCAATTTCTACAGATTTTCTATGGAGTTCACGTCAGGTGACTCTGAAGGCCAATTGAGATGTAATTGGGTGGGGGATTGTTTAGAAAACCAGTTTAACATTCTTCCAGCCCAATGAACTTTGCTGTTGTCGTCTGGAAAAGATAGGGGTGAGCAATGGCCTCTTGCGCGGAGACCAACTTCAAACGTTCATTACACGCAGTTTAAGACGAAGCATAATTCACTGCCTGTAGCAATTCCTGTCGGGTTTGGAAGCGATTTTAAGTCACTACCCGTGAAACGCGTCGTCTAAATCTCTCTTGTCAGGATCTTTTCCAGACCGCAGTCCTGACGTCGTGTTTGTTGGTTATGCGTTTTACACGAATGGTTGTTGACACATTGAACAGTCCACCTCGAAACTCCAAAAAATCAAGCAACTTCACACACTGTATGGCTGTGGCCACGGCCCTTTCTGCCACTCCTCCAGGTCATTAGATTTACCCGTCTTTACGTACAATGTCCGCTTGAAACGTAAATGTCTCACTGATCGCTACGGCGTTACGTTCAAGTAGAGGTAGTGGGCGGGCGGTCGAGCACGGCAGTCGAACGCAGCGTCCAGTCGAACGCTGCGCCATCTGTAAGGCCTTAATGATTTACAGTTTGCGTGAGTGTGTGTGCGTGCGCGCGCGCGCGCGCGTGTGTGTGTGTGTGTGTGTGTGTGTGTGTGTGTGTGTGTGTTAGAGAGAGAGAGAGAGAAAGAGAGAAAGTGTTCGAATGAGTACCCATTTTCTTGAATGCCCAACGCGATGCTCCATCACGGAGCATAAAATTGCTCGATGCGCTGAACGAAGTCGAGTTACATTTACGTTTCACGAACAAGTGTGGTGTTTCGTACTCTTCGCGCTCTTCCTATTATTATCCTACTTATATCGTCGGTTTTCGAGGAGAATCGCTTCCGTAGAGTGTAGCGTATGCCGGATTGTGTGTGTTTTCTTAATCACACGTTCGCGGTGATAGTGCTATACATTTCGCCGTAAAATGGCCGGTCGCCCTGATACGGGACAGGTCTGAGAGTCGGCACTAGAAATCGTCCATCAGCATTCACCGAGAGATGTTCCGTATCTACCGTTGTCCATCAACCATGATGTGATGCAGCACGGCGAAGTACTACTCCCGGATACACAGCTTCTCCAACACCACCAACAACTACGGGAATTACATCATCAACCTGGATAGCAGCTTCTGCACCACCATCAACACCAACTGCAATTTCAGCACCAACGACAGACTCAACAGCAACAGTTTCTACTACTGCAGCTACAACAACAGCAACTCCAGCAATATCGCCAACAACGACAACAGTTGCATCAGGTTAGTCAGCAAGTTAGCCACATCAGCGACCCTTCCAGCATCACGCTTGAAGCCAATGTACCTGCAAGTCAGCACCAGCAAAGTGGAGCCCTTAGCGGCTGCGTGTCAACTCACCTCCTGTCCCAGACTGTGCTATGCGTGAGTTACCAGGTTGAGATCCCTCTTCTAGTAATAGAACAGTGCTGACGCACTCAGAACGCTCTCAGAGTCAAGTATTGACAGGCACTGCTGCGGTCGTCCGTTGCTACAGTCTATCAGAAGCAGGCCCCTATATTGTCTTTGTGGACCGTTTAGGTAAAAGCGTTGGCAAACTCAAGCCTACGTCGGTAGACAAGCTATTACTTCCCTAAAACTCTCATCTCAAACATGGCATTGTGGACATTAGTCCGTTAGGCAGAAACAGAGTCGAGATAGAACTGAAAACTGCTGCGGCTGCCAACGCTTTGAATGAAGCCCCTGTTTTCAAAGATCTTAAGTTCGATGTCTATATTCTCTACTTCCTGCTACAAATGTGTGGGAGCCGTGATGCTGATATCAACTTGACAGACGAAGAGATCGTTGACGCAATGGGGAGCATACATCCTGTTGTAAGTACCAAACGATACACTAAGAACTATCATTCACATCCTGAACCAACGATGCTGATTCCAGTCTGTCTGGTGGTGTTTCGCTCCTAGAATCTGCCCTCACATGTTGCTATTCTGGGGACGAGTTGTCCAGTGGAACCGTACGTCGCTCCAGTCATCCCATGTCGAAATTGCTAGCGTTTTCATAATCGAGTAAGCCAATGTAGAAGTCACATTCGTTGCAGTACACCCAGTGGATTTAAGTAAGGCGACCTTTTTAAATTGCTCTGGTCCGCACCCAGTGACAGAACGTTCATGCGCGGTCTTTCTCCCACAACAAGAGCTCCAATGTACAGAAGCCTACGCCACATCGGGAAGGGTAACTGGTAGACCGCAGCTCTCATACTCCCCCTCAACCCCCAAGGCATTCCCTGCAACCAGTAGACGCTTTACGAGATTCTTCTACGCAACCAACGCCACCGGCGGTGTAGTCCAAATTAGGCTCTCCCTCAGGGTTCTGGGTGTCGTCATCATAACTTGCAGGCCACAGACACATTGGGAATCAACTCTGACACTTGAGGTCCATCGAAATGGCGTGTTTCTAGGTCAGTCTGTTACGAGGATTCTCAGACATTCGTCACGATTATTCTGCATCTCAGCACCTCCCCCAAGCCGCTACAACACAACACCTAGACACCCTAGACTTAGAACTACTTAAAGCTGACTAACCCAAGGACATCACACTTATTCATGCCCGAGGCAGGATTCGAACCTGCCACCGTAGCAGCAGGGTGGTTTCGGACTGAAGCGCCTAGGACCGCTCGGCCACAGCGGCCGGCCACTCTTGGTATACCATCTAATATCGTGTCACACCTCTTTTTACACGTCGTAGTGCCACAACTCGACGTGACATAGACTTAGGAACTACCTGGAAGCCCCAACAGAAATATTGAGCCATGCTGCCGCTACAGTCGTTCATAATTGCAAAATTGTTGCAGCTACAGGATTTGTGCACGAACTGACCTCTCGATTATGTCCCAGAAGTGTTCAGTGTAATTCATGTCAGACGGTCAGACGATCTGGATGGCTAGATCATTCACTCGAGTTTTCCAGAATGTTCTTTAAACCAATCGCGGATAAGTATGGCCTGGCGGCATCACTCGTTGTCATCCATACGAATTCCATCGTTGTTTGGGAGCATCAAGTCCATCAATGGTTACAAGTGGTCTCCAAGGAGCCGAGCATAAACATTTCCATTCAATGATCGGTTTAGTTGGGCCATAGGTCCCAGTCCATCAAATGTAACCACAGCCCACACCATTTTGGATCCACCAGCAGTTAGCACAGTGCCTTGCCGACAACTTGCGTCAATGAGTTCGTGGGGACTGCACCACACTCGAACCTCACCATCTGCTCTTTACAACTGAAATCGGGACTCATTTACCCAGGTCAAAGCTTCCCAGTCGTCTAGAGCCCAATCGATATGATCAGGAGCCCAGGAAGGTGCCGCAGGCCTTGTGCTAGTAGCAAAGGTGCTCGCGTCGGTCGTCTGATGCCATAGCTCATTTGCATCAAATTTCGCAGCACTGTCCTGACGGGTACGTTCGTCGTACGTCCCACATTGATTTGTATGGTTATTACACGCATTGTTGCTTCTCTGTTAGCGGTGACAACTTATGCAAAAAGCTGCTGCTTTTCAATCGTTAAGTGAAAGACCGTCGGCCACTGCGTTGACCGTGGTGAGACGTAATGCCTCAGATGTATTCTCGGCACACTTTTGACACTGTGGATCTCGGAATACTGAATTCTCTAACGATTTCCGAAATTTAACGTACCATGCCTCTAGCTCCAACTACCATTCCGAGTTCAAAGTCGGTTAATTCCCGTCATGCGACCATAATAACGTCGGAAATCATTTCACATGAATCACCAGAGTACAAGTGACAGCACCACCTATCCACCGCCCGATTATACCTTGTGTGAGCTATACTACCTTATTTGTATATGTGCATATTTCTAGCGCGTAATTTTTTCCATCTCAATATACACTTTTGAACGAGAACAGGGTGCTTGTAAGACACACGAATTTATAGATTACGAGCACAGACGGATATCGATCATGAGGGATCCCGGAGCAACAAGCATCACAAAGGGACATAATTTAACGTAACTTCGATACTACCGCGATTCTCGGTCTTGTGAACGCATTCCAATGCTCGGTGCGTGTTTTGATCTCAAAGTTATTTCTAATGTTTCTGGTCAAATGCGTCCATGTCACATACACAAGTTTCTGAGTAGTTGTCCTCTGGCGTGCTGCCCAGGACGAAAGAAGAGACGACAGTATTTTGTTTTAGAAATTGCATGAGGGAACCAGAAGAGTTGTGCATGCCACGCACTGCAACTGGCAGGACTTCCGACATGCGACCCGGCAGTGAGAGATCCCAGCTTTTTTGTTGGAAAATACTTGTCGGACTCGCAGACATAGACTAGCAGTGACTGTTCGTCTGTGATCAAAAAACGACTTCTGCATAGCGCAGGTGCGTGATATATGGAAGGTTCTCACTACTTATCGGGCACCTTTCTATTGTGACGTACGCAGGAAGACAGAAAATATAATCTTATAAATATCATAAATTTTGCATATGTGTTTCATTTTGTTAAATATATACTGTGTATGGAAACGATGAATTCAGGCGTAACACCAATTAACAGGTTTCCCTGTACCATGCGAAAAAAATTAAAGGTTTACCCGGTTGATCCCCAGCTGACGCGAAAAAATTGTGATAATTGTATTTATCTGCACAATAAACCGAAAAACGAGAAGTGACAGCAGAACAAAGTATAAAAATTCCCTTTTTGCAGGAAAAGCAGGGAATACAAAGCAAAATGCCTACAGGAAAAGAAGTGAAGAATTAGAAAAAGAAGTGATCGTCGGGAAGACAGGTCCGTCATAAAGAAGAATCGAACCAGCCTTCACTGTATTTGATTCGAAATTAAGAGTGCAATGGGATTCCACTGTTAAACACAGAAGAGAGACCAGATATGGTGGATCAGGGGAAGGACTTGCCTAATGATGTGATGCAGGTAGAAACTGATATGGGAATCATAGGCGATCCAGCACTACAGTCAGAATTTATAGGGCTTTGGAAGACTTGCGATCAAACTAGATACAAGGGATAATAATATTCATTTGGAATTTCTAGATTCATTGAGGGAAGTGGCAACCAAAAGACTATTAAAGTTGGATTGCAATCTGTTTGGCTCCAGACTGGAGCCAAACCATCTGCGTTTCGGAGAAATATCACCCACACTGTCCCGAAGCCAAGAAGTGTAGATAAGTGCGAAAACCATCTCGCGCAATCATCGTAACGGCTCATACATCCGAACTGCTGACAATTACAGTACACTGAAGAATGGAAAAGGAAAATGACAGTCTGCTAGCTGACGAATAGTTTGGCTTGAAGAAACATAATGCCACCAGAGATGTTCTGATGTTCCTCCCTTACTGTTCAATCTGTGCGCCGAAGAAGCAATGTCGGAAATAAAAGAAAGGTTCAAGAGTGAAATTAAAATTCAGGCCGATAGAATCTCAATGATAAGTTTCGCTGACGACATCTCTCTCTTCAGTGAAAGTGATTCAGAACTACAGGATCTACTGAATAGAACGAACAGTCTAATGAGTACAGAATATGGGTCGGAAGAAATACGGAAAAACATAAAACTAACTATCAGTAGCAGAAATGATATAGATTGAAACTTAACATCAAAAACTGTGGTCACGAAGTAAACGAAGGTAAGGCAATTTGCTACCTTGGAGGCAATATTACCCATAGCGGATAGAGCAAAGAGACTATAACAGGCTGACTAGAACTGGCAAGAAGTGCATTCCTGGTCAGGAGAAGTCTGCTAGTATTAAACATAGGCCTTAATCCGAGGAAGAAATTCCTCAGAGTTGCATTTCGAGGACTCCATTGTATGAGAGTGAAACATGGACTGTAAGGAAACGGGACAAGAAGAGAATCGAAGCAGTTCAGCTATGTTGCTGTAGTAGGGTGTTGAAAATTAGGTAGACTAATAAGGCAAAAAATTAGAAGGTTCTTCAGAGAATTGGTAAAGAAAGGAACGTGGAAAACACTGATGGGACAGGAACTTAGAACATGTGGTTAGTCATCATGGAATACTGTCCATGGTTCTAGAGGAGGCAGTAGAATGTTGAATCTGTAGGGGAAGACAGAGATCGGAAAACATCCAGGAAGTAATTCGTGACGTAGCGTGCAAGTACTACTCAGAGATGAGGTTACGTAAGAGGGGAATTTGTGACGGGTCTCATCGAACCAGTCAAGAGACTGATGAATAAAAATAAAACGTAAATGGAACATACATATCTGAAAGTATACTTTCGCGTTATTAAAGTACCATTGATTCCAGGTAATGCAGCGGGGAGTATTGTCTAGCGGAAACGTGTAGTTCATAGCTTATGAAAGAGTACTTTGTGATACTATCAATTACTACTTCGGCTAAGCAAAAACTTTCTATACGACCTATCTCTGTTTGAAGAGACGTACATTATAATTGATATAACAAACCAATCCGTCGTCGAAACGCAGTTTTGTGTCGGTTCGTTTTCTAAAGACTGTATGCTTTCTGCCAGCAGGAATGGTCTGCAATCGCTTTAGCCTATTAATATTCAAGCTAAGCTTATTGCCACGAGTGAAAAATCAGAATTCATATAATGGAAGTTGATATTATTTAAAAAGTGTTTTCAAATTTTGTGTGCCTCTGCTGTCAGCTGGTTATTGTTACTGAACTAAATAAAAAAAAATATAGCCGACTTATTCGTCCCGATGGAATCAGGAAATTCTATTGATGTTTAAAAAAGTCTCATTAATTCTTCAGTTTCCGCTGCATATTTTTAATTACAGGAGATGTTCCGATCTCTCTGGATTATCTTCAGGTCTAAACAGAGGCTTGAACAACACATCGTGTCTATCTTAGAAACTCAGATTAGAATATGAGTACTCCGATATGAGGTTCTGTAGCAGACAATAAGGGCTGCTGACGCAACTACTTAGATGTGATGATGATGCAGAAATATCGAAACATCTCATGTACGTGATTAAAAATGTGCAGCTGGGACTGAAGACTACATGACAATTGTTTAAAAACATAATTCTTTCTGTATTAGTCTACACATGCCGGATACTTGGTAGTGTCTACACTACTGGCCATTAAAATTGCTACACCACGAAGATGGCTTGCTACAGACGCGAAATTTAACCGACAGGAAGAAGATGCTGTGAGGTGCAAATGATTAGCTTCTCAGAGCATTCACACAAGGTTGGCGCTGGTGGCGACACCTACAACGTGCTGACATGAGGAAAGTTTCCAACTGATTTCTCATACACAAACAGTAGTTGATCGGCGTGGCCTGGTCAAACGTTGTTGTGATGCCTCGTGTAAGGAGGAGAAATGCGTACCATCACGTTTACGACTTTGATTAAGGCCGGATTGTAACCTATCGCCATTGCGGTTTATCGTATCGCGGCATTGCTGCTTGCGTTAGTCGAGATCCAATGACTGTTAGCAGAGTATGGAATCGCCCGGTTCGGGAGGGTAATACGGAAGGCTGTGCTGGATCCCAACGGCCTCGTATCACTAGCAGTCGAGATGACAGGCATCTTATCCGCATGGCTGCAACGGATCGAGCAGCCACGTCTCGATCGCTGAGTCAACAGATGGGGACGTTTGCAAGACAACAACCATCTGCACGAACAGTTCGACGACGTTTGCAGCAGCATGGACTATCAGCTCGGAGACCATGGATGCGGTTACTCTTGACGCTGCATCACAGACAGGAGCGCCTGCGATGGTGTACTCGACGACGAACATGGATGCACGAATGGCAAAACGTCATTTTTTCGGATGAATCCAGGTTCTGTTTACAGCATCATGATGGTCGCATCCGTGTTTAACGACATGACGGTGAACGCACACTGGAAGCGTGTATTCGTCATCGCCATACTGGCGTATCACCCGGCGTGATGGTATGGGGTGCCTTTTGTTACACGTCTCGGTCATCTCTTGTTCGCATTGATGGCACTTTGAACAGTGGACGTTACATTTCAGACGTGTTACGACCCGTGCCTCTACCCTTCATTCGATCCCTGCGAAATACTATATTTCAGCAGGATAATGCACGACTGCATGTTGCAGGTCCTGTACGGGCCTTTTTGGATACAGAAAATGTTCGACTGCTGCCCTGGCCAGCCCATTCTCCAGATCTCTCACCAACTGAAAACGTCTGGTCAATGGTGGCCGAGCAGCTGGCTCGTCACAATACGCCAGACACTACTCCTGATGAACTGTGGTATCGTTTTGAAGGTGCATGGGCAGCTGTACCTGTACACGCCATCGAAGCTCTGTTTGACTCAATGCCCAGGCCTATCATGCCCGTTATTATGGCCAGAGGTGGTTGCTCTGGGTACTGATTTCTCAGGATCTATGCAGCTAAATTGTGTGAAAATTTAATCACATGTCCGTTCTAGTATAATACATGTCGAATGAATACCCGTTTATCATCTGCATTTCTTCTTGCTGTAGCAATTTTACCGGCCAGTAGTGTATTTTCCCGAGGTCGAATGCACTTAGTGCGGCTTAATACAGTCAGAACTATACAGAACACTGTCCTGACCACCAACGACGCTTGGAACATATTGAAGACCTTGCTTGGGTATCGATGATAGTCTCATACAACAGCGCAATCTGCAGGTTAGGCAAGCATGTGTATTTACCGCTCAAGCATAGGTTTCTCGCGGTGTTCCCATATTTTTGTCCAATTTCTCTCATTCTTGTAAGGGAAATTGGAGTGGCACCAGCATACCAAACGAAGAAATGGGGGAAGAAACCTGTGCTTGTACCTGCGAGATCTCAAAGACCCCTTTTATAAATGTGATGCGCGCCAGTTCTCATTCCTGGTCTACAGTGCACCCAGAATCTGAGCTGTTGAGGGGGAGGGGTTTGTCATATAGCTATTATCAGTTTCATGAAAGTAGTGGGCAAAGCAAAACACAATTTCTTACGAAATAAAGCCTATGACTGTTGAAAATTTGTGTGTTTTAATGACCATAAATACTAATGCTGCCATTTTGTAGTGTTGGCCTACAACCTAGAATTTACTTAACAGACAGAGAATAACTTGTAAGAGATTTTAAAGTTTCATTTCTCTGCCGAGCAAAGTTCTTGCGAATATTTTCTGTATTGATATTTTAGTAGATTTTTGACGTTGGCTGTTGGAGTTAAAAACAAATGGTTCTGGACAAGAGTAAATGTCACCTACTTGTAATAACGGTCTTTAAAATAATACATCTGCAGGGTGAGGCAAAAAGCAAATCGATAATACGAAGATTTTTTTTTTGTCTAGGACAGGTGGATGTATGTAGCTGTCAGCCTGTGCCCCTTTCTGCGTACGGCACTGTTCCTGGTCATAATATCAGTCAAGTAACACGAAAATGTATTTTTCCTGCAAATAACGTGGTAGACCTTGTACTCGAAGAACGCAGCCTTGCACCGATAGACAGTGAAGTGCGGGAACGTAAGCGTAGTTTTTCGAGTAGCTGAGAAGTGTGACGCGTAAGAGGAGTGCGCGTGGTTGAAATGGTAACAGATGATGATGATGGCTCTGAGCACTATGAGACTTAACTTCTGAGGTCATTAGTCCCCTAGAACTTAGAACTACTTGGACCTAGCTAATCTAAGGACATCACACACATCCATGCCTGAGGCAGGATTCGAACCTGCGACCGTAGCGTTCGCGTGGTTCCAGACTGTAGCGCCTAGAACCGCTCGGCCACTCCGGCCGGCGAAATGGTAACCGACTAATATGTGTTGCCCACAAGCATTAATTAACAAAATTAGGAATGGAGAAAGAGAGAGAAGTGTTTCCATGGAGGTTTCATTACTTTACGGTACGAGTGCTCCGGGTCTTAACAGTCGGACACATCGCCAACGATTTACGTAAATGTACTGTAAGGTTTCTAGTTTCTTTTTGATATTCCAGAAATGTTGTGCAAACTCTGTTTCCATTGGATGCGTCAGATCTCATATTTGAGTGCTAACCATTCTTCCAACAGTAGTTTTCGATAGTCGATGTGTTACTTCACAGAGGTTGTTAACACAAACACAGTGCCCTTGGGTTGTCAGTAGCATTGTCGTTGCAATAAGTGTTTTATGCTAGTGAGTTTGGCCGACAGTTGGTTATGCTACTGAGCAGTCTTGAAATAGTATGCAGATCACAGAGAGAAAGATACAGAGAATGATTATTTTAGTATATGATTTTGTAAAGATTAACTGGGTGAGTGAAGATGAAGCAGTAAATTTGTTGAACATAGTTTACTTGTAAGTCACTGTCATGTGTTTGTAAAACGGGAAGTTTTTGTGGAATATTTTGTTTACTGGGTTTAGATCATTTGATTCATCGCTGATATGAGAGTAAGTAAAGTTATCAATTGACGTTGATTGCACTCAGATGTTACAGACAGATCACTCCTTTACGATTTTCATTAACTAATCGCTTGGCAGGGTCAAATTTATTGTAAAAGATAAAGTTTGTTCAGATGATTGAAACAGTCGATGAGTTTCAGTTTTTGTACTAGTACTTTTATAGGTAAGTTTTCCTTTGGCCATTTAGCGAGTTCAAATTCAACCACTATCTCCTCACGAAAGAATGGCATTTTTCTGATAACGCGTGTCGCTGTATTGCGTAGAGCGGAAAACACTCTTGAAACAGCCTGCAGAGCACCGAGATAAATATTCAATAAATGGTGAATATTGGTACATGATTTAGTAAAGATTTATTGGATAAGTGAAAGTGAACCGTTAAGTTATTGCTGTATTGCATGCTTCCGCGTAATTGTAATGTGAACAATAGATAATTTCTTTTTTGGTTATGTTAGTTAGTTCATTATTCACATTAAAGTAAGCCCAGTTATCGGTTCACATGGCTTGCACGTAGAGGTTATAGATTTACTACTCCTTCACATTTTCAGTAATTAATCGCTTGTCAGCCTAAAATTTAACATAAACGATAAAGTTTGTAGGATGATTGTAAGAGTCAGACAAAGTGTTTCAGTTTTCGTAATACAGCTTCTTATAGATTAGTTTTCCTTAGGCCATGTAGCGAATTCTCATTCTTCCGCCGCCTTCTCATGGAAGGATGTCATTTTTCTGATTATGTGTGTCGCTGCATTGCACAGAGTGGAACACAGTTTCTTAAAAGGTAAAGAATGATCTGCTTAGAATACTTGCATATCCTTGAACTGCAATGCGCAAGGCTCTTCTTTCCTTTTAGCTTGCCGGTAGCTGCGCTGCATATTTTATGTTCATAACTTCGAGGCCCGGAAACGGCCTAAAAACCACATCCAGGATGGTCGTCACATCGACTCTCGTCGTTAATCGGACGGGAGGATTCCATCCGCGTCAAGCGCATTTTCCCCTGCCAGAAGCGGTTGTTTAACACGCACGTCTATCCTGGTGGATGTACGCTGAACGCAACAACAAAATTATACCATTGTACGATACATAGATCAGGAGATGTGACGTTATATTCATTGAGATGCACCACAAACTAGCTGCTGCTTGAAACAGAATGCATATTACCCACGTTTCCTCCGGTGTTCGAAAATGAGGGCACTTAGCAGTCGTGATATGGACTATTAAAGGATTTTATTCAGCTGCTATATCTCTGGGTTTTACGCAAGCCCTATTGCTTTAAATATCACGAGCAGTGGTTTCATATTCTGTCCTTTGCTACGTGAAACTATTACTCCTGCAGAAAATAATGAACAGTATATTTTTGTAAGAAATTTACTGCAGCTAAATTCCGTACCCGAGACGTTCTCGCTAGAAGCCATAGTTTTTGAATTATTCAAGAGAAACGTGCAAAAGTCACCTGCAAACGCGTTTTTCTTAAATAATTCGCCTCTAGCGGAAGGGTATCCCAATTGAAATTTTAGCTTGATTACATTTCCTACAAAAAGGTCCTGTTCATTTTTCTGTTACATAAAACAAATTGGTAGGAGCTAATGAGTCACTCAAAATAAAAAAAAGATCCTTAAAGTTTAACATTTTCGTAGATTTCTTCTCTCCAACCTGACCCTGTCAGGCAACAACTTCGAACAAACCGTACACATAATTTCAAACCATTTCTAAACCTTAACTCGCTTACACGCTTAACGTGTAATATTTGACACATTAACTCATTTGTAAAGTAATTAGTAGTTTGGCGCTGTCTGATAAAAGCGAGTTCGAGTCTTTACAGAATCTTCGATTGCGCATTTAGCGGTTGCCAGACAGCTCTTTGCATCAGAGTAGAAGATTCCTTCAAGGAGCTACAGTTCCTCGTCATTGTATCGGCTCCTAGTTTTTGAGGAGAAGAAATTGCAAGAATGGGACGTGCCTTGCCTATAGGAAGCCGCGTCTGCTTTTCTCAGAGAGGCGGCAGGTAAGTCTGCAAAAAGGTCTTTGTGGTATCCGCAGCGAGATATTACGTCCAACGTATAACGTAGTCCAGACAGCTTAACCGGGATCTGCGATAATATTCTCCGTAGGTGGCCTGCACTGTCACCAAGCGCAGATATCGCTAAACGGAAGACCTCATATCGGTTAGAGGGTTTAAGGGGCTCGGACAGGTTAGAAAATCCCTATCATAAACAATGTGAAATTTATTCATATGAAAGATACTTCTTCTTAGAAACTATTGCGAATAAAGACTTTAAAAGCTTGTAAGTTGGAATTTAACACAGAGATTTCTAAAACTAATGGGTAGTTTTAACATGATAATTATTTTTCTAAGAAGAGGACATCATTAGTACAACATTTAGATAATATACACTGTCGAAAAAAGCGCAACACCAAAAAGTATTCAATGCATGTTATTAAAATTTCGGGAACACATTTCTTTAGCTAGCATATGTAAGTGACTAACACTGCAATATTACAGGTGAATGAGAGCACGAAATAAGCCACTGAAAATGATAAATGCTGGTACATTAATAGCTAGGGTAATCACCAAAATGGTGAATGCAAAGGTGCGTGTGTTGAGTTATACAAGTGCCTGATATCAGTTTGTGGTATGGAGTTCCATGCCTGTTGCACTTGGTCGTTCAATATACAGCAGATTAATGGTGGTTGTGGAAGTCGCTGGAATTTTCGTCGGATGATGTCTCAAATGCGTTCTATTGGAGACAGATCAGGTAATCGAGCAGGTTAAGTCAATATGTCGTCACGCTGTAAATGTTGTTTTTCAATAGCCGTATTTGGGTGACCGTTATTCTGTTGCAAAACACAGCTAGGAAAGCTGTTCATGAATGACAGCACAACAGATCCAAACTGACGTACAAATTTGCAGTCAAGATGCTTGGAATAACCGCGAGGGTGCTCCTGCTGTCATACGAAGCGGTACGACAAGTGTAGGTCCAGTGTGTCTAGCACGCAGACAAGTTGGTTGCAGGCCCTCAGCTGGACCGCTTCTAACCACTGTTCCTCTTCACCACTGACATTCATATGTGTTTCATTCATCGCCGTGGCACCACAGTTAAATTGGGGCAATATCGATACATTTTCATTTTGAAAGGAGCGTTTAAGAACTGAGGTAAGCTTTTCTGGTTTTGCTTTTCTATCCTCCATTTCATTCCCTGTCTCGTCCGTGACAGCCTGAGTACTAACTGACAGTCTGTATACACGATCCACTCACATTAACGTGACAGCCGCTTACGTTCGAAGACAACGTGCAATAACCATTCACAAACGGCCGGTGACAGCGTTAGCAGGGTAGGGTGTACAAAATGGGTCGGGGGTACGCTAATGCGGGAACAGAGCAATTTATCTGACTTCCAAAAGGGCATGACCATTGCCTTTCGAGACAAGGGTGAAAGCATTTACGAAAAGGCACTTTTTTTTTTTTTAATCTTATTCGTACTGCCGTGTTCAAGGCATAGCGTGCATGGCAAAACGGCGCTATCAAAAACCGGCGGCTAGGCAAGGTGTATCACTGACCATAACTGACACGGGTGAATGACGGCTGCACAGATGTGTACGGTCAAGTAGACGTACAACTTTTTAGCAACTGACCGCCCAGATGATCCAAGGGGCTACAAACAGTTTCTAGTCAACGACCGTTCAGCGAACTTTGTTGTGTAAGGGGCCCCCAAATCAAATGCCTGGTTTACACATTCATGGTGACAGCTGTTAACTGCCGACGAAGGCTGGAATTTGCACGCCAATACCGCAACAGGACTTTTACTGATTGGCGACAGGTGGCGTTTTCAGATGAACCAGGCTTTTTGTTCCATAGCACAGATTACCTTTGACGTGTACGGCCCTACAACAACCGTCAGAAGGGTCCAGACTGGAGGAGGGACCGGTGTAGTCTGAAAATAACAACAACTTGTATAAATCCTTGTATAATTTACTAGAGCGGTCAAATGACGGCCATAAAATGAAAATCAGCAAATAAAAAGAGTCAGTTTAATGTGTTGCGATTACATGTGTACCACAGTACTGTAGAGACAAACAGCACATTACATATGTATGTACCAGAATGTTAGTGTTGAATGTTGATGAGCAGGTAATGTCTTTTGAAGCATGATATTCCCTGGGTGCTCCTGTCATTCAGGAAGCAACAGTAGCTAAGCACAAGTATGTAACCTTGGGGATAATGTCTACATGCAGTTTGTTTTTCCTCGGCGCTTTGGCATCTATCAGCACGACAACACAACCTATCACACTGCTCATATTGTGTGTATATGGTTCAAATAGCACGAGGATGAGATTACTGTACTACTCTGGACTCCACTCCCCCCCCCCTCCCTCCCAAATTAAACCAAATAATATTTGGGATCACCACGATCTGGCTGTTACCATCATGGATCCACAAACGTGAAACCTAACGTAGCTTGGCACGGTACTGGAGTTGGCATGGTTGCACAGATTCTCTTCCCTCACGTCCACGAGGCAAAATGTGGTTATTCAGGCATTTGACAGGTGGTCACATTGATGTGTTTGGACTGCATATATGTCTAGAATTTATTTGGGTTTTGTATGAGATAAAGACGACAATACATTGCAGCAGTGCTTCAAAAGAGATTAGCTGCTCTCAACATTCAACTATAACATTGTGGCACACATGCAGTCTCCACATATTTAATGTGCGTTTTGTCTCTACAGTGTTTTGGTACATGTTATCGCAACATACTAAACTGACCCTTTTTATTTGCTTATTTTCATTTTATGGCCGTCATTGGACCTCTCCAGTAAATTATACAAGGGTTTATACAAGTTGTTGTTATTCAATAATACACTCCTGGAAATTGAAATAAGAACACCGTGAATTCATTGTCCCAGGAAGTGGAAACTTTATTGACACATACCTGGGGTCAGATACATCACATGATCACACTGACAGAACCACAGGCACATAGACACAGGCAACAGAGCATGCACAATGTCGGCACTAGTACAGTGTATATCCACCTTTCGCAGCAATGCAGGCTGCTATTCTCCCATGGAGACGATCGTAGAGATGCTGGATGTAGTCCTGTGGAACGGCTTGCCATGCTATTTCCACCTGGCGCTTCAGTTGGACCAGCGTTCGTGCTGGACCTGCAGACCGCGTGAGACGACACTTCATCCAGTCCCAAACATGCCCAATGGGGGACAGATCCGGAGATCTTGCTGGCCAGGGTAGTTGACTTACACCTTCTAGAGCACGTTGGGTGGCACGGGATACATGCGGACGTGCATTGTCCTGTTGGAACAGCAAGTTCCCTTGCCGGTCTAGGAATGGTAGAACGATGGGTTCGATGACGGTTTGGATGTACCGTGCACTATTCAGTGTCCCCTCGACGATCACCAGTGGTGTACGGCCAGTGTAGGAGATCGCTCCCCACACCGTGATGCCGGGTGTTGGCCCTGTGTGCCTCGGTCGTATGCAGTCCTGATTGTGGCGCTCACCTGCACGGCGCCAAACACGCATACGACCATCATTGGCACCAAGGCAGAAGCGACTCTCATCGCTGAAGACGACACGTCTCCATTCGTCCCTCCATTCACGCCTGTCGCGACACCACTGGAGGCGGGCTGCACGATGTTGGGGCGTGAGCGGAAGACGGCCTAACGGTGTGCGGGACCGTAGCCCAGCTTCATGGAGACGGTTGCGAATGGTCCTCGCCGATACCCCAGGAGCAACAGTGTCCCTAATTTGCTGGGAAGTGGCGGTGCGGTCCCCTACGGCACTGCGTAGGATCCTACGGTCTTGGCGTGCATCCATGCGTCGCTGCGGTCCGGTCCCAGGTCGACGGGCACGTGCACCTTCCGCCGACCACTGGCGACAACATCGATGTACTGTGGAGACCTCACGCTCCACGTGTTGAGCAATTCGGCGGTACGTCCACCCGGCCTCCCGCATGCCCACTATACGCCCTCGCTCAAAGTCCGTCAACTGCACATACGGTTCACGTCCACGCTGTCGCGGCATGCTACCAGTGTTAAAGACTGCGAAGGAGCTCCGTATGCCACGGCAAACTGGCTGACACTGACGGCGGCGGTGCACAAATGCTGCGCAGCTAGCGCCATCGACGGCCAACACCGCGGTTCCTGGTGTGTCCGCTGTGCCGTGCGTGTGATCATTGCTTGTACAGCCCTCTCGCAGTGTCCGGAGCAAGTATGGTGGGTCTGACACACCGGTGTCAATGTGTTCTTTTTTCCATTTCCAGGAGTGTACTATACACTTCAATAGTAATGCAGCAAGACAGTTCAACAATACAGTGGTTATACAAGATTTATTATAATTTATTGTTATACCAAGGGTGTTTTGCTTTTATGTCTGTCCAATAATTCTTCATTCGTTCAGATATTTTCTTTCTTTCTTCATCTAAGATCGCTCTTCCTGTAGCCCTTTTCCTGATCTTCGTTATCTGGTTTGTGTATCTTGTAGTATTCTAGTTTTCTCTGTCTTTTGAGTGCTCTTACATCTTCCTTAATATCTGTTATCTGTTTAACGTTGTTCTCACAATTCCACATTTTTTCTATTATTCCCTTATTAATTGTGTTTTCTGGTGTTCCTTTCAGATGTCCAGATAATGAGGCACGTTTCTTCCTCTGATCGTGCTCATTACTGGTTCATTTTTCTTTTATGCTGTCTCATTTGAAGCTATTCTCCAATGCCCATTTACTTGATACTGTTTATTTGTGCATGTCCTAATTATTCTTCTTTCTGTCATTAGTGTTTAATCAATTTCTGCTGTAATAGTTGTTCTGAAGACGGATAGAACTGCCTAAGTTATTTCTGTTCGTGCAACTCTTTTATAAAATTTTAATTTTGTATCTGTGTGTTTTGTTGTGTGAGTTTCAGGTAATGTAACTTGCATTGTTCTGTTTTGCCATGGTGATTTCTAGTTTAGACTGTAAGTCACGATTTCACTTAAATACTTAAATTTATCAGCAATTTTGATTTCTTGTTCTCCTATTGTAATTTTGTTTCCAAGTGGTGAGCTAGTTACTATAATGTCTGTTTTTCGAAATGCTATTCCGAGGCCCTATTTCTGTGCTATTCTTTCTAGTGATTTAACTTGTTACGCGATTTCCTGCACACTGATGGCTAGAAGAGCAAGATCATAGCAAATCACAAGCTGTTCAAACTTATATCATTTTTAGCACTTCAAATTCTTACGACCTATGGTTTATCCCTGTACCATTCTCTCATTATGTACTCCAGTGCACAGTTGTACAGTAATGATGATAGGCAGTCACTTTGTCTTAAGCCTGTCTTTATAGGGAATGGTTCAGAAAATGCTCCTCTAAATTTCGCTTCCGAATTGGTGTTGGTTTGGATGGAGACCCAGATTCCTTAAAATTTTTAGTACTGGAAATCTGTAGTGACAGTTATATGCCTTCTTAAAATCTACAAATGTTCTTGCTAGAGGTTTGTCCCATTTTCTATAGTTTGCAATAACCAATTTTAAACTAATGATCTGTTCTGCACAGCTTCTCCGTCGTCTGAAACCTCCCTGCTATTCCCCTAACTGCTGTTCTAGTTGGTCCTTGATTCTTCCATGTAGGATCTTGGATAAAAGCTTGTGGGTGCAGGAGAGAGATTCCTCTGTAGTCACTGGATTGCTCTTATCCCCTTTCTTGTATAGTGGGTGGATGACAGCCGTGGACAACTGTCCGGGGAACTGTTCTGTTATCCAAACTTTTGTTAGAAAGTTGTGTAAGAAGGTCTTGACTGTCTCATTTGAATATTTGCACATTTCAACAAACACCTGTGTTTGAGGACTCTTTCTCCTCCTTGGAAAGCTGGGTAGTCTAATATGTTACATTCGGCCTTAATTTGGGTATTTACGTTGATGTCTAAGCGTTCTTTGGATTCTTCACAATTGAAAAGTTTATAAAATGCTTTTTCCATCATTCCAGCTTCATCTTTCACTATTAGCGTAGGGGGCTTGTACTGTTGTAATTGTTTCCCAAAAATTTTGCAGTAGTTCCTGGAATTGGTTTTGTGGTAATTAGCTTGTCTAGAGCTTATTATGTCTCTATAGAATTGTCCTAAAGTTATGTGTGAATTTTTTCCTCTCATTTTTGAGATTGATGGCATTTTCTTTTGGTTTGTGTGTCACAGTCTATAACCCTGCTTGAGTCTTTCTTCAAGGAATTTGTCAGATTCTGGAGTCCACCATGGATGTTTCCTGCGCGAGTTGAAGGGATCTAGATTCTCGGCTTGTTTCTTGAGACTTGATTCCATTTCTTTTAGATCGTCTGTTACGTTAATGGTTTAATGTTATTTGTTTGTATTTGACATTGTAATTAGCTGATCTGGGTCATACATAGCAGCTTCTTGCTTTTTAAGTATTTCTATTCTTTCTCGGTAATGGGGTGAATTTGATTTTAACGAAGTAGTGGTCTGGAGAGGACTCGTCAGCACCCACACCCGGCAGTAGCTGGAGCGGGATTCGGATATAGATAGTGGTCTGAGCCTGTGTCCACTCCTCTCAATACTTAAACACTGCAGATTTCCTTGTGAGAATTTTTGTCTTTACAGACAGGGTCTAACTGCTACGTCTCCTTTATTTGGGCTGGGTGGTTCCACGAATTTTGGCTTCCTCTTGCAGTATGTTGATTTAGATATCAGGCTATGTTCTCTGCAGAGTTATACAAGTATTTGACCGTTCTGGTTTGTAAAGTTACTTAGACTCCATTTTCCAATGATATCTTTGTATTTCCTTTATTTTTCCAGCTGGGCGTTGAAGTCTTTATACTCCTTTTATTTATTCTGTTCACAATTTGTTCGAGAAGGTCCCAAAATTTATCTACCTTTTCCTTTATTTTTGTTAATTTTGTTTCATTGCAGGAGCATGAGCATTTGTATTTGGGCAGCTTTTATTCATGTTTCAAAAGTCTTAGTTACAATAATTGATGACATTGCTTGAAAATCAGTTACTGAATCTATTATCCCCATAGTCACTATAAATCCTGTTGCAAATTGGGGAAACCTGTGTCCTGGATTGCCACTATAAATTCTATGTCCTTGTGAAATGAACTGGTCGTCTATCGTGTGTCTCATTTCTTGGAGCCCTGCTTTTAAATTTTTTATTTATTTAATTTATTTGCCAAGTTCTTGAGGTTTCCGGTCTTAAGTAATGAGTTGATGTTTTGTGTTGCTATATAATTTATTTGCTTAAGCTGAATCTTCTTTTCTGGTGTCAGTGTGGATTTGGGTGATTGCAAACTTTCCGATTCATTGGTGTCTTCTAGTTGGCTACCCACCGAAATCGATGCAGCCATTACCTTTCTTTTTTGGCAGAACGGTGGTATTTTTCTCCTAAAACACCTTTCCATTTATGACTTTCAGAGGTAACTAACCTTAGCTGGTGCAAGCTCCGATTTACAACTACGGTTGTCGACCGCAGAGGATGTATCTACCTATACAGAATCTATGCATATATGTACATTTTAAGCGTGAAACAATGTACATCCCTTGAACAAAAAAAGGTAACCAGTAGTTGGAAGAAGGCACAGGTCACATGTTCCCAGTCGTATGTGATCCACAAAACTACTATCCAACCTTTCTGTCGTCCCTCTGTTGTAGTCTTAGAAGGTATCTTCTTCCTAAATATAACGAGATACACAGCACAAAGTGGCCTCCTGCATGCCAAGGAGCATGGATTTCGAAAACATCTACATGCGAAAACCAACTTGCGCTTTTCTCTCATGACATGCTGATAACCATGGACCTAGGAAATCAGTATTTCTTGACTTTCGTGAAGTATTTGACTCAGAACCATTAAAAAAGTGTAGAATTCTGTAAGATAAGAAAATTTGTGACTGTGATGGGAACATGTTATGCAGGTCGCAGCATTTTGTCGGGTGATAAGTCACCGACAGAAGTATGGGTAGTAACTACAGGCTTGGCTGATCCAAATATGTTGGGAGCATTGTTGTTTATGTTTTACATTAATAACACGATGAGCTATATCAAGAGTAATCTCAGACTCAGCCTTTTTTCAGATAATGTAGTTATCTTTAATGAAGTACAATGTGATTATAATTAACCTTCCGCTACTTGAGCCAGTGTAGACGGAAAATTATATACCGTATGGATGTTAAACTTTATAGGAATGTGTAGAGACTGTGATCTCGAGGATTTGCATCGTTAGTAGTGTTAGCATCATTCCTTACCGGTACTGGTACGGTGACGTAGCGTTAAAACATGAGCATCAGGGTGTACTAAAGCTAAGGACAGTCAACATGAGTCTGGGATATGTAAGCAGGGTTTTATTCGTATCCCAACAACAGCAATGGTGATGCTGCTCTTCGCGAGTATAAAGGCATGTCCTTCCGCAGCGGCGCTCATGATCATAATAAGAAAATTTGAAATATCTGTCAATTTTGGAACTGCTTCTGGGAGAGATCGACGGCAAAACGCGCAACAAATTGTTGGAGAATTATTGCCATGGCTGCGAATGCTGGACGCAATCTTCGATTTTCAAGCAGGGCACGAGCTGTGTCATGACAGTTGAACATTCCATGGCCCACCGCTCCAAAAGTGCGGCGAACAATTGTGAAATGGTGTCTCTTGTTGCATGTTGTCGCCGTCACGGAAGGTTCGTCGATGGCAGAAGGTCGTCACATTGAGCAACGATTGTAACCTGGGACGTAAGCTTGGCACGCCATTAACAAACGCTACATTCTCATGTGGATATTAAAATGTATTTCATTCAATGGTTTATTCATTATTTCTTTTCCGTAAGTCCTAATAAATGTTTCTACAAAGTTTCATGGGCACACGGTCACTAGTTTTTCATGGAGGCCTTCTCAAGTAATAGAAGTCTAATAATAACCACACAGTACCTTGATAATATTCCAGAGTGATGCAAAAATTTTACATTTTTTTAAATGTTCAAAAACATAGGTGCGCTTCGGCAACTGTGCGTGTAAGATCCTCAATGGTGATTAAGTGGATAATACGCATATGTACTAGACAGGCAATAATTCCAACATTGGATATAGATAATATGTGATTATAGATACAATCCCTTCTAAAGAAGACAGTTTTAAATTTGTAGCAACTATTTTCCAACTGGTTGGCTGTTATTTCCAATCCATTGAACGTTCAGGAACGTAAAATTGGGTGGTAGTTCTTAAGCAAATTGCTTACCTTAGCCAAGGTGGCGTACCGTTTTTTATTCTAGGGCTTCTCATTGAATTGCCAAACGGTTGATGCAAATGACAATCACTGTTAAAATGAACCCTATGGATTCTGTTCATTTTGACGCCGGAGTGTGGACACGACGCACGGGGTGAGATTAAAGCTAACGGAGCGTATATAACACGGTTAGTTAACATGGGGTAGAAGAGATAACATGGAAGGTGATTCACACAGGAAGTATCAAACATTGATTATTACTAATAACTAGATGAATAACCTCTGATAACAGACTTACATATTTGCGTGGCAGAACTGACATTTTAATGATGCTCATGAATTGCTAGAAATTAAAGCTAACGATAATTGACAAAAGTATTTTCATAATGGAACACTGATTAACCAGCGTGGCAGAACTGACATTTTAATCATGCTCATGAATTGCTAGAAATTAAAGCTAACGATAATTGACAAAAGTATTTTCATAATGGAACACTGATTAACCAGAATTTTCCTAGTCAGCAATAATAGTCTAAAATGTCGCAAACTAAACCACTTTCAGCATTTTCCGATATTACAGAAATCTAATATAGACTGACGGGGAAAAAATCACAGAACCAAGAACAAGTTGTGTGTCATAAACGAAAGTTGGTAGACGTCTTTCTACGTCTGCAGATGATGTCTATTCAGATTTCGCGCCAGTCGAATAACAATGGTGCTAGCAGATCCACTATGTATACGCAAATGAGGTTTGCCTTAAATACAAGCTAGGACGGTCGTAAGGATTAGTTACCTACGAAATTGGACTTGGTGAATTGATGTTGGTCAAGAATGGTTTTAAGGCGTCAAGGTTATATAAACACCTCTCTGAGTTGGAACGTGATCGTGTAACAGGACTACGAGAAGCTGGATGTCCCTTCTGCGATACTGCAGAAAGACTTGGCAGGAATGTAGCCACTGCACATGGTTGCTTGCAGAGGCGTTCACGAGAATGTACGATCGCAAGAAGATGGGACCCAGGACGGCTATGTGGCACTACCGAGAGGGAAAGCCATCGTGTTCGACGTATGGCCCTGGGGCATCATACTGCATCTGCAACAGCACTTTGAACCACAGTTTGCACCACAGTGACACAACGAACTGTTAGAACATAGTTACTTCAAGGAAAGCTCCGAGCCAGACGCCTTGTAGCTTGCATTTCGCTGACCCCAAACCAACACCATTTGCGACTTCAGTGGTGTCAAGCGAGAGCTCATTAGAGGACAAGTTTGAGGTCTGTTGTGTTTTCAATGAAACCTGGTCCTGCCTCCTTGCCATTGATCCCCCTTTGTGTTGGTTAGAATGAGGCCAGCTGAGGGCCTGCAACCAACTTGTCTGCTCTCTAGACGCACTGGACCTATACCTGGGGTGCTGTTTCATATGACAGCATGAGCACTTTCGCTTTTATCCCACGCATCCTGGCTGTGTAAAAGTCATCGAAGAATCTCTCTTACTTAGGAAGAAAAGTGTACCTATAGCAACAAATGCAGCCAGTAGTAAGTGAAACAATGATCAAATTTCACATGTAAAAAAAATGTGTTTTGTTACGTTTTTGAGCTTCAACTGCTACGAGTATGAATCCTGAATCCTTCCTGGTCATGCTGTTAAAATTTTATGAATTTATTTATAAAAGTATAGACAGTGGAAATTAAAATGTCCTGTGGTGCCTCTCTTGCTCCAAGTCGGCCCGTTTGACGCCCTACCCCCCTTAACCTGCGATCTTTCAATATTAATCACATATCTTACCTAGACAAATGTATTCAATACATTTTATTGATCTACATTAAATACACTCCTGGAAATGGAAAAAAGAACACATTGACACCGGTGTGTCAGACCCACCATACTTGCTCCGGACACTGCGAGAGGGCTGTACAAGCAATGATCACACGCACGGCACAGCGGACACACCAGGAACCGCGGTGTTGGCCGTCGAATGGCGCTAGCTGCGCAGCATTTGTGCACCGCCGCCGTCAGTGTCAGCCAGTTTGTCGTGGCATACGGAGCTCCATCGCAGTCTTTAACACTGGTAGCATGCCGCGACAGCGTGGACGTGAACCGTATGTGCAGTTGACGGACTTTGAGCGAGGGCGTATAGTGGGCATGCGGGATGCCGGGTGGACGTACCGCCGAATTGCTCAACACGTGGGGCGTGAGGTCTCCACAGTACATCGATGTTGTCGCCAGTGGTCGGCGGAAGGTGCACGTGCCCGTCGACCTGGGACCGGACCGCAGCGACGCACGGATGCACGCCAAGACCGTAGGATCCTACGCAGTGCCGTAGGGGACCGCACCGCCACTTCCCAGGAAATTAGGGACACTGTTGCTCCTGGGGTATCGGCGAGGACCATTCGCAACCGTCTCCATGAAGCTGGGCTGCGGTCCCGCACACCGTTAGGCCGTCTTCCGCTCACGCCCCAACATCGTGCAGCCCGCCTCCAGTGGTGTCGCGACAGGCGTGAATGGAGGGACGAATGGAGACGTGTCGTCTTCAGCGATGAGAGTCGCTTCTGCCTTGGTGCCAATGATGGTCATATGCGTGTTTGGCGCCGTGCAGGTGAGCGCCACAATCAGGACTGAATACGACCGAGGCACACAGGGCCAACACCCGGCATCATGGTGTAGGGAGCGATCTCCTACACTGGCCGTACACCACTGGTGATCGTCGAGGGGACACTGAATAGTGCACGGTACATCCAAACCGTCATCGAACCCATCGTTCTACCATTCCTAGACCGGCAAGGGAACTTGCTGTTCCAACAGGACAATGCACGTCCGCATGTATCCCGTGCCACCCAACGTGCTCTAGAAGGTGTAAGTCAACTACCCTGGCCAGCAAGATCTCCGGATCTGTCCCCCATTGAGCATGTTTGGGACTGGATGAAGCGTCGTCTCACGCGGTCTGCATGTCCAGCACGAACGCTGGTCCAACTGAGGCGCCAGGTGGAAATGGCATGGCAAGCCGTTCCACAGGACTACATCCAGCATCTCTACGATCGTCTCCATGGGAGAATAGCAGCCTGCATTGCTGCGAAAGGTGGATATACACTGTACTAGTGCCGACATTGTGCATGCTCTGTTGCCTGTGTCTATGTGCCTGTGGTTCTGTCAGTGTGATCATGTGATGTATCTGACCCCAGGAATGTGTCAATAAAGTTTCCCCTTCCTGGGACAATGAATTCACGGTGTTCTTATTTCAATTTCCAGGAGTGTACATTTTGGTGTGGCGTTTTTTCCGGCTGTGTATGTTATTTAAACGTAACACTAATGATGTGTTGCCCACTTCTTCAGACACACATGCTGAAAGTTTCGAATATGAATTTTGCTACGATTTAAAAGATACACGCGCCAGCTGTAGAGGTGCGAAGCGCTACAATTTACATTAACGTGACAGAAGTCATGGTATATCGAAATGCACACATGAAAATAGGGTAGTATAGCGTACATAAGGCATAAAAGGGTGGTCCGTTGGCGGGTATGACATTTGCACTCAGGTGACTCGTGTGAAAAGGTGATTATGTCCGCACGACGGAAATTAACATACTTTCAACGCTGAATGGCAGTCATTACCTCTCACCATGGACAACGCAGTGCCCGACGGCCTACACTTAACGACAGAGAACAGTGGCATTTGCGTAGAGTTGTCAGTGCTAACAGACCAGAAATATTGCGTGAAATAACCGCAAAAAGCAATGTGGGGCTTACGACGAACCTATCTATTACGACAGTGTGCCGAAATTTGGCGTTAATGGCCTATGGCAGCAGACGATCGACGCGAATACCTTTGCTAATAGCACGATATCGCCTACAGCGTCTCTCCTGTGGGGCTCTTCACCATATCGGCTAACTGGGAAACCTTCGTCTAGTCCCGACTTTAATTGGTAAGACCTGATGGTATGGTTCGACTGTGGCGCGGACCCCACGAAGTCAGGGACCGCAATGTAACTTCGATCTTGGTCATCCACTCTTATTATTTCCAATTGGTTCTTCTTCATACTACATATTACCCGTCTTTCAATATAGCGTACCCCTATTTTTCTCAGAATTTCGAACATCTTGCACCATTTCCAGGTCGACAACTCTTATGAACGAATCTTGATTTTTCTTTAGTCTTGCTTGCATTATCACGCGCAACGTCCGAATTGCCTCTCTCTCATGCCTTTACTTTTTCTAAAGCCAAACAGATCGTCATCTAGCACAACCTCAATTTTCTTTTGTATTCTTCCGAATATTATTCTTGTCAACAATTTGGATGCATGGGCTGTTACGTTGATTGTGTCATAATTCTCGCAGTTGTCAGGTCAGCTCTTGCAGCCTTTGGAAATGGGTGGATGATATTTTTCCTAAAGTCGGATGTTAATTCGCCAGAATTTGTCAGCTCTTGCATTCTTAGGTACTGTGTGTATGATATTTTTCCGAACGTCAGATGGGATGTCGCCCGACTCAAGCATTCTACACTTCAACGTAAATAGGCGTTATCGTGGCACTTCCCCCAACGATTTTAGAAATTCTGATGGAGCGTTATCCATCGCTTCTGCCTTATTTGATCTTAAGTCCTCCAAAGCTCTCTTAAATTCTGATTCTAATGCTGGATCCCCTATCTCTTCTGAATCGACTCGTGTTTCTTCATCTAGCTATCACGTCAGACAAACCTGCCCCTTCGAAGAGGCCTTCAATGTACTCTTTCCACCTATCCGCTCTCTCTCCTGCATTTAACAGTGGAATTCCCACTGCACTATTAATGTGAGCACCCTTCCTCTTAATTTCACCGAAGGTTGTTTTGACTTGCCTATATGCTGAGTTAGTCCTGAAACATCTCAATAAAAATAGTGTTTACTTGCACTGAAATATCTGAGACGGTGAAACTTCTAAACATGATTTTACTCAGACTGCTGAATGCTTACTGTGTTCTTTAACTGTTCAGTGAAACAACGTACTGAGCCTAGTCTCTCTTTACTTATTTTTATCATTTCAGCACTGACCTACAGAATTTTCCCTGACAAACAGAGCTCAAACTTTTCCTATTCATTAATTACTCACAATATTCAAGGATAACGCGATCTGACAGCTTTAAAATTGATAACCTGGCTTCAAATAATTAATACAAAAGAATGACCCTGAATTAGCAGATATCCTAACAATATCGTATACATTTCATAAGTCACTTACCTCACAAAAATCTTCATTACCCGAATTACAGCAATGCCGCAAGCACCAATACTGCGAGCTAAACAAAAGATTCAAACTACTGAAGGCTCTAACTACTAATAGGCACGTGGTTAGCAAAGGAAAGATTTTGATGAAGAACAAGCTATGTATTTGCCTTAAGAATGTGACAACCAGTTCCAAAAATTATATAATCACCAGTAACAAATGTAATCTAAGTGAAATCTTCCGGTATCCCTCAGCCTTTTCAAAGTATACCTCCTCCTCTTGTGATTCTTGGACAGAGTATTCGCTGTTACTAGCTGAAATTATTACAGAACTCAATTCGTCTGTCTCCTCTCTCATTCCTTGTCCCAAGGCCATATTCTCCTGTCATCTGTTCTTCCACTCCTTCCCCTACAACTGCATTCCAGTCCCCATGATTTTCATCTTCCTTTACGTATTGTATTACTCTTGCGATATGTTCATAGACTTTCTCTGTCTCTTCTTCTTCTTCTTCTTCTTCTTCTTCAGGTTGCAAGCTGGTAGATGTTCCATAACGGTCTGAGCTGTCTTTACGTGAAACAGACTGAGACCTCTGGTAAAACTGAACAGATCATTTATTGGAAATGGTTATGATCGGTTTGATGGAAATCATTTTCAGCCATTCGTGGTCTTCATGTGGCCAAACAAGTCACCGTGATAAGTTGTTTGGATTGTTTTGAACAACACTCTGGAAAATTCGAGTGAATGATTTAGCTCCCCGAATCACCTGACATGAATCCCATTAGACATTTATGGGACATAATTGAGTGGTCACATTGTGCACAGAATCGTTCACCTGCAACGCTTTAGCAGTTGTGAACTCCTTTAGAGCCAGCATGGCTCAGTATTTATGCGGTTGATTTCCAACGGCTTGTTGAGTCTATGTCACGTCGAGTTGCTACACTGCGCCGAGAAAACGGGGGTCCGACACGATATTAGGAGGTATCTCATTGCTTTTTCTCCTCAGTGCGAGAGCGGGTCTTCTAAATTGTACCAATAGTATTACAAATTGTTGGATTAACCATTTTCTAAAATGTGAGAAGAGTTGCAGAAAGTTGGTGAGGATGACCATCATCTAATTTAATTTTTTAGACATTATAAACAAATTTGAACCCATAACTTGTATTATCTAAGATACTTGGCTAATTTTGGGTTTACGTTCAACGTTTCAACATCACCCACTCATTCAGGCTTGCAGCTATCACGGTAAAATAGTTTTCTTCTTCCCACTGTCGCACGGTGGGTATTAAGGCATTTATCAGGTCTTCCTTCAGGTCAACTTAGCAGATCTTGCAGATCCGACTTGAAGACGTTTGCCGCTACTGGAGGCAACCATTTTAATTTTGTTGGCCCTATTTTTGTTTTGTGGCCGGGGAAGTGCGGTGAACCCATTCTGGTACTCTTCGAACCACGCACGCACACTGCGCGCTGTGTGACAAGTTGGATTGCCTTGGTGGTAGATGCCATCGTTCCCGAGGACAAATACACTGCATGTAGGTGCGACAATGTTCCCATACTTGTGATGATCTATTATGCCTTCCAGAACGACGAGATCACCCAGGGAAAGCCCACCAGCCTGTATCTTTCCGACTATTGTTGCAGGGTGTTTACCTTCAGACGTTTCACACCGTACGCGCCAACTCCCATTAGTCCGATGGAGTATAGAACATGATTAACATGAAAAGGCTACCTGTCGCCCCTCAGCAAACGTCCATTTGGTGTACTGAGGAGCAAATTCCAATCTTCGTCGCCGATGAACAGTAGTCAGCATGGATGAATGGACCAGGTGCCTGCTGCAGAGACCATACGCAGCAACTTTCACTGAATGGTCGTTGAGAAGACAAGATTTGTCATTTCTTGGTTCATCTGAATGGTCAATTGTTCAAACGATGCACGTTTATTCACCATTAACATCTCTGGGAGGTACTACATACAGAATGATGATTCCAACGATCGTAATAAGGAGCCTATTGCTTGATTATCCAAAATTTCTTTGAAATTCATTCTTAAATTTAGTAATTAATATTAATTCTGCCAAATAATGGAAATCATCGATGGGTTGCCTAGGTAGACGAGAACTGAATGATGGAGGCGGATCACTATTCACTTTCAGTGATCAGTTACACTAGAAAAACCACAGGATTTCGAAAATCAGTGAAGATCGGTGCTGTCACATTCAAATTTAGGCTGGAGACATGTCACTGCGTAGGAACACTAGTTTTTCCCGCTCTCGTTGAACACCGTACGCCAGGACGACAGGCAGATCGGCCAGCTGTAACAACCCGGAATTTTGTCTATTCGTCTTTCTAATGGGGAAAAGTTCAGTGCAATGATCTTCAAAACCCAACCGGTTTCCTTTCAGCATAATTTTAGTGACTGGTATATGAAGTAGTAAATTTTAGTCCTCGGTAATTGCTGAACGGATTAGGCGTGTCTTCACAGGCGAGTCTTTGGTGTCAGATTGCTGGAAGTTATTGTCCGGAGTTCGCGGAACTGAGACGAGGGTGTGTCGCCCATTACTGGAACCGGGGAGTCGGCAGGGACTCAGACGCTCTCTAATGACTGCCCCGCTACACAGTCCGACTGGCGGAGCTCTCAGACAGTTGCGATGTCTCAGCAGTACTTCACCTGGACCCACCAACAGACCGGAAGAGACGATAACGCTGATATATCAGAGTACGCTTGACTGGCGACGGAGGCAGCTGCCGACCGGTACTATTGTCAGCACTGAGTAGGTCTTGGAAATTCTCTCTACCTAGGAACGTAATCGTGGCAACACCGTACATGAAGGACAAAGTCGCGGTAGCAGCAGATCACAGACTTCCAACAAACGATAAAGAGCAATCCTATCCGTACGAATAACCAGTCAGGTTGAAACTACAATAATAGCTACCGACTACCTAACCGAAAGCGAAAAAAACCTAAGTTCGAAAACACAAGGGGGCGAGAACGTAAGTCGAATCACTGGCAGGTGCTCCGTCGCAAAATTCAATGAAACGTACTCTACCAGTGGTGTCAGCTTCTGTCTCCGTAGTTACTTCGGAATACAGATGTTCACAGCAGAGTGATTCACATTGGCAGTGTGTGGTGATTTGCGAAGTGAGGTGAACTGTTAACAAAACCCTTTAGAAGGCTTGTTGGCTGAAGAGTACAATTACCTTAACAAGCGTACCAGAGCCGCCGAATACTTCATTGTTTTGATACCATACAGAGAATGACGGGTGGAACGTGTAGCGGTATCAGCCCCACGAGAACTCAGCACCATAGACATTATGGAAAGACTCGCAGTAGGTGGGGGGTAATTAAAGTGGAAGACCTGGTCTTGGTCCTGGTCTGGAACTATCTACGATGAGATGTCTTTGGAAAAAAAATTTCAAAATATTGCCATTTATACGACGGGCCATACAAAGTGGAAAACGTCGTAGGTAACCTTTCCTATGAAGATTAGGTTAGGTTAGAGATCAAATTAGATTCAGTTTTCATTCCGCAGACTCAAAAGTGGGATGATTCTCGTGGGTGTGGAACAATCAGAAAATATAAAACAAAAAACCTAAAACATTCGTATATAATACTCACTATCCTGATAATTTGTCAGGAGATAGTCAAAATAGGTGAATAAATTGCAGTAAGCTGGAACTGATAATATTTACACAAATAATACACTGTCAGTATGGAACATAGTTATGCACTAATAAACTTGTCGTCTACAAAATCACTAACATTGACTGTTGTGACCAAGTGCTGTCAAAACTAAAATCTAACAGACTTTTTTAAGATGGACTAACTGTACCTGGTAACATATTCGTCTATAGAATAGAAGGAGCTGCCTATCAAAAGGTCTTTCAAACTATGTTGAAACTGTGCTTTAGCTGAAACCAAATTTTTAATGTTTTTTAATGGTAGTTACTGACATGACACTGGCGCTGAAATATTGAGAATATAAGCTTTTTTATTAGTTAAATCCTAATCTTTTCTCTTTATATCAATATGGTGAAGAGTTTCTATTACTAAGTTAAATTTAAGGCCATGTGACATTTCATCATAATGTAATTGTAAGAGTGAGTCGATATATATATATATATATATATATATATATATATATATATATATATATATATATATATCGTTTTTCAAGATTTCAATACAGCAAATTGTCTCATTACTGGTAGGTCGGTTGACTCCCTAGAGGAAGCAAAACAAGTCTCTGCTACGATGAGCTGTCGAAAAAGCTGGGACTGACCTTTCGTTCGGTATAGATATAGGAAGCACATGTTCTGGCGTGAGCTAAGTTGTTGGCAAGAGTGGAAACAGTATGGACTCTATTCCTCTTGTGGCAAGAGACACGCTTCGGATGACTACCACTCGTGGCTGGGTGTAATCGGCGATTTGTTCCCCCCCCACCCCTCCCCCCACTGCCACTCCTCCCTGAATACTTTCCGATGACATTCTGGGAAGGTGACTGATCTGTGCAACTGAAGTCCTCGTGCCGAGTAAGCTAGCATAAGTTGATCTACGTGACCAGCAGATACCGAACACACACACACACACACACACACACAAACACACACACAACACGCTTCTAGTATCAAGAGAATTGTGTTTTTTAAGACTAAGGACACAACAGGAAAAAAAGTTGAATAACAAGAAGATAACGAAATAAAGAGTATATGTAAGTGGTATATTAGAGAAGATGTTACAAAGAATGATCAGTTTCCGTTTAAGGACTTTGATGCAACGTATATGCAGTGTAACGCACCTCTGATGTGGGCATGTAAACACAGATATATAGGCAAGGTACTAGAGTGGCATTCGTGTCTCTCCGACGTGCGTGTTGTAAATCCAGAAACATGAACTATGGCGACTTTATTACCAAATGCTTCCATACAATACTAACAAACTGTTGTTCTTTTATAGGGTGCCGAAGGCCAAACACTAGTAGACTTCCACCGCAAGTATGTATGGCGCAAGATGTTTGTCAAAAACCGCCGTTGTGATATTGCCAGCCAGGTTCCCTGCTGGTCACGATCCGACACAAGACGCCGGTCGGTCTTGGAGGTCAGCGTCACTCATGTGGGAGATTGAAGTGGAAGACACTCCAGCATCCGCCCTATAATCCTGATCGCTCCACGTGTGAATATCACGCCTTCCGTCCGTTAAAAAATGCCTCGTAATTTGGACGATGCCTGTCGGACGAGGACGTGCATTTGGCAGTTAAGGACTTTTACATGAAGCAGGACACGGTGTTTCACCAATTAGTGTATTCAGCCTGATGCTTTAGTGGTATAATTCCCTCAGTCCTCAAGGCTATTTTGCCTGATTTTCATACCGATTATAGATATTATGGCCTTCGAACGAAAACTCTTTCATGGCCCCTGATAGAAGTATTTGAGATAAAATGAGGGTCTAGAAAATTAAGCTGTTAAGTCATGACCCACAAACACTTGACAACCAAATGAATAGTTAGTGTATTCAGGAACTCTCAGATATTCCGAAACGGATAACTATGCATGAACAAAATGGATCACTCTATGGAGAAAATTCACGTTTATTAGCATTCGCCCAATAGCACAATCAGAGAGGTGATCCTCACAAAATTACTTGAAAGAGAAATCGAAGGTAGGGGCAGACCAAACAGCAACTATTGATTCCAAAATCATGATGTGTCATATGTAAAGCAAAGAATAAAGATTGGCTGCCTGTATTGTAGTAATTATTATTGTCAAGTAACGTTGAAACGTGAGACACTCGGAAATTTCGGACGATGCCATTTAGGAAGAAAGGTGATTGCGAGACATATAGTTTTGATTTTTTTGATATCACCCATAAGTCGTCTGAAACAGAAACCTGGAGCCTGCGAGAGCTCTGCTCACAGCTGAGCCACCATACTTGCTGCGTTGCAAGGAAATCAAATAGAGTATGCAATAAAGGTAAAGCCAAGGTGAACAGATTTAAACAGTTGACCGCTGCAACGCTATTCAGAGAGGCAGCAGGTGGTATCGAACGGGCCCATATCAGGCCCCGAGAGAATGAGTAAACTGCCTCTGAGACGCGGGGGTTGTTGCAGAATACGGCTGCTGACAGCACCATACAAAGACGGCGGTCGAAAGCTCACCACCTAATGTGGTCACCACCCCTCACAAATGTCGGGGCCAGCCACATCGACAGTACACATTCAAACGCATTGAAAAGCTCCCAATACACTCCAGCTGTCAAAATTTTTTTTTACTCTTGTAATACTTTGTTAGCGAACGTGTAAACAGCATGTTCAGTTAGTCACACTTACTGCGATACAGCATGTGATGTAGCACAGAATTGAAATTTATGATGTGCCAAGTAAGTTGTTCCTATGAAAATGACGCAGTATTATCCGAATACTGTGAAAAAGACAGCAATACGGAAATTGGGAGAAATTTTTTATGTATCAGGTTCCCCATGGAAACGTGGAACATACGACAATGTTGTATGACTTATTGTAGTCAGTATGTTTTACAGATCTGTTTTTCTTTCCTTAACATGGAGACAACGTCTAATATAACTGTAGATTCTCAGCCCTCCCATGTCTTTGGAATGTGACACACCGAGTCTAAAAATCACAAACAAAAGGAAGAATGCGATGGAGCATTTGGCAAAAAATACGCTCAAAAGCAATACGAGGCAAAAGAAAATTTCGCAATTTAAAATCACAGTTTAGGAGAGGCACTATGAGATAAAGATAGACTTTCACTCAATTCCACGTCATCGACGTACTACAGTGCAAATAGCAACTGCTCATTCACTTCTACCTCTTCCTTTCTTTATTCGTGGTAACATTTTGAAATTCCCGACCAAAACTATACTGTATTGTAATTGTTAAACTTAAGTACTAAGCACAAATACAGCTGGTACAGTTGTAAGGTTTAAAAAACCATTATTACATAAAATACACTCCTGGAAATGGAAGAAAGAACACATTGACACCGGTGTGTCACACCCACCATACTTGCTCCGGACACTGCGAGAGGGCTGTACAAGCAATGATCACACGCACGGCACAGCGGACACACCAGGAACCGCGGTGTTGGCCGTCGAATGGCGCTAGCTGCGCAGCATTTGTGCACCGCCGCCGTCAGTGTCAGCCAGTTTGCCGTGGCATACGGAGCTCCATCGCAGTCTTTAACACTGGTAGCATGCCGCGACAGCGAGGGCGTATAGTGGGCATGCGGGAGGCCGGGTGGACGTACCGCCGAATTGCTCAACACATGGGGCGTGAGGTCTCCACAGTACATCGATGTTGTCGCCAGTGGTCGGCGGAAGGTGCACGTGCCCGTCGACCTGGGACCGGACCGCAGCGACGCACGGATGCACGCCAAGACCGTAGGATCCTACGCAGTGCCGTAGGGGACCGCACCGCCACTTCCCAGCAAATTAGGGACACTGTTGCTCCTGGGGTATCGGCGAGGACCATTCGCAACCGTCTCCATGAAGCTGGGCTACGGTCCCGCACACCGTTAGGCCGTCTTCCGCTCACGCCCCAACATCGTGCAGCCCGCCTCCAGTGGTGTCGCGACAGGCGTGAATGGAGGGACGAATGGAGACGTGTCGTCTTCAGCGATGAGAGTCGCTTCTGCCTTGGTGCCAATGATGGTCGTATGCGTGTTTGGCGCCGTGCAGGTGAGCGCCACAATCAGGACTGCATACGACCGAGGCACACAGGGCCAACACCCGGCATCATGGTGTGGGGAGCGATCTCCTACACTGGCCGTACACCACTGGTGATCGTCGAGGGGACACTGAATAGTGCACGGTACATTCAAACCGTCATCGAACCCATCGTTCTACCATTCCTAGACCGGCAAGGGAACTTGCTGTTCCAACAGGACAATGCACGTCCGCATGTATCCCGTGCCACCCAACGTGCTCTAGAAGGTGTAAGTCAACTACCCTGGCCAGCAAGATCTCCGGATCTGTCCCCCATTGGGCATGTTTGGGAATGGATGAAGCGTCGTCTCACGCGGTCTGCACGTCCAGCACGAACGCTGGTCCAACTGAGGCGCCAGGTGGAAATGGCATGGCAAGCCGTTCCACAGGACTACATCCAGCATCTCTACGATCGTCTCCATGGGAGAATAGCAGCCTGCATTGCTGCGAAAGGTGGATATACACTGTACTAGTGCCGACATTGTGCATGCTCTGGTGCCTGTGTCTATGTGCCTGTGGTTCTGTCAGTGTGATCATGTGATGTATCTGACCCCAGGAATGTGTCAATAAAGTTTCCCCTTCCTGGGACAATGAATTCACGGTGTTCTTATTTCAATTTCCAGGAGTGTATAATATGAATGAAAATTGTATTGCATTTACACTTACAAAGTCTTTTAGCGAAGCAATTATGGCTTCACAGGTTTCTAGGACGGTACTTGAGATAGCTTGATTTGAAGTTCTAAATGTATGCACCAAGCTACTGAAGGTTTCGTCACTGGCAAGGAACCGGAGTGTGACAGTTAACCTCACTGAAGTAGCTAAAGGCTACGTCGAATTCGGTGGATAGCCAACTGGAAGACACAAGGTATCGTGACTGCTGTGTAGAATGTCATGCTACTTTGTCGATAAATGTGTTCGTACCTTTAGAAGAAAGCTTAGTTTTATGGAGCTGATGTCATTACAAACAGTAGGTCGGAATCAAACTTACCAAACAGAATATAAACCGTTTTGCTTAATATTTCAGAATTCAGACACACCTGGAAGGGGAGAAACTGTTTATTTTGTGCTTTGGGATGAATCGTATATGTTTTAAATTCCTTGCCTCAAATATCTAAGAGTGATACATCATGTGACATAGGATATATGGCGTTAGTATTAAAATTAAAGAACGTATATATATATATATATATATATATATATATATATATGTATGTATATATATATATATATGTGTGTGTGTGTGTGTGTGTGTGTTCTTTAATTTTTTTTTTGTTTTCTTTGTTTTTTTTTTTTTTTTTTGCTGGCTACGAGACTTTAAGCAGAAATTCGTTCATGGAAATGATGGAAATGCCCATGAGAAATAATTCTGAGTTGAACTTAAGGCTTGCTTAGCCACTTGTCACACATTTTCTGTTACTGGATAAATGAAAACAAATTTCTGCTCATGCCTATTGAACGCCTTTCTAAGCGACAGCCATCTCTAATAAAGGGTAATAAAGGTAACGCTTTTTCTACATTGTTGTAGGTGTACATCACAATTTGTCTCAAATTATGAATTTCGTTAGCGAACATTTGTTCCCGGATGGTGCAGCTAAAATGCCTGTCTCCTTGAAGAGATATCTACATGAAGACCGCAGATGAGCACCACATACCTTTCTTACTGCTTGCTTTTGAGCAACTAGTAGTCACTTTCTAAAAACTATTCCATAACACATTATTGACTGAAAATATGCAAAATATGCCTTGAGGTCTATTGCCATGAGATCAGCAATTACACGAAAGGCAAACATAGCTGAAGTTGCTTGAGCTCAGTAATCTGCCACTCCAACGTCAAATTTTCGTATCATATACACCAAATAAGTTTCGAGCCCTGTCCACTCTTTACTTACTCCTGCATGTGCTACATCACTTGTTGGTACCACTGTACTCGATACACCGAAATAATACAGTCTGTGCCCTCAAAATTTAGGTGAAGGCCGATATCAGAGAAACACACAATAGTTATTTTAAGAAGTTCGTTAACCATCTCTTCTGTTTCTCTCTCTCCAATGGGATTTATTATAAAGCCAGTATCGTCAGCAAAGCAACAAATCTGCTTGTTGACTGGTAACTGGAAAGTCTTCTACACACAAATACAGAATAGTGATGGACCAAACATTGAATCCTCTGGGACTGTGATTTCTCCACTCTCACTAAAGTTTCCACCATTCCAGCTTTGTGTCAACCACTGAGCTCAAATTTTAACAGTCAATTTTGTAAGCATGATTCAAACCAGTTTTGTGGAAAGTTTGCAGCTCCATGTAATTTAACTTTTCTAAGACTCTAGCATGACCTACACAAACCAACAACTCGGAAAGATTACAAAAATTACCTACAGAAGACATTTACATATTTAAGGATAGTAATATTTGTTAAATGAATGTATAAATAGCACGCTCAGCTGAGCAACTCTTTTAGAATCTGAACTGTGATGTGGTGATTAAACTGTTTTTCCTTAATTGGGTAACTTATTTTGAGTCCATTACTTTTTCGTATATTTACGAAACAGAGAACGTATGATAATGTTTAAGCCTTTCCTCGACTTAGCGGTAGCATATTTTAAGGTGCCTGGAAATATTCCCAGTAGCAGCGACGAAATACATATACCATTGCCGGCCGGGGTGGCCGAGCGGTTGTAGGCGCTACAGTCTGTAACCGTGTGACCGCTACGGTCGCAGGTTCGAATCTTGCCTCGGGCATGGATGTGTGTGATGTCCTTAGGTTAGTTAGGTTTACGTAGTTCTAAGTTCTAGGGGACTGATGACCTCAGAAGTTAATTCCCGTAGTGCTCAGAGCCACATACAATTGAGGAAGTTATTTATTAGGTTATAAAAACTTTTCAGGACTCTCTTTGATATTCCGTCAACATCTTACAAGCTTGTTTCATTGAGAATTTTTATAATTCCTTTAATTTGACGGAAGAATGAAGTTTGTAGTTCCAGTTGTTTACAGTTTTCGCCTGAATCACTTAATTCAGTCACAAAACTGCCTTTTAGCGTAATTTCGATTCTACCTTATGCACTGGTGGAGACAAATTGTTCACTATCGCCTCCGGGTGACGCCAGGTGTCTTTTATAATCAGTTGCCTTAGCCGGCCGCTGGTGGCCGAGCGGTTCTAGGCGCTTCAGTCTGGAACCGCGCGACCGCTACGGTCGCAGGTTCGAATCCTGCCTCGGGCATGGATGTGTGTGATGTCCTTAGGTTAGTTAGGTTTAAGTAGTTCTAAGTTCTAGGGGACTGATGACCTTAGAAGTTAAGTCCCATAGCGCTCAGAGCCATTTGAGCCATAATCAGTTGCCCCACTGAAAGGCGGCAGGGCGTAGGCACGATGCAGTATTTGTATGTAATGTGTGTCGCCTAATATCCAACAACTTCTTCGTGTGAAAGGGGGGACGTCGAGCTTCTAAAATGTCTTTCTTCGCTTAGAGAGACATTGTTGCTGAAATTGAGCTTGGTAGAATGCCGATGCAGCACACCTGGTTAGAAGACTCTGCTAGTTCGGTGACGTCGTCCCAAGGTCAGGAAATTAAATAAAATGACACCTAACGTTACTGGTATCCCTCAGTGAACATTTGTCTCCAACAAAACTATTCTCTATAACATGATCCATTATCCCTAGAAGCTTGATGCAAAGTTTCTGAAACCTCCTATACGTATATTAACTAAAATAATCCATCACCATTTGACAATAGTGATGACCACACTTAACAACACCAGGAGAAGAAACGATCTCTAATGGCCATTGTTAAAGCTGTCAGGGGAAGAACATCGAGTTCAGTGTGCATCAACATAAATCTTTGACCATGTTCCCAACAACATAAAATGTCTGGCAGGTAGTAAACCAAGTTTGAAATCTAAACTAAATCCATTTCTTCTGGATAATGTCCTCTATTTCTCAGATAAATTTTTGTTTTGAATCTGATAGTCTAATTTTAACTGCAGTTGCATGATTAGGAATGAAAAATAACAAGTTCATTAATGATAAAACTAACCAGGTACGTTTATCTCTGTTAACTTCATTTCCATAAAAGAATTGTGCATATAATCTGTCCAAGATGCAACTAACTCTTAACTATGTAAGTATCCCTTTTGTTCTTTGTACTAAAGAACCAACGGTTGATTTACATTACGACTGATATGTATTTCAAATATTTCAGACAATTATTTGGGAACTGCTGCGCAGTCTAACCTGGCTGCGTTGGTGAATGGAAAAGAAAGGTATTTCACCCCATACTATCGCCGAAATTGTGAAATAACCTTACCATGCAGACAATCTGTGGTGGCTGGGAAACCTACTGCAGCTGAAGTGTGTTTTCATAGTGCATTTCATCATAGTTTTCTTTCTTTTATAGTCTCTTTCTCGGCACGTGCGTGCGTGAGAGGACACGTGCGTGAGCGTGTCTGTGTGTGTGTGTTGTGAGAGAGAGAGATGGGTAGAGGAGATAGAGAGACAAAGGAAGGAAGGAAGGAAGGGGGGAAAGATGGAGGGACGGAGGATGGGAATGTAAATGTATTAATTACTAACTTCTGTAATATATTCATCAGGTTAAGACTACCACATGTTACACATCGAAAATATTGTGCCAAACATGAATCCTAGAATGCATGATGCGTATACTGATTAAGCTTGTGAAAAAATATTTTGATTTAATTGTGATGAGGAAATGTGAGCCAACCGCAATAACAAAGATTCCTCTCGGTGCTTTGAAATCAGTTGTCTCGTTAGGTCATGAGGTTCTGCCACTTCATTCACGCTAACGTATAGTAAATTACTCGGCACGTTCATTATGTCAAAACAATTACACCACAAACAGCAGACGTGACGTAATTGCTTCGCCTACATTGTTGACTGCTGACACACTGTAGGCGTGTCTCATTACTGTGGGCTTGCTGCAGGACTCTATGTGCCAGCGCCGCTATTCAAGTATGTTTTGGAATTTCTTCGTATCAGGAACGAAAGAGGATGATTCCAGGTAAAGATGAAGCTTTGATTCAAACCACGAAGTGCGCTAGTGTGGTGCATATGTGAGGGTTGCTTGTTTTCGTGGGTGAGGCTTAATTTTTGCTGTGAGTAGCGTTGAGGAAGTTTAACACAGTCTTCTTCACAATGTTGTTTTAAATCAGCCTGTAAAGTACACGTCAAAGTAACTTTACATTTGAGGCGGTAACTGCTACTGGATACCGTAGTATTTCCACAGCGTTATTGACACTGCGAGCTGAAGAGTATTAAAATTCGGTTCCAAAATTGGTGGTTTTACATACTACGACTACAGGAAATCACTCACCAATACGCGGACGATGACAAATACACTCCTGGAAATTGAAATAAGAACACCGTGAATTCATTGTCCCAGGAAGGGGAAACTTTATTGACACATTCCTGGGGTCAGATACATCACATGATCACACTGACAGAACCACAGGCACATAGACACAGGCACCAGAGCATGCACAATGTCGGCACTAGTACAGTGTATATCCACCTTTCGCAGCAATGCAGACTGCTATTCTCCCATGGAGACGATCGTAGAGATGCTGGATGTAGTCCTGTGGAACGGCTTGCCATGCCATTTCCACCTGGCGCCTCACTTGGACCAGCGTTCGTGCTGGACGTGCAGACCGCGTGAGACGACGCTTCATCCATTCCCAAACATGCCCAATGGGGGACAGATCCGGAGATCTTGCTGGCCAGGGTAGTTGACTTACACCTTCTAGAGCACGATGGGTGGCACGGGATACATGCGGACGTGCATTGTCCTGTTGGAACAGCAAGTTCCCTTGCCGGTCTAGGAATGGTAGAACGATGGGTTCGATGACGGTTTGAATGTACCGTGCACTATTCAGTGTCCCCTCGACGATCACCAGTGGTGTACGGCCAGTGTAGGAGATTGCTCCCCACACCATGATGCCGGGTGTTGGCCCTGTGTGCCTCGGTCGTATGCAGTCCTGATTGTGGCGCTCACCTGCACGGCGCCAAACACGCATACGACCATCATTGGCACCAAGGCAGAAGCGACTCTCATCGCTGAAGACGACACGTCTCCATTCGTCCCTCCATTCACGCCTGTCGCGACACCACTGGAGGCGGGCTGCACGATGTTGGGGCGTGAGCGGAAGACGGCCTAACGGTGTGCGGGACCGTAGCCCAGCTTCATGGAGACGGTTGCGAATGGTCCTCGCCGATACCCCAGGAGCAACAGTGTCCCTAATTTGCTGGGAAGTGGCGGTGCGGTCCCCTACGGCACTGCGTAGGATCCTACGGTCTTGGCTTGCATCCGTGCGTCGCTGCGGTCCGGTCCCAGGTCGACGGGCACGTGCACCTTACGCCGACCACTGGCGACAACATCGATGTACTGTGGAGACCTCACGCCCCACGTGTTGAGCAATTCGGCGGTACGTCCACCCGGCCTCCCGCATGCCCACTATACGCCCTCGCTCAAAGTCCGTCAACTGCACATACGGTTCATGTCCACGCTGTCGCGGCATGCTACCAGTGTGAAAGACTGCGATGGAGCTCCGTATGCCACGGCAAACTGGCTGACACTGACGGCGGCGGTGCACAAATGCTGCGCAGCTAGCGCCATTCGACGGCCAACACCGCGGTTCCTGGTGTGTCCGCTGTGCCGTGCGTGTGATCATTGCTTGTACAGCCCTCTCGCAGTGTCCGGAGCAAGTATGGTGGGTCTGACACACCGGTGTCAATGTGTTCTTTTTTCCATTTCCAGGAGTGTATGTTACACACTTTCACGATGGTGTCCTGTAGGTAACTCCGGCCTATTCAGACATGGCAAAAAGTTGCAGGTGAATGGGTACGACTTCACATCGGCCACTCGTTACAAAGCTGTGTATTACACTGTGTTGTCACACTCTTTTCTATGTATGAAAATAGAAACAGGCATCACTGACGTTCAGAAGCAAGTGAAAGAATAGGAAACAAACAGTTCTCCAGGTCCACACGGAATCCTAGTTCGGATTTAGAGAGCGTACTCTGCAGCAGAGACCCGTTACTTAGTTTGCGTTTGTCGCCAGCCTCTCATCCAAAGCGAAACTGTTTTGAGGAAAGAGCACGTGACTCATGTATGTAAGACGGGTATAAGGACGGACGCGCAGAATTACAGACATTTGAGGTCTTGTTGTGGTCTTCGGTCCAGAGACTGGTTTGATGCAGCTCTCCATGCTACCCTATACTGTGCACACGTGACTCATGTATGTAAGACGGGTATAAGAACGGACGCGCAGAATTACAGACGTCGTAGTATCCCTGTTGTTGTGGTCTTCAGTCCTGAGACTGGTCTGATGCAGCTCTTCATGCTACCCTATCCTGTGCAAGCTTCTTCATCTCCCAGTACCTACTGACCCTACATCCTTCTGAATCTGCTTAGTGTATTCATCTCGTGGTCTCCCTCTACGATTTTTACCCTCCCCGTTGCCCTCCAGTACTCAATTGGGGATCCCTCGATGTCTCAGAACATGTCCTACCAACCGATCCCTTCTTCTCGTCAAGTTGTGTCACAAGTTCCTCTTCTCCCCAATTCTATTCAATACCTCCTCATTAGTAATGTGATCTACCCATCTAATCTTCAGCATTGTTCTGTAGCACCACATTTCGGAAGTTCTATTCTCTTCTTGTCTAAACTATTTATCGTCCACGTTTCACTTCCCTACATGGCTACACTCCATACAAATACTTTCAGAAACGACTTCCTGACGTTTAAATCTACACTCGATGTCAACAAATTTTTCTTCTTCAGGAACGCTTCCCTTGCCGTTGCCAATCTACATTTTATATTCTCTCTACTTCGACCATTATCAGTTCTTCTGCTCCCCAAATAGCAAAACTCCTTTACTACTTTAAGTGCCTCATTTCCTAATCTAATTCCCTCAGCATCACCCGACTTAATTCGACTACATTCCACTATCCTCGTTTTGCTTTTGTTGATGTTCATCCTATACCCTTCTTTCAAGACACTGTCCATTCCGTTCAACTGCCACTCCAAGTCCTCTGCCGTCTCTGACAGAATTACAATGTCATCGGCGAACCTCAAAGTTTTTATTTCTTCTCCATGGACTTTAATACTTACTCCGAATTTTTCTTTTGCATCCTTTACTGCTTGCTCATAATACAGATTGAATAACATCGCGGATAGGCTACAACCCTGTCTCACTTCATTCCCAACCACTGCTTCCCTTTCATACCCCTCGACTCTTATAACTGCCATCTGCTTTCTGTACAAATTGTAAATAGCCTTTCGCTCCCTGTATTTTACCCCTGCCACCTTCATAATTTGAAAGAGAGTATCCCAATCAACATTGTCAATAGCATTCTCTAAGTCTACAAATGCTAGAAACGTAGGTTTGCCTTTCCTTAATCGTCCATCTAAGATAAGTCGTACGGTCAGTATTGCCTCACGTGTTCCATCATTTCTACGGAATCCAAACTGATCTTCCCCGAGGTCGGCTTATATCAGTTTTTCCATTCGTCTGTAAAGAATTCGCGTTAGTACTTTGCAGCTGTGACTTTTTTTTTTTTTTTTTTTTTTTTTTTGGGTCATCAGTCTACTGACTGGTTTGATGCGGCCCGCCACGAATTCCTTTCCTGTGCTAACCTCTTCATCTCAGAGTAGCACTTGCAACCTACGTCCTCAATTATTTGCTTGACGTATTCCAATCTCTGTCTTCCTCTACAGTTTTTGCCCTCTACAGCTCCCTCTAGTTCCATGGAAGTCATTCCCTCATGTCTTAGCAGATGTCCTATCATCCTGTCCCTTCTCCTTATCAGTGTTTTCCACATATTCCTTTCCTCTCCGATTCTGCGTAGAACCTCCTCATTCCTTAACTTATCAGTCCATCAACTTTTCAACATTCGTCTATAGCACCACGTCTCAAATGCTTCGATTCTCTTCTGTTCCGGTTTTCCCACAGTCCATGTTTCACTACCATACAATGCTGTACTCCAGACGTACATCCTCAGAAATTTCTTCCTCAAATTACGGCCGGTATTTGATATTAGTAGACTTCTCTTGGCCAGAAATGCCTTTTTTGCCATAGCGAGTCTGCTTTTGATGTCCTCCTTGCTCCGTCCGTCATTGGTTATTTTACTGCCTAGGTAGCAGAATTCCTTAACTTCATTGACTTCGTGACCATCAATCCTGATGTAAAGTTTCTCGCTGTTCTCATTTCTACTAATTCTCATTACCTTCGTCTTTGTCCGATTTACTCTCAAACCCTACTGTGTACTCATTAGACTGTTCATTCCGTTCAGCAGATCATTTAATTCTTCTTCACTTTCACTCAGGATAGCAATGTCATCAGCGAATCGTATCATTGATATCCTTTCACCTTGTATTTTAATTCCACTCCTGAACCTTTATTTTCTTTCCATCATTGCTTCCTCGATGTACAGACTGAAGAGTAGGGGCGAAAGGCTACAGCCTTGTCTTACACCCTTCTTAATACGAGCACTTCGTTCTTGATCGTCCACTCTTATTATCCCCTCTTGGTTGTTGTACGTATTGCATATGACCCGTCTCTCCCTATAGCTTACCCCTACATTTTTCAGAATCTCGAACAGCTTGCACCATTTTATGTTGTCGAACCCTTTTTCCAGGTCGACAAATCCTATGAAAGTGTCTTGATTTTTCTTTAGCCTTGCTTCCATTATCAGCCATAACGTCAGAATTGCCTCTCTCGTCCCTTTACTTTTCCTAAAGCCAAACTGATCGTCACCTAGTGCATTCTTAATTTTCTTTTCCATTCTTCTGTATATTATTCTTGTAAGCAGCTTCGATGCATTAGCTGTTAAGCTGATTGTGCGATAATTCTCGCACTTGTCAGCCTTTGCCGTCTTCGGAATTGTGTGGATGATGCTTTTCCGAAAGTCACATGGTATGTCGCCAGACTCATATATTCTACACACCAACGTGAATAGTCGTTTTGTTGCCACTTCCCCCAATGATTTTAGAAATTCTGATGGAATGTTATCTATCCCTTCTGCCTTGTTTGACCGTAAGTCCTAAAAAGCTCTTTTAAATTCCGATTCTAATACTGGATCCCCTATCTCTTCTAAATCGACTCCTGTTTCTTCTTCTATCACATCAGACAAATCTTCACCCTCATAGAGGCTTTCAATGTATTCTTTCCACCTATCTGCTCTCTCCTCTGCATTTAACAGTGGAATTCCCGTTGCACTCTTAATGTTACCACCGTTGCTTTTAATGTCACCAAAGGTTGTTTTGACTTTCTTGTATGCTGAGTCTGTCCTTCCGACAATCATATCTTTTTCGATGTCTTCACGTTTTTCCTGCAACCATTTCGTTTTAACTTCCCTGCACTTCCTATTTATTTCATTCCTCAGCGACTTGTATTTCTGTATTCCTGATTTTCCCGAAACATGTTTGTCCTTCCTCCTTTCATCAATCAACTGAAGTATTTCTTCTTTTACCCGTGGTTTCTTCGCAGCTACCTTCTTTGTACCTATGTTTTCCTTCCCAACTTCTGCGATGGCCCATTTTAGAGACGTCCATTCCTCTTCCACTGTACTGCCTACTGCGCTATTCCTTATTGCTGTATCTATAGCGTTAGAGAACTTCAAACGTATCTCGTCATTCCGTAGTACTTCCGTATCTCACTTCTTTGCGTATTGATTGTTCCTGACTAATGTCTTGAACTTCAGCCCACTCTTCATCACTACTATATTGTGATCTGAGTCAATATCTGCTCCTGGGTACGCCTTACAATCCAATATCTGATTTCGGAATCTTTCTCTGACCATGATGTAATCTCATTGAAATCTTCCCGTATCTCCCGGCCTTTTCCAAGTATACCTCCTCCTCTTGTGATTCTTGAACAGAGTATTCGCTATTACTAGCTTAAACTTGTTACAGAACTCAATTAGCCTTTCTCTTCTTTCATTTCTTGTCCCAAGCCTATATGCTCCTGTAACCTTTTCTTCTACTCCTTCCCCTACCATTGCATTCAAGTCGCCCATGACTATTAGATTTTCGTCCCCCTTTACATACTGCATTACCCTTTCAATATCCTCATACACTTTCTCTATCTGTTCATCTTCAGCTTACGACGTCGGCATGTATACCTGAACTATCGTTGTCGGTGTTGGTCTCCTGTCGATTCTGATTAGAACAACCCGGTCACTCAACTGTTCACAGTAACACACCCTCTGCCCTACCTTCCTATTCATAACGAATCCTACACCTGTTATATCATTTTCTGCTGCTGTTGATATTACCCGATAGTCATCTGACCAGAAATCCTTGTCTTCCATCCACTTCACTTCACTGACCCCTACTGTATCTATATTGAGCCTTTGCATTTCCGTTTTCGGATTTTCTAGTTTCCCTACCACGTTCAAGCTTCTGACATTCCACGCCCCGACTCATAGAACGTTATCCTTTCGTTGATTATTCAATCTTTTTCTCATGGTAACCTCCCCCTTGGCAGTGTCCTCCCGGAGATCCGAATGGGGGACTATTCCGGAATCTTTTGCCAATGGAGAGATCATCATGACACTTCTTCAATTACAGGCCACATGTCCTGTGGATACACGTTACGTATCTTTAATCCAGTGGTTTCCATTGCCTTCTGCATCTTCATGTCGATGACCATTGCTGATTCTTCCGCCTTTAGGGGCAATTTCCCACCCCTAGGACAAGAGAGTGCCCTGAACCTCTATCCGCTCCTCCGCCCTCTTTGACAAGGCCGTTGGCAGAATGAGGCTGACTTCTTATGCCGGAAGTCTTCGGCCGCCAATGTTGATTATTTATCAAAATTTAGGCAGTGGTGGGGATCGAATCCGGGACCGAAGACGTTTTGATTATGAGTCAAAGACGCTACCCCTAGACCACAGTGACTTATTAAACTGATAGTTTGGTTATTTTCACATCTGTCAACACCTGCTTTCTTTGGGATTGGAATTATTATATTCTTCTTGAAGTCTGAGGGTATTTCGCCTCTCTCATACATCTTGCTCACCAGATGGTAGAGTTTTGCTGAATTCTTGAACATGGAAAACCACCTTCTGTCCACAAATCAGCGAGGATTTGGGAGCATCGATGGTGAGAAACTAAGCGTTCCCTGTCCTCGCTCAATATCCTGCGAATCATAGCTGAAGGGAAACAAGCAGGTAGCATATTCCTAAATTTCTGGACGTTCCACAGTGTCCCACTGCAGGACGCTAACGAAGGTCTGAGCATAAGAAATAGGTTCCCAGATTTGTGAGTGGCTAGAAGAACTTCTTAAGTAACAGGAACCAGTACTTCTTCCTCAATGGCGAGGGTTCATCAGAGACAGTCGTAACGACGGGAGCTCCCCCGGGAAGTCTGACGAGACCAACCTTATTCTCTATATGTGTAAAGGATTTGACGGCCAGGGTGTACAGCAACGGGTCATCTACAAAAGAGACCGCGTGTGGAACACTTGTGAGTGATGAGATCCCCACGAGGTTGGATTTAAGTTAAACATCGAAGCAATTCATGCTTCGGCTGTTAGAATGATACGGAAATGCATCATGAACACAAATGGGAATCCCTGGAGTGAAGACGACATTCTTTTCGCGACGAACTATTGAAAAAAAGTTAGAGAACACACATTTGTAACTGACTAACGACTATTATGCTGCCGCTAACGTACATTTCTCAGTCCACTTGCTAGTGGAGTGGGAAAGGAAATGTTTTGGAATAATATAAACACTTAATGTTCAAATGTTAATAAAAACAAATATTCTTAAGTGATAAATAGATGTTTTATTATGTTTCACTGCGTCACGCGAAACTAATTTCCTCAAGTAGAAGTGGATGAGTGATAGATCTCAACTAAAACCGTCTTAGCAAGGAAACGGCACGTTTCCAGACGTGCCTTCCTATTCAAAATACAACCTCTGACAATAAAATTCAGTAAATAGTCCTGTAACATTAACAAAGATGAACTATGGATTACAGTTCACTATCCTTCGAAATAGTCACTTCCCATAACTAGACACCGCTGAGCTCTGCGATACATGTCCAGGAAACTTTGCACGAAGTCTTCCTTTGTGATGGTGTTCAAAAGACGCATGTCGTTTCGTTGGATGTCAGGAATATGGTCAAATCTCTTTCCTTCCAAAGCGAGTTTGAGTGGAGGGAATAGGAAGAAGTCTGGAGGATTGAGATCCGGCGAGTATGGTGGATGTTCAAGTTGCACCACCCTCTATCTTGCCAGGAACTGTCTCACGATACTGGTTGTGTGTGGGCGAGCATTGTCGTGAACAAAAAACCAGGAACCTTGTTGGGTGTACTGGGGTCGTACCCTGCGTAGACGCTGCATGAAATGGTTCAAAATTTCAACGTAGCTTGCACCATTCATCGTCGTTCCGTCAAGTAGAAATTCCTTGTGGATAAAGTCTTGACTATCGGAAAAGGTGATGAGCATCGTTTTGATGCGGTGAACGCCATTCCATGCTTTGGCTTTTCATTTCAGAGCCGTACCGGAGACACCAGGTTTCATCCTCAATGACAATACAGTCCAAGACATTGGGTGTCGCATCCACTGTTTCGAAAAAATCCTGTGAAGCCTCTAAACAAGCCTGGTTCTGACCGCCAGTCAAGTGATGTGGCACAAGACGACAACACGTTTTCCTAACTCCTGTGTAAGGATTTGTCACACTGACTCACGGTTCATGTGCAATTCATCCGTTATCATTTGCACAGTTAATTGACGATCGTTCGTGATTAATTTCCTCACTTTCTCAATGTTTTCGTCACTGACGGCGGTTGCCGATCGTCCATTACGGGGAACGTCAGAAACACTTTTCCCGACCTCTTCGGAAAAGGGCGAACCACTCGTGGACACCATTAATGGACAGTGCTTGATCCCCATAAACACGCACCAGCATCGCATGCGTTTGTTTGGGTGTCTTCCCAAACTTAAAACAAAACTTTAAATTGATCCTTTGCTCGTTCATTGTCCTGTTCTCAGTTCAGAACAAATGCTCCAAGCAAGCACTTCGTTCAACAGGTCTAACACGGAACACACACGGTGCTCAACTGAACTACGGTGGGGGCAGGTTGTCAACACCGGCCGCTATGTAGGTGCAGTGTTGTGAGTCGCCAGTGTTGCCTGATCGATAGTTCTGACTTCATTCACCGAACCTATATCACTTCATGAAAACTCCGGGATGGTTCCTTTGAAAGGGCACGATGGATATCCTTCTCCATCTCTCCCTAATCTGACCTTGTGCACCTTACCTAATAACCTCGTTGACGAAGGGACGTTAAACACTAATCTCTTCTTTTAACAGTCAACAAGGAGAATTGGTACATTTTGCAGTGCATATAAGTAGTATAATACACTCCTGGAAATTGAAATAAGAACACCGTGAATTCATTGTCCCAGGAAGGGGAAACTTTATTGACACCTTCCTGGGGTCAGATACATCACATGATCAAACTGACAGAACCACAGGCACATAGACACAGGCAACAGAGCATGCACAATGTCGGCACTAGTACAGTGTATATCCACCTTTCGCAGCAATGCAGGCTGCTATTCTCCCATGGAGACGATCGTAGAGATGCTGGATGTAGTCCTGTGGAACGGCTTGCCATGCCATTTCCACCTGGCGCCTCAGTTGGACCAGCGTTCGTGCTGGACCTGCAGACCGCGTGAGACGACGCTTCATCCAGTCCCAAACATGCTCAATGGGGGACAGATCCGGAGATCTTGCTGGCCAGGGTTGTTGACTTACACCTTCTAGAGCACGATGGGTGGCACGGGATACATGCGGACGTGCATTGTCCTGTTGGATCAGCAAGTTCCCTTGCCGGTCTAGGAATGGTAGAACGATGGGTTCGATGACGGTTTGGATGTACCGTGCACTATTCAGTGTCCCCTCGACGATCACCAGTGGTGTACGGCCAGTGTAGGAGATCGCTCCCCACACCATGATGCCGGGTGTTGGCCCTGTGTGCCTCGGTCGTATGCAGTCCTGATTGTGGCGCTCACCTGCACGGCGCCAAACACGCATACGACCATCATTGGCACCAAGGCAGAAGCGACTCTCATCGCTGAAGACGTCACGTCTCCATTCGTCCCTCCATTCACGCCTGTCGCGACACCACTGGAGGCGGGCTGCACGATGTTGGGGCGTGAGCGGAAGACGGCCTAACGGTGTGCGGGACCGTTGCCCAGCTTCATGGAGACGGTTGCGAATGGTCCTCGCCGATACCCCAGGAGCAACAGTGTCCCTAATTTGCTGGGAAGTGGCGGTGCGGTCCCCTACGGCACTGCGTAGGATCCTACGGTCTTGGCGTGCATCCGTGCGTCGCTGCGGTCCGGTCCCAGGTCGACGGGCACGTGCACCTTCCGCCGACCACTGGCGACAACATCGATGTACTGTGGAGACCTCACGCCCCACGTGTTGAGCAATTCGGCGGTACGTCCACCCGGCCTCCCGCATGCCCACTATACGCCCTCGCTCAAAGTCCGTCAACTGCACATACGGTTCACGTCCACGCTGTCGCGGCATGCTACCAGTGTTAAAGACTGCGATGGAGCTCCGTATGCCACGGCAAACTGGCTGACACTGACGGCGGCGGTGCACAAATGCTGCGCAGCTAGCGCCATTCGACGGCCAACACCGCGGTTCCTGGTGTGTCCGCTGTGCCGTGCGTGTGATCATTGCTTGTACAGCCCTCTCGCAGTGTCCGGAGCAAGTATGGTGGGTCCATTTCCAGGAGTGTAGATCCCGTTCTTTGAGAGAGAGCAACACAAGAGATTATTTATGATCTTTTCCAAATAATTATTATGTGGGTCTCTGAAACCGGACTCTTCTTAAATTTTGAGGACTCACACTATTTTCATTATGTACAACAAATAAATTCTTTCTGTTACACCGAGTCCCAAAAAATCTCGTATCCTTTTTTCTGTCATTTTCTCGCGTCCACTGAAGGCACACGAAAATGAATGTGTTTCCTATCTTAACGTGCGTCTAATAACATTCTTCAGGAGAGATTTATTTTGACCACCGTGTACAAATCCTTTGCCGTCTCCTAGACAATGATACCGGCAAACCTCACATTTATATATTTTTCTCAAAAATGGTTCAAATGGCTCTGAGCACTATGGGACTCAACTGCTGTGGTCATAAGTCCCCTAGAACTTAGAACTACTTAAACCTAACTAACCTAAGGACAGCACGCAACACCCAGCCATCACGAGGCAGAGAAAATCCCTGACCCCGCCGGGAATCGAACCCGGGAACCCGAGCGTGGGAAGCGAGAACGCTACCGCACGACCACGAGATGCGGGCATATTATTCTCCATGGCTTTCTTTACTGCCTGCTCAACGTACAGATTGAGTAACAGCGGGGAAAGACCGCAACCCCATGTCGCTCTCAAATACTGCTTTCAGTCCAAGTAATTCGATTCCTCTGACAGCAATTCCCCGTAATTTATACCTACTGTCTTCATAATTTCAAAAACAGTAGTTCAGCGAAAGCTTTTCCTAAGTCTACAAATGCCACAACGATCATTCGTCTTTCTTTAACCTATCTTTGTGAGTATTATCTGACATGATGCTATATTTTTCTAGAATCCAAGATTATCTTTACCGAATTCTGTTTCAACCACTTTTTTCCATTTTTCTGTTCGTAGCTTGTTAGCTATCTCGCAACCATAATTTATTTTAATAAATTATCTTCGCATGCAGCTTTTTGTAATTGGAATTGTTACATTTTTCTTGAATCCTGGGCATTTTGTGTATCTCATATATCTAGTACACCCAGTGAAATAGTTATGTCGTAACTCAGGATCCCAAATATATTAATAATTCTGAGGTAAAGTCGTCTACTGCGGGCGCCATGTTTTGACGTCTCACTTTCAGTGTTCTGTCAAATTCTAGTCGAAGTAAAGTATCTCGTATCTGATCTTCATTTAGTTCCACCACCCTTTAAATAATATAATCTTCATGTTCATTTACTATGTATAGTCTTTCTGTATGTTGCAGCAAGAAACTCCGTCCAGACTGATGAGAGGTGGGCAGCCGAGCTGTCTATGAAATCCACGCTGCCAAGCGCCATAATGTTGCTGGCACAGCATGCTTCCAGGCCAGTGTTTGCTGCTGTGGTGGGATAATGTCCACGTGGCGTGGCAGAACACTGTACTGCCGTGGTCACAGCATAACCTGCGTTGAGATATTGTCACAACATAGCTAGACCGAGCGACTATAAACAGCCTGTAGCAGCACTTGGTAATCGTACTATGACCAGCCGATGCCATCTCCACACCAAAATGCGGTGCTATGTGGGGACAAGCAGCTTTATGTTCGCGTAGCAGCATCATCATCTAGCCGCTGGCCTACAAGTCGTTGCTACACGGGTGCTTATAATTAAACGTTCCCTGTTTAACACGTTATAACATGAAAAATAAAATTACCGAACGAGGAACAGACTCTGTTGACATTGACGTCAAGGACATGGGGAAGAGAAATAATGCAGAATCAATACAGTTGAAACACTTCTAATGTGCTGCTACAGTACATCATACAATTACATACCGGTACCATTACTGCTACAAAAGGAACTCAATATGGCGCCCATCAGTATCCAGAAGAATCTGAAAGCTCAGCAGAATGAAGCATGTCCGTAGGAATGCCGGCTACCTATCTTGATATACTGCGCTTCACATCAGCCCATGTGTGAATGCTCCCCTGGTACCATTACTGCTTCGAAAGGGACTCAATATGGCGCCCATCAGTATCCAGAAGAATCTCAAAGCTCAGCAGATCGAAGCAAGTCCCTAGGAATGCTGCTACCTCTCTTGATATGCTGCACTTCAGATCAGCACATGTGTGAATGTTCCCCTGGTGAACCCTGTCCTTCAGGTAGCCTTACAGAAACCACTGGGTGTGAGATCAGGTGATTGTGCGAGCCAAGGTTAGGAAACGATCACCCATCATAGAAAAATGAGATTCGTCTGTCCATAGGATGGTGCACGGCCAGCCCTCATCAACTTCAATACCTGCAAGAAAGTAGAGTGCGAAGTCAGCAGATCGTTGTGCGTCCTGTGGCGCAAGCTGCTGTAGGATATGGATCTTATATGGACACCATTTGGCAATGGTTCGATGCACGTTCCGTTCAATGGGCCATGGGATGTTCACCATCGTGACAAAGAACGCGCACTGCCTGACGATCGGGAACTGCGCGGAGTGTTGTCTGCCATAGCAAAAGCAATTTCTTCAACCTCCTGTGATGCAACCGATCGTCAGCCTCTTCGCGGAGCGACGCCCAGTTGTCCGGCTGATTTGAACTTCTTCATCAACCTGCGCAAAGCACATGGAGAAAGAGGACGTTCCGCAATCCTTTCAGCTGGTGACATTCTTGAAATGCAGCTGCATGATATTGTTTTGATATTAGAGCTTGACCAATAATGCCCTGCTCCTTTTTTCCAAGCTCGACACGTCAACAAGTGCACTGCGACTGGTCAGGTGTGAGACTATGAATCACGATAACTGATCACGGCACCTGCTAGGTGCCGTAGTTGGAATTGGACGGTGGCGCTGTGACGCATGGAAGTCATACATCTCATACTTTGGACATCAATGCTACCACCGAGCGAGGTCGCGCAGTGGCTAACACACTGGACTCGCATTCGGGAGGTCGACGGTTCAATCCCGCGTCCGGCCATACTGTTTTAGGTTTTCCGATATTTAGCTAAATCGCTCCAGGCAAATGCCGGGATGGTTCCTTTGAAAGGTTCCCCGTCCTTCCCTCATCCGATGAGACCGATGACCTCGCTGTCTGGTCTCCTTCCCCAAACAACCTAACCTATTAATGCTACCAAGTTTCGTAGTCGCGCTGTTATTAGTTTCACTGTTATAACGTGTTAAAGAGCAAAGTTTAATTATAACCACCCAGTACTTCCATAATGGGTGCCTTCATCCTGCATTCCAGGCACTCAGCGCGAGCATTCCCGCTCTGGGATGCTATTTACAGCCACTGCGGCGTAAGCTAAGGGCGCCTACCTCACGCCAGCAAAGCCGCTGCGTCGGCCCCACTCTAAACTGCTGGGCCAGCACCGCAGTGGTGGTGGTGGTGGTGGTTAGTGTTTAACGTCCCGTCGACAACGAGGTCATTAGAGACGGAGCGCAAGCTCGGGTTAGGGAAGGATTGGGAAGGAAATCGGCCGTGCCCTTTCAAAGGAACCATCCCGGCATTTGCCTGAAACGATTTAGGGAAATCACGGAAAACCTAAATCAGGATGGCCGGAGACGGGATTGAACCGTCGTCCTCCCGAATGCGAGTCCAGTGTGCTAACCACTGCGCCACCTCGCTCGGTGCCAGCACCGCAGTTTTGCGTACGCACGCACTGGCGTGAGTAGAGCACATTGGCGGGTACTGTGTTCAGGTAGCTTGCGCCACCTGGGTATCCAAAACGCGCCACCTAAAAACCGTTATCAACCTCTGTATGGAAACGCAGCAGAACAAAAGATTTTGACCGCTGTCGACGACTGCCTCTGAAAATGATTTACAGTTTAAAATCTGATTTGAAGTCTCTGTCTTCCCATTACATTACCTACATGCATCTTTCTGGTGTCTCCAAGGTTCTTCTATGCATACAAATTCCTTTCACAATTCTTAAAGCGGAGTGTTTATAGTTATTAAATAGTGCTAGGTTCAAAATTCCCTCCATTCTAGTTTCAATTATTTTTACTTCTCCTTCTTTTACACCTGTTCAATTTGAGTGCCTTAACTATCTACATAGTTGCATTCATCTCGCCATACATTGTTCGAATCACAAAAATGGTTCAAATGGCTCTGAGCACTATGGGACTTAACATCTGAGGTCATCAGTCCCCTAGAACTTAGAACTACTTAAACCTAACTAACCTAAGGACATCACACACATCCATGCCCGAGGCAGGATTCGAACCTGCGACCGTAGCGGTCGCGCGGTTCCAGACTGAATCGCCTAGAACCGCTCGGCCACTACGGCCGGCTGTTCGAATCACGCCATCGTCTGTAGAGATAGTAATCATATAAACTTTTAATAAAATCGTGACGGTTGGGTTAGTGTCTCCCTTGCCTATGATAATGTTTTCACTACGTTGTTCACAGTACCTTATCCGTGTTCCAACTTTCTTGTTCTATTTCAGGCATTCTCTGGCATTACCCCTATATGAATTTACTCGGTGCGCTGACTGGTAAGAGCGGCTGTTAATGGGAAGTGCCTTTACAGTCGCTCCCATCAACCACCGTGCCGTGTGTCAACTTTGTTTGCTCTTCCAATACTTCCGGGCGACCTATAGCCGCGATGTTCGAGGCGACTTGTCACGGTTCGCGCGGCTGTCCCCGTCGGAGGTTCAAGTACTCCCTTGGGTTCAAATGGTTCAAATGGCTCTGAGCACTATGGGACGCAACTGCTGAGGTCATTAGTCCCCTAGAACTTAGAACTAGTTAAACCTAACTAACCTAAGGACACCACAAACATCCATGCCCGAGGCAGGATTCGAACCTGCGACCGTAGCGGTCTTGCGGTTCCAGACTGCAGCGCCTTTAACCGCACGGCTACTTCGGCCGGCTACTCCCTTGGGCATGTGGGTGTGTGTGTTGTACTTAGCGCTTACGTTAAGTAGTGTATAAGCTTAGGGACCGATGACCTCAGGAGTTTGGACCCATAGGAATTCACACACCTGAACATTTTCTGTACTTCTCTGACTGGAAGACCTGTTCCTTCTGTCACTGCATGTTGCTAATTCCCATTGAATTAATCAGTTCCCATTGTATCAATCAGTTCAATCTATCCATTCGCCTTTCTAAAATCCTAAACCTACCTACATAGTAACATATCACACTCCCACCTGAAGGGCGCCTGTTCTCTTTCTCCTGATCACATCTTCCATGGTAGCCCCACACGGAACTCCGAATATGACACTAAATACCTCTAAAGTATTTTACCAAACAAGATGCCTTCATCACTGAGTTATATTGTTCTCTGGTAAAACAACAGCTGCAGCTTTCAACTGTTCGTCATACCAACATATTGAGGCAATGTTGGCTACTTTCATAAAGCCAGTTCACCATCCATAATGTTGTCGTGCATACACCAAAAGGGCTGCTGCCCCTTCGGAAGAACAACAGGTTTCTCTGGCCTTTCCTCAATACCCCTCTGTTGTGTTAGCACCTACTACACAGCTAACCACCCTTGAGACACCCATGTCATCTCGTCTGGGCAAAGTCCATGGGTCAGTGTTATACAGTCATTAAAACTGATTCGCAAGTAGGAGAATGACTCATGACTGAATATCCCTACCATAAGTAACTTGTTTTCTACAAGTTTCAGTTGTTTAGTAATATCACTTCTATATCGTTACTGAGGATAGGGTTTGTTTTCTTTAGTTTTATAACAAAACGATCTTCAGGTTTGCCAGTTACAGTCTTAAAGGCATTAGACATATGTCCAAAAGCTATACCTCTGCCATTTGGGGTACCTGGTAGTAATAACCGTGATTTAATCACGGAAGAAAATCGACGAAGTTAATCTGTAATCAAATTGTAATCTTGGACGGAAATAATTGTTGTGAGTTTCTTGCCACGTCGTGGAAGCCCAAGGGATGTCTGGCGGCCCCCGTGTGTCCTCTGACTTGCGGCGCCATACGGATGCGGTATACACGGGCATGTGGTCTGAACACTGCTCTCCCGGCCGATTCCTAGATTTTCTGGACCATGGAGTCACCACTTTTTGGTCAAGTAGCTCCTCAATCGGCTTCCCCAGGGTAAGTGCATCCAGTACGTCCTCTCTTCATAGAAAAATCCTTGGCATTACTGGGAACTGAAACAGATTCCTTCACAGGGCTGCCATCTATGCAAACCATTGAGCTACAGAGGTGGGCAAAGTAATTGATTAGCATACTATAAATAAGTAGAAGCTACTCTTATTTCCTGTGCCATAATTGGCCTCTACTGCAGAAATTAACTGTCTTCATGTTAATGAAGGTTTCGATATTATTAAATTTGTTCGGAAGAAACTAATTTTAGGGTCTAACGTCCCATCCAAGGTGAGGTCTTTAGAGACCGGGAACACTCTCGGATTGAGAAAAAATTTCTACTTTGTCATTTTAAAGGGAACCCGCCAGGGTAGCCGTGATCGCTAATCCGCTGCTTCCTGGGCTCGGGTAGGCGCGCCGGCCCTGGATCGAATCCGCCCGGCGGATTAACGACGAGGGCCGGTATGCCGGCCAGCCTGGATGTGGTTTTTAGGCGGTTTTCCACTTCCTGCTAGGTGACTACTGGGCTGGTCCCCAAGTTCCGCCTCAGTTACACGACTCGCAGACATGTGAACACGTACGCATATCCCATGACTTACACTAGGCGCAGACAACTTGGGTACACTACTTCCGTCCTGGGGGTTCAGGGTGGCGACAGGGAGGGCATCCGGCCACCCACTGCAACTAACACTGCCATATTCAGAAGTAACACCCACACCAGAAGGTAGCTGAAGCAGGATCTGATGCAGCCACACCAACATTTTAAAAGGAGCTATACTAGTATTCACCTTAAACGATTTAGGGAGACCTACGACCGGATGGTACGACGGGTATATGAACTGCTCTACTCCCGAATAAGGGTCTAGTGTGCTGCCTCTGCACCATTCCGCATTATTTTGTGCGCAAATATCCAAACAAAACAAACTGTTGGCAAGAATAATCCCTGGTTTCTTGACACTTACTAGAAAAGAGAAACGATAGACATCAGTTAACAGACTCTCTCAATGTACAGATAGAGTGAGGATGTAAATTCTTTTTCAGATTGTGTCCCACAGTTTCTATATTTTTCCAGCAACAGAAGCTATTATTAGAAATGCTTAATTCAGCTGCTACTATATCCTACTGGCAGACTTTACAGTTCAAACTGCTCAACGTGGGCAGGTCGTTCTACCTCTCTGAGCTGTAAAGTCTGCCAGACCATGACACTATGTCGAAACTAGGCGCAGCAAAGGAATAGATTATTTAATGGTAGCTTTTAGCAGTATAAAAATTTCATTCGAACGACTGTCAATTTGGCTTTGTGTCACATCAGTTCTCTAACGTAGAAGAGGATATCACAGTTACACATGTCATCCCACACTAACAGCAGTGGGAAGACGGTGCATTGTCAGAAGATAGTGCATGTTCCCGGTTTCCTGTACAGTCACTTCTGCTGCGGTATGAACAACAGGTGCATCGAAGTGTGGGAAATGGCGCGGGAACTAGAAGCGTATTCCAAAATTGATGTACGTGGGACAGCGCGATTCTTGTGGACAAAACGTTTAAATTGGACACAAGTATCTGGCGGCATATGGAGAAAATGCAGTGTTACGTCCATCCGTAGTGAAATGTGTCAATAATTTCACAGAGGCGCCATAGACGTGGTATCGTGAAGTTCATCGAAATCGAGAACACAGACTACGCCCAGAAAAGCAGAGATCAACATCTGGAGGGAAAGAGATTTCCAAAGATGAGGACATTCACAGAGCGGTTCTCGTATTGCTCTGTGACCAAAGAAGCATATTTCTGCCGTCGAGGAGTTGAGCGTTTGATAGAACTTTCCGACTGTTGTTAACATGGGCTTGGTGATTATGATGAAAAATAATGTTGTTATGTATCTTCGTTACGTTGTAGTGCACCATTCAGTGAAAGTTACTTCCTTGCTGCAGCTAGTTTCGATGTAGCGCCATAGTTTGGCAGAAGTCATGCTGAAACCTTCAGCTGTCATTTATTTTGCCCAATTCGCTTCTAATTTCGGTCAGTGACTACAATCCAGATTAGCTGGCATAAAAGGCAAGAAAGTTGTACCACAATTTATGCCATAACGGTCATCGACAGAATCTAGTGGCGAATTGTGCAAAGTAGATGACAGCTGGAAGTTTCGCTATAAATTTTACCGATTATTTGGCAGCTACATATGCCCACCTTCAAACATACATACTTTTTGAAGTCCCCTCACAGCCGCGAATCGGGTGTAAAATAGATGCACACTGGCAGTGAAAAATTACGTAGAAAGTTTGTACTGATTGTATGTTGGAACAGACGTGGAAGGACTAAACTGTGCACCATCCGTCAAGGTACACCTCCACCGTTGTCCCTCTAACCCTCTCCCCCATGCCACTGCTCTGCTACTCTCCTCGCCCCCCACCCCGCCAATCTGGTTGCTGCCGATTATGCTATAGCCCCGTGATATTTTCTCCCCTCTCCCCTCTCCCCTCAGTCACTTCTCAGGAAATCACAGGGCTACAAAGTGTGTCAAGATTACTTTGAAATTCAACCTGTTTCTTCACGAAACCTATCAGATGACAGACTAAAAGTATATTGATTTTCATGGGTGTTCATCGAACAACTGTCAGGAAGTTCTGCGATCACTGACGTATAACAGCTATATACAGTGATGTGACAAAAGGCTGAGACAGCGATACACTAACAGATGGCGGCAGTATGGCATACACAAGGTATAAAGGGGCAGTAGATTGGCAGAGCTGTCGTTTGTCGTCAGGTCACATGAAAAAGTATGTGGCCGCACAACAGGTATTAACAGTCTCTGGACGCGGAATGGTAGTTGGAGATAGACGCTTTGGACATTGCACTCCTGGAAGCGTTAGGGAATGTAATATTCTGGGACCCACAGTGTGAAGAGCGTGCTGAGAATACCAAATTTCAAGCATTATCTCTCACCACTGCCAACGCAATGGAAGGACCGAGAACAGCGGCGCTTTGATAGCGTTATCAGTACTAACAGACAAGCAACACTACGTGGAAATAACCGCAGACATCAACGTGGGACGCATCCGTCAGGACAGTGCAGCGAAATTTGGCGTTAATGGGCTGTGGCAGCAGACGACCGACGCGAGTGACTTTGTTAAAAACATGACATCGCCTGCAGCTCATCTCTTGGTCTCGTGGCCATCTGTTGGACCCTAGGCAACTGGAAAACTGACGCCTAATCAGGTGAGTCCCGGTTTCAGTTTGTACGCTTTGATGGTACTGTTCCAGTGTGGAGCAGACCCCATGAAGCCATGGAGCCAGGCTGTCAACAAGATACTGTGCGAACTGGTGATTGCTCCTTAAGAGTGTGGTTTGTATTTACTTGTCGAGGAAGTTCGACACGATATTAGGAGGTATCCCACGACTTTTGTCACCTTAGTGTACACAAGGAATATATCTCTCTTTTGAATGTAATAATGATTCTTCTTATCTTTCTTCTGTATCTTAAGTTATGTAAGAGCATTAATCACGCCTACAACTAGCAATTTCATTCCGATGATTTATCTTTTAAAGATCCTTAATCTATTTTATTTTCTCTGTAACAGGTAGCTGTTGATTAAGGACAAATCGACGACATACTAAAAAGCCACTCGCTGGAATTTCAGTAAACATTAAAACTGGTGTCACTTTGAATGTTAAGCAACAGCCAGCACCCGAGGATCGCGTTATAAAGTAATATTTGAGCTGCGTACCGGCTCGTATTGTCAGAGGTCTGCCATATTTGTAAGGCTGTTACTTAGTGACGATCATTGCGGAGTCCCGTTAGAGGGAGCGCGATATCTCCGCCTGCCCGATTCAGGAGCTCTGTGCGGCAGCACTGCCTTTAGTCTGTGTTGGTCTTCGCGTGCCAACGACTCTCCTTGCTGCCGCTGAACGGTGTACATGGCCGCACGCCGAACCGCTGCGGTGCGCCACACTAGCCTGTTGGAGGAGGCGGCCTGGATACATTGTACGTATTTGAAAAGACGTGTCAAAGTCTGAAGGGTCGGCCTAGTGACAGTCCGAATCAGCTGCGTCTATGGCCATCGGCACACGGACTGTGCTTTCGAATCTCAGCACTGAGATTGGCTCGCTCAACATCCAGCTGAACGCTCAAAATGATGCGACTTCAGCATACAGTATGTCTTCCTCAACGACGCATATACGAACGCAGCGCGCTCCAGCGGCAGTTGTCGCCTGTAACTGACTAGCAAATCACACTGTTTACCAAATGGACTGACCTAAAATTCCTACTTTATCTCTATTAAGACGCACATTCCCCGTCTTGTCCATATGCTGGTCACCTTATCTGTAGTAGATATAAATAAAAATTACAATATTCATGAACATCATGTAAGGCAAGAAGGGAAGTGTCAATAAGCACACCGGCATACAATTCCTTCACAAATAGTGCGATTAAAATTTAATATAGTTGTTCACACGAGATAAAAATTATTTAATTACGCTCATCGGCTTACAATTCCTTTACAAATAGTGAGATTCGAATTTAATATAGATGTTCACATGAGATAACAATTATTTAATCACGCTCACTTTTTAATGAAACTCCAAACTTGCCTTTTCCACGCATGACATCAGAATCTCGGCATACCCAGCAGTCCGTGTGCCGACGACTTAAGGAACACTTAAGACAGTTTATTTGGTAAGAGGTCTCCTAAACCATTCCTTGGAACTGTTTGGTGTTCCACGGCCAGTGTTCGGTGTTATTGCGTGTGACAGGCCTCAGTTAAAGTAATATAAGGTGTCAAACTTCATTGTCATCTTCAGTGTTAGGGCAGTGAGGTACAGTTGTAGCTGTGTTTGTCATACAGTCTCTAAAGTTTCAGATCACTGATACTGGGCCTGCACACTCATCCTAAATTATTCAGAGCTCTTGAAAAATTATATATACATATGTATGAAGTTGTCTATTCTCATATGGTCATTGCCGTATTTGATGAGAATAACCCTTCATAATACTTCAAATGTTGTAGCTGCTGTGTATCGACTGTAACTGGGGGAAATTGTCAGGTCTCCTAGGCGGCGTGTGCGTTCAGTGGTGGTGACAGGGGCTTGATTGTAAATTGGCTGCATAAACACAAGTTGTTATAAATTCGCCTGGTGTCACTAACACAGTTAGTTACTTCCTTGTGTTTATTGTTATCCCTGCTGCTACGTGCAGCTTTTATTGGTTTGGTACAGCAATGGCTCAAAAAGATTACTTTCCCATCTCGTCTCTCTAAACCTGTTAATGTCGTCATCATATACAACAAAATTTTAGTTCTAATTGTCATAAATTCTGGTCACTTTTATCTTTGCCTGCAGGTATTAAACTCAGTGTAGAACATGAGTTATCCTTAAAGCCATGGTTTAGAAAATGTTTTACAACGTAACACAGTCTAATTTTTTTTAAAAAAAGATAAGATTTACCTGAAATGTGACCCCGGTTAACTGACGGAGAAAGACCTACTGGCGCTGTAAATGAGGTTTTAGGGAAGAGGTTTCAGCCTTTTCGACGGTGGGCCACCTGAAGAGTAATGCAGTAAAAGTACATATGGCAGCTGGCAAGACGACAATAGATCCAACAGAAAGTAACAGATATTGTGGCTCAGCCATCTGTAAAAGATGGATGGCAAGAATGGGACAAGAGGACTTTCGAAATGGACTCCACAAGGGAGAAGGAAGATATAACGACCTCCAAGAACGTAAAACTATGAAGCCTATGAGGCAATGACGGCGAGAAGCCTCCGGGAAGAAGACTGTGCGGAAAGTCGTGGAAAGTGGGAAACGAGAAACGGTAACAATTACCAGCTACACTGATCAGTCAGAACATTATGACCACCGATCTACTATTGACATATCCCCATCCAGATGATATCAGCGTCACCTGGAGAGGAATGATTGATAGACACATGCGTGATGCATATAGTATCAGTGAGCGTACTGTCCGCGTGTAGAATAACGAGGGGGAGCGATCTATCTGAATTTTACCAGGGGCAGGTCGTGGTGGCTTGGAGGCTCAGCACGAGGGTTTTGGAAACTGCACGACATGTCGGGGTGTTCGAGGACTGCTGTGCTGAGTGTTTGCAACATGTGGCGAAACCAGGGGGAAAACACGTCAAGACGTCGTGGTGTTGGGCGATCACCCCTCATTACAGACGTCGTACAACGTAGGATGGGCACACTGATAAAAGAGGACTGGCAGCAGAGTACACAGTGCACCGAACACTAGTAATGAGGGCCTCCGTAGCCGGCGACGCATGCATGTGCCAATATTAACACCACGACATCGACACCTAAGACTGAGATGGGCACGTTATCATTACCCGTGGACAATAGCACGTTTTAGAGCGTTACATGGTTGTAAGAATCCCGATACCTTCTTCATCATGCCGATGGGAGTGTGCTACTCCGTCGTTTTCCAGGGGAACAGTTCCTTGACACCTGTACCGTGGAACGGAGACAAACTGCTGGCGGCTGCGTTATGAACTGACATTCACGTGGCCCGCCATGGGTCCAGTGTAGCTCGTGCAGTGCACCATGAAGGCCAAGGAGTACTGCACCCTGGTTGCAGACTACGTACACGACTTCATGACGATCAAGCTTCCCGACTGCATTGGCATTTTTCTACAAGTTAATGCACCATGTCACAAGATCAGAAGTGTGAAGAACTGGTTCGAGGAAGACAGTGTCGAGTTGCCAGTTGATTTGGTGGCCCCCCAGCTTGCCAGATCAAAACCCGATCGAGCCCATCTGGGGTATGATTCAACGTGGCGTCCGAACTCATCGCCCCCCCCCCCCTTCCCCAGAATTTACGGGAGTTAGGTGATTTGACTGTGCAGATGTGGTGAGAACTCCCTCCAACGACCTACCAAGGCCTTATTGCTTCCATGTCAAGACGCATCGCTGCTGTTATCCACGGCCCAGTTTGACATACCGGCTATTAGGTAGGTGGCCATAAGGTTCTAGCTGACGAGTATATACTGTGTCTATAAAGGAACGAAGCGTTATTTTATCACACCTGTGCAAAATGATGTCGAAAAAGGCCATCTAATCTGAAGTTTAAGACAAGTAAGGTCAAAGCTGCTTCTAGATATGGTCTTGCAATCGACAGATTGATGATGAACAATTCTCAATACACAGACAAAGTTAAAAAGAAACACAATCAATAGTTTGTACAGAAAGTGCAGGAAAATCTCTGCATATGTAAAAAATAAATGACTTTTAAAAAGAAATCCTTATAGTCCACTCCTAACATTATTACATTGCACTGTGATCAGAGAAGTGCGCACCTTGTTTTCAGCAGCACGAACGCAATGTTTAGATTATTGATCAGATAATATCGTGCTTTTTGTAAAGCGGCGATGAATTATTTCTAGTTGGCCTACGCAGAAATGTGCGTGTGTCACGAAACTACACATACTCTCACTCGTCACATTTACAATCTGAACATCAGCCCCGAGAACTACACTGTACGCAGAGGGCTGTACCACGTAACTGTTACTGGCATCTCATTACAACACTGCTTCGTCTCCTAGGTTTCCTGTTGCGCAGAGGGCACCACGAACTTATGCATGTTGTTGCTTATGTATGTGTTGTGGATAGTGCTGCTTCAACGTACATGCATTACAAGTTCATGGATTATGTATGAAGGACGGTACTTCACATGTAATAACATTAGTGAACGCAACATGGGGGTAATAGTACTTAGCAGTACATGTGCAAAGTTCTCTTATATAGCTCTTTCGTACATAAACGTAATACATAAATAATTATCATTTCGACTTAATTTGGGTTGACTTACTGACTTCAGAATTACTGACGGCTTGTTTTAAATCTGCATTCGGTGCCGTCTTCGCACTTCCTTTCATTGTACTGCTCGTAGAACGTTTACAAAGAAATGGTAGTTACGTGTCATTGGAGCTATTAACTCGTTATGTCTTCGTTCACCTGTTTTCCTCAACGTTCGTTTCACATTTATAGTTTGAAGAATTCCTAGTAGATCGTGCTATTCGTACAGTTAATCTTTACAAGGTATCTTCAGCTCTGTATCTTAATCGCTCATTGTGAGTGCTTTTCCTTTTTGCTTATGGTCCACGTTCCACACCGTTCAAGTGCTTTGCTAAAGACTTCTCCATCAACTAGACTTTTCTTCACTTCAGTATTTATTCTTTCCGAGCAAAGAATTTTAGTTTTATTCACACATATCACTTCAGTCTCTCTAATCATTTGCTTTATATCTTCTCTGGATATTCTGTTCACCTGTATATTTGATTATCTGATTTCCTCTAATTTTCATATTTACTTCTTTCTCATTCCTTGCTACTAATTCTGTTCTGTCTGGGTTTATTTCGATTTTGTATTATTCTGTTTGTATCCAATCCATATCTCCTTAATTTCCTTGGAGGTTTCTTTCATCTGCTGGTTCCACAGCTTTGTCGCCAGTAAATCGTAGCTTCTGTATTCTTTATCCGTTTATTTTAATACCTGTTGAGTACTCCAGCCACTCACTCGTTGCATACTGTATACAGATAATGAAAATGAATGTGGATAAATTATAGACCTGATTAACACCTTTATGATTTCGAAACGTTCGCGATTAAATTCTGTCGATTGTTAATAACTAAACAGCAGCCTAACTTTGATTCTGGTATAACAATGGCCTAACAGATAAGAGCTGATCGGGTTTAGTTGCTTAGAGAGCTTTTTCTAATGAGAATTCGGCTGCCCAACAATGTTAAACAGACTGAGAAGGGTTATCGCAATTATCAATATCAACAATATGTTACGCTATTTGAGAAATATATTCTGGATGGACGCAATGTAAGGCAGACTATCCTGTGCAAGCTTCTTCGTCTCCCAGTACTTACTGCAATCTACATCCCTCTGAATCTGTTTAGTGTATTCATCTCTTGGTCTCCCTATACGATTTTTACCTTCCACGCTGCCCTCCAATACTAAATTGGTGATCCCTTGATGCCTCAGAATAAGCCCTACCAACCGATTCCTTCTTCTAGTCAAGATGCGCTACAAATTTCTCTTCTCTCCAATTCTATTCAATACCTCCTCATTAGTTATGTGATCTACCCATCTAATCTTCAGCATTCTTCTGTAGCACCACATATCGAAAGCTTCTATTCCCTTCTTGTCTAAACCATTTATCGTCCACGTCTCACTACCATACATGGCTACACTCCATACATATACTTTCAGAAACGATTTCCTGACACTTAAACCTATACTCGATGTTAACAAACTTCTCTTCTTCAGAAACGCTTTCCCTTTCATGTCCCTCGACTCTTATAACTGCCATCTGGTTTCTGTACAAAATGTATATAGCCTTTCGCTCCCTGTATTTTACCCCTGCCACCTTCGGAATTTGAGTCAGCCAGTCAACTTTGTCGAAAGCTTTCTCTAAGTCTACAAATGCTAGAAATGTAGGTTTTCCTTACTTCATCTATTTTCTAAGATAAGTCGTAAGGTCAGTATTGCTTCACGTATTCAAAATTTCTACGGATTCCAAACTGATCTTCCCCGAGGTCGGATTCTACTAGTATTTCCATTCGTCTGCAAAGAATTCGTGTTAGTATTTTGCAGCCGTGGCTTGTTAAACTGATAGTTCGGTATTTTTCACATCTGTCAACACCTGCTTTCTTTGGTATTGGAATTATTATATTCTTCTTGAAGTATGAGGGTATTTCGCCTGTCTCATACATCTAGCTCACTAGATGGTAGAGTTTTGTCAGGACTGGCTCTCTCAAGGCCGTCAGTAGTTCTAATAGAATGTTGTCTACTCCCGGGGCCTTGTTTCGACTCAGGTCTTTCAGTGCTCTGTCAAACTCTTCCCGCAGTACCATATCTTCCATTTCGTCTTCATCTAAATTCTCTTCCATATCTATAATATTGCCCTCAAGAACATCGCCCTTGTATAGACCCTCTATATACTCCTTTCACCTTTCTGCTTTCCCTTCTTTGCTTAGAACTGGGTTTCCATCTGAGCTCTTGATATTCATGCAAGTGGTGCTTTTTCTCCAAAGGTTTCTTTAATTTTCCTGTAGGCAGTATCCATCTTACCCCTAATGATATGCGCCTCTACATCCTTATATTTGTCCTCTAGCCATCCCTGCTTAGCCATTTTGCACTTCCTGTCGATCTCATTTTTGAGACGTTTGTATTCCTTTTAGCCTGCTTCATTTACTGCATTTTTATATTTTCTCCTTTCATCAATTAAATTCAATATATCTTCTGTTACTCAAGGATTTCTTTTAGCCCTCGTCTTTTTGCCTACTTGATCCTCTGCTACCTTCCTTATTTCATATCTCAAAGCTACCCATTCTTCTTCTGCTACATTTCTTTCCCCTATTCTTGTCAATCGTTCCCTAATGCTCTCCCTGAAGCTCTCTACAACCTCTGGTTCTTTCAGTTTATCCAGGTCCCATCTCCTGAAATTCCCACCTTCTTGCGGCTAGGGTAAGTCAACCACAATGATAAATTCTACGTCGAATAGGTGTGAGCTGGGCAGCCCTGTAAAAAGTTGCCGGTACGCTACCAGCACCAGTAACTACTTGCAGTCTAGAGACATTGTATCTGAGAAAGACGAGAGCTCCTTGATTCTAGCCAATAGATAGGATGATGTTAGCCACCACCCTCAGGGAGAGGGTCACTGACATCATCAGAGGAAGTACACTGATAAGAAATATACAGGAGAGACTGACCAGGTGGAACAGCAATAGTCTTACAACACAGTGAGGCAAGTCCTCACCAGAAGATGTAGTAGGATGGTTCACTGGAGACTTCGAGAAACTTGGGAGATGCATTGCAAGACAGCGGAAAAAATGGGTCCATGATATTACGAGGACTCTAGGAACGCGACAGAACGAAGTACCACAGAACAGAGTAAAATGAAAGAAGCCTTCACTCAGATAAAAAGAAAAAGATCTGAGAAGTTACAAATGTCCGAGTTAAAAATTAACTAATGGATCATCTCTTGATTTAATGACAGCTTTCCTTGCCGCTTCCACCGATCGCCTTCTCGCTAATTCTATGTAAATCACGGTAAGGAGTCTCTATGTCATTAGAAATTTTGAACTTTGTGGTAAGGTCTTATGGGACCAAACTGCTGAGGTCATCGGTCACTAAGCTTACCCACTACTTAATGTAACTTAAACTAACTGACGCTAAGGACGACATGCACACCAATGCCCGAAGGAGGACTCGAACCTCCGACGGAGTGAGCCGCGTGGGCCGTGAGAAGGGGCTGCAGACCGCGCGGCTACCCCTCGCGGATCTTCGTTATTAGCGAAAGTCTCATACTTGTTGGTTGTTATCTCTGTCTCTCGATTTTTTCAGCTTGTATTTTTACCAAAAAAGTAGGGGATGTACAGTGTCTTTTAGTTTGACGCTTTTTTCTGATTTTGATGCCCGATGCGTAAGAGACTACCATTTAATGGCAATAAGTCTTTCAATACAGCGGTGCAGTGCAGTCAACGGCTAATGTGCGCAACGGGCTATCAACTCTGAGCATCAAATTCTTCTCTAGTGAGGGACAGAAGCAAGCATTTACTGTAGTATGTGATCCCAGTAGATTATTAAGCACTGATGGAAGATATACTGAGGAAAAATGTATATTGTAATTGTTCGCAGCACTGGTTCAGCAAGCATTGTGGCAATGGGTGTAATATGGCCAGCAGCATCAACAAGTTTAAAGTGAGACGTGAAGATATTGTTAAATCTTATCTGCTGCACAGTTCTCAAGCGACTGCGCTTATGTTTAAAGGCAAGAACTTTTTTTTTTTCCTTAGAACTATAACAACAGAGAGTTATGTTAGGGAAAGTATTGTGATTTGGTTTTGAACAATGTACTCGCTGCCTTTGAAATAATTTGCCTCTCATTTCTTTCCTGCCATATCACTCAACAAAAACAGATTGTTAAGCAATATGTAATTACGGTCAATATAATTATTTATCCAGTAATACTAATGTGCAGTTTACAGAAAAACTGATTATCTTCTTGTAATGGTCGCTTTGTCGTAGTTCGTGGTTAATTTCACTTTCTTTATTTTTACAGCTTAATTTAACTGAACAACATTAACAAGTGATACAATTTCTCTTTGAATAGTTTCGTTAACTTGGTTTTCAGAATAAAGAAACCAAATTGTGCCTGCTTGTTTCATTACAGTGAACTTGTAATATATTCAAGAAAAGTTCTGTTAATTATTTTGAGTTCATAATACAGAAAATGTTTTCAGAATCTCTCCCTCCAGGACTGGTGATCGATTACCTTTCATAATACTACTCATTTTCACAAGGAATATCCGTAAGGTAAGATTCTTGTGTGTTGCAGGCTGTGCAATTGAATCAACGTAATGGAAGCCGCATAATAGTGCGGTGTTCACGTCCGGAACAAGCTGAAGTGGTGTTTGTATGTGGCCATTCAGATGGAAACGTTCGAGAGGTAGCACAACTATGCCGAAACAAGTACCCTCAGAGATACCAACCATATTTCGAGCCCTTTTTGGACTTTTGTGTGATCATGGGTCCTTTCAGACAGATGGAGGAGTAGGGTGGCGGCAGACTATGCGTACATTAGATTTGGAGGACCGCGTTCTACTGGATATTGAGACAAACTCTAGTACAAGCTCCAGCTAAGTGGCCCGCCAACATGGTGTTAGCCTAAGTACGTTTGTGTCTATCCTGCATGACAACCAAAACCATCCCTGTCACCAGCGAAAGACAAGGAACAAACGGCAGATGGTCAGAGGAACACTCATTCATCAGCGCCATCTACCGTGGCAACGACGCATTTCCCGACATATGTTCAAGGGACCGTTTTTCCTCCATTTCCAGTCATTTGTCATTCAACGTGCCTAGTTGATAGGTACAACGTTGTTATGTTTCCTTACAGTGTACTTGTGTGTTCCTTGTGTGAATATAGGGTGAATCGTCTAACACTTGCACTGTAAATAGTTCGGAAATGGAAATTGCCGTTCCAGGATTTTCACAGAAGGAATTGGTAGTCTTGGTCTCATACTGTTAGCCAGTTAACAGATTGTAATTATATTTCAAAATTGTATTTCTTGTGCACATATACATTTTTTCTAAATGAAGCAATGCCTGTTGACATTAACAAACTAACAGCACGGCAAATTACAGTATCAACGCTGTTTGTTGCAGGATTTAGTGCGAGTCTTCATGAGATATCGTATTTTGTAAAGCTCACAGACCGACACTTGTTTGTGCCATTCAACTTTCGTAGTCGTTATGTACAACATTGTTATGTATTCTTATAGTGTGCTTATGTGTTCCTTGATTGCAGTGCTACTTGCTGGTCAGTTAGTGTGTGACGGTCCAAGCAACAGATCGTGAGTAGACGATGGGATTTATTAATGCAGAAAAAGCCGACATGCTCAACGTGTATGGAGAGTGTAGGGAGAAAGCAGTTCGGCGCGATGTATGTGGCACGATATCCCAATAGACGTCAACTTTCCCAGCAGTTATTTACCAGCCTCCTCAACCAGTTACGTGAAAGCGGCAGTGTAACACCTACACAACGTAACAGAAGGATACAAGTGACGACAGAAGAGGGGGATATTAATGTTCTTCCTTCTGTTGCAGTTAATCTGTACGTTAGCTCCCGCGCAATCGCACGATGATGTAGCATGAGTCAGACAAATCTCCTATGCATTCTCCATCGACATAGTTTTTATCCCTATCGGCTCTCTCTACATCAACAGCTGCATGGATACAGGAAAATGGTGTTTTCTGTACAGGATATTACAGATGAATTATGTATCTTCTTTACTGATGAAGCCTCGTTTATATGAATGCGTCGCGTCTGTTCTTTCGGACATGCGGGACACCACGCTTTCATGTGACTGATAAGCCTAACTAGCAAATGGATCCGTCTTCTTTAGTGCAGGTGCACGGATACGTCCGAACTCCTGTAAGAGTCTCAGAGTGACGAACAGTGAATAAAATGGAGAGAGACTGCGGATAAGTGGCTCTTCATGGGAATGTGGATCGGCCGTGAGGCATGCCGAGATAGTACACCAACTTGCTACAAGTCTGTGTCCCGGATAGCGCAGTGGTTAACGCACATGCATAGTAATCAGGAGATACCGGGTTCGAATCCCGGCCTGGTGCACGTTTTCCCTCGTCGTCGCTGATTCCGCGTGATGTCCCGCCGCAGCTGACAGCAGTGATCCCCTTCAGTTTACATATGAAGCCGTATTTTCTAGTCATGACCAAAACATGCAATAATGTTCTGTAGTCAATCCCCGCTGCATTCATGAAGTGGAACATCAGCGTCCTTGGAGTGTAAACATGTGGGGTGTGGGATAGTGAACCGTCAGCTCAATGGCCTGTGTTTAATAATTGTAGCACTAAACGCTGTCTCTTAACGGACAGCCTTGATGCCTAGAAGACGTTCTTACGCATACTAGAAGGAACCTGTAGCACCAACATAATGACTGTCGAGCCAATAGCGCACGAAGTACGAGTGCATTCAAGTTCTAAGGCCTCCGATTTTTTTTCTAGTTAACTACTCACCCGGAATCGATGAAACTGGCGTTACTTCTCGACGTAATCACCCTGCAGACGTACAGATTTTTCACAACGCTGACGCCATGATTCCATGGCAGCGGCGAAGGCTTCTTTAGGAGTCTGTTTTGATCACTGGAAAATCGCTGAGGCTATAGCAGCACGGCTGGTGAATGTGCGGCCACGGAGAGTGTCTTTCATCGTTGGAAAAAGCCAAAAGTCACTAGGAGCCAGGTCAGGTGAGTAGGGAGCATGAGGAATCACTTCAAAGTTGGTATCACGAAGAAACTGTTGCGTAACGTTAGCACGATGTGCGGGTGCGTTGTCTTGGTGAAACAGCACACGCGCAGCCCTTCCCGGACGTTTTTGTTGCAGTGCAGGAAGGAATTTGTTCTTCAAAACATTTTCGTAGGATGCACCTGTTACCGTAGTGCTCTTTGGAACGCAATGGGTAAGGATTACGCCCTCGCTGTCCCAGAACATGGACACCATCATTTTTTCAGCACTGGCGGTTACCCGAAATTTTTTTGGTGCCGGTGAATCTGTGTGCTTCCATTGAGCTGACTGGCGCTTTGTTTCTGGATTGAAAAATGGCATCCACGTGTCATCCATTGTCACAACCGACGAAAAGAAAGTCCCATTCATGCTGTCGTTGCGCGTCAACATTGCTTGGCAACATGCCTCACGGGCAGCCATGTGGTCGTCCGTCAGCATTCGTGGCACCCACCTGGATGACACTTTTCGCATTTTCAGGTCGTCATGCAGGATTGTGTGCACAGAACCCACAGAAATGCCAACCCTGGAGGCGATCTGTTCAACAGTCATTCGGCGATTCCCCAAAACAATTCACTCCACTTTCTCGATCATGTCGTCAGACCGGCTTGTGCGAACCCGAGGTTGTTTCTGTTTGTTGTCACACGATGTTCTGCCTTCATTAAACTGTCGCACCCACGAACGCACTTTCGACACATCCATAACTCCATCACCACATGTCTCCTTCAACTGTCGATGAATTTCAATTGGTTTCACACCACGCAAATTCAGAAAACGAATGATTGCACGCTGTTCAAGTAAGGATAACGTCGCCATTTTAAGTATTTAAAACAGTTCTCATTCTCGCCGCTGGCGGTAAAATTCCACATGCCTTACGGTGCTGTCATCTCTGGGACGTATTGACAATGAACGCGGCCTCATTTTAAAACATTGCGCATGTTTCTATCTCTTTCCAGTCCGGAGAAAAAAAATCAGAGGCCTTAGAACTTGAATGCACCGTTGAGGTGTGTTGAGGAGGTATGCGGTGTTGATGTGGTTTCAGTTATGTGACAGCAAATGAAATGCTTTCGCTTAGTCGCTATTTAGTAATAAATGCGACTACCTATTGGACTCCGTAGGAAAAAGACTACCGCATGTCTGCACCAGTTGTCTCGAAATAGCTGTATTTGACGTGGAGGACGTGTACCTTTTCTGTGGGAAAAGGTGAAAGACGCTGTCTAGAATGACATACCAGTCTCTCCAGATGACATGCAACGACGTACCACCGCAGCCTGCTCGCACATCACTGAAATGCTAGCACGTGTGCAGGAGTCGTTCCGTACCAGGCTGGAAGCATGTGTTGCCCCTGCCGGGGGTCATTTTGAACACGTCCTGTGACGGTCAATTGGCTTGTTACTGTTCAGAATCCACAAAACTAGTTTTTCCACTTGCGTTGTTCGTTAGCGTGTGCTACCAGAGGTATTGCACAAGTGCCGATGTGGGAACTTTTCAAAACGTGATACCTCGTAAACGACTCGTACTAGAATCTAGCAATAAATAACATTGACATTAATTTGCCTTACTTTTAGTCTGTTAATGTCAATAGGCATCGTTCCACTCTTAAAAAAGTGTACGTTAGCACAAAGTATGCACTTTCTAAGGATTATTAGAAACTGTTTATTAGCTAACAGCACAAGCCCCTGCCTACCAATTCATTCTGTGAAAACCACGCCTCAACAGCTCTTTCCATTTCCGCAATATTTGCGGTGCAAGTTTTAGTATGTCTCTCTCTCTCTCTCTCTCTCTCTCTCTCTCTCTCTCTGTGTGTGTGTGTGTGTGTGTGTGTGTGTGTGTGTGTGCGCATGAATTCCTAAGGGACCAAACTGCTGAGGTCATCGGTCTCTAGACTTACACACTAAGTAAACTAACTTACGCTAAGAACAACACACATACCCATGGCCGAGGGTGGACTGGAACCTCCGGCGGGAGGAGCCACACAATCTATGACATGGCGTCTAAGACCCCGCGGCCACTCAGCCGACGAAAGGTACTGAACACATTTAAGTATAAGTCACTGTACGTATGTGAAAAGGATAAACAGAGGATAGAAGCAGAGGCACTGAACATAAGAGAGTGTCCAAAAGATCACGCACTGTTAGTTGTAAAGCTTTTACTAGCTCTCCAAGTTCCCCCCCCCCCCTCTCTTTCGTTCTAGATTTTACTAGAAGGGCATAAAAATGGCGACAGAACAGGAGAAGGGAAAATGTGTCAACTGCTACTCAAACTACAAATCTGTGAAAACATCACTACGGAATTATCGCCGGCCGGGGTGGCCGAGCGGTTCTAGGCGCTACAGTCTGGAACCGCGCGACCGCTACGGTCGCAGGTTCGAATCCTGCCTCGGGCATGGATGTGTATGATGTCCTTAGGTTAGTTCGTTTTAAGTGGTTCTAAGTTCTAGGGGACTGATGACCCCACAAGTTAAGTCCCATTGTGCTCAGAGCCATTTGAACCATTTTTGAACGGAATTATCGAAGCCAATGTGTAAGGGCATTAGCGACAAAAAAAGTGCTATGATTTGATTCAGCAATTTCAAACAGACATCCTCCTCGAAATGGACTTCACCCTGTAGCTCAAACAAATGTTGAGTCTGAAAGGACCCACGATCACAGAAACGTCCAAGAAAGACTTGAAATGATGTGTGATGTGGCTGGTGCCTGTGAGGGTATCTGTGTTGGTACAGCTATCTTGACCGTCTGCACGTCTGCATCTGTTTGGCTATACAAAAACATCTCGGGTTGTTCTCGACATGAGTAGCGGACCAGTCTGCTGCCTACAGTACGCTGCACCAGTTATGCAGCCTGCAGCACACAGGAATACATAGTACGTGGTCAGAGGGACTGTAAATCTTCAGCGCCATCTACAGAGAACACGACTCATTTCCAGACAGATACTAATAAGACCTCTGTTCCTCCAATTCCAGTCAGGAGTCCGTCCGTGCAATTGTCGGTTTTATTAATGTGTGCGTTGTCTAACAGAATTTGGCAGACTATGGTAATTTTTTAAAATGGTTTTACCTGTCAGAAAGTACATCGAGGCTGTGGAACCACCATAAACTCACTGAAACAGCTTTGTTGCAATTAGCTGCTAATGCAATATATGAAACGTGATGCCAAATTATACGGCGAGCCGGACCAGGACTCGAACCCAGGACCTTTGCATTAATCCTCCACGAAGTTTAGTATCAGCTCACACTCCACCGCAAAACGAAAATTTCGTTCTTCATTGTAACTAAAGTTTTTGTTGATTTGGATGAACACTCAATGTACTGACTAATTTATTTTGGCGTAATGGAGTTCAAAATATTCATTCATAAGCGAAAAGCTAATATTTGGGAAGGATTTTGCAGAAAGAAAAAAATGGAAAAAATGATAAATAGTCGCGTTATGGCGCCAGAAGAAGGGATCGGTTGGTAGGACATGTTCTGAGGCATCAAGGGATCACCAATTTAGTATTGGAGGGCAGCGTGGAGGGTAAAAATCGTAAAGAAATGAATACACTAAGCAGATTCAGAAGGATGTAGGTTGCGGTAGGTACTGGGAGATGAAGAGGCTTGCACAGGATAGAGTAGAATGGAGAGCTGCATCAAACCAGTCTCAGGACTGAAGACCACAACAACAACAACATGGCTCCAGTTGTGGAGTGAACAATGCTGCTCGAGTTCCAGATTTAGTCTGTCAACATGAATCGAGGTGTAATTTCAAGTGTAGACCATGAGCGTTATAACTTTGCGTTAAAACGATTTGGTTGCACAGGAAGTTAGCGGCGGAGTTAAGATACAACACAGCGACGTCATTTGAAAGTCCAACAGTCGTCGGGCGCCCCAAAGCATCGAAAATGTGTCCTGTAATGGTTGCCCACGGCCAACAAATACCTCTTGAGGCGGTTCGGCTCTCTATTTTTTTTAAAAATCACACACCTTCCCAGTACTTGTCCCTACGTCAGTAAACGCCGTGGGCTCGAAGATCCTAGAGTGGAGGGCCGGTGTTGTCCCGATGGCGGTCATCAAGGGCTCTGAAGTGATTTCTTGGTTCTGACCTTGGATTCAGAAGAAGAATCACGGCAAGTTTGTTGTATAACGGGAACATAAGATTTCTAAAAAAGTGCACGTTGGTGGCGCGTATATCATACTTGTCAGTGGTGTAAGCTTTGCATGGGTACTGTAGTCTCCAGTTACAGCGCTGCTTGGGAAGAGAGCGTTATATCGGCATTGTCAGCTATTTAGGTGCTTTAAAGTAAATGACTTTTTTGGAGCGAAGGTGGATCCAAGTGAGGGACGGAATCATTGCTTGTCTTATTAAGAAAACTAAGTCGGCCACCAGCGTGTTAAACTCTTTTTATCTACAGCTATAAAGAGTAATTTGACACTCTGTTAGTGTCCACGTGTGAACTTTGGAGATATTGTTAAGTGTTTGTAGTAATGGAAAGATTGACTGTGGAGCTTTTCAAACGGACGCTTATGAATCGTGTTAATTGCAGTTCCCTTGCTATGGTATTTTACGGTTCTACTTGTCGTAGCGAAATCACCGATTGTATTTTCATAATTTAGATTGGGACGTCATTCTGTGGTTTGGTGTGGCCCTCCAAAGAATTTAAAGCCCCAAAAATTGTCTTACTGACTTGGCTAAGGTTGCCTTGCAATGGTTGTTGATTTGTCCACCCCACTGTACTCTTGTTCGATGCGGTGCGGTATAGTCGAAGCGTTCAGTAGTACCGCATCTACTCCCTCGCCCGTCTTAATACACTCCTGGAAATTGAAATAAGAACACCGTGAATTCATTGACCCAGGAAGGGGAAACTTTATTGACTCATTCCTGGGGTCAGATACATCACATGATCACACTGACAGAACCACAGGCACATAGACACAGGCAACAGAGCATGCACAATGTCGGCACTAGTACAGTGTATATCCACCTTTCGCAGCAATGCAGGCTGCTATTCTCCCATGGAGACGATCGTAGAAATGCTGGATGTAGTCCTGTGGAACGGCTTGCCATGCCATTTCCACCTGGCGCCTCAGTTGGACCAGCGTTCGTGCTGGACGTGCAGACCGCGTGAGACGACGCTTCATCCAGTCCCAAACATGCTCAATGGGGGACAGATCCGGAGATCTTGCTGGCCAGGGTAGTTGACTTACACCTTCTAGAGCACGTTGGGTGGCACGGGATACATGCGGACGTGCATTGTCCTGTTGGAACAGCACGATCCCTTGCCGGTCTAGGAATGGTAGAACGATGGGTTCGATGACGGTTTGGATGTACCGTGCACTATTCAGTGTCCCCTCGACGATCACCAGTGGTGTACGGCCAGTGTAGGAGATCGCTCCCCACACCATGATGCCGGGTGTTGGCCCTGTGTGCCTCGGTCGTATGCAGTCCTGATTGTGGCGCTCACCTGCACGGCGCCAAACACGCATACGACCATCATTGGCACCAAGGCAGAAGCGACTCTCATCGCTGAAGACGACACGTCTCCATTCGTCCCTCCATTCACGCCTGCCGCGACACCACTGGAGGCGGGCTGCACGATGTTGGGGCGTGAGCGGAAGACGGCCTAACGGTGTGCGGGACCGTAGTCTAGCTTCATGGAGACGGTTGCGAATGGTCCTCGCCGATACCCCAGGAGCAACAGTGTCCCTAATTTGCTGGGAAGTGGCGGTGCGGTCCCCTACGGCACTGCGTAGGATCCTACGGTCTTGGCGTGCATCCGTGCGTCGCTGCGGTCCGGTCCCAGGTCGACGGGCACGTGCACCTTCCGCCAACCACTGGCGACAACATCGATGTACTGTGGAGACCTCACGCCCCACGTGTTGAGCAATTCGGCGGTACGTCCACCCGGCCTCCCGCATGCCCACTATACGCCCTCGCTCAAAGTCCGTCAACTGCACATACGGTTCACGTCCACGCTGTCGCGGCATGCTACCAGTGTTAAAGACTGCGATGGAGCTCCGTATGCCACGGCAAACTGGCTGACACTGACGGCGGCGGTGCACAAATGCTGCGCAGCTAGCGCCATTCGACGGCCAACACCGCGGTTCCTGGTGTGTCCGCTGTGCCGTGCGTGTGATCATTGCTTGTACAGCCCTCTCGCAGTGTCCGGAGCAAGTATGGTGGGTCTGACACACCGGTGTCAATGTGTTCTTTTTTCCATTTCCAGGAGTGTATTTGCGAGCCGCCCCCAGATCGACGTATAACCACAGTACGCAATTTGTGCAAGTTGCTTGCGCCCTGTCAACGTTTTGTACATCGTGGAAAATCTTTCCCGTGCCACATGTGGTCCTGAAGGACAGCATGATGCACAACAGTGCATGACGACGACGAAATCAAAGGATATGTATTGTATATTTTTTTACGGATGTAAACACTGAGATTAAGAGTTGATGTTTATGTTTTTTATTTATTTTGAGAGGAAAAGTTTTACACACCTGGTTAATTATAACTTGCATACTTAATTATTTGTCATAGTTCGTTCGGTGTTGTGTTCATCAAATGTAGGGAGGTTTATGATGTAAAGTGTTTGAAAGGAAGGAAAATATTTTGTAATACGGTGCGCATCAAATAGGCTGTGGGGTTTGAGTGTACGTTAATAGTAATAACATTTTATTGTATTTAAGTTGTTGTTTTAATTAAAATTTTCTGATCATTATTTTATTGCCTTTAGGGATCACAGGTAATACCTAGGAAAATTATGATATTTTCAAGTGGCGTTAGAATCTTTTATTTAACCTAGCACTAAGAATTTGTATTTTTTTCTTTTGCTTGGAAAGGGATTTTGAGTTTAAAGCGTTGTGAATTGATTCTGAGAGCTGTTCTTCGATATGTTATTATTCAAGAGACTGTTGATTAAATAATGCTTCAGGAACTTTAATTAAGAAACTATATTGGGGATATTGCTGTTCATGATAACGAATGTTCACTTTCTATATTAAAATCAAGTTAATAAAGATGTAAAATTATACAGGTAAAAAAACTGTTATTAGAGAAACGGTGCCTGCACGTAGTCCCCACAACTTCCACGTATTCAAGGTACTGGCCTCCGGGCGTTGTCTGATTTTTTCCCCGGTATCTATCCCAGCTAACGCCAGCGAGGCCACGTCACCTCTGCCTCCATATTATACTCACCTCTGCCTCCATATTATACTTCTTTCTTCGTCGTCACTTACTAGTATCCGATTTATGATATTTCTAGCGAGCGCAGGGGAACAGCTACCAGTAGCAATTAAAACTGTAGAGGCGCCCCGCCACAAGTAGCATGTCACTTTTTCTCTATTTTACGTGTTTAATTCGACCAACGCGAGCATCTTCAGAAATTACTCAGCCGACGGCCTCAAGTTACAAATATCGGGCTATGTATAGTGCTGCAGTCATATTTTTAATGTGCGATGGCCCCGCTATACACAGCGTGCTACTTATAACGTAGTTCGCTACGTAATTTCTGAAGGTACTCGCGCTGGTCGAGTGAAACGTGTAAAATAAGGACTTGTGACCTTAAATTCATTTTCCCTCCCATATAGTGAAAGATGCGGCCACACTGATAACACATAAGAGATGGTGGAGGACGAGACTGCGCCTCTAGTAGTTTACATCTCAGACATCATTTTCCGGTATCGACGTTCCTGCACAAAATTTGAAACAGAAGTGGAAGTAGTTCTGCGTCAGCGAGTACAATCTTCCATTGTGGCCCATTGACCCTCATGGCGCTTCATATAAACACCTCGGGGCCTTTTATCTGTGCTCATTTCACTATGCAAAATTTGTCGAGAAATTCTGTCGTTTCTCAGCCGCTGCTGGAGATGCCCAATCCATCTGAGTTGCTGACGAGTGACGATAGCTTCTCTACAGTACATCAATGCCTTCTCGACAACAATTGTGTTTGATATGAAGATATCTCATTTGATGTTTATACTGTATATAAGCTTGTGAGGGTGTGAATTTTGCTTAATTATTTTTGAAGTCGGATGTGTGATGTTTTCTGTATCCTTATCGTCTTTTATAAATGAGTAATCGTGCCGTTCATTGATACTACAGTAGCGCACCTGTGCTCATTTCTGCATACGGCATTACGCATTAATATATTTATGTATCTGTGTTGTGTTATTATTAGTTTTTGGGTACGCCTTGGGCGACATGCGGTGGTTGACACTCGCGAACAGATGCCTTTACGTGACAGCAAGTAGGCTACGTCCATGAGCTTCCAACATCACACTGGTTCTAGAGGATGGCCTCTGAGAAGATAATGTTGAATATCTTCAATAATTTATAGAAAATGGCTGAAAAATATTTGCAATGAAGCTGAGATTTATTGACATACACTAAGTGCACGTTGTACACATCATACACTAAATGTTCGCTGTTATGGACTCCAGTGACAGTTCATTCGAAGTATTTTCAGTGATAATACATGACGATGAATTACACGCAAAATTAATTATCCAAGTTTGCTCCAACTAGCGGTGACCCCCACCAGCTTCCGAGGAAGGAAGCGCTTAGTTTCTTGAGGTCGCGGCCAGGTTTCGCTACCACTGAGCACGATAGAAACAACAACTGCTCGATCACTTCGGTGCATACTCTCATATATCTATTCAGGGAGACCCCTTGTATGAGATGTCCAAAACCAAAATGGGCAGCACGTATTCCGCTCTCCACTTCTGATGAACAGTTGGTTGATGATATACTTCCGAGATAGAACAAATGATCTGTCAGATTTTTATTCAGAAAGACTCAGTGTATGAGCCATCTAAAACCAAAATAGGAAAATTTCTGGCCTGCGTGTCCTCTTCCAATCAACAGTCAGTTGGCAACATACTACAGAGACCAAGTAATCTACGTGTGATGGAAAATGAAGGTATTGGAATTCGGAACGGCAGTTCAGGAGCTGACTATGAGAGTAACATAGTTTTTGGACTGCTGATGGTCAGGAAAGATTGTCAATATGCACTGATGAAACAAAAGAATTTACGATCCGTTGCAGCTCTTCGGGTAAGTGAGCTGGAGAAGCAGTGTCGTCTGTTTATTGCAGCTCAGTTACCAAGGTGCGTCTTGTGAACCTTTTGGTCTGGTTAAATAGTTATCCGTCAAATCTTTATTACGTTGCATATCCACATTGTTTAGAGACGATATCTCACAAAGTGTGACTGCTAGACAAAAAGCTGACAATGTTGAGACCGAGGACCAGTCCTTCTTTGAGCCCATAACAGGGAAATTGTTAGATTGTAGGTTCTGGTAGAGCACTTGCCCAGACACATGCTTCAATCAGTCCAAGTGTTCAATGCAGCTGATAGTTTTAACACCTTCCACATTCTTCTCTGGGCACTGTATGAACGGCCCCTTCCATGTTATAGAGTCCTCTAGAGGCACTATGCCTCTTAGGAGAATACAAAAGGAGTGAGTGATACGTTTTTGGGGATTTCTGACACGCATACGTACGCAAATGCGTCCACATGGCACATTTTGCGTAAAGGCGACCATTAAGAGTAAGAATACAAACTCTTTGGTATTACTTGTACATGATTCAGTGGCGTCGAGTTCTTTTAATCGACGGTTCTAGGATAGGTCTGATGTCTGATGATAGTCATAGAGTGGTTAGACGACCAGGCGTACGGTTCTAAGTGTTCGGGAAAGAGGCTGGTCCGCCTTGTGGTGGGCCAATGTCACTATGGGCGTCGGCCGCCTTTCGTCACTATCGAGGGCGATGTGAGGGCTGTGCAGTACTGGAGCATCGTCCTCCAACCTTTTGCCGAGACCAGCAGACATATCGGCAATGGATCCGTCTTTAAAGACGATAACGCAGGAACACACAGCATCTACCTTGTGAAAAGTTTCTCCAGCGGCAATTAACAACCAAATGGAACAGCCGGCATCTGCTCACATGAACCCAGATGAGCATTCTTTGGCCCAGTTGAGACTCGCAGTGTCTCGCCATAGGAATCCATACACACACTCGATGACCTCTAAGAGCAGACATCAAAGAGTGGGGTAAGCGTTAGTAGCAACGGTTACAGTTCCTTTCAGACACCGTGCTACTGAGGACCTAAGCGTATTACGTTGCACGGGATGATTAATACATCCAGGAGCGGGTTTTGAATTGACAGGTGCTCATTTTAAGTTTTTATTTCGGTTACTGTTTAGTTATTGTTTAACAGCAAATGGCTCTGAGCACTATGGGACTCAACTTCTGAGGTCATTAGTCCCCTAGAACTTAGAACTAGTTAAACCTAACTAATCTAAGGACATCACACAAATCCATGCCCGAGGCAGGATTCGAACCTGCGACCGTAGCGGTCTCGTGGTTCCAGACTGCAATGCCTAGAACCGCACGGCCACTTCGGCCGGCACAGAGCTTCAAAATCTACCGTCTACACGCTAAGGAACCCTATATACCTAGCAAGTCGCATTCAGAAATGAACAACAAACAGAAAAATAAGAAACTTTCTGTTATTTGCAAATGAGAAGCTGTAGATTTTATGGTAGATTTGAAGCTACCAGCATAAACAACTTCATGTGAAACACGTAAAAATTTATACATCTACTTTATTTCAAAATTTGCTATAAACCTAAAATCTTTAGACAAATCTTAGATGAACAAAAGAGAATGCCTTAAGCCCGTGAGATGTTTCTCAACTCTGTACTGTATATAAACTAATGAAAGTATTTGACACAATAGCTTCCTTAACAAATTTAGCTATTTTGTGACAGTAGTTCATAGAAGCCACACAAGAGGTTAATACGCCTCAACAACTTTCTCGCGACGAAAATGAAACAAATTAAACCATTAAATATAGCACAGAAATATTGGAACATGTCTGGGTGAAAGCAAAACTACAAAATGGTGTCTTGCATGAGATGGCTCTGAAATTTTTCATAGCAACTATGGAACTAAGAACTGTAATACCCACAAAATGATTATTAGGGTACACAAAGAACCACGTTTTCATTTACTTTTCCCTGTCACTTGCAATCTGACTAGTTGGACGGGCGCAAAACAGCCAGACGATAGTAAAATTCGTCCCAGCTTTACGAGCTTGTCTGAAGTTATTGCATTCAGTGATGTTTTTATGCGACGACGGAGTTCCCCCAAAGTTGTTTGAACCGAGATTGTAACAGTCTCTGCATCCTCAGCAGTTTCAGAAATTTGCTATTAAACCGCGGTAAATCTTTTGTATCCTTAACCTACTTACTTGGTACGTACTTTTCCAGAGCGCGATTTACAGTCGGTTTAAGTATTGTCTAAGACTGCTCTACGTCTAACAACTGGAAATAAATTATGTCCATTCATTGTCTAAATGGGATACTAAGAACTGTTTATCCGCTCTTTCGTGCAAAAATTCTCTCCTACGCCTCTTGATGGTTTTATTCACTTTAGTAATCATCGTCGCTGTGATGACCTGATGGTCACTAATCCCTGTATATATTCGTGTAATGACACTGTCGATAAAGTTAGGCTTGTTTGTAGCTATCAGATCAAAAATATTTCCATTGCGTGTCGGGAGTCAAATTAGTTTCTCAAGACCGTTTTCGGACATATTCAGAAGTACTTCATAAGACTGTCGGTCCTTACTACCTGCAGTGAATCCATTGACGTCCGAGTCACGGCTCGCTACTAAGCGCAGATTTTCTTTGAATGAGTCTACAACTATCGCAGAGGAATCTAGTGGCCGGTAAAAGTATCCGATAGTCAACTTCAGGTTGCCTAGGCCGGCTAATTCAGTCCTGATAACTTCGCAGGTATACTCAATTAAGACCTCGATACGTACGATGTTTTTGTCGCGTGCGTTAATATTTTGTAGTTTTATACTTCAGGTTTCATTCAACTTTCTGTTCCGAGTATTCCGAGTATAATTTGTGCGCGACTGCTTCCCTGGAGAGGAGCATTTTTACGAAAGCTGCGGAAATTATCTGTTAAAATTTTACTATGTACGCGGTCTGGTTTCGCTCCCTGCGTATCGACTGGCGAGTGTTCATCAGAGGACGTCAAACTTCTCCCTAGCCTAAAAGACACTTACGGGCACTCCACAAATACTCTATTATCTGAGTAGCTGCTTCCGCTGCATAGTGCACATCCGACCTGTCAAGTGAAATATCACAATACTCCATCCCATAAAACAAATCTATAAATCTGCATCCAGAATCGAAGGAGCTTCTGGTTGAGACCTTCCACGCTATTTCAAACGGAAGAGCGACGATCAGGTCTGGGAACGACGCTGGAAATTGTGAGCCCTGCTTGCACCCTGCACAAGAGGCCAGTAGTCTTCGCCACTTCTGCCAGCCGCCCGTATGAACTGAGGATGGCCTCATACCCCAAGCGACAGACGTAAGCCAGAATTTGCAAACATTTGCTCTCTGGACCCTTGATAGCCGCGGGAAGGTCATCCTTCAATCAGGACTGAGGCTTCCCTGCAGACGTACCGAGCTCACATTTTCTTTCCAGCCCTGGACGCTATTTGCATAAGTGGCTTCATAACGCACCTAACAACGGAGCGGCCGATAATTAATAAATAGCTCTCCTTGGACCACGCTGAAGTAGTGGATGCCAGCTCACATGGTCAATGAGCGAGGCCACACGGCCACCCGCCCCCCCCCCCATATTCACCTTCCGTGTCCGCATCTCGTGGTCTAGTGGATAGCTGGATCACGGGGTCCAGGGTTCGAATCCTAGCCTGTTGGGAATTTTCTCTGCCCAGGGACTCGGTTTGTGTTGTCCTCACCATTTCATCATCATCATCATCATCATCATATCATCGTCATCATTCGTGACAGTGGCTAGACTGGACTATGTAAAAAATTGAAGTGTGAAAAAAATAGGGTCATTGTTTCTCCGAAGGCACCACACCCCGAGGTAGCAACCTGCAGACAGCTGGTAGCAGCAAGCAGCTGCTTCAGCTGTTTCGCGAACTGCTGACAGGTTTCTCCTGTGCCCACGCACAGCTTGTAAACTCCCTGTCCATGCTACTAGTAAAACAACACAAACACCTGTTGCTGCTACCTCCCCCTTGGCTACTGGGACTGTGCTGGCTACTCAAGTACTATTTGCAACCATCCTGTAATTCATATATCAGGCGACAGTACACTAGGAAATCAGCTCACAGAAAAGCTAATGCACGAAAAAAATACGCATGCACCTAGATAAAATAATCAAACGCTAATCACCACAGTCAAATGCACAGATACCATTCGATTCTTGACAGAAGCTCGTCACAAAACACCAAACTGAACGCTCTCTAAAACCACAAACAACTACTCAATCTCTTTTGGTCCATCATGGCCAGAGGATAATGGCTGATTAAGTTCGGTGTCAATAACATTCACCAACAGCCGTCTACTTCAAGATATTATTTTGTTTCATTGTGAAGCCCACCACTTTCAGCATTCCAATATGCCATCTTTGGGCCCCGTATGTATCTATCCAAATAAACAAATTTGTCGTATAGCGCCGTAAATCACTGGATATCGTGAATTCAGTCGTTATACAATTGCTTTAGGCGAAGATGTGATAGCAACTGTTACTACCACGTCCTCGAATGAAGTAATGGTGAACTTCTGAATGTGGTAGCCTGCACAATAAATAAAATGTCTTAAAGTACACGGCTGTTGGTGAGTTTTATTGACATCGACAAACAATTGCTGCTGCTGACCATACTCCCTCAGCAGCCCCGGTTTAATATTTTTTTGTGGGATCTGAAGTTTAATAACCTCTGTCACACCGGCCTCATTTAGCTTCACTGATCAGGATAGTAAAAAACATGCGTATATTAAGGGAATTTTCATTCACAAAGCAGGCTTATCACATTCACACAATTCAATACTGTTCTATCCTCATTAAATTGAGCTTAACTTAAATTCCATAAGGCAGTGAAGCAATTTCGTAGTCTCGGTGCGACGAAAATTGTCAGTCGATCTCCTGAAAACATTTGTAATAATTATTAACTTTCGGTGATCACATGGGGAAGACCGGACATCTGCTGGTAAGACCGTGCTAGCCTATTTATTGGAAGTAATAAACTGGATATCTTGAGCATACAAAACGGCAGGTTCGTCCAGTGTAAATCAGACGTTCCCCACTGATCCCGTGCAACACAGCGTAGTAAGCAGACACTGTCAATAATAATCAGTTAAATAATACGCGAACACACTTACTTTAGTTTAGTTCATGTATTAAATTCCTTCTCATACAGAATCTCATCAAGATGGCGACTAGCTCAACAATACATACATATACATCTTCGTTCTTTCACGGCTAATCGGCAAGATCTCCTTCATTCTTTTTATAAGAGAAAACATAGATAACAGAGAAGCTATTCCATGGAGTAAATGGACGCTCCAAGGAATAATAGGACTTGAAACTACTTTGCATTGATAATCATTGTATATGAAAGTTTAGGAATCGGTAAGATAAGAAGAGATATTTCGAGATATGTACTGAGTTATATAATTTATAAAATTGCTGAAAATATCGCGGAGAGACCGCTGCAAGAGACATTACACCGGATAGTGTCAAATTGTTTGGCAGACATATACAACACGCGAATGAAGCGTCAGTGCATTTGTATTTTCTTACAGACAAGCCTCAAATTCTCGAACAGGAAATAATTGAAAGACCTGACATAGATAATGAAAGCCATGCAACTGTTTCTAACCTATCTATAAATATATGTAGGTAGATACATCCAATGACTTCAACCAATTTGACTGAAATGGGATGGAGCCCTACCCTGGATAAACCACGTGCTTGCTCGTATTTGCGCACAACCTGTAGTAGTGAGTCATCTGAACGAAGTCTTTGTAGACAGAACCTGGAAGATATACAGAGAGTCGGCTTGGACCTACCAGTGACTTGAATTCTATCCGAAACATTAATCTTAAATTGGTACTGTTGCGCAGCGTGAAAAATGTCATGAAGAGTGTTATTAGCCCCCACATTTGGTATTGAATATTTTATATCAGAGTCATTCAGTTTGCACTGCCGCATAACATGGCTGTAGGTAGCACAATGATCCCACACAAAAGGATTCATAAAGCAACAGGGTGTAGCGCTCATCAGCGTACCTTCAACAGAATTGATCGTGTAATTTTTGATGGCAGGTATTCCTCAAGCATACTAGATGTACATACTTACAGAGGAGCCAATGTAGATTCAGATCATTACCTTCTAATTGTGAAACCAACAAATCGAATATCCAATGCAAGAATAATTCAAAGGAACACCTCAAAGTAAGTATATGGTATCGAAGCTAAAAAACGAAGACATCTCTCAAACACTGTCGGAGAAGGTTGCTGAGAATCTTGCATTATACACCTCGGTTGGAAGTGATAATCTAGATCAGAAATAGAACGCCTGCAGGGATGCAGTCATTAAGGCAGCAGAAGAAGGGCTAAGAAAAGAAGGAAAACAACCGAGAAATTCCTTATTTGACAAAGAATGTAAGAGAATAAGTCACGAGAAAAATCTGGCATACATAAAAATGCTTGAGAAATCATATATTCGTCTAGTGGTAAGAGATTATCAAGATAAGAGGAAAGAAGAGACGAAACTGCGTCGGAGAAAGAAAAGGAATGGGAAACAAAGAAGGATCCTTTATTGTATGATTATATGATAGCGGAACAAACACTGGTAGCAGTTACTTCAGTAAAATATCTGGGAGTATGCGTACGGAACGATTTGAAGTGGAATGATCATATAAATCTAATTGTTGGTAAGGCGGGTACCAGGTTGAGATTCATTGGGAGAGTGCTTAGAAAATGTAGTCCATCAACAAAGGAGGTGGCTTACAAAACACTCGTTCGACCTATACTTGAGTATTGCTCATCAGTGTGGGATCCGTACCAGGTCGGGTTGACGGAGGAGATAGAGAAGATCCAAAGAAGAGCGGCGCGTTTCGTCACTGGGTTATTTGGTAACCGTGATAGCGTTACGGAGATGTTTAATAAACTCAAGTGGCAGACTCTGCAAGAGAGGCGCTCTGCATCGCGGTGTAGCTTGCTCGCCAGGTTTCGAGAGGATGCGTTTCTGGATGAGGTATCGAATATATTGCTTCCCCCTACTTATACTTCCCGAGGAGATCACGAATGTAAAATTAGAGAGATTAGAGCGCGCACGGAGGCTTTCAGACAGTCGTTCTTCCCGAGAACCATACGCGACTGGAACAGGAAAGGGAGGTAATGACAGTGGCACGTAAGGTGCCCTCCGCCACACACCGTTGGGTGGCTTGCGGAGTATCAATGTAGATGTAGGTAGACTGAATAACTGCAGACAATTGGGAAAACAAATGATGTTAGAAAACTTTATCAGAAAATTATTAGTGAAAGAAGAGCATTTAAGCCGCGCATCAACCTGTGTAAAAGTAAAAATGGGGCACTACTAACCGATGATCAAGAGTCATTGGAGCCTTGGGTAGAGTATTTCAGTGAACCGTCGGATGCTTCAGAGTCCCCTAGTGAAGTCATCCCAGTCCCTCCACAAGATGACCTCCCCCTTCCCAAGGAGAAGAGAAGAAAGCAATTGCCTGATTGAAGAACAATAAAGCAACAGGGACTGACAATACAACATCTGACCTATTGAAAGGTGGAAGAGCTGACCTAAGTCGTAGTCTACAAGACTGTGTGCCTCATCTGGGAAAAGGAAGAGTTGCCGGAAGAATGTAATGTAGGGATAGTGTGTCCGTGCATAAGAAAGGAGATCTATTTCAATGCAGAAACTACAGAGGCATAACAAATATTATATATAAAATACTATCAAATATCTTGTTTAGTAGACTTTCACCTATAGCAGAAGACATTATTGGAAGCTATGAATGCGGGTTCAGACCAGGAAAGTCAACTATAAACCTGATATCTACTCTCCAACAAATAGAAGAAAAGACCCATCAATTTAATGTTGGTGCGCACCATCTTTTAATTGACTTTAAATCTGCATATGACACAATAAACCGGGCCAAACTTTATGAGGTAATGCTGGAATTTCGAGTGCCTGGAAAACTGATGCGTTTAATAGAGGTCACCCTAAAGTATCCCCAGTTTCCGACTCGAACTGGGCGAAGGCGAGCAGATGGGCTTTTCTGGCTACTTTTCAACCTCGCACTTCAAAAAGTGGTACGCTAATTGGGTACTCAGAACAAGAGGTACTATCTACTATAAGCGTCTACAATTGCTGGGACAGGCAGATGGCTTGGATTTAATGAGCAGAACACGTAGGGATCTACGAATTGCATTTTAAGCTCTAAAACTGAATGCAGAGAAGATGAGCCTGAGAATTAATGAACGAAAGACGAAGTATTTGTATAATGGCACTAACCAACCCCTACAGCCCACAATAACCCATGATGGAATGGCATTTCACCTACCTGGGCTCAAAGATAGACGCATATGGCAGCACCTTTAGTGAAATTGTGGCTCGCATAAATGCTTATAACCGAAGGTACTTTGGAAAGTTTCGACATTTGAAATCCAAGCTTCTATCACGAGGACTAAGTGCCGACTTAACAAAGCGCTGATACGCTCATTACTTACTTATGGCTCAGAAACATGGACAATTCAATGCAGGGTGAAGAAAAACTGAGATCACATTAACGAATTATACTAAGGAGGATTTTAGGACATGTATATGAAAATGGGACCTGAAGAAGGCGAAGGACTGACAAGCTTTGTTACTGCTATAAGGAGGATGATGTGGTGAAGTTCATAAAGCTGTGTAGACTGAGATGGGCTGCACATGTAATGCGACTCGATGTGACAGATCGCGCAAGGAAAGCCTGCGGCAGTGAACCTGGAGGAAGAAGAGCAAGAGGACGACCTAGGTTGAGATGGAGAGGAGAGGACGCTGCCCGAGTCGGTTGGCGTAAATGGAGGTCCACGACGAAGTCCAGAGAGGAAACCCAGAAAGTTACTGAAGACGCTAAGTCCCACGCTGGGATGTAGTGGCAATGGAAGAAGAAGATATTTCATACCACTTCTCCACTATGGTCATTTCTTTAAATAATGCTTAATGTTGTAGCGTAGATGCTTGTGTTGTAGATTCCTCTGTTGTAGATGCCTATGTTAGTATTGGAAAACACGGTCTCCCATTAACAAACATCCCAACAACATACGTATTTTTTTAAAACTTGCATTAATTTTCTAATAAAATATCCTTGTTTTAGCTCTTTAAGTTACAGTTAACTGTTTTCTATATGATTCATATTTATTTACCTCTAATATCTCTTCTTAAAACATTTTACGTTTCCATCAGAGTAACACGTATATAAAAAGTGCTCACTGTTTCAACAGCTTTCGAATAAACTTCCAAGAACAATAAAAAAGTCACTTAAGAATTCGATTATACAGAATTATAATGAAGTACATAAAATCCATGTGGCAACATTAATACCAATTCTGGAATGTCTTTATATGCAAAATTGCCGATTGTAAATCCGATGTTCTAATTGACAAACCTTTATGCATTTATCGATGTTTACAAGAAAAGTGTGCTTTCAAGCATCAAGATTGAGATTTAATCATTCAAAAACACATTCAAAATTTAACGATTCTGTATAAATTACTTATCGTAGCTTTAATAGCATACAAACTTTTTAACAATGAAATTTACTTTTGTATTACTAAAATTTTATGAGTAGCTCATATGCCAGTAACTGGTGGGCAGTGTTTAATTGACAGAAGAGGACTGCCAGAAATGAATAAGCCCAGTAGTTTGTTAACATGGCTCAGCTAAGACATGTACACGTTCACATATGAGTCAGAATTATTGAGTCTGAAGATATTCATGAGTTAAATAATGAAAAACTCCACGAATTACTTATTCTTTCATGCTTAGTATAATGCGTTTCGAGAATTTATTCTCCTTTGATAAAGATTCATTATGATGAACGAAATTAATTTTTAGTATATAACCACACAATGAAAATAATATTCTCCAAATGGTTGCAGACATAAAATTCAACAAAGAATGCCGGCGGTTAGGTATAATTCCTAACTACAGTAATATTAAACTAGTTTACAGAAGTTCAAAACAGGAGGTTTGTGGTTAAATACTAATAAAGCTATTACCTAAGTAGAAAAACGCTCCCAACTGACGACGTTTGGACATACATTTACAAATAGCAAACCGCATATAATGGGATCTTATACGGGAATAAATTCATGACATTGTTTGTAAGGAGTACCTTAAGCTCTGTAACACACCCTCAGTAAGAAACTACAGAATCTGAAATCAAAACAATATCAGAATAGTAAGGGAGCAAACAAGGTTAAAACCACACACATATTCTACCGTAAAGTAATGAACAACGCAGAAATACACTGATAAGCCAAAAGATTAAGAACTCTGCCCACAGCGCGTTGGATGCCGCCTGCTGGCGTTGCGGTCACGTGATGCGGTAGCAAAAGTATATAAACTGAGTACATAGGGAAGGCGGTTACCTAGCGAAGATGCGGGCTGCAAACGGGGAAATCTACTAAGAGAAGGGACTTTGACTGATTATTATTACTCAGAGCCTGTGAACGAGTATCTGGAACAGGGCGAAGCTGGGCAAATGTTCACGTACTACTATTGTGAGCTTCTACGGAAAGAGCTGGAAGGACAGTTAAACTACCGGTAGGTTTTAAATGGCTGGGCGTCCACGACTATTCACAGAACGTGGGGATCAAAGTACGATAGATCTATGACATCTCTGCGAAAGAGCACAATCCATGCACAAATGTTTCGGAGCATACTATTTACCATACATTACTACACATTGAGCTTCGCAGCAGACCGAACGACATCAATAACTACTGCAGTGAGCACGGGACCACCGAGATTCGTCTTTCGATCAACGTAAACGTATTGGCACTCGGGTTAGTCACATTATTGCTACGCTAGATCGATGGTCGTCATCGAGGCGGCTCGAAACGTGCAGCATGCCACGGACGCAGGCTGGTGGAGTAGTATTATGCTGTGGGAGATAGCCTCCTGTGCTTTCATCGGATCTGTGGTGCTAATCGAAGTTTACTGCAGCGAACCATCTGTGTCCCTTTATGCGTGATGTTTTCCCCGTCCGCGATGTCCGTGCCTTGTAGCCGGAACCGTGCTGCAGCGGTTTGAGGAATATTATAGTGAACTCATGTTGATATCTTGGCGACCAAATTCGCCTGATGTATATCCTACGGAACGCATTTAAGTCGCGACCGGGGGCCATCAACGAGTAAGCGAATCGTCAGCCAGTAATTCACACGAATTGCTTGATCTGCGCTTGGACATTTAATGTCACACACCTCCACAAAGCCACCAAAAAACTATCGGATACGTCATACCCAGAATCTGTGATGTGTTTCTTTCCAAAAACGAACAACCAAGCTATTAAGCAGGTGGTCATAATGTTTTGGATGATTACTGTAGTACTCAATGCAAGAGAGTTAAATCTATTAAACAAAGGTTTAAAATATGATGTAAAAGGGAACCTGTCAGACAGCACACTGAACAATTCACACTAGCAACAAGTGGTGGGCTACAAAGATAACTGCAGACACATAAAAATGATTCAAATACAGTAAAAAGTATAAACAATAAACTTAGAGAAAATCTGGCAATAACCTCAAAATCAGATAGAAACAATACAATTGTAATTATAAAAGAAAATGAATACATTGAGAAAAGCTTACATTCTACACAGAAAACAAAATAGCACAAATAGAGAAAGATTCAAAAAGACCGTTCCTCATCAAAATAAAAGATCATTTAAAGAAAATACATTTCCTGTTGACAGAACATGAAAAAAATACATCACCTGTGTTAACTTTGAGGCCTCCTTATTAAGATCGACGCCCAAGGTACAGAAGGAAGGATATCCTGTGAGGTCAGTAGTGAACAGTATGGGTATCCCTGCATTCAAACTCTCTGAAAAATTCATTGAGTTCCTAAAAATGTGTTTCACATGTGAAACTACATATATTGTATAAAACGGTATTACGCTAGTGACTAATATTTTTGTATCACAACGTATCACAGACCTATGTTCCAATTACCATGTTATAAAGGCCATTGCAATTACTGAGAATAACTTACTAAAGCAGATAAAGTGTTCATAAGCCGAAATCATTAAATTTGTAGTTACTGGAATTAGAGTATCTCCATCCCTGTGATTGATGATCTGCAAGAATTCAGCCATTCACATATGCAATAAAATGAAACACCTGCACTGCCCTTTTGATGTTATTTATTATTCTGCAACCAGGCTCAATGTTCGATACACCATCTTAAGAACTGTATGCACTAACAGTAATGAAAGCGTCATCAACTTACCAACTATGCAAATACAAGGACTGATTAAAAGCAAATAAGCATAAAGGACAACACTATAAAAATGAATTTACAGTAAACATTTGATAAAAACCAAGAGATACAAGCATTGTCACAAACCTAAATCAGAATAATTTGTAGTATAACATAGCGAACTTCCACTCTATAATCTGTACAAAAGTACTATTTGATAATAAAATCATTAATTAAATATTTCATAACTAAACATTGGTCAGTTAGATGTTATACTAAACTGCAAAATCCTGCAGTAACCTACTAATCTACAAAATCAGCAGTAGAAAATGTTAAATGTATGAAAAAATCAGACCAATATCAGAAATAAGTAAATCAAAGAAATATGCATCTATTTGCAAATAGTGCTTGCAAAAGAACAGAATCAACATTATGTTGGTGTCAATATAGGTAAAGCTATCAAAATGACAGTATTAAGGTCATTGATAACTTTACCTTTATTGACACATGATGTTGATGCTGTTCTTTTACAAATACTGCTTGCATCTAGATACATATTTCTTTGTTTTGCTTGTTTCTGATGTTTTTGTGGTTTCTTCTGTACATCTATCATTTTCTATCGTTATTTTTATAGACTGATAGGTTACCTCAGGATTTTGCAGTTTAGTACACCATCTCAGTGACCTGTTTTTAGTCATGGAATGTTTAATTAATAACATTTTTCACAAATAGTGCTTATGTTCAACGCATAGAGTAAAACTTGGTTATGTTACATGGGTTCATCTGTTGCTTTTTATCGAAAGATTACTGTAAATTCACTTATATAGTATTCTCCTTGATTCTTGTTCTGTTTTTAATCTGTCTGTAGATTTCCATACTTGGTAAGTGGATGATGCTATCGCACTGTTAGTGCATACAGACCTGAAGATGATGTACTGAGTCACCATAATTGGTTGCAATGTAATAAATAACATCAAAATGATGGCTGCCGGTCTTTCATTTTATTGTTATCTGAAGCTACAATTACTTTGCATTCAATAGTTATGTTTATCAACAAACAGGTGGGCTCCCCATGGGCTCTTCTATATCTGGCACAATAGCAAGCATTTTGATGAACGATCTACAGTAGAAAATATTCAACAGTCAGGTTCCCTGCTTTAAAAACATACTATACTAGCAAAGATATATAGCTTATACCTTAATTTTTTTCATAGGTGACACAAATGACAACAATAACAATATAATTCTTTATAATGTACACAACCATGAACCATGGACCTTGCCGTTGGTGGGGAGGCTTGCGTGCCTCAACAATACAGATAGCCGTAACGTAGGTGCAACCACCATGGAGGGGTATCTGTTGAGAGGCCAGACAAACGTGTGGTTCCTGAAGAGGGGCAGCAGCCTTTTCAGTATTTGCAGGGGCAACAGTCTGGATGTTTGACTGATCTGGCCTTGTAACACTAATCAAAATGGCCTTGCTGTTCTGGTACTGCGAACGGCTGAAAGCAAGGGGAAACTACAGCTGTAATTTTTTTTCCCGTGGGTATGCAGCTTTACTGTATGTTTAAATGATGAAGGCGTCCTCTTGGGTAAAATATTCCGGAGGTAAAATAGTCCCCCATTCAGATCTCCGGGCGGGGACTACTCAAGAGGACGTCGTTATCAGGAGAAAGAAAACTGGCGTTCTACAGATCGGAGCATGGAATGTCAGATCGTTTAATCGGGCAGGTAGGTTAGATAATTTAAAAAGAGAAATGGATAGGTTAAAGTTAGATATAGCGGGAATTAGTGAAGTTCGGTGGCAGGAGGAACAATACTTTAGGTCAGGTGAATACAGGGCTATAAATACAAAATCAAATAGGGGTAATGCAGGAGTAGGTTTAATAACGAATAAAAAAATAGGAGTGCGGGTAAGCTACTACAAACAGCATAGTGAACGCATTATTGTGGCCTAGATAGACACGAAGCATACGCCTACAACAATAGTACATGTTTATATGGCAACTATCTCTGCAAATGACGAAGGCATTGATGAAATGTATGAGGAAATAAAAGAAATTATTCCAACTGTGAAGGGAGACGAAAATTTAATAGTCATGGGTGACTGGAATTCAAGCGTAGGAAAAGGGAGAGAAGGAAACATAGTAGGTGAACATCGATTAGGGGTTAAGAAATGAAAGAGGAAGCCGTCTGGTAGAATTTTGCGCAGAGCATAACTTAATCATAGCTAACACTTGGTTTAAGAATCATGAAAGAAGGTTGTATACATTGAAGAACCCTGGAGATACTAAAAGGTATCAGATAGATTATATAATGGTAAGACAGAGATTTAGGAACCAGGTTTTAAATTGTAAGACAATTCCAGGAACAGATGTGGACTCTGACCACAATCGATTGGTTATGAACTGTAGATTAAAACTGAAGAAACTGCAAAAACTTGGAAATTTAAGGAGATGGGACCTGGATAAACTAACTAAACCAGAGGTTGTACAGAGTTTCAGGGAGAGCATAAGGGAACAATTGACAGGAATGGGGGAAAGAAATACAGTAGAAGACGAATGGGTAGCTTTGAGGGATGAGATAGTGAAGGCAGCAGAGGATCAAATAGGTAAAAAGACGAGGGCTAGTAGAAACCCTTGGGTAACAGAAGAAATATTGAAATTAATTGATGAAAGGAGAAAATATAAAAATGCAGTAAATGAAGCAGGCAAGAAGGAATACAAACGTCTCAAAAAAGATGTCGACAGGAAGTGGAAAATTGCTAAGCAGGGATAGCTAATGTAAGGATGTAGAGGCTTATCTCACTAGGGGTAAGATAGACACCTTTGGAGAAAGGAGAACCACTTGCATGAATATCAAGAGCTTTGATGGAAACCCAGTTCTAAGCAAAGAATGGAAAGCAGAACGGTGGAAGCAGTATATAGAGGGTCTATACAAGGGCGATGTACTTGAGGACAATATTACGGAAAAGGAAGAGGATGTAGATGAAGATGAAATGGGAGATATGATACTCCGTGAAGAGATTGACAGAGCACTGAAAGACCTGAGCCGAAACAAAGACCCGGGAGTAGACAACATTCCACTAGAACTACTGATGGCCTTGGGAGAGCCAGTCCTGACAAAACTCTACCATCTGGTGAGCAAGATGTATGAGACAGGCGAAAGACCCTCAGACTTCAAGAATAATATAATAATTCCAATCCCAAAGAAAGCAGGTGTTGACAGATGTGAAAATTACCGAACTATCAGTTTAATAAGTCACAGCTGCAAAATACTAACGCGAATTCTAAACAGATGAATGGAAAAACTGATAGAAGCCGGCATCGGGGAAGATCAGTTAGGATTCCGTAGAAATGTTGGAACACGTGAGGCAATACTGACCCTACGACTTAACTTAGATAAAAGATTAAGGAAAGGCAAACCTGCGTTTCTAGCATTTGTAGACTTAGACAAAGCTTTTGACAATGTTGATTGGCATGCTCTCTTTCAAATTCTGAAGGTGGCAGTGGTAAAATACAGGGAGCGAAAGGCTATTTACAATTTGTACAGAGAGCAGATGGCAGTTATAAGAGTCGAGGGGTATGAAAGGGAGGCAGTGGTTGGGATGGGAGTGAGACAGGTTTGTAGACTCTCCCCGATATTATTCAATCTGTATATTGAGCAAGCAATAAAGGAAACAAAAGAAAAGTTTGGAGTAGGTATTAAAATCCATTGAGATCAAATAAAAACTTTGAGGTTCGCCGATGGCAATGTAATTCTGTCAGAGACAGCAAAGGACTTGGAAGAGCAGTTGAACGGAATGGACAGTGTCTTGAAAGGAGGGTATAAGACGAACATCAACAAAAGCAAAACGAGGATGGTGGAATGTAGTCGAATTAACGTGGACGATAAATAGTTTATACAAGAAGATAATAGAAGCTTTCGAAATGGGGTGCTACAGAAGAATGCTGAAGATTAGACGGGTAGATTACATAACTAATGAGGATGTATTGAATAGAATTGGGTATAAGAGGAGCTTGTGGCACAACTTGACTAGAAGAACGGATCGGTTGGTAGGACATTTTCTGAGACATCGAGGGATCACCAATTTAGTATTGGAGGGCAGCGTGGAGGGTAAAAATTGTAGAAGGAGACCAAGAGATGAATGCAATAAGCGGATTCAGAAGGATGTAGGCTGCAATAAGTACTGGGAGATGAAGCAGGCTTGCACTGGATAGAGTAGCATGGAGAGCTGCATCAAACCAGTCTCAGGACTGAATACCACAACAACAACACACAAGGAAGTAATTTTCACTACTGAATACAAGAAATAATAACATATTTTCTAGATTTGTATATTGAAAACCAAAACAACAGGCACAATTTCAAAATATTCAGAAAAAAGTACGAATACAACAACACATTGTCTGCGACACCATGTCACCCAGATATCTGCAAGAAAGCTGCATGCAAAACATGGGCACACAGAGTAGACAGAATCCCAATGACCAAATAGGACAGAAATAAAGAAATAGACGCCATTAAGCAAGTTGAAGTGACCAATGACTTCCCCAGCTGAATGACAGACAATATGCAGGAACAAATAACAAAAAAGAAAGAACTTAAAGGCTCTTTAGATGGAGCCAATAGTACAGTCAGGTGTATGGCCAGCTTACTTTATGTAGGTAAAATTTCTCAAGAAATAGCAAACTACTTAGTTCAGATAAAGTGAAAATAGATATCTCTACGTACACTAAATTACAGAATACATTATTTCACACTTAAACAAAATATTATATAGATTCTCAAACGCAGTGATATATAAAGTCACATCTAAACTTGCTCAGGCTGCTATATATCACAACCTCGCGGAAATTTTCAATTTAGATACACTGAATATATTAACTGTTACAAACATAACGAGCTTCAGTTTATAAAATAAGCAGTAGCAACATCCATTCCAAGACAAGGAAGAAGAGCACAAGATACTCCACCACATCCAGAAATCATGTACAAAGGATGTAATGAAGGAGCTTGAAAGTTTTGCACACCACAAAAAGGAAGGAGAAAAATTCTCAGTGACAAACTAGATAGTGAATCAGTAATCTTTTACAAATATTTCTCCTTCATATGACAACTTTAGTAATTTTAATAGATATGTACGTTTCTTCACATATAAAAAATGCAATAGATAATTCGGTAGTCTCAGCGGTAAAAATAAATTATATAATTCACATCTGTTTACATTTAATGTAATAAAAAAAAAACACTCTAACTTTTCTGCCAGTGAACGAAATCTTTGTGAAACCACAGTGTCGTAATATCTTTGCTTACAAAAACAAATAGGGTAAGTGACGATTTGCTTGTGTATGACATTCTGTGTAATGGAGAAGGCACAAGACCTGTAAGTAAACAAACAAGAACGCCATTTCTAACACTAGCATATAAAAGATTCTGTATTCATTTTGTCCAGTATTTTAATTGCAATACAGCCTCAAAAAGACATCTACAATGAAAGAAACACAGAAAATTATACATGCCAACATCACAAAAAATACGTAAAAACGCATTGTACTAAACTTGGAAAAATAAGTAATTGGAGTAGTTTTCCATTATTTAAATAATGGATGATACCGTTTTAGGCAGTTCTAAAACACCGACTCTGATGAGCGAAATTAGATGAAAAGATATTTGTAACTATGTAGTGTACATAGAGACAATAAAACAAATTTAATGAAAAGACTAAGTCAGATTATTAATATATGATAACGATAATGGATCAGTTTAACTCGCATCGCAGTAAAGAAATATATATTTTTGTAATTGTTGTAACATTGTCAATTTTTCATCCCTTGAATGTGATGATATGTTCTGTTTCATCTGACAGAGGAATTAGATTAAAAACAACGGTTTGACTGTGCAACAAATTATCAGCAAGAATTCTCCAATGACGGATGAATTGCGGTGCAAGAACCAGTATATTATCATGATGATACGGTTACATACAATGCTCATTAAGTACGTTCAATGCCTTACTATCAAAATACAACATTCTACGGATTTTCTTGGGCAAAGCGCTTCTACTGTCCAGACGTACGAGCGAATCTTGGTCTATCTTAATCCATCTGTTGGTCGTAGTGCATGTTCTGTGACAGTAAGCAACAGGAAATTTTGTATTGTTCAGCTGTCTCTTGTCTCGGAATACATTTTATATCGCTGCACCGCCACGGGTGTATTGCCAGTCGACTGGAGAACATTAAAAAATCTTATTTGTCTCTTCACGAAACAAACTCCGGCTGCAATTAAATTGAAAACTTATTAGGTAACCAATGTCTGCCCATGGCCCAAACGACGTAAGCTGTGGCTTGGGACACCAAGCAGGGAGGGATGACAGAGACACCAAAGTGCAAAATTTTTACCCAGGTTGTACATAATAAGAAGAGAGAGCAACCTATTCCCACAGTCGGTTTCTAGGTCTACATTTACCTTTCTAGTCTGTAGGGCACCCCATGATTCTTGGCGAATGGTACTTGATATACACTCCTGGAAATTGAAATAAGAACACCGTGAATTCATTGTCCCAGGAAGGGGAAACTTTATTGATACATTCCTGGGGTCAGATACATCACATGATCACACTGACAGAACCACAGGCACATAGACACAGGCAACAGAGCATGCACAATGTCGGCACTAGTACAGTGTATATCCACCTTTCGCAGCAATGCAGGCTGCTATTCTCCCATGGAGACGATCGTAGAGATGCTGGATGTAGTCCTGTGGAACGGCTTGCCATGCCATTTCCACCTGGCGCCTCAGTTGGACCAGCGTTCGTGCTGAACGTGCAGACCGCGTGAGACGACGCTTCATCCAGTCCCAAACATGCTCAATGGGGGACAGATCCGGAGATCTTGCTGGCCAGGGTAGTTGACTTACACCTTCTAGAGCACGTTGGGTGGCACGGGATACATGCGGAAGTGCATTGTCCTGTTGGAACAGCAAGTTCCCTTGCCGGTCTAGGAATGGTAGAACGATGGGTTCGATGACGGTTTGGATGTATCGTGCACTATTCAGTGTCCCCTCGACGATCACCAGTGGTGTACGGCCAGTGTAGGAGATCGCTCCCCACACCATGATGCCGGGTGTTGGCCCTGTGTGCCTCGGTCGTATGCAGTCCTGATTGTGGCGCTCACCTGCACGGCGCCAAACACGTATACGACCACCATTGGCACCAAGGCAGAAGCGACTCTCATCGCTGAAGACGACACGTCTCCATTCGTCCCTCCATTCACGCCTGTCGCGACACCACTGGAGGCGGGCTGCACGATGTTGGGGCGTGAGCGGAAGACGGCCTAACGGTGTGCGGGACTGTAGCCCAGCTTCATGGAGACGGTTGCGAATGGTCCTCGCCGATACCCCAGGAGCAACAGTGTCCCTAATTTGCTGGGAAGTGGCGGTGCGGTCCCCTACGGCACTGCGTAGGATCCTACGGTCTTGGCGTGCATCCGTGCGTCGCTGCGGTCCGGTCCCAGGTCGACGGGCACGTGCACCTTCCGCCGACCACTGGCGACTACATCGATGTACTGTGGAGACCTCACGCCCCACGTGTTGAGCAATTCGGCGGTACGTCCACCCGGTCTCCCGCATGCCCACTATACGCCCTCGCTCAAAGTCCGTCAACTGCACATACGGTTCACGTCCACGCTGTCGCGGCATGCTACCAGTGTTAAAGACTGCGATGGAGCTCCGTATGCCACGGCAATCTGGCTGACACTGACGGCGGCGGTGCACAAATGCTGCGCAGCTAGCGCCATTCGACGGCCAACACCGCGGTTCCTGGTGTGTCCGCTGTGCCGTGCGTGTGATCATTGCTTGTACAGCCCTCTCGCAGTGTCCGGAGCAAGTATGGTGGGTCTGACACACCGGTGTCAATGTGTTCTTTTTTCCATTTCCAGGAGTGTATTTTCCCCCATTACTGTTCAAGCCGCGAATGGTATGCGGGAAGAATTATTGTTGGGAATCTTTGTCTCTCTCTATGCTATCTTCATTGTGTTTTCATGGAAGGAGGAAGCAATATACTGTAAGATTTTTCGACGAACGTATATTCTAGACATTTTAATAGTAAACTACAACGTGATGAACGTCTCTCATCTAGCGTCTGCTACTGGAATTTGGTCTGCTTCTCCGAGACGCTTTTGCGCTTGTTAAACGAACATGTGAAGAATGGCGTTGCTATTTTTTCGATCTTCTTTGTTTATTTTTTATTTGGCAAGAGAGCCAAACTTTCGAGCAATATTCAAGTATCGAAGGGTTGTGTAAGCTCTATTCTTCGTGAGTGGACTATATTTCTGAGTACGCTTCCGGGATATCTCACTGTGGCACCTATCTTTCCTAGGATTAGTCCTGTGAGTTCGTTCCATTTTAAATCTTCCCGTATGTGTACTATAGATAGTGGTGTGATGTAGTCATTTGTCGGTTTTTTCATCTTGTCTAAATGGAATGGGATCATAGATTCGAAGAACCTAGAACTGACGTTTAGATGATGTATGGAGCTGTGTGTAGCGGGCCTGAAGATGATGCCAACGAGGGACCGAAACTGGAAGTCAAATAAAATAATTCGTGAAGTTATGGCAATCGGTGCCTATTTACTTCAAGTAGTCATTTGTATCCCTTACGCATCGTTGATTCTCTGGTACATCCGGAGTGAATGCGCCTTTCTGTCAGCAGGCAATGTCTTGCAGTTTCCTTCAGCACCGACCAAGTCCCACCGATCAAGCGCCTATATGCGAGGCAAGTGCAGTCAGGTTTCGCGTGGAAGTGTCGTTCGCAGTCGAATGGCACCGGAAATGCAGCGTGTAGCGGATGTAAGTGTACATAATTCTACTGGTGACTGATGAGTGTGTACTGAACAACATTAGATCAGTATTTACATCATTTGCAAACTAACAACTGTAGCTCTTACAAGTCGGATGATTATACGTTGATTAGTACCTCGAATTATATGTGGCAAAAACAAGCCCTTAATGCTTATTTTCACCTGGGGAGTAAGTCAGGAGCTGAAGTGTGGACGCATGAGCACAAAACGGTTAGTCTTTAATGTTAGGGATAGTTCACTTAGTGGTGCAGCTATAGTCGTGCAGAAAATATCAGGTCGCAAGGTTTGTAATATGTTTACAGGAAGACTGATCGACGTGGAGCAAAAACAACCAACACACTGATGTGTGTACATATTTAGAAATCACATGTAAAAATATCTCTCCTTATTCCCGTTATGCCCCTCATATGAACAATTTACAGATGCTGACAAAGTACGAATTTGGAGGTTTTCCGTCGGAAGCTAGGGTCAACAGTGAATCATTAACCGATTTATTCATGGAGTGTTGACGAAAGAGTACTGGCTTTCTTAGGTAGCAACATTTGTTGCGAGAACAGTTATTATGACTCTCGTGAACTTCCGTAACGTGATGGTTTAACCTGAAAAAGTAGCGCAGCAGTGGCAGTACTAGGTGTGAAATTGAAACTAAATTTAAGTGCTAATAAGAGTATGGTTGGGTGTAACCAATATTTGTTAGTTACGAACTTTACTTACGAATTCAATTAACTAAATAAATGATACGAACTGTAATCGTTTCAAAGGTATCTTTCCATTTGTACTGAGTAACTGACGACTTTATTATTGCTGAAGTAAAGAAACACGTTTTCATTTCAGGCAACACAATCGTGTTCGTACGAAGCGTGTTCTCTCTCTCTCAACCATTCCTTCTCAATGTGCAGACACCGGACATTAAAACTGTTTCAGTGAAGAATCAGCAAAACATAGCGTGTGAAAGCTGACAATGCCAAAAGATATTTCTTGAATGTTACTGTTTCCTGTGGTATCGCAGAGATCCTGTAATCATACAATATTGTGTCTCTCCTGCTATTTATGCGTAGTGCATCACATTTTTGTACATTTAGGGGTGGTTGTCAATAAGTGCACCAAGCGTCGTCCCTCTGCTCTATTCCAGAATTTCTCTACAATTTTTAATTGTTGACTTTTCTGCAGGTAACGAATCAGCTGGTAGTCACACAGGGCTACCGACATTATCCACTATGCCATTTATACAGTGTGTTTGAAAGTCTTTGCATTAAACTTCTAGGGCTGGTAAATCACGTCCGGGCGAAACAGCTTTTGTTAGAGGCAACATGTTCGCTGACGGTTCCCAGCAACATTAGGCATCCTTTAGTATACTACGGCACTGAGAGAACGAAATTTCACTGAACTAGCAGGGTGTATTAACTAGTTGTGTTGCCTAATACCTACTTATGTAAATAGATAGTGAATTTCAACAAGAAAAGCTTAAGGAAGAGGTTCTCTCAACCGATAAAGCTATTTTAGCAGCGAATCATAAACTATAATTTTTCTGGGTCTATTCACTTTCATACGGAGCTGGCGACTGGATTATAGGCCAGACACAAGGCATACGCACGCTGCAGAGTGTCCACGCCCAGCAGTCTCCCGGGAACGTGGCCAATACAAAAGGAGGCCTAGCTGGGAAGCGTCATCGAACATTTTGTCTCCAACAATGCCTTGCTCTACAAGAAACACGCAGGTAATACAGGATTAAAGCTGAGATAGCTCAGTAGCATCAAACTGTAGCTGAGTGGTAATTCATTCAATGGAATACTTACAACATTACGATGTTCATCCTTAGATCTCGTCTGATCTGCGGCCGAATTCTGTGCTCCAGTAAGACTTCAAAGCTCGCACGTGAGAATAATGGACATTCGGCTAAACGCAGCAATGAGAACAATAGCAGACTGGGTTGGATGCATTCCTCTTCACTGAAGTACCACTTGTAAGCCACACTGCTCCATTAGATCATGGAAGACAGAATGCCCTTCTCAAGGAATGTGAAAAATTATTTAAATTTCGCCAGCAACTAATTCACTCTAACATCCTTGCACTTTCAACGAGCCGATTACAATCCACCCAGTCACTTACCATCACTACAAGGATTGTATTTCGACATAAGTAGGATTTGGCTAGAAACGTAGAATAGCACTGCATACGAGGAATATCGGACACTATCAAGACGTGGTTCAAGATCATTCAGCATGGAAATACCGCGACATGCTCGGAAGACAATCAACAGGATTCGTACAGACCGTGGCATTTGTGCAGAAAACGTCCACCTATTGGGAAGGGCTTCAGCTTCTCAATGTGATTGTAACGAGCTGTAGCAGGAAGCTTAACCTGGAAATTAATTAGATTTCTTTGGAATGACAGAGGCAATGTTAAACACTTAGATACTAATTGGTAGATTTCGTGTTTTAATTGTTTTAGTTTACTCATACTGAGTATCGAGGGGTGATTTGTATTTACTTTCTCAGGAGAAGAAAAACTTCTTAGTCAAGAGAGCAACAAAACACTGTATTGTGGATAACGAGTTCGGTCAAACTATGTTACAATCATCAGATCTTCGTACACGTCAGTATAAACATCTTGTGCCAGATGCACAAAAAATCTCCATATGCATGACATACGACATGAATGCTATGTTGACATGTCCAAAGGAAAAATTGTTGTAATTCATCTCATGCATTGGCTATTGACAGTCGGGTCATGTGTCGCTCTAGTAGGCATAACGTGTGATCATATGGATGCCATGTTGTGGCCATTTATGGACACAGTAACTTTAACTTTTACTTTTGACGAGCTGACACATCATTCATGTCATACGTTATGCCTCAGGAGATGTAATGCAAACATTTTGTGTGCATCTGGCACAAGATGTTGATAACAACTTATACGAATATCTGATGATGGTAACATTCTTACCGAAACCACCTATCCAGAATACAGTGTTTTATTGCGAACTTGTCTAGGAAGTTACTCTTCTACTAATAAATGTTTTAGTTTTAATTATTAAGTAAAATTGTACTGTTCATGTACGTTACTCGCACTTCAGTTTATATTTTCATTCGCTCAATAAGTAAACGTTGTCCAAGACGTGATCTGTCGGCCCTAAACTTTGAAGTTCCCTGTATCTAAAGTTAAAAGTAAAAGCACAGACACACAGGGTGAGGCAGTTAACGTGGTCATGAATGCAGACGGGATATCCAGCGTCACGAGACACAGCACGACCTTTTTACCGTGATTTGGCGACAACTGCGCTCACCAGCGGCAGTTGCCGGCTTTATTTGGCTGGCAAACCATAACATTTATTCATGAAAATGGACCCGCTTAGATTACCTACGTTAGCGCTGTGGTAACGCACATTTCCTCCCTAGTCCATGGGCTAGTCATAGTTTTCTGTTTTGGGATAAATATCTGTGAACGTGTAAATGAATGAAGGATACATGTCCACTCAGTAAGAATATCAGCTTATGAAAGTTCACCAAATCGAACAAACTCACTCCTGATAAAGAACACACATATACGTAACATCAAATTTTACAGAAATTATTTCTATTAACGCAACCTTTCAGAAAATGTGAAGTTGAAAAGAAAATTTTCTACAGCAGGTGAGACACATCTACCGATCTACCTTCAGTTATGCACCGTGATGCCTCACGCAATTACTATAAGCTAAGACTCTGTTACTAGCGATCTAGAATATTGTGTTATAGTCCTCTATTTGCTTTAATGGCCGAAATACTGTTGACATTCTACTACAGCGGACTGCAACAAAAAAGATATCTTTTCATGAATCTTCAGTGAGTCGCTACCTTAAAATGGCTTACTCTCATAAAACGCGAGATGTAACGCGAAAATAAGTAAATACGAAAATTCTGTAACAACCAATATGACGCCTCCCATCATTTTAATTCAACAAATCGTACCAATAACGATTCATTCTCCAGACATTCAATGTGCCGGTGCTTAGAGAAAACATGTATATTCGTAGGTAGTAACGTGAAACATAAAACCTTCCAATATGGGTTGCTGCTGAACACGAGAAATACCCACCAATATGGACTTTTGTTGAACACGACAAATACAACGTGGCGTCTTAATATCTGCTTGTGACGTCATTAGCGTTTTTGCTTCCTACTGGTCCTACATTACGTTGCATGTAGCCGAAGTAACGCACAACCTGCTTAGTGTTCCACGTGAAGAAGAGGCTTCCCAACAAAAATGGTTCAAATGGCTCAAAGCACTACGGGACTTAACATCTGAGGTCATCAGTCCCCTAGACTTACAACTATTTAAACCTAACTAACCTGAGGACATCACACACAACCATGCCCGAGGCAGGATTCGAACCTGCGACCGAAGCAGCAGCGCGGTTCCGGACTGAAGCGCCTAGAACCACTCGGCCCAGCGGCCGGCGCTCCTCAACAGAAACAGCATGAAATGACGTCACAAAACTCGTAGAGCGCCACGTCGACTTTACCCCTTGTCTGGTGTGCCAACGGCTTAACAGGCCTATAACATTTTCTTGGGATACGGCTGAAGTTAGTTTTACGTTATACTTGAGTCGTTCCTTTTCTTTATTTTAACCCATGAACGTAATCTTGAACACAGAAACCGAAAACTCTGGGACATACATTTGTATGGCCCTTTGTTGCGCTCTGGGTGTGCTGAGGTCGCTGGCGAAGAGAGCCTAGTTATTTCTGGTACACCATGCATTATTTCAAATTACCGCTCCATGTTGTCTGCTCAGGGTCCATAGAGAACGCCCGACGGTAATTTGAGAACACGACTGCGTGCAGAAATGTTAATTGGCCGGGTCAAATTAGTATTCTGTTTTGAACGGAAGCCGGCACGGGAGACAAACAGGGTAATTCCCGAACGCGAACACGTGCCAACTGAAGCGTGGCCGGCTAGCTGGCTTCCTGTCCACTGGGGCGGAACGCTCCACCGGCAATACTGCAGCTGCTTGCTTACACCACGCCATGCTATCACGCGCATCCATAAATGGTCTACCTTTCATTATAGACACGCATGTAGGTGTCTGTGGCCCCACTCATCAATTAAAAGAAAAATACTTCTATTGAAGATTTCCATGTAAACCAATGAGTGCTGAAATTTACATTACTTTAAAGACAACCGTTGGTTAACCTGTCTCAATTGATCGTCAGTCGAGGATTGGTCGGTCGAGTCCTCTTCGTATTTATTTGATTTGTGGCATAAAACTACAGGACGGGGGGACAGATACAAAAATAGGGAAATACCAAAAAACAAAATTCAGTGCCACGACTAATTGGTGTAGGAAACCACTGCCGTTCAAAACATTTTGCAGTCTTCTCAGAATGGGTAAACACAGGTCCTGTATGATTTCAAGGGAATGTTAAGCGTTAAGCTTGAGCTAGGCAGGTCGCCATCCGAAATAGGATGGACTCGCAAAATTACAGACTAATATGCTTAACACATGCCTGCTGCAGAATTCTAGAACGTATTTCGAGTTTGAATATCATTAATTTCTCATAGATCGAAAAGCTTATGTTCACAAATTAACACATAGTTTTAGAAAGCATTGCTTGTGTGAAACTCAGCTTGCCATTTTATCATACGATAAACTGCGAACTATAGATGATGAGAAACAGGCAGATTCCGCATTTCTAGATTTCTGGAAAGTATTTGACTCGGTACCCCGCTGCAGACTGTTAACGAAGGTACAAGCGCACGGAATAGGTTGGCAGATATGTGAGTGGCTCAAAGACTTTTTAAGTAAGAACCCAGTATGTTCTCCTTAATGGCGAGTGTTCATCAGACAAGGAAATCGTCAGGAGTGCTGTTCGGAAGTGTGATAGGACTGCTGTTATTCTATATATACATAAATCTGGCCGACAGGGTTGGCAGCCGCGTGTGGTTGTTTGCTGATGATGGTGTGATGTACGGGAAGTTGTTCAAGATAAGTGACTGTAGTCTTATAAGACCCAAAGAAAATTTTTAGTTTGTGTGATGAATGGCAGCATACTCTAAAAGTAGGAAAACCCAAGTCAAAGCGGATGACTAGGAAAAAAAACTTCGTAATGTTTTGTTACAGCTTTGGTAATTCCTAGCTTGACACCGTCAAGTCGCGAGATATCTGGACGTAACTCTGCAAAGCAACATGAAATAGAAGGAGCATGTGAGAATTGTGGTAGAGAAGGCGATTTGGGAGAATTTTAGGACGATAGCACGAATTATTCTTGAGTTCTGCTCATGTATTTCAGATCCGCAGGGGGTCGGATTAAAGGATGACGTCGAGACAATTCAGAGGCTGGCTGCTGGATTTGTTACAGTAGCTTCGAACAACACGCGTGTGTTACGGAGATGCTTCGCGAACTGAAACAGGAATCAGTGGGAGCAAGGCGATGTTCTTTTCGAGAAACACCACTGTCAAAATTTGGGGAACCATCTTTTGAAACTGACTACAGGACGATCAAACTATCGCAAAATTACGAGAAATTAGGGCTCCTACAGAGGTATAATGAAGATATACAGAAAGTATATGAGGATACCGAAAGGGTAATAAAGTACGTAAAGGGTGATGAATATCTAATAGTCATGGAAGACTGGAATGGAGTTGTAGGACAAGAAGAAAAGGTTGTAGGCGAATATGGGCTTGCGACAAGGAATGAGAGAAGGATTAATTGCGTTCTGTAATAAATTTGAGCTAGTAATAGAAAATACTATGTTCAGGAATCACAAGAGGAGGACGTGCACTTGGAAAAGGGCGAGTGATACGAGAAGATTTAAGTTAGATTACATCATGGACAGACAGAGATTCCGAAATCACATACTGGATTGTAAGGCGTACCCATGAGCAGATATAGTCTCCGATCACAGAACAGTAGTGATGAAGAGCAGGCTGAAATTTAAGACATTAGTGAGGAAGAATCAATACGCAAAGAAGTGGGATACGGAAGTACTAAGGAATGACAACATACAACTGAAGTTGGCTATAGGTACTTCAATAACGGAAGCTCAGGAGACTAGTACAGTTGAAGAGGAATGGACATTTCTAAAAAGGGCCATCACAGATGTTCGAAAGAAAAACGTAGGTACAAGGAAGGTAGTGTTGAAGAAACCATGGGTAACAGATGAAATACTTCAGTTGATCGATGAAAGGTCGGAGTACAAATATGTGCCGGGAAACTCAAGAATACAGAAATACAAGTCGCTGAGAAATGAAATAAATAGGAAGTGCAGGGAAGGCTAAGACGAAATGGCTGCATGAAAAATGTGAAGAAATCGAAAAGGATATCATTGTGGGAGGACAGACTCAGCATACAGGAAAGTCAAAATAACCTTTGGTGACATTAAATGCAAGGGTGGCAACATTAAGAGTGCAATGGGAACTCTACTGTTAAATACAGAGGCGACGGCGGATGTGTGGAATGATTACATTGAAAACCTCTATGAGGAGGAAGATTTGTCTGATGTGATAGAAGAAGAAACAAAAGTCGATTCAGAAGAGATAGGGATCAAGTATTAGAATCAGATTTTAAAAGATCTTTGGGGGGGCCGACCGCAGTGGCCGAGCGGCTCTAGGCCCTTCAGTCTGGAACCGCGCGGCCGCTACGGTCGCAGGTTCGAACCCTGCCTCGGGCATGGATGTGTGTGATGTCCTTAGCTAGGTTTAAGTAGTTCTAGGGGACTGATGACCTCAGATGTTAAGTCCCATAGGGCTCAGAGCCATTTGACCCAGATCTTTGGGGGACTTAAGATCAAATAAGGCAGAAGGAACAGATAACACTGCATTGGAATTTCTAAAATCATTGGGAGAAGTTTCGGCAAAATGAATATTCACGTTGGTGTGCAGAATGTATGAATCAGGCGATATACCACCTGAATTTCAGAAAAATATTATCCACGCAGGTCGGCCGGAATGGCCGTGCGGTTCAAGGCGTTGTAGTCTGGAGCCGAGCGACCGCTACGGTCGCAGGTTGGAATCCTGCCTCGGGCATGGATGTGTGTGACGTCTTTAGGTTAGTTAGGTTTAATTAGTTCTAAGTTCTAGGCGACTGATGACCTCAGAAGTTAAGTCGCATAGTGCTCGGAGCCATTTGAACCGTTTATGCACGCAATTCCGAAGGCTGCAAGAGCTAACAAGTGCGAGAATTATCGCACTATCAGCTTAACAGCTCATGCATCTAATTTGCTGAGAAGAATAATGTACAGATGAACGTAAAAGAAAATTGAGGATATGTCAGATGACGATCAGTTTGGCTTTAGGAAAGGTAAATCCACGAGATAGGCCATTCTGACGTAGCGGTTAATAATGGAAGCAAGACTAAAGAATAATCAAGTCACGTTCATAGGATTTGTCGACCTGGAAAAAGCGTTCGGCAGTGTAAAATGGTACAAGATCTTCGAAATTCTGAGAAAATACGGGTAAGCTATAAGGAGAGACGGGTAATATACAATATGTACAAGAGTCAAGATGGAATAATAAGAGTGGGTGACCAAGAACGAAGTGCTAGTATTAAAAAGAGTGTAAGAATTGATGTAGACTGTCACCTATACTGTTCAATCTGTACACCGAAGAAGCAATAATGGAAATAAAAGAATGGTTCAGGAGTGGAATTAAAATTCAGGGTGAAAGGATATCACTGATACGATTCACTGACTACACAGCTATCCTGAGTGGAAGTGAAGAAGAATTACATGATCTGCTGAATGAAAGAACATTCTTGTGAGTTCAGAATATGGATTGAGAGTAAAACGAAGAAAGACGGAAGTAATGGGAAGTAGCAGAAATGAGAACAGCGAGAAACTTAATATCACGATTGACAGTCACGAAGTAGATCAAGTTAAGGAATTCTGCCACCTAGGCAGTAAAATGACAGATGACGGACAGAGCGAGGACGACATCAGAAACAGACTAGCAATTAGAAAAACGGCATCCCTGGCCAGGTGAACGCTACTAGTATGAAATGTCGCCTTAATTTAAGGAAGAAATTTCTGAGAATGTACGTCTGGAGTAGAGCATTGTATGGTAGTGAAACATGGACTGTGGGAAAACCGGAACAGAAGAGAATCGATGTATTTGAGATGTGGTGCTACAGACGAATGTTGAAAATTAGGTGGGCTGATAAGGTAAGGAGAGAGGAAGTTCTGCGCAGAACAGGAAAGGGAAGGAATATGTGGAAAACACTGATAAGGAGACGGGACAGGATAATAAGATATCTGTTAAGACATGAGAGTAGAACAGCAAATGCAACAACTGTTAGTGATGCAACGTACCTCCACCAAGCACTTACGCTGTATGTACGAAGATTTTGACGTTATTGCATCCTTCCTGCAAAAGATTGGCTAGTTCACGTTACAATAAGGGACGTAGGTAGCGGTCGCGAACCTTTCTCTCTGAAGTAGATCAAAAAAGCTCAATTATAATGAGATATTGTGACTGTAGTGGTTAGTGGAGCAGCTATTGTTCATTCTCGTGATCACAAAATCTTGGGTGATGCGAGCCACGTGACCAGGGCCCCTGTCATTTTGGAACACAGCATTGCAATTGTGGAAGAAATCTTGTACCATGGGATAGACCTGATAGGCCAAAATAGTCGCAAAGTCCTTGGCAGTAATGTGGCTTTGCGGAGAAACCATGAGGTCCATGGAATATCACAAGGTATCTTCCCAAATCTTCACCGAACGCCATCCGTGTTTCATTACTCTGACATAAATTCGGTCAGAAGTTGGAAACATAGTGAAACAAGATTCATCTGACAACATGAGTTTCTTCCATTACAGCTTAGTCCAGGTTTTATGGCTCGGTATCACGTGTTCTGTTACGGGCATTTGCAACAATGACGAGTGGTTTTGGAATTGCAGCTCGCCCTGCAATTTCATACTCCTGGGGCTCCCTTCGTATTGTTTTCGTAGAGGTAGAGTTCGTGAGTGGCACCTACAGTTCTGCAGTGACTTTTGCACCTGCCATCTTCTTAATTCTTGTCACAATTCTTCAATGACCGTCCGTCACGATAACTCAACACAAAGTTTCGTCCGCATTGTGACATAGCGGAAGATGTTTTTCCGCTTTTCCTGTATGCGGTATAAATCTGCGTCACGGTGCCTCTTGAAACACTAAACACTTCGGCTACCCTGATTACGGAAAGATCCGCAGTAAGAGCACCAACAATAAAACATTCAAGGGTTTCAAGCCGCGTCAAGTGGTTTACTGCCCACGAGCTTTCGGCAGAGATCTCCTCTGCCATTGTCAAGTGGATGACTGTCGTGTGACTGTCATTGCCGTGCTTATACAGCCGCGCCGTCGCTCGTGACGTCACTGGTGCTCGGTCCCGCACCATATATGGTAATGTTTTGGCCGCGCGTCCGCCGGGCCCGCTTCAGCTCCCTCGATACCGGATCCGACGCTGTACTCATCTGCAATCCACCGTCTCTACTGAACGTGTTGTCAAAAATTCTAATCTCTATGGCCTCGTTTATCATGCTAACCCAGAAGCTATTAGTCCGTTTAATAATAGACGTCTCATAGAATGTAATTCGGTGTCTGTTTTCCAGAGCATGACATCCACGCGACAGTCATCCACTTGACAATGGCAGAGGAGATCTCTGCCGAAAGCTCGTGGGCAGTAAACGACTCGATGCGGCTTGAAACCCGAGAATGTTTTATTAACGGATATCGCCGCGAAAGCATACATTCGTACAGAGCACCAACAATTTGCCCACATTGGTATTCATTTGTGTGCGACATAATCTGCTCACACAACACTTTTCGGTCCGCAACACATTGAGGGCATTGTACAGGTGCCTTTCGCGTGGTGAAATACAACACTGCCGCGTGCAGGCACCCGCATGTATGTTCAAGCATGCATATCTAGCCACGTTTGCATATTTTTGTCCAGCTAGTGTATATTTTCATCCCTAATGTCTACAGAAACCAGGCAGATTTTGTAAAGGCCGAAGGTCATGGAAGGGAAGCAGGATCGCTGGTATTGCGTACGTTCACAACACATTAAATATCTAAGCACCTGCCCTTGTGTATCGAAAGTGGCAGAGTATGGTGAATATGTGTGACAAATTAGAACTTTGTAGTAAATCAGGATCAGACCTCAGATTCCTATTTGGCGTAAGCAGAGCGTCGTCGGTTGTGCTATTCGAGTACGCTTCCTGGATGGTCCTAAGGCTCTACGTCATACTTTCAGATGCCACCCAGCTGTGCTTTGGTTCTGGAGAGCAGCTGACCGGCTCTCTTCAGCTCTCCGCTCCGTCTTCTATCGCTGAATTTCCATTCTATAGGCACAGCAGGAGAGTCTCTGCTCTCTCCATCTCCCCCCCCCCCCCTCCCCCATCTCCCACCATTCCCGACAAGCTTGGAAAATATGATGAATAACCCGTCAGAAGATCGAGCATACAAGAGATCAAGAAGTCTTGAGTAAACGCCTGAAATATTCGTCCAAAAGTAAATTATAGAACATCAGATGAAATATACGATGCTAAACAGAATAATGCCCGAAAGAAAAGCTTCTGATGAGTGTCCTATGATAACGAAAATGGGATGACCGGGATGATCCGTAACTGTTTTTCTGCCCATTACAGTACCAACACTCGAACTGTTTTAGACGTTCTTTCGTTAGTGTACCGATTTTTCAGCAGTGCAACCATCGAAGTTACACTGGCATGGCTTTCATCAAGCTTTTAGACAATTTTTTGATATGGTAGCTTTCATCTGGTGTGCTTGACCAACGAGGATGCATCGTTTCTGACGTTTTCTGAAACTGCTAATCAGTGGTGTTAATGAAATGACAAAAATATAAAATAATCGTTGACGAAAGAACTCTGGATGAATACGTGATGGCATCAATAGTATCACAATTTGCTGTACCTCAAATGAAAATTTGAGTGAGATGTAAACGATAAATGAGATTCCAGAGAGCTTGCAGAAACAGTGGATTCCAGTAGTCTTGTAGAAAGTATAATTCCTCCAATTATTTTTGATTTCATCGTTCTGTTTAGAACGACAAATATATACGTTATCCAAGCAGTTGCTCGGATATTAAATGGTTCAAATGGCTCTGAGCACTATGGGACTCAACATCTTAGGTCATAAGTCCCCTAGAACTTAGAAGTACTTAAACCTAACTAACCTAAGGACATCACACACACCCATGCCCGAGGCAGGATTCGAACCTGCGACCGTAGCGGTCGCGCCGTTCCGGACTGCAGCGCCAGAACCGCCCGGCCACCGCGGCTGCTCGGATTTCTTACAGTCCATTAGCAAGAAAACTTAACTGACCACAGCCAAACAGCCATTAGGCAGCATGGACGTTTCATTCAATCAGATCTATTTGAAGTCATTGTTCAGAAGCGAACAAAAATTTCTATGGCTGACATTCACCGACATCATCAGAAAATCATGTAAAATTTAAACTGAAAAGCTTGGAAAAAATGGGAGTGTTTCCAAAATATTTTGTTATTTTGTGAAAGACAGTTCACAACAATTTCCATATAATTTAAAATAAGTCTCCTTACAATATGGAAGGTAATAAGAGGCTTATTTCATGTCTTAGAAGTATAACACATTTCGCTTCTTAACTACAGCCTTGGAAATTTGGGAAAATGGCTGCAATTCCTACACTATGTTGTTTTTCACGCTAGTTCCCTCTTTTAATGAGTCACTTTCTGTCGTCTGCTCCAAGTTTCCAGCGCGCTGATGGAGAATTCAGAATTAAGCTAAGTGGCCACAGGCAGCTGAGAAACCTTCGTTATTCATCCCGTCAGCACTGCTAAAAATTTGCGCCAGCAGAGACAGGAGGAAGGAGATGAAGAGGAATAGAGAGAGAGAGAGAATGGGGAAGAGAGAGAGAGAGAGGGAGAGGGAGAGTGGATGAGGGGAAGCCGACAAATTTGCATTTCAGTCCGCGACGAGTAATTAACGTACTTGTTCAATTGAGGCCGTGCTGTCGTCACTGCCCGTGCAAAAACATGTCCTGCGTCTGGCACAAGCTTGGTCCGTTACACAGACTGGTAAACACGACAGAGAAGAGCGGAATTCTTCCTCCGGCGGACGCTGACGGGCATGGATGACAACAGGACAGCTGCAAATTTATTTACGCTTTCAGCACTGAGATACGATTGATGAACTGAAGTATGTGCCATTGCAGAACATAGCCTTGGCTCCTCTCATCCTATGGAATATAATAACACGGAGATTATTACATCCACTTCCAGCCACTGGGATAGTGAGTGGCGTTAAGGGGAGGAGTAATGCTACCAAAATTGTGAAAATATTTCTTGGCCCTTCATTTACCACATGGTATTGAAATTTCAGTTCCTGAATATTACTTTCCTAATCCACTCCTATGTGTGATAAAAGTAACTGAGAAAAGTTTGCAAGAGGCCACGGCCCCTTCTAGTTATGTATTTCCTCTTATTTACTTCTGTGGCGTTTTCTTGCAGTTTCATGCAAAAAATGGTTCAAATGGCTCTGAGCACTATGGGACTTAACATCTGTGGTCATCAGTCCCCTAGAACTTAGAACTACTTAAACCTAACTAACCTAAGGACATCACACATATCCATGCCCGAGGCAGGATTCGAACCTGCGACCGTAGCGGTCACGCGGTGCCAAACTGAAGCGCCTAGAACCGCACGGCCACAGCGTCCGACAGTTTTAAGCAATCACAGTGCCGGGTTTACATGTTTCGGGTATCTGCAAGGCTGTGGAATAGTATCACTGCCACTGATTTTGTGTTCTTTGGTTTGTGGTGGTTGTTTGCAAGTGACTGCAAAGGAGTAACTTTTACGATGCTGCTAGGAAAGGCATGTTCTCACAACTGATGTTCAAATTGTAGCATATGATGCTTGTTTAGTTTTAAACTACAGTAATCTTGACAGAATACCAGCTTTGGTAATCTTGACAGGCTTCTAACTGCACAGGATCTAGTTATTGATCCAGAAGTTTTTATATTGCCAATATTGAGGGAAATCGAGAACGGGAGAAATGCTGAGGCTGACATTATTGCTACTCGTTTTGAAAATCAGTTTAACCCTATAAGACAAGCAAACAAGACTGTGGTTGAATAGGATTATGCATATGTTTTGGACAAGGCCTAATATAAAGTCGGCCGCTGCGGCCGAGTGGTTCTAGGATCTCCAGTCCGGAACCGCGCTGCTGCTACGGTCGCAGGTTCGAATCCGGCCGCGGGCATGGATGTGTGTGATGTCCTTAGGTTAGTTAGGTTTATGTAGTTCTAAGTTCTAGGGGACTGATGAACTCAGATGTTAAGTCCCATAGTGCTCAAAGCCATTTGAAGCCTAATACAAGTGCTGTCAAGTCTTTGATTCAGATTACCCGTAACATACATTTTGGAAAATTTATGTACTTTTCCTTCACAAACCACTGACGTTGGTGTACTTAAATTTACATGAAAGTAGCCAATACAACAGTGAAATATTCTGTAATTAATGTAAAATATGGCATTTATGTACGAGAAAAGCCCTACAATTTGATGCATTATTTTCATATATATTTGGAGAGCTGTAAAAATTCAACAGAATAAATTATCAAAACTGTGTCCGAGCGATATTTGTTGAAACGGACAACTTTATACAAAATGGGCAACTTTGTACAAAAATGCATTAATTTCGTTCTGATAGATTTTTCAGAAAAAGGAACGTTTGTGCTTACTTCGCTGAAAAAAGCGCTCAGGTGTGAAATTAAAGTGCGGGCAAGACGGTCAGGAACCGTAGAGCAGAGAGGGCTGTGAAAAAGACGTCATCCAATAGTACGCTGACCGACCCCTCTATAGGACGACACCGAGACAGTAGCGGCCTCTAGGCGGAGACAACGTAAGCGCCGCGCTGCCTGGCCTCGGCCCTGTGCATGAGTAGCCGTTCTACGAGCTCTACGGCAGCGGCTTCAGAACTGTATTAGGAGTTGTGTATACTGAAGATTTTTTTTATTTTGCCTGCCTTCCATTGCTTGAGGCACACCATTCTAAATTCTCAAAGTATTGTAAGTTATCTTACTATAATAAAAATTCATTTATACGATTTGCTTGAATTGTTGTTTAGCGATACGAGAAAGTAGGTTTCCTAGGCACGACTGGGCAGGACACAACAAAAAGTTCAGGTTGTTTATAATCAAAAATGTAAAACATGACTCAGAATGAAGACTTAACTTTGTATGCTTGTAACCTTTATTATCAAATAAGCCAAATTTAGTTACATTTTCTTAAAAACTTCGGACTTTATGAGGTTTTCTCCGAGAAAGCAGGTTTCCTAAGCGCCCCATATTAGACGAGTGGGCAGGACACAATAAAAAGCTCAGTTGTTTACAATCAAAAATGTATAACATGACAGAATGAAGATTTAACTTTGTGTGCATACAACCTTTATTATCAAATATGGCAAATTTAGTTGCATTTTCTTAAAAATTTCCGACTTTAGGAGGCTTCCTGGACGTATTGCAATGTCTCATACGTCTCCCCCTTCCCCTCCCCCTTTTTTCAGGAAACAGCGAGGATTATATCTGCGAGGTGATCTATTAGGTAGAGATGGAAGTTTTTCTTAAATTCTGCTTAGGATGCTGCTCTCTCCCCGATCAAACAATGGATGGACAGGATTATGCGACCTAATATTCACTATCACTGCGAGTATTTTGTTTATGTGTAGCATAGCTCGTTTACTCGGCTTTAGTTATCTCTCTGAGCATTGTAAGTGTGGTAGCGCGGAGCGTGCATTGGTGGCCGGTACTTAGACGCGCCTTTAGTCTGTTCCAGCATCAAGGAAAGTGTGGTACACCGCCTTATGGGTCTCTTAGACGGTAGTGCCTTTGCAGCTCTGCTTCTATTCGCCACGCCGGCCTACACAATATTCGCCGAGGAGTCGCTGCTCCCTAAGTTACGTGATTGTAATGTATCACTTGTTTTTCGTAACTGCTGTTTTCCTCATTCTAGAGGCCTCAGCGGTCAGTGAAGATCACCACTCGATAAATTATGTAATTGTGTTGTAGTAACTCTTTCACGTAGCTGCCGTTCTCTCATTCTAAGGGCCTAAGCAGACAGTTTTCTACACCAGTTTCTGGAACCCAAGTTTTAACACTGTAATATTTTTATACTTGGCCAAGTGTTTTTTCAATTAGTATTGGACGCAGTTCATTCCTTCTGTTTAGTAGTTTATTTAATGTGAGAGTTCCCCCCTCCCCCCAAGCTTTTTTTATGTCGAGATCTGTAAAGGCACTGGATTTAGGCACCTCGCTCTTAGTTTGGCCACAGTTGACTGTATTTCCTAGGCGCTGTGCCTAACCGAAAACAGATTATCTTGAGTTGTTCCTAATTTTGTAAGGTCACCGCTCTGTGGGGTTCTGTTTTTGTATTTGGTGTTACCATTACATTCTTGCGTGGTTTAAATCTTGTGGTTAAGGGATTTATCTCCGCCGAACATTCTGACCGCGATTTATTTACTTTGACCGGTGTTGTGCGAAGTAGAGTTTATTGGTAGTGAAAGTTAATTAAAAAGTAAAGACCGCAGCGCCAAAAATTAAATTCGTTTTTCCACTCATTGAATTCTAAGATTGGCTACGGCGCCGGAATTTATTTATGGCTGGAGATGCTGGAGATGTAGAGACAGCGCCTAGTCCTGACGTTTCACGTTTGTTATTTTTTTAATTCTAAAATCCATGCCGTAGAACCTTATCTGGTTTTATGGTCGTTGTAATGTCAAGTTAGCCAAATGGCGCAAGTTAATGGGGTTTTCTTCATAGGTTATAGAAAATTTTATTTGATTTATTTGCGCCCATTAATGTTCTCCGAGGCTGAGCCCTTTGCTTAAATATGTGCGGTCTTTGATTTGAACGCAATAACGTTTGGTCGTAATGTGAGGTTAGAGGTTTCACATTTTATTGGCTTGTCAACTTACTGTTTAATGTATTTTTCGCTGATCTTAGAAATTGTTACTGTTAGCATATATAGCGTTTTTTATGGGTAATAAAGTTTGTCAGATGGTGACTGATGTGTACTTAAGTGTGGTACTTTCACATGCTAGATTTTGGTTAATCTGCACTCTAAAGAGCCAGATCGGGTTGACGGAGGTGATGGAGAAGATCCAAAGAAGAGCGGCGCGTTTCGTCACAGGGTTATTTGGTAACCGTGATAGCGTTACGGAGATGTTTAACAAACTCAAGTGGCAGACTCTGCAAGAGAGGCGCTCTGCATCGCGGTGTAGCTTGCTCGCCAGGTTTCGAGAGGGTGCGTTTCTGGATGAGGTATCGAATATATTGCTTCCCCCTACTTATATCTCCCGAGGAGATGGCGAATGTAAAATTAGAGAGATTAGAGCGCGCACGGAGGCTTTTAGAAATGACAGTGGCACGTAAAGTGCCCTCCGCCACACACCGTTGGGTGGCTTGCGGAGTATAAATGTAGATGTAGATGTAGATCCTTGTGTTAAGCACACAAAGATGTTTAAAATTACAACATTCTGAATAAACTGACAAGCTTCACTGTATTTGTATTCAGAGATGCACCAAGTGGTAAAATACCAAATTGTGATTTACTGCCTCTTTACTTAATGCATAAATCTTTCTACGTACACCCCACCGGCGGCTATGTAAATGTTAAGAGTCTTAATTGTCTGTAACTGGTAGAAGAGCAACCTGAGTGCTTTAATAGTATTGTTACCTCCACTGGTAGCGTATACGCGTGTAGTGGGCGTAAACACCGTCAGATGTTGAGTGGTCACTGTGAAGGACAGGCGATGCTGCCTACTCCTCTGGGACAGCACTATCAGCATCAGGCAGCGTTCGAAATGGACCTCAGTGCAGCATTCAGCAGGCAGGTCGAATTGTGCAATATCCATATTTGTGGGGCATTTGTATGTGACGGTGACCTGATGATGAACCTGAAGGCTGGCATTTTCTCATGAAATTTCCGGTCTACCACGACTAACCTCAGGAGGGAGGATTGCCGAATTACTGCAGCAAGCACATAATAACCACCGCACATTTGCAAGTGCCATCCGAGAACAAATAATGGGCTCTCAGCAAGATTCTATGTTATCCCGCACCACTGGCAGGAAAATAACAGCAATCGGCGTAGGGAAAAACGGTCCTATGTGTGTGCTGCCGTTAACATCACAACACAACAACTACATCTGGAGCTGCGCTGTGACCAGAAAGCTTGGACTGCCGACGAATGGCGTCGCATTGGCCTCAGCAAAGAGTCTCGGTTATAAACTACCCCAGATGACCTTCATCGGCGAAAATGCCTGTCGCCTGGGGAGACATCCCATTCTTCTGCGGCTTCTGTGACACAGCAGTGTTGCTCCTGGCGTTATAGTTTGGGAAACCATGGGTTAGGACTTCCGGTCACGCTTAGTGGTTACAGAGAGAACTCTCATGGTAGAACGAGCATCCTATGTCCCCGAGGTAATCCTGTGGGCAAGAAGACCGCAACATCTCTCCCCGGTAGAATATGTGGGTGACCAGCTCGGACGTCGTGACCCTTCCAGCGCCAGTTTCAGTACATCAAGGACCAGTTACATCAGTTGTGGGTTAGCTTGTCTCAGGAGAGGATACTACAGCTTCAAGAGACCCTTCGCAATCGAATCAGTGCGTGCATCCAGGCCAGAGGGGATCCAACGTCATGCTGATAAGTGGGATTTACACTGCCAAGTTCAACGTAAATTTACCTCGATTTTGCTAATCACTGGAAAAAAATCACACACCCTGTACTCGCAAGTTTTCATTTCATTTCCTCCTCTACTTCAGTGTATTTCACTTAGTTTACCAGGCTGTGTATTAATTACAAGTATGGGTTGCACTGTTCCAATTCCAACCGGGTAAAACCTTCTTGACACCTGATAATTATTTAATGAATTCCACGCAGGCCATGAATCATGTGAAATAAAAGAAATAGTTTGTATTGTTGCAGCATTCTCTTTTTTAGCACTGACGTAAAATGTCAGTCCTTCACTTTCCCATACTACATTATATTTGCAAGATAAGCTCCAAGAACGCACAACACAGTTTCCTAACGCTGAGTAAACAAACCACCGTTGGACGAGCCTATAAATGAACCACTGCTGCAGACACGTCCTCTAATGTCCTCCTCCTCCCCCACGCCGGTTTTGGATATCGCAGTTTCGCCATGCACGATATAGTTTAACCACGGTAGCATGTGAACTGTTTACAACCTCATCATGACCTTCTGGTCGTCAGATAAAGCGCTCAGTTTCGCGTCACAACACGTATACTATTTGCCGCGTACCCCGACGTGCTTTATATACCCTCCACTGTTAGTGCTGCTCCCTCCGTCTGTGAGCACTTATTGCCCGTTGACGCAGAACATAGGCAGTGGTCAAATCTGTGTGAGTGGACCGTGTAATTATCTGCTTAAAAGCAGTTTTTCTTTTGTGGTCGTCAGTCTCACAACTTGTTTCATGCAGCTCCGCACACTACTTTATCCTGTGAATGCCTCTCCATCTTCGTTTAATTAATCCAAGCTATTTTTCAACCTGCTTACTGCAGTGAAGCGCTTGAACTTCTCTACAGATTTTATCCTCAACAATGGGGCTGGGGAAAAACAATCGTTTAAAACCTACCACATTACTTTAGTTCTGTATAACTCGTATTTTCCGGTATTCGTTTGACCTCCGTTATAAGAGAATTTTTTAATTTAATGTTTTTTTTTTAGTATTAACAGGCTAAAATGGCCGGCATGTAAACTGCTCGTAGCAGCACTGCTAAAATTTTTGGATTCCAAATTAAACATTTTTTTACAAAACAGTACTTTTTATTCGTAAAATTTCCATTGCTTTGAAATAGTGTGTTATTACAAAAAATAAGTAGAGCGATCAGTGATATTCTAAAACCATCGTGTTTCGTGGCCTTTTCGCACTGTAATATGTATGTGTAGTGATCCAGACATGGTCTACACCGTAGTTTCTCGCTTTCGTCCACGAACATCGTCTGTATTGGAAACTGGCACCATTCCTAGTTTGGAAGTATTTTACGAAGTGTGGTACCAGTGAAATACAGTACAGTATTGGCTTTAAGAATTAAATGGTTCTAATGGCTCTGAGCACTATGGGACTTAACTTCTGAGGTGATCAGTCCCCTAGAACTTAGAACTACTTAAACCTAACCAACCTAAGGACATCACACACATCCATGCCCGAGGCAGGATTCGAAACTGAGACCGTAGGGGTCGCGCGGTTCCAGACAGAAGCGCCTAGAACCGCTCGGCCACACCGGCCGGCCTTTAAGAATTAAAATCTGGAGGAGCCACATCAAACTTGCGACATTATATGCGGAGAAAATATTGGCAACGTCCCTTGAAAGAGAAGCTAAAAAGGAGAAAATATTCGCAATGTCCCTTGAAAGAGAAGGTAAAAGTGACTGATATACCGTACGTATAATTTTACACACATCAAAAAAAGTTTTCCATCACGCCGTTTCCCAGAACTCCTGAAGATACACGTTGACTGTGGATGTCGCATACAGACACAATATCTTTGACTGTTCAGAGATGTCGCTATACTCGCCCACAGATGTAAACAACCTGGTACGAGCAACGCCTATTAGACGGAGGGAGTCCGACAGCCGACCAGTTCGTCATTCCACCAGGAAGGAGGTACACGGCTAGTGTTGTCTGTAGTTCAACCACACCAAGACGGTCAATACCGCAGTTCGATCGTGTCCGCATTGTTACTTTGTGCCAGTAAGAGCTCTCAACAAGGGAAGTGTCCAGGCGTCTCGGAGTGAACAAAAGAGAAGTTGTTCGGACATGGAGGAGATACAAAGAGACAGGAACTCTCGATGAAATGCCTCGCTCTGGCCGCCCATTGGGCTACTACTGCATTGGATGACCGCTGCCTACGCATTATGGCTCTGAGGAACCCTGACAGCAACGCCATCATGCTGAATAATGCTTTACGTGCAGCCACAGGGCGTCGTGTTACGACTCAAAATGTGCACAACAGGCTACATGATGCGCGACTTCACTCCCGACGTCCATGGCGAGGCCTATCTTTGCAACCACGACACCATACAGCGCGGTGCAGATGGGCCCAAGAACATGCAGAATGGACCGCTCACGATTGGCATCACGTTCTCTTCACCGATGAGTGTCGCATATGCCTTCTAACAGACAATTGTTGGAGACTTGTTTGGAGGCAAGACGGTAAATCTGAACGCCTTAGACACACTGTCCAGCGAGTGCAGCAAGGTGGAGGTTCCCTGCTGTTTTGGGTGGCATTACGGGGGCCCAAGTACGCCGCTGGTGATCATGGAAGGCGCCGTAACAGCTGTACGATACGTGAATCCCCTCCTCCGACCGATAGTGCAACCATATCGACAACATATTGGCGTGGCATTCATCTTCATGGACCACAAGTCGCGCCCTCATCATGCACAGCTTGTGAATAACTTCCTTCAGGATAAAGACATCGCTCGACTAGAGTGGCCAGCATGTTCCTCAGACATGTGCCCTATCGAACAATCCTGGGATAGATTGAAAAAGGCTGTTTACGGACGACGTGACCCACCAACCACTCTGAGGGACTACGCCGAATCGTCCTTGAAGAGAGGGACAATCCAGGCCAACAGTGCCTTGATGAACTTGTGGGTAGTATAGCACGACGAATACAAGCATGCACCAATGCAAGAGGACGTGCTACTGGGTATTAGACGTACCGGTGTGTACAGCAATCTAGCTGTATGGTGGTGCAACATGCAATATGTAGTTTTCATGAGCACTAAATAGGGCGGAAATGATGTTTATGTTGATCTCTATTCCTATCCTCTGTACACGTTACTGAACTCTCTGAACGGAGGTGACGTGTGTATTAAAGTGCTTTAAGCTTAGGACAATAACTGAGCCCTTAATTTTCTGGTTGCTTCGGGGTGAAAAACTTCTATTATGCCAAAGTGATGATGCAGGGACGTCATTAACTTGTCACCTTTCACTGTCTACATCGCCGTGCCCTCTATTGGAGGCACTGAGACCTCGTATCAATCGAGATCTGCGATTCCTTCCCCATCATTAGAATTTCCCAGGCTATAATCGACATCTGCATTTATTGGTGGAATAACAGCAACACAAAACCGAAAATCGATTCTATTAGAAACTTTTTTTTTTTTTGTTGCGCAGTTTTAACAGTCAGGTGAAACTGGGGTCGAAAGAAACAGTATAACCGAAAACCGGTTGTTCCCACTATAACCACCATCCATAACCCACATTTCTCAGGAACTTCGCACCTATGGATCGCTTCTTTTAGTCGAATCGCGCTTTAAATTTGTTTTCCCCAGTTCGAATCAATATTCCTCATTACTTATGCGAAAATGTCTTCAGTAAACTTCTGTCGTATAACATTTTCAAAACTTCTTTTCTGAACTTATTGTCATCCACGTGTCATTTCAATACAAGGCTACACCCGACATAAACATCTGAAAAGAAATCCTAAGGCTTAAACTTATATTTAGTGTTAAACAATCTCTGTTCCTCTTAAATATTTTTCTTTCTATCAGTCTTCATTTTAGTTCCTCTCTGACTGAATTTTCCCATAATGAGAATACTTAAGGGTGATCTGTTTCAATTGTTACATACCATTCCTTTTACGCTGACCTTAGGCACAAGATGTCAAGTGTATAACTCAGCGCATTATACGCGTTTATCATCGGTAAGATATTTAGAACCGCAAAGTATCTGGTCCAAAAAACCATGTCCATATGTTTTATTAGAAAAAAATGTTCCAGACCTGAAGATAACAGCAAAGACTGTTGAAATCGGTTGTCTTGAATAAAAAAAAAAGTTTTGTGCGATCTCGGATTTCGAATAATTTTTAACTTCCTGTCTGCTCCGGTCGTTATCACTTACTTTGCTAACAAACAACGAAACGCTCCAGCACTTTCAACGTCTAATTGCCTAATCTAATTCCCTTAAGTTTCCCTGATTTAATTCAGCGACATTGCATTACCCGTCTTTTACTTTGTTTCCATCTTGTAGACTCTTTTCATGAGACTGCAGTGATTGTTTATTTGCTCCTCCTTGTCCTTTGTCATCTTTTACAAAATTACAATCCCATAGACAAATATCAAAATTTTACTAGGTTCTCTCACAACTTCCTTCTTGGTTTCCTTTACATCTTGCTGAGTCTAAGTATTGAATGACATTGGGTTAATACTCGTAGGTAACGTGTTAATTGGTAGTTACGTTATATATCGCCTATCTCCTCTGGGTGCGCTCTTGGTTACATAGCATTATCCTTCTGCAATAAAAGGGCCGATGATTCTTCCAGATGCAGTTCCGGCTACGTCCGCACACAGGCAGCCTCGTCTACAAACACTGTGCACATAATACAGAGCACAGAACGGTGGTTCCCGTCCCGTGGGTTCCACGGCAGATATGTACCCTGCTCCGTAACTTCTTTCTCCCTGCCTGCATTGCGGCAGAAACTCTTTTGAGCTAAACCTAGAGCGAGTGTAAATGTGTGTGTGTGTGTGTGTGTGTGTGTGTGTGTGTGTGTGTGTGTGTGTGTGTGTGCGGGTGGGGAGGAGGGGGCGCTGGTGTGAAACGCGGCTACGAACAAGTGAGCACGACAGGCGGAAATGCGTGCACGCAGGCTAGCTGCCTCTGGCGGTCAGCTCGCGCCGCGCCGCGCCGCGCCGCTCCACGCTTTGAATATCGGATAACGCTTGCTTTTGGCGAGCCCGCACCTACCTCCATCTCATTATCCCGCATCCTGCTGTGACGTCATGGTGCTGTCGCTCACGCCATCCTGCCGCCTACACCTGTAACAAAAGAAAAACCGGGCACATTGTACTTTCACTCTGGTACGTGACGCAAAGGAAAAACTAGCAGCAAGATCGCACTGATTACACAGCAGAAAAAAAAGACTGGACTTTCCGCAAAGACTGAAAAAACGGTATAGGTGTGATACCTTTATTATTTATTTTTTTCGGAATTTCCAATCTTTTTCACATCATCTACAGAGAGAGGAAAATTTGATCCTAACAACACTACACAATTCCATATCTACAGGAACAGCAGGAGAGGTTGTGATCATCACGAAGAGAAAAAAGACAAATACAAAGAGAATATAGTCGCAATAATCAAGAAATAAAGACTAATCATCTTGAGAGAATTCAGGAACATTATATGAATAGATACTTAAGATAATTCTAGTTTTGTGTTACGTCTCAGTTGCACACGTTTTTGGTTCGATTACATATTTTAACCAGTGGATCATCTTCAGATCTATGTAATTCAGCTCATCTTTTCTATTCAGAACAACAATCAGAGTACTCAAGATGTTAAGAGGTATTCCAGCTACACTTAATTATTGACAGCAACGTCTTGACCTAACCCCAGAAGAAGAAGTCGAGAAGCATGAAATCTGGCGATCGCGCTAGCCATGGGATAGAACCTCCACTTCCAAATCGAACGATAAGGGCACATGTTGTTCAAATGCTCGCGGACATTAACAGCGAAGTGCGTTGGTGCTCTGTCATGTTGAAGCTACATGCTTTCGCTGACAACAAGGGGTACAGTCTCCAAGAACTGTAGCAACACAACTTGCACGAACACCAGGTAACTTTGACCATTCAAACGGTCATTACTATGAACTACGTTGTTGTTTTGCTGTGTACGCTGTATACGTCCATAACACAATAAATATGCACTCCCGGTTATTGGTTCCCCATCTCAATATAAAGTATCGGATCCACCATCACCTGCTTGAATGTGACCCAATAGTTTGAGACATCAAGTATACACGCAGCTAGTATTGTTGGCTGAATCATGAAAAAGCGTATAACAACGTGAGAAAAGTACTAAATTCGCGAAATGTGGCTAATTCTCACTGCACACGTACAAATTGCCGGTCATTCTTGTAACCTGCTTGCCCAAACTGTGATCTCTCACCACAATAGGCATTAATGTGTCTACGCCGAGCATCTGCAACACTGGCCACCCGGAGAACGAATGTGTAAAGCGGGCCAAGGATCGAGTAGGGATTAGCTTTGCCGGTCCCTCGGCGTACACGAACTCTCATCGGCGGCCACTAGGCGGCTTCACATGCGCCACCAGAGGTCGCGGTATCTGCGGTTCTACTTTCTTCCAAACACGACGTGACCGGACAAAGCAATGTATCCTGGAGCGGGCGTACTATATGGGCCCCCGCCGAGGCACGCGAGTTGTTCCCATCGAGTGAACCGCTCCGGGCAGCAGCCGAGGCTCCGTCCACCGTCCGCCGACATCCAACATGTCGGCACCTGGAAGTCTTCACGTCATCGGCGTCGCTGAAAGTTACGTGGTCTCCGACTGTCTTCATGCAGGCTTATTCGAGTAACTGTTTTGTTGATTAACTTTTGTGGCAAGGTGGAACGTCCGTGTTGCGCAGTGATATTGTGTTTTGAAATTGAATAATTTCTCATTTAAATTCTTTTTTGTGGACCTCAGATATGGCGGCAGAACGGTTACTTTTTGTGTCTGAAGAACTACGTTGTTTTGGTTGGCAGCTATATTTATAATAAAATCCCTATAAGTGACTTGGAACGTCCTTTTCCTGTCATTAGCCAGTGGACATAGCAGTGGCGAAGAGGAACTTTAATTTCCTTTTCCATGCTGACGTGTGCTGGCTTGCTCCATTGGGCCGCGTGTACTGCTCATTTTATAATTTTTGCAGTGGGTTGGGCATGGAGGAACAACCGGACACATCCAACCAGGTGTTATTTCTGCTGTAGCGGATGTAGCGGACTAACAAACTTCTTGTCGAACGACTGGAGTCGCTATCGGCCAAACCTTGGTCAGAGACTTTCGGTCGGCTCCCACCGTTCTAACAGTTTGACATGAAAGTGGAACCTTGGACCAACTACGTGGCGCGTATGGAGCCACAATTCGTGGCCCATGGCCTCACCGGGATCGCCCAGCAGCGCATCTACCTCCTGGCGTATGCAGGGCCTAAGATCTATCGCTTCATGCAGCAACTACACCCAAAGGTGTCCAGCTCATGCTCTCACTTGCGACACTCTGAAGGTCAGTCGTTCTGGGTACTTTGATGTGGCTGCCCGGCATAAATTTTGTACCTGGTACAAGGACACCTGGAAGTCTTATCGGGAATGGATTGAAAATCTTCAATTATTGTCCCTGGACTGCCGTTTCGTCTGTCAGAATCCTACCAGTCAACAGTCCTATGCGGCTTCTCAGGTGCGTGACATAATTATTGTTCATGCACCAGACGACACTCTCCGTGTCGATCTGCTGAAACTAAAAGATCCTCTTTGGATACGTGCCCCCTAGTTGTAAGGGCATTCGAGCAATTATAATATTCCAGTGTCTTTGTCCAGGATCTATTTTCTGCGTACGGCGACCGACCAACGCGACGGTCCTGCCATGCAACCTTTCGGAGGCACAAACTGCGGGTCCCGACTTCGCATCTAGTCGCCGCCCAAAACCTTTGCCGTTGTGTCAAAATTGTTCCAGCCACCATCCGCGACATCAATATCCTCACTGGCGCGCGACATGCACCATCTGTAGTAAAAGGAGTCATAGAGCTGAGGTCAGTCTTCTGCCAAGGTGCTGGTTGATTCCACAAATTTAGATCTGCCTGATACCGAACACGATGAGGAGCATGAGATTTTCCAGAACTACTTAAACCTAACCAACCTAAGGACATCACATACATCCATGCCCAAGGCAAGATTCGAACCAGTGACCGTAGCGGCCGCGCGGTTCCAGACTGAAGCGCCAAGAACCGCTCTGTCACTGCGGCTGGATTTCGTAGGGTTGAATCTTTTGAATGTTTTGGGCCTGGAGACTAAGATTCTGCTCGTTGTGTCCAGGCAATCGCCGATAATTCCCACTTATAAGAACTGCTGGCACATTTCGGCTCTGTCTTCGAGCAATCCAGTACGAGTGTCGTTGGTTTTGAAGCACATGTGGCTGTTCTCCCACGGCGATACCTCGATACCTAAGTTCTTTAAGGCACAAATCACACCCTTCGCCCCTTATCAGGAGCTGCAACGTCTTTAGGACGCGAATGTCCTCACTCCGGTGCCTCATAGCCGATGGGCATCGCTGATTGAGATCATCGGAAAGCGTGAATGACCAGTCAATAATTGACGCGTACCCCATTTCACAAATCGACATTCTCTCTCGTCTGGTTAGCGGGCGCTTCTTTGCCAAGTTATACCTGGAGGACTCCTATCCGCAGCTACTGTTAGATGTGACTCCCAGTCGCTTCTTGTCACTAACACACCGTTTGGCCTGCTTGAGTATAATCGGTTGCCGTGTGGAGCCACCAATGTCCTCCTCATGTTTCAGCGATTTCTGGAACAATTAACACGCGAGGTACCGGGCACATCCAACTATTTAGGTATCACAAGGGCAGGAAAAACGTCCACGACCTGGGTAACATCTTCATTCTGTCCACAGTGTTCCAGAAGGCCAACCTTAAGGAAAACAACGAAAAATGCTCTTTTCTTCGTCAATCAAGTATAATATTTAGGCCATGTGTTCAGTGCAGTGGGGATCAGGTTGATGTTCCAATATGCCATTCAACTTCTTCCTCTTCCCTCTAAAGTTATTCCAGAGCCAGTTGAACTATTATCGGAGGTTCCTTCCTCATGTGGCAGACGTGACTGAACCCTTATACAGGTTACTTCACAAGAATGTGAAATGGCACTGGACGTCCGACTGTGACAAGGCTTCCCAGACGCTAAAAAACGGTCTCCTCCGCTCCACATGTCTGGCAGCATATATTCCATCCAGACGTCTGATCTTAGCTACCCATGCTTCCGATTATGGCCTGGGCGCTGTCCTGTTCCTAGTGTGGATAGACCATCACATTTGTGTCTAAGTCTTTGGCAGACACTCAAACCAACACTTATCAAATTGAAACTTCGTGGCAGATTAAAACTGTGTGCCGGACCGAGACTCGAACTCGGGACCATTGCCTTTCGCGGGCAAGTGCTCTACCAACTGAACTACCAAAGCACGGCACACGCCCCGTCCTCACAGCTTTAATTCCGCCAGTACCTCGTCCCATACCTTGCAAATTTCACAGAAGCTCTCCTGCGAACTTGTCAAATTGTACAATAAGCGTTAGCAGTTATATTTGGGGTCAAGAAATTCCACGATTATGTCTACGGCATAAACACTTACTTCCGCTCTTTAAAAAGTCCACTGCCGTCTCCATAAAAGCTGTTCGCCGCCTCCAGCGATGGACCTTACTGGTGTCTTATCATAACTGCAACAATCATTACCACTCCACCTCTCAGCATTCTAGTGCTAATATACTTTCTCACCACTTGGACTGCACCTGGCTTTTGATGATCATAATGACTTGTGTTTCCACTTAGACACTGCAGAAGAATCTGTTGCCAAACTGGTGACAGATGTCACTCTTGTCGCCAGCCGGAGTGGCCGTGCGGTTCTAGGCGCTACAGTCTGGAACCGCGTGACCGCTACGATCGCAGGTTCGAATCCTGCCTCGGGTATGGATGCATGTGATGTCCTTAGAATTGGTTAGGTTAAGTAGTTCTGTGTTCTAGGGGACTGATGACTACAGCAGTTAACTCCCATAGTGCTCAGAGCCATTTGAACCATTTTGTCACTCTTGTCCCAAACTCTGTAAGAAGTTCTTCAGTGGATGCACGTCTCATGGACGGCCGACCGCCGTCAGTTGCCTCACCAGGATCTGCAAGTTTACTTGTACCGCTGAAACGAGTTGTCTGCTCTGCTGAGCATTCTTCTGCTCCAGGGCGACATTGAACAGATCTGTGTCGTCGTACCCACGGCTCTTAAACAGCGGGTCCTTGCATCAGGGATACTGGGGGGTTGGTCACACTAAGAGACTGCACATGCCAGAGTAGACAAGCAGCACCCCTCGCCAGTTCTTTTCTTGGCCCAATGCCTATGTTCCTTCGTCCCCTCTGCACATCGATTTTACGCGCCCATTTCTCAGGCAAACCTGGATCGACGTCAGAACTGAGTTCCCGTACATCTTGCAAATGTCCAACACTTCCACCAGTGAGACCATTCAGGTGAATGGTTGCATCTTTACCGTTAAAGGACTGCCTAAAACAATTATACTGATAATGGACCTCAATTTAGATCAGCAAACATTTCCAATTTCTGCTCCCAAAAGGCACTAAACTTCTTCAAACGGCCCCACTCCAATGGCCATCTAACTTCCTAGTGGATTGGTTCATTCGCACTTTTAAAACACATATGTCCAAATTGATTCTACACCATGCATTGGAGACTGTGCTACTGCTCATTTTGGCCACTTGCCTGTCTACTCTAGACCTGTGGTCTAGGGGTAGCGTCTCTGATTAGTAATGAAAACGTCCTCAGTCCTGGGTTCAATACCCACCACTGCTTAAATACTGATTCATAATCAGCATTGGCGACAGAGGACTTACGGCGAAAGAAGTCACCCTCATTCTCCCAACAGCCTTGTCAAAGGGCGCGGAGGAGAGAACAGAGGTTCTGGGCATTCTCTTGCCCTTGGGATGGGAAACTGCCCTTATAGGTGGAAGAATCAGCAGTGATCAAGGCATGAGGAAGCACAAGGCAATGGAAATCATAGCATTAAAGACAAGTAACGTGTGGCCTGTAATTGAACAAGTGTCATGATCATCTCATCATTGGAAGAAGATTTCGGAATAGTCCACCATTTGCATCTCTGGGAGGGACTACCAAGCGTCAGGTAACCATGAGCAAAAGATTGAATAACCAACGGAAGTATAGCGTTCCACCAGTTTTAACGCGGAATGTCAGAAGCTAGAACGTGGTAGGGAAGATACAAATTTGAAAAGGGAAATGCAAAGGCTCAATCTAGATAATAAGGGTCAGTGAAGTGAAACGGAAAGAAGACAACGATCTCTGGTCGGATGAGTATAGGGTAATATCAACTGCGGCAGAAAATGGTATAACAGTTGTAGAATTCTCTATGAATAGCAAGGTAGGGCAGAGTGTGTTGCTGCACAAGTGCACGCAGATTATTATGAGAATCGACATAAAGCCAACACCGACAACAGTAGTTCAGTGTACATGCCGACCTCGCAAGCTGCATACGAGGATACTGAAAGGGTGCTATATATTAGTCATGGGGGACTGGAATGCAGTTGTGGGGGAAGGATTGGAAGAAAAGATTACTGGAGAATATGGGCTTGCGACAAGGAATGACACAATAGAAAGATTAATACTGTTATAAATTGCAACTAGTAATAGAGAATACTCTGTTCAAGAATCACAGGAGAAGGAGGTATATTTGGAAAAGACCAGATGATACGGGAAGATTTAAGTACATTACATCTTGGTCAGGCAGAGATTCCGAAATCAGACACTAGATTGCTAGACGTACCCAGGAGCACATATAGAGTCAGAGCACAACGTAGTAGTGATGAAGAGTAGCCTGAAAATTAAGATAATAGTGTGGGTTCCTGTTGTCATTCCCTATTTCATGAACCATGGGCAACGTATGAGTGGCAAAGTAAGTGGTTCTGATAGTCGGGATACCAGTTACTTTGGAATAAGGCTGGGCATCACGGACATATTCTGAGTCGTGGTCACCTTTGTGCTCAGACGGCAAAGGCTACCAAATCCACCGGTTAGTCCCTCAACCGTTAGGAGTAAAACTCAGTGGGACCAGGGGCAAGTAAGCCTAGCAACCTGCTTCCCTGGTACCTTAAATATAATGCTGGCAACAATCAGAGCAAAATGCCTCGGACCTTTGGAGGTGACGGAGTCCCACCTCTAACTGACAAACCAGGGACTCCTAAGATACGACTCGGCAAACGAATGGTAACGGGATGGGGAGCTATTAATATCAATGGGGGCTACTCTGGAAAGAAGGTAGAGCTGGCAGAGGCTGCAAGTTAAGATAGAATTGGACGTTTTAGCTGTTAGTGACATTCGGGTAAGGGGTGAGAAAGAAGAGGAAGTAGGAGAATACAAGGTCTCCCTGACAGGAGTCAAAGCAGGAATAGCACAATGGGGTGTAGGGCTTTACATCAGGAAAGAAATGGAACCTAGCGTAGTTGCAATAAGGTATGTAAACGAACGACTGATGTGGATAGATTTGACAGTGTCTAGCAAGAAAATTAGGATTGTGTCAGTATATTCGCATTGTGAAGGGACAGATCAAGATAAGATGGATAGTTTTTATGATGCACTCAGTGATGTAGTTGTCAGAGTAAAGGACAAGGACAGTGTTCTGCTCATGGGTGATTTTAATGCCAGGATTGGAAATCGAACAGAAGGGTATGAAAAGGTTATGGGTAAATTTGGAGAGGATATGGAGGCCAACAGGAACGGGAAACAACTCTTGGAGTTCTGTGCCAGTATGGCTTAGTAATCACAAACTCCTTTTCTAAACATAAGAACATTCCCCGGTATACTTGGGAAGGCAGGGGAACCAGATCTGTCATTGACTATATAATAACAGATCAGGAATTCAGGTGGGGTGTGAGGGACACAAGTGCTTTCATGGGATTCTTTGATGACACTGATGACTATTTAATCTGCAATGAAATTGGAATTGTGAGGCCGAAAGTGCACGAGGTAGTCCATATGTAGGAGGATAAGAGTGGAGAAACTTCAGGATAAGGAAATCAGGCACAAGTACATAACAGTGATCTCAGAAAGGTATCAGTTAGTTGATTGTAGTTAATAACAGTCATTGGAAAAGGAATTGACAAGGTACAGGGACACAGTACTACAAGTGGGTAAAGAATTTCTTTGAACAGTAGTATGTAAAGGTAGGATGAAGCAAACAGCTTGGTGGAATGACACAGTCAAGGCAACCTGTAAAAGGAAAAAAAAGGCGTATCAAAAATGGCTATATACTAGAACTCAGGTAGACAGAGAAAGTTATGTTGAAGAAAGAAACAAAGCCAAACAGATAATTGCCGCATCCAAGTAGAAATCTTGGGAGGACTTTGGAAACAGGTTGGAGACTTTGGGTCAAGCTGCTGGAAAACCATTCGGGAATGTAATTAGCAGTCTTCGAAAGGGAGGTAAGAAGGAAATGACAAGTATTTTGGACAGGTCAGGAAAACTGCTGGTGAATCCTGTGGATGCCTTGGGCAGATGGAGGGAATATTTTGAACAGTTACTCAATGTAGGTGAAAATATGATCAGTAATGTTTCAGATTTCGATGTACAATGGATCAGGAATGATGATGGAAATAGGATCAGATTTGAGGAAGTAGAGAAAATGGTCAATAGATTGCAGTGCAATAAAGCGGCTGGGATCGATGAAATTAAGTCGGAACTCATCAAATACAGTGGAATGTCAGGTCTTAAATGGCTACACAGGATAATTGTAATAGCGTCGGAGTCGGGACAGGTTCCATCAGACTGGACGAAAGCAGTAATCACACCAATCCTTAACCATGGAAACAGAAAAGATTGTAACAACTACAGAGGTATCTCTTTAATCATCGTTGTGGGTAAAATCTTCTCACGTGTTGTTGAAAGGAAAGTGCGAGTATTAGTTGAGGACAAATTGGATGAAAATCAGTGTGGATTTAGGCCTCTTAGAGGTTGTGCGGACCAGATCTTTAGCTTACGGCAAATAATGGAGAAGTGTTATAAGTGGAATTGTATCTATGCTTTATAGATCTAGAAAGGGCATATGACCGGGTTCCTAGGAGGAAGTTATTGTCTGTTCTACGAGACTAAGGAATAGGAGGCAAAGTTTTGCAAGCAATTAAAGGTCTTTACATAGATAGTCAGGCAGCAGTAAGAGTTGACGGTAAATTGAGTTCATGGTTCAGAGTAGTTTCAGAGGTAAGACAAGGCTGCAACCTGTCTCCACTGTTGTTCATGTTATTTATGGATCATATGTTGAAAACAATAAACTGGCTGGGTGAAATTAAGATATGTGAACACAAAATAAGCAGTCTCTCATATGCGGATGACTTAGTTGTGATGGCAGATTCGATTGAAAGTTTGCAAAGTAATATTTCAGAGCTAGATCAGAAATGTAAGGACTATGGTATGAAGACTAGCATCTCCAAAACGAAAGTAATGTCATTGGGAAAGAGATATAAACGGATTGAGTGCCAAATAGCACAAACAAAGTTAGAATAGGTGGACGGTTTGAAGTACTTAGGATGCATATTCTCACAGGATGGCAACATAGTGAAAGAACTGGAAGCGAGGTGTAGCAAAGCTAATGAAGTGAGCGCTCAGCTACGATCTACTCTCTTCTGCAAGAAGGAAGTCAGTACAAAGACTAAGTTGTCTGTGCACCGTTCAATCTTTCGACCAACTTTACTGTATGGGTGCGAAAGCTTGGTGGATTCAGGTTACCTTATCAATAAGGTTGAGGTTACGGATATGAAAGTAGCTAGGATGACTGCAGGTACTAGTAGATGGAACAATGGCAGGAGGGTGTCCACAATGAGGAAATCAAAGAAAAACTGGGAATAAACTCTATAGATGTAGCAGTCAGGGTGAACAGGCTTAGATTGTGGGGTCATGTTACACGCATGGGAGAAGCAAGGTTACCCCAGAGACACATGGGTTCAGCGGTAGAGGGTAGGAGGAGTCGGGGTAGACCAAGGAGAAGGTACCTGGATTCTGTTAAGAATTATTTTGAAGTAATAGGCTTAACATCGGAAGAGGCACCAATGTTAGCACTGAATAGGGGATCGTGGAGGAATTTTATAAGGGGGAATATGCTCCGGACTGAACGCTGAAAGGCATAATCAGCCTTAAATGATGATGATGATGATGATGATGATGAGCCAGGATGAATCAGTACGCAAAGAAGTGGGACACGAAGTTATTACGGAATGACGAGATATGCTTGAAGTTCTATATGGTGACAGATACAGCAATAAGGAATAGCTCAGTAAACAGCACGGTTGAAGAAGAATAGCATATCTAAAAAGGGTAATCAGAGAAATTGAAAAAAAAAGCATAGGTGCAAAGAAGGTAACTGCGGATATATCAAGTGTAGCAGAAGAAAGACTTTAGTTGTTCGATGAAGGAAGGAAGTAAAAGAAAATGTCAGGGAAATTCAGGAATAAAGAAATACAAGTCATTTAGTAATGAAATAAATAAGAAGTGCTGGGAAACTAAGGTGAGATGGCTGCATGAATAATGTGAAGAAATCGAGGAAGAAATTATTGTCCGAAGGACTGACTTATCATACAGGAAAGACAAAACAACCTTCGGTGAAATTAAAAGCAACGGTGGTTAAAAGAATGCAAGCCGGCCGGAGTGGCATATCAGTATGGCCGGCCTATGTGACCGAGCGGTTCTAGGCGCTTCAGTCTGCAACCGCGCTCCTGCTACGGCCGCAGGTTCGAATCCTGCCTCAGGCATGGGTGTGTGTGATGTCCTTAGGTTAGTTAGGTTTAAGTAATTCTAAGTCTAGGGGACTGATGACCTCAGATGTTAAGTCCCATAGTGCTTAGAGCCATTTGAACCATTCGAATTTGAAGTCCTCTACGAGGGGGAGTATTTGTCCTGATGTGTTAGACGAAGAAACAGGAATCGATTTAGAAGAGATAGGTGATCCACTATTATAAACAATCTTAAGAAAGCTTTGAAGGACGTAAGATCAAATAAGGCAGAAGGATAGATGACTTCCAGCAGAATTTCTAAAATCAGTGGGAAAAATGGCAATAAAATGACTATTCACGTTTGTGTGTAGAGTGTATGAGTCTGGCGTCATACAATCTGACTTTCGGAAAAATATCATCCACACAATTCCGAAGACTGAATGAGAGGACAAGTGCGAGAATAATCGGGCAGCCAGCTTAACAAATTCAAATGGCTCTGAGCACTATAGGACTTAACATCTCAGGTCATCAGTCCCCTAGAACTTAGAACTGCTTAAACCTAACTAACCTAAGGACATCACACACATGCCCGGGGCAGGATTCGAACCTGTGACCGTAGCGGTCGCGCGGTTCCAGACTGAAGCGCCTAGAACAGCTTGGCCACTCAGGCCGGCGCCAGCTTGACAGCCCATGGATCCAAGTTGCCGGCAAGAATAATATACAGAGGAAGGGAAAAGAAAATTGAGAATGTGCTAGATGACGATCAGTTTGTCGCCAGAGAGGCAATTCTGACTTAAGAAATATCAAAACAGTCTCATAGGATTTGTCGTCGTGAAAATTGCTCTCGACAATGTAAAATAGTCCCAGATGTTCGAAACTCTGAGGAAAATAGGGTAAGCTACAGGGAGAGACGAGCAACATTCAATAAGTACAACAGCCAAGATGGAGTAATAAGAGTGGACGACTAGGAACGAAGAGCTCGGATTAAAAGAGGGTAAGACAGGGATGTAGTCTCTCCCCCATACTCTTCAATCTGTACATCGAAGAAGCAATGATGGAAATAAATGAAAGTTTAAGGAATGGAGTTAAAATTCTATGGGAAAGGATGTCAGTGATACGATTCGCTGAAGACATTGCTATGCTCTTTGAATGTGAAGAACAATAGCATCATCTGCCGAATAGAATGAACAGTATAATGAGTGCAGCATATGGACTGAGAGTAAATCGAAGGAAGAAGAAGGCAATGAGAAGTAGTAGGAGCGCGAATAGCGAGGAACCGAACTTCAGGATTGATGGTCACGCAGCAGATGAAGTTAAGGAATTCTGCTACCTCACAGCGAAAGCACAAATGATAGGCGGAGCAAAGGGGACATGAAAATCAGAGTAGCACTGGCAAAAAGGTCTTTCCTGGCCAAGTAAGTCCACTAGTATAAACCATAGGCCTTAAATTGAAGAAGAAATTTCTGAGAACGTACGTTTGGAACACAGTGTTCTATGGTAGTGGAACATGGGCTGGGGGAAAACCGGAAAAGAAGAGAATCGGAGCGTTTGAAATGTGGTACTAAAGACGAATATTGAAAATTTGGTGCACTGATAAGGTAAGGAATGAGGAGGCTCAGCGCAGAGTCGGAGAGGAAAGAAATATGTTGAAAACAAGAAGAAGGGACGTAATGATAAGACATGTGTTAAGACATTAGCAAATGACTTCCATGGTACTAGAGGGAGAAAGAAAAAACAATAGATGAAGACAGAGTTTGGAATACATCCAGCAAATAATTGACGACGTAGGTTGCAAGTCTTACTCTGAAATGTTGAAATGTGTGTGACATCCTATGGAACTCAACTGCTAAGGTTATTAGTCCCTAAGCTTACACACTACTGAACCTAAATTATCGTAAGGACAAACACACACACCCATACCCGAGGGAGGACTCGAACCTCCGCCGGGACCAGCCGCACAGTCCATGACTGCAGCGCCTAAGACCGCTCGGCTAATCCAGCACGGCTGTTACTCTGAAATGAAGTGACTGTTACAAGAGAGGAATTTGTGGCGGATCGCATCAAACCAGCCAGAAGACTGACGACTTAAAAAAAAAAGTCTACACCGCAAAACGATTCTACTCTGGTAGGGTGCTTACACTGGAATCCCCCCCGGTCCTTACTTTCTTTTCTGCATCTGTCCCCCTCTCTACCTCCCGCTGGAAGGCCCTGTGTCGCCATTTTTCCCTTCAAGACCCAGTTTGAGCACAGATATATCCTGAAGTTCATAGACGTTGGAGAATACCTTACTCACGGGCCCTGTGTTTGAGAAACATATTAATCCGCTGCAGCCCTGCTTTGGGGGGGGGGGGGGGGAGACTCCTGCATTCATTGACTTAGCCTTCTCTTGCAGACAGCAGCCTTCTCAATCACCCGGAGCCCGAGATGGTCCCTCCAATTGGACCTGATTCTGCTCTCTGGGCCGCTGTGAGCTCTTCTTGGAAATTGTAGTCCTCACTTCTGCTATTTTTCGATTAGCCGATTTTAAACCTGAGTTTATTCACCCTGCATAAAGAAACACAATAGCAGCCAATAGCTTTTCAAGCAGAAAAGAATTCCTCTTCACAGTGCGAACTGGACACTTTTTACAGAATGCCGATACCTTACCAGACAGTGACTGCCCCTCACATTCCTGGAAAGCGACTTTTCAGAATGGAACAATATTCCTTTGATGGTGCTTTCGTCGAATGATCCTGCGTGTAAGAACTGAAACTCTACGAGTGCAAGCACTCGCACCGCTGCGTTAACGATTGCCGTTAATGTCGCCCTGGACTCTGTACTGCGCAGGGCCATTATGCAAAATCCTGCAGGGACGCGAGTCGCAGTGGCTAGATAGCTGCCCGGCATCTGCCACGGCTGGTCGCGTTATCGCGCCTTTTCCTCAGAAAAGGCGATCAGCAGCCCACATGGGGATAAGTTCGAACGTCTAGTCACCGGTGTGAACCAATGCGTCCAGCCTGGATCATAATGCACACAAACAAACTACGGAGAAAATTAAATGCAGAACAGCCACCAAGGCATACTCCTGCAAATCAATGGCACTGTTAAATACAAGCACTAACCATTTTAACAACTGATGCGTGAGCTCTTTCTGTAACACAACTGAACTAAATTGACGCCTATGCTCAATTTGGACGTGGGAGGATCGTGGACATAAACCCAGAAGAAACACGAATAGACTGCACTTTTTCTTTGTCATCAGTCTTCTGACTAGTTTACTGTGGCCCGCCACGAATTCCTCTCCTGTGACAGCCTTTTCATTTCAGAGGAGCAGTCGCAATCTGCTTCCTCAATTATTTTCTTAACAAATTATAAATGTACCAGAAAGTTACAGCAGACAAATATACCACTTAATAGTTGGCACAATTTACAACAAATCCAAATGATATTGGTGTTGCACATGCAGTGGACGGAATAGCCTTCAGAATCAAACAACTGCCTTCAAAAAAACAATGATGAATACAGTTTTGAGGAGAAATCTAAAGCTTACATAAAAATCATTACACAATATAGGACTATCAGACGATGCGGTCAGTAACGGCGCAATTCCAAAAGCCGGAATACTTACTTGGCCAGTCTTGCCATAATAAAAAACTACAAGTAATAAAAATTTGCAGCCAGTACGTGAATCACACAATTCTCACTAAAAGACCTCTGTGCAAACCAACCGTGGCTTTTAAAAGGAAATTGAAGTTCATTAAATAAGAAAATACTAAGAAAGCCTTCTTTAAAACAGATCTTAAAATACTAAGGTTACATAAATTTAAAACCTATTTCTTATTCTCGACTCACAATAATCAGCCTATCCAAACGATTCAGAATAGACAGCCTAACTAGAATCTTTGAGTAAGGCTTACTTCAAACTACAATCACGAAGAACTATTTAATTCTTATCGCCCTAAGAGGTGGTTACAGGAAAATAAATGCTTCTAGACTCAATAAGCCAGGGAATGAACAGTTTAAAACTGTACACTAAACAGACCACATATTGAAACAGGAAGCGGTTTTTCAGCCATTCTCAAAACACTGACAAAATTCCTAAACCTGCTGGCACCTTGTACCCACTAAATATACAAAACTTTTGGCAAAGCCACGCACAGGAACATCAGGCAAATAAGTGAGCCACTTGTCACAACGCAAGCCAAAACGGTTTACACGTAAATATTGCGCTCGCCATTTCGTGCACTGAAGTTTTGCTTGTTCTCTGCCATAAGAATCCACGTCATGTACCGGCAGGCATCCATAATTCGCAACTAGTAGAGACAGAGCCTGGCAGCTCCACCAGTCTCCGGGATATGGTTTCGGTCTGTATAAACTGTCGCGTCATCCGAGAAACAGCAGAACGATTTACATTAAGCCATTGGACCACATCAGTTTGAGACTCTCCTGCTTCCATTCCTCCTAAGGCCCTCCACAGCAGAGAGTCTGTAGGCGTCTTCTCTGTGCCATACTGCATCCTCACGGACTGTGCACACAGTGATTGTGGATGTGGGACTACACTGCAAACACTACCCCGCTCGATAGGTGCCCTGAAACTATTGTTGCCGTGGATGTCCATTGATCGGAATGCCATATTCAGTGCAGAACATGACTGTAACGACATTTGTTGACATTTTGTATGATTACATCGTAAACTAAACAAAGAACGAGGAAATAGCTGTATGTTGCTTCAATTTCGGACACCAGTCTATGTAAGAGCTACTATAGTGCTGTGCCCAGTATTATTGTTATTATTACCGCTACTGTTTCTATTAGTGGCTGTGCTCACACACAAAGAATTAACAGCCTGAAGTCTTCCAGTTACTGCCAGTTTATAAGTAAGGGGTGCAGCAATCAAGTGATGAGAGAACTGTAAATATGTTGATCACGTTTTAAACAGATTGATTTTAAATGAGGTTGCTGGAGAGGATCTACGCAGGGAAAGTGTGTTTTGTAACAAGTGTCTACCATCACAGTGGATAGTTCGCTTACACACACTCACAGACACAAAACTAACATCATTCATCTTTCATCACTTTAAATATAAATGCGTTCCAAGAAAAGTCTTAATTCTGCTGTTCCATTAGGTGCAAGGAGGAAGTGGGGGGGGGGGGGGGGAGGCAACAGATGGCTGAGTGCGGGGTAGGAGGTTGGAGGTACTAGCTGTGTCTGACTAAGGGGCAATGATCTAGGAAAGGCTGGGAACCACAGAGCTAGAGCGACGCCATACAGTTCACACCCACCTCTTCCCTCGAACGGAAACAACAACAACTGACTATCCGGAGAATCCCCTCTAGACGAGACTCTGGCGGACGGGACACGCAAAAAGCAACCAGAAACTTTGAAAATTAATTGGGAGAAAAGGAAAAAAGATTCAGCCTTGCTCCCTCTATCCTACACGGTTACGCCGTGTCTTTGGGAAAAGAGTGACTTGGTTGGAACCACCGCCCTCCATTAAAAAATAGTTATCTCCCCTGTTGCGTCCATTTCGAACTTTATAAAGAACGGCCACAAACTAGCTAAAAGCCTCTTGCCTTGACAGATGTGTCTTGTAACAGAGTCTGGACGCCTGAGCGCCACTGCCCTGTCCCACAGAATTTGCAAAAACTCTCAGCTGTCTCATTCACTTTCTACCTAATAAGGGCCCATATTCTGGTTTATTTCCAGTCATCAGGTCATACAACGCGCTGGTCAAATCTGCAGCAACTCCCCGGCCCTAGTCAGCCTACCTGGACGTGGCTGACGACCAGCTGGCGCCACCCAATGCTCAATGAGTCTCGGGTACTTGGCTGTTTGCAAAAACATTTTCATCCATGTTCCGCAGAAAAAAGCTCCCCTCAGCTGTCAGATGCTGTACACTTTTCCTGCTGTCAATTAACTCGGCACCCTCTTCCTTCGAACGCAGGTAAAGCCTACCGCTATGTCTTCACTAGAGCACACAATCAAGAGAGTTAACTAATGCCAACCATTTTATCATATGAATGAGGTCAGATCGTATCAAATGTAGCAACCAGGCAATAAAGATCACAATTCCTATGAACATTAAGCAACACGCCCCGCAACAGCCAGAACCGAAGAACATAGTGACAGCTAAAGGCATGGTGTTTCTGTCATGTTTGGCAGTGCTAAATCTTTGATTATGTAGAAAAACAGAGAGAAATGTGAAATACATCAAGATTGAAGAGAACAAATGCCCCCTTTTTCCCTCCCCGCCCTTGTGCATAAGTATGGCCCACAAAGTTTACCTTAAAATGGCAACAGTCTGATCATTTTGCTTTCCTTCAAACTTCAGGAAAAATTTTTCTGTGAGTTATTCTTATGTCAGAATGATGATATTTTTCTTTTTGAGTAAATTTATCTTACAAAATTTCACACATTATTACTTCATTTCTTCTTGTATTCTTACATTATCCTCACATAGCTGTAATTTAAAATAATTAAATTATAAAAGACACAATAGAAAGTAAATAACATATTCATATTTGTGTATATGTAACAAGTTCTTATCTAAATAAAACTCATTTATATTTACAGTTTTCATACTACGATATCGATGTCTTGGTATCGGTATTGCACTGAACAGCTGCGTCGCAATAGTACAGTCGTCTGTAGGTTACCATTTGATAACACTTTTGTACAGCAAATAGACGATCACCTAATGTCTAGGGTAATTTTTCAAATAAATATCTATTAAGTCGTTCGTCATGTGAACTTCAGTTTTAGAAGTTATTCCAGGGAAATCGCTAAAATCAGTCTAAGTTGGACGAGAGCTCACGTCGTCGTTACACAGTAATTTGAAGAATGAGTGCCGAATACATGTAAGAATGACTGCTACGTGGAAAGGTTTTTTTTTCTTTTTCTTCTTCTTTTCTTGTATGTGTGGGGGGGGAGGTCATCAGCCTTCTGACTGGTTTGATGCGGCCCGCCACGAATTCCTCTCCTGTACTAACCTCTTCATATCAGAGTAGAACTTGCAGCTTACGTGCTCTGTTATTTGCTGGATGTATTCTATTCCAATCTTTGTCTTTCTTTAGAGTTTTTGCCTTCTACAGCTCGCTCTAGTACCATGGAAGTCATTCCCTCGTGTGTTAACAGATGTGTCCCTTCTCCTGTTTTCCACATATTCCTTTCCTCTTCGATTCTGCACAGAACCTCCTCATTCCTTATCTTATCAGTCCACCTAATTTTCAACATTTTTTAACATTCGTCTGTAGCACCACATCTCAAAGGCTTCGATTCTCTTCTGTTCCGGTTTTCCCACAGTCCACGTTTCACTGCCATACAATGCTGCATCTCAGATGTTCTCAGATATATCTTCCTCTAATTGAGGTCAACATTTGGTGTTAGTAGATTTCTCTTGGCCAGGAATGCCCTTTTCGCCAGTCCTCCTCGCACCGTCCGTCACTCATTATTTTGCTGCCTAGGCAGCTGACTTCCTTAACTTCATCTACTTCGTGACCATCGATCCTGATATTAAGTTTGTCGCTGTTTTCGTTTCTACTACTTCTCATTCCCTTCGTCTTCCATCGATTTACCCTCAGTCAATACTCTGTACTCATTGGACTGTTCATTCCATTTAGCAGATCATGTAATTCTTCTTCACTTTCACACAGGCTAGCAATGTCATCAGCGAATCGTATCATTGATGTCCTTTCACCTTGAATTTTAATTTCACTCTTGAACCTTTCTTTTATTTTCTTACGTATATAAATCACTGTAAAAAAATACAGATAGGAAGGAACAATGACGAAACCTCCCGTGCTATCAACTGAATAGCTGTGACGACTTGAAACAAGGTTTCAACCACCTTCCTCCCCCACGTCTTCAGCTAAATACAATGGTGCAGCTAGGGAGGGGGAGCTGTGTCGTGTGCTCTCAGCACCGTTTTCGAATGGAAAGAGTCGCAGTTTTCTGACAGATGAAAAAGAAATGACGTAGGTCAAAGAAGAAGATGAACGACGAACTTGGATGGGTTTCTTCATATCGGGTGGCACAGACACAAATATACTGAAAGGCAATCACTGTAATTTATATCACGATGAGCTCACCTCAACTGCTTCTCCTCTTGTCGTGATTTTACATCATCACCCTGTTTGATTGTATCTAAAAGTGCGTCTGTCATTTTATTATGTAACCGCTGTCGTAGCAATCTCGATTGACGGATCAGCCTGTTTAGAACAAATTTCTGTGCAATACTTTTTGAGCTTCCATGTCTACGTACCTATGCGACTACGGCAGTGATGTTATTTAACATTGTTGACGAACATGGAACGTTGTTCTCGATCGTGTCTACCACGACAGCAGTGCAATGTTAGTAAAATTTTAGCCTTAAGAAACCTCATATGTTAAATATAACAGGCTTCTTTTTTCTATCTAAATGAAAATGTAAATATTCTTCTGTTCACAATCTTAAATAACCGTAAATTCTTCACCAAATGTTTTAACATTTTGACACAATGTAGCATCGATTACGTGCATGCTTTTATTTACAATGTCTTATAATATTAGGTTGGTTCACTATTGCTGTTTGAGTTTATATATTGACATTTTGTCATTTAGAGGTAGTGAATAGAGCTGTGGACGCTAGAAAATGGAGTGCCAACTGGAGAAATAGTTGCATTTCCAACGTATCCTTCTGTTGAGATCAGTAGATGGGTGACAGCAACGGAGGCAGCCACAAACATTTACGCCGTGTATGGGGATATGCCATCGCACAACGCATGGTAAGGAGTATCGTTTTGCCATTAGTGACTCTCCACGTTCAGGATGACCAGCGAGGTTCGATGAAGATCGTTTAAACGCATTAATCCACGATGACTGCACCGTCGTGTGACTTTTTCATGCACTGAGAAAGGTTGAAAAATTGGCTGTATGGGTACAGGATGCTCTAAGCCAAAATCATAAAAATCAGTATCTCTGCTTGCTCGTCACCAATAGCCTCGTGAACAGTACGGACCATTTCTATCCTGTCGCGTTACCGGTTACGATATGTGGTGTCTTTGTGATAACATAAGGAAAGTAAAGGGATTGTTGCTTTCAAACAAAGCAGCAAAACCACGTACAAAGACCTGCTCGCATCCACAAAAGATAATGTGATGCTTCTGGTGCAACAGCGATAGTGTAGTGTACTACGAATTGCTTCCCCGAGGTATAATCGTGAATGCTGACATTTATTATCAACAAGTGAGACGTCTTGCACACGACCAGGAAGACTGCGTGAAGTGATGGTTCAAATGGCTCTGAGCACTATGGGACTTAACATCTGAGGTCATCAGTCCCCTAGAACTTAGAACTACTGAAACGTAACTAACCTAAGGACATCACACACATCCATACCCGAGGCAGGATTCGAACCTGCGACCAAAGCGGTCGCGCGGTTCTAGACTGGAGCGCCTAGAACCGCTCGGTCACAGCGGCCTGCCAAACTGATGCGTTACACTGGCAAAATCCCAATTTGGTTGGAGGACCCTTTCCATTATGCTCCAAACGTTCTTAATTGGGGAGAGACCTGGTCACCTTGCTGGCCCAGGTAAAGTTTGCCAAGCATGAAGACTAGCGATAGAAAGTCTCACCATGCATTACCTTGCTCACGATAGCTTGCCATGACGAATAACAAAAGTGGTGAGACTTTCTATCGCTAGTCTTCATGCTTGGCAAACTTTACCTGGGCCAGCAAGGTGCCCACGTCTCTCCCCAATTAAGAACGTTTGGAGCATAATGGAAAGGGTCCTCCAACTAAATTGGGATTTTGACAGTGTAACGCATCAGTTTGGCCGGCCGCTGTGGCCGAGTGGTTCTAGACGCTCCAGTCTAGAACCGCACGACCTCTTTGGTCGCAGGTTCGAATCCTGCCTCGGGCATGAATGTGTGTGATGTCCTTAGGTTAGTTACGTTTAAGAAGTTCTAAGTTCTAGGGGACTGATGACCTCAGATGTTAAGTACCATAGTGCTCAGAGCCATTTGACCCATTTTGAGCATCAATTTGACAGAATTTGGCACGATATTCCTCATGACGGCGTCCGAATTTGGCACGATATTCCTCATGATGGCATCCAGCAACTCTATCAATCATTGCCAAGCAGAATAGCTGGTTATGTAAGGGGCAGAGGTGGACCAAAGCGTTTCTGACTTGTTTAGTTTCTGAAGCTCTTTCTCATGAATATTTCTTCTGAAATTTTAATCATTTGTTTGTCTGCAAATATACATCACATATATCGATTTCCGTCCCACGCGGATAATTCCTTCATTGTTCGTCTCTCTCTCTCTCTCTCTATTTATCGGAGTGCATATATAACATGTAAAGGGGAGAACTTGTTACCAGAACTGTCGAAAAATTCTTCATCAATTTACCTCCTTCTCCTTTGCGTGATAGATAATGAACATTCGGATGGACATACTCTGTATCTTTTTAATGTATATGTAATGTATAAAATGAAATCTAGAAAATTATTCGACCGATTGATTTCAGACTTTTTCACGTTACTCTGACAAACACTCGGACGGACATAGGGTATGTATTTTTTAATGAAATCGACTGTGGGAAAGAAAATTAGATACTTTGCTCTACTGTGAATAAGTGAGGTTTTGTTTTGTTTCTCGCAATCGGTTAAATGAAATCATATTCGTTGACCTAAACAGACTGAATGAAAATCAGCGTCAGGCCAAAAGTTCATTGTTCGGTAACGGCAAGCTTGTTTACGAATGAGCGTATAAGCAGTTACCGCTTATACAAAATAAATTACATTGTGAAAGTTAATCAGACTTGTTCGGTTAAGACGCGGGCTCGACATTTTAATAATAGAATAACTAACAATGGAGCACTTAAGGAACTCGATCGATGCTTCACCAAAGAAACCGCTTCCAACTTAATTTACGGGGCTAAACATTGGTTTCCTTATTGAGTTAAAACTGCAGAACTGAGAGGTTTATAGTGTTACAGAATAATTATGGGCAAAAAATGAGATGTAGTGCAAATAACATCCATATTGTGTCGATGCAGGACAAGAAGAAAAGACACACCAGTGTTGCATGTTTCTCAGACAGAACATTTACTGGAAAACTAATATTTGTATAACATCAGTTAAAGGTGTTGATTTTCCAATATTTTGCATTTACACAGGTGGCACTGAAAGAACTAACGTTTTACTGTTCATTCAACAGGGATGAGGTAAAGTCACAAATATTTTAACAGAAAAAATATTAGTAACCGGCAGTGTTATCACCTGACATTGTTATTATCATGTCCCTACAGGAGAGTTCACCCTTGCATCTTTATCAAAAGATGAGAGTTTTATTTGTGGCTTATCACCTTATGGCCAAAATACTACTACGTAATCGGTAATAACAATAAACACGGCTCAGGACCAGAGACATGGGAAGGAGTAAATAACCAGCGAAAGGGGGGGGGGGGCAGTAGGAAACAGACGTAGAGTGGTGGAAGGAGGAGTTGGAGAGTGAAAGTAGGGGCTGCGGAAACGGAGAGCGCCGGCCGAAGTGGCCATGTGGTTAAAGGCGCTGCAGTCTGGAACGCAAGACCGCTACGGTCGCAGGTTCGAATCCTGCCTCGGGCATGGATGTTTGTGGTGTCCTTAGGTTATTTAGGTTTAACTAGTTCTAAGTTCTAGGGGACTAATGACCTCAGCAGTTGAGTCCCATAGTGCTCAGAGCCATTTTTGAAACTGAGAGCGAGGAAGGAGCAGGAGATGAACTAGAGGGAGGGTGGAAGTGATGGACAGAGAGAAAAGAGAAGAACGAAGATGAGGAGATGTACAGAGAGATGGGGGAGTCAAGAGGAGGGAAGGGGGGTAGGAAGAGCTGGAAACAGAGAGAGGGAAAAAGGAGATTGCGACATATACCTTTTTCCCATATAAATGTAGCAACTTCGAAGTATTCCCGGGTTCCCTAGTTCCTTGATGTAAACAACTAAAGATAAACACTATTATTTTGTAGGTCGTATTATCGTTCCTAGAATATTCACTTTTAAATTTATAAACGTTTCCACACATTCGAATCGATACCGGAAACTTTTCTTCACTCTGATGTTGTTACACCCCACGTACACGGTTTTGGAAATATTGACAACTATTTAAGGCGATGAAACTCACAACCTACACTTGGTTTGTTTGGCGTAAGGGAACATAAATGACGTTGTCACGTGATTAATCAGACGAATGCGGTCAATGAGACATATTTTGATGTACAGAGTGTTTCAAAATGAACTTACAGTTTTAAGGCTTTGTAGAATTTATTGAATTCAGCACACATTATTATAAAAAATACATTAAATGATAGAACAACTCAAACAGTTTTCCTTACAGCGACTCAATGTGAGCATTATTCGTTACACTGCACACATCGAGCTGACAGACGAGTTATTCCCAAACCGTGATCGCTGTGTCTGAGGTCACTGTGGCAACAACTGTTTCAGTCCTGTTTCTGAAGTCAGGTACTCCAGCTTGTAGCGAAGGTAGATACACATGATCCTTTATGAATGACAAAGGTAAAAACCTGTTGGCATCAGATCAGGCGACTGTGGAGGCCATGCGAAACAAGCTAAGTCACACTGCCCCTTGCAGCCAACGTCGTTTAACCAATCGTGTAGTGTGTCATGCAAGTGAGACGACACAAAGTCTTGCTGCCAAAGAAAGTTGTGTGGTTCAGTTGCTTCTAGTATAAACAAAGAGGTATAGTCCTAACGCAGCAAGGTAATAAGCAATAGCTACAGCTGCTGGACAGAAAAAGAAAGGCTCTTGAACTTTTCGCTGAAATACGACACAAGAAACATTTAATTCAGGAAAGATTCGTTGCAACTGTACCATCTCTTGAGTATTTGGTGACCCCCAGACACACACATTATGTGTGTTCTCATTTCCACTTATATGAAGTGTCATGACTGAAGACAGCACGATCCAGAGAAGCATCATCTTCATGCATCCACATTTTGCTTTCATGGTTCATATGTAGGTATTATAATCCAGGGAGAAGAAATAAAAACTTTGAGGTTCGCCGATGACATTGTAATTCTGTCAGAGACAGCAAAGGACTTGGAAGAGCAGTTGAACGGAATGGACAGTGTCTTGAGAGGAGGGTATAAGATGAACATCAACAAAAGCAAAACGAGGATAATGGAATGTAGTCGAATTAAGTCGGGTGATGCTGAGGGAATTAGATTAGGAAATGAGACACTTAAAGTAGTAAACGAGTTTTGCTATTTGGGGAGCAAAATAACTGATGATGGTCGAAGTAGAGAGGATATAAAATGTAGACTTGCAATGGCAAGGAAAGCGTTCCTGAAGAAGAGAAATTTGTCAACATCGAGTATAGATTTAAATGTCAGGAAGTCGTTCCTGAAAGTATTTGTATGGAGTGCAGCCATGTATGGAAGTGAAACATGGACAATAAATAGTTTGGACATGAAGAGAATAGAAGCTTTCGAAATGTGGTGTGACAGAAGAATGTTGAAGATTAGGTGGGTGGATCACGTAACTAATGAGGAGGTATTGAATAAGATTGGGGAGAAGAGAAGTTTGTGGCACAACTTGGCTAGAAGAAGGGATCGGTTGGTAGGACATGTCCTGAGGCATCAAGGGATCACAAATTTAGCATTGGAGGGCAGCGTGGAGGGTAAAAATCGTAGAGGGAGACCAAGAGATGAGTACACTAAGCAGATTCAGAAGGATGTAGGTTGCAGTAGGTACTGGGAGATGAACGAGGTTGCACAGGATAGATTAGCATGGAGAGCTGCATCATTCCAGTCTCAGGGCTGAAGACCACAACAACAACGACAGTTCATATGTAAACCGTAGTCTGTAGGCTTTAGAGCCTGTAACAGGTTTACAAATAAAAATATCTGAGCTGCTCTTTAAATTGATGTACTGTTTATAATTGTAAGTTGAATATAATAAATGCTACAAAGTATCATTCTGAAACACCCTGTATTTCCTCGTCAAATAACCAGCTGTGTAGCGCGCAGTATAACAGCTGCCATTTTCATGCAGAAAAATGATGTGACCTCGTCTGTTGTTTTCACTAGTTTCATCGATGACTAGTCACAAAACAATAATTGTACACCATTATAGCAGTTACTTCAGCAGTAGCTATGTTGTACATCTTCCGAAATAATGGTCATGTGTCCAGTGCAAGCCAAGAACCTAAGAGATCGTCATTTCTTAGAAGAGCTTCGCGAGCGACTCATTTTTGTTGGCTGTGGTTCATTTGAAACATTCAAACTATTAACTAATTCAGCTTGCTCGAATATAACTAAGTTCAGGTCCCTTATTAACATGATGTACACCGATTCTGTATATCCCCGGTTGAACCTCTATGCGTGGGAAAGAAGTGTAGCGCCCAAAGGGAAATAGGGAGTGAAATGAAATTTCAAAGGTTGACAGGGCATGAGATGTTTTGCAGTGATTACAAAATCTAGTCACATTTTCAAAGAACCCCCTTATTGCTACAATTTTACACCACCTCTCAACTGGATGCATCCACGGATTCACGTGGGAAGGGTATAATTAAGCAGTTATACTCTCTTCTGAGGGTAGCTGGTCCACAACGGTTGTAACTGGTGGTTACTACCGTCGTCGGCATTTATGGCGGTGGTCTGGCCTGAGCTATCACTCTTCCACTGTTTTGGAAAGGTAAAACCACTGGGACGGAGTTGACGTCTGAGCTCGTTCCACATATGCTCAATAGGAGACAGATCTGTGGATCTCGCTGACCACCAGAGTAACACATCATCACACACTGAATTCTAGAGATATATGCCGTGTCTGGACCAGCATTGTCCTATTGAAAAACAGCACCACCATACTGTTGCATCAGAGGTAACACATCAAAATGAAATGTGTCCGTGACGTACCGTTCCGTTGTGGTGTCAGAGTTCTCCCAACCATTACCACATGTAGTCTGAAACACCCGATGGCTCCTCACACTTTTGCGCCAGGAGAAAGACCGCCGTACCTTTCCAAAACAGTGGAAGAGTGATAGCTCAGGCCAGATCACCGCCATAAATGCCGACGACGGTCAATCGGAGTAGTGCAGAACCGCGACTAAATCCTGAACATAGGGCAATGCCATTCATCAGCAGTTCTTGTTTCACGGTCACGTCACCACACCGAATGCAGTCGTTTGTGTTGTCTGTGTTGTGTTAACGGCAGCCTGCGCGTGGGAGAGTAAGTCCAAAGTCCAGTTGCTGTTCGTATCCTACAGAGATGACACAATGTTGCAAGGGGTCCATTGTTTGTTCTCTACTGACAGGCGCAGGTGAGAAGGAATTACGATGTACTTGGTGTAGAATACAGCGATCCTCCTCAAGTTCTCATACTGTCCATTACCTGTCTACTTCACAACCGAGAGCCCAGAATGATGTCCCTTCCAAACTGTCAGATGCTGATAACGCTGTTCACACGATTACTCGCATAACAGTGTCCTCTACAGTGTTCAATCAACATCTGGCACTGTTACGCCCCTTATATACTGTATCAAGGATGGTAATGACACTAAATGGAAAAAACATTAACGCACTGTCTGTCACAGCTAACTCAGACTCTAACCGTCGCCGATGGTGTGTGCAGGAAACCACCAGCATCCATAGCTAGATATTCGTGCATAACTGAAGGTGAAAGGATATCAATGATACGATTCGCTGATGACATTGCTGTCCTGAGTGAAAGTGAATTAAATGATCTGCTGAACGGAATGAACAGTCTAATGAGTACACAGTATGGTTTGAGAGTAAATTGGAGAAAGACGAAGGTAATGAGAAGTAGTAGAAATGAGAACAGCGAGAAACTTAACATCAGGATTGATGGTCACGAAGTCAATGAAGTTAAGGAATTCTGCTACCTAGGCAGTAAAATAACCAATGACGGACGGAGCAAGGACATCAAAAGCAGACTCGCTATGTCAAAAAAGGCGTTTCTGGCCAAGAGAAGACTACTAATATCAAATACCGGCCTTAATTTGAGGAAGAAAATTCTGAGGATGTACGTCTGGAGTACAGCATTGTATGGTAGTGAAACATGGACTGTTGGAAAACCGGAACAGAAGAAAATCGAAGCATTTCATATGTGGTGCTATAGACGAGTGTTGAAAATTAGGTGGACTGATAAGGTAAGGAATGAGGAGGTTCTACGCAGAATCGGAGAGGAAAGCAATATGTGGAAAACACTGATAAGGAGAAGGGACAGGATGATAGGACATCTGCTAAGACATGAAGGAATGACTTCCATGGTACTAGAGGGAGCTGCAGAGAGCAAAAACTGTAGAGGAAGACAGAGATTGGAATACGTCAAGCAAATAATTGAGGACGTAGGTTGCAAGTGCTACTCTGAGATGAAGAGGTTAGCACAGGAAAGGAATTCGTGGTGGGCCGCATCAAACCAGTCAGTAGACTGATGACCAAACTGAATATAGTGCCGTCTCCCAAACGCCCAAGGACGCATGTACCTCAGGATAAGTCACATGTGCACCTTTGTCAGTCTGGTGCGCCCAGCATCGATGTTCTTCGGAACTATTCCGATTTTGTTGACTCTTCACAGAATTCATTGCTGACGAAAGCACGGCAACGACTGAATTTTGCAGACCTACAGTGATTCATTACGAAGAGTTGAAACGTTTCGATACATTGTTGATGAGTTAGGCTTTTGTGACCAAAAATCATCAGTTGGGTACTTTCAGCTGAAATTTCTATAGCACTGTTTGTTTAAAAGCTCACTGTCAATAAACCTGTGCCCCAGTTTAAGAGAGCTCAAAGTATAATCCCTCGAATTTCCTTAAGAAGATGTACATAATGAAAGCCTGAATCTGATTTATTCTACATGCGTGATATTTCAAAAGTTTTCAGACGCAGCCACTCTGTATTCAAGACGTCCTTCCTGCCCAAAGCCCCCGAACTGATGGAAATGGAGAAAATGTTGTCGATCAAGCAAAGCACTCAGAGCTAGATGGAGCCATCCCGGCAAACATTTCATCTGTGGCAGCATCTGAAGACGGCACATCCACTTTCTGCTGTTAAGCAGAAGCGCTTTGGCGTTATGGGCATGGATCACTCGTTTCGACGATGACATTTATGAGCGCGAGATATATGTTCTCGCTCAGACGAACATGTAACCTTGAAAGACACTTTAACTGTTGACACAGTGTGTAGTCAGCACTACAAAGGGAAATAACACTCAAAACTTTCTTAAATGTAGACTATCATCAGTAGATTGTCAAATTACACTTTCGTTCTTATATTAATAAAAGTAAACATCTTGTGTATGCCCCGTTTTTTATTTACGTACTTCGGCTTACTGAACATACAACCATATGCATATTACAGTATTTGACAATACTTATACATTCTAATTCTTTCTTGCTTCTACTTTTTGTCTGAACAAAGATATTACACCCACACAAAAATTTAGATAATTCTTTACACATTCTTATTTCTTTCTTCAGTAGTAAATAGTCGACAACATGTACCAGTACCTGCTGAGGACGTTAAATAAAGTGAACATTTTTATTCGCTGAAATATTTTTCACTATACGCAAATATATTGATAGAGGCGTGCGTAAAGAAAAAAGGAACTAAATTTAATAATAATGTTGATAATATAACATAGGAATTGTATTGTAATAACAATAAAAAAACTCTTTGTTCTATGTAATTAGAACGAAAAGATTCCATTTGTTAGTCATTGTACAAGGACAAAGAATTAACTAGTAGATTTCTCTTGTTCTGGAATGCACGCGAAGGTCGGCTATTGAACATTGTAAGACTGTAATAAAATAAAAGTTGTTAAAATATGTTACAGATAGCGGTATTACTGTTTTCTTTAAGTAGACAGTACTTTGCCATGCATGAAGTAATAGATTTTCCGTTTTTCAGTGATTACAGCAGCACGGAGACATCGCACCAATAGAATTAATTATTGGCCACCATTAACGGCCATAAAATGTCATTTAATATTTTCACAGCTAGCGTCGGTCGTAAACGCATGAGACAGGCCTAATATGAACATCTTAGTAACTTTAAGGCATTTGCAATATTTATCGTAATTTGAAGACTTTCAGTTCAGTGATTCAAATAGGCCGCTTCATGGCGATTGAGTACCGCTTCAAGGCAATACTTTGAAATAAAAGAATAATAAATAACTTATGTTCCCTTACAAAGAAAAACAATTTTTCGCCACGCGACAAACGCCAATAATAATATTTTCTCATGCCTGAGATTGTCAAAGGTACTCTGAGAGGATAAGCTTTTCGATAGAGAACGTAAACATTTTACATGTAACCTTTCAAGGAGCCTCAAGTCACGCGTTCGTAGCAAGGCTGTGCCCCGTTATTTAAAGCAAAAGTTATTTCAATTAAAGAATAAGAGCAGTATATTTTCCACCATTTATAACTGGAATTCTATCATTCAATACAGTATTTTTCAGTATAATTGTCCCCCTTTAGGATGGATACCATAAAGACCAGTACGTTTCAGGCACCAGTACATTGGCGCCCAACGTGGGGCTAGTCTCATTTATATTGTTTTCCATAAAATTAGATTTAATACATTGAATCACGTTGCCGTGGGACTCGTAATACTGTTGTCAAAATTTCAATACTTATATGTAGTGTAACAATTTATTTGTTCTTTTTTTATATACATTAAAATTGAACAGCCCATGAAATGTGAGGGAATCACTATAGATGCCCAGAGCAACAGAAGCAAGAAAATAAATAATTTGTGGAATACAAGGTAAGACATGGAAGTTCGACGTCGAAACCTAGACCTGGGGCGACACTTGGGATACAGGTGACTATTATTGAACTATATGAACTAAAATGGTCGTAATTTCCGAACGGTTTGCATTAGGAAATTGAGACTGCACGGTTCGCCACGGGACATGATGGGAATTAGTATGGTTTGGCTTAGCGAGGAAGACCACTTTCATATGGATGGGTTTATCAATAAGCAGAATTTGTGCATTCGAGGTCTGAGAAGGCGCATTTCACGATCGAAAAGTCTCTTCACCCTGGTGTGCAATGTCCAGTCACAGAATAATCGGCACTATATTCCTTGATGGCACGTTGACTACCGAACGGTCCGTGGAGGTTATGGAAGACGATTTAATCCCCATTATCCAAAGTGACCCTGATTTCGACAAGACGCAGTTCATGCCAGACGGAGGTTGAGCACATCGAAACACAAGAGTGTGTTTGGTGCGCTGGAGAAGCACTTTGTAGACCACATCCTGGATGTGGGGTACGCAGAGGCCACTGACTTGGGCTTCGATTGGATACCATATTCTTCGGATCTGACACATACGACTCCTTTTTGTGGGGCTACATTAAAGACAAGGTGTACAGCTATAACCCCTAAATCGTTTCTGACCTGAAAACAGCTATTCACGAGATCATCGGTGGCATCGATATTTCGACACTTCAGTGGATCATGCGTCACATCATCGCCAATGATTGCAGGCATATCGAACATGTGATAACCTAAATCCGAATATCTGTAGTGTCGTTTACACGTTGAATAAAGCATGTGCACGCCATAGTTTGTAACTAATTTAGGGATTTTTCATGTCGTTCAATAATTGTCAGCCTGTATCTTTTTAATACTAAAGGTGAAAGGACACGACTGCACAGACTCTCAAGCTTCAGAATATTAAGCAGTAGGTTCCTGGGACATGCAAAAAGCTAACCTTCGTAGTAAAGGCTGAAGTTAAGTAATTTTTGCTGTATCTGTACAAACAGCCGTGCGGAACAAGTCATGTCTTTACTGCTACAGAAGTGTTAAAGTTTCACAGTTAGATAATGTTATGGTACAAAAGCGAGTTATTTCAGTGGAGAACTGTATAATCAGATATGGAGTATCGTTGAGTTTTAAGATTATTTCAATAATTACTTGAACATTATAGTGTTTGTTTGTTAGGTTATAGCGGGTTGTGTTACTGTATGATACTGCGTGTTTCCATGTGTGTAGTGTCATTGTGTGTTTTTGTCTTTTATGGGAGGAATTACTATTGTTTTAAACATGGGTTGATCCCGTAGAATAAATAATGCAAAAATGTTCAAATGTGTGTGAAATCTTTATGGGACTTAACTGCTAAGGTCATCAGTCCCTAAACTTACACACTACTTAACATAAGGACAGACACACACACACACACCCATGCCCGAGGGAGGACTCGAACCACCGCCATGACCAGCCGCACAGTCCAAGACTGCAGCGCCCCGGACCGCTCGGCTAATCCCGCGCGGCAGAATAATGCAGAAGCATATGCTACATCTGAGATCGGGATGACCGAAGACGTTCAAGAACTTCTATTTACCGAACTTGATGAGGAGTTCAAAATTTGGAACCAAAATTCACGAGAAGAGAGGTGCTGGAATAGCAGACAGGGACCTGTTCAGCTGACGCCCAAAGCAAAACAGAGCCGGTATGTAGCTACAGCTGATGTGCTGTAGCTGCTGACGCCTGCAAACAACTTTCTTTCGTTATTTCTAGTTAACCTTGACCTAGAGGAACGTCAAAGGGAGGAAACGGGAAAGAGTAGAGAGGTTGGAAAGGAGGAAAGGGAAAGAGTAAAGGAGATTCAGAGAGACCACAGGGAAACAGAGAGAAACACTTTGTTGGTAAGTTCAGTAAAATCTTATATGATCATGATAAAGCTGTTATTCCTCACCTTAAGAAAGGAATGAATAGCTCGCGTGATCAAGTTGCGGGATTGGTTAGTCATAATAAGGATACACCAAAAAAGGTGGAAGACCTTGACTCGAACATGTCTAAACTTGACAGTGCACAGCAGGCACTGGGCAGTCAAGCCAAGACACTAACTGTCAATGTAAATGGGATGTGTAACAGGATCGAGAGTAAGGTAGAAGAGGAGGTAACAGTTGCTATACATAGATTAAATATCGACGTGGAACGAGAAAGTCAGGACTGGAACACGCAATTACAGCCGGATTAAAGAGAAGTGCATCAGTGCATTTCAGCTCTGGAGAGAAACGGCTAGCAAAAAGAACAGAATAGTTTATCGAATGTTGGCTGTCGGTAAAGCAACGAACCGATAAATATGGTAAGTATTCAACAATATGTCATGAGAATGCAGGCGACTACAGTCCGTGCAGTTTAGGAGGTGTTGGTGTCACGGAAGTTGGTGTGGTACCAACTGTTACGCAAGTAAAACACGAAGAAATGCCCGTGCGGTGTAACGCTCAGCTTTTTCCGATTGAGAAAGAGCGCCTGGTCCCCGGCACGAATACGCCCGGCGGACTTGTGTCGAGGTCCGGTGAACCGGCCAGTCTGTGGATGGTTTTTAGGCATTCTTCCATCTGCCTCGGCGAATGCGGGCTGGTTCCCCTTATTCCGGCTCAGCTACACTATGTCGGTGATTGCTGCGCAAACTCTGTCTCCACGTACGCGTACACCATAATTACTCTACCACGCAAACATTTGGGGTAACATTCTTCTCGTATGAGACGCTCCCGAAGGAGATGGTGAGAGGGGGGGTGGTCACTGCGGGAACCAATGAGGGCTATGGCGGAAAAAGCCTCTCCGTCCCGGTTTAACTACACAGTGCAACTACTCCATGGAGGGTTACCAAAACATGGTTGATAATTATGGGTCTGAATTAAATACAAATCTACAGGGAACAGCGGTCAGGGTTACTGAGTCGAGATATCTCGACAATAACCAGAAACATGAACGAACTAAGCTTCTAAATAAATATGCCCGAGTACATTCAGATGTACCTGGCATCATTAAAGGGCACGTGTACGTTAAGCAAGTAAGGCCACACCAAGCTTTTTGTCATGCCACGTACTGTGTTTTGGTCAAAAAGAGAATCCGTACCGAAAGAGATGCAAAGGATGCTCAGCTGGCAAATAATCGAGTCATCGTTGTTAACCTAAAGTAGGCCGCTGCTGGCGGTAGCTAAGCCAGATGGCAGTGTACGCCTCGTTCCTGTCGCGGATGATATTAACAAAATCATTATTCCGGTAACAACTCGCCGGAAACTAGTACAGAAATTTCTTATCTCTTCGTACCTGAAAGCTTGGTACTTCCAGGTCTTACTGTCGGAGGCCACACTGAATTACACGGCGTTTATATTTGCCAGCCGTAGCTACCGTTTTAGAGTGCTACCGTTTGGGCTCAACGTGAGCGTGGAAGTTTTCATTGCTGCTTTGGACGTCATATTGGGTCCAGATTTATTACATAAAGAAACGCTCTACGTAGAAGACATGGAAAGAGCTCGAACTGTTGCCGCGTGTCCAACGGAATTCTGCCGAGGCTGGAGTTACGGCGAACTTTAGAAAACCGAAGTTCGGCCGAGCTAAAAAAAGTTTCTAGGTACCATTATTTCATCTATCGGGATAACGTCCGCCCCAAGTTAAAAGCAATACAAGAGCTTCCATATTCTTGGAAAAAAGGGACAAATAAGAACGACAACGGTTGACGGCCTTTCTTCGTTTCTTGGCATGGCATAATTCTTCCAGCGTTCTGTGGTAGCACAATTATTCAGTAATGAAGCAATGCTATGACTGCTATGAAAAAACAAATAATCGAGTTTTTGTCGGAGGAGGGTAAGAAAGCTTTTGATGAGATTAGAGGTGCTCTAGTCAGCTAGATTTTACACCATCCCGACATGTCCAAAGATTTTTACCTGGCAACGGATGCTTAATTTTGTGAATTTGGAGTATGTCTGTTCCGACTCGGTGAAACTACGGAACACACTGAAGTGAAAGTGGTAGGCTTTGCAAGCCGAGTATTAATGGGATGCGGAAGTGCATATTCTGCAATAGAGTTTGAAGCTTTGGCCGTAGTTTGGGCTCTTAAAAAGGACCACTATAATGTGTATGGGAAACATGTAGAAGTTCTCTGCAATCACCAAGGCTCAGCTGTTTGCTCTTGGGCAAGCTATTACGCACCAGATTAATGAGAACCATCACTTTGAAATTAAGCACGTGAAGGGAAGTGGTAATGTGGTAGCAGACGCAATGTTTCTCTTAGCCAAAGGCGTCCTCTCATTCACGGAACTGGTGGAACAACCTGCGGAATACAAGATTCTGCTAATCAAAGAGCAAACTGCCGGCAGGTCTGCATGAGAATGTACAGAGATAGAAATCCTGCAAGACGTGAATCAGTTCTAGAAGAAAATAAAAGCTTCACTGGAAACAAACTCCACAAGCGAGCTAAATAAATGCTATAAGACTGACTCTTGTTTCACCGATATCAGTCAGAGTCTGAACAATGGTGTGTGTGTGTGTGTGTGTGTGTGTGTTTGTGTGTGTGCCATCAAGTGCCACTGACAATGTAATATGGTACACTCACTATTTTTGGGGCTTCTTTGGGATTAAAAATTGTACAAGTAGGATAGCGACATAATGCTGTTATCCGAATTTGCAGAGGCGTGTAATAAAACTGATACGCACCTGCTTATTCTGCCAAAAGCGGAAACTTATGAATTGCAGTAGTCGTAACGAACTGCAATCCATAATTACAATGGATTCCCTCTAGTTAACATCTATCGATCTAACAGGTCCCTTACCAACAGCCAGGGGTGTAGTTTAGTTTCTGGTGGCAGAGTACGATATATTTTCGCAGTACTTGAAGATGTATGCTACCAGGAAGTCAAAATCAAGTACAATATGTAAGTAGGCTGTTTAGGTTTTTTTGTTGGTAACGCCACCTCTGTATGAAAGTCACTGGCTGTACTGTGTGCAGTCTGTGGCTGCTTTGCATTGTTGTAATACTCGCCATTGTAGTGTTAGGCAGCTGGATGTGGACAGCGCGTAGCGTTGCGCAGTTGGAGGTGAGCCGCCAGCAGTGGTGGATGTGGGGAGAGAGGTGGCGGAGTTTTGAAATTTGTCATGAACTGCTATATTTATATATGATGATATCAAGGTAAATACATTGTTCGTTCTCTATTAATATCTTTCATTTGCTAACTATCCCTATCAGTAGTTAGTGCCTTCCATAGTTTGAATCATTTATTTAGCTGGCAGTAGTGGCACTCCTGTATTGCAGTAGCTTGAGCAGCGAAGATTTTTGTGAGGTAAGTGATTTGTGAAAGGTATAGTTTAATGTTAGTCAGGGCCATTCTTTTGTAGGGAATTTTGAAAGTCAGATTGCGTTGCGCTAACAAAATATTGTGTGTCAGTTTAAGGACAGTCATTTGTATAATTCTTCAAAGGGGACGTTTCATATGTCGACCCTTAGCCGAGGATACCTCACTGGAATCTTCTGATTTTTTGTTGTAGTTTGTGTAATTAGTGTAGCTACTGTTTATTGCTAGCGCGTAATTGTAGAGAGAATCTCCTTTGTAGTTGCAGTCTTTCATTGTTGTACAGTAAAACAGTTGTGGCATGCATGTAGATTTGCACCAAGTATTTCGCAGCTGCAATTAACTAGATATTATTTTCAGTGCTATGTTAATGTGTTATCTTATTTTTGATCTTCAAATTGTGTTTTTTTGTGTTGTCGTGTGAAATACTGTGACAATAATGGCGTGTGAAAAACGTAATACTAGGCTCCAAAGTAATCTGAGAAATAACAGTGAAAATGAAAGCAGTGTGTTAGCGCCACCGAGTAATGAATTAACTGATGTTCAAAGTAGTAATTTGGTAATTGTGCATAGGGAAATGGAGCGGGCTGCAAACAATGGTGTAGACAGTGAAACAGGTAGTGAACAGGGAAGCATTATCGATCGATCGGTCAGCAACAGCTCGCCTCAGGAATCCGAAATGACAGGACACAATTTCGCAAATACTGTAGATTCAGGTTTTGGGTCATGACCGTTTCCTCAAATGAGTCAAGACACATTTTCCGCTTGTCAGAATGTGAATGTTGCCGGTGCAACTTCACTGCCGAAAAGCACTGAGGAACATGTTTCAGACACCAGTGCATTGTTATTACAATTAATGCAGCAAATGGGACAAAAGCTTGAAAAGTTAGACACAATGGAACAACACCAGAGACAAACACAGCAACAGTTAGACACAGTGGAACAAAATCTCAAAAGGTTAGACACAATGGAACAAAATCAGGGACAAACACAGCAACAGCTTCAAAAGTTATACTCATTGGAACAAACTCTTGAACAAACGCGTGAAGATTTAACTACTGAGTTACATCACATTGAATCGAAATGTCAAAAAGTCTGTAATGACGTAAAAACTCAAATTTGTGAGCATTTTGAACCTATTTTCTCGCGGCATGAAAATGCATTACAGAATCACGAAGCAGGCATAATTGAACTGCAAATTATTGTTCATGAAAATCATGAGACCTTGCAAACTAAATTTGACTCAGTTGCATCTACCGATTCGGTTACGCAACTTGCAAAAACTCAGGAAAACTTTAAGGACACAGTGGATACTCTGAAACTTGGTTCAGAAAAACACACTGAGGAAATAAGTACACTATCGGAGAAAGTAGCCGAACTTTTGGATCAGTTCACTAATTTATCTACGAAGGTAGATGATAATCTGATTGACGCAAGACCGGTAGTCTTTAATGACACAGAAGAGTACGAACAAATTAGGAAATTCAAACAAAATCAGAATCAAATTAATACACAACACCAAAGAGAAATCCGGGAAGTACAAGATCAGCTGACACAGGTAATACATGAATTACGTATTTCAGAGGACACTCGCGCTCCAACACAGGAAGAGGGACTTAGAAATACGGAAAAGCCGCAAAATAATAACACAGGGCATTTCGGAAGTTATGAAAGAAATTGGCAATGTGCACCGAATTTTGAGATGGAACGGCCGACACGACCTAACAATGACCGATATGCGACTCGCCGACATGATGATTTTGACTATAAGCTGTTCATTACTACACATAAATTCAAAACATTTAAGAATTCTGGCAACGACATTCATCCACAAGTGTGGCTCCATCAATTCTCTCATTGTTTTCCTCCCAACTGGTCATTGCAGCACAGATTAGAATTAATGTGTGGCTACTTAGAGAATGAACCAGCTGTAAGAATGCGATCGGTAATTCACGATTGCCACAGTGAAGGAGAGTTTTACCATGCCTTCCTCTCAGCATATTGGTCTCAAGCCACACAAGACCGAGTAAAACATAGCATCATAATGATAAACGTTTCGAACAATCTCAATTTTCCAGTCTTGTGAAATATTTTGAAGACATGTTGCACAAGAATCAGTACCTGACAAACCCATACAGCCCCTCAGAACTCATCCGCATTTGCTTAATCAAATTGCCTGAACATTTACGACATATCATTTTGGCAGGACGTTGCAAAGACGACATTGAAGCTTTTCAGGGACTCTTACAAGAATTAGAAATTGACACAGACAGTCACCGGATGCGAAAACAGGAAAACAATCACTACAGGTCACATACATCACAATTCCGTGATGGCAGAAACAATAACTGGACACGAAAAGGCTATTCTTACAACGCAAATCGTGACCAAAACAGACTCCACCCATATGACAACCGCTGGCAGAGTAATAATAGTTACAGAGAAAGATCGCATTTCCGTAGTAATGACTATCACAGAGACAATCAGAGAAACAGACAATATGGGAACCAAAACAATTATTATCAAGGGAGGCAGAATAACTTCAGACGCAACAGTTCGGCGCAGAGTTACGATTCAGGGAGAAATTCTCCACCACATGACCGACAAACAAGAAACTATGTAAACCACTGACAAAACGACAGACGTGAATTTCATCAGAACTGGCGGGAATCTAACAGAGCTGGGCCCTCTCGGCAAGGCGAATTTGTAGAAGTTAGGTCTCCTAATCCCAATAACAACGCGCGCCAACAAAGAGACAGACAATGACTCGCGCCGCAGGCACCCACGTGCGCCGGCTGGCTCAGAGGAAAATAACATAGACGCTAACCTTGAGAAAAATTCCAGTATTCTTTACCGACGTATACCGCATGACAATTCCGTTCAAGTTGAACCTCTGCGTACTAGGAAGAGTAAAGGTTTACACTACATTTCACATGTAAAACCGTTTATTGAAAGATAATCTGCTTTTTACCTTTGTCATTGCCATAAAACTTTTCACTTTACATTACTAGTATGCTTGTCAGACTTAGAATCTGTTAACATGCAACAATGTTTGAAGTTAAATATCCAGTCAAGAACCAAGAGAACTTATTGAAACAGAAATGACGAATGCATTGTTATAGTGAACATACGTAACAGTGTTATTGTGTGTGTACATTCTTGCTTGTTAGTTGCACGATTATGGAACGACTATAAGGCTTACCTACTTAGAACATTTACCAGTACTGCTAATGAGATTTTCATGTAACATTTTGGTTTACTTGAAAAGACATTCTTTATTTCAAGTACCTTTTGTGGGATTAAATATGAGTTAGCACTTGGTTTCTTTGACAGCTACACAATTATATCACGACGCTACTAATGTGTGACACAATTTACATTGTTGCTTTTGTGCTGTATCTGCTTTATATCTGCACAGTTTTTTTGAATTCTTCTGCAAAGTAAAATATGTTTTAGTAGTAACTTTTGTGGTATAGCTACATGAGTCTGCCTTTTCCGTAGCACAACAATACGTTACAGCACAGTACTTTCTTCATCATGGCAATAAGCGTAATAACTAAGATATCTATACGCAAGGCATTTCACTTTTGTTTATCATGAGGTAAGTACATTGACTTCTGCAGAACTTAGCTTTCGGAGGACAATAACTACGGCACTTCCACAGAGATTATCTTACAGCAAAAGGCACATTTAGCGCTACAGTACACGTATTTGAGTCATTAATTTTGTACTTAAAACATTTATTTTTAAAGATTTTTGAATTACAAAGAAAGTTTTCAGTGATACATTTCATACCATTGCTGTAATCTGTAACACCTGAGGGTATAATTACATTAATCCTCAGGGGGGTACATGCTTACTTTGTGTACCATGTGTGTGGCAACCACAAGGAACCCTAGCTAATATGGTATTTGCTTATACAACTTTACACATCAGTACCATATTTCTCTAACACACAAATTACACAGCTATCTGATCATTTAACTGAGAGATAAACATGTTTTTTACTACGTCAGTGACACATGTTTATGTAATTACACCGTTGGATACCTTCACACTTACGAAATTGTACTTTGTCTGTACTGTGTGAACTCTTCATATTTTTTCGGAACCATTGTGATACTATGAGAGCTTTGAATGATGTATTTGGTATGGATTCATCATTTTTAAAGTACGTTTGAGGCAGATGACACTTTTGACATGAGCAGAGAATTTTTTTAATTATTGGAGGAAGCTACGACGATTTTGAGATTTGACTGAGGTGTTATGATGTTATTTTTACGACGACGATGTGTATTATGCTGCTGAGGTATGTTTATGATTAATAGGCTGAGGCTATATGAGTTATTTGATTATGCTTCATATTTATAATGACGAAATATTGACGAGTGTTGATGGATACGTATATGTGTAATAAGGTAAGGAGTAATGAATAGTGGGTAGGGACTCTTGACTTGTGAAACAGGATGTTGGAAACCAAGAATCGTACTTTAAGAGTTATGAAATGTGTGTAAATGCGTGAATGTATCACAATGACGGCGAAAATTTTTTTGGACGCTTATATTTATAGGATTTTGTTTCTACAGATTTGCAACGCTAATTCTTGACCTGTGAAATATTTTTATGTGAGACTGTCACTGTAGCGGAAACTGCTGTTGTAAATATTTCCGTAAGAAAGTTAAGTGACCACCTGCACGTAATGCGTCGCGGGCACCCACCTGGGCGACAGCCGCCCGAAAAAAAAAAAAAAAAGCCATTAGCCTTTCAGCGGCACAGGTAGAAAAAAAAAGGGGAGGCCATTGTCCGTGCTACTGACATTTCCTTGTTGAAAGCATACTGTGGAGCTCGTAATTTATGATATTCACTGAAATGCCTAATAAAATGACAAGAAATATTTTTACATCTGCACACCTGATTATGACAAGCGTCTTTCTATGAGAGTTGAGAGAATTTCTACTAACTTATGATATGTCACATGACTACTGAATGATATTTTTATGCTTTGCTTTTCATAGTTGCTTATTTCATTTGATATCTGGTTTCCAGCTGTGTTGCAGCATTGCTTTTATAAAATGAAATGCATTTGCTAATGTGAACACTTTCTGCCAACAGATCTATTAAATAATTATTTTATGATCCACATTCTTTAAAAAAGGAGCACTTGGAAAGGAAAGAACCATAAGAAGGAACTAGTAACAGTAACTGGATACATAATATTCTTTTCAAGTACATGGTAATATTTCTTTTACAATAAGTTGTTGTGGTGCACCACTTTAATTACATAGACATTAAGATGTGAATATACATTTCCCTTATCTGCATTGTTATCTTTAGTGTACTATTTTTTCTGCTTGAGCTATGTCATGTTTAGATATAAGCTGTTGTTGGTTGCCAGGCATAGTGCTACTGAATTTGACTTTGTGTTACTCTGCTAAGCCAATTTTACTACTCATTTATTTTTCTTGTTGCTGCACATTGGCTAATATTAGTTGTAATGTTGCATTGCTTGGTAATTTAGATTTACTGTAGCTTGCTTTGCAATTTTCCATTTTTTTGGTCATTGTTGTTTGTGTTACTTATTTTGTGCTGCTGCATTGCCTCGTTCCTTAGTTTAGCATCTGAGCTCAGTAGATTTACGTTAGCTTAAGAGGGGGTAGCCTATAAGAGAATGAGTTGCGATGAATTTGAAGAAATGCACTGAGAGGCTATACGAGAAAAGTACGGGAAGGAGGTATAGATAGGACCTTTTGGGAATAATGATGAATGAAGGGAGATCTCCAAGAAGCAAAAAAAGTTTTGTTCACAAAACACTGCAGTAAAGCAAACCCTGTCCTTTCCTTGTATTATTCCGCAATATATGTTTGTGTACCCTTGGGTATTTATGTTTTTCCTGTATTTATATGTTTATCTGATAAGACTTATGTTGTAGAATTTTTCTAATACTAAGCTACATTCACTATGATGAGGAATACTGTTATCCTCAAACATAATTTGCATTTATAATATGTTATTTTCTTTGTAAAGATGTTTAGACATTATTTATTCTGTTTTGTTTTAATGCTCATGTTTGAGGTTGATGTTTCAAAAGTTATTCTGATCTTTTATATATTTACTTATGTCATAATTCCTGTAACATTGATGTATATGTCTATTTCTATTCTTTTGTAAAGCCTGTTTTACTGCAAATGTTATCTGTATTGTTATGTTCTTTAATGATGTATTCTGTACCTTTGTTATTGTATTCTCATGTTATTAAATTGTAATTGTCACCAGTTCATGATATTATTAACTTGTTAGTTACAATTCACCGCACACGTTTCTGTTAGTCATAGTATATGGACAATATGTGAGAAGTAGGGACTGTTAGTGTTTGCACGTGTGTTAATAACTCAGCAAGGGACTGGATAACAGCATTGCTGGTTCTAAGGACAATTTAAAAAACTTTGTGAGTGCACAAGTGGTGGTTTATGGACTTGCTATATTATCCGCAAGACTCTTCAATGGTGATTGTGCACCTGCACAGTCACAACAGATGGCTGCTGGCTATCTCTACAAGGACTACAGTGCGTCTGCATCTTTGATGACCCACCAGTACCATTATCTCTACAAGGACTACAGTGGGTCTCCATCTTTGATGATCCATCAATACCATTATTTCTACAAGGACTGCAGTGGGTCTGCACCTCTGGTGGCCCACCAATACCGTAATCTCTACCAGGACTACAGTGTGTCTGCTCTGTGATGACCTACCTACCAATACTCTTCAAAATTTCGACTGACTGTGCTGTGGGCTTGCTCTGTTGTGGCCCATTCCCTGTATGTATGTCAAGAGTCAGCACTGTCGTTCCGTTGGAAGGACAACACTACTTCTTCAAGATTGCATGGAAATCCACTACTTCTGTGTGCATTTTCCTTTACTGCTCAGACTTCGAGAAAAACACTGCAATTTTACTGTGACGAATGATGAGAACTGTCTTTATGGACTGTGAGAAAATTTTAGCTTTTGACCAACATTGTATCAATAAGTGTGTGCATTTGATTTCTTTGTTATTGTAATTATGAAAAATTTTTTTCAAATCTGTATTGGCCACCGCCCAATACAATTTGTAAAATTTTTTGTGGGGAGCATGGGGGCTATGTAAGTAGGCTGTTTAGGTTTTTTTATTGGTAACGCCACCTCTGTATGAAAATCACTGGCTGTACTGTGTGCAGTCTGTGGCTGCATTGCATTGTTGTAATACTCGCCATTGTAGTGTTAGGCAGCTGGATGTGAACAGCGTGTAGCGTTGCGCAGTTGGAGGTGAGCCGCCAGCAGTGGTGGATGTGGGGAGAGAGGTGGCGGAGTTTTGAAATTTGTCATGAACTGCTATATTTATATATGATGATATCAAGGTAAATACATTGTTCGTTCTCTATTATTATCTTTCATTTGCTAACTATCCCTATCAGTAGTTAGTGCCTTCCATAGTTTGAATCTTTTATTTAGCTGGCAGTAGTGGCGCTCGCTGTATTGCAGTAGCTTGAGCAGCGAAGATTTTTGTGAGGTAAGTGATTAGTGAAAGGTATAGTTTAATGTTAGTCAGGGCCATTCTTTTGTAGGGAATTTTGAAAGTCAGATTGCGTTGCGCTAACAAAATATTGTGTGTCAGTTTAAGGACAGTCATTTGTATAATTCTTCACAGGGGACGTTTCAAATAATACGAAAATTGGCAGCTGAGTATATACCCCGTGTCGGCAGGCCAGTTACTCTGCTGTCAGAGGATGCTGCTTCCTTTAAGAGTGGGAAGTGGAAGCAGTCTCTGAGAGAAGAGAAGCACATAATGGTGTTCCGATTTAATCCAAGCACAAATCCTGTGGATAGGGCGTTTTGTGAGTTTCATTGATTTGTGGGAAAGTACTTAGCTAATTAATTGGGTACAATACATTCTGCGTTTTCAGGCTATACACTGTCCGAAATTATGACGCCGGGCGTAGAGTTCGAGAGAAGTGTGGGTATCGTTAAAGACAGACTTGAGGCACAGAAAATATAATAAACGGTTAATAACTGTACACCAATACGAGGAGGGTGAGTTGGTCCTGCTTAAGACACATCCAAAGGCTTCCAGCATTAAATGGATTAACAAAAAATGGCAACTGTTGTATACAGGACCGTAAAATACCTTGTGAAGGATGCTGTCAGCTGGCTCATGCAGAAATATTAAAAGTAAGGGGATTATATCTTCATAAAGATATAAAACTTTCCCTACCCAGGGATGGGTAATAGACCTCACCTTAAGATGAAACCTATGCTTATAAACATTAAAATAATTAATGCTAAGTGCATTTTTATTATGTATATGTATTTTTAAGCATAGCGTTTAAGTATTGGATAACTGCATGTATGATTTGTTGTATGATAGAAATGTAACCAGATAGGTCACATGAAAGAAAGTCTCCATTGCGAATGTAATGATATTACCATTAGCATGATAGGGCACATATAGATCAAAATTTGACTAAGAAATAAGCCAATTGTGTGGTTATCTGCGTACTTGCTACTTTTGTTCGATCTAGGACATAGAAATGAGTTCAGAGATTATTTAATTTTCATGAAAAATTTCTGAAGAATTTATTGAAGCCTAGTTGTCTCGTTTTAACCGAAAATTACAAAATCACTCATGAAGAAGAAATTTGCCACTCATGACATCGTATTCTATCATAAATAGGTAATAACGTAACTGCAGAGTGATTCTGTGTTAAATGTAACTATGTTTGTAAAATCACATGAACTGAATGGTCCCGGTGAACAAGTGGTCTTACTTCTCTGCATGAAGGGAGCCATGGCTGCTTATACACGCTCAAAACATAACTGGATTGTTGTCAAGAAATATGTAATGTATGTACAGATTAATGTATAGTACACAATACTTAGAATGAACTTTCTCCAATTACGATGTATGAACTGTGCGATTAAAAGTGCATTATAACTGTTTAAATCAGGGTTACCACAAAAGCGATCGAAATATGTGGTCACTGCCAGTGGGTGAAAGAAAAATTCGTGAAATGTTCCCGTGGACGAAAACTGAACTAATTCACAGTGGATGACAGATAAATGACTCTGAACAGTGATAAACACTGTTTAGTGTCTATACTCTTAAAAGCTAGATGTATGCGACCGTTGCGGGTGAAATTTCCATATAAACACATTAACTGTTAAGTGCGAACTGTCAAACAGATACACCGCTTACGCCAGCAAGCCGTATGTTATTACGAAACATCTGAACATTACAACATGAAAATGTAAACTCACTAACTTCCCTCACGTCTGTGTAGAACGCTCATCATAGTGAATGTCTGCAGTGCGTACAAGTGAAAACTAGTGTGAATCAAACTATGAGACGTAGTCTTTTGCAAAAGTATAATTACAGCGAGAAACCTATGACCTGAACGTTTAAAAGTACCGAGCTAGTGACGTTCAATGCAACTCACACTGAAAAATTTTTTGACATTACACGGATGACTGTTAAGAAATGTAGTGTTTGCAAAACTATGATTACAGCGAGAAGACTACGACTTGGATGGCTGGAGACTGATAGACTAATAATAACACCCTCTTTCCAGTTATCATGTTAACAACTGTGTGTGATGAGAAAGATTGTGCTCGTTTTTGTTTTTTGTGACCAGCGATTGGCCAAAAGCAGTGATCATATCATAGTTGTGTTCTCTTACTCTCATTTTCCCACTCTTACTTGCTGTGACGTAAATATTCCCTACCGTCCTTGCAAGAGCACCTCCAACTTCTCGCCGAACAAATAACTTTCCACCCAGTTTGCCATCCAGATTAACAGTCGGCTTAATTGCATACGGATGCATTTCGGCATTTATGTTAGTTGATACTGATATAACTCTCTTAGTGCCTCTAATTTGCAGAGCTCATATGCATTTCCACTTCATATCCCGATTGGTCTGAGTTCAAAAATAAATTTATTATTGGAATATGGGATAGGTTTCTTTATCCTGCCAACAAATTTTCGTGTCGATTCGGCAGTTTGCTGTGCGACGTCAAGCTCACGCTTTGTTTTAAATTTCGTTATCTCACGTCTTCCAAGCCCGTAGCACTGAAGTTTGTAACCAACCATTGCTTCCCTGGAATCATTATAATGTATGTAGCACAAAATTTGATGTTCATATTGTAGCAGGTGCCTATCATGAAAATCCTGTAAATTGTATAGAGCATCCTTGAAACGCGCAAGCACCAGTTTTGGAATAAGTGCGCCTTCTCCGCTCTTGAACATCCGTAGTTTTTCTTATGCACTAGGCGATCATATTGCTGTAGACTTATTCTAAATCTGCGGTTGATCTTCCATGTACGTAAGCTATGTTTAGCACCCATTCCTTATACAACGATTCTCCTTTATAACGTTTCACTGGAGACGGGATTTGTGGCTCCCTGTCCGACAAATTTCAGTATCCGTTTCACTTGTTAAGGACGTATGGTCGAATTGCTCATGTACATATTCCGCACAGTCGAGCGCATACAACATCACACGTCCCAATGACTCATCTTGCAGAAACGCTAATATTTCATCTTCCACTTCTGTCTTACACTGAAGAATTTTTTGGGTTCCTTTCTGACGAAGTGTCAACTTCGGCAACTGTTTTTGTAGATATAATGCAATGTTTGCTTTGTATATCTTTGCCATTGTTCTACTTTGTATCAACACCTCTGGCACTCCATGTAAACTCCCAGTGACTGCCAAATTCGTCAACAGATTAATGAAAAGACACATACAATTACGTATACTCTTAAGTACCAGCTCCCTTGCCTAGCCACATGTTGATTTCAACAAGCTGGCTACATTAATTAATTTAGAACAGCGAACCTCTAATACGACACCTATGCCATCCCATCATGACAGACACAAATGCGGCTCATGCTTACCACCTTTCCAAAGCTCAGGTGCAGAGGATGACAGGAGCGATACACTGAAGTTATGTCAGCTGAGGTATCTATGATTAGTTGACATAAAGATTTTCTGAGTATCGTACCGCATAATAATGTACGACACTGCACTGGAGTCACCAACATTTCGCCCACGGTTACAGCGGTCTTTTTCTGGGTCTACTGGTCACAAGTAGACATAGAAGAAGGCCACTATATCCATAGTTAAAACGTTGGTTTCTTCAGTATAGTTTTGTACATTACGGCTCGGTACTATACTTAGAAAACTTATATGTCAACTGACTCTGCCCACTTCGATAACTAGCTCTACGATGATTTACTCACTCTCTGCAGAACTAAGGTGCAGGCGTCTCTCCCTCTGACGGCCCAAGGCTAAGAAGTTCCCCTCTGGAGATATAGTAGACCTGAGTTCTGACCAATGAAAAATTTGTAACAATACCAACAATCTCCCTTCTCCTAAGAAACCTGCGGCGATTCACCAGTAACACACATTTCTCTCTTACAGTGGGACAGAAAGCTTAATTTCTGCAAGTATGAGAGTGATTTCACGTTATGGTCAATGATAAAGGCTGAAAAGATGCAGCTGCGAATCTTCATCCCAGTTCCGAATATAATTTTGGCGAATAAATCGGGAGCTTCCTTAAATTTAAACTTCACTTAGTACTGACCTCCTTTGAGTCTGACAGATTCCTCTCGTTCTGAGTGCCTCGTGTTTCCCCATCCCCTTGCAGATCTCTACCCTTTTAAGAATGCTTTCTTTATGCTGCTTCTAATAATGTATGTTCGCAGCCTACACAATGCATTCTCCAGCTATCTGTGAGACTGTTACCGGAACATGGAACACCGTACCTGTCAGGGTCCACCTGTCCAGTGTGTACCTACCTCGAGACTCTGCCTTTCAGAGAGAAACAATTTTATGACTCGCATTCAGTTGTACTCCTGCAATCCTCAGTCTCTCAGAGTCAGCCAGCTCCCCACGAAGTTCATCGTCGATTGGGGAAAATAGACGATCCTTCGTTGCTCTTTGTCTCTTCTATTAGGCGGTGAGGACCCAACGGGCACAAATGGTGGAAGAGTGTGTCAGCACTACCAGTAGAGACGTCCAGTTGAGGAGCGAGGTATTTGTTTGTGATCCGTACGTCACTTAGAAAGAGAGTGCTCACACGTTCCAACATTGCAGGAGTCACAGCTGTGTGCGGCCAGACGGCACGCGTGAGATCGGACAGATTTTCACGACCTTGTTGTGGTGATGACAAACGCATCGCCGAACGTCACTGGAGTAAGGTCCCTAAGGACAAACCGAAATCGCAATCTAAATCGGTTATAGTTGCCACACACTTCTTTATTAGAAACATATTGCTCATAATACATTCACAGTAACCATAATTACAACAAAGCTTGTCTTAGAGAACACCAAAATCTTTTAATATATCTTTCATACATCGTTTTCTTTCAACCACTTACATTAAATTAAATCATGTCCATGGACCCATAAATAATTCAATATGACTGACAAATAAATCACACCTACTTCATCACTTACATGAAACACTTTTACCTATATTTTCATCACATCCAAGTTCGGAGTTCAACAAAAATAACAGCATCCTTCGTGAAATAGGACTGACGTACCTAGCTCAGATGAAAGTTCTGAATTGGGTGGGCGTCGTTACACTTCCTTAACTGCCGTCAAGGTATCAAATGACAACTTCAAATTCATTTATAGGCAACTGGAACAATTCCAAATGGTTTTTAGTACACTGGAATATTTAATTAACTGAACACCACCAACCGAAGCAACTCGACGGCTCCAATTCATTCGGCCTGAGTAACTTGTAACCAACTCGACGGAACTTGTCCTCCCAACTTCGAGGAAATCCCAATCACCATGGGCACAATATTTGCATTGCGACGGTTAAACTCGCAACAGCGGCTGGCCACGCTCCTTCATCGTGCCGATTCGGCCTCTCGCCGTGCTGCATACAAACACAGTCCCACGTCACTCCACCTCACCGCGGATACTCGCACACCAGCCCCAGCAGAGCGCGCGCACTGCAGTCAACCCCCCCCCCCCCCCCCCCCGATGCCAAAGATGTGAGAAGACAAATAAGCATCGAAGTCGACTCAACGATGAAAAGACAATCGATGGAAACTGGCGCCAGCAACGCATCAGCTCAAAGTGCTTTTGTTCATTGTCAGGTCTCCATAGATGTTCTACAAGCGCCTATGAATATCTGGGATGCTCTGATATTCTGCCAAAATAAAATCAGTGACAGCTCTCTGCTTTGAATGCACCTTCGTTACAGGTGCCGTTTTGAAGGCTACATATAGCGCCACCACATATCACAACTTCATGAAACTTTAGTAGCTGAAGCGGGATTTTTCTACGGCGTCCCACAACAAATTCCGCGTACTTTCAACAGAAATTAGCCGAGAAAAAATGTGTTCTATTACTTACTGTAGACTCCTTGTACCATTTACAACAAACGGCGTAGGTGCATCTAGCACCCTTCCTCAGAGATAAATTTTTGTTATCAGGGAAGGACTTCGAGCTCACCCTCACCGGGTAAGAGCTGCTTACGGTGTTGCGTCAAATGATCACTAAATATTATGTTTTGCTCTAGATGAAACAAGGTATCGTATATGGTCACCATGTATTGTCGAACTACCCCGTGGACGCTAGAGTATGAATGGGGCCATGTGGATGACGACAGAGAATATTAACAACGCGTATAGACAGATAACAAAGCAATTGTGCACTTGAGGCGCAGTGGAATAATAGTAAGGAGCGCAGCGACTCGGTGGAGATTAGTCGAACCGCGGACAAAGCGCGAGGGAGGAAATTGTGTTGGCGGCAGGAGTTTACCGCCTGCGCCGGTGTTCAGCGGCGCGGCGCGAGCTGATTGCGACGGATGGCTTGCGCAGAACAGTCCGACTGCGGAGGCGACGCGAGCTACAAAGGCTGCCGCCGCGGGCAAGCCACGTGACAATGAAGCCGCACGTTAATTGGCTTGTTAGCGAGCCGCGGCGCCGCCGCCCGCTCCAAGTAGTCGACGAGAGCGAGTTTTCTGCGGCCGCACCACGGGCTATAACCGAAGTGACTCGGCAATAGAAACGACGTGTGGTACACCACTGAGAAAGTTTGCAACAGTGTACACTCAGATAGCGGTATTCGGCATGCACTAAGCATGTCAGATTGCAGAGTTTCAATGTACACAGATGCGACAAAAAGTAGCGGGGCGCAGCTACGTATCCCGGCGTAATTCTGCATTTCGACGTGGCATGGACTCAACAATTCGTTAGAAGTCCCCTGCAGAAATACTGAGCCAAGCTTCCTCTACAGCCATCCAAAATTGCGAAATTGTTGCCGGTGCAAGGTTTTGTGCACGGATTGACCTATAGATTATGTCGATCTGGATGGCCAAACCATTCGCTAGAATTTTCCAGCATGTTCTTCAAACCAATCGCAAACATTTGTGGGTCGGTGAAATGGTGAATTGGCACCCGTAAAAATTACATTGCTGTTTGGGAACATGAAGCCCATAAATGGCTGTAAATGGTCTCTGACCATTTGCAGTCAATGACGGGTTCAATGTCCGCCCCCGGTAGCTGAGTGGTCAGCGCATCAGAATGTCAGTCCTAAGGGCCCGGGTTAGATTCCCGGCTGGGTCGGAGATTTTCTCCGCTCAGGGACTGGGTGTTGTGTTGTCTTCATCATCGTCATTTCATCCCCATCGACGCGCAAGTCGCCGAAGTGGCGTCAAATCGAAAGACTTGCACCCGGCGAACGGTCTACCCGACGGGAGGCCCTCGCCACATGACCTTTTTGTATTATGGGTTCAATTGGACCGGAGGACCCAGTCCATAGGCATGAAAGCAAATCCCAACCATTATGGAGCCACCACAAACTTGCACAGTGTCCTGTTAACAACCTATGTCATGGGTTCGTGGGGGTCTGCACCACACTATAACTGTACCATCAGCTCTTATCAACTGAAATCAAGACTAATCTGACCAGACCGTAGTTTTCCAGTCATGAAGGGTCTAGCTGATATCGTCACGAGCCCAGGAAATGCGCTGCAGGTTGTTAGCAAAGGCACGCGCGTCGGTCGTCTGCTGCCATTAACATCGAATTTTGCAGCACTGTCCTAGGAGATACGTTTGTCGTACTTCCCACAGTAATTTCTGAGGTTATTTCACTCTGTATTGCTTGTCGGGTTTGCACTGACAACTCTACCAAACGCCTCTGCTCTCAGTCGTTAAGTGAAGGCCGTCGGCTGCTACATTGTCCGTGGTGTGAGGTAATGCCTGAAATTTGGTATTCTCGGTACATTCTTCATACTGTGGATCTGAGAATATTGAATTCCCTGACGATTTCCGAAATGAAATGTCTCATGCATCTAGCTCCCACTACCGGTTCGCGTTCAAAGTCTATTAACTATCGCCGTGGGGCCATAATGACGTCAGAGACCTTTTCCCATGAATCACCTGTGTATAGATGTCAGCTCCGTCAATGTATTCCCTTTCTATACCCTGTGTATGCGATACCACCACCACTTGTATAAGCGCATTTCGCTATCTCATAAATTTTGTGACCTCAGTGTAAGAGGCCAACTTCGTTGGGCAACAATGAGGAAAATGTGCTCGGGGAATTAAGTTAACATTTCTGCTGTTCTGTGTCTCAGTGTAGCCTAAGATAAGGCACCTGCGGAATGGACAATAAATCAAATCGATCCTCAGACCTTGCAAGATCCCCTCGCTTCTAAACTGGTACTGTTATTACTCTGCTTAGCCACAAGTCCGTTGAGGGTGGTATATGTGACGTACCGTACGACTGGTCAGCGTTTCCACCCGGAATTTGCGAGTGTAAGTCAGACCTTCCTTGATCCGCCTTCCTGGGTCGTGTCGTCGGAATTCCTCCTACCTGTGCGCGGTGCAGCTCTCGTAAATACCGTCCCGTGCAGATTCTTCACTGGCGCATTGGATGTGTCTGTCGGTGGAAGCTAATTATCTGAAACTGCTGTCGGTCAACTTTGGGGTATGTATTTACTCGAAATTAACATGCAGAATGCCGTAATATCGCTTTTATTCCTATTAGTTCAATAATGAAACACTCATGTCACAAACTACTCGTAACCGAGAGCATGGCTACCATCGAACAAGACAGGAAGAGCTCTTAATGCCGACTGCCGAATTTGGCGCGCAATCCGTATCTCTTACTAGTTTCGTCACAGTTCGTGGATTTCCGATCAAGTTCGTACTTACTAAGATATGCATTTTTAATGAACAGGTGTGAATTTTAACGAGGCAAAATTATGATAAATAGTTTCAAACATCCAGAGGCTCCTCATAGTATTCATGGTGTCATAAATTACTTTAATTATTAAATATAAATAAACGAAATCGGTGACTTTGGCGCCAAGATGGCGGTACTTCCCGTCATGTATATTTCTCAGGCTAACGCTTGTTGCTACGGTCCATCGCCGAGCCCCACCCCACTAAGCGCGACATATGGTCGCTTCGTCACCTAGCCAGCCAGCGTGGGAAATGCTCTCCGATTCATGGCCGGCTACGGACTGCAGCACTTCCTAACTATCGTGAATACATCAATAACAGACAATAATTTATTAAAACTGGTAAAAATGTCTTCCTCACTTAAGAGGCATCCTACAACCTCCAACGAAAATATGACAGTAGCTGAGACCAGTTAAAGATGCGGCCAATTTTAGAACAACTTGGCTTTACGCCAATCATAAGTCGGACAGAGAGTCCGGGCTGTCCAGCAACGCAGGAAGGGGCACGTAAGGCTTCATCGCCTATGTTATCCCTAATAATCTACGTCAGCTGATCATACCCTAGAAGGCAGTCATTGGATCAAATCTGACGATGTCGCTTCCGTGGCTTGTACTGGATTCTGGGACAGTGTTTTTAAAGGAGGCACTGAAATAAAAATGACTGACAGCTAGCTCAATAGACCTCATAGTGGTGTAGGATCCAGCGATCACGAGTACCAAGCGGCTGCATTGGACGCGGAATCAGGTAAGTCCATACATGGGGATACCGCAGCACCTGTGACTTCAAAGCTGGCAGACAGAGTTTGTAAGGGCGTACCAGCAGCCCATCAACAGTCATTCTACGTGACAACGCCCAGGAAGCGATTTGTAGAAAACCCGTAACATTTTAAGCATTTGACTAATATGGATGCCCAAGAACATCTTATTCTACGTGATTCGAGGAACACACAATTATTTCAGCGTATTTTGGTACAGGAATGGGTTGCATGAAATCACTGTATCTTGATAATTCCCTTAACGCACTTCTGGCCATTAAAACTGCAACACCTTAAGCAGTAGCAAATTACTGCATTCGAGAGCGTACACAGTAAAGGTACGGCAGATCTTTCAGGAACTATTCCTAGAATATAGAGGAATAAAATGTGTCACATCGAAGTGGGTCCGGAAACGCTTTGTTTTCATATTAAAGCTAATTATCTACTTCTCTGTCCGCCCCGATAGCTGAATGCTCAGCGTGACAGACTGCCGTTCTAAGGAGCCCGGGTTCGATTCTCGGCTGGGTCGGGGATTTTCTCCGCTCAGGGACTGGGTGTTGTGTTGTCTTCATCATCATTTCATCCCCATCTCGTCGCCCAATGTGGCGTCAAATGTAATAAGACTTGCACCAAGGCGGCCGGACCTACCCTGTAAGAGGCCTCCCGGCCAATGACGCCCAACGCTCATTTCCATTTCCATCTACTTCTCCTCAAAATAGAACTATTCGTGGGAAATGCACAGAAACAGAACGTACCGACATTATATGAAACATTTTCTTATGTCGGAGCGAGGCCGATTTCTGGCGCTACTCCATACGGAGTGTGGTGGAATGACGGGCCGGTGGGGCACAGTGATCGACTGGTTGTCGAGAGAAATATTTTGTCATATTTCAGTTACACATCTAGTCGTTCACAATGCGCAGCAGTCACGCTCCACTCTGGCGCAGCATGCCGGCTATGCCCAACAGACGGCTGGCTTCCGCCCCAGCGAAAACGTACACGCGTCACTTCCCTGCGTTGCAGGCGTCAGATCGAGCAGCAGACAGCTGTCTGTCAGAGAGCCAAGGCCCTGACGTCAGCGGAGCATTCCTTCTTGCTGCAACTGTGTTCTGCTGTAGATCAGCCGCATCGGGGCCACACAGGCCCGGTTCGCGCCCTATGTGTAGATAAGGAAAGACTGCCATGCACAGGACATGAACCGCTGCCCCGAGGCAGCAATATGGTGGCCCAAGGCGCAGACGGCCGTTCGGATGTGCTGTGGCACTAAGTCCCGCAGAGGAGAGTTAGTGCAGGAGGGTGCTGGTTCGACCCTGTCAGAAACCCATGGTTGCAGTTAACTGTGCCCAATCGTCTTGTCGTCTTGTGTGTCTCTGGCGTCATGATGGTTCTGCTGGACTTCGAATCAATACGCCCCAAAATTCATAGCTATTTATAAAGCGAATTTTTTGCAATATCATTCAGTCTCTGGTCACGTATCTCAAAACATGGTTCTTGCTCTGCTGTTGTGATCCTTGTCCGCTACGGTTATTACCACTGCGTGGGGCACGTTTTGTCAAGCACAGCTAGCCCATCCCTCAATCCTCTTACGTATCTGTTACTATAACCTACATCTCGCCATGCTACGGTTACTAGCGGGCGGTAGCGAACGCAATGCTTCATGGTGTCATTCTTACAAATTCTTGTAAGTTTTACTTAAAATTAGGTAGCGAGCCTTTTCTTAGATGGAATCTTAAAAAAACGCTCTTTGGTTAGAATGTCCAGTAAGTTACCATAGGTTCACAACCAGTATTTGTTGATCCAAGTGAACGAAGGTAATGTTGACATGGGACTTACTTCATTGCTTGTAGTAGTTTGATTACTCCAATAGAATCAAGCAAGTAACATTAAGTATTTAGTGTTCATTTCCAGTATAGTTCAGTCGAAGAGTTCTCAAAAGCAAAGTTTAGAGACGACCCTTAACCGTACGGATTAGCAACTGATAATGGACGTGGCAGTCAACGTTTGTATCGGGAGAGAGTTCCAGAATGACAGCGTCCCAACAGCAGGACTTTTGAAGTAACTGATCCTCGTCTTCAGCATTATGGCACGTTGAAGCCTACTATTCGTGACTGGGGGACGCGCAGAAGGTTGAGGATGCCTGAAATGAAGGAGGAACTTCTTTGAGCGGTCTAAGGCGCTGCAGTCATGGACTGTGCGGCTGGTCCGGCGGAGGTCCGAGTCCTCCCTCGGACATGGGTGTGTGTGTGTGTGTGTTTGTCCTTAGGATAATTTAGGTTAAGTAGTGTGTAAGCTTAGGGACTGATAACCTTAGCAGTTAAGTCCCACAAGATTTCACACACACACACACACACACACGCACACACACACATTTTGACCTTCTTTGTGAAGTCTATGATAACCCTTGCGTCAGCGCAAGAATATTAGATGCTACAAGTAATTTTGTCCTTATGATTGCCAGAAGACTGCTACACTACAGTGTGCGGCGTACATACCGTGTACAGCGTGTTCAGACACTATGAGCAGCTGTTTTTCTTGCACTGGTACACTTCTGCGAACGGTCCATTTGACAATGCGTTACAGCTCACTTAAGCACAAACGTTTCTTCCTTGCGAAGTAGATGATTAATGTGCTAAAAATTTGTAGAATTTGAGCTGTAACTTGGAAACAAAGCGTTTCCTGATCCATGTCGATATAACATGTTGCAAGAGGCGACTACTGGTTGGGCCGGGGCGGTGGGGGGGGGGGGGGGGGGGGGAGACGGGAAGCAGCGTTGGTTCTGTCTCAGGAGCCACTCTCCCAATTCTCTCCTTGGCAATTTTCCTCAGAAGGATGGTAGTGATCTCTGGTCACCTGTAGGTGTAGTGAAACCTTCTATTTGCATAAAAATATAGGTACAACCTTCACTCACATTTGGCATCGTTTGTGAGTGCCTGCTGAGGAATTGCGTCGTAAACGACCTTAGCCCGCTCAAGGCAACTGACACTGCACACTCCGTTCCAGCCAGTCGCTGCACTGGCAGTTCACTGCTTGCAGCGGCCCGGTCCCGGCTGTACCGCGACGCCGCGGCAGTGACTGACGGCAGCGCGTATATTGAACTTACACACGCCGTCTTGGGAGGAGCTCTGTCTCCTCCATCTCGCCACCATTCTTTGTCATCCGTCGTACCGCCTGCCGTCCAGATACGCCCTATTCAGTTCGGCGGAATGTCAGGAACGCTGGTGTTCTGGTCGTGGTGGGTAGGAAAGACCTTCAGAACCTCCCATCTGCGACAGAATCATAGTGTCATGTAGAACTCTGCAACTGTTGATTATGGTGAGATAGCCATCTCTCCCAGTAGCGGCTGTTGCTGTCCGTAGCGTGTTGGAAATCTACACCAGACCTGTGGCAAACGCCACTGTTGTGTGCGTACAGTAATACCTTCCGTACACACACCATCAGATTATTTGACTTGTCGCCATAATGAAGTAGGCGAGTGTCAGCAATATGTCTCGTGGTCTTATTGTGGCGTGTTTATCGTCTGCCGTTAGGTCAGACGATAGAAATGCCACTTGCACGCTTATAGTAGCAGATTGACGGTGACCAACTTTACACAGAAGTTGATTAATTTTCACACACATTTATTAAAATAATAACAAGCATAAAAATCTTATTCTCACATATCTCTGATACTTCACGAAATTGTCTATACATATACGAGGCCTGTTCAGAAAGTAAGCTCCGATTGATTGCCAAATTGAAACCACAGTGAACATCAGAAATGTTTTACTTCTAACAATTAGCTACACCTTTCAGCTACTTCTCTACATAGTCGCCGTTCTGACTTAGACTTTTGTCATAGCGTTGTTCCAACTTTTCAATAGCCTCATCATAGAAGGCAGCCGCCAGTGCTTTCCGCCAATTCTCCACGCTGGCCTACACCTCGTTGTCTGTGTCAAAATATTGTCTTCAAAGACAGCGGTTCATGTGACCAGAGATGAAACTCAGGGGGAGACAATTGCGGACTGTATTGTGGGTAATCTAACATTTCCATTTGAAAACGATGCAGGAGCATCTTCATTGCCCCTGCAGAATGCGGCTGAGAATTGTCTTGAAGAAGAAACAGCACGACAGTTATGTAATTTTAGCTGCATAGCTTCAGGCGAAATTTCTCACCAGGCCCTCGTACTTGGCGGCAGACACTATTTTCTAGACATCTTTACGCACTCACTGCGAGCTCAGAAATGAGAAGAGCGACGTGATGCTAACTGGGGTTATACTAGAGACACTACCCAACACATCTGTGCAAAGCTTTATCGGATTTTCATAGTCGTTTCCATTTCGCGACCGATCGGAGCTTACTTTCTTAACGCCCCTCGTATCTTCATGGTTGTGTACAGGAATATGGTAATCTTATTAGGTGCAGACTGAAACTTGACTATAGACTGGTACAGACTAATGCAGACTGGTACAGACTGCTGCAGACAAATGCAGACTGGTACAGACTGGTGCCGACAAGTGCAGACTGGTACAGACTGGTGCCGACAAATACAGACTGACTGATCGGAGGTCTGTACACTTGTTAAAATACCTCGCGTGTTCAGGTATCACTCTGTGAGAGTGTGATCCGCGAGGAGAAAAGGTTCTACGTTTGCGTTACATATTAATACGCAGATCGGCGGAAGCAGAATTTGGTCCGTCTCTAAGGCAGCGCCATCTCGTAGTGCGGAGATGGACAAGCGCTGCGCCTGCGCTGTTATGCTTAGCGGGCCGCGCTCTAGTGGTAAAATTGTGTATGTGCTGACTACGCAGAACTACGTACACCACAGTCACTTTGCTGCAATTGATAATCGAGTGTGAACGTCAAGCAAGTTTCTTGCAGTACATAACTGATTCGTGAAAGCTCTTGGTACTGTTTGTTGCATTCATCTTACCCTCGATTTCATCACATAACGAAGGTGACGTGACCCTGTGAGGCTGCTCTGATCCACTTCATTCTGCTGAAGTCTGTTACCTGGCCAGTCAGGAACGCTGATGTTGTGTTTTACAGTACCCCAGTCTGAGTGGCAAAATCTTTTCATTGCGGTTGCCACGCCATAATACCATGATTAGCGAGTAGCTTCGCTGGGCGACTGAAAATTGTACTCGCTTTACTGTGCTACACATGTTTGCATGGAACGATATGTTCTTCCTCGAACTGCGAGGAATGTTTCCTCGAAGTTTGACCACAGTTTTTTCTTACACCCTGTGTAGTACAAAGCATACACGTGTAGTGTAAGTGGCTGGCGCCTCTTGCTGCAACAACAGGTCTAACACTGCTGCATATCGAATGAAATAAAACTCACGTGAGAGATTTGGTTACTGCATTCCGAACTGCTTCATCTTTCTGTCAGAGATCATGAACCGAATGATAGTGTACCAGTCTCCCAGCTAGCCATGAACAGAGGTCTTCAGTTGGTGAGGGATAAAGTGCTCAAGAGGACAGTTGAGGTGGATCAGGACACCGCAGGTAATCTTGCCACCGGCCTTAAAACGTCAGTAATGTAGCGGTTTCTGCCTACATGACTGCATATGCATATGCGTAGCAGAGGTAATGGTGTTTTGTACCCAATGACAAAGAATAACATCATCCAAGACAGTCATTTCGCATGATGACGAATGCAGCTGGCCAATGTTTATTCTCTTAGAAGCATCAAAACGCAGTTACTGGACACCATCAGTCTCTCAGACGAGATCCAGTTTTACGTAAACCATTAATATTGATTCTTTCGTCACATAATGACAGTCCGTGACTTGCCAGATCTCGTCGCATTGTCCACGTGGATACTTGATGCAGACAAGTACGTTGCCTGGCCCACGGTCGCGCCATAGCTCTAAGATCAAGCACGACTGAGTGGACGATAGCCGGCCATCACGTTTGCCAGTTAGAACACAAATTTACCTAACACCCTTGTTATAATGTGTAAATCTATCAGAATATACCCTAACCTACCATTTATATCAAATTAGTTTTGAGAAAACTGTGTATCACAACGTTTTATTTTAATCATCGAAGCACTAATGGATGTTTCCCTAAATAATGAAGAGTTTGCCTATATTTTATTGTCTGTAACTTCACACGCCACATATTGAACACAGTGTTTGCCTTTATTCTAAAATTTATTACGGTGAAACACACGCTTCTTAAAAACATTTCGTTTTGGCGTCGTACCTTACTTTTTGAGAGATTTTCCAATATATTCATCACTTTTCTTCGGAAAAACGTTAGCACTTCGACCTGTAACTCGTGTTTATACTATGAAACGATACGATACTGTTTTTGACAGTGCTACCAATACAAACACGTAATTTAGCCCTTATAACTCAACAATCCACAGACTTCTAAATCAAAAATTACCAGTTTTATTAGATCTTGAGTAATGCACATAAAAATTGTAACATTATGAGCTGGTTTAGATTATTTAAAAAGTAAAATATAATAAAATACTTCCCATGTGAAATTATATATATATATATATATATATATATATATATATATATATATATATATATATATATATTATTCGGAAAGTTGCAAATTTTACAATGAGACAAAAATCCAAAAATGTAAAAAATGATGTCCGTCAACCTCAATGCATTTGACAATACGCGTAACGACATTCCTCTGAACTGCGACTAGTTCGCCTTCCGTAATGTTCTCACATGCATTGACAATGCGCTGACGCATGTTGCCAGGCGTTGTCAGTGGATCACGATAGCAAACATCCTTCAACTTTCCCACAGAAAGAAATCCGGGAACGTCACATCCAGTGAACGTGCAGGCCATGGTATGGTGCTTCGACGTTCAATCCACCTGTCATGAAATTCGCTATTCAATGCCGCTTCAACCACACACGACCTATGTGCTGGACATCCATCATGTTGGAAGTACATCGTCATTCTTGTAGTACATCTTGTAGTACATCTTGTAGTAACATCGGTAGAACATTACATAGGACATCAGCATACATTGCACCACTTAGATTGCACATCGATAAAATGGGGGCCAATTATCCTTCCTCCCATAATTCCGCACCATACATTAACCCGAAAAAGGCCGCTGATGTTCCACTTGTCGCAACCATCGTGGATTCCGTTGCCCAATAGTGTTTATTATGTGGGTTTACGTTACCAGTGTTGGTGAATGACGCTTCGTCACTAAATAGAAGGCCTGCAAATAATTTGTCGTCGCCACGTAATTTCTTTTGTGCCCATGGCAGAACTGTACACGACGTTCAAAGTCGTCGCCATGCAATTCCTGGTGCACAGAAATATAGTCCAGGTGCAATCGATGTTGATGTAGCATTCTCAACACCGACGTTTTTGATATTCCCGATTGTCGAACAGTTTGTCTGCTACTGATGTGCGGATTAGCCGCGACAGCAGCTAAAACACTTACTTGGGCATCATCATTTGTTGCAGGTCGTGGCTGACGTTTCACATGTGGCTGAACACGTAACTATCCGGCGAAAGGTCCTGGTGGCAACTGACCCTTAACACAGACAAATGTAATGTATTGCGAATACATAGAAAGATGGATCCTTTATTGTATGATATGATAGCGGAACAAACACTGATAGCAGTTACTTCTGTAAAATATCTGGGAGTATGCGTACGGGACGATTTGAAGTGGAATGATCATATGAAATTAATTGTTGGTAAGGCGGGTGCCAGGTTGACATTCATTGGGAGAGTCCTTAGGCAAATGTCCATCAACAAAGGAGGTGGCCTACAAAACACTCGTTTGACCTATACTTGAGTATTGCTCATCAGTGTGGGATCCGTACCAGGTCGGATTGACAGAGGAGACAGAGAAGATCCAAAGAAGAGCGGCGCGTTTCGTCACAGGGTTATTTGGTAAGCGTGATAGCATTACGGAGATGTTCAGCAAACTCAAGTGGCAGACTCTGCAAGGGAGGCGCTCTGCATAGCGGTGTAGCTTGCTGTCCAGGTTTCGAGAGGGTGCGTTTCTGGATGATGTATCGAATATATTGCTTCCCCCTACTTATACCTCCCGAGGAGATCAATGTAAAATTAAAGAGATTCGAGCGCGCACGGAGGCATTCCAGCAGCTTCCTGCGAACCATACGCGACTGGAACAGGAAAGGGAGGTAATGACAGTGGCACGTAAAGTGCCCTCCGCCACACACCTTTGGGTGGCTTGCGGAGTATAAATGTAGATGTAAATGAACTTGGATGACGTCGTCCAGGATACCGAGCAGCATACATAGCACACGCCCGGTGGGCATTTTGATCACTATAGTCATACATCAATACGATATCGACCTTTTCCGTAATTGGCAAACGGTCCATTTCAACGCGGGTAATGTATCACGAAGCAAATACCGTCCACACTGGCGGAATGTTACGTGATACTACGTACTTATAGATTTGTGTCTATTACAGTGCCATCTATCAGAAAGCAAAAAAAGTGGTCCAACTAAAACATTCATATTTCTTTACGTACTACTCGAATATGTAATAAATATGGGGGTTCCTATTTAAAAAAAAAACGCAGTTGATATCCGTTTGACCTATGGCAGCACCATCTAGCGGGCCAACCATAGCGCCATCTGGTTTCCCCCTTCAAGCTAGACGAGTTTCGTTCTTTGTCGATTTTTCGTTTGATGCTTATTTCGTGGGATATGTGGCCCGGTCACTATCAATGGACCACCAATATATATATATATATATATATATATATATATATATATATATATATATATATGTATGTGTGTGTGTGTGTGTGTGTGTGTGTGTGTGTGTGACCTGACTGACTGACTGATCGTTGCTAGCCCAAGCCGCTAAGGATGAAAACTGCAAATTTTGAGAAGTATTTTATACTGCAAGTGTAGTTTAAGAACACATATTTCGACATTTCAACCCTAAGGGGGTGAAATAGTGTATGAAGGGTTTTATTGAATAATGTCGCTATTAAGGCAATTTTGAAGCTAGACCTACGAAAATTGGTATTCGGTTTCTCGGTCAGAAATAGATGAACAAGTGTTTCAGCAATTTTGGAAATTTAACCCAAAGAGAATGAAATAGTGGGTGAAAGGATATTTGAAGATATATCGTTATTTAAGAACTACTAAAGTATTTTTAAACTACATCTAAGAACATTAGTATTTGACTTTTCGGATACAAATTTTAAAACAAATCCATGCTTCAGTGTTTTTGGGAGCCGGCCGAAGTGGCCGTGCGGTTAAAGGCGCTGCAGTCTGGAACCGCAGGACCGCTACGGTCGCAGGTTCGAATCCTGCCTCGGGCATGGATATTTGTGATGTCCTTAGGTTAGTTAGGTTTAACTAGTTCTAAGTTCTCGGGGACTAATGACCTCAGCAGTTGAGTCCCATAGTGCTCAGAGCCATTTGAACCATTTGTTTTTGGGAATTGAATCCCTAGGGAAGTGAAATAGGGGATGAGATGATTTATGAAAATATTTTATTATGAAATCGTTTTTAAAGCTGAATCTATGCTAATATAAATTTGGCTCCTCTGTTAGAAATAAAACACACGCAAGTCACGGTTTTCGGGAGTTCAACAATAAGGGGCTGAGGCGAAATGACTTCTGAAAATAATTCACTGCAAAAGCATTTTTAATTTGTATTTGGCTCCTCGGTTACAGATTGTTTTTGGAAATTCAACCCCTGAGAGGGTGAAACGGGGTCAGACTGATTCACTGACTCATCATCGTCCAGCCCAAACCGCTAAGGATAGAAACCTGAAGTTTGGAGTGGGCGTGAATCCTATACTGTAGGCATCATTCGAGAAAATATAGTCCTAAATTCCACGCCTAAGGGGCTGAAATAGGGGATGAAAGGTTTTTTTAAAAGTATGTTGTTTTTAAGGGAATTTTGAAGCTAGAACTACTAAAACTAGTATTTGGTTTCTCAGTCGGAAAATAAAAAGTACTTGTTTTAGCGTTTATGGAAATTCAATCATTAAGCGGGCAAAGTAGAGGATGAATTATTTTTTGAAAATAAATAATTACTAAAGGAATTTGAAGACTACATCTATGACAACTGATGTTTGACTTCTAGGTTAGAAATTAAAAATTTTTCTGGAATATCGATCCCTAAGGAAGTGCGATAGAAGACGAACCTCTTTAAGACAGTATTTTGTTACACTAACAAAAATTAAAACGCATATATTAAAATTGGTATTTCAGCTCTCAGTTAGATAACAAGAAATGTTTTTTAGGGGATGGAAGCTACTAAGGAAACTTTTCCAAAATAATGCAAAAGCCATGATTAACAAGAACTATGGACTCCAAATACCAGAATTGCTTTTTGGTCAGCAGGATATTCGTAAAAGATCATGGTCATACAGCCTTAATTAGTGTGATAGCTTAGAAGGTGTTGGAATTTGTGAAGAACATAAACATTCAACTTATAAAAAATAAAAATAAACAATCTGCATCTCATACAATCTACGCGAGCAAAGCAGTGGGCCCTAAGCTAGTTATAAAGGGCTGATCTGAAAGGGAATCAACACGGCTAGAAAAAATTGGTACACCCTTTTAGAGGTTTCCAGTTCACTCTTGTTTTATTGATGCAAAAGTGCATATGGAGTACAGTGGAGTATAGGAAATGATATCATTTACAGATTACAGAAGAGATTCCTTGGTTTCAGATATGGGACCATGCTGAAATGCCGATATTACTGTAGTACGTGGTGTAACCTGCACGGCTGGCACTGCGGGCGCAGACTCTGGCATCCAATTGATCACAAAGATGACGAATACCGTTCTGGTATATGTTAAGCCACACCTGCTCTAGCAGTTTACATAGTTCTCTAAGAGTTGTTGGTTGATAAGTGGCATAAGTCACTTGTCTCATCATATCCTACACGTCCTCGATTGGAGACAAGTCCGGAGATCATGCGAGCAAGAGAAGTTGTAGCACCTTGAGTTTCACGGATAGTGTGTGAGTGAGCATTATCCTATTGAAACAACACATCACATTCCTGGTGCAAGAGCGGTAAAAGAATGGGTCTAACAACATTCAGCACGTACCGAACGCTAATTAGCGTTTCCTCCAAAAACACCAAAGTGAGCGATAATTGTAGTTTATCGCACCCCAGACCATAAGGTCTGGAGTTGGGGACAGTGTGTCTTGGACGAATTCGCTCCACAAGACAGTATTCCAGTATTCGACAGGTCTACGTCGCATGCAAAAACGACCGTCACTTGCTTGCAGGCAGAATCTGTATGAACCGCCGAAGATCACAGGTTGCCATTTCATCTTCCAAGTGATCCTCTGACGTCAACAGTAGAGACACACATGTCGATGCTGGGGAGTGATTGGAAGACAGGCTAGATATGAGCATGCCCGTAGTCCCACTGCTAACAACCGGTTCTCTACAGTTCGTGTTGACGTGACTGTCCTCACAAGCTCTCTTATCTGTGATGTGGCAGCTGTATGATCTGTCGGAACCTCATCTATGGGTGTGAGAAAGTTCATGTGATCAAGGAGAAAAGCATCGTTGTACAACTGACAGCCGGCCGAAGTGGCCGTGCGGTTAAAGGCGCTGCAGTCTGGAACCGCAAGACCGCTACGGTCGCAGGTTCGAATCCTGCCTCGTGCATGGATGTTTGTGATGTCCTTAGGTTAGTTAGGTTTAACTAGTTCTAAGTTCTAGGGGACTAATGACCTCAGCAGTTGAGTCCCATAGTGCTCAGAGCCATTTGAACCATTTTTTGAACAACTGACACAGCACGGCCAACGTGTGTGGAAATCATACGACAGCGCCATACTGCTGCTAGGAAAGGCACAATCTGACCTCTTTCAAAAACTCTCTATCGCCTGTACGAAGCACGAGTGTATTTCCATGGATGGTTGCCTGGTTGCTTCATACTTTATACCCCCACTGAGCCGTCTGGCTCTTTGTGTGTGTGTGTGTGTGTGTGTGTGTGTGTGTGTGTGTGTGTGTGTGTGTGTGTGTGTGGGTGGGTGGGTGTTACCAAAGTACTACCATCCATGTGGCTAGAATTCAGGGGTGTGTTAGTGTGAAGCATGGTCTTGGGCTATGGGTCAGCAGGGTCGCAAATTATTCATCGGATTGCCGCTGGTGTCGTGAGATGTGGTTCTGCTTGCTGGACAGTTTCCCTGATTAATTGAACTCTCTGCCTAAACCCATCTGCGTCACCATCACCATCTGGGGCGTCTACATTGATCTGAGCTTCGTAAGTCGAAGCGAAAAGTTCTGCGTTGGCGAGTGGGCCGCATGTTGATCCGACAGGTTCCTGGAGAGCTCGGTTCAACCGTCGTGGATTCCGTAGGGTGCGGACAAGACTCCACTCGTTCCGACATTGGAGCAGGATGGTGGACATTTTGTCTTCCCACACCTCAGCTCAACGGTCTAAGATATGTCGGTGAAGTTCGCGTGAGAGACGTTTCATCTCCCTCCGATCTTCCTGATCTTTTAGATTACGATAGCGCTGCCAGCGACGCCTGACCATATTCTTGAGAGTTTTTAAATCTTGGATCATTGGGGAGGGACAGTCTCGATAAGGCATAAGGTAGGTGTTGGTGGATGATGCCTGTCTGTATACTCCTCGAATTTGCCCAGCTAGTTTCTCAATGACTGCATCAATAAGGGCTGTAGATGAAACATCTGTAGTGGGTTGGACATAGTTTTGCAGCCACTGCTCAGACTCGTCGCAACTCGAGAAAGTTTGAGATGGATGTCACATGGAGTGAAAAGCCTCTGTGATTACGCCAAGACGGGTTGATCGTTGGAGATCAAACCGTTGATTTGCAGTTGCAAATCCAGCCTTCCACGTCCACCACATATGATCTATGATGGTGGTTCGATGGAATGTGAGTTGTATCAGGCGTGAACATGGTGGCATCAGGTCTTTCTTCCGAAGCATATAGTCACTCTCCTCACGAAATGTTGCGTCGAGAGTGCCATGTATAGTGCTTTGCATTCAGATCACCACACGTCAAGGTTTTCTCAAATCTGTCAAATATCGCCAGGAAATCCTCTTCAACGAATTGCCTGTTTGGGTAGGTGTACGCAGAGATAAGCGTGATGTGACCGTAGACGTGCTCTCCAAGGCTGGGAGAGCCGTTGTTGCAGGCGTGATGGAATTCTTGATAAAAACGGCAGTATCTCCCCCGCGGCCCCGTTGCCTTTGGCAAGGTGTGCCCTATAGCAGGCAATGTTGCACAGCTTAATCCACACAATCCCGAAGGTAGCGAGGGCAGGTAAGGGCGGGGACTATCGCACAATCAGTTTAACGGCATCCGTGACATGACAAGAATAAGCGTTTGAGAATTGATGCCATAGACGGACGTTCAAAATTAGATGGACTAAATAGGACTGAAAAGGCACTTCGCAGAATCGCAAAAGAAAGAAACACGTGGAAAATATTGTCAAGAAGAAGAGTCGGGATGTTTGGATATGTGTGAAGAGAGCAGCGAATGCACTCCACAGTACTAGAGGGAGATGCAGAGAGTGAAAACTGTAAAAACTGTAGGGGAAGGCAGAGACTGGCATACACATAGCAATTAACTGAGGACGTAGACGTGCAAGTGCTACTCTACAAGAAAGAAGAAGGGCTAAAGCAACAGATGATCGCGTGGCGGGCAGTATCGCACCAGTCAGAAGACCGATCAACCAAAAAATTGATTCATTTTTAGCGATCTGTGAAAAAAAAATGAAGAAACAAAGACATCTGATTCATTTAACGTAACATTATAATGTTTCACATCCATTCTTTTATTCAGAGTCCAAAACTAGGGCACTGTATTACAAATATTAACTGAGTGATGGGAGAAGAGCTGCAAGTGGGAAGAAAATCAATTATTAATGGACTAAAAGCTTATAATCCAACACTGAACTTTGAACGCTAGGGAAAGAAGATGCGGTAGGTGCGAGGGAGATGTAGACGCTGAAAAAGGTCATCAGCAAGGAGACTACAACTCTCTCCTGTTGGACACAAGGAAAAAAATGTAGAATATTACTAACGCACCCGTCAGTTTTAAAATTGTGTCAGTTTCGTCTGAGGGTTATCTCTGCGCCGGGCCTGGATTCTTGCCGTAACAATGAAGCAGTTTGACAACTTCAAGAGACAGCACATGTCTTTAACTAATGTACGCAAATTTTCCTGTCGGTAATTCATCGTTTATTTTATTTACATCAGTGTCTGATTGTGCGAGTTCTTATTTTCAGTTTACTACGGAGACTGAAATTCCTCTTCATTGGTAATTCCTGCGTGAAGGCAGAGCCAGTGTTTAGTCTAAGATTTGTGCCGGTTTATTGTTTGCTTAACTCACATATTCGCGAAGCGGCGGAAATTGATTGTTGTGCTACCTGTAAGGGGTCCGTAGGCCCTTACTATAAGTTTGCGACAGCACAGGTCGACAGGACAAACAATCAATAGTGTGCGTCGGGTGGCGAGAGCGAGAGCGAGTGTTGAGACAGTAGAGTGTGGTACGCGCTGTGGGCCGAGCCGGGTGGAGGTCTGTTGCTGGAATGCAAGACCGTACCGACAAAGGGAGTGGCCATCGCCGTGGTTTAACCCCTTTGTGTTAGGAATATTCGGGAAAGTGAAAAAGTATAATTACTAGTGTGATTCAGTGATATTTTTGTGCCGATATTTGTAATTACGCGTCTACCGCGCCGGCATTATTTGGATTGCAGCGTTGGATTGCAGTGTTGGATTGTAGTGGTGGATTACAATGATTGAAATTGCGTGTGACGATAATGAATAACTAAAGGACCTGTGCTGAGATTAGCCGTTATTAATTCTGTACGACGAAGGCAGTGGCTGTCTCCTTACTTTGTGTTTTTGTGATGAATGTAGGTCATTGATTAATGAAGCTGTGTTGTCGTTCTTCTTGGCACCAGACATTTCTTTATTACAGCATTTGAGAAGGACAAAATGGAATGTAACATCTCCGTAGCAATCCAATCCGATTGCCAGCCCCATTAGGTACACGGTCACATTAATTACTATCTATTTGGGCTGCTATCAGATCCCGATCGAGCGGGATAAGTCAGTAGATTAAACCGGAGTGTTACAGTGAGGCGCCCAATTCATTAAGCTGTCTGATATACGATTTATGATTCCAGACTGACTTTTGTGCTGGATCATTAATATTTTCAGGAGATTTCCATGTTAGGCCCTTATAGTGGTGCTTTGAGCGAGATAAAAATGTTCATTTTTGCTATACGTCTGTGAAGCGTAATTTGCGATTGGCGACTGTTCCAGTCGAAATCAACCAATCAGTACAATTTGTAAACGCCAAAACACGCAGCTTAAAATTTTGGGATAGAGAAAGAAAATCGAAGGGAAAGGGACAATGAATGGTGGCAGACTGTCGGCAATGAGACTGAGATGTTGAATCGCTGTTGGACGGGTAAAAGAAAACTGGAAAATAGAGAAGGAGGGCACCTATGCTAATGACAATAGGGAAAGCTGGAGTCACTTCTATCGCGGTTCTGGAGCAGATAATGTTACTGCCTATTTAATCCCAAAGACCTGTAGCACACTTGGGGGTGAATAAATAAATGCAGCTATGATCTTGTATACGTATGTGTAAGGCGTATTCATATAAAACCGAATCAGATGGAAAAGAAGCAAATAAACCGTTTATTATTTCAAATGTAAGTGCTCAACTGTTAATATATTTATCCCACTGTGGGACAAGACGATCATTGTCTTCATGGAAAAATGTTTGAGGTTGTCTTCTGAACCACGATACCACTTTGGCGAGGACCTCATCGTCCGAAGTAAATTGACGGCCATGGATATCGATATCAATCTCAGTATGTACAAGATCTAGGTCACTGAGCGCTGACATGTTAGATACGAAGACAGAGTATGTAACTGACGCGTCCCGAGCATCAATATTGTGCAATAATAAAATGCCGCTCTTGGCCTCGCCCTTTCGCAAACTGTAATTGACACAATGTTATTGCCAATAAATTACATTGCGTTCGAGCGCCCCTTATGTTGCCTGTTTGACCGCTCTGCTTCTGCTATCATGGATAGTCAAAGAAAATTTTATTTCTTCGGGTTTTTGGAGCTCAACATAATAAGGGGAGCGATGTATACTGAACTACCTGATCAAAAATATCCGGACAATTACTAGTGAACTTTAAAGATAGGAATAGTCCACATTGCGTGTTTATGTGTGCTTGAAGTCCATCAGGGACACTTCGAATAGGGTATCTGTATGTCAGTGGAGGAATGGCTGCCCATTCTTCCTCAAGTCGAAACCAGAGAAGGTAGTGACGCTGGACACAGGAATCTGGTACGAATCGGACGTTGTAGCTCATACCAAAGGTGTTGTATTGGGTTAAGGTCGTGATACTTGCAAGTCAGTCCAGTTTGGGAACGTTATAAGCCACAAAACATTGTCTTCCAGGTTCTGCTTTATGACAAGGTGCATTGTCATGCTGATACAAACCATCAATGTCTTCGAACTGTTACTGTCCAGTACAAAGTGCACAATGGGGTAAAACGTGTTCATATCCTTCCGCATTTTGTTGCGCAGTGCATTTTCTGGGTCAGTTTCAGTTTGCCAGACTACATAATATTTGTAATACATTTCTGGAACGATGATGCCCATGACACGTGGGTTAGCTAGATTTAATACAGCGACGATAGAAACTCAAGGTAACTAGTTGTGTAGGATACCCCGATGAGCCACGACATTACGACTGCTGTCTATCGCATGGTCGCCTAATCACGTTGAGAACACGTGACGCATTAAGTAAAGCATACATGAGGAGCAGAAAAGAATGAGGAATCGGTACCGTTTACTGCTTGCTCCACGTAGAGATCGAAAAAGAACGGGGACAGGCTACAACGAGGAACACAGAAAGGAGGCATAATTCGATAGGGTCAAAGACCACGGAGATAATGCGGCTTAACCGAACTGGATGTGGAGGGGCCAACTTTGCAGAGTAACTCTTGTCAGTAACCGAATGCCTGTAACACAGTTGGCGCTGCCGACCGCGTTTCGCACAGTAGCAGATCGGCGCTTCCGTCGTGGGGGGTTCCGGGGAGGGGGAAGACGTAGGTCAACATTCGGTAATGGCGGGAAGCTTTTCATTAGCACCGCGGCGCGGCGCTGCGCTACGCTGCGGTAGTTTGTCGGAGCGCCTGGCGCCTGCTTTGTCGCCGCGCCTGTAATTGGGCGCACAACTTGCTGGCTGAGGCTCTCTGCGCAGCTGCGTAAAAAGGACCTCGCCACGAAGTTCAGCGCGGGAGTCACCACCGCCAAAAAAACTTACGCGAGTAGTTTTAAGAATACCGTCTTTGGCACCAGAAGGCGTCCGCCGTTTCACAGTGCCTGGTCTAGAATTCTTAAATGGTCCTCTGACAAAAGAGGAGGTGGCGCAGAAGCTATTTAGCGTCGGAATGCTAGCACATTGGACGAACGGGAGGGGGAGAGAAGTGCTCACGGACTGTTGACGAAAGAAATTAGGTATTCGCCCGAAGTGGCTGGGAAACTGCGAAAAGAGGGTGTGAAGGTGGACCGGTAAGAAACTAAGGGAGTAAGGGAACTTCCTTCAAGGCCTCGCCCATTGTATACACTTTACAGTCTCCTGTGTTGGCTGCACGTGCTGTGAAACAGCATAGAGCGGAGGCTTTTCTCCAGTAGTCGGAACGACTGCCACCCTACCCAGCCAAACTGACTAACAGAGAGTGTCATAACAAAATACATTTAATTTTCTGACGGTAGATTCAAATTATACGCAAATTTGATGTGTCACAAAGGTCGATCCGATTAAAGCTCAGGAACTCTATGAAATTACACTACTGGCCATTAAAATTGCTACACCACGACTATGACGTGCTACAGACGAGAAAGTTAAGCGACAGGAAGAAGATGCTGTGATATGCAAATGATTAACTTTTCAGAGCATTCACACAAGGTTGGCGCCGGTGGCGACACCTACAACGTGCTGACATGAGGAAAGTTTCCAACCGATTCCTCATACACAAACAGCAGTTAACTGGCGTTGCCTGGTGAAACGATGTTGTGATGCCTCGTGTAAGGAGGAGAACTGCGCACCGTCACGTTTCCGACTTTGATGAAGGTCGGATTGTAGCCTATCGCGACTGCGTTTATCGTATAGCGACATTGCTGCTCTTGTTGGTCGAGATCCAATGACTGTCAGCAGAATATGGAATCGGAGGGTACTGGAGGGTAATTCGGAAAGCCGTGCTGGATCCCAACGGCCTCGTATCACTAGCAGTCGAGATGACAGGCATCTTATCCGCATGGCCGTAATGGATCGTGCAGCCACGTCTCGATCTCTGAGTCAACAGATGGGAACGTTTGCAAGACAAAACCCATCTGCACGAACAGTTCGACGACATTTGCAGCAGCATGGACTATCATCTGGGAAACCATGGCTGCGGTAAACCTTGACGCTGCACCACAGACAGGAACGACTGCAATGGTGTACTCAACGACGAACCGGGGTGCACGAATGGCAAAACGTCATTTTCGGATGAATCCAGGTTCTGTTTACAGCATCATGACGGTCGCATCCGTGTTTGGCGACGGCGCGGTGAACGCACATTGGAAGCGTGTATTCGTCATCGCCATACTGGCGTATTACCCGGCGTGAAGGTATGGGGTGCCATTGGTTACACGTCTCGGTCACCTCTTGTTCGCAATGAGGGCACTTTGAACAGTGGACGTTAAATTTCAGATGTGTTACGACCCGTGGCTCTACCCCTCATTCGATCCCTGCGAAACCCTACATTTCAGCAGGATAATACACGACCGCATGTTGCAGGTCCTGTACGGTCCTTTCTGGACTGCTGCCCTGGCCAGCACATTCGCCAGATCTCTCACCAATAGAAAACGTCTGGTCAATGGTGGCCGAGCAACTGGCTCGTCACATTACGCCAGTCACTACTCTTGATGAACTGTGGTGTAGTGTTGAAGCTGCATGGGCAGCTTTACCTGTACACGCCATCCAAGCTCTATTTGACTCAATGCCCAGGCGTATCAAGGCCGTTATTACGGCCAGAGGTGGATTTTCTGGGCACTGATTTCTCAGGATCAATGCACCCAAATTGCGTGAAAATGTAACCACATGTCAGTTCTAGTATAATATATTTGTCCAATGCATTTCTTCTTGGTGTAGCAATTGTAATGGCCAGTAGTGGAATTGGCAAACAAACCACATCAAACTAAATTTAGCGGCAGTCAGATATCAACATGGGCTTTCCTAGCCTGAGGACTGTTGTCTTGTGGGGAGAGTATCTTTCCTAGCGTTGTTTTAGATATTCCTAATAATTTGCAATACGGCGAACAGCCACAAAGGCAGTGCCAGCCACTATTTTCAACTCAGGCCCACGGCTTCTCTGTGGCGGTGGGACATCGGTCTGTCCTTCCCCTTTCGGGGAGTTGCCACCACTCCAGTGAACGCAACTTTGATACCGTTAAAGGCAACGTTCCAGGCCTGAACAAGACTTGGCCGTCATTCTGGTTAGGTTGGCTACAGGCACCTCTCTCTGCCGGCGGATGCTTACTACGTATCGATACTGGTGATAACAAAACTGACGGGGAGGCTATCTCGTCATCGGTTGCTTCTTTTTGGTTTGTTGGAGCAAGTCCGTGTAGTTCAGTACCACAGAACTGGTCACCATTTATGTGTCTTTGTGCTTGCTTACTGTTCTCAGTAGTAGCCGTGGACTTTACAATAACGGTTCAAACTCTTTCGCTTTACAGTTGACGCAGCAGCGATTAATTCGGTCGTGGTTGGTTTGTTGGTTTGTGGGAGTAAAGGGACCAGACTGCTACGGTCATCGGTCCCTTTTTCCAAAACTTAAAAACGTCCACATAGAATAAAAACGAAAAACGGAAAAGACGACAGACGACACAGGACAAGAAAGACGCAGACACTAATCAGACAAAACGATTTAAGATCACACAAACTGTGACAGTGGTTGGCCGACCATAGAGATAAAAAAGGAAAAGCCAACCATCGAGAACACATTAAAAACTCAGTCTAAAATCGTAGGCCAAAGGCCAGAATCAAAACTAATAGGACATAACAAACACTCAGATTAAATGATAAAAACCCCTGCCCGAATAAAACACAAAACTAAGTCCACCATGGCAGAGTCATCTGTTAAAATGGCAGGGAGCGTGTCAGGCAGTGCGAACGTCTGCCTGAGCACAGCTAAAAGTGGACAGTCCCACAAAATGTGGACCACCGTCAAAACGGACATAAAGGTGGGTCCTCACGTCGCAATAGGTGGCTGTGCGTCATCTATGTGTGCCCAATGCGCAGCCAGCAGAGGACAAAAGACTCCTTGCGAGAGACACGCAAGGAGGAGCGCCACACACCGGTAGCATCCTTGATGGCCCGAAGTTGGTTTCGGAAAGGCAGGGCGCGCCATTCAGTGTCCCAAAGTTCGATAATTTTGCGGCGTAAGATCGCTCGCAAATCAGTCTCCGGGAGGCCAATGCCCAGAGTCGGTTCACTGGTGGCCTGTTTGGCCAGGCGGTCAACATGTTCATTGCCCGGGATGCCGACGTGACCAGGGGTCCACATAAAGACCATAGAGCGGCCGCAACGGGCAAGAGTATGGAGGGACACCTGGACAGCCATCACCAGACGAGAGCGAGGGAAACACTGGTCGATAGCTCGTAAACTGCTTAAGGAGTCGCTACAGATAACGAAAGACGCACCTGAGCAGGAGCGGATATACTCTAGGGCACGAAAGATGGCGACCAGCTCATCAGTGAAAACGCTGCAGCCAGCTGGCAAGTGTATGTAGGCTGTTTATGTTTTCTTATTGGCAACGTTGGCTGTTAAAGTTTTCATATTGGTAACGCCACGTAGCGCTCTGTATGAAAATCACTGGCTGTGCTGTGTGCAGTCTGTGGCTGGTTTGCAGTGTTGTCTGCCATTGTAGTGTTGGGCAGCTGGATGTGAACAGTGCGTAGCGTTGCGCAGTTGGAGGTGAGCCGCCAGCAGTGGTTGATGTGGGAAGAGAGATGGCGGAATTTTGAAATTTGTAACACTGAATATCATTACCTGCTATATACATTATGACTTTTGAACACTAATGAGGTAAATACATTGTTTGTTCTCTATTAAAATCTTTCATTTGCTAACTATGCCTATCAGTAGTTAGTGCCTTCCGTAGTTTGAATCTTTTATTTAGCTGGCAGTAGTGGCGCTCGCTGTATTGCAGTAGTTCGAGGAACGAAGATTTTTATGAGGTAAGTGATTTGTGAAAGGTATTGGATAATGTTAGTCAGGGCCATTCTTTTATAGGGATTATTGAAAGTCAGATTGCGTTGCGCTTAAAATATATTGTGTGTCAGTTTAAGCACAGTCGTATATAATTTTTCAAAAGGGGACGTTTCATATGTCGACTCTTAGCCGAGGATACCCCACTGGAATCTTCTGATTTTTTCTTGTAGTTTATGTGATTAATGTAGCTATTGTTTATTGCTAGCGCGTAATTTTAGAGAGAATCTCCTTTGTAGTTGCAGTCTTTCATTGGTGTTGTGGCATGCATGTAGATTTGCACCAAGTATTTCGCTGCTGCGCTTGCAATTAACTAGATATTATTTTCAGTGCTATGTTAATGTGTTCTCTTATTTTTGCTCTTCAAATTGTGTTTTTCTGTGTTGCCGTGTGAAATATTGTGACAATGACGGCGTGTGAAAATCGTAATACTAGGCTTCAAAGTAAACTGAGAAATGACAGTGAAGACGAAAGCAGTGTGTTAGCGCCGCAGAGTAATGAATTAACTAATGTTCAAAGTAGTAATTTGTTAATTGTGCGTAGGGAAATGGAGCGGGCGTCAAATAATGGTGTAGACAGTGAAACAGGTAGTGAACAGGGAAGCATTATAGATCGATCGGTCAGCAACAGCTCGCCTCAGGAATCGGTAATGGTTCAAATGGCTCTGAGCACTATGGGACTCAACTGCTGAGGTCATTAGTCCCCTAGAACTTAGAACTAGTTAAACCTAACTAACCTAAGGACATCACAAACATCCATGCCCGAGGCAGGATTCGAACCTGCGACCGTAGCGGTCTTGCGGTTCCAGACTGCAGCGCCTTTAACCGCACGGCCACTTCGGCCGGCCGGAATCGGTAATGACAGAACACAATATTGCAAATACTGTAGACTCAGGTTTTGGGTTCTCACCGTTTTCTCAAATGAGTCAAGACACATTTTCCGCTTGTCAAAATGTGAATGTTGCCGGTGCAAATTCACTGCCGAAAAGCATAGAGGAACAGATTCCAGACACAAATACATTATTATTGAAATTAATGCAACAATTGAAACAAAATCAGAGACAAACACAGCAACAGTTAGACACAATGGAACAAAATCTTCAAACGTTAGACACAATGGAATAAAATCTTCAAAAGTTAGACACAGTGGAACAAAATCTTAAAAAGTTAGACACAATGGAACAAATTCTTCAAAAGTTAGACACCACGCTTGAACAAACACGTGAAGATTTAACTACTGAGTTACATAACATCGAATCGAAATGTCAAAAAGTCTGCAATGACGTAAAAACACAAATTTGTGAGCATTTCCAACCTATCTTTTCGCGTCATGAAAATGCATTACAGAATCACGAAGCAGCCATAAAAGAACTGCAAACCATTGTTCATGAAAATCATGACACCTTGTAAGCTAAAATTGACTCAGTTGCATCTACCGATTCGGTTACGCAATTTGCAAAAACTCAGGAAAACTTAAAGGACACAGTAGATTCGATTTCAACACAAATAGACACTCTGAAACTTGGTTCAGAAAAACACACTGAAGAAATGTGTTCGCTATCGGAGAAAGTAGCCGAACTTTCGGATCAGTTCACTAACTTATCCACAAAGGTAGACGATAATCTGACTGACACAAAACCGGTAGTCTTTAATGACACAGAAGAGTGCGAACAAATTAGGAAATTCAAACAAAATCAGAATCAAATTAATACGCAACACCAAAGAGAAATCCGGGAAGTACAAGATCAGCTGACACAGGTAATACAAGAATTACGCATTTCAGAGGCCACTCGCGCTCTAATACGGGAAGAGGTACATAGAAATACGGAACAGTCACAAAATAATAACTCAGGGCACTTCGGAAATTATGAAAGAAATTGGAAAGGTGCACCGAATTTTGAAATGGAACCGCCGAAACGACGTAACAATGACCGACATGCGATTCGCCGACATGATGAATTTGACTATAAGCTGTTTATTACTACACGTAAATTCAAAACATTTAAGAATTCCGGCAACGACATTCATCCACAAGGATGGCTTCATCAATTCTCTCATTGTTTTCCTCCTAACTGGTCATTGCAGCACAGATTAGAATTAATGTGTGGCTACTTAGAGAATGAACCAGCTGTAAGAATGCGATCGGTCATTCACGATTGTCACAGTGAAGGAGAATTTTACAATGTCTTCCTCTCAGCATATTGGTCTCAAGCTACACAAGACCGGGTAAAACATAGCATCATAATGATAAAACATTTCTAACAATCTGAATTTTCCAGTCTTGTGAAATATTTTGAAGACATGTTGCACAAGAATCAGTATCTTTCAAACCCATACAGCCCCTCAGAATTCACCCGCATTTGCTTTATCAAATTGCCTGAACATTTACGACATATTATTTTAGCAGGACGTTGCAAAGGCAACATTGAACTTTTCAGGGACTGTTACAAGAACTGGAAATTGACACTGACAATCGCGGAACGCGAAAACTGGAACACAACAATTGCAGGTCACATCCGTCGCAATTCCGCGATGACAGAAATAATACACGACAAGGCTATTCTTACAACGTAAATCGTGACCAAAACAGACACCACCCGTATGACAACCACTGGCAGAGTAATAATAGTTACAGAGAAAGATCGCATTTCCGTAGTAATGAATATGACAGAGATTACCATAGAAACAAACAATATGGGAACAGAAACAATTATTACCAAGGGAGACAGAATAACTTCAGACGCAACAGTTCAGCGCGCAGTTATGATTCAGGGAGAACTTCTCCACCACGTGACCGACAGGAAAGGAATTATGGAATCTACCGACATTACGACATACGATGTAATCATAACGACAGACCTGATTTTTATCAGAACTGGCGGGATTCAAACAGAGCAGGGCACTCTCGGCAAGGAGAATTTGTAGAAGTTAGGTCTCCTAATCCCAATAACGACGCGCGCCAACAAAGAGACAGACAATGACTCGTACCACAGGCAGCCGCGTGCGCCGGCTGGCTCAGCGAAAAATAACATAGACGCTAACCTTGAGAAAAATTCCAGTATTCTTTACCGACGTGTACGACATGATAATAGTGTTGAAGTTGAAACTCTGCGTACTAGGAAGAGTAAAGGTTTACACCACATTTCACATGTAAAACCGTTTATTGAAAGATAATCTGTTTTTTTAACTTAGTCTTTGCTATAAAATTTTTCACTTTACATTACTAGTATGCTTTGTCAGACTTAGAATCTGTTAACATGCAACAATGTCTGGAGTTAAATATCCAGTCAAGAACCAAGAGAACTTATTTAAACAGAAATTACCACTGCATTGTGATAGCGAACAGAGGACACAGTGTTACTGTGTGTGTACATTCTTGCTTGTTAGTTGCACGATTACGTAACGACTATAAGGCTTACATACTTAGAACATATACTGCTAATGAGATTTTAATGCAACATTTTGGTTTACTTGAAAAGATACTCTTTATTTGAAGTACATTCGGTGAGATTAAAGGTGACTTGGTATTTGGTTTATTTGATAGCTACACGATTATATCACGACGCTACTAATATGTGACACAATTTACATTGTTGCTGTTGCGGTGTATCTGTTTTATATCTGCACAGTTTTTCTGAATTATTCTGGAAAGCAAAACATGTTTTAGTAGTAACTTTTGTGGTATAGCTACAATGAGACAGCCTTTTCCGTAGCACAACAGTACGTTACAGCACAGTACTTTCTTCATCACGGCAATAAGCGTAATAAGTAAGATATCTAGACGCAAAGTATTTCACTTTTGTTTATCATGAGGTAAGTACATTGACTTCTGCAGAACTTAGCTTACAGAGGACGATTACTACGACACTTCCTCAGAGATTATCTTACAACAAGACGCACAGTTTAGCGCTACAGTACACGTATTTGAGTGATTAATTTTGTACTTACATTATTTATTTTTAAAGATATTTGAAGTACAACGGTACAAAGGTTTTCCATGATACATTTCATTCCATTGCTGTAATCTGTAACACCTGATGGTATTATTCATTAATCCTCAGGGGGGTACACGCTTACTTTGTGTTCCATGTGTTTGGCAAGCACAAGGAAGTATTGGAACAGGGCCGGTACCATTCCAAAATACCGTCACCAACCCCCCCCCCCCTCCCGCCTACGTATACGCGCTAGACATGAAATGTTTTCATAACACCGTCACCTTTCCAAAGCATCGTTAGTCGGCAAGGTCGCACGCAATGTATCCGGCATGTGTTGACTCTCTAGTCTTTATTACCGGCGCGGGATTGTGACATAGAGAGAGAGAGAGTTAGCGCCATCTCTCTCTATGCACGCAATGTATCCGGCATGTGTTGACTCTCTAGTCTTTATTACCGGCGCGGGGTTGTGACATAGAGAGAGAGTTAGCGCCATCTCTCTCTATGTCGCAACCCCGCGCGTACATACACGCGCTAGGCAGGACCTATATAAATCAATGCCCGACCGACCTCACTCTCACACTGCTCGTATACTTCATTCATCCAATACTTGTCACGTCTTCGTAATTAAACGTGTAAAACTGAAACGATCACGAACCGCCAGTGACAGCAGCAGCAGCAGCAAACGTGCTCATGTGGACGAAGTTCCATTCCCTGGTAAGTACATTTTCAGAATTCTGATATCTACACCCTTTAACTCTGTGTATGAGTGCTACATATCTTTTATAATGCTCTCTATAAAGATCGCTCCTCCACTTGTTCTGTGTGTGTTCCGGCTTACGTTTTTTACCCTTTTGAATCTCTCTCTCTATAAAAATTGCTTATCCACGCCTTTTTTTACCTCTAACTTGGGTGTCTGAATCTTTTATTTTAACTGTTACATTTGTTTTGTACTGCTCTCTATAAATATTGTTCATCCAAGTGTTGTATGTTACGTGTTATACCCGTTTTCGATCTCTCTCTGTAAAGTTTACTACGTCTTTTAACGGATTCTATGTTTGTGTATGTGTTAAGTCTTATAACCGTTTTGGACATCTCAATGTAAAGAATGACTTTCCACATGTTGTATGTGTTATAATTAATTTACCGTATCCGCTATAAAGATAGAGCTTCCACTTGTTGTGTATCTGTTATATTCGTTGTGCAGTGCTCTTTGTAAATATTTCATTTCGTTCCTTTTTTTTTAAATTTGCTGGTCCGCTTATTTCTCTATCACTTAACTGAAAGCACACTTCCCTTTCCATATGCGATATTATATTCAGTCTTCTCCATCTTTCTAGATTTCTTCCAGCAAATCTTGGTTGATCTAGACAACCAGATCGAGATGGAAAGGGCTCAAGCGCAGCTCGAATGTAAGTACATTTATAATACAATCATACTTCTTAAACTTAAATAATTTCATCTAATATATACCCGTTTCCTGATTGCATACATTTAGTCCTCATAAGCCGGTCTTTTCTTTGTAGATGCGCCTAATTCAGAATTCGGTTCAACCACCCAAAACGTTCAAGGAGGCGACGGTAGCGTTCAAACGGCACCCGCCACACAGGACACTCAGTCTTTAGAGGAGGAGGAGACCAACCTGCCTGACCCGTTTGAGGAGGAGATCAACCTACCTGAGTGGTTTGAGGATCTACTTGATTTTGGCAATGAGTTGCTCAAACCATGGAGTCAGAGCGGAGAAGGTGAATAATTTTGAACATTAACATTCCTTCACATAACCACCAGTATCTACTCTTATTGTTATTATTTATCGCTCTTTTAAATATAAATCACTAAATTAATTTTTTTCCTTATTTATCTTACAGGTATATCACACGGCGTAGGCCGTGTTCCTAGAGCGGTGGTTGCGGGGGCGGGACTCGGGCGCACCGAACCGCAAAGACACGCCGCGCCTTGCGTAGCCCCTATAAGGGCTTCGCGGGAGGCGGATGCAGAACACGCACCAGCTTCTCCCCCAGCGCTGTCGCAACCGTTTGGCTGCGCAGCCCGTCCGCCATCGCCACAGCCTGGCCCTTCAAACCGGCTGTCACCCTCTCCTCCTCTAGAAGCAGCAGCTCACCGCCGCCGCCCACGCAAGGTATGCGTTCCGAGACGTATACCTCTCCCCGCAAATGATGATGATGATTACGATCACCCATCACCAGCCCATTCATCTATCGGGTGGACTCCTAGTTGTAGGAACAGTAATAGTAGTAATTTCCTTATGGCTAGCGGTAGTTCTCTCACCCGTCCTATCGATAACGAAGTCGATCAGAATAACGGCGTAATGACTCCCTTAGAATACTCAGCAGTTGCTAGAGCGTTTGAGGGGCGAATCTCTTTCACCAGAATTGAGAATCCAGGCGGGAGGTATCGCGATCCTGTAAGGTTTTTGGAGGCATGCCTCCCCGTCTTGGAGACCGAGCTCTTCAAACTCTTAGAAGATCCGGAATTTAACGCCTTTAAATGCAGTGCTGTGTTATGCTGTGAACTGAGTCACCCCCCTAAACATCAAGGTGACGCGGAGACGGCTACTCTGCATTATATATGGGGTGACAATGGCGTTATTTCTCGGAGCACATCGATTGCTGAGTGGTATCGAGAATCCACCTTGAGCGCTATTATGGCCCGATTTTCCGAGATGGAAGTACGTGGATCAGCTAAAGCGCTCAGCAGTATACCACACCTCGACATCCATATACATGTCTATGATCCAATGAATGGAGGGTCCAGTTATATTAAACTCCCTATAGATATTGAGAAAAAGCAGGCGTGCATTAATGTTCAAAATAACTATGATAATGCGTGTTTTGCATGGTCAGTCCTGGCTTGCGAGAGAAATTACAATTACAAACATCATCCAAGGCGTCCCAGCAGTTACAAAGTCAAAGATATTAAGAGACAGTATAACTTTGACGGAATAGAGTTCCCTTTAAGAGTCCAGGACATACCTAAGTTTGAGGCTCAGAATACCGCAATATCGGTCCACGTTTATGGCCTGGAGAAGAAAAGCAAGTCAGATGAGCAGAACAAGCATACAGTAGTAGGCCCCCTCCATTTCTCAAAATTTGCAGGTGAACGAGAGTTGTATGTCAACATGCTGCTCTTCTCCGAACGTGATAATTATCACTACGTCTGGATCAAAGACATGTCCCGACTCATTTCCTCCCAGTTAAGTAAAAATGATCATAAACAACATATTTGCATAAGGTGTTTGAATTATTTTTCATCTCAAGAGTTACTAGCGACACATCTATTAGATTGTGCACGCAAGGACCCGGTACGTGTTGTTATGCCCACTGAGGAAAATAACTTCATTAAATTTAAAAATGCTCACCACCAGCAGCGTTGTCCTTTTGTTGTGTACGCCGATTTTGAATGCTTGCTGGCTCCTATTACTCGTTGTGAAGGGAATCCCTTAGCCTCACACACAACCTTCACACAAAAACACGTACCTTATGCGGCTGCGTTCCAAGTTGTATGCGCATATGATTGTAAACTTAATAGCTATCAGTCTTATGTAGGGAACGACCCGGCGGTTTGGCTTCTCACAGAGCTTCAAAAACTTTCTTGGCAAGTTCACAAGCTCTACAGCATCAATATTCCCATGACCAAATCAAAGGAAAATGATGACTTGTATGAAAAGGCTGTTAATTGTCATATTTGCGGGCTGGTCTTAGATAGAAAAGCGGAGACTCCTCGTAGAGACCATTGTCATCTTACGGGTAAGATCCGTGGTGCAGCCCACAATGCATGCAACTTGAAGTATCAGTTACCTACACACATACCCGTCTTTTTTCATAATCTGAGCGGGTATGACGCTCATTTTCTCGTTGAGCGCTTGGCTAAGTTCGGTATGAAGAAGGATCAGGTCAATATCATGCCTGAAAGTGTTGAAGAGTACATTTCTTTTTCAAAACGAATGACGCCGAAAATTACGCTCCGCTTCCTTGACTCTCTACGATTTATGCAAACTTCGCTCCAGAAACTGGTTGAGACTTTACCTCGGAATGATATGCATATCACTCGATCTGCATTTACCGATGAGGAAAAGTTTCAACTTGCGACGAGGAAAGGAGTTTTCCCGTACGAGTATCTTGATAGTATGGCAAAACTCAATGAAACCAGGCTTCCCGACATAACTTCTTTTACCAGTACTCTCACTGGCGATACCATAACTATCACAGATTATGAGCATGCCGTTAATGTCTGGCAGGAATTCAACATCCCCAATTTGGGAGAATATGCAAGGTTATACATGGACACGGACGTTCGTTTGCTTGCAGATGTTTTCGAAAAGTTCCGGAGTGTATGTATGACCACGTACTCTCTGGACCCTGCCTTTTATTACACGGCACCTGGGTTGTCCTGGGACGCTATGCTCAAAAAAACGGATTGCAACATTGAACTTTTGACTGATGCTTCAATGCTTCTATATTTTGAGCGAGGGATCCGCGGCGGACTTTGTCAATGTGTTCACAGACACGCCAAGGCAAATAATCCGCGGATGGGTGTCGAGTACAACGCATCCCTTGATTCTAGTTACATTTTGTACTTAGATGTTAACAGTTTATATGGGCATGCTATGAAGCAACCGCTGCCGGTTGCCGGGTTCCAATGGGTGCCTGAAGACGAATTGAAGGGATTAGGTGGACAGATAATGGGTCTTGCGGCCGATTCTGATGTAGGGTATGTGCTTGAGGCAGACATCGCGTACCCTAATAATTTGCATGGAGAGACAAGCGACTTGCCGTTATGTCCAGAGCAACAAATTCCACGAGGAAGCACCATCCCTAAACTGATGGCCACTGTTGGGGACAAGCAGAGGTATATTATTCATTATCGTAACCTCCAGCAGTGTCTCAGATTAGGAATGGAGCTCAGTAAAATCACCCGGGCAATCTCCTTCAAGCAATCCCCCTGGTTGAAGGAGTATATTGAACTAAATACCGAAAAGAGGGCGGTCGCGAGTAATGATTTTGAAAAAGACTTTTATAAATTAATGAATAATTCCATTTTCGGGAAAACTATGCAAAATATAAGAAATGAACGCGATATTATTATTAGAACCGCATGGGGAGGGCGTTACGGCGTGAGAAAATGTATAGCCATGCCAAATTTTAAGCGTGCCACCATCTTCAATGAAAACTTTGTTGCTGTGGAGATGTCGAAGACTGCAGTAGAGTTTATGAAACCCATCTATTTGGGGATGTGTATACTCGATATCTCCAAATTCTACATGTACCGATTCCACTATGAGTTTGCGAAACCTCATTTCGTAGATCCAAAATTACTTTATATTGATACAGACAGCTTTATCTACTGGATCAAGAACTGTGATCCATATGAAGTAATTAGGTGCAATGGTAAAGAATTCGACACCTCTTCTTATGAGATCAATAATCCTTATGGTATTGTTCCACAGAACAAGAAGGTTATCGGTCTCATGAAAGACGAGTCGAATGGTTTACCAATTGTAGAGTTTGTGGGACTGAGATCGAAAATGTATGCATATCGCACAGTAGACGGGAGCACTCTGAGGCGGGCAAAGGGTGTTAGACGGATCGCGTCTCGTGCGCTTACGGTCGAGGACTATTTGCAGTGCCTGTACGGTCGTAAGGTTTAAGGCGCTCATCCACACATGGTTCAACAAACTAGCATTCGATCACGAGCTCACGAGGTGTACACTGTGCTGCAGTCTAAAGTCGGACTGTCTCCTCATGACGATGAAAGAGTCATTTGTGAGGATGGGGTGGGAACCCTTCCATACTCACACTATTTACTTGAAACGAAAGTAGGGGTGGGGGGACTCTGGTTGAGTGACAGAGAGGGAATGAGCGTGTGAATGTTATGAATGTGGGCTATGCGTGGAAATAGTATGGCTCTTTTATCATAGTGTTAATAGTTGATGAGAGTGTTTTGTTGCGTGTATCAGTTTGCGTGCTTCCATGCATGTCTGAGTGTGCGAATGAGCGCGAACTTGTGTTAAGTGTGTGTGTGTGTACGTAAATATAATCATTATTTTTTCAAAGAAAATCATAATAAATAAAATAGTCTTTATATCTACATATTGCTGACCATTATTAATATATATATGAAAAGGCTATAAATTTAGACAATTAACTTCTGTATGAACAAAAAAAATAATAAAATTTTCTCACCTAATATATCCATCACTTCTAGTCATTATAGAGCTTAGATTTTAGTTTGTAAGTTTCACCTAACGCTAGCCACCCAGTCAGAACTAGTTTTTAAGTGTATGAGTTCCACTAATGAAATTCTTTCTATGTGTTCAATAGCTTGTTCTAGCGGAAAATGTTTCTAGACGTCCACTTTAAAGAAAAATATATATGTTCACCTTGTTCTTGTAGTTGAAAATCTTTAAATCGACTTACTTGGAAAAAAATATATCTTCAATTTGTTGTTGTTCTTTTCGAAAATGTTTAGAGCCATTGACTTGAAACAAATAGGTTTGGTATTAATTAAAAGTGCTTTGTTTTTCTGGTGGAACTTCATTAGCGATATTAGTTACTTTGTAAGATAGGGTAGTACCTCTGCATTAGCTTTAAAATTATATATATAATTTATCTGAAGAGAATGCTTATATATATTTCTTAATTATCTAAAATTGTTAAAAAAATTATCTAAAAAGATGTGGAATTTCAGATTTTTGGTTAAAAACCAATCTTATATCTGTAAACTCATATTTATATATAATGTGAAAAATGTTAAATTCTGAATTCAATAATAAACTCAGTTATTTCCTTATAAAAAAATGTTGTTATTATTTGATACCCTAATAGTGATTATTCTTTTTATTAAAAATATTATAAATTTATTCATGTGTGTATGCAGAATACGTACATACAGCCACATCGCACTGCATAAAGTTATAAGGTTTCCTGCTTTTAATCACAAGTGCCGGACTTCTGCAAGTTGTCACGAACACACACAGCCCACTGCAGCGCTATCTCTTACAGTCCTACGTCAACAGATACTTTAGAGATCGTAATCTGACGCATCGCTTTCCACAGCGGCCGCGAGGCCGGCAACTGGTGCAACCCCCTACCAAGCGTCAGCGGCTGCGCGTGTCTGTCGATTTCGACGGAGACCGCGAGATCGGCATCCGCGCCTAACTATGACAGTAGGCTCATTCCACGTCAAAGGCCGGGGTATGTGTCTCTCTCGGACAGTTCCCTTCATATACAATATAAAAAGAATAAATTACAATACTAGGGACGTTGGATGTCATAGAAAGAAAAAACACTCAATCTTATAAATTATTATTTATTTCTAATAAAAGTGAAAAGTAATTTTACATTCTCATATGCAGATACAAAAGCACTTTTTTGGTAATCGTTCTTCAGTCGATGGATGGATGGACATCCGTACCATTCAAGGTCTTGAATAGATGCAAATTTAAATATTTGACGCATCCAGGAGGTTTTGTCCTTTCCCTTCACGTAAACGATGGTGTCCTTGTGATCGAATAATTTAAGTGCGATCACCACATCTTTATAGGGTATGCCGGGATCATCCCAGTGAATTCCATGATAAAAATTAGTTAAACACAATGCACTGGTCCGTGTTTTACAAGATTTCACTTGCGTGAACGGTCTTGGTGATCGAATATTTGCGGAGAAGGTTTCAATTATTCCTGCGTCTTGTGTGTAGGCCACAAAAGCAACTTGTTTAAATACGAACTGTCTTCGCTCTCCATCATGGAAGCCTTGAACATCTGCAATGATCTTCACAGGCTGAGTTGCCATCGTCAAATGATCAATGCACAGGACAGCATATTTTCATTTATACAGCTCGTCGCACAACACCTGTGAGCGGAGAGTAATTGATTATTCTGTCGTGTAGGACTAATGCATATGCAACGGTGTGTTCTGGGAAATTTGTCGATGATTCAAATTCAATTCGAATGCCTATAGGTCCAGACTTAATTATCTCATTCTGTTTAGAGTAGTCTATTACAATGATCGGTGAAAGCTCTTTGAACTTACGAGGACTCAGTAGACACCCCCCTCCCTCTCCATCAGCAATTTCATAGTAAGAAGGACGAAACCTTGCATACATGTCATACGCGAGGCTGTTTACATTTTCATTCCATTGCAGATGTAGATTGTCATATGGGTTGAATTCTGAATTGAGGTAGACTTTGGCGTTAGTTAACTTGCAGTTATCGAACACGGTGGAATCGTTTGATGTATTTGCTCTTCTATCAGTCTGAAACGCAAGTATAATGAATCTGGGTGTCTCGATATGACTGGAGGTCTTAATAGCCCATGTTTGTCTGCTCGCGGTCGGTAACACTGGATACTCAAAGATCTCCCATGAGCGGAAGGTCAGTGACAGAAATGTACCTGAATTCAACACTTTCAAAAGCTTCAATCGTTCCTCGTCGGATACACTGACGTGAGGCAATTTCCATATTAATTTGTTGATTGTGATCCTATTCTCTTCTTGAGCTCCTTGAATGTACGAGTTATTGTCTGTCGCACTCCGCACGAGAATAAGTTCCTGTTTAGCGTTCATAATAATATGTCTCATATCCTCAAAATATCCCATAAGTATTTTTAGAGGTATGCATGCAGTAAATCGCTTGTACTCCTGGGGTGTTCTACCCTCCGCATCGTCTATGAACCATCCAGCATTTTCTAAACTGTGCAGATCTGCTGGTGATGCCGAGACGTATGTTTTAAGGGTCGATGTTAGACCAACATTGCGTGTACGATCAATCTCAGAACCATTCAGTTCATAGTGAATCTCTTGGAAGAGGAATGCCAATGCGTTGCGTGTCAGCTTGGACTCCACTGTATCGGTGCCATCAGTTTTCTTGAATGACCCTTCGAGATATATGAAACTCTTGCACGGAAGAGTGAGTGTGTCCTGGTGCTGTATGACAATCCTGATTTCATCATTCTTGTTAAACGTGGTTGAAGCGTAAGATTTATGAGAGAAGTATTCTTGACGTATAATTCTGTCATCATACTCTACTGGATTGGTTATATTGAGTGATGACGTCATTGCAGGGTTTGAGACGAACTGATTTAAGAAATTCGTAGTTCACAGGTGTTATCAGTTTGCTGTTCAGTAGCGAAGTGGCGCGCTGTGTATTGCGTGCACTTGTTTTATACCGCAAGCCCATCTTGTTTTAGATGTAATCGTATAATGATTTCCTCACCGCGAAAGTCGACAACTTTATTATTCTGATCCACAATACGCAGCTCCAAATAGCCCAATGTCTGAGCAGTCACTGGAAGGTATATTGCATTGGCAGGTGTCTCAACAATCTTATACCCCGCTGCAACTGAGGGGAAGAATCCGAAAATAATGTGAATGAGAGTATCGTTGAGATAGGAATTCGTAGCAATGTTACACTCGACACGTATTGTGCTGACTGGGAGTATATCCACAGACTGATTGGACTTGTAAAATTTAGTTGGATCTTTCTTCAAAATCTGCCCTTTTGTGAATCCAAGCAGGGGTCCTATTGAATGTCTCTGGCTAAAGTCAATCGTTGCATTTAGAGTCCTTATTTCAGATTTAAGTGTATTGATGTTTGCACGTAGTTCAATACCTTTTCCAGACTATTTTAAGAGTTCGTTTAAATCGTCAATATCGTATGCACCAGATTCTATTTCAAGAATATCTTTTTCACCATTAATATCGAGATGCAGTTTATTGTTAGTGTTGGTGATATTCGGGATGCTGTTGTACGTCTCCAGTCCAATCAATGCAACACTCCATTGACCTGCACTCAAATCAATTGGTGGGAAGTAATTTGCACGCAATACAGATGACCGTCCTTTCAACGTCAAAGTGTACGACATTGCATCTGAACGTCAACTGATGAATGAAGGTTTAAACATCCTGCTTATATACGTTAGTTCTTGTTCTTATTCTTCTTCTTTGTGAACGTCAAGAGAAAGATGATGCAAAGATGCCCGCAGAGGTATGTATTACAGTCCTGATACCGTTGATAATTGTATAGCACATGTCTTCTGTGAGTGAAGTATTGCTGTAATTCTTCGGGTGGTTGCAGGTCACCAAAGGAGTCGAAATAGTAGACTACCCCAGTGTCTTTCATAGCGTACGCCACCCAGTGGGTGCCAGGACCTCCGACAACATCTAAATTCACAATACCGCATTCACCAGTTTTCCACATAGTCTTAGGTAATGTATCCCTCATAAACACACCACGGAATCTTGGTATCTTGAATTTATGTCTAACAAACTTAAGAAGGTCTGTATTTGTGAGTGGTCGATCTGGTAGGACCGCTATTGGGCTTTTTTTAAATTTATGAATAGACCAAGACCCTTCTTGTACGGTTTCAAGTATAGGCCTTTTCCAATGACTGCTGCTTCCATCATGCGGGTATGTTTTCTCGCCTCTTCTAACTGGGTTTGCGAGTTTTGCGCATTCTTGACTGTTCGAGCGATAGCTGCAGCCCCACCGGCGAGCGAACCTACCGCTGAGAGCGCGGAGAGGGCTGGGATGAGAAAAGGAATATAACCGCCGAATGTCTTGGGTATTGGTAGAATGCGAGGTGCTTTAACGGATCTTCTCGTTGGTGATTCTTTGTCCTTCATTGCGTTTTTAGCTGCATACATCGCTGTCAGGATACATTTCTTCAAACAACCCTTCTTGTTCTTCATGTTTAGCGCGCGACGTGCAGTGTTCATAACGCGCTTCAAATTCATCACTCCTAATCCTAACTTGATTTTTCCGCGCATGGTTTTATCAACTGCGAATGCCGCGATGCGTTGACCTATACCAATATCTTTTCTTTTCCGTATCGCCTTAGCTTTATCAGCTAAAATCCTATCTGCAATGTGACGACTTGGTAGATCTTTATTTGCTTCGTATGCAATGTCGTGTTCCATGCACGCTTCGTCAAGCAGATTCACTCCCTTATCACCTCGCGCCAAGCGTTTCTGAAGCTTTGTCCCAGGTCCGCAGTAGTTATACCCCGGGATGTGTAATTCCAAAGGTAGTTTGTCCAGAACACCACCGCCTCCTCTAATGTGCCCTCGATCGCGCATGTCAGGCTACTGTGGTGGTTGTGGACGATGAATGTTCATTATATAGCAAATCCCTGGCATCAATCCAACTGTTTTGTGTAGCAGGAAAACCAAGCCATTTGACTAGGGCTTTATTTCCAAGTCGTCTTATGACTCTCTCCACGAGAAAAAGATCTGGTTGTGAGCTCTTCTGCATCTCCTCAGTGTAGAAGGAGCCTGCAATTTCTTCACCTTTACTGTCTTTCAATAAATAAGTTCTAGGATTCGTTCGCTGCACATTTGAAACTGTAAATATCTCAGTTGACCAGTTCGGTAGGTATGATTTCTCAAATGCGGTCTTGTGTTTTGAGATACGCACCAAATCACCTACATTAAATTTCTGTTTGCGTGGATCCAGTATCTTAATGTGAAAGTATACCGTATCCATGAGTGTGTTATCACGAACATCAATTGGCCGCATTTTTATTGTGCTATGTTTGGTTCTATTATATTGAGCAATTATTTCTGGGAGGATATCTGTCCATATGTATGAGCCACGAAGGTTAAACCGCATCTACATTCTGCCTTTTATTGTTCTGTTCAAGCGCTCTACGATACTTGCCTTCAGATGAGTGAATGTCGAGTAGTGATGTATTCCATACCGCTGCATCACTGTCTTGAAGTACCTATTGTAGAACTCACCACCATGATCGGTTTGGAGATTGTCCGGGCATCGATTGGTTCCTATCTGTAGCAAGCGTTCAAAAGCATCAGCGACATTTGGTCCGGTTTTTGTCTTGACTGGTACTGCCCATGCAAATTTGGAGTATGTATCAATAACAATTAAAATGTATTTGAAGCCATTATTCTCATGTGAATATTGTCGCATATCTACAAGATCAGCTTGCCACAAGTCATCCACCCCTTTAATCATGACATGCCTGCGCGGGTATGTTTTGCGTGCTGGTTTGTGTAGTTCTCGAACTACGGTCTCCATACTTATTCGATGATACCTCTCTCTCGAAGCTCAGAGATTATGGAGATAACTTCATTCGAATGAGCTGTTTTACCTGCAGCAGCTGATGCCATGAGCAGACGTAGTCGATCTACTAGTTCGTTGGGGTCGTCATAATATATATACTGAGGGACTCGATTGTTCACTGTCTTAAGACCAATGTCAATACCATCTCCGCTGCTGGCACCGTTGTTGTTGTTTTGGTCTTCAAGTATTGGTTTTATAATGGTTTTATACTTCCTGTTGGTTAGGCTTTTGGTGATCTTGTGTACACCAGTTATGTGTAGTATTTGACGGTACGTGTCCTTATCACTAACTGAATAATTTATAGGTTTTTTAGTTGGTCTTAGGAAAATAAGATTCATTAAGCCTGGTGTTCGGTCAAACTGTCTATCAGCTATTTGTATTTTGTCTTCTGTTACAGTTATGGGATGCGTGCCCAACATGTATGGTCTTCCCGGGCTAACGCCGAATGTTCTATCTATCTGGCCTGGTGCGTGACTAATAATGAATTCATCAGTGGCTTGACTGTCGTTTTGGGTCGTTTTTGTTTTTGGTGAGAGCTGTCGGAGAGACCCAGTAACGGGCTTAAAGGTCTCTCTTAGTGTTTGCTGACGATCAATATACCCTAACCTAAGCAACCGTAATTTCTCTCGGACTGCTTTACGGGCTTGAATGACTTTCTGTTTGGTCGTCGACTTCTCAACGTATACTAATCAGACGTCTCTGCGACATGAGGCTTTATATATGCATTCATTTTCTTCAGCTTCTTAGTATGATCACGATCGCCCTTATCGACAACAATCAGGTCTACATCTATTTTTCTCTGAATATGATCGACCTTTTCAGTTAAGTCGGTTACTTTCTTACTGACTTGATTAACTAGCTCATTTAACTGATTCACCATTCTCAGAAGGGTTTGGTAATAGGTCTCTAGTTCCCTGCGCATACTTGCATACTTCTCTGAATATGATCGACCTTTTCAGTTAAGTCGGTTACTTTCTTACTGACTTGATTAACTAGCTCATTTAACTGATTCACCATTCTCAGAAGGGTTTGGTAATAGGTCTCTAGTTCCCTGCGCATACTTGCAACTTTAAGAGCCATAGCTTGAATTTTCGCATCCATGTACAAGCGAATGTTCTGTCTGTGTACACCAATCATCATCTCAGGTTGAGAGGTGGACATACGCGCGAATTTGTCCATGGTATGACGTAGACTGATGTGCTAACGTCTATTACCTTGTTATATATGCAAAAATTCTTGAAAGTTTCGTCTGTATCTACCATCATACAGTTTTCTTGTTTTATCAATAACGAGAAACCCATACTGTGAATGGTTCCAACAGTCTGCACATATCTTTAAGAAATCATTGAACGACATATCCGGCCCCACATGCGCTTGGTAAATGTGTCTTAAATTAAGATTGTCTTGCTTGGAGGCTATAATGAGATTTGCGTTATCCCTAACAAGTTGTTTGGGGATTCTGGAATATGTTTGACTTAGATAAAATACGTCAGCACCCATATGGCGACCGAAAGAGAGATATTTACGAATTTGGTCTTGGTTTTCTACTGCAACATCGTCAAATATGAATACTGTGTTTGGTTTGGTTTCTTCAGGTGGGGGGATATCAGAGCTTTCACTGAATGTTGTGTATGTAACGCCATCTACACCTCGAAATATTTCATGCAATAGCTGATACTTGGGTTGAAAGAGTGTTTTTGAGAATAGACAGACATGTTCAAATCGGACACCTTGCACATGAGTTAGCAGAGTCATGAGGACATTAGTCTTGCTGCAGTTGGATGGGCCTACAATAATTGCTCTTATATTATCGGGAAGGAGAATTCCATTTTTCTTGTTCTTCTTCTTCTTCTTCTTCTGCTCTTCACTTGAATCTTCACATGACCAGTCACCGACAACAAAGTCCTTGTGGTGAGGGTGCTTCACCCAGCCAGCCATGATAGTAAATGAGCCATGTACAAACAAGTACTTGACATATATAGAAAATATAACTGAGAGGATAATAATAATATTTGTGTGTAGCCAGTATAGTTCGATCAATTAACCGATTGAGCTATGCTGCCTACACGAGGAACACATGTATGAAGAGTAAGATGGTCATAATTTGAGTAGAATTAAAAAATTATTGGATCAATTTGATTATAATAGGAGTGGTGGTCTGAAATAAAAGAGAAACAGGAGATAAGATTAAATATAAATTATTTATTTAAAAATCATACATTGGATGTACTATTTCTGAGGTGTTATCATAATCTGCACGTTTCTTCTTAGAACCTGTACAATATATACCAAATAATTCTCTTTGGTTGGCAATAAATTCTGCACGTATCTGACGCAATCCGATAGGTGACTCTGAGTACTCTGGTTTTTGACACACGCTTTTCAATTGGATGTCTGTAGTTTTAATGGCCATATGCGAACGAAGATGCTGCTCAAAATCGTCAATATGTATATTATTAACACGTAGAGAGTTTTTAACATCACTATATGCTGCCTCTATGCTAGGAACCCAACGATTCAGTCTCTCGAGAGCAAACCGTATAGAGGAGTCTAGGTTGAATAATTTGATAACTGACGGATGCCTTAGATAGACGCTGTCGACACCTGATTTAATGCATAAGGCGCAGTCATCATATACAGTAGTAATGGAAAGTGTGACATCGGCAAGACGAATTTCTGGTGGGGGATGAGTTGGATCATATTCGGTGGTCATTTGTTGATTGATGTAGCGCCCTGCATGACAGATCCCGGCCCAGTCGAACTCGGAAATCGGGACTTTAACACTTTTGGAAATATTTTCAATCTCCATTATAGCTTGGATCCCCCAGACATGATGGACGTCTATAGCAATGTTCACACGTTTGGAACCACTGGAGGTTAAATTACATGTCGTGGTGAATAGCGTAGCCGCACTAGACGTATTCTTTTTATTTACAGTATCTAAACTCGGTGGTTGCACTATCACGGGAGTGTTCGATTGTGATGAGTTATAGGTAGGCATCCAGTACTGACCACCATTTAGTTGATCTTTAATACCACCAGTGGTTGAATTCGTTGTGTGGTGAGCAGATCGAGCGTCTTCATCACACAAGCTGCTGAGTGGGATGGAGAGCAGCAACTCCTTGTCCTGCTCCAACATGTAAGCTACAGGATCCCACGTGGTCGCTACTGGATCAAATGAGTCGGCTATCGCTGGTGTAGGTCCGGATGAGATGGTTAACGAAGCTAATGATGATGCAGGTTCGGACGCGTCTGCTGAGCTAAGCATGGTTGCATTTGACGCTGTTGAAAAAAGAAGATGAATGATTAGATATTAGCGAATAAGTGAAAACATTGAATAATAAGGATACTGAACGAGATATAATAATGTGAAATATGATACTTACTTTTCCGTTTAATCCTGTTCTGAGTGACTGCACTGGAGGTTGACAGGTGCTTCATGATTGTTCTTCTTAGTCTTCCACTGACTGAGTGACCAAGACTGAGGTCCCAGAACTTAACCTATATATGTCCTACAATGAGGTCATAGGATAGTTGAATCCTATTGGTTGAAGTCGAACATGTGACTCAATTAAGGGATAGTATTGGATACAGCCATTTCCACCACCCCACCAGATACATTGCGTGCGTAGAGAGAGATGGCGCTAACTCTCTCTCTATATGTCACAACCCCGCGCCGGTAATAAAGACTAGAGAGTCAACACATGCCGGATACATTGCGTGCGACCTTGTCAACTAACGATGCTTTGGAAAGGTGACGGTGTTATGAAAACATTTCATGTCTAGCGCGTACACGTAGGCGGGAGGAGGGGGGGGGTTGGTGATGGTATTTTGGAATGGTACCGGCCCTGTTCCAATACTCAAGGAGCCCTAGCTAATATAATATTTGCTTATACAACTTTACACATCGGTACCATACTTCTCTAACACACAAATTACACAGCTATCTGATTATTTAATTGAGAGAGACAAACATTTATTTTACTATATCAGTGACAGATGTTTACATAAAAACAGTGACAGATGTTTACGTAATTACACAGTTGGATAATTTCATACTTATGAAATTGTATTTTGTCTGTAGGTTGTGAACTGTTCACATTTTTTTGGAACCATTGTAATGCTATGAGAGCTTTGAATGATGTATTTGGTATGGGATCATGATTTTTAAAGTACGTTTGAGGTAAATCACACTATTGAAATGAGCAGAGAATTTTTTTTTGTTTTGAAATTATTGCAGAAAGCTACGACGTTTTTGAGATTTGACTGAGGTGTTAGGAGGTTATTTTTACAACGACGATGTGTATTATGCTACTGCGGTATGTTTATGATCAATAAGCTGATGCTATATGAGGAATTCGATTATGCTACGTATTTATTATGATGAAATATTGAAGAAGTGTCGACGAATATGTACACTCCTGGAAATGGAAAAAAGAACACATTGACACCGGTGTGTCAGACCCACCATACTTGCTCCGGACACTGCGAGAGGGCTGTACAAGCAATGATCACACGCACGGCACAGCGGACACACCAGGAACCGCGGTGTTGGCCGTCGAATGGCACTAGCTGCGCAGCATTTGTGCACCGCCGCCGTCAGTGTCAGCCAGTTTGCCGTGGCATACGGAGCTCCATCGCAGTCTTTAACACTGGTAGCATGCCGCGACAGCGTGGACGTGAACCGTATGTGCAGTTGACGGACTTTGAGCGAGGGCGTATAGTGGGCATGCGGGAGGCCGGGTGGACGTACCGCCGAATTGCTCAACACGTGGGGCGTGAGATCTCCACAGTACATCGATGTTGTCGCCAGTGGTCGGCGGAAGGTGCACGTGCCCGTCGACCTGGGACCGGACCGCAGCGACGCACGGATGCACGGCAAGACCGTAGGATCCTACGCAGTGCCGTAGGGGACCGCACCGCCACTTCCCAGCAAATTAGGGACACTGTTGCTCCTGGGATATCGGCGAGGACCATTCACAACCGTCTCCATGAAGCTGGGCTACGGTCCCGCACACCGTTAGGCCGTCTTCCGCTCACACCCCAACATCGTGCAGCCCGCCTCCAGTGGTGTCGCGACAGGCGTGAATGGAGGGACGAATGGAGACGTGTCGTCTTCAGCGATGAGAGTCGCTTCTGCCTTGGTGCCAATGATGGTCGTATGCGTGTTTGGCGCCGCGCAGGTGAGCGCCACAATCAGGACTGCATACGACCGAGGCACACAGGGCCAACACCCGGCATCATGGTGTGGGGAGCGGTCTCCTACACTGGCCGTACACCACTGGTGATCGTCGAGGGGACACTGAATAGTGCACGGTACATCCAAACCGTCATCGAACCCATCGTTCTACCATTCCTAGACCGGCAAGGGAACTTGCTGTTCCAACAGGACAATGCACGTCCGCATGTATCCCGTGCCACCCAACGTGCTCTAGAAGGTGTAAGTCAACTACCCTGGCCAGCAAGATCTCCAGATCTGTCCCCCATTCAGCATGTTTGGGACTGGATGAAGCGTCGTCTCACGCGGTCTGCACGTCCAGCACGAACGCTGGTCCAACTGAGGTGCCAGGTCGAAATGGCATGGCAAGCCGTTCCACAGGACTACATCCAGCATCTCTACGATCGTCTCCATGGGAGAATAGCAGCCTGCATTGCTGCGAAAGGTGGATATACAATGTACTAGTGCCGACATTGTGCATGCTCTGTTGCCTGTGTCTATGTGCCTGTGGTTCTGTCAGTGTGATCATGTGATGTATCTGACCCCAAGAATGGGTCAATAAAGTTTCCCCTTCCTGGGACAATGAATTCACGGTGTTCTTATTTCAATTTCCAGGAGTGTATATGTGTAATAATGTAAGGAATAACGAGTAGTGGTTAGGGACTCTGACTTGTGAAAAAGGATGTTGGAAACCAAGAATCGTACTTTAAGAGTTATGAAATGTGTGTATATGCATAATGTATCACAATGCCGGCAAAAAGTTTTTGGACGCTGTTATATTTATAGGATTTCGTTTCTACACATTTGTAACCAAATTCTCGACCTCTGAAATTTTCTTTTTTATATGAGACTGTCACTGTAGCGCAAACTGCTGTCGTAAATATTTCGGTAAGGAAGCCAAGTGACCCAGGTAGCGCCCAGGTGTGCCAGTGGCCTGGAGAAAAAGCCATTAGTGTGTACCTTTCAGAGGCACAGGTGGAGAAAAAAAGGAGGCCATTATCCACCCTATTGACATTCCTTTGTAGAAAGCATCGCAAATACGACACGCTCATTACTTGGAAAGATACTTACATCTGCACACCTGATTATGACAAGCATCTTTCTACGAGAGTTGAGAGAATTTCTACTAACTTATGAAATGTCACACGACTATTGAATGATGTTTTTATGCTTTGGTTTGCATAACTGCTTATTTCATTTGATATCTGGTTTCCATCTATGTTGCAGCATTGGTTTTATAAAATAAATGCATTTGCTAATGTGAACACTTTCTGTCAACAGATCTATTAAATAATTATTTTATGATCAACATTTTTCGAAAAAGGAGCTCTTAGAATGGAAAGAACAATAAGAAGGGACTAATAACAGTAACTGCATATATAATTTTCTTTTCAAGTACTTGGATATTTTCTTTTGTAGAAATAGTTGTGGTGCACCACTTTAATTACATAGACATTAAGATGTGATTATACATTTCCTTTATCTGCATTGTTGTCTTTAGTGTACTATTTTTTCTGCTTGAGCTTTGTCATGCTTAGGTATAAGTTATAGCATTTACTGCTGCTGTTTCCCAGGCATAGTGCCACTAAATTTCATTTTGTATTACTCTGTTAAGCCAGTTTTACTACGGATTTATTTTTCTTGTTTGCTGTGAATTGCCTTATATTAGTTGTAATATTGCATTTGTTTTGCTAATTTATGCTGTTTGCTTTGCCATTTGTATTTTTTTATCATTGCTGCTTGTGTTAGTTGTTTTGTGCTGCTGCATTGCCTCATTCCTTAGTTTAGCATCTGAGCTTAGTAGATTTAAGTTAGCTTAAGATGTGGTAGGCTATATAAGAGAACGAGTTGTGATGAATCGGAAGAAATGCATTGAGAAGCTATAAGAAAACTGTTTGGCCAAAAAAGTATTTTGAAAGAGGATACAAACAAAAAAGTAGGGTTCAGGGACAACAGTTTTAGGTAGGATTTTCTTGGAAATAAATGATGAGGTAAGATAATGGAAAATAAATAATGAGGTAAGACATATGTGAACACATAAATACAGAAAGCATGCTTGGATAGGATTTTTTTTTTTTTGTTGGTGAAAACAAATGTTGAAATAAGAGGAAAGATCTACAGAACGAAGTTTTGGGTTGGACTGCAGTACCAAATGTCACACTGAAAACAAACCCTGTCCTTTCCCCCTGTGTTATTCTGCTATGTGTTTGTGTACTCTTGTATACTTGTGTTTTTCCTGTCTTTATGCATTTAGCTAATAGGAGTTATGTTGTAGAATTTTTCTGATAATATGTTATTTTCTTTGTAAAGATGTTTAGACTTTATTTATTCTGTTCTGTTTTAATGCTCATGTGTGAAATTGCTGTTTCAATAATTATTCTGATCTTTTATGCATTTACTTATGTCATAATTCCTGTAACACTGATGTATATGTTTATTTCTATTCTTTTGTAAAGCCCCTATTACTGCAAATGGTATCTGTATTATTATGTTTTTAATGATGTATTTTGTACCGTTGTTATTGTATTCTTATGTAATAAAATTGTAATTGGTACCAGTTCATCATATTATTAACTTGTAAGTTACATTTCACTGCACACGTTTCTGTTGGCCTTAGTATATGGACAGTATGTGAGAAGTTGGGACTGTTAGTGTTTGCATGTGTGTTAATAATTCAGCGAGGGACTGGTTAACAGCATTGCTGGTTCTAAGGACATTCCAAAAAAATTTTTTGTGAGTGGACAACTGGTGGTTTATGGACTTGCTATAATATCCGCAAGACTCTTCAATGGTGATTGTGCACCCACACAGTCACGACAGATGGCTGCTGGCCATCTCTACAAGAACTATAGTGGGTCTACACCTTTGATGACTCACAAATACCATTATTTCTACAAGGACTGCAGTGGGTCTGCACCTCTGGTGGCCCACCAATACCATAATCTCTACCAGGACCACAGTGGGTCTGCTCTGTGATGACCTACATACCAATATTCTTCATCTTCGACTGACTCTGCTGTGGGTTTGCTCTGTTGTGGCCCATTACCTGTCTGCATGTCGAGTCAGCACTGTCTTTTCGTTGGAAGGACAACACTACTTCTTCAAGACTGCATGGAAATCCACTACTTCTGTGTGCATTTCCGTTTACTGCTCAGACTTTGAGAAAAACACTGCTATTTTACTGTGATGAACGATCAGGACTGTCTTTATGGACTGTGAGAAAATTTTAGCTTTTGACCAACATTGTATCAATAAGTGTGTGCATTTGATTTCCTTGTTATTGTAATTATGAAAAATTTTAGCAAATCATTACTGGCCACTGCCCAAAACAATTTGTAAAATTTTTTGTGGGGAGCATGGGGGCTATGTAAGTAGGCTGTTTATGTTTTCTTATTGGCAACGTTGCCTGTTTAAGTTTTTATATTGGTAACGCCACGTAGCGCTCTGTATGTGCTGTGTGCAGTCTGTGGCTGGTTTGCGTTGTTGTCTGCCATTGTAGTGTTGGGCAGCTGGATGTGAACAGTGCGTAGCGTTGCGCAGTTGGAGGTGAGCCGCCAGCAGTGGTGGATGTGGGAAGAGAGATGGCGGAGTTTTGAAATTTTTAACACTGGATATCATGCACTGCTATATACATTATGACTTTTGAACACTATTGAGGTAAATACATTGTTTGTTCTCTACTAAAATCTTCCATTTGCTAACTATGCCTATCAGTAGTTAGTGCCTGCCGTAGTTCGAATCTTTTATTTAGCTGGCAGTAGTGGCGCTCGCTGTATTGCAGTAGTTCGAGTAACGAAGATTTTTGTGAGGTAAGTCATTTGTGAAAGGTATTGGATAATGTTAGTCAGGGCCATTCTTTTGTAGGGATTATTGAAAGTCAGATTGCGTTGCGCTTAAAATATATTGTGCGTCAGTTTAAGCACAGTCGTATATAATTTTTCAAAAGGGGACGTTTCACAAGGATCGTTGTTCGTAATGGTCGCCTAGAATTAGAGCATAACCGACACGACCAGCAACAATCGAACCGTCAGTGTAAAACACGCCAGAGCCCTGACACGTGGCTAGGATGGAGTGAAAGCGGCGGCGGAAGGCCTCCAGAGGGACTGAGTCCTTCGGGCCCTGTGCCAATTCGAGCCGAAGGCAAGGGCGAGGCATACACCATGGGGGTGTATGCAGAGGGGCGCGGAAAGGAGGTGGAACAGGGAAAACCCCAAGCCTGGAGAGAAGCTCTCGGACGCGGACGGCGATCGTACAACCCGACCGGGGCCGACGTTCTGGGAGATGGACGACTGACTGCGGGAACTGGAAACGATAATTTGGATGCCCAGGCAAGCTAAACACATGGGCTGCATAAGCAGCCATTAAATGCTGGCACTGTAACCACAGTGGAGGGACACCTGCCTCCACAAGTATGCTGTCCACAGGGCTGGTCTGGAAGGCACCAATGGCAAGTCGTATCCCGCTGTGTAGTATTGGGTCCAGCACCCGCAACGCAGATGGGGATGCTGAGCCATAAGCCAGACTCCCAAAATCCAGATGGGGGCTGGATTAACGCCTGGTAGAGCCGTAAGAGGGTAGATCGGTCTGCGCCCCAGCTGGTGTTGCTCAAGCGTCGCAGAGCATTTAGATGCCGCCAATACATCTGTTTAAGCTGCCGAATATGAGGCAGCCATGTCAACTGGGCATCAAAAACAACTCCCAAAAACCTGTGTGTCTCCACCACAGCAAGAAGTTCGCCGGCAAGATAAAGCTGCGGCTCAGGGTGGACTGTTCGTCGCCGGCAGAAATGCATAATGCATGTCTTGGCAGCCAAAAACTGGAAACCATGCGCTACAGCACAAGACTGCGCCTTGCAGATAGCCCCCCGGAAGCTGACGTTCAGCAGCTGCAATGCCAATGGAGCAGTAGTACAGGCAGAAGTCGTCACCATACAGCGAAGCTGAGACAGAAGTTCCCACTGCTGCAGCGAGCCCGTCTATTGCGCTTAAAAACAGGCATACACTTAGGACAGATCCCTGTGGTACCCCATTCTCCTGGATTCGGGAGGAACTATGGGAGGCCGCGACTTGCACGTGGAGGTACAATACGACAGAAAATTTCGGAAGAAGATCGGCAGCGGACCCCGAAGACCCAAATCATGAAGTGTAAAGAGGATGTGATGGCGCCACGTCGTATCGTACGCCTTCCGCATGTCAAAAAAGACAGTGATGAGGTGCTGACGACTGGCAAAGTCCGTACAGATGGCGGACTCCAGGCTCACCAGATTGTCGGCGGCAGAGCGGCCTTTATGGAACCCACCCTGAGACGGAGCCAGAAGGCCCTGCGACTCGAGTACCCAACTCAACCGCCGGCTCACCATCCGTTCAAGCAACTTGCAAAGAACGTTGGTGAGGCTAATGGGGCGGTAGCTTTCCACCTCCAAAGGGTTCTTGCCAGGTTTCAAAACGGGGATAACAATGCTTTCCCGCCATTGCGACAGAAACTCACCCACGACCCAAAGACGGTTGTAAAGGTCGAGGAGGCGTCGCTGGCAGCCCACTGAAAGGAGTTTCAGTATCTGACAGTGGACGCGATCTGGCCCAGGAGCTGTATCAGGGCAAGCGGCTAAGGCACTGTGAAACTCCCACTCACTGAATCGATCATTGTAGGATTCAGGAAGGTGGGTGCAGAATGAAAGGCTCCAACGTTCCATCCGCTCTTTAATGGAGCGGAAGGCCAGTGGGTAATTCGCAGAAGCGGAACTCAGAGCAAAATGCTCTGCCAAGCGGTTTGCAATTACGTCGGACTCAGTACAAGCTACTCCAATCAGTGAGAGCGCAGGGATGCTGACATAAGACCGATAGCCATAGAGGCGTCTAATCTTGGCCCAGACCTGCGATGGAGCCACATTGAGACCAATGGTGGACACATACCGCTCCCAGCACTCCTGTGTGTGTTGGCGAATGATGCGGCGGGCCCGCGCACGGAGCCGTTTGAAGGCGATGAGGTGTTCTGTGGAGGGATGTCGCTTGTGACGCTGGAGCGCCCGCCGGCGATCTTTAATCTCCTCAGCAATCTCAGGCGTCCACCATGGCACAGTCCGCAGCCGAGGGGACCCAGACGAACGGGGAATGGCAGATTCTGCGGCAGTAACGATGCCGTTGGTGACCGAGAGAACCACCGCATCAATGGCGTCATTAGAAAGAAGCTCAATAGCAGCAATGGAGCAGAACAAGTCCCAGTCAGCCTTATTCATAGTCCATCTGGAAGAGTGCTCAGGAGAGTGACGTTGTGGCAGTGACAGAAAGATCAGAAAGTGGTCACACAGGTCATCATTCACACTCCATTGGACAGAAGGTAAGAGGCTAGGGCTGCAGATCGAAAGGTTGATGGCAGAATATGTGCTGTGTGCCCCACTGAGATGTGTGGAGGCACCATCATTTAAAATCGAAAGGGCTAGCTGTGTCAATACATTCTCAACGGTGGGGCCTCGATCTGTTGCCACTGACCCACCCTACAGAGGGTTATGGTAGTTGAAGTCGCCCAGTAACAGGAAAGGCGGTGGCAGTTGCGCCATCAGCGCAGCCAGGACATGCTGTGGGACATCACCATCCGGTGGAAGGTAAAGATATCTGAACATCGACAGCCTCTAAAGGTGTTTGCAGAGTGACAGACTCGCTGTGAAGAGAGTGAAGGACATAGATGCAGACACCACCAGACACCCTTTCATAAGCTGCCAGGTTCCTATAATAACCCCGATAGCCACAGAGGGCGGGGGTTCGCATCGCTAGAAACCAAGTTTCCAGAAGAGCAATGCAGAACAAAGGGTGAAGGCTGATAAGTTGTCGGAGCTCAGCTGGATGGTGGAAGAAGCCGCTGCAGTTCCACCGGAGGATGATATTGTCCATAGCTGAGAAAGGCGTGAAGAGACTGGGGAGGCAAATTACGCCGCTGGGTCACCTGCTGCCTCCGATTGAGCACCTGTGGAAGTGCTATCCATTGCGTCTGAGACACCGGCGAGATCGAGGTCCTCAGCAGACGCAAGAATCTCCACCTCATCCTCAGACGCAGAACTTGTAGGTAGAGGTGTAGTAGGTGCCACTGCAGGTGCCTTGGTCTTACGGGTCTTCAATGTCGTTTTCTCTCACTGTTCCTTGGTTGCCGTTGCTGGGAGGGTTTTTTGGAGTCAGTCTCTGAGACCGAAGACGATCGCGAAGCTCGATGCCGAGCGACCTGTGGCTTCTTCAGACACTGGTTGGTGTCTGCTGTGCCGCTGGTAGGAACCCGGGAAGGGAGTGACACAAGGGACCCCTTCTGAGTGAGAGAAGCCGAAGAAGACTTACGCTTCTCCGGCTTAGAAGTGGGGACTGGTGTGCCCGGTGGTAGAGTGGGGGAGGGGGGGGGGTGCTGATCCCGATGTGGGTGGTGTGGGAGCAACAGTGAGAGAAGTGGCCACCATCGTCAAGGAGGCAGGTGAGGTCCGCTGAGTCTGACTGTATGACTGTATGTGGTGCAGCTGATGGAGCTGGAGCAGGAGTGACAGTAGAGGCATAAGATGACATAATGCGCATGGGATGTAGCCGTTCAAATTTCCGCTTAGCCTCAGTGTAGGTCAGTCGGTCCAGGGTCTTATATTCCATAATTTTGTGTTCTTTTTGTAAGATCGTGCAGTCTGGCGAGCAGGGTGAATGAGGCTCTCCACAGTTGACACAGATGGGAGGCGGGGCACATGGAGTATCAGGATGAGATGGGCGTCCGCAATCTCGACATGTGAGGCTGGAAGTACAGCGGGAAGACATATGGCCGAACTTCCAGCACTTAAAGCACCGCATCGGGGGAGGGATATAGGGCTTGATGTCACAACAGTAGACCATCACCTTGACCTTCTCCGGTAATGTATCACCCTCGAAGGCCAAGACGAAGGCACCGGTAGCAGCCTGATTGTCCCTCTGACCCAGATGAACGCCCCAGACGAAATGAACACCTCTACGCACTAAGTTGGCGCGCAGCTCGTCATCAGACTGCAAAAGTAGGTCCCTATGGAAAATAATGCCCTGGACCATATTTAAACTCTTATGTGGAGTGATGGTAACGTTAACATCCCCCAACTTGTCACAAGCAACTAACCTGCGGGACTGGGCGGAGGATGCCGTTTTTATCAAAACTGACCCAGAGCGCATTTTGGACAAGCCCTCCACCTCCCCAAACTTGTCCTCTAATTGCTTTACAAAGAACTGAGGCTTCACGGATACAAAGGATTCCCCATCAGCTCTCGTACAGACGAGATACCTGGGCGAATATATGTCACTGTCATTCATTGCCTTTCGTTCCTCCCATGGTGTGGCCAGGGATGGGAACGATTTGGGGTCACAAACGTTAGCTTTAAAATGAGTCCTTGAACGCTTAGAGATGATGTGCCACGCTTCATTGCGTGTCTTCCACCCTGATGCCACCTACTCCGACCAAGGGCCCTCCTCATGGGCGCCACCCAGCCACAGCAAGGGCCACCTGGCAGGATGGCCATTGCCGGGAGTCCTGATGCCCCAGGGAAATGGGCATCTACTCCTTGGCATACATGGGGAGTAAACGGCGCAGGCATCAGCAGAGCGATCCCTGTGTTGTCAGGGGGCTACAACCAACAAGGTACATGGCGGGCCCACCACAACGGACTGGCTTAGCTGCAAAAATGTCCAAGGTCGTCATCGCAGCTAAAAGCAACACTGCACAGTGCAGCGTGGGAATCGCACCCAGGGACGTATCCTCGCCCAAGAGATGGAAAACGAGCGGGACAGCATGGCAACGACGAGAAAGCCGGCTAAAGGTCTCAATGCAGGACGGATACAGTGCACCATGTAAGGCGCCCTTCCCCAATCGGCTCGCTCTTCGGAAAAATTTAGAAAGATGGAGGTCAAACCCGAGAGGGGACCATCACTTAAGGCCGAAACATTTAAGACTCCTTTTAGTCGCCTCTTACGACAGGCAGGAATACCGCGGGCCTATTCTTACCCCCGAACCTGCAGGGGGGCCTCGCCCAAGAGATGGAGAATGAGTGGGACGGCAATGCGACGACGGTAAAGCTGGCTAGAGGTATCAATGCACGATGGACAAAATGCACCATGTAAGGCGCCCTTCCCCAATCGGCTCGCTCTTCGGAAAATTTTTTAGATATGGAGGTCAAACCCGACAGGGGACCATCACATAAGGCCGAAACGTTTGAGACTCCTTTTAGTTGCATTTTACGATGGGTAGGAATACCGTGGGCCTATTCTTACCCCCGAACCCGCAGGGGAGATTTTGGTCGTGAACCATGACAAAGCCAACAGTTTGCATATCCAGTGGTAGACACGACAAAGCTAACCATGCTTACTGTGTGCTGCCTTGCCTCGGCTTCAGCTTATTCTTTCTCGTGAGTAATAATCATCACTACAATTTATCTTTCACTGAACATTCTGATTAATGGCTGGATGACTTGAGAGGATGCTCGTTTATGTTGGAAATCGTTCCCTTCGTCTTATCCTGCAGCAAGACGTTCTCTGTGTCTGTTCTATTTCTACGTGCGTAGTATTGTAACAGCCATATCCAAGTGTGTGTTTACGCAAATACATACAAGATTTTCAAGAACTGCCCGACTTGTGGTTTGTATAATTTCCCCGTTGCCTCCTAAAAACCTTTAATTAACAATCAGAAAACCCTACTAGAAGAGATGAGGTCCGATGTGGCCACGGTCAAGACAGTATAACAGCAGCAGGTAATGTTAAATGTACCTGTTAACTGGGAATCGGAAGTCAGACAGTCATTTAAATTTCTACCACCCCTATTGCCATGTTCCTTCCTTGAACGAACGGAAGCCACAACACCTACAACTGGTATTGGCTATCCATTGCAGCAGTGCGTATCGATGTAAGGTCCAGACGTTTGCTGGTTCTCTTGTATTCTTTCTTGGTATTCCAGTAAATTAGCGTGTTTGGTAGGATCGAAAGTAACATACGCACTTCGAAATTTAAGCGGTTTTAAACCGCACAGTCAGACAGTGTTAGTTACTCCATTCGTTGTTAAGTCTACATGGTATCGCTCCCATCTCCTCGCAGTAGTGGTGTGTAAAATTACGTTTACGCGCTGTTATTGGGTAATTATGTCAGCTGTTTTTCATGATCATATGTAATTCACACGATCGTTTTCGAAATTACACAGCTTTATTTTTCAGAATTATTTGAAATGGTTCAAATGGCTCTAAGTACTATGGGAATTAACATTTGACGTCATGTCTCCTAGACTTAGAAGTAGTTAAACCTGACTAATCTAAGGACATCGCACACATCCATGCCCGAGGCAGGATTCGAACCTGCGACCGTATCAGCCGTGTGGTTCCGAACCGAAGCGCCTAGAACCGCTCGACCACAGCGGCCGGCTCAGAATTATTTGTGGCTTTCGTGCACGTGCATCTTGCAGACGTCTTTTGAAGCAGCTGTGTGTTCTAGCCATAGCCTTAGGCTATATTTATTCACTTATAAAATTTGTTACCAAGAGTTGAGTTTCGGACTAACAGACATGTTAACAAACACAACACCTGAAGGAAAAATGTCTACGTTGCCCGTTAAAGAAGCTATCTTTGGTCCCGAACAGAGTGAAATATGTAACTACAAAACTCTTTGACAATGGGAATAAAACGTCTAACATACAGTAGAAGTGCTTTTCAGTGTAAGTGAAAGTCATGTTTCTTGGCCCCATGTGTTACACCACTGCTTGTACACACGCTGAACAGTATGCTGCGAAACACCAACAAATTTTGGAGCTTCACACAACGCATGACCATGGGCACAGCCAAACTTGATTGCTTATGTCTTCCAATCTGTTGCATCCGTACATGTACCCATGCTTACATATAGTGTCCGTTTGAAACATAAATGTTTCACGCAGAAGCAGTGCTGAAACGGTTGAACAAGTGCGCCATCTGTAACGGCTAAACGGTTCATCTTGCGGATGCGCACTGAGGTAAGCAACTTTCTGTCGTTTTGGTAATTATGAGCAACGCTAAGGTATGACTGAAGTAATAAGGTTCAAATGCATGTTAAGTAGCAGTAGTTAAGCACAGATGAATAGGCTTGTCCTGGATAGACTAGAGTGCGAAGCTGCATCAACCCAGTCATCACACTGAATCAACAGCAAGCTACGGAAACCTGGGTGTTACTGGATCTGTCGTGACCGAAGATCAACAAAATGTTGGCCAACACTTCCGTAACTTGCGGTTACAGCCAAATAATGCCAAAACAGAAGTCATCAATTCCCACCTTAATAACAACCTCGTCGACAAGGGAAAAAAGATGTATTTTGAAGAGAAACGTATGAGGCATAACGAAAGTCCACGATATCTGGTAGTCGTTCTTGAAAGGACGCTCAGCCTTAAAATGCCAACTGCCACTAAGATGAAGACAACAACTTCGCCTTGAAACTTTGTGGTACCACATGGGGTTCATCAGTTCCAACACTAGGAACTTCTCCTGTAGGACTGGTGTACTATGCGGCAGAATATGGCGCTGCACACTTCTTCAACACTCACTTCAACAGTATTTTGCGTGTAATCACAGGAACTTTCAAAAACAAAAAAATGTTCAGATGTGTGTGAAATCTCATGGGAATTAACTGTTAAGGTCATCAGTCCCTATGCTTACACACTACTTAACCCAAATTATCTTAAGGACAAACACACACACCCATGCCTGAGAGAGGACTCGAACCTCCGCCGGGATCAGCCGCACAGTCCATGACTGCAGCGCCTGAGAACGCTCGGCTAATCCCAAGCGGCTTTCAAAAACACCCAAACTTTCCGGTTACCTATCCTAAGTCATACAGGACCACAATTTTTACGGTGATAGCCTGCTTTTTAGCGGGAGTTTGCGGAAATAGCTGGTGATTCTTATCTCCATGTACACGACGATACCCCTGCTGGTGATCCTTATCTCCATGTACACGACGATACCCCTGCACTGTAAAATGCAGACTTCGCTCCTGTCGTCCACCTCGACAAGTTTCTGATGAACGATGAAGTAACAATAGTAAGCCTTCGGGCTGAAGTGCGGCATACCGATGGTGCTCCAGAGCAGCCGTGACTGTCTTGCAGAACGACAAACTTTTCAACAAGTCGTACGTGCGTATCCAAAATCTTAATTTTCTACCGATGCCGAAGAGTTCGCGATGCCAACAGAGACATCAGCTGAATAATTCAACCGCTGGATACATGCTTGAGACTTTCTATGTTTTGTAAATATTACAAATTTAATTAACTAATAATTATGAATTTTTCTGTGTGTTTAATACATGGATATCAAAAGAAATAAAAAGGGTTTCTCGTGTAAAGTGATACTAGTCCTACGACAACAATAAAAATTCTTGTCTATTGAACTGTAGTGGATGTTTGCCAGGAGGTGCCGTATTAAAACTCGGCGAGAACTTTCCAAATGATTTATCGTTTCCACTACACAACTTCATTCACATCGGTCCGTGTCACAGGTCCCACATTGCTGAGGAAGTACCCGCAGCGGCCTGTGCAACGCAACGCTGTGTCATGCAGGTCTTGTTCGCCAGCTGCAGAGTTCCGATTACGTCAGGATGGGTGCGCCAGCAGCAGACTCAGCGGCCACCGTCCCTGTTGACCCCGCGCTGCTCTGCCGGGAGCCGTAGGCCGGCTCCGCTGCTGCCTCTTACTCGGCTGGCGTAGCTGGGATCGCGGCGGCAATGACCGTCTGCGATCCTGCGTCAGAATCTGCGGCCCCACACCACGAAAGTCTCTGGCGTGTGTCGGGAGCCATGACGACTGTCCGCGGTAGAGACCCAAAGAGTGGCACGCCGTGGCTAGCTGCAGACCCCATGTCGGTCTCAGAGGCTCGAACCAACGACTCGCCACGGACTGGAACGCTGTCGCCCCATCTTTGCTGTGTGTAGCCCGGCAGTGTGACGCGCCGCCGTCCAGGAGAGCTGCCACACTTGAATGAATCACGTTAGAAAACAACACATATTTATACTCGGCTGCGCGCCTCTGTTTCGCTAACACATCGCTGCGAGTCACGTACGCTCCACGCCCCAGTTGCGCCATTGGGTCCCTTCTTCCTGTAACTTGCGACATGCAAACCGCTGCGTTTGCTCTTTTCAGCGGTTCGATGGCCCCTGTGGCCTGCCTTCCACTTCGCAACTGCTGGTCAGCATAACTTACTGCGATCCAGCCCTCACCTGACTGTAACTTGTGCTCAGAATATCGCACAAAACTAACTTTCCCTATCCTAAACGGTGGTGCCGCTACAGAACGTATCGGAACATACACTTCCCAAATTTATTTGTATTTAATCAGTCTTGCTTGCAGATTTGTCTGCTTAATTCTTTTTCAGAATGAGGAAATGGCCAAGAACTGAGTTAAATGTTCAATATTTATTGCAGTAAAAGTTAGAAATAGGTTAGTCACGTGGTTTTTAGTCTTTTGAGACTTAATACGGGGGACATTCAGTGATTAAAGATTTACAGATTTGCCTGCTTCATTATTTTTCAGAAAAGGGGGTAGGGTTCATTTGGCGGAGGAGACCAAACAGCGAGGTCATCGGTATCATTGGATTGGGGAAGTATGGGGAAGAAAGTCGGCCGTGCCCTTTTAATGGAGCTAGCCTGGCACTTGACTTAAGCGACTTAGGGAAACCACGCAAAACCAAAATCGGGATAGCCGGACGCGGGATTGAACCGTCGTCCTCCCGAATGCGAGTCCACCACTGCGCCACCTCACTCAGCTGTAGAGAGAAGAAATGGCAAGGAACTGAAATAAACGGTTAATATTTACTGCACGAAAAGTTACAAATAGCTTAGTTCTGAATCCTAATACGAGGGACATTCGTAATTAAAGAGGCAAACAGATTTGAAAAAAGCTGTGTATTTTTCAAAATGAAACTTTCACTACTTCTCAATGCGCACCAACGTTAATACTCTAGTCCCAAAGAGGAACTAGCTTTTTATACCTCATGCAAAAAAAAGGATTTGTCTTTTAGTGTTAGCCACTTTCTCACAAATTCTTTGCTACATTCTGGTTCAAATTGGTAAACACAGGTTTATCATACGTTAAAATCATGTCCAGGAAACGATGAACTTCCCTTTCAAAGAGTTTTTTCAAATATGTGCACACTTTTGAGTCTTGTTGCCTTGTCTTGTTGCGTTAACTCTTTCGGGACACACAAAATTATGACTTAGGTGGAAAAAAACATTTTGGTAAACTGCATGGGAAGACCCGAAATTAAATGTCAAGTAACTGCTTTATACCGTGGAAGAAATGTTTGCTACATTCTGAGCTGTGCCAACAATAACTGCAACCAAGATTTGATCATGACTGCTTGGTTCAGTGACCGTTTATAAATTAAAAGTGAAACAAATGAGCACTCGGTCACAATTTTTTAGTCTTACTAACCAGGTTTCAACACATCTAGGAGTGCCTTCATCAGAATTTAGACATTTAAAGTGGTCTATAACATAATTGCAAACTTATGGGAAGAAAAATGTTTTGATACAAAAAGTGTAAGTACTGACTAACAATACAAGACAGAGACAGTACGTACATGTCACGTATAAAATAAATAACAGGCAAGAAGTGCTTTAGTTACAAAATATTTAAAAGGAATGTGTGAAGGCAAGCCTCCAAGGGCTGCTCGTACCTGTACAGCCACAGGCTGCAACGGACTGAGGCGCCCGCGTTAACAAGTGCGGCAGCGAGAGCGCCATCTAGTAGCGGCAGGTACAACTTGGCTACTTAACATTCAAATGTAGACAGGCGAAAATTACAGTGAATATTTTTCAGTACATAATGTAAAAGGCAATATTTCGTTTAACAGTGACAGATGAAGTACCATTTTGTCTACATCAGATCTTTGAAGTACAGTTAGAAGCATAAAACCGTCGTTATAGAAAATACAGAAAGGGCTGAATGACACAGCTTGTAGAAAACGATATAACATGAAATACAGCCAATAAACCTCCTAATAAATGAAAAATTATGAAATGACCTAGATGGAAAATACATTCCGATGAACTGCACGAGGAGACGCGAAATTAAATGGCAAGTAAAGGCTTTATAGTGTCGGAGAAATTTTTATTACGTAAGTGCAGCTGCTTACTGAGAATAAGTCTATCATTTCGAGAAATATGTTTAAAAATCTTTAATTCTTCAAGAATATCTAATCTACGCCCTTTCTTCTCGGTGTGCAAGATGTTGATATCGAAAATAGCTTTAGCCGCGTGACCTGTAATCAGAAGATCGTCGGCAAAAGACGAATTTTTGGGGCTACTGCCATTTTTTCTTAAAAGGTGTTCTTTATATCTGGTTGTAAAGGCACGTACTGTTTGTCCTATGTAGTAGGAAAAGCAAGGTATCGCAGAAAATCTTATACACGCCAGAACTTTCTAACGGGAAACGAATCGATTTTAAATTATGAATGAAGGTTTTTCTCAAGTTGTTGTTGGTAGAAAAGGCAACATTGCAGTTGTATTTATTACTCTGAAGACGTTGGATCTCATAGGAAGTGGGCCCCAAGAAACGAATAGAAACTTTTTAATGTTGGATTCAATGATAGACGTGCCGAGGGTAATAACTCTTTTAACAGTTTTCTTTCTGAGGATGTCATCTACTATGCCAGGTTATAACTGTTATCGTCTTGAGTAAATTGATTTCGTCGTTGAACTTTTCTTTCTAAAGTGGAATGGAAGTAGCTCGATGAATAGCAGACTGAAAGAAGGTGGTTTTATGAGACAGTGGATGCATAGAAGACGCAGGAGCGATCTGATCAGTGTATGTTTCTTTACGAAAAATATTGAATGAGATTTTATTTTCTTCTATTGTAAGCGTCAAGTCAAGGAAGTTTAATTGGCGGGCCTCATTTTCAAGTTCGATGGTGAAAGATACTTTCTCATGAAGTTCATGGAAGAGATTATAAATACGGTCAATGCCATCAGCAGGTCCCTTGTAGATGACTAAAGTATCATCAGCGTATCTGAGGTAGGAGAGAATGCCTAGTGATGTGGCTGAAAAACATTTAAAAATATTTTCTTCTAGAGAGTTAAGAAATCGGCAATGGATTTACCATAGCAAGACCATCGGATTGCTGGTATAATTGTTCATTAAATTCAAAATAGTTGTACTTGACTACGACTGTGATGAGATTCATGAAGTCAGCAAATTGTTTGTCTGAGAAATCTTTTTTGAAATATCGTAAATTTTTTCTAGGATAGTAAGCGTTTCCTGTACGGGGACATTAGTATAAAAGATTTTTGATGTCTAATGAAAACAACTTCCGGTCTCGGAAGCTGACATACGGCCGGGAGGGCGATGTGCTGACCACATGCCCCTCCATATCCGCATCCATTGACGCCTATGAGCTGAGGATGACACGGCGGCCGGTCAGTACCGTTGGGCCTTCATGGCCTGTTCGGGAGTAGTTTAGATTTTTTTTTAATGATAACAACTTGGTGTCTGAACTGTATTCGATATCTTTTATTTTATGGACTAGGGCGTGACTATTCGGAATGGAATAATTGTTTTCGAAAACGAATGATCTTTTCAGGGCGTCAGGTAAAAATTTGGCCATATCACGGTACGCGCTCTTCATACTATTAGATATCGGGCGTATCGGATAGTTAGGTTTATGGATTATAAAATGAGACGGAAGCTTTGGGGGCTGAGGGTTCATATTAATAAGCATTTTCTTCGGAATAGGTTTGATTATAAATTTTGCGTTATTGATAGCTGACCTGAATTCTTTTTGTAATTCAGGAGTCGGATCCTCATTCAGTTCCGAAATATTATTTTCGCTAAAAAAACTAAGTTTTTTGGAAATATATTCAGAATTGCAAGCAATAACTAAAGAGCAATCTTTGTCAGACTTAGTTATTAGAGCATATGCTTCTGTAAGTTTATTATTAATGGAATTAACCAATTCTCTATCGATATGCGTAACATTATGTAGAGAGGCTGGATTTTTGCTAAGAATGTTAGCTACATCATAAGCAATTCGAGTTTGACATGCATTATCTATTTTTCACAATTAAGACCAATTTTTAGACCGAAAAGCATTTTTTCAATCACCTTTTCGTCAGACAAGTTGGGCATGACGTTGTACTTCAGCCCTTTATCCAGCAAGACAGTTTAAATCTGTGTAAAAGTAACTTCAGTTTTATTTAGAATTCTTTTATAGAAAACATGACTCCTTTTTTTTAAAGTGCTTTGCGGATATTTTTTCACCAGGAAACAGACAAAAAAGATTACTAAGTTTCTTTCCGTGTTTACGCATTGTGCCTCGTTTACAAATTTCCAAATGTTCATTAACCTGTATCCAGAAATCGTCAATGTTGATGTTATAATTAATACGAACAATATGTGTGAGTTCTAAATGCAAGTAATATGCCTCTTCATTAAGAAGGTTTTTTTTTAGCATATGAATACATGGACTGCATGATTTTTTCTTTTTCTTACGTGTTTTAAATCGTTAAACGTGGGTTGAACCCAGGTCATCTACGAAACATGTGTCTTGGATTACATAAACGAATTTTTTTCAAAAATAAATGGAGAACATTTGTATAATGTGCTAATTTACTGGCCCTTAGCATGACTCAGTTATTATGGTTGTGGAAAAATAGATGACCAAATGACAGGTTTATAAACTTTGGCACACTGTGTCTAAGCAGCCACTGACATAAACATAAGTAGAACGATGTCATAAATGCACCCCAATTTGCACGATGCGATCTGTGGTATGTCATGGGAAACAGGTAGAGGGACTCTTTATTCTACACAAGACTTAGGCAACTATGAAATGCAATAGCGCAATATAAAAACCCAAGAATTTGTGGGGCACTAATTTTAACGTCTTTACGCTGAAAATGGCTTTTTGTTCTTTTCTTATTCTTGTCTACATATTCACGCGAACAGTCGTTTTCAAGTAGAAACAATATTAATAGCAAACTTAGAAGTTATCTTATTTATGAGAACCTAGAATTGTGCCTAAAGTAAAAAGAAAAACAGCAGCTTACAAACTTCACAGACCCCGACTCCACCAGGAGATGTAAGGTCACACTTCATATTAATGTTTCAGTCACTGTCATGATATAATTTTATGGGTACCTTACAATTTAATTTTATTGATCAATAACGTAGTCATTAAGTACGATATCGAGCTTCACTCAACATAACTTAAAGATTAAATAAAGCATATTAATTTAACTTTAGGGAGGATTGTGCAGCGAAAGAAGATATAGTGTCGTCTTTTAAGAATGGGATGTTGAGGTGGTTTGGTCATTTAGAGTAGACGAAAGAAAGCAGACAGTTGAAACAGGTAACAAGGCGAGTGTGAATGGGAGAGTTGGAGGGGGTCGACCTCAGCGAACGTACCTCAGTCAGACTAATAACGTATTTACCAAAATCTTAGGAATACCCTCATTAAGTTAATACCAATGCTCCTACCTATAGAGTTTAACTTGAAATAAATTGACTTGCAAAACAAATGTCACTAGTTGTACTGTTGATGCTTGGCTCTGTTGACTAATGAGTTTGCCGACCACTGCTCTAGATTAGTACATCAGAAATGAAGAAATCAAAAAAGTAATACAACTAGAAGGGAACATCATAGAAGCTATTCAAAATACGAGTTATTATGGTGTGGCTGTTGATAACAAAACAGATGACAAAAGGTGGCCAAAAAAGGTATGGAGACGTATCCCAGAGGAGAAAAAGGAAATGAGGTCGGGCTCCTAGAAGATGGCACACAGAAACCTCCAAGAGGTACAAATAGTAAGACCGTTGAGTAGAAGAATGAAATATTTCATACGCAAAATAGAAATGATTCTCTATATGTGACCTTTGCTTCTCAAAGTACGTTTGTAAGCACGGAATACCGCTGTGTACCAGGCACATACGTCATATGCTAAGTGCTTCAAATGCCACATCTCGGATGTGCGAGTAATAGTGCGATTCAATGCGATACACAGCAAGAGCGCAGTAATAGCGGCTCTGCCTCGAGACAAAGATTCGAGACAAAGAGCCTGCAGCTTACGGCAGATGCCTTTTGTATTTCTGTTGCTATTCACGCGTTTGATTAACGGCTATTCATCTGTTGCTCATAACAGACTCCCCGCGGCGTTGACGACGTTAATGGCGGCTGCCGGTGTGGTGACGTCAGCACTGGTGGCTCAGTACCAAACAAAACCACACTACAGCATGTCTGAATAATTCTCCCCTCATTCCTTCTATACAGTTTCCGCGAGGAAAAAGGGATACATCAAGGAGTAATCCTCAGAAGAAAGATAAACTGTATACTACTTCTAGCTACTGATGACATAAATGAACGATAAGATATCAACATCGGGGCAACGATTTCATGTTTGCATTAACGTAATCGAACGAAGTCTATCATTTCTTTCAACAGAAAATCACAGATTGTTAGGTAACGAGTGTTTTACTGCTGTACCCATTTGTGTTAAATAAAACATGTGGTTCGCGCACAGGTAAGTGACGAACGAAAAGGTATTAGGTAATAAGCGAATAAAGCAAGGCAATGCTTGAAGATCCACTGCTCTTCTAAAACAGGGCCAGGAATATTTCTCAGGTAGGTAAATACGTATGCGTATTCGGTTCTACTGATGAAGTAGTTGATGGGATAATCAAAAAAGCATAGTGTCCCAAATCGCCCAAGAAACACATTGCTGCAACACGTATACACAATTTCAAAAAATTATTTTAAGAGGCTAAGGGAAACTAATTTTCGTAGTAGCATGAGACCCAGACCCAGAAGGAGGAAATGAAACTAAATCACACAGGTTAAGACGGCATGTGATGTTATTTTGGTGTTTATAAAAGCGGAGTCAAATGTACAAAGAACTTAAAGAACTTGACAGTATGAGCTCAGATATCAGTACTACGTTCCATGGACTCTGATATGCATTCAAGGCCTTATTCCCTCTCTGGACAGCTTTTGTAACTGGTACTTGATATCCTAATTGGCCGGCTGAAGTGGCCGAGCGGTTCTAGGCGCTACAGTCTAGAACCGCGCAACCGCTACGTTCGCAGGTTCGAATCCTGCCTCGGGCATGGATGTGCGTGATGTCCTTACGTTAGTTGGGTTTATGTAGTTCTAAGTTATAGGGGACTGATGACCTCAGAAGGTAATTCCCATAGCGCTCAGAGCCATTTTGATACCCTAATTGCTGCCATCGGGTCATAGCTGACGTTCTAGCTGGTCCCACAAATGTTCCACCTGGGAGAGGGGATCCAGCTGACTACGGGAATACTTCAACATTAGTTCATACTCTTGGGATGTTTGAAAGAGCGTTGTCCTATTGAATAATGTTATCATTATACTGTCGTGTAAGAGTTAACATATAAGGACACGGGTGGTTTGTGATGTCCTATTGTGATCCCAGAGTGCCCTCAACCACCATCAGCCATGGCTTGAAGTTATACCTATGGCGCCCACACCACAACTCCAGGAGTAGCATTGGAAGAATGGGACATCTTATCGAGTCGCCTCCATATTGTTCTCAAATAACAGACACAAATGTGAGGTATTTGAAATCAGGTTGGTAGGTCCTTAGAGAGCGCACAGGGTATAGTTATGATTGTGGATGGGGCCGTAAAGAGTTACTGTGAGTTGTACAATAAATCACACCACAATATTTGTCTAAGACTCACTCATTTACACATTGCCTTAAAAGATCACAATTAAACAATATGGCTGGAGGCCTAATTAAAGAACTTGAGATGCTTTCTGTGCTGAAGGCCCAAAACCACACCAAAAACAAGAATGGCTTAAGGCCTGACTTAGAAATCAAAAGCAATTAAAATCAGAAGGTAAAATTTTTTTTGCCTTTACAAAAAGCATGCAATTCAAAACAATTAGCGGCTGAAGGCCTACACTACACGTCTGAAGGACAACTATAATTAAAACACATTAATAAACATCTTTTCCAACCAAGAAATTTCTTTTTAAACTTACAGCAGAACAGCTGAAATTCTAATTAAAGAAATATTAAATTATTGCATGGCTGAAGGTCAAACAAATTTGAAACAATGGCTGATGGCCTGAACAAAAAGTCAGACAAACAATTTTAAATAAACCCTTTTCTTCTTGTAAAAATTTTCCTTTAAAGTGTACACACAGCTGAAGGCCTTATTAAAAGGGGTTCATGTAAATCCTCAGCTGAAGGCCACACATATCACATCGAACAACTAACGGCTTAGGGCCTGGATTACAGCTGGCCTTAGTGGCCGTGCGGTTCTAGGCGCTTCAGTCCGGAACCACACGAATGCTACGGTCGCAGGTTCGAATACTGTCTCGGGCATGGATGTGTGTGATGTCCTTAGGTTAGTTAGGTTTAAGTAGTTCTAAGTTCTAGGGAACCGATGGCCTCAGACGCTAAGTCCCATAGTGCTCAGAGCCATTTTGAACCTGGATTACAAACAATTTTAAATAGAATCAATTTTAAATTTTTTAATAAAATAAAATCAATCTTCAATACCTTAATTTAACATGGATGAAGGCCTTTATGTAAAATTTGAAGGAACTGAATTAATAGATGGCCGAAGGCCTCACACAATACTTCAAACTGATATGAAATTTACAGTCTAGGACAAGCAGAACAAATGGTACTCAGAAGTGTTCCAAGGGTCTGCCTGAGAAGGTACCTCAAACGTAAGGTGAGGTGAGACAGGCAGCAAGGAGTTGAAGTTAAATATTCATATGGCAACCCAAACTAGGAATGGTCCAAGGACCGACGAACAATCTAACCAATTCCCTTCCACCTGACCAACGACACAACGATGGAACATATCGGCAGAGGACGAGGATACGAACAGCACTACGTCTTCAAAAATTGGCGTATAAAAACAGCCAAGGGAACAATAACCACTCTAAGCAAAATATGAACCAAACAACTTAAATGGCTGTTTAACTACACACTGTGCCAGACAGCATCAACATGATGAGGAAGGCACACTGCTGGAAAACTATGCTAACGACCAGGGCAGGTAACTGGGGCGTTAACGGCCACAGGGCAGAATATACCGCTGGTGCACTTCACTGATAAGTAACAGCAAATTTAATAATTAATCACAATGTAGAAGAGAGCTACAAGATTTTGCTGACTCCAACATACCATACGTTGTTGCTAGCCTGAACAGTCTAGGGAGCAGTAACCCACAAATGAACAAAGAGATGTCACAATAGTTGGGGTTTCATAACAGATTAACTGATCACTCAACTTCTGCGTCCTTAACTGATCAGTCAACTTCTGCGTCCAGGTTCAGTGCGCAACAAACTTTGTCACTCTCGCAGCTAGCGCCTCATGATCCGACATAGCATGCACGCTGCCAGCAGTGCCGGCCTGGCCTCGGGCTGTGGAGCGTTCCTCGCTGCTCCGTCCCAACTGACTGACTGCATGCAGCATGCAGACAGTATTAAAATAGCTGCTCAGTCAAAACCACAAAAGCTACACACGGTTCCACGAAAACACTTCCACAAACAATTCGAATAATACTAAAACTAGGGACTGTGGAACAACAAGGACGAATCACAAGTTGATACACACGTTCCGACACTGACAATGTTGATTGTTTTTGGAAAAAGTTCAAGGCAATCGTAAAATGCGTTTTAGACAGGTACGTGCCGAGTAAAACTGCGAGGGACGGGAAAAACCCACCGTGGTTCAACAACAAAGTTAGGAAAGTACTGCGAAAGCAAAGAGAGCTTCAGTGCAAGTTCAAACGCAGCCAAAACCTCTCAGACAAACAGAAGCTAAACGGTGTCAAAGTTAGCGTAAGGAGGGCTATGCGTGAAGCGTTCAGTGAATTGAAAGTTAAATTCTATGTACCGACTTGACAGAAAATCCTAGGACCTTCTGGTCTTACGTTAAATCAGTAAGTGGATCGAAACAGCATATCTAGAGACTCTGGGATGATAATGGCATTGAAAAAGAGGATGACACTTGTAAAGCTGATATAATAAACACCTTTTCCCAAAGCTGTTTCACAAAGGAAGACCGCACTGCAGTTCGTTGTCTAAAACCTCGCACGAACGAAAAAATGGCTGACATCGAAATAAGTGTCCAAGGAATAGAAAAGCAACTGAAATCACTCAGCAGAGGGAAGTCCACTGGACCTGATGGGATACCAATTCGATTCTACACAGAGTACGCGAAAGAACTTGCCCCCCTTCTAACAGCCGTGTCCCGCAAGTCTCTAGAGGAACGGAGGGTTCCAAATGATTGGAAAAGAGCACAAGTAGTCCTAGTTTTCAAGAAGGGTTGTCGCGCAGATGCGCAAAACTATAGGCCTATATCTCTGACATCGATCTGTTGTAGAATTTTAGAACATGTTTTTTGCTCGCGTATCATGTCATTTCTGGATAACCAGAATCTACTTTGTAGGAATCAGCATGGATTCCGGAAAAGCGATCGTGTGAGACCCAACTCACTTTATTTGATCATGAGACCCAGAAGATATTAGATAGAGGCGCTCAGGTAGATGCCATTTTCCTTGACTCCCGGAAGGCGTTCGATACAGTTCGCACTGTCACCTGATAAACGAAGTAAGAGCCGAAGGAATATCAGAACAGCTGTGTGGCTGGATTGAAGAGTTTTTAGCAAACAGAACAAGGCACGTTGTTCTCAATGGAGAGACGTCTACAGACGTTAATGTAACCTCTGGCGTGCCACAGGGGAGTGTTGTGGGACCATTGCTTTTCACAATATATATAAATGACATAGTAGATTGTGTCGAAAGTTCCATGCGGCTTTTCGCGGATGATGCTGTAATATACTGAGACGTTGCAGCATTAGAAAATTGCAGCGTGATGCAGGAAGATCTGCAGCGGATAGACACTTGGTGCAGGGAGTGGCAACTGACCCTTAACATAGACAAATGTAATCTATTGCGAATGCATAGAAAGAAGGATCCTTTATTGTATGATTGTATGATAGCGGAAACAACACTGCTAGCAGTTACTTCTGTAAAATATCTGGGAGTATGCGTACGGAACGATCTGAAGTGGAATGATCATATAAAATTAATTGTTGGTAAGGCGGGTGCCAGGTTGAGATTCATTGGGAGAGTCCTTAGAAAATGTAGCCCATCAACAAAGGAGGTGGCTTACAAAACACTCGTTCGACCTATACTTGAGTATTGCTCATAAGTGAGGGATCCATACCACGTCGGATTGACAGAGGAGATAGAGAAGGGCCAAAGAAGGGCGGAGCGATTAGTCACAGGGTTATTTGGTAAACGTGATAGCGTTACGGAGATGTTTAGCAAACTCAAGTGGCAGACGCTGCAAGATAGGCGCTCTGCATCGCGGTGTAGCTTGCTGTCCAGGTTTCGAGAGGGTGCGTTTCTGGATGGGGTATCGAATATATTGCTTCTCCCTACTTATACATCCCGAGGAGATCACGAATGTAAAATTAGAGAGATTCGCGCGCGCACGGAGGCTTTCCGGCAGTCGTTCTTCCCACGAACCATACGCGACTGGAACAGGAAAGGGAGGTAATGACAGTGGCACGTAAAGTGCCCTCCGCCACACACCGTTGGGTGGCTTGTGGAGTATAAATGTAGATGTAGAACCCGAAGCGGTCGGCGACCAAATACACGTCGTTTGATGAGACGACCGACAGAACGACCAGCCAAAGTCGTCCCCACTCAAGTCACGTGTGTCGGCAACGGTCGGGCGAGTCATGGCTGTCCTGACCTCACTGCTGTTCCGTCCCATCTGTCCTCCCGACACACGACGACCCGCAAATGCTAGCGGTCGCTCCAAAGACAGTACGACAGTGCTCTTATCGATAAGCGCTGCTGCTGCCACTCACAAGCAGGCAAGCCAGAAACTTATTGACTCCAGTAAATCGAATAAGAAACGAGATGGGAGTACGCCAAGACAAGATGTCAAGCAATAACGGCATGAACAGGAGCCGCTTACGGCTCAGTATTATGACGTGCTTGGAGCACAACACGGTGATACTCCTTTCTGCTGTTCAGACACCCTCCTGTGAAACTGTAGGGAAGCAGCCTACTCACGCCGTATAAAATTCACATCAGTCTTTCCATTGTGTGCCAGCCAGTCCGCTGTAACTAGCTCTGACGTCATAAACGTTGCGCAATACTTTAAAAATCAAGTAAATAACCTGAAACGTATCTAGCATGTCAGGAGTAATACTAAATCAAAATGTGTTGAATATCAGTTCAATAACTTTAACCATTTTAGAAATTTGGATGTTTTTCTGTAAAAATCATTGGCGCAACAGAAAAGAGCTAGAAACTTAAAAGTTTATATTTAGATTCCTTTTTCATAATAACTGAGTAGAAACAGTATTCTGGATCTCACAAATTAAAATTTTAGTTGAAATTCATGATTTTCTGGTTTTTGTCTTAAAAATTAAGGAAGGAAGATAGATTAAGTATGCGAATAAATAAAGCTAGGATGTTTAAATTTAAGTAGAAGGGAGATCCGCTATAATCATAAAGATATGAGAAGTTTCAACTGAATAACTATAAAACTATAGCGATAGCGTATCTCCAAAGGGCAAGTTCAGAGCTCTTCTACTGCGTGTAGTGCAATTAAATTTATTCTCTCGCCCAAAATATTTGACTTAGCCACGTCAGACTTTTATAATGATTACTTACCTGTGTGCTGATTGCACATTTAAATTGAGAGCTTCATCGGCCGTCAGCAAAGGAAGCGATGATTTATTCGATAACTTAAAGTGGTGCATTACTAGCCCAGCGGCTAGTCGGGAGAGCGGATTTGATCAGGCGTTCCCATATCCGTCCGCACCGCGGCTTTATGTATAAGAACGCTGCGCGAGAGAGAAAGGCCCCAGTTCTCTCCAGACGCTGATTAGTGCACCACCTGTGCTGGGAGTCGCGTCGCGTCGGTATCATTGCTATAAACAGCCTCGGATGCCGTAATAAGTTACTCAGGATACGCGTAACCATGAAATCGTTTTCGAGTGAAGTGTTAATTCTGGGATGACTTTAATGATCTATCTTCAGTTTGCGTATGTCGTATTTTCACGTGCCGCCGCGGGACAGACATTCTACCATTATTTAGCGTGGCGTTTGATGAACATTATCATCAAATTATGGCGAGCATTCACTTAAACCTTTAATTTGAACAGTTATAGTTGCATCAGCGCATTACACTCTGAACTGCTCTGGTAGTTGGATAGTGTGGATTCTTTTTTGGTCTGTGACTTTTAGAATATAGTGAACATTTTAGAGAGAATCGTTTTTGATTATGAATCCCAGACAATCTCCTAATTCCTCAGAGCTATAAGCTGTAGCTATAAGTGTATTTCCCAGATGAAGTGGGCACTAGGAATTGTAATTACAGGCTTCACGTTTCGTTAATCACTTTCTGGTTGCCAATATTGTAGTTAGAGAGCCAGTGTTGAGAACGGCAAACAACAGCATTAAATAAATAAATACAAAACATTTTATAATAACATTCCACCCACTGGCCCACAAAACCTTTATGACTAGTATGCCTGCTCTCACATTCCCATGCAGTACTACATCGGACCACTATCACATCCAAATGCTCCACAGCTCTGGATGTTGCACGAATCGATCAGCCCACCACATTGAGGTCCACAATACGACCCCTCTCATTGTTGACGGTGTCTCACACGAGTACATGACAACAAAGTCCTTCCATGTGATTACTCCGTTTGAAGCTGTTCACCTTTTCCCCTCGCTTTATATACTCCAGACAATGCTAGCATCCTAAATCGCACCCCAAACAATATAGTATGTCTAACATGCAGACAGGTTGTTTGCAGGTTCTCAATTGGCCTCTTCCTAAGCAACAAACAGCTATCACTGGCACTGGGGCAGAGTCATCTGTCATTAGAAAACACAACACACTTCCACCCTGCCCTCCAATGAGTTCTCTCTTGACACAATAGAAGCTCCTAATGGCGGTGGTTTGGAGTCACTGCAATGCACGTTACAGGGCGACTGGATTGGAGATTTCTTTCAATAAACTATTTGTAGAGGTTAGTTTTGTCGCTTTGGTGGCAACTGTTGCTCAAATTGCTGCTGCAGATGAAGCACGATGCGCCAGAGCCGTACGCAGAACACGATTGTCTTCCCTCTTCTCGGTAGTGCCACATGGCCGCCTGGAGCCTGATCTACTTGCGACCGTACATTCTCGTGACCACCGCTTCCAGAAATCATGAACAATGGTTACATTCCTGGTAAGTCTTTGTGCAGTACTGCAGGAGAAACACCCAGCTTCTCGTAGCCCTATTACACGATCTCGCTTGAAACTCATTAACGTGTAGATAAGAGCGTCTTTGTTGTCTTAAGGGCATTACTGATTAACATCAACTCACTACGTCGAATCTCAAAGGCAACTAACGCTAACGCCAGTCACAGCGTGTGTTTAAGGCAAGCCTAATCTTCATCGTCACAGTGGTGCATTTTGCGCAACTCTTATGGTTCAAATGGCTCTGAGCACTATGGGACTCAACTGCTGTGGTCATCAGTCCCCTAGAACTTAGAACTACTTAAACCTAACTAACCTAAGGACATCACACACATCCATGCCCGAGGCAGGATTTGAACCTGCGACCGTAGCAGTCGCACGGTTCCGGACTGCGCGCCTAGAACCGCGAGACCACCGCGGCCGGCGCAACTCTTATGCAACCGGCGCGAAATTTGAGGAGGCCCCGTCTCCCAGATGTAGATACTTCCTTGCCAACTTTCGTTTACGACGGAAAACTCTTTCTTAGTGCTGCGATATTTTTTTCCGTCAGTGTATTATGGATATAATCGTGAATTAAATCTGCATAGATTATCACTAAATTAATGAAGGCATTTTACAAATCCCATAAAACTATGGCTCTAAATAAAATTTCTTCGGTATTTCTTGGTACTGTAAATGTACTTACCAGGCTCAAGCTTGCATATTACATACTGAACATTGTGGGGTGTTGAGTGGCTCTTTTGCGTGCCTCTACAAACCTCACGTCCGATTTCTGGTCACCTACAGAGAAGAGAAGCATCCCATATGATGAAGCAAGTTATTTAAAGGAACTAATAATGCCATTCAATGGAAATATCTTCCTGAATGATAATTAATTTGGGTGACCCAATCAGATGTTGCAATGTAGGCATCATACAATGCGCAGAGACTTACTAATAAGAGGAGGGATCATATAGTCTATAAGACAAACAAGTGCTTATTAAAACGTCCAGATCTATTATCGTGAAGTAAATCATATGAGTTACTAAGTCAGATAATCAATTGAACGTTAAATACTAGGAAAAAGGGGTTCTAATGGTGAACGGTAGCCATGGCACAAGGGGGTGATAACAATAAATGCAAAGTTACGCGTATAATGCACCAGTATGATCAGTGACTGTAAGCATGAGTAGTAAGTTACAGGAAGAACAAAGAAAAATAGGACTGAACACCAGTGAGAACGCCGAAGTGCATACTGACAGGAAACTATCTGGCTGTGAAGTATTAAAATTGAGTAATGGGCTTCTGAAGGTAGTGAGTGAATATCATGACTCTAAGATTTTTCCGATAGCAGCAATGACGCATCTTAGCATTCTCTTAGCGTAATGAGGACGGTAGTGGCAGTAGTGGCTGGGTTCTCAGATTTGAGCCTCTTTCTGTTGTCAGAACTCGAGTGTAAACAACCTTCTATGTGACTTGCAAGGCTCGCCTCATCCGATGTCCAGGAATAAGTCTACACTCCATGATCTCCTAGTGAGAAGCGTATTCTTTCTGCTATAACACGGAATATTCACTCAGCAAAAGCCTAGTGGGAAGTGTTCTCCACCACCTGAAGTGTGCTCTTTCGTCGCCCAGAGTAAAGTCGTCTCTTTCTAGACGCGCTGTTGTTTGGGTGCTTTTCGCGAGAGCAAGAACTCGCCTGACTTTGCGCCTTCGATCCAGCAAAACTCAAGTAAAGATCGTAAATAATCCTCTAATCTCGCAATTTTTTGCTGTTTCCAACCGATATTGATCTGAGATGGGGAGGAGGCAGAAAATCTCCTCCACTACATGCCACAATTTTGAAACAGAACTATGAGATAGCTGACTCGTAGGTACGGTCGAGAAACTGGATACTTTATAGAAAATAACAGTAAGAACTAACCACGACGCTGGATCCTGAAAACTGAACACGAACATTATTTCGTGCCTTCACTCCTGGGGCAACGAGCATTCACACGCTACATCCTGGGAAGCAACACTTGGATAGAGATCTCCTATATTGCTAAAAGGCTTCTGCGAACAATATTGTATTTGTTCAACAGAAAGCATCCGTCTCATATTCTCTTGGAGAGCGTTGGCTAAGGGAATTGAACGTCTGTCTATCTATCTGAGGCTTGCGACTTCGGATCCCAATCTGATCTTTTTTACGGCAGCCAACTCATCTTAAAAGGATTCTTATCTGTTGCTAGCCAGCTAGCAGGCATCTATCTGTACAATCCTTTCACTGACAGAAAGAAAACAAAAGAAACAGTCAGCGGAGGTACTGAATCTCGAGAGCAGTTATTATTCAGCGTCAGTGATCGACTATTTGGTAAATACTCGAAAAATGCTGGGTGACAGTTTCAAAGAAAACTGGCAACCTAACAATAGGTGTTGGGTAAATTGGAATACAGGAACTTGAGATGAAATTCTTGGCAATTGTGAAGGGCTGCATAAGAAAGGACTTAATACAGATGAGGAGGTATGTAATAACTGCAACGTATAAGCTGTTAATTAGAAAGTTATTGACTACAGGCTTAAATGGAAAGTGCATGTGAATAGTACAAGAGATGAAAGCCTGTTCCGGAAGACTATTACTTCGTGGAACATATTTATTCTTAATAGTTAGAATTTAGTGACAATATCAGTCAGCATTTCTTTTACATGTACCATTTATAAATGGTCTCCACACGTTCTGTGACCTTAAGCCAGCGTTATGTAATACCATGCTTGTTGGTGAAAGCTTTTGTTGTGTACACGTAGCCTAGTTTTCATTCAGTGAATTACGCTATCATCATCTTCAAAGTTTGTCCCATTTAGAGAATACTTAAGCGGTCCGTTCATCACGTCGGGAGCAATGGCTGTGATAGGGATTCCCGAATGTGGTCGATCATGGAGCTCAGTTTCTGCCCTTCCTGATATTTTCACTCTCTTTCCACATCATCCAACAGTATTACTAACTGCGTCATTACCCAACACCGCACACAAATCTTAGCAGATATCCACCATCGTTTCTTTTTCCGCAACCAAGAACTCAATTGTATGATAATGCTTGTGGCGAGTGTCTTGCATGTAGACGATTCTGATGGTTCACTACGGCTCTTTCACCTGTCGGAATTGTTCGAAACTCTGGGCACGTACAAAAGAGACTTCGAATTTAAAGTGTCGAAACGGACGCTTCCCTAAACGCATTACGGGCTGTTAAAATTGTGGTATTATTTATTGATAAAGCCTCTTACCGAAGGAAAGACAACACAGAAAGGACATATATGCAGGACGGAGGAGACGAATAAATGAAAGGTGCCAACGATGACAGTCCTTGTACGATGGGCGCAGGGAGCATAAAGGACAGTATGGGTTTAACTTCCCTTCAACAAACGGGGTGTTTCAGATGGAGCACATATTTGGATTGGGAACGGAAGGAAAAGAGAATCCACAGTATCTTTCTCAAGGGAATCATTCCAATACACACACGTGTAGGGAAATCATGGAAAACCTAAATCAGAATATACGCACGGTGATTCGGGCCCCAGTCCCCAACAGTGCGAGTGTGATACGCGTATAGCCGCACAGAACTCACTCGGTCATTTCGTTCGGAAAAAAAAATTCAGCACGCTCCAGTCAGAATTAGGTTTACATATCGCATATCTGGAATCACAATGAGAAAATTGTTTAGAATAAATATCGTGGAAACCAATCATGGAAAATGGAATATCTCTGGTAGTCAGCTCTCAAGCCAGAGGCATCTGTTACCAGTTTTCATTTGTCGACTGCCTTTGTGTGTGTGTGTGTGTGTGTGTGTGTGTGTGTGTGTGTGTGTGTTTGTGTGTGTGTGTGAGTAACTGCGTGTGTGTGTGTGTGTGTGTGAGAGAGAGAGAGAGAGAGAGAGAGATAGAGGATTATCTGCAGCAAAGGCAATAGCTTTATAAATTTCAAACAAAGTTAAATGGGATGGTCATATTGTTCTACAGTTTAAAAAATATTTTTCTTTCTTTTCGAGTCTTAGAGTTGATATTTTTCTTTATTTTCGAGTCTTAGAGTTGATTGCTCTGTTTATTGTGCAACATAATTCCTGAATTGCGTTGCGTCTGTATTGTCAACCGAATCATAGGTCGTTCCATATTCCAAATGTGAAAAATGTATTGTGCACTCTATTCTTTTCTTATTAATTACTACTAGAGTGGATATGTTGTCCAGGATACCTTCAGAACTTGTAACAGCTGGGTGCAGCAATGTTGAACCATGGGAGAACAACGAGACAAACCGATAGAAATAGACATGATTCAAGACATTAAATTGCCCCTAAAATAGACTGGAGAGGCAGTGTGAATATGGATCGAGGAGGGAGGTGTGCCAATGTAATCCTTGCAGGTGTGTGAATCGCTGTGCCTAAGTGGCGACTAGCGCACCTGCCTCGTAAGCAAGACATTCGGGTTCAATTCTCGGCCTTGGTACAAATTTTCACTCACCACATCGGTCTAAATATATAAAACTAACAAAGTTCTTTTAGCCGCGGAAACTTTCATTGCCTCTGCTGGTCTGGTTTTTATGTCCCCCTTGCCTCGTTTCTCACTGGTTATTTTGGTACCAAGGTTGCGGAAATACTGAACGTCGTCTACTTTGTAATTACAAATTTTGATATTAAATTTTTCAATATTCTTATTTCTGCTACATCTGATTACTTTCGTCTTTCTTCGGTTTTGTCTGACTATATTCCGTACTGACTATAGTATTTATTCCATTCAGTGTGCCCTGTAGCTCCTCTTCACTTTTTCGTCAGAAAATATTATCTTTTATATCTCTATACCTTTCACTTAGTTCCGTCATGGATTTCTCGATGCATTAATTGAACAGTAGGGATGAAAGACTACTCCCCCGCCTTATACTCTTTTTAATCGGAGAAATTTGTCCTCTGTCTTCCAGACTTATTGTCCCTTCTTGATTCTTGTACACGTCACGTATTATCTGTCGTTTCCCACAGCTTTGTCCAGTTTTTCTGAGATTTTTCGGCTTCTTGCTTAATTTTGCATTGCCGAGGGATATTTCCAGGTCGCCATATACTATGTATGTGTCTGGATTTTTCTTCAGTCTTGCTCTCATTGTCGACAACAATGTCAGAACTATCTCTCTGGTGACTTTACCTTTCCTAAAGCGAAGCTATCATCTAACAGATCCTCAATTTCCTTTTCCATTCTTCTGCTTATTATGCTTGTCAGCAGCTTGGAAGCAGGAGCTGTTAAGGAGATTGTGCGATTCTTCTCGCACTTACCTGCTCTTGCTATCTTCGGAATTGTGCAGTTGATATTTTCCCGAAGCCCTGATTGTAAGTCACTGGTGTAATAGGTTCTGCACACCAGCCTGAATAGTCGCCACTTCCCTCACTGATTTTAAAAACTGTTATAGAATGTTATTTATCTCTTCGACCTTATTTGATCTTTAGTCTTCTACAACTCTTTTGAATTCTGACTCTAATACTGGATCTCCTGTCCCTTCCGTAACAGCTCCAGTTTCGTATTCCATCATACTGTCAGGTAACTTCTCCCCCTCATATAGGCCTTTCTACCTATCCACTGTTTACTCTTATGTTTAACCGCAGAAGTTCCATTGTACTCATTATGACGCCACCCTTTCATTTCATTCCACCGAAGGTTAATTTGATTTTTCTGTAAAATGAAACAGTCCTTCTGACGATGATTTCCTTTACGATATCTTCACGCTTTTCCTACAGTCGTTTGGCCTTAGCTTCCATGTAATTTCTATTCATTTCATTCCTACGTGTTGTCTGTATTCCTTTCATTCCCTGGTTATTTATATAATTCCTTCTTTCATCGATCAGTTGCCGTTACTCTAAGTTTCTTCCCAGTTATCGTCCTTGTAGCCATATTTGTCTATCCAACATCTGTGATTGCTCTTCAGCTAAACTGCTGTATTCACACCTTTAATGATTTTCAAATGCGAATCATGGTTCCTCAGTATCCCACATCTTTTCTTACTCGATCTTCTGGACGATTCTCGTTAAGTTCATCTTGCTCTTCGTCGTTACTAAATTATGATATGATTCTATATCTAGCCCTGGGTATACATTACAATCCAGTACCTTCTTTTGGAATTTATATGTGATCATGAAGTAATGCAACTGTAATTTACTGTGCTGTCCAGGAATTTTCCGTGTATACTTCATCCTCTTGTGATTGTTGTACAGAGTATTCGCATTAGTAGCCGTCATCTATTACTGAACTCAGTCAGTCTCTCTCCCTCCTCTTTCCTGCTGCCAAGCCCATATTACTCTGTAGCTCCTTCTTCTACTCCTTCCTCTACAACCGCATTCCAATCCCCTACACATATTAGATAATCATCTCCCTACACACAACGAATAACCATTCAGAATCCTCGTGTATACCTCATCTGTTGGCGTTGGCGTTGATTTGCTGTTGAATGTGATGAGAACATCCATGTAATTGAAGTGTTTACAGTAACGTAATTTCTGCCTGTCTTCCTACTCATAAAAAACCCTATCCCTGTCATATCATTTTCTTCTGCTGTTGAAATTACCGTACATTCTTCTGATCAGAATTTCTTGGCTTTTCTCCAGTTCACTTCATTAACCCCACTATACCTAGACTGAGCATTTGCAGTTCCCTTTTCAGATTTTCTAGCTTCCCTACGACGTTCAAACGTCTGACACTCCATGTTCCGACTCGTAGAATGTTATCCTTTCCTTGGTCATTCGATCTTTTTCTCACAGTCACCTCTCTTTTCGCAGTTTTCTCCCAGAGCTCCGAATGGGTCACTGATCGAGAATTTCTTGCAAATGAAGAGATCATCGTGACACCTCTTCAGTTACAGACTACATATCCTGTGGATACACATCATCTGTCTTTAATTGAGTGATTTTCACTGCCTTCTGAATCCTCATGCCGTTGATCTTTGCAGATTCTTCTATCTTTCAGGGGCAGTTTCCTACCCCAAGGGCAAGAGAGTGCCCTAAACCTCCGTCCGCTCTTCTGCCATCTTTGAGAGGCTTATTAGCAAAAAATTATATATATATATATATATATGAGAGAGAGAACGGACACAGTTTGCTTCAGGCTGGTTGGAGACAAATTGACAAGTAGTTGGGCAGGGCAGGTCAATGCTTCTTGACCCATCCCCCCCATCCCCGCCAAAATCACTGTGCTGGTCACTCGACATGGTACTAAGTTGGTTTTTAATTTTTTTCTTTTTTTCTCAGTTTCTCTTTTGGTTTTTATTTTTATTTTATATTTTAAATAAAATTTAACAGACATAAATTCTACAATTCCGGGACTAAGAAAAAAACAAAAGTTTATTCTTCTAGGAACAACACAATGAGCGAAACCTTCAGAACAAGAAAATAAAATAAAAACTGTCCAAAGACAAACGATTAAAGACAAAGTGCAACGTATTTTCAAACAAAGCACGACAATGTGGAAGCCTCTGCCACTTGCGACGAGCATCCACTCCATACGGGCGCAAAAACCGGTGTCGCGATCATTGTCGCGTCCGACTACATAGTGGGCGTAGTACCCAGGAGTCATACGATCGAAGTAGTCTTCGTCCGAGGGAAAACGAAAAATTCTGGGCACAGAGGAAGTTGAACCGAGAAAACAGCTTCAGCTGACTGGATAAGTGAGGCCAGTTGTTGGCGAATCCAGTGCTAGTGTTCTCGTCCGCTAGAGATGACGTGCGTCGCAAAGAAAAAATGGCTCTGAGCACTATGGGACTTAACTGCTGAGGTCAGCAGTCCCGTACAACTTAGAACTACTTAAACCTAACTAACCTAAGGACATCACACACATCCAAGCCCGAGGCAGGATTCGAACCTGCGACCGTAGCGGTCACGCGGTTCCAGACTGTAGCGCCTAGAACCGCTCGGCCACTCCGGCCGCTGTGTCGCAAAGACCACGGACTAAGACCAATGCGATGGAGGCATTCGCCGCTCGGGACCATATTGTGAATTACCCTGTACCACGATGAGGTGACTTCCATCGGGTGATTAGGAAAACACATGAAACGATGCTGTTTTCCTAGATATCAAATACGCGAGCATCTCAACTGGGGAGAGGGAAAGGACGATTGTAGGCCTACTCCCCCAAAGACAAAACAATGATCTGATTAAATGACAGCTTCCAGAAAACTTATTATAATATAAAATTCACGTGTGTGCCACAATTTAAAGTTGATTCGGCCTACATCGGCAGGAAGAGTCACACTGGCTGGCCGAAGTCTGGCAAATAAGCGAGATATTATAGAATGATTAGCTAGAGCACGTGTTCAAACGTTAATCCGTAGAAACAACACTAAAGATTTCGCTTTCATACTGGAAAGTTCCAAGTCTCCAAGTGGACGGGGTATCGCCACCACGTCATACCGAAGTCGAAAAATACGACTTTTCGAAAGAAATCGACAGGAAAATTGCATCAATTTGAGCGCCATCACCGCGGGGAACGGGAATATTTGTGCAAAATGGTACACTTGTCCGAATGTGTAGAAATGTAAGATCCTCACTTTGTGAAGAAGACTAAGGGAATGGCGTTCGTGTTCATGAATCCCCCTCGAATGCGATTCGTCACTTCTCGCCAGTTGAATGTATCCATTTTCATCGGGCAGCGATCCACGGTAATTCCTAATGATTTCTGGTGAGCAACCACCTTTACCTATTGAATGACAACGTAATGGAAACACCGCAATGGTAACAGGGTATATTTTCCTTCATTAACGCGGGACCTAGGGAGATAACAAAAGGAATCCAACGTGTACTTGATCAAGTATATGTAATCGATATGACATAGCAATACCATATCATCATCCGCTTACACTCGTATCGAGCGGGTTTCCCATGATATCTTCCAACCACATAATTGATGAGCAATATAGAGAAGCAGAGGTTCTAGAGACAAGACAAAAAGAGAGCTGGAGAGGGGGCTCCCCTGCGGTAAGCCCTGTCGGATGGTGATCTGGCGAGTAAGATGAGCATTCTTTACGACCGGTATTTGATTGCCAATAATACATGACATGCAGTATGATTGACAACGGCCGCCTTGAGCATCTGCGTAAAAAAATTGTGTGTTGTCATTTCAATTTGAAGGACAAATAACATTCTAGGCAGGCAGTTGGCATTTGAAGTTAAGTATGAGAGAGCTGATCTTGCCACGGCTATAACTGCAGAAAATGCAGGTTGACTAAAGTTGGCAGTCTGATTTACTGCTACCTAACGGAAGACTGTATTTAATTCCACTATTTAACAGCACTCTCAGTTTAAGTCACAATACATCGTTGAATTAAACCGAAATTGTTGTATGATGCTTGTCAAATGTTTAAATCTGAAGTATGGTATTAGTGGTTTTTGGAAAAAACTGCCATCATCATCTTTTTTTAATGTCTCAGCATCAATCATTGTAGGGACGTTTCCTAGTAATGTTTCACCTTAGCATGCACCGTTTTAGGTACGTGTAATTTATCATCAAAGGATGTAATTGGAGGGCAACGGCCTTTCCAAAGTGGTAACACCGGTTCCCGTCAGATCACCGAAGTTAAGCGCTGTCGGGCTGGGTTAGCACTTGGATGGGTGACCATTCGGTCTGCGGAGAGCTGTTGGCACGCGGGGTGCACTCAGCCTTTGTGAGGCAAACTGAGGAGCTACTTGACTGAGAAGTAGTGGCTCCAGTCTCGGAAACTGACATACGGCTGGGAGAGCGGTGTGCTAACCACATGCCCCTCCATATCCGCATCCAGTAACGCCTGTTTGCCTTCATGGCCTGATCGGGAGGAGTTTAGTTTTAATTTTTTTTTAGATGTAATTGACGACTAACGTGGCTTCTGAACTAGGCATAGAAAAGGTTAGGTACAAAACGGAATACTGCAGTTGGAACTAAGGCCCTCCAAAACTGTAGTCAACTACTAAATCTAATCATAATGTAACACGCACTGTGAAGACATCGTCAAGCAATATTTATCTAGGAAAAGAAGGAGAAGGAGTTTCTATTATGATGTAACATTTAACAGGAAAGCGTCTGCTTTGTTTACTCACAAGCTGACTGAATACGGTGACTGAGCAATAACATCACCAAAAATAAGATGACAGAGTCGACATCTCAAAATTAAAATAGGTGACAAAATTATTTATCATCACTGACCCCAAAAATTATTAATCACAGTATGCAAGCATAACAATCTAGGAAATTCAAATATTGTACCACAATGAAGTTGCAAGATTTCAAACAGAGCACACTCCTTGGAACCACGATGGACTTTCAAATTAAATATTTCCAAATGTAATTGTCTGCATAATTCAATAAAATACATGAAGATTCCATATTGGCATTACTGATAAAAACTTTTTGTTATGAAGTACTAAGTTCGATTGTTCTCTCACACTTTGCAAGCTCTACAGAACCTCAAATTACATATTTACACATCTAAAGTGTACATACAACTTATTAAAATACACACAGTTTGCTTACAGACACTACTTAAATAAAATATTTGTTAGTAGATAATTATTGTTTAATATCAGGACTCTGCATTAATGTCAGTCAGATACATAAAAACTACTTGAAAATACACGTATGAGAACTACTAAAGACTTAACTTAAAGGCTAAGGTGCACCAAGAATTATCCAATTAAACAACGACAGCATCTTACGCTCACAAAAGCAGTTCACCATTCATCCATACATCTTTGGACGCATTTGGCATAGAAATATGATCAAGTTGCTTTTGTTGATTCGACAAAGACCTTTAGGAAGTTAGAGCTGTTGCCCCCATTTACTTACCCAAACTTGGGTTAAAACACAAGAATCTGGATCATTTTGACAAGAAATGATGGTTACTACACTTTCTACTAGATAGTTTCAACTGCCTTCCAAGATCACCCAATCACCCATTTTCCCAATCCAAAAGACACATGTCGATTATCGTTAAAAAGTTCTTGTATGAAATCTTTAATAATTTTTCTAAGAGAAAACCACTCTTTCTATATGTTTGTTAAGTAAAGTTTTAGTAGTTTTAACTTAAAATATAAATCTACCTGTAAATCCTCCTCAAACCAGCAATTTGTCAAAATCACTGGGGGTATGTTTCCAGATACATATATACACTCCTGGAAATTGAAATAAGAACACCGTGAATTCATTGTCCCAGGAAGGGGAAACTTTATTGACACATTCCTGGGGTCAGATACATCACATGATCACACTGACAGAACCACAGGCACATAGACACAGGCAACAGAGCATGCACAATGTCGGCACTAGTACAGCGTATATCCACTTTTCTCAGCAATGCAGGCTGCTATTCTCCCATGGAGACGATCGTAGAGATGCTGGATGTAGTCCTGTGGAACGGCTTGCCATGCCATTTCCACCTGGCGCCTCAGTTGGACCAGCGTTCGTGCTGGACGTGCAGACCGCGTGAGACGACGCTTCATCCAGTCCCAAACATGCTCAATGGGGGACAGATCCGGAGATCTTGCTGGCCAGGGTAGTTGGCTTACACCTTCTAGAGCACGTTGGGTGGCACGGGATACATGCGGACGTGCATTGTCCTGTTGGAACAGCAAGTTCCCTTGCCGGTCTAGGAATGGTAGAACGATGGGTTCGATGACGGTTTGGATGTATCGTGCACCATTCAGTGTCCCTTCGACGATCACCAGTGGTGTACGGCCAGTGTAGGAGATCGCTCCCCACACCATGATGCCGGGTGTTGGCCCTGTGTGCCTCGGTCGTATGCAGTCCTGATTGTGGCGCTCACCTGCACGGCGCCAAACACGCATACGACCACCATTGGCACCAAGGCAGAAGCGACTCTCATCGCTGAAGACGACACGTCTCCATTCGTCCCTCCATTCACGCCTGTCGCGACACCACTGGAGGCGGGCTGCACGATGTTGGGGCGTGAGCGGAAGACGGCCTAACGGTGTGCGGGACCGTAGCCCAGCTTCATGGAGACGGTTGCGAATGGTCCTCGCCGATACCCCAGGAGCAACAGTGTCCCTAATTTGCTGGGAAGTGGCGGTGCGGTCCACTACGGCACTGCGTAGGATCCTACGGTCTTGGCGTGCATCCGTGCGTCGCTGCGGTCCGGACCCAGGTCGACGGGCACGTGCACCTTCCGCCGACCACTGGCGACAACATCGATGTACTGTGGAGACCTCACGCCCCACGTGTTGAGCAATTCGGCGGTACGTCCACCCGGCCTCCCGCATGCCCACTATACGCCCTCGCTCAAAGTCCGTCAACTGCACATACGGTTCACGTCCACGCTGTTGCGGCATGCTACCAGTGTTAAAGACTGCGATGGAGCTCCGTATGCCACGGCAAACTGGCTGACACTGACGGCGGCGGTGCACAAATGCTGCGCAGCTAGCGCCATTCGACGGCCAACACCGCGGTTCCTGGTGTGTCTGCTGTGCCGTGCGTGTGATCATTGCTTGTACAGCCCTCTCGCAGTGTCCGGAGCAAGTATGGTGGGTCTGACACACCAGTGTCAATGTGTTCTTTTTTCCATTTCCAGATATATATATATATATATATATATATATATATATATATATAATTCCTTGGTAGTAAACAAGTTTTTGTGCACCATTAATAATAAGCTCCACTATTCTACATATTCTTGGATGATGTACGTCGCCCAGTATTTTTCCTCCATATTTTTGTCGAATTTCTTATAGTAATTTAAGTTGACAATTTTCACATATGAATATTGTATCGGTTTTAAACTGCGCAAACGGCCAGTGGGAATCGACGTTTACAAAACAGACTCTTTTGTGTATCCTTCAATATAGTAAACGTCGTTGGAGCCATTATACATGCGAGCATTCGACAACATGACGACTTTTCACAGTAATTGCAGATATCACGTAGTTCCCAAGACATATCAGAATTTTGGCATACATTGTGTTTAAAATAATATCTGAGTCCTGCTTGCACGTCTGCAATGGCTTATCCTTTTTCTAGTAACAGTTAACCCTTTAACTGCTGTGGATACCTTAATTTTAAATGCTCCGCTGCTCTCCAGGTACTGGGAACGTCTTTAAATGTGGCCCCTGGGTTTTCCTGAAGTGCTGTTGACCTGTTTATGTGTCCAATTCCTTCGACCTCTCACTGTTGCAGGCGACTTACTTCCACATGTTGGTGAATAAAAGATTACGAGTATCCCTCATACAATATACTTCCTTCTTTTGGTACTACCATTTGCAAAAGAAACTTCGTTTCGATACCTCGAACCGATTCTGAAATGTGACGATTGTGACGAAAATGAACATCTAACACACATCCGTCTGCAGAACATAAAACCAATAACTCGAGAAATAACGAGATATCATTCTGCTCTCAATAAAAAAAAATCGATATCTTATCTACTTCATTTGATGCATCGCACTAAGCATGATGTGTAACGAAAAGAAATTCAGTCCTTTATCGACTAAAGATATCAGACTGTAAAATGTGCAAAAGTAAAACGCCTTTTACGAAATAGCTTTCTTAAAATCGGACGATGAGTATTTCATATGAACCGAAAAGTCTGCGTTATCAGAATTGGTCACAGGAAATTTTTGTAGAGTTTTGTTAAGTTTCTGCTGAGTTCATCGGTACCTAGGCTTACACACTAATTAAACTAACTTACGCTAACGACAACACACACACCGAAGTCTGAGGGAGAACTCGAACCTCCGACGGGATGGAGCCATGCGAACCGTGACAGGTCGCCTAAGACCACGCGGCTACACCGTGGGGCTTGGGCACAGGCACACAACCGTCCGCCAGATACAAAAATAAATGATACTAGAATAAAATGAGATATCATCCTTCTCCTAGTTTTAAATAAAATTTCTATATCTTATTTACATTTTATACTCATCAATGTATGAGCTAAAATCACCCATATGCATAGTCTGCGGAATGATCTTTTACCAGTGCAAACTCTCTAAGATTTCGAGCAATGTTCTTCTTAATTTGATGCAGCGCTGAAATTATTATGAAAGACGAAAGATACTTCAGATCTTTATCGAACAAAGATACCAGAGTGCAAGATGAGCATAAACCAAATTTTTTACCCAACAGTTTTCTTAAAATTGCTAGATATGTATTTGATAGCAGCCGGAATGTCATCTCTTAGCACAAGTAGCAGCATTTGACGAGCAGTGCACCCACAACAAAGCCAAGATCAGCATGTAATGCAGAAAGTACATCTGTAGCAGCGAAATTATTAATATTCTTTTATTATGGCAAATTGTTTTTACCATATACTACAGTTTTCATTATTTTACTTCCACTTCAGTATTGTTTTGCAAGTGCATAATATATTCATTGCAAATAAAGCAGTAGTTTCTCTAATAAAGATTGGTTTGAGCCTGTTTAGAAGATTTATTCATTTCTAAAACGATAGACAGAAAATTATTACTGCGTGGATGAATGAATAAAATGTTCAAAATGGGTAAAAGGTAAATGTGTGAACAGGTAAATGAGTAATATGTGTCTTTCACCAGCTGCATCACGAAGTAGTAGGGAGGATATTCCTCAGAAATTTTCATCATGTGTTAATCAGCAAGTGTTAGAAGATATAGAGAAGATCCAACGGTGAGCAGCGCGCTTCGTTACAGGATCATTTAGTAATCGCGAAAGCGTTACGGAGATGATAGATAAACTCCAGTGGAAGACTCTGCAGGAGAGACGCTCAGTAGCTCGGTAGGGGCTTTTGTCAAAGTTTCGAGAACATACCTTCACCGAAGAGTCAAGCAGTATATTGCTCCCTCCTACGTATATCTCGCGAAGAGACCATGAGGATAAAATCAGAGAGATTAGAGCCCACACAGAGGCATACCGACAATCCTTCTTTCCACGAACAATACGAGACTGGAATAGAAGGGAGAACCGATAGAGGTACTCAAGGTACCCTCCGCCACACACCGTCAGGTGGCTTGCGGAGTATGGATGTAGATGTAGATGTAGAAGTTGGAGTGGTGGGAGGGGGAGGGGGTTGTAGCGAGGAGAGAGGATTCTCTAGAATTCCTTATCTCAAGGTAAGCACTACTTCGCATCACACAGATGTTTATTAAGGACTATAAACACATGGGGTAATGGTAGTCACTACTGTTTGTTGACCACCAGTATTCCACCTAATTTTATGCAGGGTAATGGTGATCACTCTCTAAGCTGACCGTAATTCTCCACTGACCATTCTTCCCACCCTGTAAACTGTCCATCATTCTCCAATAACCGTTATTCGCCATCCTGTAAACTGACCATCATTTTCCACTGACGATCATTCTCCATCCTGCAAACTGACTATTGTCCCAGAGATTATCATTCTTCTCCCAATAGTATGCAACTTAACGGTGGTCGGACATTTCCACCATCATCCTCATCCACCATTCTGTACTGTCATTAAACTTCTTCTAACAAACTTTTGTGCACAAAACATTTCCACATTTCTAAGATTCATACACCACAGTAAATTTAAGCTCTCTCTATGCAAAGCACACGTTATGGCAGCAGCGACTGTGTAATGTATTATAGAAGAAATGAAAGGACTACAGTTTTCCCCAGAAGCTGAAATGCTCCTTCCCCAAAAGCTAATATCTCTCTCATTTGTAAGAGATTGTAAATTTTCTCTCTCTCTCTCTCTCTCCTTCTCTTTCTCAGTAAGGTTTATATTATTGAGGCAACAATATTACAAGCCATTGCAGGCAGAATGAAAGCAAGACAACGTTTTGAACCGCAAGATGAAGTCAGTACCTTAGCATGGAGTCACGATCGTGTTTGGCAGACGAGTTTCTGGCGTGGTAAAATCATTGGTTCCTTTGTTAATTCTTAGAACATTTTCAGCTGTAACATCTGAAGCAGTGATTATGTGAATGCATGTGTGTGTGTGTGTGTGTGTGTGTGTGTGTGTGTGTGTGTGTGGCTGGGTGGGTGTTAACGACAGTTCCTCCTCAATAACCATGCATCTCATTGGCGGGCAGCACACCTTGAGACTTGAGACTGCGTTTTTTTTTTGTTTTTTTTTTAATTGATATTTTCACTATCCTCATGATCCGGGTGGGCAAGCCTAGATCCTCGTTTCTGTGAGACAAAATGTTCCATCACGGCGCCGTTCAGTGGTCGCTGAAGATGCCCAGAGCTCACGATAACAGTGGGCTGGTGGCACTTGCGCGTCCCCAGGATCGCCAAGCCCGTCCCCAGCAAACGAATGCTGGCTCCCTGATGGCATTAAAAATGTTACTCAGATTTAAATGTCAACAGACTCTACATATTTAGCTACAACTGTTAACACTTGACAAGCATCATATAGGAACTGAGTTTTAATTTGAGAGTGTATTGTGACTTACACCAAGAGCAAGGCTAAATAGTAAAATTAACTACGTTCTTCCAGTAACTGACAGCAATTCAGATTACCTATTTAATTCTGTTTGCCTTGTACTTTAGCTAATATCCATTTTTGCCCAGTCATGTAACTATCCATCTCTTAGGCCAAACACGAAATATCAACTGTCAGTGTATGTATTTAGAAAATGACACTGTGGTACTTCACATAAACATAGTACTTTTTTGCGTGTTTTAGCATACATTTTACACTTGCAAATAAATATTTTGGGAGTTGAGAAAAATCACAGATGCGGAAAATCGTTAATTTGAGGCTTTGTTGCACCTTACACTACGTTATGTTAATCAAACTACGAGTATGACAATTTGCAAGTGTAGCCATCTGTTGGTGAACTGTAGTTACTAGACCTTAAAGCAGCAATTGACTTTATTTCGCGTTTTTAAAGTTTTCGGAACAGTATTTAAGGTAAACTTAAAAGAAAGGAAAGAAAATTAGGATTTAATCGCCCACATAAATCGAGATCATTAAAGATGGAGGAGAAGCTCGGAATGTTTCAAGGATGGGGAAGTAAACTGATGTGTCCTTTCAAAGGAAACGTTTCGACAGTTACATGAAGCGATTTAAAAAAATCATGGAAAACCGAAATCTTGATGCCCAGATGCGGTTCTGAAGCGTCGTCCTCTTGAACGAAAGTCTGGTGACCTAACCACTGCACCATATCCCTCGGAGGTAAATGTCATCTTGAGCAACTACTTATGTCCAATTAGTTAAAACACTGTGTGACCAAACCTTGGGTTTTAATTACTTATGGAGAGAATGTTGGATACTACAACTAATACTTTATAGTTAATGCTATACAGTTTCCAATGAAATTTACATATGCAACTGGAGGGACAGTCTATAAATACGTTTTTGAAGTCAAGAATTAAAACACGCTGGACGATAAGTTTTTACCTTGCCATCAGTTTACACAGTTTTGGTGGATGTTACGTATTATTTCAGTGCGCATGTTTGATGATGTATTTTTTATATATAAATATTACGAACGTAATTTTTTGATAAATAATTATGTAGTTTAGATATTTTCCAGCAGAACCAAGATGAGTGTTTCTAACTGCTGCTAAAATACTACATTGTTATTGGCTATTTAATGTTAATGGAGGCTAAAATAGTAGGCTCTTATTGGCGGAAAGGAAATGGAGCATAAATAACAACTCGGCTCATTCTGCCATCTTAGGTTTTCATTGACAGTTTCAGTTTAACGACCTCTCAAATAGTAGGCTATGATTAGCAGGAGAGAGGGGGAAGGTATAATGGGAGAGGATGACGTGAGGTACAGGTGTTTGGGGAGGGGCCATTACTAGTCGTGTAACAGAAAAGAGGCTGTGACTTGCCACATCATGTGTAGGTCAACTCTCTTTGTTACGTTATTCAGAACATACAACGTGGAAAAATTATGCTGGATAGTACCTTGATATACAACTGGAAAAGACACATCAAAGAAAGAAACTTTTAGTGAAGGAGGAGGACACATGTAATCAGTCAGTCCCACAGACACTGACTGATAGAATGAGACGAGGTACTGGCAGAAGTACAGCTGTGAGGTTGGGTAGCTCAGTTGGTGCAGCACATGCCCGCGAAAGGCAAAGGTCCCGAGTTCAATTCTCGGTCCGGCACACAGTTTTAATCTGCCAGGAAGATTCACTGACATAGGTCAGTACATTTGGTCATGTGCTCAATAGCAAGATTGTCCACCATTTGTAGGCAATAGAGCAGCGATATTCCTTGTTATCCTTCATAAAATTCCTCCCTACGTTTCCCGTTTTACATGGCGCCAGAAGTATATGCAGAGCATAAAAAATACGCGTAAATTAGGAGGTGGCAATTTGTGAGCGAGATGTATTGCACCAGGTTTAGATCAGTCAAAACTGTTGACCAAGACATCAACGACAGTTCTCCGTTATACTCCTCAAACCACTGTAGAACGATTCTGACCTTGTGGTTAGGACAGGCACCCAGCTGGAAGATATCATGCCACATGGGAAGACATCAAGCGTAGATGAATTTTATTAACAAATACTGTCAACACTGACCTGCCTCCGAGGAGCGGTATATTTTCTGACCAACCGCTCGCCTGAGTAACTGCTTATCCAGACATGAAAATCAACCGGATATAACAGAAAATGTGCTTCATCGGAAGGGGGAACACTTCTCCATTGATAAAGGCCCTAACTCAATGATCCCTGTCCACTGCAATCGTATCTGACAGTATAGTTTGGTCAAGATGGGAGATTGGGGGAGTTGTCTGGTGAGCAGCTGCATATTCAGCAATGTGCACTGAACAATGTTTTCATAAAAATTTCTTTCTTTCTCAGCATTGAAAGGCAGGATTTTTTTTGAGTCATCAGTCTTCCGACTAGATCGATGCACCCCGCCACGTTCCTCTCCTCTATCGACCCCTTCATCACACAGCAGTATTTGCAATCTATGCCCTCAATTATTTGCTGGTATATATTCGTCGGCCGGCCGCGGTGGCCGAGCGGTTCTAGGCACTTCAGTCCGGAACCACGCGGCTACTACGGTCGCAGTTTCGAATCCTGCCTCGGGAATGGGTGTGTGTTATGTCTTTAGGTTAGCTAGGTTTACGTATTCTAGTGGACTGATGTATACTCGTGGTCTAGGGGTAGCGTCTTTGATTCATAATCAAAACGTTTTCGGTCGCGGGTTCGATCCCCGCCACTGCCTAAATTTTGATAAATAATCAGCATTGACGGCCGAAGACTTCCGGCATAAGAAATCAGTCTCATTCTGCCAACGACCTTGTCAAAGAGGTTCAGGGCACTCTCTTGTCCTAGGGGTGGGAAATTGCCCCTAAAGGTGGAAGAATTAGCAATGATCAACGACATGAGGATGCAGAAGGCAATGGAAACCACTGCATTAAAGACACGTAACGTGTATCCACAGGACATGTGGACTGTAATTGAAGAAGTGTCATGATGATCGCTCCATTGGCAAAAGATTCCGGAATAGTCCCCCACTCGGATCTCTGGGAGGGGACTGCCAAGGGGGAGGTTACCATGAGAAAAATATTGAATAATCAACGAAAGGATAACGTTCGAGTCGGGGCGTGGAATTTCAGAAGCTTGGACGTGGTAGGGAAACTAGAAAATCTGAAAAGGGAAATGCAAAGGCTCAATCTAGATATAGTGGGGTCAGTGAAAAGTGGAAGGAAGACAAGGATTTCTGGTCAGATGAGTATCGGGTAATATCAACAGCAGCAGAAAATGGTATAACAGGTGTAGGATTCGTTATGAATAGGAAGGTAGGGCAGAGGGTGTGTTACTGTGAACAGTTCAGTGACCGGGTTGTTCTAATCAGAATCGACAGCAGACCAACACCGACAACGATAGTTCAGGTATACATGCCGACGCCGCAAGCTGAAGATGAACAGATAGAGAAAGTGTATGAGGATATTGAAAGGGTAATGCAGTATGTAAATAAAGACGAAAATCTATAGTCATGGGCGGCTGGAATGCAGTTGTCGGGGAAGGAGTAGAAGATAAGGTTACAGGAGAATATGTGCTTGGGACAAGGAATGAAAGAGGAGAAAGACCAATTGAGTTCTGTAACAAGTTTCAGCTAGTAACAGCGAATACGCTGTTCAAGAATCACAAGAGGAGGAGGTATACTTGGAAAAGGCCGGGAGATACGGGAAGATTTCAATTAGATTACATTATGGTCAGACAGAGATTCCGACATCAGATACTGGATTGTATGGCGTACCCAGGAGCAGATATAGACTCAGATCACAATATAGTAGTGATGAAGAGTAGGCTGAAGTTCAAGACATTCGTCAGGAAGAATCAATCCGCAACGAAGCGGGATACGGAAGTACTAAGGAATGACGAGATACGTTTGAAGTTCTCTAACGCTATAGATACAGCAATAAGGAATAGCGCAGTAGGCAGTACAGTTGAAGAGGAATGGACATCTCTAAACAGGGCCATCACAGAAGTTGGGAAGGAAAACATAGGTACAAAGAAGGTAGCTGCGAAGAAACCATGGATAACAGAAGAAATACTTGAGTTGATTGATGAAAGGAGGAAGTACAAACATGTTCCGGGAAAATCAGGAATACAGAAATACAGGTCGCTGAGGAATGAAATAAATAGGAAGTGCAGGGAAGCTAAGACGGAATGGCTGCAGAAAAAATGTGAAGACATCGAAAAAGACATGATTGTCAGAACGACAGACTCAGCATACAGGAAAGGCAAAACAACCTTTGGTGACAGTAAAAGCAACGGTGGTAACATTAAGAGTGCAACGGGAATTCCACTGTTAAATGCAGAGGAGAGAGCAGATAGGTGGAAAGAATACATTGAAAGCCTCTATGAGGGTGAAGATTTGTCAGATGTGATAGAAGAAGAAATAGGAGTCGATTTAGAAGAGATAGGGGATCCAGTATTAGAATCCGAATTTAAAAGAGCTTTGGAGGACTTCCGGTCAAATAAGGCAAATGGGATGGATAACATTCCATCAGAATTTCTAAAATCATTGGGGGAAGTGGCAACAAAACGACTATTCACGTTGGTGTGTAGAATATATGAGTCTGGCGATATACCATCTGACTTTCGGAAAAGCATCATCCACACAATTCCGAAGACGGCAAGAGCTGACAAGTGCGAGAATTATCGCACAATCAGCGTAACAGCTCATGCATCGAAGTTGATTACAAGAATAATATACAGAAGAATGGAAAAGAAAATTGAGAATGCGCTAGGTGACGATCAGTTTGGCTTTAGGAAAAGTAAAGGGACGAGAGAGGCAATTCTGACGTTACGGCTAATAATGGAAGCAAGGCTAAAGAAAAATCAAAACACTTTCATAGGATTTGTCGACCTGGAAAAAGCGTTCGACAATATAAAATAGCGCAAGCTGTTCGAGATTCTGAAAAAAGTAGGGGTAAGCTATAGGGAGAGACGGGTCATATGCAATATGTACAACAACGAAGAGGGATTAATAAGAGTGGACGATCAAGAACGAAGTGCTCGTATTAAGAAGGGTGTAAGACAAGGCTGTAGCCTTTGCCCCTACTCTTCAATCTCCACATCGAGGAAGCAATGATGGAAATAAAAGAAAGGTTCAGGAGTGGAATTAAAATACAAGGTGAAAGAATATCAATGATACGATTTGCTGATGACATCGCTATCCTGAGTGAAAGTGAAGAAGAATTAAATGATCTGCTGAACGGAATGAACAGTCTAATTAGTATACAGTATGGTTTGAGAGTAAATCGGAGAACGACGAAGGTAATGAGAAGTAGTAGAAATGAGAACAGCGAGAAACTTAACATCAGGATTGATGGTCACGAAGTCAATGAAGTTCAGGAATTCTGCTACCTAGGCAGTAAAATAACCAATGACGGACGGAGCAAGGAGGACATCAAAAGCAGACTCGCTATGGCAAAAAAGCCATTTCTGGCCAAGAGAAGTCTACTAATATCAAATACCGGCCTTAATTTGATGAAGAAATTTCTGAGAATGTACGTCTGGAGTACAGCATTGTATGGTAGTGAAACATGGACTGTGGGAAAACCGGAACAGAAGAGAATCGAAGCATTTGAGATGTGGTGCTATAGACGAATGTTGAAAATTAGGTGGACTGATAAGGTAAGGAATGAGGAGGTTCTACGCAGAATCGGAGGGAAACAGAATATGTGGAAAACACTGATAAGGAGAAGGGACAGGATGATAGGACATCTGCTAAGACATGAGGGAATGACTTCCATGGTACTAGAGGGAGCTGTAGAGGGCAAAAGCTGTAGAGGAAGACAGAGATTGGAATACGTCAAGCAAATAATTGAGGACGTAGGTTGCAAGTGCTACTCTGAGATGAAGAGGTTAGCTCAGGAAAGGAATTCGTGGCGGGCCGCATCAAACCAGTCAGTAGACTGATGGCAAAAAAAAAAAAAAAGGGGGGACTGATGACCTCCGATGTTAAGTCTCATACTGCTCAGAGCCATTTGAACCATACATTCGTCTCGGTTTTCCTATACAGTTTTTACCCTTCACAGCTCCCTTTAGTTACATGGTTATGTACATATTGTATATTACCCTCCTTTCCCTGTAGCGTATCTCTGTTTCTCTCAGAATTTCGGAAACCTTGCACCATAGCACTTTGTCGAACGCTCTTTCCAGGTGAATGTGACTTGATTATTCTTTAGTCTTTCTTCCATTATCAACAGCAACGTCAGAACTGCCGCTGTGGTGCCTTTACCATTTCTAAAGCAAAATTGATCAATATCTAACTCATACTCAATATTTTTTCGATTTTTCCCTATATATTTCTTGTCAGTAACTTGGATGCGTAGCCTCATAAACTGATTGTGCGATACATCTCGAACCTGTCGGCTCTTCTATTTTCGGATTTATGTGCATGATGTTTCCCTAAAGTATGACTGTATAGCGCCAGTCTCATACACTATGTGATCAAAAGTATCCGAACACCCCAAAAACATAGATTTTTCCTATTAGGTACATTGTGCTGCCACCTACTGCAGGTGCTCCATATCAGTGACCTCAGTAGTCATAAGACATCATGAAAGAGCAGATTGGGGCGCTCCGCGGAACTCACGGATTTCGAAAGTGGTCAAGTGATTGCGTGTCACTTGTGTCATACGTCTGTACGTGAGATTTCCTCACTCCTAAACATCCTTGTTTCCGATGTGCCAGTGAAGTGGAAACGTGAAAGGACACGTACAGCACAAAAGCGCACAGGCCGATCTCGTCTGTTGACTGATAGAGACCACCGACAGTTGAGGAGCGTCGTAATGTGTAATAGACAGACATCTATCCAGACCATCACAGAGGAATTCCAAACTGCATCAGGGTCCACTGCAAGTACTATGGAAGGTAGGCGGGAGGTGAGAAAACTTGGGTTTCATGGCCGAGTGCCTGCTCATAAGTCACACATCATGCCGGTAAATGCCAAATGACGCCTCGCTTGGTGTAAGGAGCGTAAACACTGGGCGATTGAATAGTGAAAAACGTTGTGTGGAGCGAAGAATCGCGGAACACTACCTGGTGATCCGATGGCAGTGTGTGCGTATGGCGAATGCCCGGTCGGCGTCATCTACCAGCTCGTGTGGTGCTGACAGTAAAATTCGGAGGCAGCGGGGTTATGGTGTGGTTGTGTTTTCCATGAAGGGGGCTTGCACCCCTCGTTGTTTTCGTGGAACTATGACAGCACAGGCCTACATTGATGTTTTAAGCACCTTCGTGCTTCCCACTGCTGAAGAGCAGTTCGGGGATGGCGATTGCATCTTTCAACACGACCGAGTACTTATTCACAATTCACGGCCTGTGAAGAAGTGGTTACACGACAATAACACCCCGGTAATGGACTGACCTGCACAGAGTCCTGCCCTGAAACCTAAAGAACACCTTTGGCGTGTTTTGGATCGTGGAATTCGTGCCAGGCCTCACCGAGCGACATCGATACCTCTCCTCAGTGCAACACTCCACGACTAATGGGCTGCCTTTCCCCAAGAAACCTTCCAGCACTTGTTTGAACTTATGCCTGCCAGAGTGGAAACTGTCATCAAGGGTAAGGATGGGCCAACACCATTTGAATTCCAGCATTACCGATGAAGGGCGCCACGACCTTGTAAGTCATTTTCAGCCAGGTGTCCGGATGCTTTTGTTCACATCGTGTACATTCTACATACCGACATGAATAATTCTTTTTTTTGTCACATTTCAATGGCATGTTATCTGTCCTTCCTGCCTTATTTGGTCTGAAGTCGTCCAAAGCCCTTCTAAAATCCAATTATAATACTGGACCCTCTGTCTCTTCCCTATCGACGCCTGTTGGTTCTTCCACCACGTGATCAGTTAAGTCCCCTTCTCATATCCGTCCTGAATGTAATCTTTCCGCCGGCCGGAGTGGCCGTGCGGTTCTAGGCGCTACAGTCTGGAACCGAGCGACCGCTACGGTCGCAGGTTCGAATCCTGCCTCGGACATGGATGCGTGTGATGTCCTTAGGTTAGTTAAGTTTCATTAGTTCTAAGTTCTAGGTGACTGATGACTCAGAAGTTAAGTCGTATGGTGCTCATAGCCATTTGTAATCTTTCCATCCGTCCGGTCTCTCCTTCGCACATGACAGTGGAATTTCCGTTGCACTTTTAATCTTACCGCCCCAGCTTTAAATTTCGGGGAAGGTTGTTTTGACTTTTCTGTATGATGAGACCGTCATTCAGACAATCATTTCTTTTTCAACTTTTTCACAGTTTTTATGTAGCCATATCGCCTTAGCTTCCCTACACTTCCATTTTCTTTTATTCCTCAGCGACGTATATTTCTCTATTCCTGAATTTCCCTGCATGTTTTTGTACTTTCTTCTTTCGTCTTTCAACTGCAGTATTTCTTCTGTAACTCATCGTTTCTTCGCACTTACCTTCTTCGTACCTATGCTTCCGTTTCCAACTTTTGGTTTCAGTCTGTATCTGATATCAGAATCTCCATCTGATCATAATGTACAATTTAATATCTAATTTCAGAATCTCCATCTAACTGAAATCTTACTGTATCTCCTGACTTTTTCCAAGTATACTAAATCCTCTTGTAATTCTTGAACAAAGTATTTGCTATTACCATCTAAAACATATTGAAGTACTGAATTAGTCTTTCTCGTCTGTTTTGCGCGGAGTTTCGCGTCCTCACTCGGGCGTGGGTTGAGTGTTGTTCTTACTATTAGTTTAAGATGTGTACAAGCCTAGGGAGCGCTGCCCTCAGCAGTTTGGTCCCTTAGGAACTCACACACATTTGAAAATTTTTCCGTCTGTCATTCCTACTACCAATCCCATACTCTCTCGTAACCCTTTCTTTAACTCTTCCACTACAACCGCATTCCTGTGCCCCATGACTCTCAGATTTTCATCTGCCCTAACGAAATGAATCACCCGTTCAATATCTTCATACACTGTCTCTATCTCTTCATATTCTACCTGCGACTGTGGCATGTGCACTTGAACTATCGTTGTCGGAGTTGATTTGCTGTCAGTTGTGATGAGAACAACCTTGTCACTGAACTGTTCGTAGTGACACCCCCTGTCCTGCATTCCTATTCAAAACGAACCCTACTCCCATCGTACCATTTCGTGATGCTGTTGATATTACCCTAGAGTCGACTGACCAGAAATTCTTGTCTTCTTTCCATTTCACTTGACTGACGCACATTGTATCTAGATTGAGCCTTAGCATTTCCCTTTTTAGATTTTATAGCTTCCCTACCACATTTAAACTTCTGCCCCCCCCCCCCCCCCCCCCGACTCGTAGAAATTTTCCTTTCGTTATTTATTTAATCTTTTCCTTTCCATCACGTCTCCCTTCGCGGTCCCCTCCTGGATATCCGAATGCGGGACTGGTCAGGCATTTTTTGCTAATAGAGAATACACCATGACACTTTTTCAATTACTGGCCACACGTCTTGGGGATACATATTGTGTGTGTGTGTGTGTTCAATGCTGTGGTTTCCATTGCCCTCTGCATTCTCATGCCGTTGATCATTGCTGATTTGTCCGCCTTTTGGGCGCAGTCTCCCACCCAAAGAGCAAGAAAGTGGCCATTCCTCCACCCCTTATCGCCGGATAACATTTTTAAAATATGGAACACGTATTGTTCCGTTTGTTAATCCGATGCGTAGTTTTTGGGTTATTTTACTGTCTCAAAATAAGAAAAACACAAGCTATATGTTCCTGTAACATTTCAGCTTTCGTTTCCTTGGGTAGTTCTGGCTTGTCATCTGAGATTTTTATATACTCATACAATTACTTCTGTTTTCTGTAACGGTTCCTTCAGTTCTCATACAAGCGGCTTCTATCTTTTCCACAACCACACGTGCTTCTGAAGCTTCGAATATCTCCTGCGTATCCATCTTGTAAGCTGTGTCAAACTTACTTTTCATTAGACGTGTGTACTTCCTTTTCCCAATATCATTTGGTGCGCTTTTATTCTTTCTCTTTAAGTCAGTTAAATTCAGTTTCTCATGCATTATCCTATAATTTCTACTGCGCCTTGCCGCTTTGGCTAATTTATTCTCTGTTACAGTCACTTCTTCATCTCTCACAGTTACCCAGTCACTTTCAGTTGTGTAGTATTCCAGTGTTTCAATCAATCGCTGTATAGAAGTATACCTCTAAAGAGCGAATGTAAATGTCTCTTTTCTCCCTTTCTATTTTGTTTTATTCATGATTCCAATATGTTGGAATAAAACAAGAACGTCGATCTGAACGTAAATACTTCAATCTAGGTGACTTTGCTGAAAGAAAGCCTGTTTCGACTATCGAAACCGGACAGTCAAAAGGTCGGTAGCGGTAAGATGGTTCAAATGGCTCTGAGCACTATGGGACTCAACTGCTGAGGTTATTAGTCCCCTAGAACTTAGAACTAGTTAAACCTAACTAACCTAAGGACATCACAAACATCCATGCCCGAGGCAGGATTCGAACCTGCGACCGTAGCGGTCTTGCGGTTCCAGACTGCAGCGCCTTTAACCGCACGGCCACTTCGGCCGGCGGTAGCGGTAAGACAAGGATTGTTCGCGTTACGTCGTGACTGATATTGTGGGTCCGATTTTCGTGTGTATGGACACACATGATTTACACGTATCCTCTGGGCGCAAATCATTGGGTCACTAGTGAAATAATACTGTACGCTATATTAGATTTGAATATAACGAGGACTGTGCTTTGACGTGAAAGAGTTTTGAAGAGTATCTTGTAAACTGAAACTGTTTCGCGGCTGTCACAGGCTAGAATATGACAGACAAATATACTCTGTAAATAAGTCAGTGCAGCGCGTTTCATACAGTGCAAACTCAGAAGTTGCGATCCCATGATATCACGACGGCTGCGACATGGTGGGAGTCGTATGATTATCAGGAACAGCACAAAAAGGATCTGGAGACATTATTTTTGGCATAGAACCGTGAAAAATCACAATCGCGCATCATAGTCGTCACAGTATCTCGGTATCCTGCGCTGAGGTAATAAATAGCCAAAGCAGAAATTTTTAAAACACACTGCTAAATAGGATCAGTTTTCAAACTTCGAACGTTGTATATCGCTTTTTTCTGAAAGTAAAATATTTTTCAATATGTTATATTGTCTTAAATCAAGAGTATCGTCGCCATTTGCCGTAACAGTACTATTAAATGAATGTACAGTTAGCACAACATCCCCACTGCAATATTTCTATTAATTTGTAAGATAGTAGTCACACACGCTTCTGTGCATTCCGTGACTTTGCCACGTTCCGCGAATTCTGTTTTGCGCATAATTAACAATTTAAAATGTGATGATAGCAGACACTCAAACGGCCATTATAGCTGCGAACCTGCTATAAATGTTTTTTCTGTGATTGGTCGAGATTCGTAGCGGTTGCTGTGTTCAACACTGATCGCTGATGTAGACATGTTTGAGGTGGTCTGTTTACAATGTAACGTCAGTTGCACGGGTTTGACGCATCTGTGTATTTAGAGTGTTTGAGTGCATTTCTGGATGCTACCTTACTTATTATTCAACGGCACTGCCAGTATGTACTTTTGGGAACTATTTTAAATGTCAGACAGTAACGTTAATTTTCTGGGCCCCTTGCTTGTCAGAGTAAAGGTACAGTGTGAGTGTAAAGCTCTTTCATTTTGAGTTGGGCAGTACATTTAATTTTATTATTTTTACCTTAGAATCCTGCACATGGAATCGATCATTAGTTACTAAGAGGCTAAAGTTTATTCAGTGTAAGATGACGGGTGATTGGGTCACTGCTTAATTACTCGGTCGTTTGTCTTCTTCATTTGAAGTCGATCATCCTGTTGCCTTATAGCTGCCTAAAGCTAGTGGTGTCTTTGAGCACGACTGGATTTGCTTGAGCAGCCAACCCCGTCACAACTCGAGATATCTAGGGCTTTGCTAAGGCTCTCTACCGCTGCACGGACTAGGAACATCTGTTGGTCGTACCGCTATGACTTGTGATATCGTTTTTAAGTATTATAGATTTTAATCATAAAATAGATATGAAACACTTTTACAGTATGTTATAAAGTCATGTGAAAACACAGTCACACATAGCCAAATAAATGACCATCATTAAGATTTAATCTAACTCCTGAGCTTATGTTCGTCCTGTGATCTACTCGCGTCTGTTTGTATAATCTCCACAAAGGGACTTGGATTGTTAATTATTCCCGCGATCGTAATTGCAGCCAGTTTAACATGAATTATTTCATTTATTAGGTATAAAATTGTCAGCTAATTTTCATTTAACCTTTCATTGAATGTTACCATTTTGTTTTAAAACAGGTCGACTTTCGTACCCATTATTTTATACGCGAACAGAGATCGAAATGCTCATTTGCAACTCAGTGGATAAATTATAATACGCCCTTATAACTAAACGAAACACAGTGTTCCGTTCAGAGTTGAGTAATATTTTTGAGGATAATGCTTGTCTTCGACTGTTGGCTTTAGATAAAAAAATGACCATAAAGATTTATGTACGGTATCCATATATAATATGTAACAACTCTTGTTTTAAACCAGCTGAGTACTCAGCGGTGGCCTGGTATGTACTTATTTCGCTTTTAATGGTCAGTTTGCTCTTCCCCCCTCTCTCTGTCCCGCTTCTCTTCTCCGTCCACCCCTCCATGTCAAACTCCCTCTCCCCCCTCCTCTCTGTCCATTTCCTCATGCCCCTTTCTCTACCCATCTGCTATTCCCCCTCTCTCTGTTTATATCTTCCTCCCCCTCTCTCTGTCCACCTTCTCCTCTTTCCTTTCTATATTAATTTCCTCTTCATTCCTCTGCCTGTACATCTCCTCCTCTTCCCTTTCCCTGTCCATCTACTTCTTCCCCTCTGTCTGTGCCGTGTAATGATGTGATGCTGTAGGTTCACTGAGTGGCTTATCTGGATACTGTGTGACAAATGAACACATTTGTCACACAGTATAGAGTTGGTACCAAAGAAGTAACAAATCCCAGCGTCATGCAAATACGGTAGTTTTTAACGTATCTCAGTGCTTATGAAATCATATATCGTCAACTATGTACCATACGATGCACGCTTATTCCTTGATACATGTCAACACTATCCGCAATATGTGTCGTGAATAAAGTTGGTGGTAAAGAAGTAATAAATTAAAACGTCATGCTTGATGCGACAGTTTCTCTGGATGAAGAACGTAAATATACTAAGCTGGTTGGTTGGTTTGGGGAAGGAGACCAGACAGCGTGGTCATCGGTCTCATCGGATTAGGGAAGGATGGGGAAGGAAGTCGGCCCTTTCAGAGGAACCATCCCGGCATTTGCCTGGAGTGATTTAGGGAAATCACGGAAAACCGTAATCAGGATGGCCGGACGCGGGATTGAACCGTCGTCCTTCCGAATGCGAGTCCAGTGTCTAACCACTGCGCCACCTCGCTCGGTATAAATATACTAAGCGATACACTTATTTTCTTTCATCACTTTGTGAGGATTGTTAGAGGGAAAAATTTTCGTAAAGGTTAGAAATTATTCATCGAGTTTGTTGTAGTCACTAAAAAATCTCGTTCTCAAATACTGGATGAATAAAATCTAGATATTCGTGATTCGCAGCCTACACTCTTTCTATCTTTTTCATGATCTGATTTTGATGAACGAAGCCTGTACGTTGCCCCAAACCATGATAAAATTACCTGCGAAAATCAGATAAAAATTCGACTAGCAGTTTTGAGATAAGCGGGTTTAAGACAAATAGATACAACGGTTTTACAGACTTATTATAAACCTCTTAATGTCTGAATAAATTGCTTCATGGAAGAGAAAACTGGAAGTTATATCGCTCTAGAACTACCCTAAACTCTCAGGACATGCAGTACATCTAAGAAGCTTTGATAGCTTCGTGTAGAATCTGTACCTACCGGGACTGGTGCTCGAAAACAGTTAACCTTACATTTATTAGTACCACCCCAGTACGACTCCCTGCATTATGGGGTTAATATAGGTAAGATGATCAGTTTGGCTTTAGAAAACCTAAACGCACCAGAGGGGCAAACCTGACGTTACGGTTGAGAATGGAATCAAGACTGAAGAAAAATGAGAGCACCTTCATACCATATGTCGACCAGGAAAAATCGTTCACCAATGTCGAACGGGGCTAGGTGTCGAAATTCTGAGTAAAAACGGGTAAAGCCATAGGGAAAAACTGGTAATGTACAATACATACAAGAGCGAAGATGGAACAGTAAGAATGGAACACCAAGACAAATGTGTTCGTATTAAAAAAATGTGTAAGACAGGGACGTAGTCTTTTGCCCCTTCCGTTCAATCTACAAATGGAAAAAAAACAATGAAGGAAATAAAGAAAAAGTTCAGGAGCTGAATTAAAATTTAAGCTGAGGGGATATCAATGATAATATTCGCTAAAGACAATGCTATCCTCAGTGAAAGTGAAGAAGAATTAAAGCATTTACTGAAAAAATGAACAGTTCGGGGTATGGATTGCAAGTTAATCGAAGGAAGCCGAAAGTAATGAGAAGTGGCAGAAAAGAAACTAGTGAGAAATTTAACAACAGGATTGGTGATCACAAGTAGGTGAAGTTAAGAAATTCTGCTACCTTGTCAGCAAAATAACCAATGACGGACGGACCAAGGAGGACATAAAAAGTGTAGTAGCACTGACAGAGAGGGCATTCCTGGGCAAGGTAAGTCTACTAGTATCAATCACTGTCCATAATTTGAGGAAGAAATTTCTCAGAATGTACGCTCGAACCACAGTGTTGTTTGGTAGTGAAAAGTGGACTGTGAGAAAGCCAAAGGACGAGAGAATCTAAGGATTTAAGTTATCGTGCTACAGAAGAATTTTGAAAATAATGTAGACTTATAAGGTAAGAACTAAGGAGGTTCTCCAGAGAATCGGCTAGGATGGGAATGTATGGAAACTACTGACATGAAGAGAGAGGACGGGATGTTAGGACTGTTAGGACATTACGGAATAACTTCCATACTACTAGATGGACGTGTAGAGGAAAATAGTGACAGGAATGCACCCAGCAAATAACTGAGGCTGCAAATGCTGCTCTGAGATGAAGAGATTGACACAGGATCTACTGTCTGGCCGTATCAAACCCGTCAGAAGACTGATGAGCCGAAAACAACATCAACAAAAAAAAGATTAGTCCAAATGCAAAAGGAGTGTGTACGGCAGCAGGAATCATTATCAGTTCAAATGCGTTTTACGGATCTGTCAAATTTCAAGCAAAGGTATAGCTATCAGTATATTACGTAGTTTTACCCGACCGCTTGCTCATGCGTCGCGTGAATCAAATGTCACGTGTCTGTCCAAGCACCATTCGACACCATATTGATCTTTGCGGCGTGTCTGGAAATCTCAGGCTCGTTCGAACGGGAGTGTCGTTTGCCAGCTCCATACGAAACGCTCCCTTTGACATTCTCAACAGCTTCCAGTTTTTTCAGTTTATCGGGGTTACGGCACACGTCTACGAGTACAATGTCTCTGCTGTTGGTTAGCAGGTCGTGGAGAGCGTGCTGTGAAAGTCTACGTACCGCAAGAGGCGCCTGCAATTAGGCAGGATCTCGTTCCACTGTGCCTGGAACGGTGCCAGGCTAGGCACGAGCGCGAGAAGGTGCCGCAACACCGCCGTGGTTGCCCGTCGTGTCCTGCTGTGGAGTGGGGGTGGCCGCAGTTCACCTCGCCACCCGCTCCCCCAGCCCCTTTCGTCGATCCATGCCAGCCAGCCGACAAATGCACCTACAGGGGCGTAGTGCGGACACAGGCGGGTCGCTCCGGTCGTGAGGACATCCTGAAATCTGAAACGCGCTCTTCTGGACCTTCTAAGCGACACAGAAGCGCCGTCCTAATTTAATTTATGTCAAGATCCAGCACAATTACCGCTTATGCGTGGGATTTTTTCTTCTTTTCATGTTCCATTCTTTGATCATGGCAGCTGCGCGGACTGCAGTGCAACTTTGTTTCTGTTATTTCAGCCACATGTCTCAGTAATCTGGATTTCTTGTTGGGAATTTTTGTTGGATGACTGCCAGTTCCCACATTTGATAAGCGGAAGGGGAACTTCCTCTAAACCTTCGCCGCTACCGATGTTTAGTGTCATTTTTATTTCTGGAACGATGTTGTCTAAAGTCCCAGACATGAAAGTATCTCTCTCTCTCTCTCTCTCTCTCTCTCTCTCTCTCTCTCTCTCTCTCTGTGTGTGTGTGTGTGTGTGTTTTAGTATCAACCTTTTCCTGTCACTTTTCCTCTTTTAGAGCACGTGTTAATGCGTAACTGCGCAAGCGGTCTGTATCGAACAAACTCTCACTGCGACTGAGAGAGAGAGAGAGAGAGAGAGAGAGAGAGAGAGAGAGAGAGAGAGAGAATATCTCTGCATTGTTATATAAAAACTCTGTGGATATGATGTGGAACATAACCTGTACTATGATGTTACTTAGTTCATACAGTCTATTCAGCAATTTGCGGAGAGTTTGATCGCTACGGAACTGTAATTAATGGTATTGTTGTATGCTGTCACTTTGGACATAAAAGGATTATGTATCCTGTAGCTATGAAGAACATTTATGGAAAAATATAATCACATGAATTGGAAAAGTACATTTAGTTCTTTGGTTATTTCAACTTCTCCCTTGTCTGTGGCTCGGAATATTATCTTGCGTGTCGTAGCTCCTAGGGAACTTTGCACCGTGAGAAATCAGTAAATCTTACACCTCCGTCGTTTATGCTCTATATTGTGACATTAATTTCTGGACTTTTATCGAAATTAATACACAACTTGGACACTGATTCCCATGCTGCAGAGTGAGAACATCTTATCGTCCAAGACGGCTTCTCCACAGTGTACGATTGTCCTTGTGACTATTCCAAAAATTTTCAGAGTCGATGATCGCCCGGATTCTGCAGAGCCACGGAATTTGTATTCCAGTTGCTGACTTCGACATCGGGAGGCAGACAGAGTATGATTACGAACTGTAACTGCCTAATCATTTTGTTTTGTGGACTTAATAATTCAGACAAGAATCAAATGTACGCCTGGGTTCGTGGGAGATATTTGTGTTAAAATATCGGGCAGCGACTTCTCTCGCCCAAAAGATTCCATTCAAGTAACTAGATATTATTCAGTCTTCATAACGTAACTTCAGTTTAATAGGGAGAGAGGTTAAAGTGTGTGTTTGTTTGTGTGTGTGTGTGTGTGTGTGTGTGTGTGTGTGTGTGTGTGTGTGTGTGTGTGACCGTTGAAAGCTCCCATTCAGGTTGTTATATTGTGAATTTGTGGTAGCCCACGGCTAACTTCTACTTCTGGGGCAAGTGGACTCAACCGTTCCCGGTTAATAACAGGAAAAAGAAGTAATACGATTATAGTGCTAGTTGCTTTCACGAAGTAACAAATAAATTATCGTTGTAGTTGGTCACTGTGTACATGGACAACGTAGACGCTGTGTTGTAATCGGAAGAGCTTGTTGTGCTAAAGCAAGGTTGGATTCTCTCTCTGAAATCATAGATTAGTGGCAGCATGCCGCACCGGCGCAAGGGAAACACCAGCCACGTCTCTTAGAGCTTCCCTTCGCTACCGCAACGGCTCGTTCACTTACGGCTGAGAAGAGAAACTCTAGGCCCACTTCACATTCAATGATCGTCTTAGATAGGCTAGAGCGTATTAAATGTTTTAGGCAGAAAGTTAAAGTGAAAATTTTGTCAATGATCCTTCAAGTAATGAATATCGTAAATTTGCCTGTGCCAACGGGTGCTTTAATATTCAGAGACAGTTGTAATTACTTAGAACATTTCTATGTGAAATTATTGTACGTAATTTTCATAATTATAATTTAATATAGTGAACTAATATTTTACATATAATAGCTCTGCTCAGTCGGCTTTCAGAGCAAATCAAAGATCTCCCAGTCGTGCTAACGAGTGTAGTTTTTTACAGCACAACAGACACAGTGAAGTTAATCAACTTCGTATGTAAGATGTAACATTTATTTTTAACGAGTCACCGAACAAAGAAAAGTTTTAGAAAAAGGTAAGGTATCTTCAAGTGTAAGTCAAGTCTGTTTATAAGAAGAGTTTATTTGTTTTTCAGGTTTCATGAAATTGACAAAAAAGTTGACAGGAAGCAAACGTATCTGAATATTCAATCAAACCGACCACGCGTGACGCTGACACTGTGGGAGGTACCAAAATTTACCTTTTAGACTGCATGGAGAATAAAGCACCAAGATCCTTATCTGTGCAGTTCGCGAAATCAGAGTGAAGGGATCCGGAATTACAGTTTACAGTAAATCAAATCGGCAACATTTTTTACTTATTAGGAACACACAACGAGGCAAGCTGCTCAGAATATTGCTGCAATACAGACTAGTATTTCATTCTAACACTAAAAGCTTGTTAAACGCCTTCACTGGTGACACCAGAAGAATGCCGCCTGAGTCGATGACTGCCAAACTGCCAGCTAGGAGGAACTGCTGAACAGGTCGCGACAAGCGGGAACGGCCGAGCGCTCCAGTCTTCGAACAAAGCACAGTGACGTCATGGCAACAGACAGACATCACCATCCTGACGACAGAGCAGAGCGTGGAACAGTACCTATTGAGCCACTGATCCAGCAGGAAAGAGTGTCTGAACTATGGAGTTACAAAAGCGACAAGAGATCTGATCACATGAGGGCCACGCCAGATGTGACGCCTGGGGGCTAGACATGGCCTGTGACGTAACAGCTGCCACGCAAGACTTCTGCGGTGCAGCAGAGATGCCGGACGAAACTCACCTGCTACTGCTGACTGGGCCATTCGTTGCTGGCTCGGCTAAGGAGCCAGCACCTGGAGGAGACAATCCCGTATTCCTGATTAAGAAATGTTTCATTGTGAATAATTTTTTCTTGGCACTCTCGAGCGTGAACAAATTATCCTCATTCCACCCTCCTCGGCTCAGTCCTGACAATCACAGGAGTGTAGGATTGGATTCCTATAACATGGATCACTCTACAACAGATTCTGAACTTCGTCAATAACAGCACCAGATATGCAGTCCCTCAAAATTACCTCTCCAGACGTTAGCTGTAATGGAAAATTTTCGTCAATATATAATGAGGTAAAAAGGACTTACAGTTTTCTCTAATGACAATGCCTCTTGCTCACAGGTACAGTCAACAAGGCATCTGGCTCATGTTCATTTACTAGACTTGTAATTCTGGTTTTTATGAGCAATTATAGTATTTCTAGTTTTACAATTAGCTCTTTGTAAATGGTGTTTAAAATATTTTGTCGTATTGAGAAAGAACCGAGCCAGATACATGTACGTTGAGTCACACTACCACACACAGAACAGTTACATTTGTGCTTTGTCGTTTCGTAGCTTTTATAGTTGCAGGGGACTTAATTAATCAATTGTGTTAATTTAAATACCTCATCATTCTTTATTTTTATTTTATGCTGTCAGATTGCGTGCTAATAATAGTCAGGGCAAACCGGTTACGAGACTTCGTAACCGGTCACACAGCTAGTAAAATTATTGCATTTATTCATTAATATTAGTCTTTTCTTTTTAATTAAGCCCCCATGCACGTGGCGACCGTTGCTTCGGATTGTCCCTTGGAATTCTTTTGATAGTGAAAGTAGCAGACAGTACTATTGTTGTAGTAATTTGTAGTTTAGTAATTGTAGTCTATATTGCATGTGTAGATTCTGTAATTGAACATTTGTAGTTGTCTTGTCATTCTTCTAATTGTATTTGTGCAGAATTTAATTTTTGATGTGTCGTATACGGGTTTGACAATTTTGTACAATTGTGAAGGTTTTAATTGTTCGCAAATCGTGTCTGTGGGGCAGCATTTCGTGTGAATGGTATTGTGGGTGATAAAGTGTTATATTGTGTTTAATTTTCGTATAGTGACGAGTTTTGTATGTTTTGTAAATGATTACGTGATCGATGAAAAAGGCAAGAATGACGGATAGTCAGAATAACGAAATTGTTAAAATGGCGAACTTGCCAACACAGGAGAACAGTATGGTGAATAATGGAGAAGAAAACAATTTAATAAGCCGGGAAAATAGTTCGGAACCAGTTCAAATTTTTTCACAATCGAAAAATTTTCAGAATACGAGATTAACGATAGAAGATTCTGGAATAGTATCGAACACAGGTAGCTTTACGGCTATGACAAAGGAAGCTAGTTTTATGGAAAATGTTAGGGGTGAAAAGAATTTCAAACCAGTTAATATGGAGAAGGTGATGAGTGCTATATTAAAATTGGGATCACAAATAGGAACAATTAAAACTGATATGGCAACAATTGAAACACTGTTAGGGTCTGAATTAAAAATAGAGATGGGAACAATGGCAACACGGTTACACTCACGAATAGGGACATGTTTTGAAAACATGAAAGATGAATTAAAGAAAGAAATTAGAGAAGACGTACAACCAGTTTTGAATGCTCGCAATAATAGGTTAACTTCAATAGAAATTAGACAAAAGGAACAGGATAGAGAACAGGAAGAAAGAGATCGCGTGATAGTATAAAAATTTTAAGTGTTAAATTAAAACGTGCACACGATAAGGAAGAAATATTTGAAAGAATCGAGGAATCCGTACCAAATGGCAGAATAAATAACCTAACACAACAATATAAACCGTTAACTACTAAATGTGTCAATACTGAAACCCGAGTCGCGACAGTTACGGAAGACGTAAATAAACAGAAAGAACAAATAGGTGACTTATCGGAAAGAGTTGAGGAGATTTCAGATAAACTGTCAAGTCTTAGTTTAAATGGGGACAGTGATTCAGATAATACAGCTCCATTGCCATTTGCAGAAACAGATGAATACCAGTGTATAAATAAACATGTTCAAAACAAGGGATAATTTAATGAACACATTAAAAGGGAATTTGAGGCTTTACGAAAGCAAGTTAAACAAATTGAAAGCGAAATCGTAGTAAAAGACACTAGAAGAAATTTAGAATCACCGATAGCGAGGGCTTTTGAAGGAAATAGTTTATTTCATTTACGAGACGCAACAAGAGAGCGCCAGGCGCGCGAACTTGACAATAATCGACATTCGGACAGGGACAGACGCGGTAGGTCTTTGTCGCCACGAGGCGAAAACTTTGACTATAAACACTTTTTAACAGTTCGAAAATTTAAGATCTTTCGCAATTCTAATTATGACATACATCCATGTTCATGGTTAGATCAATTTATGTACGCACTTCCGCAAAATTTGCCACTAAGTCACAAACTGGAATTTATGTGTGGCTATTTCGAAAACGAACCTGTGACGCGCATGGGCGCACTTATTAGAGATTACAATAAGATAAATGATTTTTTTCATGAATTTCTATCGGAATATTGTTCCGAAAACACGCAAGACAGAGTCAAACATAGTCTTACTATGCAGCGTAATTTTAAACAGTCTGAGTTCCGCACGCCGGCAGAATACTTTGAAGACATGATTTGAAAGAGTCAATTCCTTTCCAACCCTTCAAGCCTGACTGAATTAATTCGTATTGGTTTAACTAACCTGCCACAATCGATAAGACACATTGCTTTAGCTGGAAGATGTACAGATGACATAGAAACTTTTAAGACTTTGCTACAAGAACTTGAGTATGACAACGACTACGGAACTTCTTGTAATTTTTTCAGTAACGGTAATCACAATAGATTATCAGAGAAAAAGGATAATGATCGGAACTGAGGTTATAGCTTTAATTTTGAAAATGACAGACGAAACAGACAGGACAATAGATACCAGCCTTATAACAAAGGAAAGCGTAGCGATTAGACAGTACTATTTAGTTCGTAATGATATTCTTTTTAAACGAAAATTGGTTGACAACTCTGTTTGGTTAGTTTGCATTCCTGATGAGTGGGTTAATAAATTGATTTGCTATACACATTTCAGCTATGCATACTTTGGTCCCAGAAAATGCTTTCATAAATTACGAGAAAATTGCTACTTCAGTAATATGGAAAAAACGTGTTCGATTTGTTCTTGCTAAATGCAAATTATGTCAAAAGGCTAAGCCGCCAACTAATTCTCACAGAGCGCCGTTGTTTCCTATCATTCCAGCGAGATTAAAGGAAATGGCTACAGTCGATTTGTTCGGTCCAGTGGTTCGTTCTACTAATGGTTTTGCGTACATTATGGTAGTTGTGGAATTGACATCAAAATATGTGTGTTTTACACCTTAACGCAAAGCAACAGCTCGTTCAGTATCTAATGCTTTCATCAAACATTTTCTTAACGAAGTGGGGCATGTTGATAAAGCTACATCAGATAATGGATCACAGTTTCGCTCTTAAATTTGGCTTCGTACTCTACGGCGTCGTAAGATTAAACCAATTTTCATTTCACTTTTTCACCCTCAATCTAACGTGTCAGAGAGATGGATGAAGGAAATTAATAAATAAATTTATTGTCATCATAATCACAGAACGTGGGATCAGTATCTTCATATTTCTCTAATCATTCTGAATGAATTCCCTAATGACTCAACTTCTTTACCGCTTATATTGATATTAAAAAATAAAGCACCGACAAATCGTATTTCTGAAATCGTTCCTTTTCCGCCTACATGGAAACTGCGGCATTATGAAGTTGTCAAACTGGGTCTACAAAATATTGCATCTGCGGCTGCTAGAAGAGAGAAATCAGCTAAACGTCCTGATCGTTTAAAAACTTTGTCAGTTGGTCAAAAGGTGTTAACTAAGTCTCACCGTTTGTCTCACAAAGGAAAAGGCTTGTGTCGCAAATTTTTTCTGCTTTATAACGGTCCATATAGAGTTCGCAAAACTTTTTCATGATAACACTGTCGAAGTAGAAACTCTTAAATCTCGGCGCTCTAAGGGAATACATCATATATCGAACGTTAAAATTTTTGTGGAATGACATACTTTTGAGAAATTAACAGTTACACGTAAACACGCAGAGAATACAGGGATACCGCGCCGTGTTCTAGCGGCAGCACATACACAAAGCGACAGTCAAGTCTGCGCGCCGCACAAGGTAGCCGTTGACCGCAAACAATTACTTCTTACGCCACGCTTACGTACAGCTGATCGAGCGCTCAGGACGAATGCACTGACAGCCGTAGACAAATACACAGTCTAATTTCTCTGATTAAATTCAGTATAAAGCTGTAGTGACTTGCTAACTTAAGTTATTAATGTTCAGTTTTTTCAGGATGCAGTTGTATAAAATATTTAAAAACTTCAGCTAAATTCCCTGCGTGTCCGACATTAAGAAGACTCGCTATCGAGAAAATTTCGAGGAAGAATGTAATTTCGAGGAAGAATGTAATAAACTAGAAACGTAACTATCAATTGAGTTTATTTTTCAGGTAACATATTTCTACTTAGGTATGTACTTTAAACGTAATTCGCTGCTCGCGATTACGTGATTCATACTTTGTGTTAAATTTTATGCTCTATGAATTTACTTGTGAAGCGAAATCCTAGCATACATTTGCTGATTTTGACAATGTTTTATTAACGAACAGGGTTGTTACTTGTGTATATTATGCATCGCTTGGCTGCTATGCTTTTTCACTGATCTCACATTTTTTGTTATGTGCCTGCTGTGCCTGTTTATTTAAATGATATTTGTCACCTCCCGTGTGGAGTTTGCTGGTCTCCCATCGGGCGCCTCCCCAGGTGGCGGATAGGCGAATGCTCACCAGATATGGTGGGTACCGGGGAAATAAAATACCCGGGGTGGACCAAAACTAGCAACTGCTGCCTTGTAGTATGATACTGGCTTATCAAAGGCTAAAGGAAGAAAACCTTGTGTAAAAATTACCTGGTCCTCCAGGTTGGGGGTTGTGCAGTGGTCCAGCTCCTCACTCACATAAAAACATAAAAATGCTAAAAAACCTAATTATATGCCTCGGAAAAATTGGAACTTTGGACGACGAACTGGCAATGGGAAACGGAAAATTATGTTTGGATGCTGGAATGTGCAAGGTATTTCCACTAAAATAAATTTACTCCCTGCAGAACTTGATATGTTCAACATGGATGTTGTCGTACTCTCTGAAACAAAGAAGAAAGGCCAAGGAGAAGAAGAACTGGGTAATTATGTACATATCTTGAGTGGGGTATCAAAAGCCGTAAGAGCCAAAGCAGGAGTCCCCATTATGATAAAAAAGTCATGGAAAGAAAGAATCACAAATTGGACATTCATCAATCAACGTATAGTAACTGTTGAAATGACATTATTTGCTAGGGAAGCTGTGATTATTGGCGTATATGCACCCACGAACGACACAAAAGATAAGGAGAAAGATACATTTTGGGACACCCTCAGGGAGACTATTGAAAAAATCCCAAGAAGAAAGGAACTGATTATCATGGGAGATCTGAATGGAAGGGTAGGAATTAGAGAATCTTGTAGAATAGTAGGAAAACATGGAGAGGACGAATATAATGACAATGGAGAACGATTGATTGCAATTTGTGAACAATTTGATCTAAAAATTACCAACACATTTTTCAAACATAAGGACATTCATAAATATACTTGGCAACAGAACACCAAAGAACTTCGTTCTATAATAGATTATATTATCATTAGGCAAACAAGTAGTTTCAAGGCAGTAGATGTCAGATCTTATAGAGGAGCCCAGTGTGGATCAGACCACTATCTAGTCAAAATGAAGTCTTTCTGGCCATGGAAGAATGCAAGGAGTGATACAAGTAACATAAATAAAACGAACCAGACCGAGAAAGATGAAAATTTACCTTTTAATATTGACAGCCTACAAGACGAAAGTATCAAAACACTCTTTGCGGCCAGGATGGAAAGGAAACTGGTTGAATCATTTGAAGGAAGTACAGAGGAAATATATGACTATATAAAAGCTAATGTGAAAATCATAGCAACAGAGGTGTTGGGTAAAAAAGATAGCAACCACAACCGTGCAGCAGAGTGGTGGTCAGAGGAACTAGAGGTCCTCGTTAGAGAAAAACGAAATGCGTTCCTTCAGTGGTTGAATGATAAATCAGAAGAAACAAGGTCAATATACAAGGAAAAGAAGAATGAAGTGACGAAAAAAATAAGGATGGCAAAAAATGAAGCATGGGAAAGAACATGTGCCAAGGTGAATAGCAAATTAGGATTTGGTAGAGCAAAAGAAGCATGGTCAGTATTGAAAGGGCTTCGACAGGATACAAAAAGCAAAACTAATCTCCAACTGATAACACAAAAGGAATGGGAAGAGTATTTCCAAAAATTATTAAATGAGGACAGAGAAGAATATCTAGAAGAAGGAACAGGGGAAGATAAAGGACATGAAGATGATGAGATCCATATTTTAGAAAGTGAAGTACTTCAGGCGTTGAGAACAGGAAAGAATGGTAAATCACCGGGACCAGGCAATATCAATCTGGAGTGTCTGAAATATGGTGGTGACAAAATTGTGAAATTGATAACACAGCTCTTCAACAAAATGATACATGGAGATTCAATACCCAACGAAATGAAGCTAGATTACATTAATACAATATTTAAGAAAGGGGATCGCAAAATTTGTTCAAACTATCGAGGAATTTGTGTTACAAACACATTAATGAGAATTTTTGCAAAAGTAATTAAAAACAAAGTGGAAAAAAATTTTAGAACCCTAGAAGAACAATGTGGATTCACGGCTGGGAGATCATGTGTAGACCATATTTTCACATTACGACAGATTTTGGAGAAACATAGGGAAAAATCAAAAAGTATAGGATTAATTTTCATAGATCTAGAAAAAGCGTATGATACTGTTCCAAGAAAATTTCTTTTGGAGAGCACTACATATGGCAAACATAAACCCTTCCTTGATTAAAATAATACAACAGATGTATAAAAATAACATTTTCCAAGTGAAAGTTGGTAATAAACATTCACAGAAATTTAGAACAAGCAAAGGCCGTTTACAGGGCTGTCCCATGTCACCATCATTATTTAAAATCTATATAGATATTGGCCTTAGAAAATGGTCTCGTATATGTAATAGTATGGGATTAGAAATAAGAGATGGATTTTACCTACATCATTTATTATTTGCTGATGATCAAGTAGTCGTAGCACAAGATGGGGAGGATGCTAACTATATGTGCAATCAACTAGCAATAGCATTCAAAACTTGGGGTTTGAAGATTAATTACCAAAAAACAGAATACTTGACTAATGATTCAGATGAGCTATACATTGAAGGAAAGAAAATCAAAAAGATAAACACTTTCTGTTATTTGGGATCCATTTTAGAAATCGAGGGAAAATCAGAGTCAGAAATCAATAAAAGAATTAGTAGCGGACGGAGGGTCATTGGGATGCTTAACTCAGTCATATGGAGCAGGAATGTAATGAGCAGAACTAAAAAATTAATATACAAATCCTTATTAGAGAGTGTGGTTCTGTACGGAACGGAGACCTGGACAATTAACATGAAACACATTAAAAAATTACAAGCTCTAGAGATAGAGTTTTGGAGAAGATCGGCAAGAATCTCCAGGAAAGAAAAGATAAGGAACACCGAAGTAATAAGGAGAATGGAAATAAAAGAAACAATATATGACGTAATGGATAGGAAGAAATTACAGTGGTACGGGCATGTACGACGAATGGAGGAAGCCAGAATACCAAAATTGATACTGGAGTGGGAACCGGAGGGGAGAAGAAGAAGAGGACGACCTGTGACCACCTGGCTCCAAAATGTACAGCACACAATGAGGAGAATGGACGCAGAGGACGAGGACACGCAAGATCGAAGCACATGGAGAAATATTTTGAGAGTATAGTTTAAGAACGTTTATTGTTTGTATTGTCATTTCCAGGTAAATTATTATGTTGGAGATAAGCCTCTGTAATGAGGAAAAGCTCAAAATAATAATAATAATATTTGTCACCTGATCAGTTGTGCTGACATGGCTGTTTATGCAAGTTATACTTTGTGATTTATCTGCTTGCGCCGTCATGTTTACTTATTAAGATTACATATGAACATTTATTTGCTTATGCTGATATGATACTAATGACCTATTTACTATGTAAGATATATACTAGCTGCTTTGTGTATATTTACACATTTCGGTTTTTTTGTCATAACTACTCTTATTTGGTATATAGAAATGCTGATATACAGTGTACGAACATGGAGTTTAGGTCACACTATGGTATTAATTATAGATTGTTCGCTTGGCAGAGCCTCGCTATAGGGATTGTGCTGCATCCACTTGTCGACATTCTGTGCTCTACTGTTATATTTACTCGGTATTACATGTTTTGCTAACGCTCAGTGCTTTACATTTTAAGATAAGAGAATGAACTGCTATAATTCTACTACATGGGTACAAGAAACTTCATTGAAGTCACATGAACTGGAGGTTTTATGGAAGCTGTATAAATTCATTATAATAGAAAGGAAGCTGACGACATGAAATACCAACACTAGGTTTAGACCATTGACAGATATTACACTGCATTCTTCGTGAGCAATTGAAACAGCAAGTGACACTTGACACAAAGAAATACTCCACATGTTTGCTTCTGTTTTGACATGATTCTTGAAGTGGTGTACACGTGGTGAAATATTACGATTTATTCATTCAAAGTCTTATGTGATCATTAATACTGTATACTCGCACCTACTTACTGAAAGTTATTCAAACTGAAGGCAGTTAGAAGTCATGTATGCCTTTCTTTTATTTTATGATGGTCAAGGTCAACAAAATGTATTTTATAATTCGTAATGAGTAGAAGATTTGGCTCAGGTGGAATACACAGAGGTTGTGTGGGGACACTGTGTCTTGGGATTGTATGGCATGATGAATTGAAGTTTGCACTAGGATTTTATCTGTACTTGTTCGAGGAGACACTAGAGGAAAGAGTTGTTATGGAAGTGAATATTGGTGATAAGGTTTATATGTATCGACGTATTGAAGAGGTATTATTGATGTATTGAGATTATGTGATGCTGATGATTATTGGAATTATGGTGGATAAGAGGTAAGGTAAGTGAGGAGCATATCTTTTGTTGTTGGTTTATATAGAACAAGAAGGATGAAGATGGCACACTAGAACACTCCAGTGGAAGGAAAATTGTCTACACATACACATTGTTAAATAAATAAGCAGTATATACTTATTTGCTTATTTGTGGGGAGGGGTGGGGGGAGGAAGTATTTGCGTATCTTGGAAAACCTGACAGTTGTTCAGCAACCGTACATTTTGATGTGGCTTGGCAAACATTGGTTTTGACATGATGGCTATGACATTGACTAACTATTATTGACTATTATATCCTGCTGCCACCACTATTTGATACACATGTTGAACATCAAATTTTGACAGAACTGCATTTACACAGTTAACACTATTCAATTACACAACAGTACTTAATATGTCAATGAAAGATGAGTGAGTGTGTTTTGCGTGTTTTCATTTCCTAATCCCAAATAATTGGTACTGGCCTACCTCCTAAATATTATTTTACTTATTTATTGTGGCTTGAACTGACACCCATAAATATTATAGGTTTACTGATATTTGTGTATTTGTAATAGTTAGTATGTCAATTATCTGATACCATTTGTGTGTTTATTATAATTTGTATGTTTAGTGTAAGAGCATTGATAATAATTTTGTAAAAGCAATTGTGAGTGCACTCAAACTGTTGTTCATGCTTACACCTATTATCATTCATGGGAGCCACTTGGAAATATCAACTGGACGTCTCTGTTGGTACCGTTCTTTGTCGATTCCTCTCCTCCTAACAGAAGATCATAAGGAGCAACGGGCGACTATCTGCGCGGAGTTGGTTGAATATGGGTTCATCACTTCAAACCGGAAACAAAACGCAATCTCCACGGAAGTAAGAGCTCAAAGCTGTGCCTGAGCCGGTAAGGTCACACCGAGAGTCCTCTGGGTCTCTGAAGGGGTTTCTGTCTCTGCTTGACGTCCTCCCTCATGGTGCAACGATCAACTCTGAAATGTGTTGCGCTACCCTCTGAAGGAACTGAAGAAACGATTTCAGTGTATTTCTCGCGGGAAAATGTAGACCGACTTTTCCTTGTCCGTAACAGCACAAGGCCTCACACAACTATGCACACTTTGGAGCAGCTCACAAAACTTGATTGAACAATAGTCCATCCTACAGCGCGGACCTCGGACCTTCCAGCTTTCGTCTGTTTAGCGCAATGAAGTAAGCACTCCACGAGGGAAAGTATGTGAGTGATGGGGAGCTTATTGATGTGCAGCAAGACGTTGGCTGCGACGTTGAGCAGTAGAATGATATCATGCAGACATAGTGATCCTCACGACAGGGGGGGGGGGGGGGGGGCGGTTGGGGGGGGGGTGGTTAATCCGTCGCATTGAGCGCAGACTAGGCTGGAAAATAGGAAATAATATATTGGGATCCTGAATAAAACCAAACCACGTGCAGAAAAAAATGTGTTGCATTACTTATCGAACGCCCCTCCCGTTGCCTGTGACGTACCCTCGTTAAGCCATAATTAATGTCGGGATCTCAAAAGTTTCAGTATTCGTATGATATGACCCTTGCGATTTGCACGGATTATCCCATATTTAAAGATGGTTAAATCGCACCCTAAATCAGTAACAGACTCCTCAGATATTGTTTCTACACTCACTACAAAAACCTCGTCTAGCCACAACATTCGTGCGTCGCACACGGCGTATCTTTATATGGGTCAAACATTGCCATCGCTTCTGGTCTCGCTGGCTACATCAGAAAACTGTATGTTTACGTAAATTACGTCTCAATGATATATTACCAGTCGCACTGATTTCTGAAACGAGATATTATTTACTTGAAATTATAGTTCATGACGCGCCAGTCTATCACAAAATATCCTAGTATCAAACTTTAAAACTTCAAGTTAATTTTTAAAATAAAATATTTGTGGTCTCGTACACCCAGCTATCATCGCTGAACTCGTCTACAAAACCTGTACACGTTTATAGACTCGTGTCACTGCCAAGTAGGCCTACTGTAGCTCGATCAAACGTGGAGCATACATAGAAAGAATATTCTATAACAGACGACTGAAAGAAATACGTAATGAGACGAACAGAACTGACACGTTTTGTTCAAAGACGATAATTAAACATTGTGGTGGTCAACTGAAATTTAAAGGCGGTAAATAGTTCTTAACAGGGTATGCGATTACCACAAACGGCAGTACATGCTCTACAGCACGCTCCCAATCCGACTAGAAGGTTGATAAGGAGTTCTTTTCGCAGGGCGTTCCATTCCTTCATCAGCGCGGTTGTCAACTGTTCGATGGTGATTGGTACACGTGTTACCTCCCGCACATGGTCGATTGGGTTTACCTACGTAAGTGGTACGGAAAGACCAGTCGATTCATCGAATATCCTCTTTCTAAAAGAGCTGCTCAAACAGCGTTGTTCGATGGAGAAGTGCATTGCCATCCGTCAATCTGAAGTCAGAACCGAATGCACCCTTCTAAAGACGTACCTGGGGAAGGACACACAATAACAATGAGTACTGCGATCTACGATTTGGAGGTCAGTACTCCCATGCGACAGTATGCCTCCACATACCATAATACATGGACCAACAAACGATGATGTTTGACAGTGTGCACTACCTATTCCCAACTCTCGCCATGTGAGGGTACATTAAGAATCGCAACTCAGACTGAATCAGCTTTTATCTGAGGAGAGCATGCGATCCAATTACTCGTTGGTCCAGTCCCTTTGCTCTTGGCACCATCATAAACGGTGCCTGCGATGTGCAAGTGTAAACGAAACACAACGTACAGGTCATCTTGCAAAGAAATCATCACCACTCAGTCATTGTGCCACTGTGAAACTTGGCATAATGTGCCCAGCAGACCCATTAAATATGGTAGCAATTCCATCCTCTGTTAGACGAGGGGTCCCTACTTGCTTCCACGCAATGTATCGTTAATCTGCTCCTGTAGCTGACTGTGGTCGATAACGTTCCCTCCTTCGGGAAACAGTGCCTGGGTTCCTGAACGCTACAAGATACAATGCTGTAAGCCATAGCAAGATCCGATGCTACACCTGTCACCCTTCGTCTTTCTCTAAGTTTCTCGACGTTTCTTCCCAATGTGAAGTCATCCAAATGTTGTCTCCAGGCTCTGTTATATTAAAGAACATCACTACAGTGCGCTCTAACTGCTCAGTGATTGATGCACTCAGTATTTTTCGTTACTTAAGCTACCTCTTTTTGAGGTAACACCTCCATCTCTGCGCTACAGGCAAACTGACCTCAAGCCACACCACAGCCAGCTTTCTGTGCACGATTAGGAGACCTCTGCCAACATGCTCCGCCATTGTCATTCATTTCCACCGAGTGGTTAATATACGACGGTAGCACAGAAAATAATGAACCTCATTTCTTTTCTCAACCGAAAACAATGCTATGAATGCGAAACATTAAGTATGTTTTACTTGAAGTCTCCTGAGTGAGCGCTCCTAGTTTCCGTCACTTCCGACAGATAGCACAGCTGCAGGACGGTTTCAAAATGGCGTCTGTAGGTGATGTAGCTTACAAGCAACGCTCTGTCATTGAATTTCTCACTGCAGAGAAAGATACTGTGGGGAATATTCACAAAGCCTATGGAGCATCTGCTGTCGACAGAAGTACAGTTAGTCGCTGGGCACGGAGGGTGAGGTCATCAGAGCGCGGTTCGGTGGAGCTGCACGATTTGCAGCGGTCAGGGAGACCGTCCACGGCTGTCACACGTGACATGTTACAGCGAGCTATGACTCGGCAGTTGGCGCTGCGTCTGTCAATCAGCAAAGGAAGTATGGAGCAATTATTAGCACTCTTAGATATTCAAAAGTGTGTGCAAGATGGGTTCCGCGGTGTCTAACGGAGGATCACAAATCCCACAGAAACAACATTTGTCTTGATTTGTTGCAACGTTCTGAAGCTGAGGGGGAGGCCTTCTTGTCCCGGATTGTGACAGGTGATGAAACCTGGGTTCACCATTTTGAGCCAAAAATGAAACGACAGTCGTTGGAATGGCGCCACCCCACTCCCTACAGAAGAAGAAATTGAAAGCAACTGCTTCCTCTCGTAAGGTCACGAACACCATGTTCTGGGTTGTGAAGGTGTGATTATCATTGGTTTGATGCCGACAACCGGTACCATTAATTCAGAAGCATATGTCAACACATTGACAAAACTCAAGACGCGCTTCTGGCGGCTTCGGCGCCACAGCAACTGAGGAGATGTTTTACTGCAACACGATAACGCTCGGCCCCACACAAGTCTGAGGACTGCTGAACACATCGCAAAACAAGTCTAGACAGTGTTACAGAATCCATCCTACAGCCCTGACCCAGCCCCTTCGGACTTCCACTTGTTTGGACCATTAAAGGATGCCGTTCGTGGATGACATTTTGAGGGCGACGAGGCTGTAATTCACACAGTGAAGCACTGGCTCCACCACCAGGACAAGGATTGGTACTGACAGGGCATACAGGCTCTTGTTTCACGCTGGAGCAAGGCCATAGAACGGAAAAATAGAGTGTGTACATAAAACACCATTCTTTCGTGTGTGTAATTCTCATTATGTACAATAAGGAATTCTTGAAGGAAAAAAATGCGGTTCATTACTTTCTGGGCAACCATCGTACTACGTTGCTTTATATACGAGGGCGTTCAGAAATATAATGCCTCCGAATTTTTTATTTTGTTCTCCACATCGGTTGAGGTATTACATGTCACCCGATTACTAGGTCGACTTTCCCACTACGCTCACACAAGTTGCAATCCTCTGCCACTAGGCGGCTCCGAATTGTAGCGTGTAGCGTGTACAACGTAGCTACGCCAACGGTTATAAACAGGTTGTATTAATCGAGTTTCTAACAGCAGAAAAACGTGCCTCCAATTGAAATCCATAGAAGAATGAAAGCCGTCAACGGTGATGACTGTGTCGACGTCAGTAATGTGTGACGTTGAGTTGTTCGTGGTCGTAACGAAGATGGTGCCAACCTCGACGTGTGTGATAGAGCTCGGAGTAGACTACCGCATAAGGCAACCAGTGAGGCTCATCGGAATCAGCTTGATTAATTCATCAGAGAAAATTGTCGGATTTCACAGGCGCATATCTCAGGTAAGCGTGGCATGTCGTCAGTTCAAGCACAGGCCATCGTTGCAGAATTACTGTGCAGAAACTGTTTGTATCGTGGCTGCCTCAGTTTCCTGTCATAAGTTCATAAACCCGATTGTGATGAGTCTCGTCAGTTGCCTTAAGCGGTAGTCTACTCCGAGCTCTGTCACACACGTTGAGGTTCACACGACCTTAGTTACGAGCAGGAACAGCTCAACGTCGTACATGGCCGATGCCGATGTCGATGCAATCATTACCTTTCGAAGTTTTCATTCTTCTATGAATTTCTGTTGGAGACACGTTTTCTGTCGTTAGGAACTGGGTTAGAGCAGGCTGTTTCTCGTGTACCGACGAAGTTACGTTATACACCGACATGTTACACACTACAATTCGGACCTGTCTAGCGGGAAAGCTTGGAACCGGTTGCAGAGAAGCTGGAAACTCGACCGAGTAATATACGTGGGCATTACTTTTCAGCACGTCCTTGTACCTTGGCCTTAGTTTTTCGCAGATTGGTGTATTTGCAGTATGGTCACTCGTGTCAGACAGTTCTTTTTGATATGCTACATTCTTCGTAAGAGCTTCGCTTGGTAGGTAAAGAAATAATTTTCATTGTTTTACTTTGTGCGTTACACCTAGATAGGCAGTAAACCCGTCTTGATGAATGCTTTCTTCTATAACGGATTCGCTTGCAAACGTAGCCAGACTGCCGCAGATTTAATAAGAACTGAAAAAAGCTGTAATGTGGAGGTCCAATGAATCGTCCGTGACGATAAAACACAATTTTTGTAGTAGGTACGTCTTGATACCCGTTTGTTTCTAACTACATTTTCGCATAAACTAATTATGTTGTACTGTAGAACTAGACATGTAAGTTTTGGGTGTTTAGTTACGTGTTAGTTATGATTAAGAAGTTTAACATATAAATGTTGTGGCCACACGTGTGGGCTTAAGTAACCATACCATATAGCATAACTGCGTAGGCTTCCGTGTCCGGAATCAGTTAACGTGAGAGTTTCATGGATATTGTACCGTGTCACATCGTAAAATAACTACCTATCAATAAAACGGACGTTTGGCCCAGCGTTACAGATGAATAAATCTAAATGTACATCTACATCTACATCCATACTCCGCAATCCACCTGACGGTTATAAAATAAATAAATAAATAAAATAAAACATTAATTATTAATTATGTATTATAGTGATTGGTTGTAATTTGTGGTGTCACCGCCAGACACCACACTTGCTAGGTGGTAGCTTAAATCGGCCGCGGTCCATTTAGTACATGTCGGACCCGCGTGTCGCCACTGTGTGATCGCAGACCTAGCGTCACCACAAGGCAGGTCTCGAGAGACGATATAGCACTCGCCCCAGTTGTACGAGGAGATTGCTAGCGACCATACGGACGAAGCCTTCCTCTCATTTGCCGAGAGCCAGTTAGAATAGCCTTCTGCTAAGTCCATGGCTACGACCTAGCAAGGCGCCATTAGCCTTACCTACTTTGAGAGTATAGTATAAATGTCTCAAGAAGAATGCTGTAGTCATCAAATAATAAAGTTAAGTATAAAGCAGCTACGTACTTTTCTTGCTACCATTCAATAATTATCCTGTTCCAGAATTGACGCCCGTCGGCGTGAGTGTGTACGCGTGCCTTTCTATCGGCTACCCGTCACTGTGGACTGGCTGCCTTGTCAGTCCACTTCATAATTAATATTTGCTTATCTGGAACGTGGACGTTTAATTATTTGGTATCAGACGCTTGACAATGGCTTTTTCGTAAGTGCAATGTTATTCGTAGTTGACCGTGAAATAAGACTCAAATAATCGGACTTCGTATTTAAATCATTTCCAAAGACTTTTGCCATAGGTGCGGAGTCAAAATCTAAATCTCAATATTAGAATAATTTGCCAGCCATGTCAATACGTCGTACAGAGGTGACTGTCTACTAAACATAAAAAATTTTACACAGTTAGTTAAATCAGATATATTCAACGAATAAGCCTACAGTTAAATAATTCAAATTACTTTCATAAATATAAATTCTTTACAGAATCGAGTGCCTCGTAAGATTGCAACTCGCAGTGTTCTTATATAACATCAAAAATGGCGGTGTGCCAGTTAATAAAATATACGTGCTTCCAGCCTCAGCTATTCTACAAGACCTCCTCCTTCTTAAACATAAGAGTGTCCTAATTGTATTTTGTTTTATCAGCGGCATAGCGCTGCAGTTCTGTGCCATAGGCTTTATTTATTTGTCAGAGATTAATTATTTAATTAAGATTTCGCGTTTCCGAGGAAACTCACGCACGGCATGCAAATGTGCCTTTATATGGTGTATGGTGGAGGGTACCTTGAGTACCTCCATCGGTTCTCCCTTTTATTCCAGTCTCGTATTGTTCGTGGATAGAAAGATTGTCGGTATGCCTGTGTGTGGGATCTAATCTCTCTGATTTTATCCTCATGGCCTCTTCGCTAGATACACCTAGGAGGGAGCAATATACTGCTTGACTCCTCAGTGAAGGTATGTTCTCGAAACTTCAACAAAAGCCCGTTCCGAGCTACTGAGAATCTCTCCTGCAGAGTCTTCCACTGGAGTTTATCTATCATCTTCTTAACGCTTTCGCGATTACTAAATGATCCTGTAGGGAAGCGCGTTGCTCTCCGTTGGATCTTCTATATCTCCTCTATCAACCCCATCTGGTACGGATCCCACACCAGTGAGCAGTATTCAAGCAGTGGTCGAACAAGTGTACTGTATCCTACTTCCTTTGTTTTCGGATCGTATTACCTTAGGATTCTTCCAATAAATTTCAGTCTGGCATCTGCTTTACCGACGATTAATTTTATATGGTCATCTCATTTTAAATCACCCCTAATGCCTACTCCCAGATAATTTATGGAATAACTGCTTCCAGTTGCTGACCTGCTATTTTGTAGCTAAATGATAAAGGACTTTCCTTCTGTGTAATCGCAGCACATTACACTTGTCCACATTGAGATTCAGTTGCCATTCCCTGCACCATGCGTTAATTCGTTGCAGATCCTCCTGCATTTCAGTACAATTTCCCATTGTTACAACCTCTCGATGTACTACAGCATCATCCGCAAAAAGCCTCAGTGAACTTCCGATGTTATCCACAAGGTCATTTATATACATTGTGAATAGCTAACTCGTTCACGGGGAACAATTGCAAGCCCCAATCCCTAGCACGAAGGAGGTGCAGTGGGCTACCCCGACCTTTCGGCCTAGGAAGACATGCTGATTCCTTCAGTCTCACGGGAAACGTGATCAAATATTCAGTAATAGTTATTTTACACTCTGACACGCCACAACACTCAGGAATCGTTTGTGTTGTACTCAGCAATGCACTAGCTCATTAACCAGCGCTGCTCGTTGTTACACAGTTCTGTCAGATAGGAAAATGAATCAAATATACCTCCAGCGTAGTATCGGTTTTATTCACAACTTTTAGAAATGTAGGTGCATGAAATAAATTATGTGAAGTCTTGTACAAATTTTACTACGTGAAATCTTTTATATCTTTACATATACACCAAGGTACTTCATTACTGGTAACTGTAATTGTAACGACAGAAACAACAGTAAGTTAATGAATTCTGCTTATTTCACGTATACAGTATTGTAGAGAGAAAACGTGGCTAATTATGAAGGTGACTTGGGGTATATAGGAAGCGAATTGAACTGCACACTGCTCATCATTTTCAGTAACAATTAAAGAAATAAGGCTAGACTTGGACGACAGATGAGCGTACGTTATTCTTTGCTGCTTCAACACTGTCCCGCAGACCATCAGTTGTGGTGACTTGTAAGTGGTGACGTACCAGGTGTCAGTGTGCGAGAGATTTGGAGATGCTGGCAAGGGCAACGGTCAAACACCATCTGCATCGAAGTACATGACGTCAGCATAGGAAACGTGCGGTCCGGCAGTATCTTACTGAAAGACGTCACACAGATCTTGAAATTGCAGCACTGCCACCTGCTTTAACACATCAGAAATGCAACACCTGCCAGCCAAATTACCGGCTATGCGTACCCGAGATGTTCGTGTGTTGTTTCCAGTGGCACTCTATACGTTTTCATTACGTTCTGGGCCTGTATGACAATTACAAATACTATTTGGCAACACTCGTTATACTCTTTGCTCCACACACAGATTCGTCCATCGTGATCCGGCAAGCAGAAGCGAAACTCGTCTGAAAAGACAATTTGGTGCCACTTGTGGATGCAGAGTCGCCGTTGAGCGTAGAATTGACGTCGTGCTTCTCTTAGCTGCTACGGCAATGGATGCTCCAACAACTATTACCTTGATGACAACTCATTTTCATCCAAAAATCGTAACAGTACTCGTGTAGACACTTATCCTGCTACAAACAAGCCCTCGTCCAGACTCAAAGTAATTAACGTGAGTGTAAGACTCCACACGGTCGAGTGAACAATATGTCTCACCTCTTAGGCTGCGTGAGGCCGTTGCAATCCTATGTGGGGTTTTGTATGGATTTTCTGAATCCACCGTTTCCGTTTTCGCTGGAGGATAAGCTGCGGTCCCGACAGACCACAGTCCTTCCACTGTCGAATTCAGACGTTAGTTGATAGACTTTCCTTTCTTACAAGAGGTTTAATATGATGTTCTCACAACTAACCAACATTCTAATGTGATTTCTGAGTGGAAAATTTCCTGCGTGTCTCTCCATATATTCAGAACATGAATGGCGTTAGTCCAATCCACTTTGTGCAGATACGATGAAATGGTAATCTCTTCCATATCCAAGCATTTAATACACTTCATGGCATTGTTGCATGCCGTCTCCATGGCGTTGCAATTTTAATAACTGGCAGTATGATTACGATTATCAGATTCCCAACATAGGCGCCAGCCAGTAAACGGAAATGAACTGAATCAGAACGTCACCATAGAACTGATACAGGTGAGCCAGCATTGTAAGACCAGCGACTAACTAAATGAGCTCACCTATCATGGACTCAGCTTTTCTCTTGCTTCTCGCCGCTGGCTCCACAATAGGCAATACTGAAATCAATAGTTGCACTCCACACACGGCAAGCCTCATACTGTGAAGCAGTCTAACCTATTCCTATGGAAATTCCCTCCAAAATTCTAGTTACAAATCACTGTGGGAGAATCCAGAGCTGTAATCCAAAGTGTTCCAGGAGAAATGGTCAGTATTCAGGGATATGACAGGAAAGATCATTCGAAGAAAATCATTCTAGTAATACAAGGGTTGTGCAGAAAGTAAGTTCCAGTGGGTCGCAAAATGGACACCACAGTGAAAACCCAATGAAGCTTTGCACAGATGTGTTGCGTAGCGTCTCTAGTATGACTGTCGATCGCATCAAGAGGCTTTTTTCAGTTGTGAGCGCATTGTCAGCGATTAATAGTGCCTAGAACAGCGATGTCTCACGCCAAATAAGAGGGCCCACTGAGAGTCTTCGCCTTAATGAATGCAGCCCACCCAGCACAACTGCCATGCACTTCCTTCCTCATGGTAATTCTCAGCTGCACTCTGCAGGGGCAGTGAAGGCGCTCCTGCAGCCTTTTCGGTGGGAAGTGTTCGATCACCCACAACACAACCATAATTTGCTCGTCCTGAGTATCGTCTATGTTCACATGAAACGCTGGATACGAAGACAACGCCTGGGCGCAGACTATGTGCTATAGACCAACGTAGAGAATTATCGGAAAGCACAGGCGGCGGCCTTCTATAGGATGGTGTTGGAAATTTGGTATAACGCTCCGAAAAAGGGGCACTTTAGGGCTCACGTTTACCGAGAATCGTTTTCTTCTTTTGGTTCATACTCGCTACTCCCACAATATCAAAAGCAAAGAACTTGCAGCAGGAGAGATTTGTTACTCAGTACATAAGAAAAAGAAGTGCTCATAGCGCATTTTAGAGACCACGTTCAATGGACCTTTTAGCTTTCAATAATCGTTCTTATCATATCTCTGAATGTTGGGCTTTCCTCCTGGAAGACCCTGCGTAATTGCACCATAAGAAGTCTGCTGTCAGAGGAGCGATAGACACGATTAAAGTACCCTGTGCGCCTGTGCATTTCCAGTTGCGAAGTTTGCGGCAAATATCAGCCAAGCCATTGCCAGCATTGTAAGTGGGCCTATATTGTAAGTTCGGGCTGTAGTGTTGGCGCCTACAAGCTGGCGTGACTTTTCCTGGTTCGTAAATAGTGCCTTCCAGGCAGTACCCCACGCGTGAGTGAATGTGTGTGCGCACCGTCGTATCGCTTTTCTTGCAAATTACGAATCGGAGTCGACTAGTCTCTGCCTACGATGTGTTTGGAAGTTGTTGTTCGGCAGTCCATCTCGCAAACCACTTTCGTAGGTAAGAAGGCAGAGACATCTTAGGGTAAGAAGGTAGTGTAGCGTTTACCATCTTCCTATAGCACAAAACAGTAGGAATCAGAAACCATCTTATGCATTACACTCCGTTACCTGACACCACCTTGAAACGCGTACTACATTGTTTAAATTAGTTTCCTGGAAGATGCAGCACACAGGCACAAATACAAGAGTATTGAGCTCCATAATACACGTCCACAGCTTGTGGTCTCACTGTCGCGTTCTCTCTTCCCTAGCATGGGATCCCGATGTCGATTCCCGGCAGGGTTTGGGATTTTCACCTGCCTCAAGATGACTAGGTGTTTTTGTTGTTATCATTTCATCATCATTCATGCAAGTGGCGAAATTGGACTGAGAAAAGGTTGGGGATTTGTACTGGCGCTGATAACTGCGCAGTTGAGCGCCCTAAAAACCAAACAACAACAACATCATCATCATCATCATCATCATCCATAGTACTCATGGGCAACTGCGTTAAGGCTACCCTCCAACAGAAGGCACAAGTCCTGATTTATTCTCCACCATACGTCGCTAAAATAGTTCGCAAGTGACGCCTTCCACCAAACGCGAAAATAAGTGGACACGTAGATCCATTCAGTCATCATCAGCAACGGTATCGCACATAAAGACATCGTCAGGGCGTTCTACAAGTGATTGTAGTCATCGTTTCATTTCATACCATTTTGCAACGTTACGCCCAGATAGTTAAACGGCGTGATTGTGTCAAGCACGATACTACTAATGCTGTATCAGACAGTTTGTTTTTCCTGCTCATCCTCATTAACTTACATTTTTCTATATCCAGTGCCAGCTGCCATCGTTCGCTAGATTCAGAAGCGTACCAGACTTTCAGACCTCACAGCGCTAGTGAACATCGAAGTATTACGAAGTTCCATGTTCGTAATAAAGTTGAGTTTCTGTTTCTAAAATACAGCAAACTGCGAAATTCGAAGTAAAGTTATGTGCCATGTTCGTACTAAGGTTACCTACTACTAAAACATGGCAATCTGTTGCTAATGTGTTTTGCCTAATTCCGTTTGGCACTGTGATAGGGCTGTACAGTAGTTGCGTGCAAGCAAGTCACCCCATACGAGGTGCATTCAAGTTCTAAGGCCTCCGAATTTTTTTCTAATTAGCTCCTCACCAGAAATCGATGAAACTGGCGTTACTTCTCGACGTAATCGCCCTCCAGACGTACACATTTTTCACAACGCTGACGCCATGATTCCATGGCAGCGGCGAAGGCTTCTTTAGGAGTTAGTTTTGACCACCGGAAAATCTCTGAGGCAATAGCAGCACGGCTGGTGAATGTGCGGCCACGGAGAGTGTCTTTCATTGTTGGAAAAAACCAAAAGTCACTAGGAGCCAGGTCAGGTGAGTAGGGAGCATGAGGAATCACTTCAAAGTTGTTATCACGAAGAAACTGTTGCGTAACGTTAGCTCGATGTGCGGGAGCGTGGTCTTGGTGAAACAGCACACGCGCAGCCCTTCCCGGACGTTTTTGTTGCAGTGCAGGAAGGAATTTGTTCTTCAAAATATTTTCGTACGATGCACCTGTTACCGTAGTGCTCTTTGGAACGCAATGGGTAAGGATTACGCCCTCGCTGTCCCAGAACATGGACACCATCATTTTTTCAGTACTGGCGGTTACCCGAAATTTTTTTGGTGGCGGTGAATCTGTGTGCTTCCATTGAGCTGACTGGCGCTTTGTTTCTGGATTGAAAAATGGCATCCACGTCTCATCCACTGTCACAACTGACGAAAAGAAATTCCCATTCATGCTGTCGTTGCGCGTCAACATTGCTTGGCAACATGCCACACGGGCAGCCATGTGGTCGTCTGTCAGCATTCGTGGCACCCACCTGGATGACACTTTTCGCATTTTCAGGTCGTCATGCAGGATTGTGTGCACAGAACCCACAGAAATGCCAACTCTGGAGGCTATCTGTTCAACAGTCATTTGGCGATCCCCCAAAACAATTATCTCCACTTTCTCGATCATGTCGTCATACCGGCTTGTGCGAGCCCGAGGTTGTTTCGGTTTGTTGTCACACGATGTTCTGCCTTCATTAAACTGTCGCACCCACCAACGCACTTTTGACACATCCATAACTCCATCACCACATGTCTCCTTCAACTGTCGATGAATTTCAATTGGTTTCACACCATGCAAATTCAGAAAACGAATGATTGCACGCTGTTCAAGTAAGCAAAACGGCGCCATTTTAAATTTTTAAAACAGTTCTCATTCTCGCCGCTGGCGGTAAAATTCTATCTGCCGTACGATGCTGCCATCTCCGGGACGTATTGACAATGAACGCGGCCTCATTTAAAAACAATGCGCATGTTTCTATCTCTTTCCAGTCTGGAGAAAAAAAAATCGGAGGCCTTAGAACTTGAATGCACCTCGTACATTTGGCGGTAGAGAGTTCAATTCCTACCACATATTTATGATTGACAATAAGAGATTTAGCGAGGACAAGAGCAACGAAAGAAGCTTCGCAGTTATACGTAAGATCGCACTAGATGAAAACTGTCTCGAGGCATAGTTAGCTGTTGCATGTAAATACTTGTTCTAAGCTGAAAATTCCTCTTTACGTCTGAGGACTAACACACACACAGATCCTAATTTTGGCTATAGCAAGTATTTGTCTTCTCTTTAGAGACTGTGCATAAGTCTTCATTATTATTCTTAACTAACATATTACCAGGTGATTACAAATAAATCACAGCTACTCACAGAGGTCCACTGTGGGCCGTCATTATGGCAGCGATACTTGGTGGATGTGGAACCGGTTTGCTCTGGAAGAAAAATAGTTCCAATTTTGACCATCAGATCCAAATCTGGCACTGTACAGCACCTCGTCGACGTCTCTGGTGCTCATATTGAACAAACTCTGTAAGCAGCTGTTAATAATGAAATCAGCTTTATGCCTTTCTCAGTTGTTTCACACTTTCTGTTCACGTCCTGTTCCCAGTCGATGACATTTCGATACGTCTTTCTTGAATTCACAATGCTAGATTAGTTGGAATTAATGTTTTTTTTCAGCATAAATCGGCTCCGCATTAACGCATTAGAATACCTACCAAGTTTCGCTGTCATACGATAACTGCATCCCGCAATGGACATATGTCAGCAGCTGCTCTTTAATTACAACCACACGGCCTCTAGTGTATGTGTTTAGTTATGAAGGTTCTCGTTAGTTTCAGCAGGAGAGGGGCCCTTGCCGCCAACACCGTAATCAGCTAATGGAGACACCTACCACGTGTCAGCCGCCCGACCCGTGCTGTTTACATAGCCAACATCTGCGGTCGCCAGTTCCAGGATGCTTACAAAGGAAACTTCAAGCCACTATAATGGTAGCAGGCAAGCAGACTAAAAGTGGCGAATGAAATTTACGGTTGTTTCATACCCCCAGATATACTCGTACACTATTCGACGGTGAACGCGATACTCATGAACAACCGAATTAGGTATGCACTGAGGAAAAATTCAAAAAGGGCTTTAGTCTCAAAGTGAGCAGGTCGAACACAGGAAGGAGGTAGATCTAGGAACTATCGCTATAGCTGTTGTAAATTTTCGTAGCTGTGTGAGAAAAGTACTAGAGCTGCTAGCGCTATTAGAAGCCACTGATGCTCATATCGTTATAGGCACTGAAAGCTGGCTACAGCCGGAAATAAATTCTGCAGAAATTTTTGCGGAGGACCTTACGGTGTTCAGAAATGATACTCTGAATACATTTGGTGGTGGTATGTTTGTTGCTGTCTGTAGTAGTTTATCCTGTAGTGAAACTGAAGTAGATAGTGAGTTAGTGTGATTAAAGGGCATTCTTGGCAATCGGAATCAATTAATCATTGGATCCTTTTACGGACCTCTCACCTCAGATGATACAATTACCGAAAGGTTCAAAGAAAACTTGAGTCTAGTTTCAAATACGTACCCGTCTCATACAGATATAGCTGGCGGTGACTTCAATTTAACACTGGTGTCTTGGTGAAAATACATGTTTAAATCCGGTGGTAGACATAAAACATCATCGGAAATTGTGCTAAACGCATTCACAGAAAATGACCTCGAATAGTTAGTTGCCGGCCGGTGTGGCCGTGCGGTTCTAGGCGCTGCAGGTCGCAGGTTCGAATCCTGCCTCGGGCATGGATGTGTGTGATGTCCTTAGGTTAATTAGGTTTAAGTAGTTCTAAGTTCTAGGGGATTGATGACCTAAGATGTTAAGTCCCATAGTGCTCAGAGCCATTTGAACAATTTTTTTAGTTAGGTTTAAGTAGTTCTAGGGGACTGATGACCACAGATGTTAAGTCCCATAGTGCTCAGAGCCATTTTTTTGTAATTAGTTAATGAGCCCACTCGAATAGTAAACGGTTGTGAAAACACAATGGACCTCTTAACAACAAATAATCCTGAGCTACTGACGAGCAACAGAACGGATAAAGGGATTAGTGAACACACCGTTGCCGTAGCCAGACTGAATACCATAACTTCCGAATCCACCTAAAGTAAACGAAAAATGAACCTGTTCAAGAAAGCAGATAAAAGTTCGCTTGATGCTTTCCTGAGAGACAACTAGCAGTATAAGTGTAGACTAGGTCTGGCTTGTGTTCAAAGAAATAGTATCGATAGCGAGCACGATTAAATAAATTAACAAACAATGGAGCTGATCCTCCGTGGTACACAAAACAGATCAGAACCCTGTTCCAGAAACAACGAAAAAAGCATGCCAAATTTAAAAGAACTCAAAATCCCCAAGATTAGCCACCTTTACAGAAGCTCGGCATTTAGCGCGGTCTTTCCTGCGAGATACCTGTAATAGTTTCCACAACGAAACTTTGTTTCGAAACTGGCAGAAAATCCAAAGAAATTCTAGGCACACGTATGCTATGCTAGCGGCAAGACACAGTGCCTACTCTGCGTGACAGCAATGGAAATACTATCGATGTCCGCGCTGCTAAAGCAGAGTTACTAAACACAATCTTCCGAAATACCTTCACCAAAGAAGACGAGTAAATATTCCAGAAATCGAATCAAGAGCAGCTCCCAACTTAGAAATATATGTCCTCGGAGTAGTGAAGCAACTTTATTCACTTAATGAGAGCAAGTCTTCTGATCCAAACTGTATATCATTAGGTTCCTTTCAGAGTATTATGTTATAGCTCCATACTTACCAATTACATACAATCGCTCGCTCGATGAAAGATCCGTTCCCAAAGTCCGGAAAGTTGCACAGGTCACACCAACATTCAAGGAAGGCAATAGGAGGAATCCACTAAATTACAGGCCCATTTCATTAACATTGGTATGTAGCATGATTCTGGAAGACGTATTGTCTCGAAAAATTATGAATTACGTCGAACAGAACGTTCTATTGTCACGTAGCCAACGTGGATTTAGAAAACGTAGCTCTTGCGAAACACAACTAGTTCTTCACTCACCCGAAGTGTAAAGAGCTATCGACAAGGGATCTCAAATTGATTCCGTATTTCTAGATTTCCTGAAGGTCTTGGACATCGTACCTCACAAGCGGCTCGCAATCAAATTAAGTGCTTATGGAATATCGTCTCAGTTATGTGACCGGATTCTTAATTTCCTCTCAGAGAAATCATAGTTCGTAGTAACCGACGGAAAGACATCTTGTAAAACAGAAGTGATTTCTGGCTTTCTCCAAGGTAATGTTAAAGACCCTCCACTTTTCCTTCTCTATATACACGATTTAGGATATTAAGGAGACAATCTGAACAGCCATCTCACATTGTTTGCAGATGATGCTGTCGTTTATCGTGTAGTAAACTCATCAGAAGATCAGATTGCTGTACGACTTAGAAAAGGTATCTGTATGGTGCACAAATTGGCAATTGACTCTAAATAATGAAACGTGTGAGGCCATCCACGTAAACGATAAGAGGAATCCGTTAAACTTCCGTTACACGAATAAATCAACCAAAATTCAACTAAATACCTAGGAATTTGCTACAAAGAAAATGTTGTTGGGAGGTTGAACTAAAGGCTGCGTTTTATTGGTAGAGCACTTAGAAGATGCAATAGATCTACTAAAGATACTGCCTACACTAAGCTTGCCCTTCCTTTTTTGGAGCACTGCCGCGAGGGATCCTTATCAGATAGGACTAACGGAGTACATCGAGGAAGTTCAAAGAAGGGAAAAACGTTTTGTACTATCCAGAAATAGGAGAGAGAGTGTCACGAACATGACACAGTGTTTGGGGTGGACATCAGTAAAACAAAGGCTTTTCTCATTGCGGCGGGATCTTCTCACGAAACTTCAATCAGCAATTTTCTCCTCTTATTGCGAAAGTATTTTTTCATCGTCAACCTACATATGGAAAAACAATCATTATAATAAGATAAGTGAAATGAGAGCACGCACGGAAACATATAACTGTTAGCTTTTCCCGCGCGCTTTTCGAGAGTCGAATGAAAGAGAATTGTTGTGAATGGGGTTTGATGAACGCTCTGCCAGGCACTTAATTGTCAATTGCAGAGTAACCATGAAGATGTAGATGTAGATGTAGAAGTAGGTGGAAACATTATAACCACCTGTCATTAAAAGCCAATGAAATCAGTAAAGCAGCCATTCTGTGTGTCATGGATACGCCAAGTCTTTGGCAGGTTTCCGCAGCTATGTGGCAACACATGTCTACTCACAAGTTCCACAATTCAGGTAAATTACGGACCGATGGTTTGTGGGTGCAGAGCTCGCGCCCGATGTTGACCCAGATGTGTTTCAACGCTTTCAGATCAGGGGAATTTGCTGGCCAAGACATCAACCGGAGATCGCTATTATTATTCTCAGACGACTGTAGCATCATCTGGACCTTGTAACATAGACAGGTATTCTGCTGAAAGATACCATCGCTGTCGAAGTAGAATTAAAAAATCAAGGGATGCAGGTAGTCAGCACTGTTCACGTATTTCACAGATGTCATTATGACTTCGATATTTCTAGAGTATAAAGAGAAGATAGGTCATATGAACATTTGGCCGGAAATGCGTTCCAAGGGAGGGACAAAGAGGGAGAAAAAGAAAGTTTGATAGTGTTGGTTTCACTGACTGAAAACACTCATGAGAACAGTGTAATCAAGTGGGAATATTGTGTCGCTACTAGTTCTTTAGGTCCACTCTCAAGAGGGCAGTAAGGTGGCCCTCGGTGGTGGCGTGCTCGAACATAGGTGCCAGGGGACATCCAGTACACTACAGTTGTCGAGTTACTTTGGTATGTGACTTTTGTCGTGTAAAGCAGCACTGAGAGAGGACGGAACGACGAACGAGGCGACTTGGTATTTACATACGGGCGAGCAAATAACAATGGATGGGCTGCGGTAGCACTGTACCTGGGAAAGTATCCCCAGCGGCACCAACGGCACCATAAACTGTTCGCAACAGCATTATGCTGTTTGTTTGAGACAGGCTTGATGACAGTAATGGGTAACCACGAAAGGTGTGTGGGGCTGTCACAACTTACACAGGTATCGGAGGAACAAGTTTGTTATTTAATTAGTCTCATTTTCCGTGGATCATTTGCAGAATAAATCGTAATGAAATGGGACAAGTCATTTTATATTCACGCCACAAATTACTCTGTAAGTAATGCTACATTATTATCATTTATAAGTGTTTCATCAAAATTTACATATTACAATAATAGAAATTCTTCTACGGAATAGGAGAAGTTGTCAAGAACGCATTTTCTCTGTTTGTTTTCAAATTTTACTTTGCTGTCTGTGAGAAATTTTACAGCATTAGGTAAGTGATCAAAAATCACAGCATAGCAGAACTCTTCACATAGTAACGACAACTTTAATGTGGACTAATAAATATCATGGTTTGTTATTGTAAGTATGTCAACTATTCCTTTTGATCTATAATGGAATATGCACAACGAACTTCACGAGGGCATAAATTCAATGTGAAACAGTACTCAAATGCCTAACTCTATACAGAGCTGTTTACAAGACTACGATATTATTACTGCACGTTTTGAGCAATGGAGACTTTTCTAAATACTAGTAACTCGGAAATATTATTTCACATTGTGTTATTGATTGAAAATGTGCATATTACGTCAAATTAGTGATTTTGGTCAAGATATGAAATGATTCTAAGTGTAAATGTGGCCGAACTAAGTCGTTTTAGTACTACCAAAATGAAACACGTGAACTTTTTCCTGTTGAAATCTTCATCAATAAGGACACCTGAAAATTTTGTAGTTTCCACCCTATTTATTATTTGTACGCCATGCGTTACACATTTTACTGCTGTAGGATCTCTGCATGTACAGAAATGAATATTCTGTGCATTTTCAAATTGAGAGCGAGGCCATTCGCAGAAAATCTGTAAATGATACTTTTAAGAACATTATTCACCATTTCGTCTGTTGCTCTAGGTATGCTTTGACTGATTACAATACTAATGTCATCCAAAAAACCAGCTAATTCTCTTTGATGTATATTAGACGACATATCGTTTGCATATACTCGTATGAGGGAGAATGACGGGCCAAGGATTAAGTCTTGGCGAACCCCACGTGTAATTTCAGAAGAATCTCCCACGATCCCTTGGGTTGAATTACAAGGTTCAATTTCCTTCGTTCTTATAATTTTGTTGTTGTTTGGTTTTTAGACTCATGTGCCTACTGACTGAATGGATGCGATCCTCCACAAATATATCTCCTGTGCCAGACTCTTTATATCAGAGTAGCAAACGCAACCTATGTCATTAATTATTTGCTGGATGTATTCCAATCTCTGTCTTCCTCTACAGTTTTTACACTCTGCAGTTCCCTTTAGTGCCATGGAAGTTATTCCATGACATCTTAACAGATGTCCTATCATCCTGTCCTGTCTTCTTATCAGCGTTATCCACATATTCCTTGCCTCTCCGATTCTGGGAAGAACCTCTTCATTCCTTACCTTACCAGTCCACCTAAATTTTCAACACTGAAAGGTGGCTACACTGAGCCACAGCGCCAGAGATTGCGCCAAAGAGTATTATTCAGCCGCCTCCACTGGCAGTTCTTATTGATATGTGGTAGTGGAGAGTGCTTATTGTGAAGTAGCAGTGGGTAGTGCTTGTTGAGATGTGGTAGTGGAGAGTTCTTATCGAGAAGACGTGGTAGAGAGTGCTTGTTGAGATGTAGCAGTGGTGAGTCGTTGTTGAGATGTTGTGGTAGTCAGTGCTTGTTCAGAAGTTGTGGTGATTAGTGCCTTGCTGAGAGGATATTGATAGCTGTACTATTTGAGGCCATGTTGTATGCAGTTGCTTTGATGGGCTAGACAGCAGATGTTGTTCGAATGGAGATATTGTAATGATCAGAGTACTTTTCGTCAATATATATGAAGGTAAAAAAATTCCTTTTTCTTTCATTATTTCAATGTCTTAAACAATAATGCCTCTTGATCACAGGTTCAGTCAACAAAGCGTCTGGCTCGTGTTCGTGTGTTAGACGGTATCTCTGGTTTCGATGTGCAATTATAGGATTTCTGTTTTTTTTTAATTACTTCAGTATAAATGGTGTTTAAAGTATCTGGTCTTATTGAGGAATAACCGTGCCAGATGTGTACGTTGAATCACACTTCCACACACAGAACAGCGACACTTGTGCCTTGTTGTTTCGTAGGTTTTATAGTTGCTGGGGACTTAATTAATTAATTGTGTTAACGGAAATTTTCTTTCATTCGTTGTTGTTGTTCTATGCAGTCAGATTGCGTACAAATACCAGTCAGGGCCAACCGATTACGAGACTGAGTAACCGGACAGACAGCGACTAAAAATAAAAAGAATTTGCATTCATTTTATTTAATTAAGCCCCCATGCAACATTCGTCTGCAGTACGATCCTCGAAGATTCTCCCACAGTCTTTTCTTCACTACTATACAATGATGTGCTCCAAACTTACGTTCTCACAAATTTCTCAGAAATTAAGGGCACTGTTTCATGCCAGTAGACTTCTCTTGACCAGGAAGGCCGTTTTTGCCAGTGCTAATCTGCTTTTCATTTCCTCCTTGTTCCTTCCATCATGGGTTTTTTTACTGCCTAGATAGCAGAAATCCTTACTTTCACCTACTTCGTGACTATCAACAGTTAAGTTTCTCACTGTTCTGATTTCTACTACTTCTCAGTACTTTCGTCTTTCTTCGATTTCCTCTCAATCTATATTCTAAACTCAATAGACCGTTCATTCAATTCATCTGATTGTGTAGGTCTTCTTCACTTTCACTCAGGATAGTTGTGTCATCACCGACTCTTATCATTCATTTTCTTTCACCTTGAATTTTAAATCCAGTCCTGAACCTTTCTCTTATTTCCGTCATCGATTCTTCAATGTATAGATTGAACAGTAGGGACAACCAATCTTGCACTCGTTTTATGTGTGTGTGAAATCTGCTAAGGTCATCAGTCCCTAAGTTTACACACTACTTAAATTATCCTAAAGACAAACACACACACCCATGCTCGAGGGAGGACTCGACCTCCGCCGGGACCAGCATTACAGTCAATGAGTGCAGCACCCTTTTTAATCCGAGCACTTCGTTCTTGATCTTCTACTATAATTATTCCCTCTTGGTTCTTTAACATGGTTTCTCCATATAGCTTACCCCTACTTTCCTCAGAATTTCGAATATCTCGCGACATTTGACATTGTCGAATGCTTTTTCCAGGTCGACAAATCCTATGAACGTGTCTCGATTTTTATTTTTTCGTGGTTCCATTATAAACCGCAATGTGAGAAATGCTTTTCTGGTACCTTCACCTTTCCTAAAGCCAAACTGATCGTCATCCAGCAGATCCTCAATTTCATTTCCTGTTCTTCTCTAGATTATTCTTTTAAGCCAACTTGAATGCATGAGTTGATACGATGATTTGCGATAATTCACGCAATTGTCAACTGTTGCAGTCTTCGGAATCGTGCAGATGATATTTTTCTGAAAGTCAGATGGGATAGCACAAGATTTATACTTTCTTTATGCCAACGAGAATAGTTGTTTTGTTGCAATTTCCCCCAATGTTTTTAGAAAATCTGAAGGAATGTTATCTATCCCTTCTGCCTTGTTTAACATCAAGCCCTTCAGACGTCTTTGAAATTCTAATTCTAATACTGGATCCACTCTATCTCCTAAATCGACTCCCGTTTACTCTTCTATCACACCATACTAGTCTTCCCCCTCATAGAGACCTTCAATGTACTCTTTTGACCTATCCGCTCTCTCCTCTGCATTTACCAGTCGAATTCCCGTTGTACTGTTAATGTTACGACTCTTGGCCGGCCGGGTTGACCGAGCGGTTCTAGGCACTACAGTCTGGAACCGCGCGACCGCTACGGTCGCAGGTTCGAATCCTGCCTTTGGCATGGATGTGTGTGATGTCCTTAGGTTAGTTAGGTTTAAGTAGTTCTAAGTTCTAGGGGAATGATTTCCGAATCTCTACCTGACTATGATGTAATCGGACTGAAATCTTTCCAAATCTCTGGGACGTTTCCAAGTGTACCACTTCCTGTTGTGATTCTTGAACAGAGTATTTGCTATGACTAGCTGAAATTCAGAACTGAATTTAACTTTCGCCTCTCTCATTCCTAGTATCAAGGGCATATTCTCCCTGAACCCTTTCATCTACTGCTTCCCCTACAAGCGTACTTCATCGCCTATAACTATCTCCCTTTACGTACTGCATTAACCGTTCAATATAATCACAGACTTTCCCTGCCTCTTGATCTTCTGCTTGCGACGTCAGCATGTACACCTCAGCTACCGCTGTTGGTGTCGGTTTCCTGTCGGCTCTGATGAGAACACTATCACTGAACTGTTCACTGTATCACCCTGTGCCCTACCTTTCTATTGATAACGAATCCTACTCCCATTGTACCATTTTCTGCTGTTGCTGATATTACCATATACTTATATGACCATAAATCCATTTCTTCTTTCCATTTAACTTCACTGACCCTCAATATATCTAGATTGTGCCTTTGCATTCCCCTTTTCTGATTTTTTAGGCTCTCTTCCACGTTCGAGCTTCTGAAAATACACGCACTGACTCGTAGAACTTCCATTGGTTATTCAGTCTTCTTTTCATGCTCACGTCCCACTTGGCAGTCCCCTCCCGGATATCCGCATGGTAGGCTCCAGAATCTTTTGCAGATGGAGAGATTTTCATGACATTTTTCCAACTGCAGGCCACTTGTCCTGTGGATACATATTATGTGTCTTCAATACAGTGGTTTTCATTGATTTCTTCATCCTCATGCCGTTGATCACTGCTGATTCTTCCGCCTTTAGGGGCAGTTCCCCAACCCACGGGCTAGATAGTCCATTGAACCTCTGTCAGCCAGTCCACCCTCTTTCACAAGGTCGTTGGCAGAATGAGGTTGACTTCTTATATCAGAAGTCTTCGGCCGCCAGTGCTGATAATTATTCAAAATTTAAGCGGTGGTGGGGTTCGAACCAGTTACCGAGTAACCGAGTAAGTTTTATCTACTGGTTGGATTTATCAGCAATGCCCTAAAACCACAATTTATATGGGAGAATATCGTGATTCACGCAATCAAAAGCCTTAGAGAGGACGTAGTGTAATATGGCTCCATTTTTAGCCCTCCACAGGTGGCTCGCCATAATGGGGTAAGCCTGACGGCCGTGTGGAGTTTCCACAATGACTGCCACTGCCCGAATCACTCACGATGCGTGCAGGCCTTATTATCCACAGACTTGCCTCCACAGATTCGTCTGTCATTCGTCGCACAGGGATCCACCGTGCTGGGATTTATGTCATGCATCATATTCACATGCGAGGCTAACTTTTCGGGAGGCGATTTCGTCAAGCTTCGTAAAACCCATCCATTGGCTTTGGTTAATCACCATGGTACCGTGGCGGCGAACCGTCAGCACCGGTTCAGTCTCAAAGAGCGGGGAGGTTATTGGCGGTCACCTGATCCGGCCTGTCATCCTTCCACAACGCCTCACAGTGAGGCTATGTGCTCTTAATGCAGGTGACGCTGCCTGCCCTACTGGAAGGCGTGCATTCCATCGTACAAAGTGTAATTTAGCTAATACATGATGGTGCTCCAGCTCACTTTCGAATTTCCACATGGAGGCATCTCGACAACATCTACCCTGACTGATAGATCGGACGAGGTGGTCCAGTCGCATAACCAACCTGCTCGATGGGCCTCAAACCTTTCGATTTCTATGTGAGAACTCCTTTCTGAAGACGTGTATGCGGATATCGTCCCGGACGTACAGACAGTGGAACAACGCATTCGTGCTGCCTCGGAAGTTGTTCGGTTACAGGACGGCACACTTCGACATGTGTATCAGTGACGAAAGCGTCGTTTTCGCTCATACTTAGAGAGTAATTTTGGCCATTTCAAACACCGTGTCTAACAGTGTCTCAGCAAAGCATGTCGTGCACTGCATTGTACTGTACAGGCATGATGAATTCGTTAATTCACTGTTACATAGAGACTATGTATTTCCACCATGTATACTGATGACTCTTAGCAAAGCATGTCGTGCACTGCATTATACTGTACAGGTATGATGAATTCGTTAATTCCCTATTACATAGAGACTATGTATTTCCACCATGTATACTGATGACTCTTCTTGCTCCTTAACTTGTAAGGGATCGTTTTCAAAAAGTTTGTCTTCATTTATAAAAATCATCCTATACTTACAATAAATTGCTCAATGTGTTCATGTCACTGTAGTGTTATAACTTAAACATTTTCAGTGTTGAGCCGTGGCGTCGCCATTTTCTCTCTGTCTTCCCTGTGTCTTTTTTCTCTGGCACCCCGATAGGCGCTGCGCATTTAACTTTCAGTTTTCGTAGATTATCGCTGGCTCACAGAGTTTGAAATGGCCAGCAGTATGTTGTAAAGTCAAAATGAGCAGGGAGGGCGCAGCGGCTGTCACGCGGGGGTTTTCACGCGCAGCGATTCCTTCGGCCGTTAGTTCTCTCTGTGCCGAGATCGAGTGATCACTACTTTTGATAGTGACAATCGGTCTGCTGTACCGAGAGTGTCCTCCTAGGGCCTTCAGTGGACTGGCACTTCCCTGTTTATCCACTGTCTGTGGACCTGGACCCTTGCAGTTTCGCCCTCGTCGTTTCCGCGTCTCCAACTCACTGTTGGTTGCTTGAGTTAAATTTGTCACTGAATTCATTCTATGGATGTAAGATAATTTGTCAGATCTGCCATGCTTGAGTGTGTGTTCTTAACTACTAGTTTTTAACTGAATATCTACGACTGTTTAAAAAATTGTGCAAAAGTTGTCTTTCACTTAGTTGTTGTTTAAGAGAGGTTTATTATGATTTCTTTTTTATTTGTTGCTGGTACTGATTCCGTAGGGTAGCAAGAACTGAAAGTTTAGTCATGTCAATCAGTGGTTAAAATTTAAAAAGTACTGTTTTCATTTACCAGCCTCTTACGTTCACAGATATTTGGTGGTTATTATATTTTATTTTGTGCTATCATGTGCACTGTATATAAATGTTATCATTTAAAGGACAAATGATGCAAGAACTATGGACTGGCCCTCCGATGCAACTCTTTTTCTATACCAGCCTGTACCTTGGGATTACAACTGTAACAATTACATTTTTCTTTGTTCATATGTAGTTAAGACTGAACTGTGAAAGCCACAAATTTCAATAACGGTTCTTCAATTCATTAGTAAAACGAACACTGCTATCCATTGCTGCTGTAAAAACGATTTGCATATGAACTGTCCGATAGTTAACGCACTGAAGCAGAACATTAAAGTTTAAGTGACTTTTCTAATGGCGAAAGCTTTCTTGTACTGAGATAAAGATAGACCATCTAACATCTAGTATATTGGAATAGTAGCACTATACCAAATATTGATAGCTAGTTCAACATTACAGAAAATAAAAGTGCTATTGGTACTTGTGATCAATTTCTCTTATAATTAATTTAGAGGTGGATTTTCTAAATGTAATACGTACTAGCCCAGCACTCAGTTTCAAGAACTGGGTCTGTAGTCTTGTGAAGACAGTGTCCAACTGAAGCAATAAACAAATATGCGGTGAACATATCAATACTTTATTAGTATTTTCTTGAATATTCCCACTTCGTAACATTTATTAGTTCAACATTACAGAAAATAAAAGTGTTATTGGTACTTGTGATCAATTTCTCTTATAACTAATTTAGAGGTGGATTTTCTAAATGTAATACGTACTAGCCCAGCACTCAGTTTCAAGAACTGGGTCTGCAGTCTTGTGAAGACAGTGTCCAACTGAAGCAATAAACATATATGCGGTGAACATATCAATACTTTATTAGTATTTTTTTGAATATTCCCACTTCGTAACATTTATAATAACTTCGATGATTCAAAAAAGAATATCTAGAAGAACTTTGAATTCATGCGTTTGTTAGTAACGCTATTAAACCAATATCACACATAGTGGCAAAATCACAAGCTTAAACTCTGATAAGAGTCGATTGTCGGCACCTAAAGGCTATGTGCACCTGGAGAGCCAGTAAAAATAACTTCCTTAGGCCACACATCAAAATCGGCGACGATCTGTTTCACAGCAAGCAACCAATCGCACCGTATCGCTCTGTCGAGGTGACATGACATCAGTTCGTCAAATACTTTGTGTAGGCTTGTGCGGCAGTGTCTGCATTTGGAATTACTATCTCTGCGATATCGAAGACCCACTCTATACACTCTAGACATTCTGCATACACGTATACAGGAGTGATTCAGCTGCACCTACCCATTGGTTTTATGCAACCCGCAACGCAGTCAGATACCATATGCGAGATATTCACATTCTCTAGTTTCCTACGTGCAAACTATTAGCCCCATAAAAAATAAAAGGATCTTTTTGTAGGAAATCAGTTAAATTTTGTACTTGTAAACACTTTCGTTGGAGACCACAGCCTTCGAGTTATTGAAGAAAAACGCGACTGAAGCTCACTTCTGTACGTTTTGCTAGAATATTTCGACAACTGCGGCCTCTGGTGAAAATGTGTCCCAGTACAGAATTTAACTGCTTTAAATTCCCTACAAAAGAGTGCTTTTCAGTTTTTCTGTAGAGCTAACAGTTTACAAGTAGAAGAGAGAGAATATGAAAATCTCACACGTGGTATCTCAAGACATTGTATGGTACATAAAGCCGAAAGGAAGGAGCAGCTGAATGGCCCTGTTTACTTCGAAAGTCACGTCACAGTGCCTAGTGTAGGTATTGTGTACGAGCGTTAGGTATTTACTGTGCGTGCGGGGCGACAGAAAAATGACTTTATATCTGCTTCCCTAATCATATTAAATTCTCGTATTTTGTAGTTATGATCCTAATACGAAGTCTGTAATGGAAGCTTCTGAACTGTCGCATACTCTTCCTCGAATAACAATCCTCCAAACTGATCCCGCAGCTTTTATGGGAACTACTACCCCTTTCTTCCGAAGATTCTCATTAACGTTCCCTGGGCACCCCTGGTGTAGTCTGTATCCACGTGTTCAGATGCTAACAATGTACCATAGAATTCGTTTGATGTCTACTCTCATTCCTGCTTGGTAATGATTAGAATCGCTGGAGCAGTCCAAGTGAAGTGGTCGCAGAAATATCCTATTCGCGACTTCTTTTACAGACGAAATGTGCGTTCGCAGAATCCTTCACAGAAACCTAAGTGTAATACTTTTGCATGATTCGTTTTATATCTCTTCGCATTATCTTCATTAAATCTAGAGCCATGTAGTAATACACAATAGGGCCCACTCCCTGTCGAATTATTTTGCATTAATCTCCTTAGAAGACTTGTGCCATTCATTATATCAAATGGATATACCTTTCAGCACGTTTTGTATTTCCTTACGAGCTTCCAGACGCGATACCTTCCTATAAATAACAGCAGTCTCAACGAAGTATCTGATAGTGTTGTTGACCACGTCTGACAAATGTTAGTTGAAAAAAAAAATGTTGTCTTCCTACGCATTCTCAAGGCACAGACAATGCAACGTTCATTTCTGTTGAACGTGCACCTACAAGTATAGCGTGCTTGATTCTGTTAGCAAGAAATTCTGCTGTCGATGGACGGAAGAGAACAGCGAGGGAGTTTCTACAAACTCTTTGTCCTCGGCGATACTCGGCGAACTATTGCTAACACGGAACGCCCTTCAATTTCCAAATTGAATTTGAGGTGGCTACGAAGTCTTTCCCGACAGAGTAGTTGGATAAAAAGTTCTCGGTTTACTTTCCGCATCAAATTCGAATAAAATCACGAGCTTTCGATGACTGCCTCCATCGTCGTCGTCAGACTTGCTGCCGTGAAGTTGGTGAGGTTCCCAGTTTTTTCCTTAGAGGACAGCATCTGATTAGCTACATTACATCATGATGACAACGCACATTACATATTTCGAATTTTATCCTACTTTCACGCAGCATGTAAACCGAGAATTTAATTCCCTGATTTGAGGTGCATCGAAAAACTCTCGCATAATCAGCATAGTATCTCTCTCTTTCTCTTTCCGTCTCAACCAGACAATCAAGTTTCTTCCTCATAGCTACACAGTGTAATAAGATACCTCTTTGTGACGTGCTTTCTTGCACGATCCAAAGTAAGTAAATTTTGCTTTTCAATATCAGCGAAAATATTTTTCCTCCCTTTTAACAGCGATAAGCACTAAGAATTAATGCCCGTGCTAATGTTCACTTCGCTGCTTTTTAACTCTTTCCCTACTCTGTATCCTTTTTAATTTAATGATATAAACTGCATCCTCTAAGCTACCTTCTGCTCAAACCTTTGTAGGTATAGGAAAATATGACTGCTAGCTTGCATTTAAATGTACCTCGTGTGTTGATGTAGGACGGAAAGGAAGAGTGCACTCATGTCTGTCGTCAAGTTAATTACTGATCTCACAATTAACTGACATCGTAATTAGAGGATGCTGCACTCAGCTTTTCCGTTCCTCGGCAACGTATGCAGTACACCAATTACTTTGCTCCTAGCCCATAGGTTCACCCGTGATAGTAGCCCATTATGGTACTAACAGCAGGAACAGTTGGAGAGCAACCTACAAGGCAGCAAAAAAGAGGCAGGACATTGAATCGGAAGTTTATAAACAGATACAGTAATGTGCTGTGGTAAAAACTACTACGCCCCTTTTAAATCATTAAATATCTCTCGCGTACGATGAGGAAAAAGATGAAAAAAGACAGGTTAACCTATAGTCCTCTAACGTACTTTAAACTACAAATTTTATGCTTCTTATTCTTACGATACTCGACTACACATTTTGAAATCAGCAGGGATGCAAACCTCAAAATCAATCAAAAAAAGTTTGTGTTTGTCTTTATGTTAGCGAAATGAAATATCTACAGCAGTGGATTAATTTCGTTATTTCGCCAACATAGAAACTAAGAAACTGGTCCTGGCCGAAGTATGGACAGTATGAACTGGCAAGAGCAAGAAAAGCATTTCTAAAAAAGAAAAAGTTGTTAACATCGAACATACACTGTTGGGCCTAAAGATTATGACCATGGGCCATTGCGAGACCGGATGCAGCATGGGGGTGGTGCGAGCGCTGATCGATATCAGAGATTTCTTTAAGATGACTGAACTCTAGGAGTGTCTCAGCAGTAAAGAACGGATGTATTAAAACGTGGTGCATGATGCGGAATTTTTTCAAGCATCGCAGTATTTGTGACGTCATATCTCTTTAGCTACGTGTCGTACAATGATATAGTTTTGTAGGTACATTCAGTGGCATATGTGGATACTATCTGCAAAATATGTTGCGAATAGTGTTGGCAGCAAGGAAGTAATAAGTTTAAACGTGATGCATGACTCAGCAGCTGTTCACGGATCTCAGTGTTTGTTGTTGTTGTTGTTGTGGTCTTCAGTCCTGAGACTGGTTTGATGCAGCTCTCCATGCTACTCTATCCTGTGCAAGCTTTTTCATCTCCCAGTACCTACTGCAACCTACATCCTTCTGAATCTGCTTAGTGTATTCATCTCTTGGTCTCCCTCTACGATTTTTACCCTCCACGCTGCCCTCCAATACTAAATTGGTGATACCTTGATGCCTCAGAACATGTCCTACCAACCGATCCCTTCTTCTGGTCAAGTTGTGCCACAAACTTCTCTTCTCCCCAATCCTATTCAATACTTCCTCATTAGTTATGTGATCTACCCATCTAATCTTCAGCATTCTTCTGTAGCACCACATTTCGAAAGCTTCTATTCTCTTCTTGTCCAAACTATTTATCGTCCATGTTTCACTTCCATACATGGCTACACTCCATACGAATACTTTCAGAAATGACTTCCTGACACTTAAATCAATACTGGATGTTAACAAATTTCTCTTCTTCAGAAACGCTTTCCTTGCCATTGCCAGTCTACATTTTATATCCTCTCTACTTCGATCATCATCAGTTATTTTGCTCCCCAAATAGCAAAACTCCTTTACTACTTTAAGTGCCTCATTTCCTAATCTAATTCCCTCAGCATCACCCGACTTAATTAGACTACATTCCATTATCCTTGTTTTGCTTTTGTTGGTGTTCATCTTATATCCTCCTTTCAAGACACTGTCCATTCCATTCAACTGCTGTTCCAAGACCTTTGCTGTTTCTGACAGAATTACAATGTCATCGGCGAACCTCAAAGTTTTTATTTCTTCTCCATGAATTTTAATACCTACTCCGAATTTTTCTTTTGTTTCCTTTACTGCTTGCTCAATATACAGATTGAACAACATCGGGGAGAGGCTACAACCCTGTCTTACTCCCTTCCCAACCACTGCTTCCCTTTCATGTCCCTCGACTCTTATAACTGCCATCTGGTTTCTGTACAAATTGTAAATAGCCTTTCGCTCCCTGTATTTTACCCCTGCCACCTTTAGAATTTGAAAGAGAGTATTCCAGTCAACATTGTCAAAAGCTTTCTCTAAGTCTACAAATGCTAGAAACGTAGGTTTGCCTTTCCTTAATCTTTCTTCTAAGATAAGTCGTAAGGTCAGTATTGCCTCACGTGTTCCAGTGTTTCTACGGAATCCAAACTGATCTTCCCCGAGGTTGGCTTCTACTAGTTTTTCCATTCGTCTGTAAAGAATTCGTGTTAGTATTTTGCAGCTGTGACTTATTAAACTGATAGTTCGGTAATTTTCACATCTGTCAACACCTGCTTTCTTTGGGATTGGAATTATTATATTCTTCTTGAAGTCTGAGGGTATTTCGCCTGTCTCATACATCATCCTCACCAGATGGTAGAGTTTTGTCAGGACTGGCTCTCCCACGGCCGTCAGTAGTTCCAATGGAATATTGTCTACTCCGGGGGCTTTGTTTCGGCTCAGGTCTTTCAGTGCTCTGTCAAACTCTTCACGCAGTATCATATCTCCCATTTCATCTTCATCTACATCCTCTTCCATTTCCATAATATTGTCCTCAAGTACATCGCCCTTGTATAGACCCTCTATATACTCCTTCCACCTTTCTGCTTTCCCTTCTTTGCTTAGAACTGGGTTTCCATCTGAGCTCTTGATATTCATACAAGTCGTTCTCTTATCTCCAAAGGTCTCTTTAATTTTCCTGTAGGCGGTATCTATCTTACCCCTAGTGAGATAGGCCTCTACATCCTTACATTTGTCCTCTAGCCATCCCTGCTTGGCCATTTTGCACTTCCTGTCAATCTCATTTTTGAGACGTTTGTATTCCTTTTTGCCTGTTTCACTTACTGCATTTTTATATTTTCTCCTCTCATCAATTAAATTCAATATTTCTTCTGTTACCCAAGGATTTCTACTAGCCCTCGTCTTTTTACCTACTTGATCCTCTGCTGCCTTCACTACTTCATCCCTCAAAGCTACCCATTCTTCTTCTCAGTGTTTATGATCTCGTATCTCCTGATGTATGAGTCAATGTCGACATAATTTTATAGATACTGCGAGTAGCATATGAGGATACTGTCTGCGACATTTGTTGCGAATAGTGTTATGCATGATGACGTAGTTTTTCACGAATCTCATTATTTTTAACGTCATATCTCCTGAACTATGTTAGGTAGATAGTTTTTACCTCTACAGCAATTTTTGCCTGATAGTAACGAATATGTTTACCAAGTTCGATCAAAATGGGTCCAGTGGTTTAGGAGGAGATGTGGAACATACAGACACACTTAGAGACGTAGATACAGTTTTATAACGCGTATAGAGCTCATTAGTTACATGTCTCCAAGATCATGTGAACGATTCTTGTATCGAAATGACATGAAACGAGTCAGTTTACAGGATATGTGTACATGATTAATGATGACATTAATGAACACGTTAATATTTTTAATCGTGCTCATTCAACAACTTTTTAACTAGCTATCAGATTTTAAGTGTAAATTTACCAACAGAAAAGAAGGAGCTGTCGAGGCCAATTTACTCTAAATTAGATTTTAAACTTGCTTCGCTACCGGTTAATCATTTTATGTTATTGTCCAAATAATCAGAACAAATTGTTACTGTATATTGACCTCCGTTCTGAATCTGTGTCAGCTTTAACAATGGGTGATAAAGGTCTTTTTCCATATAGTAGGTATGGACACCACTGTTCTTCACTAATAGTGATGGATTAATTACGACGACTTTCTTTAGCCACTATATGTGTTTTAGAGGCGCAGTTAAAATACCTAGGTCCTTGAGGAGGTACCTACCCGACGTCCGTGGGTGAACACCACATATCATTGTTACTGCTAGCTTTTGCGCAATCATTACTTTCTTTCTGAGCGATGAGTTACCCCAGAAAATAGGTGGATTGAACATGCGTCTTGCTAATCGTCAGACTTAAGATCTCTGGCTTTTATCTGTGGCGAATACTAAATATAAGGAATCTAGAAGAAAACACCAAGGTTTCTAGAAGACATGAAATGCTACTTGACAGGGCCTGTGCTGCGATAATTCCAGATAAAATTTAACGTGCATCATTGGGTGTCGTCAATCCCTTTATAGGCACATATTAGTGCTCAGTGTCAACATGGTGAGCAGTTTTTAAGAAAGTCAAATGGAGCGAACTTCAGTTACTTTTGCTTGCATTTCGTAGACTAGAGTAGACGTTTCTCCTGACGGTGGGACAGTAGTGTGCGGCTCTGTTTTGTTGTCACTAACTGATCAAGTTCCACACAGTTTCTGCCGAGGAGGTACTCTTAGAAGGTCCCTCCCAGAGCCACGGAAAAATTATACACTTCTGTTTTTCAAAATTTAAGTTACTGTCTTAAAATTACTTGCCGTCAACGTTAGAACTTTGCCATATTGCCCGCTATAACTTAGCGAAAACCTCTGCTTACTTATAAGTTAGAGATATATTTTGTGTGGCCTTTCGTGGCAGCGTATCCACCGGCAAAACGCAATAGTAGTGAGAAGCTTATGTACCATGGACTTGAATTTGCTGGAAAAATTTCTACAAAATATCTAAAGCCTTAAGGAACTACAGTGTCGACGCAGTTTATACACAAATTGCTTAAGTAGCAATCCACAAGACAAATCACTCAGATAAATCAGTCTGGTGAGGTCGTCAGTCTGAGACAGTTATATGGCTGGATTTTAATGAGAGATAATGGAGGTCCAACAAAGAGCAAGAAGTTTTATCACGGGTTAGTTTCGTAAGCGAGATGGCACTACGGAAATACTCAAGAAACTCTAGAGGTAGACGCTACAAGAGGGGCGTTGTGCACGATGACCAAGACATGTTAAGATTTCGAGAGAAAACGTTTCAACATGAGTCGAGTAACATAGAACTTCACTGCAAATACATCTCGCAAAACGACCATGTCGAGAAAATCAGAGGACTGACAGCTCATAGATATGGTTACCGACAGTCGTTCTTCCCATGATCTATTCGCAAATAGGATAGGGAAGGGGCTTACGATAATGATTTCAGAAGTACCCTTCGCCACACATGGAATGGGTTGTGTAGAAAGAGGAATAGTGGCAACCCTGACTTCCGAATAGGTAGTTCGGTCTCGAGAGGAAATGATGTGGCAGGTATTTGAGGTGTAGGAACCTTGTGAGCTGGTATTGAATATGAGAGTGGTAGGATGGGAAAACATTCAGGCCAGAAAGCGGGGAAGAGTACATGTAGTTGTAAGATTTGGTTCAAATGGTTCAAATGGCTCTGAGCACTATGGGACTTAACTTCTAAGGTCATCAGTCCCATAGAACTTACAACTACTTAAACCTAACTAACCTACGAACATCACAGACATCCATGCCCAAGGCAGGATTCGAAGCTGCGCCCGTAGCGGTTGCGCGGTTCCAGACTGAAGCGCCTAGAACCGCTCGGCCGGCTGTAAGATTTGGAAAGGGAGTTGAAACTTGAGAAGCATGAAGGTTGCTGCAAATTTGCTTTCGTGGGAGTTGGAGAGATAGGAGAAGTACGTTTGGATGATGGTCCTAGGGGTGTGTCCGGTATTCGGCCTGTGTGGGTTGTACGGTCTTGTGTGGGCTTTTGTTTGGCTGGTTGGCAGCTGGGGATACTTCTTGACCGAGTCTTGTTTGTGTTTCACTTAGGCGGACTATACAGACGTTCCCTGTAAAACAGAGACCTCAGAGTCAGAATACACGTTTTTAATAATGCGTTCTTCATTTCTAACTCAATCACGTGATGGATTAGGAGATGGACAAGCACCCTGAGCAACTCGCCACATAACTGAAGACAGGTTTGGGCATTCAATAGCATGTTTTGGTTTTGCAGAATACTCTTTAACTTTCGTCACACAAATACCAGTCAGGTACATGATTCTTCCGTTCGCACCTCACCATTGGCACCATAAACGGCACTGGTGCTCGAGAAACACGCAGCCACTTACGCAAGTTACTAGCACCTCTGCCACAACAAAGTGCAGGACAAAAAGGCTCATCTTGGTTCCCAACCCTGCAGCCAATATAAAACTCGCATGCCTTCCCCAGCGCAGGAATAAGATTATTTCTTTGCATTTATACTGTATATGCCCCACATATGTAACAAAACATGTTGGGGCTATTTACATGTTGTCTAGACATTTTGTACAGAATTTTTTGACAGAATATATTCGTATATCAGAAGCTTCATCAAAGCACAGAACATAGTTACAATAGTAACTGCCAATATAATGTAGCACAATACTCTTTCTTCGAGATTGCATGAAATCTCAGCAGGTGCGAGCACAAGACAGAATTGCGTATTCTGTTTATGATAGCTAGCAGTAAAAGGACAAAAGCAGAGATCAAAATACACAGAGAGAAGAAAGTTTTCCCCCTGAATGTGAACTGAGGCTTATTCCTGTTAAACCAAAACATATATCCACAATAGAGAAAAAATTGGTATCCAGAAGAAAATCTATGTTGTGGAGAAATACTAAAATGAAATCTGAATTCAGCATACGAAAATTAACAATAATTGTCTACGCCCATTTAGAAGGAAAAAAATGTATTGGGCAATGTAATTGTTTCTGAGTTTTTTCGGAGTGATCGAGTTCTCCTGAATATCGCTGCGCCTCGTACTTCAGCACTTGCATCAATAGTCACAAGAGTACGTAAGTGCGAGTGGTAGCCTGTCACGCTGTTGATAAATTTCTGTCTAACTGTTTAGTGTGTAATGGTAAATATAAATCAGGAGAGGTGTACCAATTGTTAGTGCAGTAAACACTAACGCAGACTAAGTTCACTAGAGTGAGTACAGTGGCATCCGTAAACACCTTATGCTACCGAGAGCACTATGTCACTACGTTGGGTGCCCTGCTGATATATATCGAGGCTACTCTTGTTCTATTTCCACTACAGGGATCCATTAGATTCTCGGTGAGCCGATCTGATCCACCTGCAAAAGGCCGTTATCGACTTTTGTACACGAATTATTGTCCAAATAACTGTACGCGTTGCTGTGCGAAATCTAGTGAGCACTCCTCTCACTCATTGGTGAGTTACATTTTCATTCTTACCTTGTAACTTACTGACCCCTAATTACCTTAATAAATGATTTCGCATCTCGACAGGCCGCATTCTCTCATTATGGGAACTATCACACCCACAGTTTCTCAGAATACGGGCTTTATTTAGGACTCCCACCACGAATTTTTATCAACCTTTTAGTTTCGTGACAGCTGTTAAGGGATCACTCACTTTCGTTTATATCTTCATCTTGGAACGTCGTAATTCTCATCAGCCATTAACTGATTACTTAAAAGAAACTAATATTAAAATGCCGATCTACATTTGTAACAATCTACATTTGTAACAAAATCATGTATTATCTCTTATCATACGAAGATTGTCATAATTTTATACAGAGAGGCGCCTGACGATGCACCTTTAAGGTGCTAAACCGGTCGTCGGTATTTGAAAGGATTACGGTAAACAGCTATGGCTGTCCAATGGACTTTCATTCATTTCAATTCTAATATGTTAATAACACCTTGCGTAATATTATGGTATGAAACTTTTAATTCCATCAATTATATATTACTTTAACCGTCGTTGCCCTACCTATAGAGTAGCTGCAATCTGTATGAGCCTCATGTCTCATGGTAGTGTTAATTTTTTATGCAGTGAACGTATTTGCGTTTGTTAACAAGGGCTTCAATAACAGTAACTCTCCTGTTCTGTCAACGGAAACTGTCGATTGCTTACCATACACTGAAAAAATTAAATAATACTTGGTTCCACTACGCATCTAAAGAACGTTCAGACAGAGATACAGTTCCTTCATAACGAATAAATCTGGTATTGGTAGAAAATAATTTCCCTTGGGTGGTGCCACAATCCAATTACATTTCCGTGTCTCTGACTGGCTGACATATTTGCCGAAAGCCATGATACCACCAGGACTCTTACAGACAGTTATGCAGCCCTTCCCAAAGTTCACGGAGTCAATAATTTCAGTTTTCTTCTAAACAGCTTAAGTTTTGATAAACCCTTCCCCTGTCTTGGTTGACGTTTTTAATTAAAGTTCATAGAGTTTCGCGGGCTTAGTGTTTTCAAAGAAGTCATCAAGGGACATTAACATGGCTAAAAATGTTTACTTCTCCCTCAGGCTGTATTTCTTCAGCTGTGCCACTTCCAGTGTCAGCAGCTCCTAGGAGTGCAAAGGAACTACAGTACGTAAGGGGTAGTGAGCCACACGGATTATTTCAAAAAACTTCATGGCAAGTATAGAAATATTAAACATAGAACTGTAGAAATATTAAACATAGCTATCATTTAAGACTTTATGTGTTAATAATTCGTGTGTAATATGTATTAACATTCGGAATATCATCCTCTTCGAGTATTTATTGCTTAAACTGTGATCTCAACGTGGTTCATCAAATTTTGACCTTGAAAATTGCCTCTACTACCGTAAAAATTACACATTAAGTATTTTAAGACGTGTCCTATTCTAACACTACTGGTTACTACTAAATTAACAGTAAACCATAATGTTACTCCTGTGAAAGGATACTTTAACTGTGGTCGTCCAATATGCAAAGGTATGACTATTTTGGTTTCTCTAAAGATATCTATAAAATGGGAGTAACAGTAGAACAAAGGTGAATCGAACCAAGGTTGTGTCAGTAATAGAGAAACCTGTAATTACATAAAATGAAACATTCACCATCCTAATTCGACGAAGTTGTGCAGAGTAATAGCACTGTTCATAAAACAAGTTAACCACTAAGATGGATATTACTTGATGCTAATGAGACGAAAGACAGTAGTGCAGTTTAGCAAGAAATGAATCAGTGATCTGATATGAACTACACAAGAGGAGTATTTATTTGTGTAGGCAATAACTGGCTCTGAATAACACTTCCTATACATCACCATAGGAAGCTGATGATCTTTTTATAGGTAAATGATTGCTAATGTTGAAGCACAGCTAACTTGGACAAGAAGTTCTTTTACCATTTAATTATTAGAAATTACTACCTGTGAGGTAACCGGCGAGTTGTGGGTCCCTGAAACTATTCTAAGTTCGGAGTTGGCGTGGCCGCATGGGCCGCTCGGTAAGCTGGGGATTGCCAGCAACTGCGTGGTTCTGAACAGTAGCCAGAGCAAGTGGGGTGGTCCCAGCACGTCTTCCAGGTCGACCGCGTCGCTGGGAATTCCATGTTGACGCTGTGTCGAAGAAGGTGCTTTGTGTCGATGAAGGAGATTTGTTTGCCAGGAGTGCCAAAGATGGCGAACTTTGTGCAAGCATAATGGCAGACATTTCACCGTTCATGTAGAAATTAATAACAGCCAGATGCATCATGATACCACAAAATAAACATGTACATTACCACTATTTGCACGACGATTCTGGTGGTGTAATCAGATTTTGAATATCTTTATTAGTTAAAAGTTTAGTATCTGACTGTAAATTACACTAGTAACACCCAGCAACTAATTTCCAAAATCTAAACGGTACATCCGATTTTGTCGACCGATGTGTCTTTAGAAAGCTATCAGTGTAAACCTAAATTAGTATGAATTATAGGCATGTAACTTGAATAGTACATGACTTATTGGAGATCAAAGTGGCTGATTACTATTGATTGTATCACAAAAACGAGAAAACGGTAGCATCATGCTTATAGATATATATTTATTCGTCTATGTCTTTGTTTATATCCGATATATACTATTCATGAGGAAATTTGTCATATACACTCCTGGAAATTGAAATAAGAACACCGTGAATTCATTGTCCCAGGAAGGGGAAACTTTATTGACACATTCCTGGGGTCAGATACATCACATGATCACACTGACAGAACGACAGGCACATAGACACAGGCAACAGAGCATGCACAATGTCGGCACTAGTACAGTGTATATCCACCTTTCGCGGCAATGCAGGCTGCTATTCTCCCATGGATACGATCGTAGTGATGCTGGATGTAGTCCTGTGGAACGGCTTGCCATGCCATTTCCACCTGGCGCCTCAGTTGGACCAGCGTTCGTGCTGGACGTGCAGACCGCGTGAGACGACGCTTCATCCAGTCCCAAACATGCTCAATGGGGGACAGATCCGGAGATCTTGCTGGCCAGGGTAGTTGACTTACACCTTCTAGAGCACGTTGGGTGGCACGGGATACATGCGGACGTGCATTGTGCTGTTGGAACAGCAAGTTCCCTTGCCGGTCTAGGAATGGTGGAACGATGGGTTCGATGACGGTTTGGATGTACCGTGCACTATTCAGTGTCCCCTCGACGATCACCAGTGGTGTACGGCCAGTGTAGGAAATCGCTCCCCACACCATGATGCCGGGTGTTGGCCCTGTGTGCCTCGGTCGTATGCAGTCCTGATTGTGGCGCTCACCTGCACGGCGCAAAACACGCACACGACCATCATTGGTACCAAGGCAGAAGCGACTCTCATCGCTGAAGACGACACGTCTCCATTCGTCCCTCCATTCACGCCTGTCGCGACACCACTGGAGGCGGGCTGCACGATGTTGGGGCGTGAGCGGAAGACGGCCTAACGGTGTGCGGGACCGTAGCCCAGCTTCATGGAGACGGTTGCGAATGGTCCTCGCCGATACCCCAGGAGCAACAGTGTCCCTAATTTGCTGGGAAGTGGTGGTGCGGTCCCCTACGGCACTACGTAGGATCCTACGGTCTTGGCGTGCATCCGTGCGTCGCTGCGGTCCGGTCCCAGGTCGACGGGCACGTGCACCTTCCGCCGACCACTGGCGACAACATCGATGTACTGTGGAGACCTCACGCCCCACGTGTTGAGCAATTCGGCGGTACGTCCACCCGGCCTCCCGCATGCCCACTATACGCCCTCGCTCAAAGTCCGTCAACTGCACATACGGTTCACGTCCACGCTGTCGCGGCATGCTACCAGTGTTAAAGACTGCGATGGAGCTCCGTATGCCACGGCAAACTGGCTGACACTGACGGCGGCGGTGCACAAATGCTGCGCAGCTAGCGCCATTCGACGGCCAACACCGCGGTTCCTGGTGTGTCCGCTGTGCCGTGCGTGTGATCATTGCTTGTACAGCCCTCTCCCAGTGTCCGGAGCAAGTATGGTGGGTCTGACACACCGGTGTCAATGTGTTCTTTTTTCCATTTCCAGGACTGTATTTACTGTGTTTTAGAAATCACAGAGACATTCGGCCACTCGCCTACTTTTGCTTCTATTCCTATCAATATGTTTATTTAATTTGTTTATGTATTTAATAGTGTGTGGTGGAGCGTGTTTATGGTCCAGCTGTATGAATATTTATTTAATTTCAAGTTATTTAACTGTAAATACAGTATTTCGTATGTGCTTCAATGTGCTTGTGAGTGTGCGTTGGCTTGGAGACATGGCGGCAGCGCTCCAGTTAATCACAGCGCTCGTTACTACGGTAGGCGACTACGAAAATCAATGGAGATACTGTGTAGAAGTGGGGGAGGAGCATCGGGTCGCACAGGATAGGAGAGAGTTCTGGATGGGAAGGTGCGATGGAGGGTCGCATGAAATACTTGAAGTGTGTTGAGAATTTTGCTTGTGGTCGCGGGAGATAGAAATATTTCGTGGTGCCGACTTGTGGACTTGCGAGATTTACGTGGCTTACTTGTGGATTTCAGTTGTTTCTGCAGTGAGACGTAGCACGCATTTAGAAGTGACTATCTCGTGAGCTACGTTGTTGTTCATAACTAATTACGTGAAGTAGAAATCTATTGTTTCCCGGTTACTCAACTTATATTTTACTTAATTGCTGGGCCATCGACACCAATACGTGTTTTACAGTAATAAATGGCATTAAAGGTATTTCTGCTATCGTACTATCATTTAAAGTCGTTAAAATAGTACCTGCAGATATTATTTAATTTCAATCTTTCATTTATAAATTTATAAGCTACATTCCAAATTCGCAAATGCCAAGTGATAGGAACCTTCGACCATTCGATTCATGTGTATATTCATATTGTATACCGTAGACTCAGCAGTACTTGGCTTGTACGAGTAATGCGGCCTACGTATCCCAGACCCTAGGCAACGAAACCGGCCAAAACTGTTAATATTTCAGCTCTGAGTCTGAGAGTACGTAGTTGAGGGTCACATTTTTTTTTAAAGGTCGCATACCACTGAAATAGTTATAAAGTAATTGTGTCTTCTGTACTAATTATTGTTTGTATTCTTGAGCAACCTTTACTGCCTTGTACTGTTTAGCTCAGATGGGGCATGTGATACCTGAATGTAGTACAGTTTGAATAGTTGTAGCCATTTCTTTACTAAAATACACACAAGCTACAAGAATGAAAGTTGTACTTCTTGAGTACTGTTATCGTTATACGAAATTTAGTTTTTGCTCAATAATTAGCATGGTGACCTAGAAACTTTTCTATCATTATACTCGGATCTAGGCTGAACATTTTATTCACAACATAATATTAGAAGCACTGTTAACTGTATAACACAAGAAATAATAACCACTGTTATTTCAGCATGAAGAATCTTTAAACTGAATGCTTTAAATCTTCCCTTAGTAATTGTACTTTGATGAAACTATTAACCATTCTTGTATGAAAAATGTATGGAGTACTTCACAACTTTTGCTCACTGGTTTATTATGAAATTTCCTACTCCACAGAGTTTATTAACTCTAGTGTAAGATTACTGAAATCACTTTTGAGTTCAATAAAATAGGATAATCGGAAATATCGTAGCATTTGGAATAGAATCATATCTAGGTGATCGACTAAGGATAAAATACGAGTGCTCGACACAAAGTTTGCAGAACAGAAACTTATAACTCAAAAAGGTTTTGCATCACTGGTCCATGCAGTTATACAGTAGTCAGCTCGTAATTTGAGATGAAGGCGATGGCAGTAGCGATCTGCTGTGGCTATTCAAAAGGGGCGGCAAAAGTATCCATTCCCATTGCTGTGTAACTAGCTCTGAAAATTGTCTTCTTGCCAACGGATTTTCCTAGTACAGAGCCAACCAAAGTATGCCACGAATAACAAATTAAATTACATCCACGTTCTAGGCTACATTACTTAAACTTGTAGTTCTCGCATCGTCCGGTTCTCAAGATGAGCACACTTTGGCTGTTAGCCACCGACTGACTCATGCCACACAGGAAACTTGCAGTTCAACTGCCACATCCACCTTTTCTCTTCCCGCCTAGCCACTTCTATTGCAGAGGGATTTCACTCCAAGTTGTCCATCACAACAAACCTACTCTCCCTATGCACGAACCAGTGTCACGAGTAACATTTTAACATCTTCATTCTTTTACAGTATATTACATCCATAAATTAATTACAATTACATAAATGGTCACAAATAATGAATAAAACGTTTCCACAGGTGTCACATCAAAGATCTTGGTGATACAGAAGTCACGTTAAGAAAAAACAAAGAACCTAGGTAGGACAGTTGGAGGTAACACGGATAATAATGTTGCACTATCATCCAGTCCCTTCTCCTGTAGGAACCATCTTTGTGTTTATCAGCAGGTCATTTCGTATACTGGCGAGGGAGACAAACAGTGGATGACTGCAGCAAAACATTTGGTGGATACAACAACTCTTGATTATTCCATTAAACTAGAACAAATATATGCTCTTTCCCTTGTCCTAGGCACTGCCTTTGATGTCCCTGCAGAGGTCTCGCCCTTGTAGTTCACTCACGCAGCTGGGGGTATGTGACTTACTCGGCGAATTCCGACCTGGCATATGCTGATGTTGCTGTATCAGTCACAACACTCAGAGGCCAGCGGCAACCAAGCGAAAACTTCTACGTCTAGCCCAGTAGCCCAGTGATGAGACATGGCATTGTTGACCATGAGAAGAACTCGGGAGCATAGGCTGTAGTAGTACATAAGAACGCGTGATACCCAGTGGCACGGAGCTGGGCAGTCTTCTTTTTGTGCCTCGTGTTATGAGGCAACAGTAGAAAGACGTCGACGTAACAACCTAATGGTGGGGTTTCAGGTAGCGATCGTTGGTTCGCATCCCTGCTGCAACGAACATAATGTCGTCAGTAGCACAACATCAACCCCTTGGCAAAGACTGACACAGTGGTTAGCACACTGGACTGTCATTCGGGAGGACAACGGTTCAAACCCTCGTCCACCCATCGAGATGTAGGTTCTCTTTCATTTCCCTAAATCTCTCCAGGGAAATACCGGCATGGTTCCTTTGAAAGTGCACAATCCGAGTTTTTGCTCCGTCTCTTCGATGTCGACATTACGTTAAGTCCAACCTTCCTTCCTAAAGACTGACGTACAGTGGCTGTTGTGTGTGATCCTGCTGTATCGATTAGTTATGCTACCCCAGGGGCATAGAGTGGAGCCAAAATTCTGACCGACTCGACTCGACTCGACTCACCTACTGAGGGGGCTGCCACAGAAGCTGGCACAGAGGTGACAGAAGTTATGGGATAGCCATATGCACATAAACAGATGGCAGTAGTATCACGTGCAATAGGTATAAATGGGCAGTACATTGGTGGAACTGTCATTTCTACTCTTCAGATGTGTGTGAATCACTAAGGGACCAAACTACGGAGGGTATCAGTCCCTAGACTTACGCACTACGTAAACTAACTTTTGCTAAGAACAACACACACACACCAATGCCGGATGGAGGACTCGAACATCTGGCGGTCATTTGTACTCAGGTGATTAATGAGAATAGGTTCCCAACGTGATCACGGCCGCAGGACGGGCATTAAGACTTTGAATGCGGAATAGTAGTAGGAGCTAGACGTTTGGGACATTCCGTCTCCAAGATCGTTAGGGAACTTAGCATTCTCAGACCCACAATGCCAAGAGTGTGCCGATAATACCAAATTTCAGGCATTACCTCCCATCACGGTCAACGAAGTGGCCGTCGGCATTCACATAATTGCATAGAGTTGTCAGCGCTAAAAGACATACAATACTGCATGAAATAACCGCAGAAATCAATGTGAGGCGAATGACGAGCCTATCCGTTGGGACAGTGTGGCGAAATCTGGCGTTGATGGGCTATGTCAGTAGACGACAGACTAGAGTACCTTTGCTAACAGCACGACATCGCCTGTAGTGTCTCTCCTGGACTCGTGACCATGTCCGGGTGGACCCTAGACGACAGGAAAACCGTGGCCGATTTCAGTTATTAAGAAGTAATGGTAGAGTTCGAGTGGCGCAGACCCCACGAAGCCATGGACCTAGGTTCTCAGCATGGCACTGTGCACGCTGGTGGTGGCTCACTAATGATGTCTGTCATGTTTATATGGATTGGAACCTATCAAGGACTGTAAATCGTAATGCTCGGCTACTTGGAGACCATTTGAAGTCATTCATGGGCCTCATATTCCCGAACAATTATGGAATTTTTACGGATGACAAAACACCATGTCACCGGGTCGCAATTGTTCGTGAGTGGTTTGAAGAACGTTCTCGACAATTCGAGCTAAGAACTTGGCTAGCCAGATCGCTCAACATGAATCGCATCATTATGGGACGTAATCGCAATGTGAGTTTGTGTACAAAATCCTCCACCCGCAACACTTTCACAAATATGGACGGCCATAGGGACAGCATTGCTCAGTATTTCTGCACTTTACTTCCAACGACTTGCTGAGCCCACGGCTCGTCGAGTTGCAGCTCTACGCTGTACAAAAGGAGGTCTGACAGGATATTAGCAGGTGCCTTAAGACTTTTTCTACGTCAGAGTACGATATGCTTACCGTCTTAAGTAAACTATTATGACAGCTGACACTCCGGTCATGATGCGATGCTGTAGAGGACATCAGATCTGCGTCACAACATTAATCATCAGAGAGTCTGTAAGTCGAACTGAGCCACTAGCGATCCTGTGCATGGGGACTGTACATTCAGCTGTCTATGAACCCATTATTGTGTTTCCAATCAGGTCATGCTTCACATATGAGTAATACTCATCTGACAGTTGTTGTAAACTCTGACTTGGTTACACATTCAAACCACGACTCACGTGATATAGATGATTCATTTTGATGTTACAGTTGACACCATTTTTCGTCGTTGCTTGTGTATGAAAATGAACATTATATTGCCACTTTCCATTCTCAAATTATTTGTGAGTGGAGAACATAAACTTTTACTGCTGCTCAATAACTATTAGAAGACTGGTCAGACACTAGAGCACGTTTTTGTGGATTTCACAATGATAAACACTGTATGTAATGTGAGAAGAAACCAAGTGCCACATGCATTCTGCGGGCGTAACATTTAAGAATGGCAGATCTGCGTGGCCACCAGTAGCTCAGATGGGCTCCTAAGCGAAAATCTACAAAAGCATTAACTCTTTCGTTTAATGTCATTTCGAGCATCGAACTTTGCTGAAGAACTGTTTATGTGATGAATAGTGCGTTTGCCCGAGAACGGTGGAATATGTTTATCTGTCTTTTTTCCATTTATTTATTATCTGTCAGAGACGATATCAAAGATATTATTTACATAATGATTTGTACGCACACCATGAGCGGTGTTGCAGGCTGTTCACATTTCTAGCTTTATGTTATTTTGCTGATCAAAGACAAATCTTATGCTCATAGCAGCACACCGCCCCTGGTACACGCTGCAGTCGGGGACCACAGCACAGCTACGACACCTGAGGATGGGCTTATAACAGTTCGAAACCGGTCGCGTGAAAATAAAGTAATTTACAATCGGAGTGGTAATTTCAACCTCTGATCTTATTCAAGATCATTTATCAATACTGAATCTTCGTTGGCTATGATAGTTACAGTCTGATGACTGACCTAGAAGCCGTTGTGCTTTTGATGAATAGTAATGATTAATTAATAATGATACGGTCGAGCGACAATAAAGTACAATTTACACAGTAGGGCAATTAACAGTTAATCTCTACATTTGAACTCACGCGTACACTACTGTTTTATGATTTGTCACAAGCGAGGTATTAGCAAAAGAGGAATACATTGCTAGTAAAAATATTTTAAAACTGGACTCAGGGCATTTTCACTGATAAATTTTGAATGAATGACGCAATGGCAGGCTTATTACTGAAAACGAACACTGACAAGTAACAATGCATGAAACATCACTACGCACAAAAGCTTGTAGTTATAAAATTTACTGAAGTAACCTAACTAAAATCGTTTTAAACCATTTAACTAATAACTCAAAATTGCTCTGAGCACTATGGGACTCAACTGCTGAGGTCATTAGTCCCCTAGAACTTAGAACTAGTTAAACCTAACTAACCTAAGGACATCACAAACATCCATGCCCGAGGCAGGATTCGAACCTGCGACCGTAGCGGTCTTGCAGTTCCAGACTGCAGCGCCTTTAACCGCACGGCCACTTCGGCCGGCTAACTAATAACTCCTTATGCACTTGAACCCACAAAAGAACGCTGAAACCTGCACACTGTACGAAATATATACAGTAAAACCACGAATTAGAAAATTATGTCAGTCAATAAAACTTTATCCCTCCTGCATTAAACTTAGCTGATTTTTAAAGTAAAAAGTACTCAAGTAAGCAAGTAATTTGATCTATAACCAAAATAACTTTTTAGTGAAATGTCAAACGTAATTTCATACCTTTTTACAAAGTTTTAATCAGCAGAATTTCATACGGCATTTCCCATTTCCTCTTTTATTCACACTGATGTTCGAAATTTCAGATATGGTATCACTGTATAAGGAAAATAATTGTTTTGAAACAACCACAGTTGAACTGAACTATATCCTGAAAGTCAGTCAAAGCAAACGAATATCAGTGGCACAGCTGCACAGTCAGAAAACTCTCAAAATCCTTCTTGCGCAGACAGTTCCACGTTGGAAAGTGACTATGTTAAACCCGACTCTCCTCAATTGGAACATTCTGGATGATCACAGCGGCATCCCAATTACCAGTGGGATCCCTTTCTACCGATGGCCGTGTCTGCTGTAACCACAGAGTACCGGATACCTGATAATTAGTGCTTCATATAAATACTGAGCGCTCTCGTAGAAATTAGAGAGCGCCAACATTTCATCGACTGCACTCGACAGGTGCCCGTGTCTATAGTTGTACTCCAAAGTAGTTGATTCAACGTTAGCATACGCCTGACAGTTACGGTACATTAACACCACAGCAGTCCCAAAGAGAGCTCTCCTAAGCCTTAGAGCTATAATTGAAGAAAACTTTATTTCATCATAAAAATTTCCATACTTTTCGTAGATCTCAGAAGAGCATTCGACGCTGTCAAATGGAACAAACTAACGGAACTTCTAAAAGTTATTAAACCACGCTGTAGTCACAGAGAAAAGCTGAAGAACTATAGAAACAACAAACAGATATCAAAATACATAGAGGAAGAATACAGACGCTTAGGTTAGCGGATGACGTAGCTGTGGTAACTCGGGATGTAAGATATCTAAAAATAGTTCAAATGGCTCTGAGTACTATGGGGCTTAACATCTGCGGTCATCAGTCCCCTAGAACTTAGAACTACTCAAACCTAACTAACCTAAGGACATCACACACACCCATGCCCGTGGCAGGATTCGGACCTGCGACCGTAGAGGTCATGCGGTTCCAGACTGAAGCGCCTAGAATCGCTCGGCCACAGCGGCCGGCGAAAGGTATCTCCGAAGAATCTTAGAAATAATGGATACTGTACTAACGGGAGAGTACAAAATGAAAATTAACTAAAAAAAGACAGATATACTTGTGTACCACGAGGAATCAGAAGAAAAAAAATATTACAAGAGGATATAATATAAAATACTTAATATCATACAAATATTTACGAAAGAGAAACAAAAAGGATATAAAACAAAACATTACAGAAATAAAGGTAATGTTCGTGAATAAAAGAAATGTGCATTGTTCCAACATCATAATTACTGAAGTTAGAAAAAAGGATATTAAGAGCATCATTTGCACTGTAACACAATACGTCCGGGTGGCATGGTCAACAGGCAAAAATGAAACGAAATTTCTCGAAGTATTTGAGATATGGTGTTGGATATGCCTGTTAAAGACAGAGTGGACTGACAAAACCATCAACATGGATGTCATGCAAAGAACTGGCGAAGAGAAGAGTTCAGCTGTGTGTGAAATATTATGGGACTTAACTGCTAAGGTCATCAGTCTCTAAGCTTACACACTACTTAAACTAAATTATCCTAAGGACATACCCATGCCCGAGGGAGGACTCGAACCTCCGCCGGGATCAGCCGCACAGTCCATGACTGCAGCGCCCTAGACCGCTCTGCTAATCCCGCGCGGCGGCGAAGAAAAGTTATGTAGGAGGACAACTGAGTGAAAAAGACAGGAATTAATTGATCACATAACTGGAAACAATCATTCCTCTGTAAATGGCCCAGAATGGACATTACAAGGGAATATAGCCCATGGGAAACTGCGAATGGCACTCTTAAAATAAGCTGCACATAATGCAGCAGTCTCCAGTTGTGCAGAAACGGAGAAATTAGTTTCTAATACATGCAGTTGAACGTTGTCAAAAACGTGAAACATTGGTGAAGAAGAAAAAGAAGAAGGAGAGCAGTCCCACTGATGTAATTGTTAAATGAATATACATGTTTTCGCAAAACATAAGGAAACAGGGTACAGGGCAGTTCAAGTGAATACGACGATTGACAACTTTTAACTTTATCTTACATAATGTGTGCTACTCTGATTGTGCGGGTGATCGTGGGTGAGATTAAGAGAGAGTGAGTGCAGTTTTACATCCGACTGCTTTTCTTTCTTTTATCGTATTTTCTACATTTGAACCATATTCGTTTCTGCTAATTTTCGTATGGGCGCTGTTAACGTCGTCTTTCAGTGTCCCTACCCACAACACGCACACACACACACACACACACACACACACACACAGACCAGTTGCTGTAATTATTTAATGCAAAGCGATGTAGCGATACGAATAGTTTGCGATGTACAAGAATCGCATTTCAGTCGTCCTACAGGGCAGTGAACCGGGAGCCGGCGCATGCGCGACGATGCGTAAATGGAAAGTATTGCGTCATTAGTGAAAACGGCGGCTCCTCCACACACGGCATTGTGCACGTTAGAATATAACAGCTGCCCACAATGCAGAGAAAAAGCACTCCGTCTGCAGGCTACAAGTGGCCATCGGGACCATCCGACCGCCGTGTCATCCTCACTGAGGATGCGGATTGGAGGGGCGTGTGGTCAGCACACCGCTCTCCCGAACGTTATGATGGTTTTCTTTGACCGAAGCCGCTACTATTCAGTCGAGTGGCTCCTCAATCGGCATCACGAGGCTGAGTGCACCCCGAAAAATGGCAACAGTGCATGGCGGCCTGGATGGTCACCCATCTAAGTGCTGGCCACGCCCGTCAGCGCTTAACTTCGGTGATCTGACGGGAACTGATGTATCGACAGCGGCAAGGTCGTTGCCACAACGCAGAGAAGATTTCGCCAGTAATAAAATTAAACACCTCCAAACGCCAACAGATGGTGTCGCTGTTTGAAGAAAACAAATGTTTCTGCAAAGGAAAAGTTACTGGTTGGTCACATATGTCATAGAAATAGCAAAAAAAAAAAAAAACAAACGGTTAAAACCAAAACGGTATTTTATTTATGAATAACCGGTGTTTTTCGGAAATTCTTTTTGTCACTGTTATAACCAGATAAAAGAAAAACCTAGCATCTCAATTATCCGTAGTTATAGTGATAAAGTTTTTATTTTTAAATAAAACTGTTTTTTTTTTTAAGCGAGTAAAATTTATTCTTCAAATGTCCACTGCTTTGAAATATTATTGAAACTGGCAAAAGCGAGTAGCACTATCTGAATAACAACGCCTACTGCTGAGATCAACAACAGCACATGAATCAGTACAGCATTGTAGAAACAATAATGTACCTGTTAGCGAGTTGCATTATTTATTACACGGAAGGCCTGCACGTGCTATAAGTAAGACATTCCCTCACCTGATCTACACGGTAGTTTCCTGCTGTCGTCTTGAGGTATCGACATGAAAGGTAGAATGGCACCAGGCCCAGTTTGAAAATATTTTACGAAGTGGGGTAGCAATGAAGTAAAATGCTCCACTTGCTTTAAAAGATGACAAACGGGAGGAGACGCAACAAACTTGCGACGCCATACAAGGTGAAAACATTCACAATGTTTCTTGGAAGAGAAGGTAAATTTGACTGACATACCTATAATAACCGAACATTTAATTTTGCGGTTGCGTCACGCTGAAAAATTGATACCGTCCAATAGTAACGATGCAAGGAACTCATCAATTTCTTTCTCTCCCTCTCTCACCGGTGTACTGTATCGGTGTACAGGACACTTCATCTAAAGCATATTAATCGACTATATACACTATTATTCCTATAAACATAAGTAATAATCCTTAAATCCACTTGTGGTCCCGTCTGCTGGCACTGTGAAATATTCTAAGTCCGAATCAAGGTCACGGACTTAAGCGAGCGATCCCCGCGTAGCGGGTGTTTCGCGCTGCTGCTGCTGCACAGGCAACTGCATTGAACGCTGCCACGTTGCCCATACATTGTCTGCGTTCAATAATTACATCAATTCACCACATAATATGTCTTATAACAGCCATTGACAACGTGAATTGCAAAAAATTAAATACACTGCTGCTGCTGCACATGCTACTGCATTAACGCAGCAATGTCACCCAACCAAGTTAATCCGTCCTAATCATAATTACCTGTAGAAATATACTTTATTATATTGAAATTGATCTGTAGCGTAGCTGAGAACCGGACAAGGGTACATCTAGGATCTGTAGTCATAGAGTATGTAACAGCATTTTTATGTATTTCTCCTTCACCTCCGCAATCACTGCTGCCGAAAATGAAGGCGATTTCTGCCACAGACTGATCCCCTACCTCGATAGTGATCTAATCATTCACCTTCATTAGAAGTTTATATAAGAATATACAGCCTACAGTTGCAGGTTAACTTTACCTTTTACCTAGGTATCAACGTTAGTAACAAGGTCTTCTTCAGAACCTGCAAAAAGTTAATATTATAGTGTGCTAGTAAATTATATTAGATATGGTCATCCTACAGGGTACAACGTGTAGTACTTAGATAAAATATTATTTAAATGTTTGCCTAAAACAAGCCATGTCCTAATTCAACTTTATAAAACTTGATGCATAACCGTAAGATTTTGTCACTTCTATTAAACAAGCTGTAGCAAATTCACTTTAAGCCCGTTGTATGGGCCCTCGTCGTGTGACTAGAGACTGCGGACCGCGAGGGCTTCGCGGTCTGCCTCACAGAGGGCGGCGAGCATGCGCGAGACGTATAGAATCAAACACTTATTACGCACGCGTCAGATAGCATTGTTGCTATGAATTAATTTTATACTTTACTATTTTAAGTTAATTACAGTATCCAGCATGACTACGTTTTACATTATACTACAGAGCCTTATAAACTCTGTAGATGAATGTAAAACGTGGCCTTATAAACTCTATCGATCGATGTCGGGACTGCTTATCGTCCACGTTTCACTGCCGTGCAAAGCTACTCTCCACATAATTATCTTCAGAAATGATTTCGTGTCGTTTCAGTTGATATTTAGTGTTAGCAAATTCCTCCTTTTCAGGAATGCACTTCTTGTTATTGCCAGTTTAGATTTTGCTGTTTTGAGAGCAAAACTGGTGTCCTACACTTGGTGTCTCATTTTCTAATCCAATTCCCTCAGCATCGCAAAACTTAATTCGACTACATACCATTACCATTGTTGTACTGTTGTTGAAGTTCGACTAACCACAATTAAAGACACCATTCGGATCAGATGTTCTTCCAAGTAGTTTGCCGTCTCTGACAAAATCACATAGTCATCAGCAAACTTTATAGTTTCTGTTTTTCTCCCTGAACTTCACTTTCCTTTCGAGATTTCTCCCTTGTTTCCTTTGCTGCATGCTCAGTGTGTAGCTCGGATAACATCTGGGATAGGTTACAACCTTGTATCACATCCTTCTCCATTATGGCTTCCCTTTCGTTCTCTCTATCCTTATAGCTGCAGTCTGGTTTCTGTACAACTTGTAAGAACCGTTTGATTCTCTTTATTTTTTTCTGTTGCGTTTAAGATTTAAAAGACTGTAGTCCAATTAACATTGCCAAAATCTTCATCTACATCTGAAAATTCTCTAAACGTATGGATGCCTATCTTTAATGTATCTTCCAACATGACCTGTAGCGTCAGAATTTCCTCACGTATTCCAACATTTCTTTGTAATCCAAAGTGATCTTTCCCTAGATTGGCATCTACCAGTTTTTCCACTCCTCTATATGTAATTCATGTCAATTGCAACCATGACTTAATAAACTGATGCTTTCGTAGTGTTTAAAACTGTCAGCAACTGTCTGCTTTGGAAGTATAATTATTATATCATTTCTAAAGAGTAATGGTATTTCATCTGTCTCATGTACCTTGCACACAAGATAGAACATAGTTGTCATGGTTCTCTTTCCCAAGGATCTAAATAATACTGAGAGAACGTCGTCCGCTCCAGGGCCTTGCTTCCACTTTTTCAGTGCTCTCTCACATTCTTCTCACAGTATCATACCTATCATCTCATCTCCGCCTGCTTCTCTTTCTACGATAAAGTCCTCATGTTTATTTCTCTTACACGGTCACTCTGAATGTGCCTTCCACTTCTCGGATTTCTATTCTTTGCGTAGTACTGGCTTAACATACGAGCTCTTCACATTCATACAATAGCTCCAAAGTCAGCTTTCATTTTTCTTCCAGTTGCTTATACCTTTCTTTAGGTTATGCATGCTTGTACAGCTTTGCATTTGTCCACTAGCCATGCCTGCGTATCTGTTTTGCACTTCCTGTCAACCTCATTTTCTAAACGTGTGTATTCCCATTGACTCGGTTCATTACACATTTTTATTTTTTCTCCAGTTAAATATCTCCTGTGTAATTCAGGGACATCTGCTAAGCCTTTTCTTCGTATCCGTTTGACCCTTTACACCTTTCGCTATTTCATGTCTCGAAGGCAGTGATTCATCTTCTACTGCACTCCCCTCACCTCTATCAGTCTGATATTTAACGCTCTCTCTGAAATACACATACTTCAATTTATTTATCCAGGTTCCGTCTTCATTTCCTGTCATTTTGCAATTTCTTTTTTATTCTACAATTCTTAACTAATAAACTAAGGTCAATGTTTGCATCTACTCCTGGAAATGTCTTTCAGTTTAAAATGGGGTTCCAATAATCCGATATACAACCGTCTTTCATGATTCTTAAAACAAGTACTCGTGATAATTGATTTATGTTCTGGGTGAAGATCTGCTTGGCGGAGTCCTCTTTGATCCCTTACCCGCAGTTCATGTTGTTCTGCTATTCTTCCTTTTCTTCCCTTTCTTCTCTTTCTTACTACATAATTCCAGTCACACATCATAACTAAATTTTCATCTCCCTAATTTCCCCAATATCGAACATACTCGCTGTCATCTATGGAACTACTTGGAATATAGACTGGTACTTTAGTGGGTGGTAGATTTGGCTTAGTTTGTCTTCACTACGACAATGCATTCGCGATGCAGTTCACAGTAGCTTACTCAAATTATTATTTCCTTCTTCGTTATAAGCCTACTTCCGGTTTTATCATACTTAGTTTTTTGTTGGTAGCCCTGCACCAACCTGATCAGAAGTCCTGTTCATCCAGCCACCGCACTTCTGTCACTGTCACTGCATCCACCTTCATACCATTACGCAGGCATATAATCACATCAAAATTACCCGTGTCATATGTAATGCAGTGTTCCAGGACGTTTCTCTCCACCTTTGAGTATACATCGTACATCCTACCGCGTAAATAAATCAGAATCACCTACAACTGCCATGGGTAACAAAGAAAATATGAAAATCAGAAACTGTTTATGTTACTTTAACAACGGTATCCTAAATCACACAAATTTATTCAGCTTACATCAGGTCATATCTATCGTTTTCCTGCGGTTACGAAGAAGTGAAGTTCTTTATATATGTCAAAGTCTGCGGATAATAAGATGAACACATGTGTCGGTAGGGGAATTTCTTACTCACGACATTTCTTTGCAACTTTGGCATGAATTCCCACAGGATGATGCACGCAAAAGCTATATTTGATGTCTTCCACTTCTCCACATCCACGAGGTGGATACGATATTATGGCTATACAGAGTAGATCCTACGTAAATCGGCGGTGATTGAGCTTTAACAACGCAATGATAACTGCGAATTTCCAGGCGTGTGTGAGTCCATGATAACAAGGGGTCTGGTTGGTCTCGCTATTGTCGTTTGCGCGTTCCCTGGTCATTGGGACTCAATTCGAAGAAGGCAATTTGACTCAAGTCAATGAGATTCCAGGCTCAAGACGTGTCTGGAGGTGCCCTGAACAGCGTTTCTTTTTGCCATTCTTTCTCTTAATCATTCCGAATATTTTTCCCACAAATTGGTAATAAATCTTCTGTCAGAACTTCTAGATAGTCTTCTAGCACCGCTCAGTTTAGCAAGGAGCTATATAGTCCCTTCCCAGTATGCTGCTGGACGCTTTAATACGATATGTCGGGACATTGCCTTTAATTTCATACTACGTGGGAAATAGGTGTTTAAGTGCGAACTACACGTCACACATTTGACAATCTTCATAAAACTAAATACGATTCTTCATGTATGTGCGTAAAACAATGTGCGGCGCAAGCCATTAACGAAATAATTAACCAGAGGTAGCAAAAACGTCGATAAACCATTAAATTGTGTTTATACACTTTTTAATTTTAATTCATCAGACCAAAGTATTTCAGGAAAATCGAATAGCTGTGTCAGGTGGGTGGAGGAGGACAATTCGCGTTCTGTAGGGCAACAGAGACCTGCAGCACGATTTAATACAGCGAACCTTGCGCTGGTGTGACCACGGGGTAACCGGGCAGCAGTAACAATTGCCCCAAGCAGTATTTACGACGAATTATCGATGCCTATCGCACAGTGTTTTTCTGGTAATTGAAACCGAGCCGCACAGGTGGAAAAAAAATTGAAATAGTAGGTTTAATTTGTTTCGCGCGAGCCGCTGTAACGGCAGCATTGGATAATAACAATAAACTGTGAGGTATTACGCTGGGATGGTGGAGGGAAAGCGGTGTCCGCGCTCAGCGAGAGCCTCTATACGATTTGGGAATAAGCCTTGTATCGCCATGTGGTGTAATCCTCAAAGTCATTTTAATATATGTTGGTAAGAGCGGCAATTCAGAGGCCGCCGTCGCTCTCCATTTTTCATCCCATCGTAACAACGAAAGGAACAGTCGTCTTGATCGATTCAAACCTTGTAATTCATGAGGAGAGAAACACTCCAGCTCCTGTGAAAACGTAAGAACATTTGTCACTGGATTCCTGCAGAAATATATTTAGTAATACGGTATCTTTTTGAACACTCAAAGGTACTTTCGTGCTTATTCGTTGCAGAAGCAACATAAAGTCAATGTTGATGATTAGGGAATTTCTACTCACTGACAAGCATCTACCAGGATTCAGACGAACACAAGGACACACATAACCCATCAGCATAGTCTAGCTTTTTGTAATACGGTAAGAGAAAAAGAAGAAATGGGTGTCGATATGGAAGACTTAAATGGTTCACCATAAGAGACAGTAGAACAGAGATTTGGGAAACTTACCATCGAATAACGTGGAAAGTTTAGATAACATTCCCTGATATCACTGCCGAAAGCGGCAACAGAAAGATTATTGTAGGTGCTGTGTAATGTGTTCAAGGCTGGAGACACTCCATCAGACGTACAGAAGAATATCGTCCACACAATCCCGAGGATAGCAAGAGCAGATACGTGCGAATGCTATAGTACTGTAGAAGCTAGTTTTATTTTGTCTTTATCGTGTTCCCATTAGTGATAGAATGTGTATGTGGACCTAAAAGTAAGGTGACTGGGTGAATATAGATATACAATAAATCAGATCTTACAATAAATCAGAACATACAAGATACCATTGTTTGACCGCCGTACAGACTCACGAGTGCAGGACATAGAAACAGGAACCGGTGCCGCAAAGAAGCAACTGAAAGAGTAAAGTTGCCAGATTCGGATGAAATCCCAGTTCGGTTGTACAAAGAGTAATCTACGGCATTGGCATATTACTTATCTGGCATTTGTCGCGAATCTCTCGACCAGCGAAAAGTTCTAAACGAATGGAATAAAGCGCAAGTGACTCCCCTATATAAGAGGGGTAAAAGAGTGGACCGCGTAATTACACACCGACACCCTTTACATCGATTTCGTGCAGAATTTTGTAACAGTCTGAGTTCGAATGTACACTACCGACCATTAAAATTGGTACACCAAGAAGAAATGCAGATGATAAACGGGTATTCATTGGACAAATATATTATACTAGAACTGACGTGTGATTACATTTTCACGCAATTTGGGTGCATAGATCCTGGGAAATCAGTACCCAGAACAACCACCTCTGGCCGTAATAGCGGCCTTGATACGCCTGGGCATGGAGTCAAACGAAGCTTGGATGGCGTGTACAGGTACAGCTGTTCATGCAGCCTCAACACAATACCACAGTTCATCAAGAGTAGTGACAGGCATTTTGTGACGAGCCAGTTGCTCGGCCTCCATTGACCAGACGTTTTCAATTGGTGAGAGATCTGGAGAATGTGCTGGCCAGGGTACAGTCGAACATTGTCTGTATCCAAAAAGGCCCGCACAGGACCTGCAACATGAGGTCGTGCATCATCCTGCAGGAATGTAGGGTTTCGCAGGGATCGAATGAAGGGTAGTGCCACGGATCGCAACACATCTGAAATGTAACGTCCACTGTTCAAAGTGCCGTCAATGTGAACAAGAGGTGACCGAGACGTGTAACCACTGACACCCCATACCATCACGCTGGGTGATACGCCAGTATGGCAATGACGAATATACGCTTCCAATGTGCGTTCACTGCAATGTCGCCAAACACGTATGCGACCATCATGATGCTGTAAACAGAACCTGGATTCATCCGAAAAAATGACGTTTTGCCATTCGTCTATCCAGGTTCGTCGTTGAGTACACCATCGCAGTCGCTCCCGTCTGTGATTCAGCGTCAAGGGTAACTGCAGCCATGGTCTCCGAGCTGACAGTCCATGCTGCTGCAAACGTCGTCGAACTGTTCGTGCAGATGGTTGTTGTCTAGCAGACGTCCCCATCTGTTGTCTCAGGGATCGAGACGTGGCTGCACGATCCGTTACGGCCATGCGGATAAGATGCCTGTCATCTCGGCTGCTAGTGATACGAGGCTGTTGGGATGCAGCATGGCGTTCCGTACTACCCTCCTGAACTTGCCGATTCCGTATTCTGCTAACAGTCATTGGATCTCGACCAACGCGAGCAGCAGTGTCGCGATACGATAAACCGCAATCGCGATAGGCTACAATCCGACCTTTATCAAAGTCGGAAACGTGATGGTACGCATTTCTCCTCCTCACACGAGGCATCACAACAACGTTTCAGCAGGCAACGCCGGTCAACTGCTGTTTGTGTATGAGAAATCGGTTGGAAACTTTCCTCATATCAGCACGTTGTAGGTGTCGCCACCGTCGCCAACCTTGTGTGAATGGTCTAAAAAGCTAATCATTTGCATATCACAGCATCTTCTTCCTGTCGGTTAAATTTCGCGTCTGTAGCACGTCATCTTAGTGGTGTGGCAATTTTAATGGCCAGTAGTGTAATAATTTCCTTGAGACAGAAAAGCTTTGTCCGCAAATCGGCAAGGATTTAGAAAGCATCGCTTATGAGAAACTCAGCCTGCCCTTTTCTCCCATGACATCCTAAAAACAACGGTTGGAGGGCAACAGGCAGATTCTACATTCCTAGAGTTCCGGAAAGCGTTTGACGCGGTGCTCAGTGCAGACGCTGACGAAGATCTGAGCACACGGTTTAGCTTCCCAGATGAGTGGCTCGCAGACATTTGAGTAACAGATTCCTGTACGTTGTCGTCGACGGCGAGGGTTCATCAGAGATGAGAGCATCGTCAGGATTGCCTCTCGGAAATGTGACAGGACCGATCTCGTTCTCTGTACGTGAATGACTTGGCAGACGTATGGGTAGCAATTTATGGTTGTTTGCTGTTGATGCCGTTGTGTACTGGAATGTGTGTTGAGTAGGAGTATAGCAGACGACTTAGACAAATTTTCAAGTTGGTGTGATTAACGTCAGCTTGTTGAATAATTTACTTTAAAGCGGATGAGTAGGAAAAAAGTCATGTAACGTTCGATTAAAGAATTCGCAGAGTGCTGCTTGACAGCCACATACAGCATGCGACATGAAATGAAATGGGCATGTTAGGTTTGTAGTAGAGGAGGCGAATGATCAATCTCGTTTTATTGGAAGAATTTTAGGGAAGTCTACCCGACCCATAAAGAAGACCGCGTATAGAAACGTAATGCCCCCGTCTTGTGTACTACTCGAATGATTGGACTCCTCATCAGAGATGATTACAGGAAAACATCAAAGCAATTGAGAGACCGGCTGCAAGATTTGTTTCCGGGATGTTCGATCACCACGCAAGTATTATGAAGATGCTTCGTGAACTCAAATGCGAATATATGGATGGGAGACAACTCTCTTTTCGCGTGGCACTATTGCGGAAATTTAGAGAACAGGCATTTAAGGCCGATTTCAGGATGATTCTCGTACCGGTAACGTACATTTCGCGAAGAGACCACGAAGATGCGACAAATTAGGGCTCGTGCGGACACTAATAGACGGTAATTTTTTTCTCACTCTTTTTGCGAATGAGACAGGAAAGGATTGACAAGTAGTGGTACGTGGTACCCCTCTGCCATGTTCCGTAAGGTGGCTTGTGCAGTATGTACATAGATTTAGATGAAGATGTAGAAAACTGATTAAAAAATTCTTCTTGTCAATCTGACGTTGATTTGTGAAGCATGTGTTACTTATTTAACCAAGTAACTATAAAAATCACTTCATCTTATATGTGATCCCCAGGTTATAGGTTACGTTGTTCGTCAATCTAACTTCTGCAGCACCTGCTTAATTTCTGCTTTCTTTGGTTAGCTCTCAATCAATATTGTATGGCTATCAGACTGTTAGTTCCACTACATGAAACGTATTCACACTTCTAATAGGGACAGCCATCAGCTCTTTCATGAAATTACAACAATGAAAACTTATGCCAGACCGGGCCACAAACCCGGACTTTTCCGGTTATCACGAGAGCTCCCTTACCTTTAGGCTCTTCGAACACGACTCACTGTCCGATCCAAACTGCCATACATCGTCAACCATGTGTCTACAATCGGCACTCGCGCATCCGTTATGTATATTTCCCTACATGGGAGACATTCACTGTCATGTCCGATGAGTGTGGGCCAATACGAGATTGTAGTGCTTGTATTCCGTATTACGATGGAATTTTCCTTTGAACAACCATTGAACGGTCTGAAAATTCATCCTCATTCTGAACGAGGGTAGCTATGTCGTGAAATAATCTTGTGATTAACAGCCTTTCTAACTGAGTTTTGAGCACGCCTCTACCTCCATTGTTTGTACACTGAAGTGCCAAAGAAACTGGTTTAGGTATCCGCGTCCAAATACAGAGACATGTAAACAATAAAAATATGACACTCTTGTCGGCAACGCCTATATAAGCGAACAGGTGTTTGGCGCGGTTGGTAGATCGGTTACTGCTGCTACAATGGCCGGTGATCAAGTTTTAAATGAGCTTGAACGTGGTGGTGCAGTCAGCGCACGTGCTATAGGACACAGCATCTCCAAGATAGCAATGAAGTAGGGATTTCCCCGTAAGATCATTTCACAAGTGTACCGTGAGCACCAGGAATCCGGTAAAACATCAGATCTCCGATGTCGCTGCCGCCGGAAAAGGATCCTGCAAGAAAGGGACCAACGATGACTGAAGAGAATCGTTCAACGTCACAGAAGTGCAGCGCGTCCGCAAATTGCTGCATATTTCTATGCTGGGCCATCAACAAGTGTCAACATGCGAACCATTCAACGAAACACCATCGATATGGGCATTCGGGGCCGAAAGGCCCATTCGGATACGCTTGGTGATTGCATGCTAAAAAGCTTGACGCCATGCCAGGGCCAGTCATCGTTGACATTGTGACATTGGGTTGTTGATGATTGGAAACATGTTGCCTGGTCGTACGAGTCACGTTTCAGATTGTATGGAGCTGATGGACGTGTACGGGTGTAGAGACAACGTCATGAATCCATGAATCCCGCATATCAGCGAGGGACTATTCAGTCTGGTGGAGGGTCTGTAGCAGTGTGGGGCGTCTGCAATTGGACTAATATGGGACTCCTGATACGTCTAGATACGACTCTGACAGGTGACACGTAGGTAAGCATCCTGCGTGATCACCTGCATCGGTTCATGTCCATTGCGCGTTCTGACGGACTAGGGCAATTCCAGCAGGATAATGCGACACACCACATGTCCAGAATTGCTACAGAGTGGCTCCAGGAACACTCTTCTGAGTTTAAACACTTCTGCTGGCCACCAAACTCCCAAGACAGGAACATTATTGACCATATCTAGGATGCCTTCCGACGTCCTTTTCAGAAAAGGTCTCCAGCCCTTGTACTCTTACGGATTTGTGGTCAGACCTGCAGGACAGATGATGTCAGTTTCCATCAGCACTACTTGAGACATTAGTCGAGTCCATGCCACGTCGTGTTGCTGCATTTCTACGTGCTCGCAGGAGCCTACACAATGTTAGGCAGGTGTACTAGTGTCTTTGGATCTTCAGTGTACATGTTAAACACTATAAGAGTTATTTTAGATTGCTGACTTTGGATAGCACTTACTTTTCCTTGGACTCCAGATCCTTTAATAGTGTCCGCATTTTTCTTGAAACCTGTTTCCATTATTGAAATTTTTTATGCTAGTGCGCCATCTTTGAATAGTTAATTTTATAGTGAGTGTAAACGATGTAAATACGACTAGAAAAGCAGTCCGTGATCACCGTAAGATAGTCCCTTAGATTTCCCAACAGTCTCACACACAATACATCAAATCGTTATTGATTGACACCAATCCTCCTGATGAAATGTAATTGTTCAAAATGCGAAATGGAAGGTGTAAATAATTGCGACAGAAGGAATGTTCTTTTAAGACAAAATCACGCTATGTGACACAGTGATTACCGGTTTTCTCCTACATCGACTGTCTCCAGATGCTATTGACCATGGGTAGCATTTGGTGAAACAAACACGTGGCACGAACGTTTTGGTCACCCCATGCCACACGTGACCAATAGCATCTGAAGAGAGCAAATGTAGGAGGAATCTCTTTGTAGTAGTGACACATTACATGATCATATCTGAAATAAAAGGTAGTTCGTAATACGTTAATCACTTTTTTTCGATAATGTAACTAGTTACGTAATTTTTAGTTCCATTTGACGTTCATAATGGTCATTGACAAGGTTAAACTAAAACGTTCATTCTTAAATGTCGGATCTGCCGCATTAGTTTTCCTAATTGTAACGGACTCTCCATCCACCAGTTCCTCAGTTTTGGTATCCATTCCAAGTATATTATTTAGGTGTGCTACTAGCACGCTGGAGCAATCGAGCTGTATGAATGTGCAGATAGTCTAGTGAAAAGTGAAGGGGCCATTGCGGTTACTGTTATTATTCCCGCAGCCGTACATCACGACGCCAGTAGCGGAGGACATCATACGACCGTTCCAGCTGCGTTCTTTACTGGACGAAAGCCAAGAGTGGAAGAATCAGATTACGAGAGTGAACCACATTTCTGTAGAACGAGCAGTAATCCGTTCTGAGGGATCCGCAGGATATCCAGGAAGTTGGCTTTTGTTTCAGTGCTTCCGGAAGAAAATGCGGCGCTACACCTGAGCGGGCTGGTGTCGCGTACATCAGATGACCGAGCCTGATAAGCCGAGCACGTAGCGACGGAACGGTAACGACCAGCGTGAAATACAGCGAGCGCGGCACGCCGTAGCGCGGCGCCACGCGCTGTTTTACTGGCGCCACGGAACAAGTAGGAGCGGCCGCCGCTGGCGCCAGTACTTAAAATATTGTAGTCCGCAACAGCCGCCTCTGCGAGCGGAGCGCTGCCGTAATTCACTCACCGACGAGCACACCGCCAAGAGGCACTCCTGTTGCGAAATTGCTACAAGTTGCGGCGGCTTTTTATAGCGGTCGTTTTATTTTGCACTCTTGTGAATCGCGGTTAAGTAGGATCCTCCTCTTTTTTTTTTTATTTTTAACCTCGTATGCAGTTTGGGGCAGAGTTACTACGGACCATAAACCCGTTTTGCTGCTGTACTGACTGGCTGTATTTTCAGTTCCAAAGGATCGTTTTATATTGAGGTGTCAAAAGTCATGAGATAGGGATACGCACATACACAGATGGCGGAGTGCCCTGTACGAATTTTAGGAGAGGTCATATGTTTTCAGGTGGTTCGTGTGAAAAGATGACCACATGACAGGAATTAAAAGATTTTGAACGCGAAATGCTAATTGGAGCTAGACACATGGGACATTCCATTTCGCAAATCGTTACGGATTTCAATACTTCGAGATACACAGCGTCAAGAGTGTGCCGAGAATACAAAATCTGAGGCCCTACCTCGCACCACGGACAACGCGCTAGCCGACGGCCTTCACTTAACGACAGAGAGCAGCAGCATTTGCATGGGATTGTCAGAATGGCAGCAGCCCACTGGCGGGAGGGCCATTGGCAACAGCATGATATGGTCTACAGCGCCTCTCCTAGGCACGTGACCATCTCGGTGAGATCTCCAACGACTGAGAAACTACGGCCTTATCAAATGAGTTCTGATTTCTGTTGGCGAAAGCTGATTGTAAGCTTCGAGTGTGGCGCAGATCCCAGAGAGCCCTAGATTAGGTTTTGAAAAATGCACTGTGCAGGCTGGTGGTGGATCCATAATGCCGGCGGCCGTGGCTGAGCATTTCTACCCGCTTCAGTCTGGAACCGCGCGACCGCTACGGTCGCAGGTTCGAATTCGGCCTCGGGCATGGATGTGTGTGATGCCCTTAGGTTAGTTAGGTTTCAGTAGTTCTAAGTTCTGGGAGACCAACGACCTCAGATGTAAAGTCCCATAGTGCTCAGAGCCATTTTGTAACACTTCTGACTTCTCCTTGATGCTCGTCAATTGTCAGGATGAGCATTACTGCAAAGGGCATTTGATTCTAAAGCATTATGTCAGGGTGAAACACACTAAATAAATTACTTTTTCTCTCTCAACAACGTGCGGGCAGGGTGGGTTCTTCCTTGGCTCGGGTATGAGGTTGAATGAAACAGCATTTTGACATAAGATAACTTTTATTGCACGTTTTGTACGACTGTTTCTTTATTGCATGTTCTAGATCGGAGAACGGCAGCTGCGTCGTTTGCGAAGCCTTCTGCTGCGGCAGCGGCGGCGTCTAATTACGCCTGGCGGTGTGTATCTCGTGTCCCCGTCTCGCCCAGTTGACTGGAGATGCGCATCGTGAAGCGGCCTGTATGATTATTGAGAACGAAGTCGTGCATCGGATGGTGATACCTTGGATGTGGCGTCCCAGTGTTTCTCTTCTCTATGCGGCCGTGTGTGACAGTGTTGTGCGTCGGCCAGCGGAGCGGCGCGGCGGGGGAAGGCCAGTGGCCCAGACTCGAACAACGGACTCTAGCTTGCCAGTCTTCGGATGTCAGATCATCATCCCAGCTCACAGGTGACTGCTGATGTGAGGCCGTCTCCTTCCTGTCCTCACGAGTCACCCGGGTACGTAAAAATCAGTCTTCGAATGCCTTCTACTTCTGTTTTGTGGCGGCGAGGCTGCTGCTTGCTATTCCATTACAGCGGCGGACTTGGCGCTTCTGTGTACGAAGTAGTCTCTTCCTGCATAACGGTCTTCAGCTCAGAAACTGAACTGAAAACTACTCTTCCTGGTGGGCCCACTGCATTTCGCATATTTATTCACTTCAGTTCACTGGAGGTGAACGACTTCACGGTCATTGCCTCCTCTGTCACGTTGAAAAGCTTCTCGAAGAATCTTCTTAACATCGGTCATTGGCTCTTGGAATGTAGGCGAGGGCCTTTGATCACATGTGACAACTGAGAAACACGTGAGCCGGTCGGGCGATGCTCTGACGGCTGAATCGACAGCTTCCTGAACGTGCTGACTTCATGGTCATTGACTCTACTGCCACTGCGGCTCTGCCCGCTGTTTGCCAGTGTGTAATTCTTCTAAACTAAACTAAGTTCTTCATTTATTTTCTAATTTCTACTTCACTTCACATTGATTTGACTAATTTATTTATCCATCTTACGTACCACTCAACAATTTGAACCATTTTTTGGATCCATAATGGTGTGGCTCGTGTTTACATGGAATGGTTGAAATGGTTCAAATGGCTCTGAGCACTATGGGACTTAACATCTGAGGTCATCAGTCCCCTAGAACTTAGAACTATTTAAACCTAAGTAACCTAAGGACATCACACACATCCATGCCCGAGGCAGGATTCGAACCTGCGCCCATAGCGGTCGCGCGGTTCCAGACTGAAGCGCCTAAAACCGCTCGGCCACAACGGCGGGCACATGGAATGGACTGGGTTCTGAACCGACCATTGACTGGAAATGGTAATGTTCACATACTTAGGGACCACTTGCAGCCGTTTATGTAATTCATGTTCCCAAACAACTATGGAATTTTTGTGGCTGACTATGCGTCATGTCACCGGGCCACAATGGTTCGTGATGGCGTCTGAAGAACATTCTTGACAATTCGAGCGAATGATTTGGTGACCCATCGCCCAACACGAACGTCATCAAACGTTTATGGGCCATAGTCGAGACGTCAGGTCGTGCACAATATCCTGCAGCGGCAACTCTTATGCAGTTATGGACGGCTATAGAGGCAACATGGATCGATATTCCTGCAGGGACTTCCAAAGACTTACTGCGTCCACGCTACACTACACATAGCAAAAGGAGGTTCAACACGATATTAAGAGATTATCCAATGACTTTTATCACCTCAGTGAATAAGTAATCTGTGAAAGCGAACGTGACTTATGAAACATGCCTGTGACTGTTTCTGTTTTTCTTAAGCGCTTACATCTCCTTTAATCGCCTGGTCACATAAGCACGAACATGAGGTTTTCGGTATGATCGTTGGAACCGAATAACCGGGCATATATATATATATATATATATATATATATATATATATATATATATATATATGCTTAGAGATGCATCAGCTACTTGGACAGGGCTTAAAACCAGCAAGAAACTGGGGTACAAGGTGTCAAATCAGCTTTTTTAAGAGCTAACTCGGGCTTCATTTCAGTACAGTTTAGCGGGTACGGCTGGTATGTGTTCTATGCTTTTCACCATACACGTACATAATGCCAGAAATATAACTATAAAAGTAGGGAGCTGAGAGTCTTACGGGAAACGCTGTTGCAGGTTAGCTGACGTTAGCAAATTATCGCAACTTCACAGTAATGGAGGAAGTTGTTCTAAGAAAGCAAACTTTGATTTATGCGGGATGAATCTGGAGTCATACACTTCACAGCTGCAGTAAACTAAGTGCCCGCGACTGAAACGAGGAGAGGAACAGCGAACTTCTGTTTAGTGCAGAGGTTACGTAACGAGGAGAACACGGCAAGTGGCATAACCAGATTTCCCAGAATCTTCGCTAAGTGAGGACGAGCCTAAATAAACGAACACGTGACTCGCTTTATCCGCAGATATACCACAGTTTCTAAGAAAACGATCGTCAAAGTTTTCGGCGTAGTTTAGATGGCGTTAGCACGAGATATCCTCAGCCAAACTGGTGGCATAGTGACCAGCGTCGCGGCTTCTGTCTGTGTGTGTGTGTGTGTGTGTGTGTGTGTGTGTGTGTGTGTGTGTGTGGTATTTCGTGGGGCTATAATCATTTTAAGTTCTTATGTTCTTATATCTGATTCAGCATTCTTATGTTCTTTGTTTTTAATACTTAATACTTAATTCCTATATTTTATTCTTATCTTTATTCTACAGAAAGATTTGGCGCGTTCCCTTGGGTAGCACCAATGACAGAATCGATCGAAACATAGAATTTCCGAACGCCTCAAGCATTGCGCGAAGGCAGGCTTGCCACAGAGACATTTCTTCGTATGAATCTCACTCGGGAAAGAAACTTTGTTAACACTGCTGAAGATTTCATGCGTCGACTACACTTCCGCGGCAAACTAACCACAACGGATCACTTTTCCAACTCATTACGAATCAAGAAACACCACAGCAATCTCACTGAAAAAAAATTCAAAAAATTTTATTTTTTGCTTTGTTAAAAATTCATTCATAAGACACATAATTAGCATACGAATAAGGGCAACGTCATTCCACTATATATTGGAAATATTCGTGTAGTAATAATCTGTTTTCATGGGTAGATAAATGAAAAGTAAAATGAATGATTGGGTTTCGAAAGCGGGGCGGCAAGGTTTGAATCTGCGACGCTAGCCACTATGATACCGCTTCGATTATACCCGGTTCTAGGCGCTTCAGTCTGGAACCGCGCGACCGCAACGATCGAAGGTTCGAATCCTTCCTCGGGGATGGATGTGTGTGATGTCCTTAGGTTAGTTAGGTTTTAGTAGTTCCAAGTTCTAGGGGACTGATGACCTCAGAAGTTAAGTCCCATAGTGCTCAGAGCCATTTGAAACATTTCGATTATACCGCTTACTCACTGAAAGCTAAATAAGATATCTCCAAATCTTTGACGGTCGTTCTCTCATAAATGGTCGAGTCTACGGATAAACCGAGACACGCTCTCACTTATTTTGACCCCTCTTCCACTGAGCGAAGCTTCCGGGAAATCGGTTTAGGCATTTGCAAAAAAATGGTTCAAATGGCTCTGAGCACTATGGGACTTAACTGCTGTGGTCATCAGCCCCCTAGAACTTAGAACTACTTAAACCTAACTAACCTAATGACATCACACGCATCCATGCCCGAGGCAGGATTCGAACCTGCGACCGTAGCAGTCGGGCGGTTCCGGACTGCGCGCCTAGAACCGCTAGACCACCGCGGCCGGCTACAATACTCCCATTATTTCTAATAGAATATCATCTTATACGACTACTTTCCCTTCAGCAATATCCAATACTCATTTTATTTTGCTATCTGATTTCTCAATTTCGAAAAGGTGTATTTTTTATAACTTTTCAATGTGTTGCAGTACTGATTATAATAAGGAAGTATTCCTTGGTCATTACCAGTTCTGGCTATTTTGTCCCAGTGCTTTTTTAAGATTCTTGAAGTTTTCTCAGCGTACTGAATATCCTAGCAGGTTTCGGGATTGCAGCCGGATAGCGTTGATTTCTTGCCACAATTTTTCGGTTGGTAACCGTCCAGCCATTTTCAGGTGATTGTCTGCACAAGCACAAACTCCTCTAGCCTGATCTATACAGATTTATTCATGTCTACGTTTCCGTGTTATGCCCCTTTTTTATGAATGGGACATTCCCACTTTCCCCCCATGAACCATAGACCTTGCCGTTGGTGGGGAGGCTTGCGTGCCTCAGCGATACAGATAGCCGTACCGTAGGTGCAACCACAACGGAGGAGTATCTGTAGAGAGGCCAGACAAACGTATGGTTCCTGAAGAGGGGGAGCAGGCTTTTCAGTAGTTGCAGGGGCAACAGTCTGGATGATTGACTGATCTGGCCTTGTAACACTAACCAAAACGGCCTTGCTGTGCTGGTACTGCGAACGGCTGAAAGCAAGGGGAAGCTGCAGCCGTAATTTTTCCCGAGCGCATGCAGCTCTACTGTATGGGTAAATGATGATGGCGACCTCTTGGGTAAAATATACCGGAGGTAAAATAGTCCCCCATTCGGATCTCCGGGCGAGGACTACTCAGGAGGACGTCGTTATCAGGAGAAAGTAAACTAGCATTCTACGGATCGGAGCGTGGAATGTCAGATCCCTTAATCGGGCAGGTAGGTTAGAAAATTTAAAAAGGGAAATGGATAGGTTAACGTTGGATATAGTAGGAATTAGTGAAGTTCGGTGGCAGGAGGAACAAGACTTTTGGTCAGGTGAATACAGGGTTATAAATACAAAATCAAATAGGGGTAATGCAGGAGTAGGTTTAATAATGAATAAAACAATAGGAATGCGGGTAAGCTACTACAAACACCACAGTGAACGCATTGTTGTGGCCAAGATAGACACGAAGCCCACGCCTACGACAGTAGTACAAGTCTATATGCCAACTAGCTCTGCAGATGACGAAGAAATTGAAGAAATGTATGATGAAATAAAAGAAATTATTCAGATAGTGAAGGGAGACGAAAATTTAATAGTCATGGATTACTGGAATTCGGTAGTACGAAAAGGGAGAGAAGGAAACGAAGTAGGTGAAAACGGATTGGGGGTAAGAAGTGAAAGTGGAAGCCGCCTGGTGGAATTTTGCACAGAGCACAACTTAATCATAGCTAACACTTGGTTCAGGAATCATAAAAGAAGGTTGTATACATAGAAGAAGCCTGGAGATACTAAAATGTATCAGATAGATTATATAATGGTAAGACAGAGATTTAGGAAACAGGTTTTAAATTGTAAGACATTTCCAGGGGCAGATGTGGACTCTGACCACAATCTATTGGTTATGAGCTGTAGATTAAAACTGAAGAAACTGCAAAAAGGTGGGAATGTAAGGAGATGGGACCTGGATAAACTTACTAAACCAGAGGTTGTACAGAGTTTCAGGGAGAGCATAAGGGAACAATTGACAGGAATGGGGCAAAGAAATACAGTAGGAGAAGAATGGGTAGCTTTGAGGGATGAAGTAGTGAAGGCAGCAGAGGATCTAGTAGGTAAAAGGACTAGGGCTATTAGAATTCCTTGGGTGACAGAAGAAATATTGAATTTAATTGACGAAAGGAGAAAATATAAAAATGCAGTAAACGAAGCAGGCAAGAAGGAATACAAACGTCTCAAAAATGAGATCGACAGGAAGTGCAAAATGGCTAAGCAGGCATGGCTAGAGGACAAATGTAAGGATGTAGAGGCTTATCTCACTAGGGGTAAGACAGATACTGCCTACAGGAAAATTAAAGAGACCTTTGGAGAAAAGAGAACGACTTGTATGAATATCAAGAGCTCGGATGGGAACCCAGTTCTAAGCAAAGAATGGAAAGCAGAAAGGTGGAAGGAGTATATAGAGGGTCTATACAAGGGCGATGTACTTGAGGGCAATGTTATAGAAATGGAAGACGATGTAGATGAAGATGAAATGGGAGATATGATACTGCGTGAAGAGTTTGCTAGAGCACTGAAAGATCTGAGTCGAAACAAGGCCCCGGGAGTATACAACATTCCATTAGAACTACTGACAGCCTTGGGAGAGCCAGTCCTGACAAAACTCTACCATCTGGTGAGCAAGATGTATGAGACAGGCGAAATACCCTCAGACTTCAAGAGGAATATAATAATTCCAATCCCAAAGAAAGCGGGCGTCGACAGATGTGAAAATTACCGAACTATCAGTTTAATAAGTCACGGCTGCTAAATACTAACACGAACTCTTTACAGACGAATGGAAAAACTGGTAGAAGCCGACCTTGGGGAAGATAAGTTTGGATTCCGTAGAAATATGGGAACACCTGAGGCAATACTGATCCTACGACTTATTTTAGAAGCTAGATTAAGAAAAGGCAAACCTACGTTCCTAGCATTTGTAGACTTAGAAAAAGCTTTTGACAATGTTGACTGGAATACTCTCTTTCAAATTCTGAAGGTGGCGGGGATGAAATACAGGGAGCGAAAGGCTATTTACAATTTGTACAGAAACCAGATGGCAGTTGTAAGAGTCGAGAGACATGAAAGGGTAGCAGCAGTTGGGAAGGGAGTGAGACAGGGTTGTAGCCTCTCCCTGATGTTGTTCAATCTGTATATTGAGCAAGCAGTGAAGGAAACAAAAGAAAAATTAGTTGTACATATTAAAATCCATGGAGAAGAAATAAATACGTTGAGGTTCGCCGATGACATTGTAATTCTGTCAGAGACAGCAGAGGACTTGGAAGAGCAGCTGAACGGAATGGACAGTGTCTTGAAAGGAGGATATAAGATGAACATCAACAAAAGCAAAACGAGGATAATGGAATGTAGTCGAATTAAGTCATATGATGCTGAGGGAATTAGATTAGGAAATGAGATACTTAAAGTAGTAAAGGAGATTTGCTATTTGGGGAGCAAAATAACTGATGATGGTCGAAGTAGAGAGGATATAAAATGTAGACTGGCAATGGCAAAGAAAGCGTTTCTCAAGAAGAGAAATTTGCTAACATCGAGTATAGATTTATGTGTCAGGAAGTTGTTACTGAAAATATAGGTATGGTGTGTAGCCGTGTATGGAAGTGAAACATGGACGATAACTAGTTTGGACAAGAAGAGAATAGAAGCTTTCAAAATATAGTGCTACAGAAGAATGCTGAAGATTAGATGGGTAGATCACATAACTATTGAGGAGGTACTGAATAGGATTGGGGAGAAGAGAAATTTGTGGCACAACTTGACTTGAAGAAGGGATCGATTGGTAGGAAATGTTCCGAGGCATCAAGGGATCACCAATTTAGTATTGGAGGGCAGCGTGGAGGGTAAAAATCGCAGAGGGAGACCAAGAGATGAATACACTAAGCAGATTCAGAGGGATGTAGACTGCAGTACGTACTGGGAGATGAAGAAGCTTGCACAGGATAGAGTAACGTGGAGAGCTGCATCAAACCACTGTCAGGACTGAAGACCACACCAACAACAACATTCCCACTTTATCCGTGTTGGATATACGTGCATATGCAGGTAGCTTGTAGCCACTACATTAATAACTTATATCCCTTTGGTTATATGGTGTTCGGACAGATTATATCAATTTGTTTCTAACTACGACGATATTGCAAACAAATTAACAACTTAATTACTTTAGTTTTTACCCTGTAAAAGTCTGATGAAGCAAGTTTTTGTTCTGCTATTATAAGAAAAACTGGGAGTTACTGCCAGTTTCATTTCCTTTAACGCTGTCCGTCTGAATTTTATCTAATGTCAGTGTTTCATTTGACCACAGTAACAAAAGGGAGTGGCATTTGTGTGCTCGTAGCCTCCTGAAGGCGTTCTCCTGATACATCTGTTAACTTGTTCTTACTCCTCATATTCAGATGTAGCCCGTAGGAGTTATAATCCCATCTTCCTACTGCAACTACCTGAACAGCACCAATATGAAATTCTTTTATCCATTTTGAGGATTCCATTTAATACCACGTTTAATTACTTTACAGCAGAGTTAACCTAGGGTTGGCAATGGCGTCTCAAAACCTCCACAAAGTCCACACTTGTGTGCTCAGTAGTTGCTCCTATTTTGTCCAGGCCCCCACTAATACTGTATTTTTTTGTTTTTGCTAGGGTGTTTCCTGTTCCCCAACTATCAGCACTTGATGCTCTTTACTGAAATCCTTACATATTTGTCCTACGTTCTCTGTTACCTCAATAAGACTAGTACTTGGCTGCAAAAAATATAAGACCTGGTACTGTGCACCTAATTTTTCCTGCACCTGCTGATGTCAATCACTTCTATGGGTGCTAGCAGCAGAAGTCTTCTTCATCTCTTATGTTTTTTCACCCAACTCATGTGCAAGTTTCTTAACACTGTTATGCTGCACACTACATTTCTCTATATAGGTACGTGACTCTTCCTTCTCCAGTTCTTGTACCAGGCGAAGCCTATAATTTAACTAACATTCATATTTGTTAACAAAATGTTCCCCCGCCCACACTTTGCTTGCCAACTTTTCTCAGCAGTCCCTCTATTTTTCCCCGTTCCACTATGTATTTTGCATTTTGTAACTGTACCTGAAGGGCACAAGTCTTCGCCTCCTGTACATCTTTTTTCTGGTCTTTCTACATTATCTACAGTTGTATGGAAGAGCCCCACTGGTCACCCTATTGTCTTCCCTACAGCAACCGTCCCAATGATACCATTAAAAGCTACCCAGTATTTTATCAAATATTGAAAATTTCAAATATTGGTAACTTAACTTTCGTTGGGACGAACTTTTGCCATATAGTATGGACTTTCCCGGAGCTGCAAGCTTCCTGTTTAACAAAACAGGTTTGGTCATTCTCTAACTTCCCTGAAAGCCAAGCTGCCTGAAGTCATATAAACATTACCTGTACTTAGCATTATTTTCTGTCACAAAGGAACCTCGTAACGTAAATTTAACTGCCGGATTTCAGATGAACCGATCAGTCACTGAACTTCATTAAATGTGTCTTAATATATTTCCCTTAAAGGGTAAATGAGGTTAATGATCCCAAGAGCTGGAATGACGTACTTATGTTCTCTAACACCTTGGGAAGGCCACTTGCATTAGTAACTGAAACCTTAGACGTTTTACACATTGACAATGCAATCACAGAACCAGAACAGTTTTATTGATTCTGACAACGGCCACGGAAGCCTAGGCTTGCATTTAACCAAACATATGCCGTCTCAACGCAAGGGCATAGACACTGAGTTGTGGGTCAGGCGTGGGGCTATGCTGGTGAACTTTATACCACATGGAACGACGACCAACGTAGAAGCCCACTGTGCAACCTTGAGGGATGTGCAATTCAGAATAAAAGACGCGGGATGTTGTGAAAGGGAGTTTTGCTGCTTCATGATACTGCTAAGCTTCACACTGCTATCTATACTCGGGAAATAATCGAGTCTTTCAGGTGTGAAGTTTAGGATCACCCACCGTATAGCCCTGAACATGCTACCTGAGAATTTCACATTTTTGGGAGGTGAAACGGTATCATGGAGGGAACAGCTTCGACGACGATGACGAAGTGAGAACTCTGGGTTGTTACTGCAGGCGGCGACTCCTTTGAAGAGAGATCTCAAAACTAAATTTAAAGATATGAGAAGTGCCTGAATAAACAATGTAACTACGTAAGAAAAATGAGGAAATGTATGCAAATGCAAAAATAAATTATGCTTTGCATATAAAATCTATTCTTATTTTTTTAAAAAAACTGCCCGCACTGTAAAAAAACATCTTTCATATATACGCATCTAATTGACGTTAGATATAATACACAGAAGAGCTAAAGAAACTGGAACACCTCTCTAATACCGTGTAGCGCCCCACGAACACGGAGAATTCTCGCAACACGACGTGGCTTTTGCTCGACTAATGTCGGAAGTACTGCTGGAGGGAATTGACACCATGAGTCCTGCAGAGCTACCCACAAATCCGTAAGTGTAAGAGATGGTGGAGATCCGTTCCGAATAGCACGCTGCAAGGCATCCCAGACATCCCCAATAATGTTCGTGTCTGGGGAGGTAGGTGGCCAGCGGAAGTGTTTAAACTCAGAAGACTGTTCCTGGAGCACTTCTGCAAGTGTGGGCTGCCGCACTGTCCTGCTCTAATTTCCCAATCCGTCGGAATGGCTCTGGCTCTGAGCACCATGGGACTTAACATCTGAGCTCATCACTCCCCTAGAAATTAGAACTACTTAAACCTAACTAACCTAAGGACATCACGCACATCCATGCCCGAGGCAGGATTCGAACCTGCAACCGTATCGGTCGCGCGGTTCCAGACTGAAGCGCCCAGAACCGGTCGGTCGCTCCGGCCGGCCCGTCGGAATACATAATGGACGTCAACGGACACAGGTGATCTGACAGCATGCTTACGTACTTGTCACCTGTGAGAGTCGTATCTAGACGTATCAAGGGTTATATAACACTCCAACTCCATGCGGTTCTAGGCGCTACAGTCTGGAACCGCGCGACCGCTACGGTCGCAGGTTCGAATCCTGCCTCGGGCATGGATGTGTATGATATCCTTAGGTTAGTTAGGTTTAAGTAGTTCTAAGTTCTATGGGACTGATGACCAAAGAAGTTAAGTCCCATAGCGCTCAGAGTCATTTGAACCATTTTTGAACACTCCAACTGCACACGCCCCACACCATTACAGAGCCTCCACCAGCTTGAACAGCACCTGCTGATGTGTAGGGCCATGGATTCATAAGGTTGTTCGAAACCCGTACACATCGATCCGCTCGATACAGTTTGAAATGAGACTCTTCCGACCAGGCAACATGTGTCCCGTCATCAACAGTACAATGTCGGTGTTGAGGCGTAAAGCTTTGCGTCATGCAGTCACCAAGCGTACATGAGTGGGTCCTCGGCTCCGAAAGCCCATATGGATCACGTTTCGTTGAATGGTGCGCACGCTGACATCTTTTAATGGCCTAACACTGAAATCTACAACAATTTGCGGAAGTGTACCACTTCTGTCACGTTGATCGATCCTCTTCAGTCGTCATTGGTCCCGTTCTTGCTGGATATTTTCCGGCCGCAGCGATATCGGAGGTTTGATGTTTTGCCAGATTCCTGATATTCATGGTAACACTGTTCAAAAATGGCTCTGAGCACTATGGGACTCAACTGCTGTGGTCATCAGTCCCCTAGAACTTAGAACTACTTAAACCTAACTAACCTAAGGACATCACACACACCCATGCCCGAGGCAGGATTCGAACCTGCGACCGTAGCAGCAGCGCGGCTCCGGACTGGAGCGCCTAGAACCGCACGGCCACCGCGGCCGGCCATGGTAACACTCATGAAATGGAAAAATCCCCATTTCATCGCTACGTCGGAGATACTGTGTCCCATCGCTCGTGCGCCGACTATATAGCCACGTTCAAATTCACTTAAATATTGATAACATGCAATTGTAGCAGCAAAACCAGCCTAACAACTGCGCCAGATACTTGTTGTCTTATACAGTCGTTGCCGACCACAGCGCCGTATTCTACTTGTTTACATATCTCGGTATTTGAATGCGCGTGCCAATGGCAGTTTCTTTGGCGCTCAATTGTGTTTACTAGCCCCGTTATCTAGTCAACATCTGCTCTACTTTAAAAGTTGGTCGTGCATCCAAAATTCTGTTGTTCACTGGTCGGTTAGTACAGACTTACTGTACGTTGCCTATATGAGAACTGACAGTTGTTTTGATAATATTCGACGCAGAGTGCTTTGTAATGTTGTCTGTCTTACTTTTTGTTTTCCCGTTCGCTTGTACTGTTGGCAGTGACAGCGTGGACAATTAATTTCGGGATTCCGTATTCTCCATCTCGGTTATGCAATTGCATGTGCCACCATCACTGACGTTTTAGTGGCCCGTTTAGAGAATATATTTCATTTCATGGTTAACTGATCATTGTTTGAGCATGTTTCTCACAGTTAACTTGCGTGGACACAGGTAATTTTATCATAGTTCACTTTTTTCGGTGAATCTAATGTCATAATTAGGTTTTTGTTAATAGGTAAAGCAATAAACCTTTCCGTGTCACATTCATGTCCATGTTTTTGTTACTGACATTGTCTAAGAGAAATCTGCTGCCTTCATTTAAAATGTAAGCAAAATAATTTAGCTGTGTGGTTCTTTACCTACAATATGACTTTAAATTGAACTGGGATTTGTTTCTCTTTATCCTGAAATTTCGCTTTTCCGTCTGGCGTGAAAAAAAAAGAAAAGTCAAAGATTACATATTTAGACCCATGTTCAGAAAAAACAGAACACCTCAAACGACTAGAAATGAGATCTTGGTATTCAACAGAACATGTACATTTGTATGTTATACGCAAATAATTATCGTTAGAACCATCTCGGCTCTCTGGTGCAAGGCAAACATTGATATCGTGGCACAACACCACCTATCGATAAAACGTGCCTGCTCTCGTTGTCGCTATAAACAGAAGATAATGGATCAGCGTGACATGAGAAGATGTGGGGGATGCCTCGCAGACGTACGCGCGAACCGTACCGTCAAATCAGCGAGTTAGAAAGAGGGCGCGTCATTGGCATGAGAGAATGAGATGCTAGTCGTATGGGATAAAGTGTTTCGCCACTGCAACAGGTGTGTGCAGAATAGTTTACGGAAGGCCATATAATACGACGAGATTTTTCAGATCACACAACCCATATCAACACCCGAGAAGATCGACACCTCATCCGAATGGCATTGCAGGACAGATATGTGTCCTCCGGCTCTGACGCAATAGTGGAACAGGATAACACATTCTACACTGTAATGGGTGACAGACCTTCGCAGTTTATTACGGGATGAGTACGTGCGAGTCATCCACTTCTCCAACTAGGTTTGACGAATTTGCAGAAACATGCTAGGCGGCAATGGTGTATGCAAAGACGTCTCTGGGGATAGGAGTGGCATCAGATAGTGGTTTCGGACGAATCCATGTTCTGCCTGTTTCAAAATGATGGCCGCCTTTCCAGGGGTAGCGGCATCAAGGTGACTACATTCGCACAAGACATACAGCGCCTACTCAAGGCCTTATGGTTGGGAGTGCTATTGGGTAGAACCACAAATCACAGCTGGTGCGTGTCCAGGGCACTACTGACCAGTGTGGCCTACGTGACCCGTAGCCATACTGTATCTGCACAAATCCCCAGATGCCATTTTTCAGCAAGACAATGCACGGACACGTATTGCTGCACGAAAATGTGCCTTCTTGGTATCACAGAATGCCAGACTTTTATCCTGGGCCGCCAGATCACCAGACTTACCGCCAATTGCTAATGTGTGACATATGGTGAAATGTCGGGTACAGCGCTATGACTCAATGCCACAGATGAACTTAGGAACCCAGTTATAACACAGGACGCCATTCGCGCCTTATACGCGTCGTTGCCATCACGTATGGAATAAGTTATAAGGGCCCATGTTGGACCCCGTGCGTACGAAGCAACAGGACACAAGCTGAACCAAGGTGACTAAGCGTACCAAAACATACGAGTACTAATGTACATGTCCTATGAATATGAACGTCCGACCTCTAGTCGTTCAAGGTGTTCTGCTTTTTCTGAACATAAGTGTAGATAGTTCATCCATTTCGATGATTAATGTCTGTTATCGACATTGATACTAGCAAGATATCAATCGCAAGCATTCCAAGATTTTCTAGAATGTTTCAGTTTCAATAATATAAATGTTACATAAGATCATGCAGGAGGCAGTGGACCTTTATTGTAATGATCAGTAGTTTTCCATTCAGACTGACTGGGTTGCATTAGTAAAAGTCAAACATGAAGCAAGACGAAGAGAACGGGGACGGGTTGCTTTTGTTGTCCTCATCATCTCATCATCAATTCATCATCATTCGGATAGTGGCGAGACTAGCAATCGAAAGATTGGAACTTGTACGGGCGCTGATTACCACGATGTTGAGCGCCCCACAAACCAACATTGTCATCGTCGTTATTATTATTATCAACATCAAGCAAGAAATGACTTTATTCCTCGTATGACAAAATTAAAACAGGTAGATAAGTCTGTAAATGTTTGTTTCACATACAACTAGAAACACCATATCAAAGTGTAGTAATCGCTCCTAGATTTCTGAGATGGACAGATTCCGAAACATGTCATCTGAGCAATAAAATCATTTCTTGCCTAATGTTTGACTTTTATCTCTGCGCTCCAGTCAGCCTCAATGCAGAACTACTGATGGTTTTAATTTCAAGTTTGACGTGTGATAACAAATGACAAAGGAAATACTTGTTTCCGTCTCATTAATTTCACATTAACAGTTTTAGGACTTTTTTCTTTACTTGTACTGTGAAACCTTGCTTCTTGTCAAATTTCATGATTCCAGGCAAGCGGGGAATACCCTATGATGAGTGAGTTTGCAAGTAGCACAATATGCGACCTAAATGGCCGTAGCTTCTGGTTTCACTGACTCAGAAGCTTACATTTGTTACATCATCAACGGCCTATAGACCTTTGCATGTGACATAAATTTCAACTTCAGACATGCACTATGTGATCAAAAGTATTCAGACTCCTGGCTGAAAATGACTTACAAGTTCGTGGGCCCTCCATCGGCAATGCTGGCATTCAATATGGTGTTGCCTCACCCTTAGCCTTGATGATAGCTTCCACGGCCTATAGACCTTTGCATGTGACATAAATTTCAACTTCAGACATGCACTATGTGATCAAAAGTATTCAGACTCCTGGCTGAAAATGACTTACAAGTTCGTGGGCCCTCCATCGGTAATGCTGGCATTCAATATGGTGTTGCCTCACCCTTAGCCTTGATGATAGCTTCCACTTTCGCAGGCATACGTTCAGTCAAGTACTGGAAGGTTTCTTGGGGAATGGCAGCCCATTCTTCACGGAGTGCAGCACTGAGGAGAGCTATCGATGTAGGTCGGTGGGGCCTGGTATGAAATCGACGTTCCAAAAGATGCAAAAGGTGTTATGTAGGGTTCAGGTCAGGACTCTGTACAGGCTAGTCCATTACAGGTAAGTTATTGTCGTATAATCACGCCGCCACTGACCGTGCATTATGAACAGGTGCAGTGGAAAGCAAGAGGGTGCTTAAAACATCAATGTAGGCCTGTGCTGTGATAGTGCCACACAAAACAACAAGCGGTGCAAGCCCCTACCATGAGAAACACGACCACAGCATAACGCCACGGCATCTGAATTTTACTGTCGGCACTAGAAACGCTGACAGATGACGTTCACCGGGCATTCGACATAACCACACCCTGGCATCGGATCTCCACATTGTGTACCATGATTCGTCACTCCACACAACGCTTTTCCACTGTTCAACCGTCCAATTTTTACGCTGCTTACGCTAAGAGAGGCGTCGTTTGGTATTTACCGGCGTGATGTGTGGCTTATCTAGGGTTCAGGTCAGGTCTCTGTACAGGCTAGTCCATTACAGGGATGTTATTGTCGTATAATCACGCCGCCACTGACTGTGCATTATGAACAGGTGCAGTGAAAAGCAAGAGGGTGCTTAAAACATCAATGTAGGCCTGTGCTGTGATAGTGCCACACAAAACAACAAGCGGTGCAAGCCCCTACCATGAGAAACACGACCACAGCATAACGCCACGGCATCTGAATTTTACTGTCGGCACTAGAAACGCTGACAGATGACGTTCACCGGGCATTCGCCATAACCACACCCTGGCATCGGATCTCCACATTGTGTACCATGATTCGTCACTCCACACAACGCTTTTACACTGTTCAATCGTCCAATTTTTACGCTGCTTACGCTAAGAGAGGCGTCGTTTGGTATTTACCGGCGTGATGTGTGGCTTATGAGCAGGTGCTCGACCATGAAATCCAAGTTTTCTCACCTCCTACCTGTCACAATACTTGCAGTAGGTCGTGATGTAGTTTGGAATTCCTCTGTGATGGTCTGGATAGATATCTGCCTATTACACATTACGACCTTCAACTGTCGGCGGTCTCTGTCAGTCAACAGACGAGGTCGGCCTGTACGCTTTTGTGCAGTACGTGACCGTTCACGTTCCTACTTCACTATCACATCTGAAACAGTGGACATAGTGATGTTTAGGAGTGTGAAAACCTCGTATACAGACGTATGACACAAGTGACAACCCAATAGCCTGACCACGTTCGAAGCCCGTGAGTTCCGTGGAGCGCCCCATTCTGCTCTCTCACGATGTATAACAATTACTGAGGTCGTTAATATGAAGTACCTGGCAATAGGTGGTATCACAATGCACCTAATAAGAAAAACGTATGAGTTTGAGGGTGTCCGGATACTTTAGATCACATAATGTGTACCCCATACTGAGAGAAAACAGTCTTAACAGACGGACGAACACAGTCAGATAAGAAACGACAAAAAAAAAAAAAAATTCTCGTGTAATATAATTACAGATTTACAGTTTTTAGATTTGTTTCCTTTTGTCGTAGTGTGGAACATTGCTTCTTGTCAAATTTCATGATTCTAGGGGAAGGGAAGTACCGGATAAGTTTTGATGTGTGATTTGGCGAGTATTAAAACAATGTGTCATAAATGGCCATATATTTTGACTGCATTGACATAGGTTTCCCTTTTTACACCGCCAATTGGCCGTATTTCTCAGTATTTGACATAGATTTTATCTTACTACAAGTTACTAAGAAAAGGGAACCGACGGAGGAACAGAGAGGCGGACAAGAAATGACAAAAAATATTTTTCGTATGATATAATTAGAAATTTACAGTTTTCATATTTTTTATTTGCTGGTACTGTGGAAACCCCCTTCTTGCCAAATTTTCACTATTTTAGGCCAACGGGAAGTACTCCATATGTTTTGCAGATTCCAGTTGCAGGTATTAAAATATGTGTCACAAACGGTCGTATGTCTTGACTACATTGACTTCCATGTTTTGCCCCGCCAAAGGACCTCACACCTCAGTCTCTGACATATTATTTATACTTGATACTTAGGTTTTTAACAGTGGGACGGACAGATGGACACAAAAACCGATCCTATAAGGGTTCTACATCTGCATCTACATTTATACTCCGTAAGCCAACCAACAGTGTGTGGCGGACAGCACTTTACGTGTCACTGTCATTGCCTCCATTTCCTGTTCCAGTCGCGTATGGTTCACGGGAAGAAGGACTGCCGGAAAGCCTCCGTGCGCGCTCGAATCTCTGTGATTTTACATTCGTGATCTCCTCGGGAGGTATAAGTAGGGGGAGCAATATATTCTATACCTCATCCAGAAACGCACCCTCTCGAAACCTGGACAGCATTACACCGCGATGCAGAGCGCCTCTCTTGCAGAGTCTGCCACTTGAGTTTGCTAAACATCTCCGTAACGCTATCACGATTACCAAATAACCCTGTGACGAAACGCGGCGCTCTTCTTTGGATCTTCTCTAGCTCCTCTGTCAACCCGATCTGGTACGGCTCCCACACTGATGAACAATACTCAAGTATAGGTCGAACGACTGTTTTGTAACCCACCTACTTTGTTGATGGACTACATTTTTTAAGGACTCTCCCAATGAATCTCAACCTGTTACCCGCCTTAGCAACAATTAATTTTATATGATCATTCCACTTCAAATCGTTCCGTACGCGTACTCCCAGATATTTTACAGAAGTAACTGCTACCAGTGTCTGTTCCGCTATCATATAATCACACAATAAAGGACCCTTCTTTCTATGTATTCGCAGTACATTACATTTGTCTATGTTGAGGGTCAGTTGACACTCCTTGCGCCAAGTGCCTATCCGCTGCAGAGCTTCCTGCATTTCGCTGAAATTTTTCAATGCTGCAACTTCTCTGTATACTACAGCATCATCCGCTAAAAGCCGCATGGAACTTCCGACACTATCTATCTACCAGGTTCAGTTTTTAGTGATTGACTCACGGAAACCGAGAACAATTGAGTACAACCATTCTCGCATGCACTGACCCCAGCGTGAGATATTTAATAGGGACTAGGTTAACAACGCTTTTAGCAAAATGGGCTTGGTTTACCTCAGATTAACATGCAGCGGAGTCTTACGTTACAGACAGGAATGCAGAGCAGAAGTGAGCTTCGTTATATTTGTTGAACAGAGAAGAGTTAACATCACAGGCCCTAACGAAGCATTTTTAGCATATATATGGAACAGGGAATAAAAGAAATTTCTGTATAGATTCAGATTAGTATTAGATACTGCATTGGATATTTTATACGTCAGTTAATACCGAAGTCGTGATTGTTGAATAGTTAAGTCACACATGTCAGATCGTATTTTCCATTAAATTAAGAATATTGCTTTCAGAAAAATTTGTACCATTATGCATTCACAGTGTTTCAAAGGCACATTTCATATTCAGAAAGTAGCACAGTCTTCTTATGCTCATTGCACCGTATACACCTACGGACTGCAGACTGCAGAGCTCAAAGGTTGCACAGGAATAACAATTAGAAACTTCCATTCTATATACGGTGTGTTACATTGAAATGTTACACAATTACAAGTTAAAACATGACGGTTCAGACATATCAAATTACCGGCGTAATTTCGCTGTCGGAAAGGACAGAATATAAACGTCAGCTCGTTGAAGTTTCTAACAGAGTGAAAACGTAAGGGTCTGTCGCATTGTACACGTAGCAGATAAACTTACCTTTCGGCTCTTGAAAAGGCTCCTGATGCGGAAAAATGTCCTCGTTTGAAATTTACATTTGCCAACAGCGGCCCTCTGCGAGTCTCGGCTGTGCAGAACGGCAGCCAATCTATTTTAAGTGCTTGTATTACGTGACAAGATTCGGAAAGCGCTCTTGTTGGCCGCCGGCAGAGCTCCCCCGGCAGGATTACCGTCCTGAAAGAAATCGCCGGAGGGGGTCGCGCTGATGTCGCCTGAATATATTAGGCGCATTCAAAAAACGGCCTGGCCGAGTTTAACGAGCAGTGACGTGCCGGCTGCAGCCGGCTGGGACCTGCACCAATCCGCGAATGGCCTGTAGAGGACCCTGAGCAAGGCCGAGGATAAATTTAAAAGAGCCGACTTCCCAACAGCCACAAAGGGTGCTGAGGGGAGCAGCTACTTGTTCTAAGCTTCCCGATTACACTGCCCTTCCAACTCGAGGCAGGAAAGGCAACAGTAGAATTAAATGGCTCCTCAGCATAGAGTTCACATGAAGAAAAGACGGCTCAGGTACGAAAGCAGTGACACGGCGGCCGGTAGGTACCTTTGGGCCTTCATAGCCTATTCGGGACGACAGGCTTAAAAAATGTGTCCTCCGCCGCATCCAGGAGAAGTGTGATGCAAAATTCGTACCTTCTGTTATGGTTGCCGGGACCCAGTTGCTGCAGTAATTGAAGCTTGTAAGGCTTTATATGCAGTTGCTGTTCCAGAAGACGCCACACAGTTGTTTGAGGATGTTGAAATTCTTGGCCTGCCCGTCTTGCGGACTTCCGAGGGCTCTGTGTGAACGCATCTCGGACACGCTCGACATTTTCGTGAGGGGTGCGTTGCCAACTAATGCTCTTCCCTTTGCATATGTAACCAAATTCCAAGAATATTGTGTACCATTCACGCATCTACTTGTGCAGAGACGCCTTCTAGCTAACTCGACTGCGGAAAGCACGATGCACTTGAACAGTGGACTGAATTGGCGCAAACGCGAACACACAAAATTGTTTCTATTGTGCTGTAGTACCTACGTTGCCACTAACGAACAACAGGGCAGCTGCGTCAAAGCTTTGAACTTTCTGTATCCAGTGACATACGCAATGTGTTTCTATCTTCTAGACACAAGCGCGTAAGAAACTGGTACAGGCATTCGTATTCAATAAGGCAGAATAAGGCGCTGCGGTCGCCAACGCCTGTATAGGACAAGTATCTGATTCAGTTGTTAGATCGGTTACTGCTGCTGCAATGGTAGGTTATCGAGATTTAAGTGAGTTTAAACGTGGTGTTATACCCAGCGAACGAGCGATGAGACACAGCATCTCCGAGGCAACGATGAAGTGGGGATTTTCTCGTACCACCATTTCACGAGTGTACCGTGAATATCAGAAATCCGGTACGACTTCAAATCTCCGACATCGCTGCGGCCAGAAAGAGATCCTGCAAGAACGGGATTGCGCATTCCGGCGGGCTTGGGCAATTCCAGCAGGACAATGCGACACCCAACACGTCCAGAATTGGTACAGACCACGCTCCTGCCGGCCGGAGTGGCCGAGCGGTTCTAGGCGCTACAGTCTGGAACCGCGCGACCGCTACGGTCGCAGGTTCGAATCCTGCCTCGTGCATGGATGTGTGTGATGTCCTTAGGTTAGTTAGGTTTTAGTAGTTTTAAGTTCTAGGGGACTGATGACCACAGCAGTTACGTTCCATAGGGCTCAGAGCCATTTGAACCATTTTGAACCACGCTCCTGAGTCTGAGAACTTCCTCTGGGCACCAAACTCCGAAGACATGAACACTACTGAGCACATCTGAAATGCCTTGCAACGTGCTGTTCACATAACATATCAACCCCCTCGTATTCTTGCGTACTAATGGACAGCCCTGCAGGATTCATGGTGTCAGTTCCCTCCAGCACTACTTCAGACATTAGACGAGTCCATGCCGCGTCCTGTTGCGGCACTTTTGCGTGCTCGCTGGGGCCTTACACGAAATTAGGCAGGTGTATCAATTTCTTTGCACTTCAATATAAGGCATATTGTAGAGAAAGATTGATCCCACTTAGACCCACAAAATAGAATCACTAACTTGTCAATACCCCCACCCCCTAGATCATCAACTATTGCACTATAGTAAAACAATAATTTACACTCACGACGATAGTTACGACGTGTTAGTTACTTTAATACGCACACATACACACAGACACACACACAGATAAATCGATAGCAGATGCTCCCACCAAAACAATCAAAGGACGAACAGGTCCTGCAACAGTAAAACAAAATACACGAGCCATGGAGATGGCAGTGGTCTTTTACAACACAGAAACATGAAAATATTTAGTGCAGCTAAAGTACTCTGTGGTAAAACCCAAGACATCAGTGTAGAAGAAGAGGAAGAAAGACGTAATCAACAAAAAACCATGAGTAAAGATAAGAATTAACACCATTTGTAAGAGTAAGTAAGGTGCATCAACTGTTCGATCCTAGCAAACAAAACTGCAAGAAAAAAAATCCGTTTTGTTTCAGTGAACACTAAAAATACTTCAGAATGAAGCGAAACCAGTTTGGTCGAATCAGATTTTCTTTGAACTTATACAACTTACTAGCCTTGGTTCTACAAGCGAACAAGTTTGTTCATAATCATAAAATCGTTAGTGATGGTGCATTTCTTAGGGTGTGGAAGTCTGATTTTTTTAATGGTGTTTTGTTTCACTAATTTATGACATTTGGCTTATTAGGCCTCTTAAGTTAATAGTTGCGTGCCGTCAGATAGACACCAGTAGGGAACAGTGCAAATTTGTAAAAATACCTGTTACCGGCCGGTGCACATGGAATCTGTGGACATGACAATAGGCAGAAAATATGAAATCGAAGGCTCACCGCCGGCCGGGGTGGCCAAGTGGTCCTAGGCGCCTCAGTCTGGAACCGCGCGACCACTTAGGTCGCAGGTTCAAATCCTGCCTCGGGCATGGATGTGTGTAATGTCCTTAGGTTAGATAGGTTTAAGTAGTTCTAAGTTCTAGGGGACTGATGACCTCAGAAGTTAAGTTCCATAGTGCTCAGAGCCATTTGAACCATTTGAAGGCTCATCATTCGTGTTAAAGATAAAATGCGAACCAGCAGTGAATGGCTAGTGTGTTACAACTGCATACGGAATGAAGTTGAGAGCGGATAAAATTCAGTGTATAAAGTTACCAATTGAATAAGGTACGCATTTCAGTACAAATATCGCGTGTTCTCTGACTGCTAATACTACATATGCATTTTCACATCATTATTACTGTTGTTTTTACAGCAGGAAGACACAGGTGGTTGTATGCTTAGCGCGACAATGGTGGCTCAATGACCATATACAGCTTTACATTACTGTTGTTAGAATTAATAACATCGAAACAGTACATTACGGACACACATTCTATTAAATTATACCCGTTATGTGAATGTAGTATAAAGAAATTGTATGTAATGTGATAGAGAACAGAGAGAGAGAAATGTATGAGAACTAAATTCTAGTTATCTAATTCTGTGTTTTCAGTGACAGGAAAATTGTAATCGAATAAGCACTATGTGAAAAATTATGAGTTATAAATACACCTGTGCTGCAGTACAGTTACGTGGAATGTGGAGATGAATAGAATAACTGGAGTCAGGGTGTGTGCGTACCTGGTTGTTACATCAGGTGAAGCTTAACACTAGGGATTGTGCCAAATGCTTAGTGACCTCAAGGGCTTACTGTAATCTACGTTTCTTTCATTGTTGGCTATGAGCAGGTCTTTTGTGTGTACTTTATATCTGTGATCTCCCCACAGCACAGGGTCAGCAAGTGTGGATTCTAAATTTTCTAACCTCCAGCTAGCGTCAGGCTGTTGTAATAAAAAATGTTTCAAATGGCTCTGAGCACTATGGGACTTGACATCTAACGTCATCAGTCCCCTAGAACTTAGAACTACTTAAACCTAACTAACCTAAGGACATCACACACTTCCATGCCCAGGACAGGATTCGAACCTGCGACCGTAGCGCTCGCGCGGTTCCAGACTGAAGCGCCTAGAACCGCTCGGCCACTGCGGCCGGCTGCTGTAATATTTTCAATTTCTCTTCCACATGCACCCCAAGACACTTTCACGTGACACATGTGGATATGGATACATCGTGAAATCAAAAGACTCTGGCTATAATTTAGCTTGCCCTTTAGCACTATAATTGTAAATTTCGTGCCAAGTTTATGTAGTTGTACGATTTTGTGAGCCGTGGCCAGCACGTCCTTCACACCCATTGTTCTATGTAGCCTCCTCTTGCTTTTGATTAGTAACATGAGATTATCATCATACGCAATGACGCCCAGTGCTTCAGGTTTATCTTTTAGCAAGCCCTATGTACACTCACGTTAAGAAAAAAATAGACCTTGAACGACTAGACATAGAATATGCACAGGACATTTACATTAATATGTTCTGCAGAAATGTTTAGTATATGTCCTGTTGCCTAGTAGACACAGCGTCCGCCATAGGCCCTGACAACTTGTTCAATGCTTGGTGGCATCGACGCGTATAACGTCCGTTGTCGCCCTGTGGTATAACCAACCATGTTGTATTCGCCTGGTTCCAAAGTTCATCTGTGGTGATTGGCATTGCGTCACAGCACCTGTCATTTCACCATATCCCACACATTTTAGATTGGTGACAGGTCTGGTGATCTGGCTGACCAGGGCAAAAGGTTGACATACTGTGACACAAAGAAGGCATGTGTTCGTGCTGCGATCTATGGTAGCACATTATCTTGAAGAAAAATGGCGACCGCGGTGTTTTTCGGAAAGGGTATGGTGGCGGGTCACTGGATGTCATTCACGTAGCTTTCACTGATCTCAGTGCCCTGGACACGCACGAATAGCACCCCACACCATAATGTCACGAGTTTGCTCTGTATGTCTTGTGCGAATGCAGTCACTGTGATGCCTCTACCCCTGACTTCGGTGATTCAAAGCCAGCCATCGTTTTGAAATAAACAGAACATGGTTTTCTCCAAAAACACTATCTGATGGCATTTCTTTTCCCAGTGATGTCGTTCCATAGACCATTGTCGTCTAGCACGTTTCTAGACATTCGCCAAAGGTAGGCGGAAAAGTGGAGGATGCGCATGTAACAAATCCCATAATAAACAGCGACGGACTGTCATCCCTTATAGCGTACACTGTTCCAATGTCGTACCAGAGCCGAGGAGGACGCAGAATTGTCCTGCAATGCCATTCGGATGAGTTGTCGATCTTCTATGAAGTCGTGTGGGTGGTGCGACCTGACCATCTCGTCGTGTTCTACGGTCTTCCGTGAACCATTCTGCACACACCTGTTGCACTGCTGAAACACTTCGACCCATACGAGCAGCATCACATTCTCTCGTGCCAATAATGCGCCCTCTTTTAAACTCACTGAGTTGACTGAACGGTTTCCGCACGTCTGCTCAAGTCACGCTGATCCATTAACTTCGCTCTATAGCGACAACGAGAGCCGCATCCACATGTTACCGGTAGGTGGTATTGCGCCTCGTTATCGATACGGTTCAAATGCTAACAATTTCTGTAGAACATACTAATATACATGTCCCGTGAATATGAACGTCGTATCTCTAGTTGTTCAAGGTGTTCTGATTTTGTTTCCTATACGTGAGTGTACATTCAAGATAGGCATTGTAGAACGTAGGCCCTAGTATAGATCCCTAAGGGCAGCCCTTCATGATTATTTCCGACAGAATTATGTTGGGACTTTGCAGTGCAGTAGCCTCAAAGGCATTTATGCAATTAACCTAAACAGTTCGGATGAGTAATCACATGAATAAAGATCGACAGCACAAACAACGGGCAGTGTTGCATACATCTTGTCAGCTCAGAAGAACAAAGCCTTTGGGGGGATCTCACGCACCGCCGAGAATCAATTAGCCGCATGTAAACATTCTACCTATGGCCTTTATACACGTCGCCGCAGACACTGTTCGACAGTTCAGACACGTCATGTAGTACCTGCCTACAGCAACGATTCAGGTCTGATCTTTACCTCACCGCAGGCTCGACTACGATAGTAAATAAAAGTGTAAGAGGAATTCGATGAATATCTTCGCATTCAGCAATACTTCTAAGACAACCGAAACGCACTATTTCATAATATGCCAGCCATTGGTCTCTACTACCTTCCGTTCTTTAAATATGCTAAACCAGACAGTGTGTGTAGTATTGTTGGCACAGGAAAGCAATCTGTGGCGGGCTGCATCAAACTAGTCACATGTCTAATGTCAAAAAAAAAGTTAGTATCAAGACAAATGACACGTAGGCAGCAGCTTTACTAGAACATTTATTCCTACACGGATTGCTAATGAACATGCCTTCAGGTGAAATACATAATTAAAATAAATGCATGACTCATACGGAACATACTTCATTAACGTAAGGCGAGCGCGTGGTTAACAAGTCTTCGTTTTAGACTAGCATTTGCCCTGAACATTTTGCATGTCTCGTGGAAGCGGACAGCAGCACTCAGTCAACACAGCTGCACTCCATGGAACCTGACTTCGTGATGCCGAGGTGCCCTGATGAATACTTTGCCTGAGTCATGACTGACGGAACATAGGTTCTCGGGAAGAAAATCAAATTGTGAGTTGAGGAGATGAATTTTGAGGGGCATGTTGCGGACGAACTGTTTGTACTGTCTAATACACTTCTGAAGAACATTCACATGGTCAGCAGATTTTTAATTTCCAAGGAAGTTGGCAACTATGGTATTGAATAGAAACCATGCGGGCCTGTCAGCACCAGTAAGTCTTCGAAGTGGATGGTAGCGATGGTAGACCAATCAACACAACTTGTATCACTTTAGCGTATCGCGACTTCGGAAACTCATGTATGGGTATGGAATATCCAACCATCTATGATCGTTCATTTCTTCTTTACGTACTGAGTTTCCTATCTTTGCTGACCCACTCACAGATCAAATAATAGTACTGATCTACGCTGTCTGCATCCAGGTGACAGAATTTGAAATTACCGCAGATACGCAGTAGTACCCGACTATACAAGACAACAAGTGTCTGGCGCCATTGTTAGATCGGTTACTGCTGCTACTATGGCAGATTATCAAGACTTCAGTGAGTTTGAACGTGGTGTTATAACCGGCGCACGAGCGGCGGGACACATCTCCGAGGTGGGGATTTCCCCGTACGACCATTTCACTAGTGTACCATGAATATCAGGAATCCGGTAAAATATCAAATCTCCGACATCGCTGCGGCCGGAAAATGATTCTGCAAGAACAGGACCAACGACGACTGAAGAGACTCGTTCAACGTGATAGAAGTTCAACCCGTCCGCAAATTGCTGCAGCTTTCAATGCTGGGCCATCAACAATTGTCAGCGTGCAATCCACTCAGCGAAACATCATCTATATAGGCTTTCGGAGCCGAAGCCCCACTTTTGTACCCTTTATCACTGCACAACACAAATCTTTACGCTTCGCCTGGGCCCGTCAACACCGACATTGAACTATTGATGACTGGAAACATGACGCCTGGTCGGACGAGTCTCGTTTCAAATTATATCGAACGGATGGACATGTATATGGAGACAACCTCATGAGTTCATGGACCCTGCATGTCAGTGGGGGACTGTTCAAGCTGGTGGAGGCTCTGTAATGGTGTTCGGCATGTGCAGTTGGAGTGATGTGGGACCCCTGATACGCCTACATACAACTCTGACAGATGACACGTACGTAAGCATCCTGTCTGATCACCTGCATCCATTCATGCCCATTGTCCTTTCCGACGGATTTGGGCAATTCAAGCAGGACACTGCGACACCTCAAATGTCCTGGACTGCTACAGAGCCTCTCCAGGAGCACTCTTCTGACTTTAAACACTTCCGCTGGCCACCAAATTCTCCATATATGAACATTATTGAGCAATCTGGGATACCTTGCAACATGCTGTTCAGAAGAAATCTCTAACCCCTGGTAGTCTTACGGATTTATTGACAGCACCGTGGAATTCATGGTGTCACTTCCCTCCAGCACTACTTCAGACATTAGCCGAGTCTATGTCACGTAGTGTTGCGGCACTTCTGCGAGCTCGCGGGGTTCCTACACTATATTAAGTAGGGGTACCCGTTTCTTTGGTTCTTCAGTCTACATAACTACGTTGGCTTCTAACGGCCGGTGCCATTGAAAATTCTCAAAATTCTTCCTGGTTTGTACCGTGTCATTGTATAAAATAGATTACAAACTGAAAAACCAACTTTTCGACCATATTACAATGGTCTTTCTCGGGGCAAACCTTCGGTCATAACCTGTCGGCAGTTACACAGATATTTTTTTTGTCCACATTAAATTTCACATAATTTTAGACAATAATATATAAATTACACGGCTTCTTGACAAACAGTCGAAAATAATGCAAGCATGGAAATTCGAGCTCTCGCGCACGCCCAGTTGACTGTGATCTGAACGCAGACACATACAACTCAGCCATCACCCCAGTTCAAAAAGACTTTCTCTAGTGTAAGAGCAAAGGCCCAAGATCAGTAATGCTTTCACTCCTGGGAAACTCTCAGGACACGGGCCAGAAAGGGAGGAAAAAAAATTATGAGTTTCAATGTTTCATTTCGCGTCAGGGTTTTCGACTATAACGTAAGCAAAGTTATCTGCATCCTTTGGCTGGGCTTACCCTCGAGTGGCCCCAGAGTAGTATGCGCGAATTTCGATGACAGAGATAGGTAACAAGATCTGGCCTCTCCAGGGCATAGTTATGTAGGAAATCCTAAGTAAACGCAATTCACAAAGGATACTGGTTACAAAAACCTCTTCATACCAATAACTGAGCATTTTTCGATAGTCTGGGACTGTTACCAAGTTTGACGAAGGGAAGAGGGTTCAATGAAGATTACCAGTCGTCATGGGTTTGTTTTGCGACCGTGACGATACGACAGAAATATTCGACAGCAGCAGTAGTAGGTGGTACAAGAAACACGTTGTATTGTGGTGAGAACGAATTCAAAAAAATAATTATGAAACATATTATTTACTCCTACATATATACAGCTTAATGAACGGAAGTTATAGAAATTGGTGTTAGAAACAGGCGTCCTGATATTACACACATCAAAAAAGTTTTGCATCACCCCAGTTCCCAGAACTCCTGAAGATAGACATTGGCTGTGGATATTGTATCACAGGCACAGTCCCCTTGTTCAGAGTTGTCACCAAACCCGCCCAAAGATGTGAAAGACCATGCATGAGCAGTACCCATTAGACGCAGGGGGTCTGACAGCCGATCAGTTCCAATCATTCCACCAGGAAGGAGGTACACGGCTCGTCTTGTCTGTAGTTCAACCATGCCTAGACGGTCAATACCGTGGTTCGATCGCCAGGAAGGGGTCTCAACGAGGGAAGAGTCCAGGCGTCTTGGAGTGAACCAGAGCGATGTTGTTCGGAGATGGAGGAGATACAGAGGAACTGTCGAAGACATGCCCCGCTCAGGCCGCCCAATGGCTCTACCGCAGTGGATGATCGCTACCTACGGGTTATGGTTCGGAGAATCTTTGACTGCACGCCAACATGTTGAATGTAGCTTTTGGTGCCGCCACAGGACGTCGTGTAACAACTCAAACTGTGCGCATTAGGCTGCATGATGCTCAACCTCACTTACGGCGTCCATGGCGAGGTCCATCTTTGCAACCACGACACCACGCAGCGCGGTACAGATGGGTCCAGCAACATGCCGAATGGACTTCACAAGATTGGCATCACGTTCTCTTCGCATATGCCTTCCAGCAGACAATCTTCTGAGACGTGTTTGGAGGCAACCCGGTCAGACTGAATGCCTTAGACACACTGTCCAGCGAGTGTAGCCAAGTGAATGTTCCCTGCTGTTTTGTGGTGGCATTATGTGGGGCCGATGTACGCCGCTGGTGGTCATGGAAGGCGCCGTAGCGGCTCTACGACACGTGAATGCCATCCTCCGACCGATAGTGCAACCATGTCGGTGGCATATTGGTGAGGCATTCGTCTTAATGGACGACAATTCGCACCTCCATCGTGCACATCTTGCGAATGACCTTCTTCAGGAAGCGACAATCCTCGACTAGAGTAGCCAGCATGTTCTCCAGACATGTACCCTATCGAACATGCCTGGGATAGATAGAAAGGGGTTGTTTTGTAAATTTGTGGAAAGGACTTACGGGACTAAACTGCTGTGGTCGTCGGTCCCTAAGCTTACACACTATTTAATCTAACTTAAACTAACACGCTAAGGTCAACTCACACATCCACGCCCGTGGGAGGACTCGAACCTCCGACGGCGGGAGCCGTGACAAGACGAAAGGGCTGTTTATGGACGACGTGACCCACCAACCACTCTGAAGACTTATCGCCGTTGAGGAGTGGGATAATCTGGACCAAGAGTGCTTTGATGAACTTGTGGATAGTATGCCACGATGAATACATGCATGCACCAATGCAAGAGGACGTGATAGAGGGTATTAGAAGCACCGGTGTGTACAGCTGTCTGGACCAACATATCTGAAGGTCTCAGTCTATGGTGGTACAACATGCAATGTGTGGTTTTCATGAACATTAAAAAGGGCGGAAGTTATGTTTATTTTGATCTCTACTCCAATTTTTTGTACAGGTTCCGGAGCTCTCGGAACCGAGGTGATGCAACACTCTTTTAGTTGTGTCTATTTATTCTCTAAGTGGCTTTGTTGATTTCTTGTTGTGCTCTTCAGTATGAGGACTGGTTTGATGTAGCTTTCTATCACTGGTGCACCATGCGGAAATCTCTTCATCTGTGCATGACTACCACAACTTAACTGCATATGAAACTGCCTATTGTATCCAAGAATCGATCGCTTCACAGCTATTGCCTCCGGACATTTCCTTCCATTATTAAATTCGCGATTTGTTGAGGGCTCAGAATGTGTCCTACCAACAGATGCCTTATTGCAGTGAAGCTGTACCATAAATTTCTTTGGTCCCAATCTGACTTAGTACTAGTTCTTCACTTATCCTATCTACCCGTCTAACCTTCAGCGTTCTTACGTAGAACCATATTTCAAAAGCTTCTATTCTCTTCGTGCCCGAACTGTTTATCGTCCATGCCTAACGTCGCTACAAAAAATAGCTTCAGAAAATATACATAAATTTATATCCGGTGCAAAGAATTCTTGGTTCCAGAAACGCTTTTCGTGCTATAACCAATCTAAATTTTGTACCACCTCTACATCGGCCATCATCTGCTGTTTTGCTGACGAAGTAGCAAAACTCATCAAACACTTTTAATGCCTCGTTTCCCAATCTAATTCTATCAGAATGAAATTGATTTAGTTTGACTACATTCTATTACCATTGTTTTACATTTGTTGATATTCATACGAGTATTATAATCTCTTTTCAAGACCATACCCTGCCGTTCAAGAACTCTTCCAAGTCTTTTGCTGTCTGTCACAGAATTACGATGTCATTGGAAAATCATAAGGCTTTTATACCCTCTCTCTGAACTTTAATTCTTTTCCTAATTCGTCGTAGATTTCCTTTAATCTTTATTCATTGTACACGATGAATTACGCGATGGTAGGCTACTAACGTATATGCCTTTGTTACCCACTACTACTTCTCTTTCATGGCCTTTCACATTATAACTGGAGTTTCGTTCCTGAACAGATAACCTTTCGGTGCCTGTATTCTGTCCCCACTACCTTCAGAATATCAAAGAATGTAATCTAATTAGTGACTTTACCTTCTGTTACGCAATAAGACTGACAACTGCAAGTTTCTCAACGGGGTGACCTTAGATAGCAGTTCATAAAATACGATGATTTTGTTTAACTGTTGTGACATGGAGTTATGCCACTTTGATGACGACCAATAATCTCTTTTAAGAGCACAGTACGGTGCAACGTATTGGACTGTCTGTAACCTCGACTGAATTTTCACCTTTATTGGTCTATCATCGTACTGGTTTTCGCACAATCGGGGTCGTATCAGGCCAATGAGTAGGCTGGTAGATGTCACTAATTGAAGGCGGCAACTGATCGAACACGCAACTCTCACGATAAAATGTTACGTGCGGCAAGGGAAATGATCGCATAAAATATCACTGGGTGCTTCGTGCTTTCCATAGAGAAGCAAGTAACGATAGAACACGAATAGTGTTCGCTCGTTCGCTCTTGAACAGTTTGTCTCCAGCCTCTACTATCTCGCCGCCGAAAAGCATTTAAAACAAGGCACAGATTGTTTATTCCATGGAACTCACGCGAAACTTTCGCATTTTTATAGTATTAATAATGACAGTATTTGGAATAAGAGTAATCATTGGAATAACTGTAGCTGTGGGAATGAAGAGAAAACATCTTTAAAGATGAACCGAACGACGTGAAATAATAATCACGAATTTGTGTTACATACTTACATATACATTTCCGTCCTTGTAATTTTGAACAAAAGTCAGTTACATTAAGCGCTTTAGGCCGTAGTAGAAACAGGCAAATCACAATTCAAGGTGACAGGGGGTGTGTCGTTTCGGAAAGTACATTGGTTTAGTAAAGACAACTTGTACGACGGGCAGTGATAATGGACTACCGCAATCTCCACGCTTAACTATGACAATACTGTATACAAATTATCTGGCTCGATTGGTAAGTACTTGAAGAAATAAAATGGTATAAGTAATAAGAAAAGAGAACACGGAGTCTCGTATTGGTTATTCGTAAGTTACCTTCGTAAAATATTGGTATGAAGCTGGGTATCCGTGTTGCCCTTTCGCCTACGAAAATTTAAAGTCTCTTTTCTGTTAAAATTTTTCCACAGTTAGTACGTTTTACTGTAAATTCGGTATGCAATGTACGAAGCGAGTTAAAAAGCTTTCTAACGGTATCTCATTCATCCCTGTACTATTAGTATGTGTTGAAAAAAGTTGTGATGATTTACAAGATAGTTGTTCTTTTTAAATAATTATCTGTACTAATTGTAGTGAAGTAAGTAATTATTACGCCAGCAAATTACAGATGAATCGAATTTTCGTGTCAGTACACGCTAACAAATAGCAAGAAATAAATAGCAGGCTGATAGAAACGGAGAAGTCCCTATCGTTTTTCCTCAGCGGCATTGCTCCACCATCCTCCTTAGTTCTAGAGGTTTCGCTAAGTGTAAATGACCGTTGCAATTATAAAAGTGTTCACTGGCTTTTTTACAAGTAACATATTTTATTAACTCCATTTAGAAAGAAACTGTCGTTTCCCTATAAAGGATCATTCCGATCAGAAAATAAAAAGGAAACGGTTTAAGTCTACTAAACATTAACGTATGTGACGTATCAACTGGAACGTCGTCAAGAAAAGAGAAATCTCAGGGAAGTTGGGAGGATTTTTATTTTTAGTTTTAGAATCAAGCAGTATTTGAACACGTTTTAAACACAGGATTTTCTGCGTGTCGTGGTATGGTGAAACGGTTGTCGCATATATTCCATGGAACCTGGGGATTATTTCCCTTCTCCGGCTATCGGCAAGTAGCATTTCCTGGAAAAAAATTTTCATCACATGACAGACGAAAGTACCACAGCTGATTGCATTTGAGCTTCCGCTGTCTTTCCCTCGCCTCCCCAAAACGGCTTCGCGTAACCAACATCCTCACTGCACAACGATGTATCTCTCTCTCTCTCTCTCTCTCTCCCTTTCTGTCTGTCTCTTTCTCACTCTCTCGGCCCCTGCTTTGGAAAAAGGCATTGCAAGGCGCGAATGGTGGTCCGCGATATAAAGCGGTATTACCATGCTTTATTTCTAGCAGAGCAGCAACCAACCTCCGCGCCGATTGTAAAAACTGCCGCGACGCCTTCTATTTAGCATACCATTCTCTCTGTCTCTCTCTTTTTGTATGCCTGCATCTCTTTTTGCATGAGACACCCTGCTTGCTCGCGCTGTGTCCGCCGCAACGGTACACCCATTGTGTGAGACCCCAGCGGCAGCTCGCGTAAACCGCGTCCTATCGCTGGAGCCGCCGCTGTAATGCGACCATTTGCAAACGGCATGCCCGGCCGTTCGCGATACATACCGCAAACCGGACCGTCACCGCACGCACGCACGCACGCACACACACACACACACACACACACACACACACACAAAGCGACACGTACGTCGGGTTAATCCCTTGTTTCAAGCAGCAATTTACAATATTCAGACAATTCGCCATTCAAACGAATAAATGCCCTCAATAGATATCCACGGGCTTCTTCGCACTTTCCCTGCACTCGCTAACTTTTCTCAGAGGAAACAGGAGAATTAAATAAAATTCCGTATCTCGGCAAGATTCATATCCTTTTCGTATTATACAGGGAGGAGCACGAAAAACCGTGCTCGAGTATTATTTGGAAATTTGTGGTAAGTCCCTATGGGACCAAATTGCTGAGGTCATCGGTCGCTAGGCATACACACTACCTAACTAAAACTGACCTACGCTAAGGACAACACACACACACACACCCATGGCCAACGGAGGACTCGAACCTCCGACGGCGGAGCCGCACAAATGTTGGGAAGGTGCCTTAGACCGCGCGGCAACCCATGTATTACAAACTGTTCATTGCCGCCCGGCAATTGTAACCTATTGCGATTACGTTTTGTATTGTCAGTGCGAATATCACTGCAACTTGGTTCACACGTCTGAAGTAGCAATCACAGCGATGTGTATCCTTTTTAAGAGAGATTCGCGATAGTGGAGGCGTTCGTGTCTACTGGTTGATTTAAGGAAACGTGGGACATTTTTGCAAAGGTGTTTTCATACTAACAAAGAACAGTGTACAGGATTTGGTGACAAAGTGAAATACTACAGGGTCAATTTCAAACGCAAAAAAAGAATCATCCATTTGTATACCAAATGCGGATGTTAGAGCACAAATGATCCAGAATCCAAAGAAGTCGACACTTAAATTGTCACAACAAGTGATCACTTCCGTAGGTCTTATCAACGTGTCTTACACTATATACGGATGAAGGCCTGCATAATAAAGTGTGTTCACACGTGTGAAGTAGGAATCACAGTGATGTGTATCCTTTTTAAGAGAGAATCGCAATAGTGGAGGCGTTCGTGTCTACTGGTTGATTTAAGGAAACGTGGGACATTTTTGCAAAGTTGTTTTCACTCTAGCCAAGAACAGTGTACATGAATAGGTGACAAAGTGAAATACTACAGGGTCAATTTCAAACGCAAAAAAAGAATCATCCAATAGTACACCAAATGTGATTGGCGGATATTAGAGCACAAATGATCCAGAATCCAAAGAAGTAGACACTTAAATTGTCACAACAAGTGATCACTTCGCGTAGGTCTTATCAACGTGTTTTACACTATATACGGATGAAGGCCTGCAAAATAATGTGTGTTCAAGAACTGAAGGAGGTAGTAAGGCAAAACCTGAATTACAGTACGTAGCAATGTCAAACAATTGGAATGATCCGCTGCTGTATTTCATGAGTGATGATGAAGCCTTGTTCCGTCTGACATGTGAACTCCCGGAACACCAGATGCTGGTCTCAAAGAATCCTTATGTGGCGTAAAAATCGCAGTGTGGTGTGCGGTGTCAGCAACTCGGATTGTGTGTCCCGTATTTTTTGAAAGAACGGTAAATATGCGAATCTTTCAGGAATTCTATGCACATTTCAGTGCCTATGAACGTTTTCATGGTGTCTTTCAACCAAATGGGGCGACCTGTCACACTTCACACGAGTCAACTCACGAATTCCTGAAAAATTCACAGGAGAAAGGACAATGGCTGCCGCCTTCGCCGGACCTACAAACGTGTGCCTTTTATCTGTGGTGCAGTCTGAATGGAAAAGTGTACACAAATAAAGAAATAACATTATAAGACTCGAAAGGTAATATTCGTAATGAAACTTTGAGAACTGATGCAGCTGAGTTGCACGAATTGTATGTCATTATTCCAGAGCTCGACCAAAAGTACATTGACGCACAAGGAGGACATATGCAGTACCTAATATAATGTAAAAGATAATAACAATTCAGCAAATATAGACCTTGGCATTAGCTTATTTCTTATTCTCTGATAATTACATGTTTGTCTATCTGTTTTTTTATTTGTTCGTGGCGGGCAACAAATCGTTCGCAACTGGCGAGCAGTCTGTACTCAAGGTCGGTTTTTCGTGCGTCACCTTGCATTTCTACCAAATGTTTGAGAGCAATAAAAACAGGATTCCCTAGCAATCACACTACGAATTTTTGTCCGAATTTTCATTCCGCAAACGAAGAGTGGGAAATGGGCAGTTGAAGTATCACATTGCTTTCCCAAAAAATATAGTTAAGTGCTTGGAAGAAATCAGGGCACTCAAGAAAAACTAATTAGTGACTTGAGGTAAAATTGAAATATTTCACCAACGGCTGCGGCTAGCTGTTTAAATAAGGAGTGAGAAGGTTCAGCTCTTCAAGGCCTACGTATTTTTGCGTAGAAAAGGTAGATTGCCGTACAGATTGTGTAACTCTCCCTCAAATGCTGGAAAAAAAATCTAATTAGGACATAGATTTAAATTTCTCTGCTTTCTCTAGACTTATATACTCTTAATAACAGAATACCGATCGATATTCAAATATACTACACTTAATGCTATATGAACTAAATTTAAAAATTAAAAAATGAAGAAAAATGCCATAAAATGTTCTGTGCAATTATTTGTCTAGAAGTGATAAATAAAACAGGATAACAAAACTTCGACACTCGTTTATTTGTTGTACATGACTTCGAGCATCATTCAAGGGCGTGATAGCGATAGCAATTGGTAATACTATTCATGACAGTGCTACTAAAGCAGTGTTACTAAACACGGTTTTCCAAAATTCCTTCACCAAAGAGAAGGAAGTAAATATTCCGGAATTAGAATTAAGATAAGCTGTCACCTTTGAAGTAAATATCGTCGGGGCAGTGAAGCAACTTAAATCACTTATTTTACATCTCTTACGCGTATAAAGGACAAAGGGTGATGGGGACATATATGCTGATTTGCCGAAGTCTTTATTAGCATTCTCAGTAACATGCTATATTTTATAGGCTATGATGTCTCTGTCAACAAAGCTTTCCAATCCAGACACATTTGGGACACCTGTACCACCACGGTCTTCCGGTCCGAACCGTATGCTAATTTGGTTCCTTTCACAGCCTGCCAATGCAATGAACTCCATTCTTAACAATCAAATAGAACCACTCATTCGACGAAAGAACCGTACCCCCGAGACTGGAAAGTTGTACAGATCACTCCAACAGTGAAGAAAGGCAGTACCAGTAATCCACTAATTTACTGACCAATATCATTAACGTCGATATAAAGAAAGAATCTGGACGAACGTTATGAATTACCTCGAAGAGATTCTCTATTGACAAACGGTCAACACGGATTTAGACACATAGTAGTTGTGAAACAAACCTAGCCCTTTATCAGCATGAAGTGCTGAGTGATGTCGACAAGGGATTTCAAATTCATTCCGTATTTCTAGAATTCCAGAAAGCTTTCGACACCGTACTTCACAAGTGGCTTCTAATAAAATTGCGTTCTTACGGAATATCGTCTCAGTTATGCGAATGGATTCGTGATTTTCTGTCAGAGAGGTCACTAACCTTAAGGTATCGAGTAAAACAGAGATAAGATATCTGTAAGGTGCGAATATTGACAGTTGACCGTAAATTTTGAGAAACTGAGGTCATCCACATGAGTTATGAAAGGAATCCGTTAAACTTAGGTTATACGATAACTCAATCAAATATAAGGGCCGTAAATGGAACCAAACAGCTAGGAATTACAACTGCAAATATCTTCAGTTTGAAGGAACTCACAGAAAATTTAGTGGGGAAGGCTAAGACAAAGACTACGTTTTATTGGCAGAACAGTTACAAGATGCAACAGATCTACTAAAGTGACTACCTACAATACACTTGTCCGTCCTCTTTAGCAATATTACTGCCTTGTGTGGGATCCTTACTAGATAGGATTAGCGGAGTACATTGAGCAAGTTTAAAGAAGGGCAGCAGGGTTTGTATTATCGAGAAATAGGGGATAAAGTGTCAAGCATATCATACAGGATTTAGGACGGACATCACTTTTCAGTCATCAACTTCATACTCCGAATGCAAAATATTTTGTTGACGCTGACATACGTAGGGAGGCACGATGATCCTAATAAGATAGAGGAAATCAGAGCTCGCAACGGAAAGATATAGATGTTCGTTTCTTCCGCGCGCTATTCCAGAGTGGAATAGCAGAGAATTAAAGTGAACGTCGTTTGATGATCCCTCTACCAGTCACTGAAGAGTGATTTGCTGACTATCCATATAGGTATAGACGTAGATGGAGGCGCACCAAATGTTTCTCTTATTTATTTCATTTCTTTCTTGTAGAGAAATCAATTCACTAAACATATGTCGGTATTTCTTTAAACTCGCTTCATTCAAAGGCCGGGATGGTTTCTTTGAAAGGGCAGGACCAATTTATTTATTTATTTTCCCATTCTTCCGTAATCGGAGCTTATACTCCAATGATCTGGTTCTCGATGGGATATTAAAAGCTTGTATTCCCCACCCCCCACCACCCCCCACCACCCACCCCAGAAATAGACAGCGTTAAAGATTTCTGTTACCTTGGAAGCAAAATACCGCATTACAGATGAAAGAAGGCGGATATAAAAAGCTGACTAACACAGGCAAAGAAGACGTTCGTGGTCAAGAGAAATATATTGGTATGAAGCAAACCCCTTAATTCGAGAAAGAAATTTCTGAGAATTACCTGATAGTACAACATTTGTCGTAAAAGATAATACGTAGCTAAACAAAATCGACGAAGAACAAATCATTCATCATTGTTAACTGTGTTCGTAATTTGACATAACATTATTTTGAGTGAGGGATTATCATGATATATCACGAATAGGTATCTACGAACTCTGTCAAGTATAGCCACGTGTGTTACACATCTGTGCCGTGACACCAATGGAGGTAAAGGTCCACAGTTGACTGAAACGGCGTTTGATAAGTGTCAGCCATCAAGTGCTGACGAAACATTCCGTGGCCCCATCTGTGTTTACGACCCCTCAGGTTCTTCTTTGCATGCAAGGAAGAGAAATTGTAGGGTCGCTGTACCGAGATACTGTAGGATTTTACGATGCTACGTATTCTACTGAGAAATTTCGTCCTTTCATGAGCGTACTCAAACCGCAGCTTGATGAGATAAACCTTTATCAACGACGTCGCATAGCTCGTTAGCTGCTGCCTGCCTAAGACACATAAAGTTCTGCACTGGGTTGAAAGAGCTGAAAATAAGCAGAAAACTTTCTTAGCAACCATTTCTGTCCACATGATTAACACTGTCCTTCTTTGAGGACTGATACGTGCTTTGTGATTCTAATTAGGCACGAGTCATATGTCGTTCCGAGTGTCCCGTAGCTTTCGTATCATCTGAGAGTTTGTACTTCAGTCTGAACATATAGGGAAATCTTTCGATTATATCAGTGCTAGGGAGCAATGACTGAACTGTCTCAATAGAATTAAGAAGAAGAAATGCGTGCACAGCGAGATGAAAATATTATTGAACTACGGATTTAGTAAGTTGTAGGTGCAAAATAACGTTACGAAGTAAAGAAGGATGGAGAAACTAATAGAGACTGACTTTATCAAAGTTCATTTTCAATTTTGGGTTCCAATAAATGTAGGAACACGAGGGGTAATACGCCACACCCTACGATTTATCTTACGAAACAGGTTTTGTAGGAGGTGAACTATAATTGTAAAAAGTGAAGTCTTCTTGTACAAATACCTGATTTGTAAAAGTCGCAATTGTTTGTGCAGTGATGACTGGTTTCGCAAAAGTTGAATTGCCGTTTACTAATCTGAAAACGCATAAAATGTAAGCTACAGTCAGCCGGGGTGGCCGAGCGGTTCTAGGCGCTACAGTCTGGATGTGTGTGATGTCCTTAGGTTAGATAGGTTTAAGTAGTTCTAAGTTCTATGGGACTGATGACCTCAGAAGTTGAGTCCCATAGTGTTCAGCGCCATTTTTTGTAAGACACAGTGAACATTCGAGTTCAATATGTAATTCAAGTCGAATATTCACCTGTAGCTTACATCTGATGCATTATCAGATTTGAAAACGGAAATTCAAATTTGGTGAAATTAGTCATCAGTGTACAAACTATAGCGACGTTGGCAAATAAATTTTTGGTATAAGAAAACTTGAGCACTTATGTAAGAAAATCTTGCTTCACTGTGAGTTTACAGCTAACCCTGCTGCGGAAAGTTGTCAGCCAGGACACTCCTGCAGCAAAAATAGCATTTTAATCTCTATCAGTTTTCTATGGAAATATGTGGGACTATAAACAGCAGAATTTCGAAAAACAAATTACTCAGGGAGGTAAGGGAAATGGTTATATGGGGATGAAAAGGGCATACAAACGCTATTTTCTATACTGATTCTGAAATAAATGCAAGTGAAGGTTTATTATTAACGAATAGTTTTACTGTTTTCTTTCTTTATTTATTTTTGTGCTTTCAAATTTACAGGGGTTGAAAATAACTTCACAAAACTTCGAGTGCAGTTTGAAACAATTCATTATAAATTTTCCATCAATATCAGTGCACCACAGAATTCTCACAGATACATGTTACCGTTATAAAACACCGTACTCCTTTGGTTGATACAAAATAACATAAAATAAACACATTGGACAAAAAGTAGCCACTTTAAGGGAAAGTCATGCTAACACCATGTAACATTCTACCTAACTATGCTAACTGTATCAATTGGGTGAAGGATTTTCTTTCGATATCCAGCTGAACCCACTCATTGTTGATTACATCTCCAACAGCTACCAAATCGCGGTGATGTTCACGGCTAGGTTTCAACCGCTGTTCCAAACGATCCAATGGGATAAAGCGTGATGTAGAGGACCAGTGGAGGTGCCGTAAGGTACCCGCGTGGATTTCAAATCAGTAACGTATGCTTGCAGGCCTGTGAACCCTCATATTATCATAAAGGTATACGAAAGCGCCCACAGCATAGTCATCATGGAGTTGTAGAAGAAAAGACAATATTTATTGCTAGATAAAGCTACAACTGACATGCTGATCCATGAACACAAAAGCTTGAAATATGGTTCAAATGGCTCTGAGCACTATGGGCCTTAACGTCTGAGGTCATAGTCCCCTAGAACTTAGAACTAACCCAAGGACATCACACAGATCCATGCCCGAGGCAGGATTCGAACCTGCGACCGTAGCGATCGCGCGGTTCCACACTGTAGCGCCTAGAACTGCTCGGCCACTCTGGCCGGCTCAAAAGCTTGAAAGCCAGGGTTGAAGCCGTTGTAAGAAATAAACCACAGATCATCACAGAATCACTTCCGTCTTAAACTACAGCATTCACACAGGGTTAAACGTTGCATTGGGTCGTCGGTGAACGCGACGCTTTGCATCATCTGAAAAGCAACAAAACGTTTCGGCGATTCAGTCAGCCATAGTCCATAAGTACAGTTCCTGTGTTGTTTGGCCTATTGAAGTGCAGCTTCATCTGGCTCCTTTGTGATGTACCCGAACCTAAATGTCCACTGTGTTCTATCACTATGTTCGATCGGAAACTGGATGAGATGTCCCTGTGTTCATTGCAAGTAGCAACTCTTTTCGGGTTTGAAGATGATTGCCACTGACAAGGCAGGACACTCGTCTCCGGACCTAGTCGTTTAGGATAATTGTACGACCACCGACATTACACCTTGTTACGTGGCTGCGATTGGTACATTATTCATTGTAGACACTGTACAATCAGCGTTGATACACCAACAAATTGCGCTGCATTGTTCACGGTGTGGTCATGAACACTTCCTAACACGAAGGCTCCGGTCTGCTGTTCTATCACATGTGCACGTCGAACCGTCTTCACTTCATAGATTCCATACTGAGAAGCACACACCACCTCACTGACATCTGCAGCGTTCCGATACGACCATTGTGTTCTTATACGGTGATGGCGAACACTTTGGTGAGTTGATCCCTCACATGATTGGCCTTAGCTGGTTTCCATCTCCCATGATTCATGCATAATTCGAAAAATTGCGTAGGCAGTCGGATCCATACGCCGCTGCTTGTAGTTTCGTACTTGTAATGAATCAATACGGTCGTGAATTTCTGCCAAGGGACGCTGTGTGCTTATCACTGGGCGACGTTGGCGTGGAAGATATCGAACATCGAGCAGGAGCAGACCTTCGCATTTCCGCTGTAATCAAGCAGAGTGCAGGTGCGGTTTCTAGTGCCGCGGCCTGCCCGCACTGGCCGAGCACAGCCGGGTGGGCCTGCAGCACCAGATTCCCTGTCCGCTGGCACCAGTCGCTGCTCGCGGAGGCCCACGTGGAAGTCAGGCCGCCGCGTCGCGTACGTCACAGAGCGCGACATGGCTGCCAGCAGCCATCTCCGGCAGAGAAAGTTTACTAAATCTTAACTGCGCACTTAGCGGTCTAAATTTCTCACCAAGTGCAGTGCAAAGGCTTCGCTCATACATGACGTCTCGTCAGCAACGCGTTCTGTCTGGGAATATAAAATCACAATGCCGGCAGATAGTGTCAGGCGTTCCCCAAGGCTCAGTATTAGGTCCTATACTCTTCCTTCAGTAAGTTAATGATGTGTCATCGGTTCTGACCTATTGCAAATATCATATGTATGCAGATGACCTTCAGTTGTATCTAAGTGCGAAACCAAGCAATCTCAAGAAAGCTGTTGAAAATTTCAATACTGACCTCGATGCACTGTCAAAATGGGCACAGGACATAGGTCTAAAACTAAACCCATCTAAAACCCATGCGGTACTTGTTGGTCACTCTAAACTCATTAGCCCAAAATATCGGGAATCCGTACCATCTCTCATCCTAAATGGAACTAATATTAACTTCTCTCCATCAGCAAAGAGTTAGAGAGTAATAATAGATTAAAATCTAAATTGGACAGAGCACGTAACTGCCGTGTGCAAAAAAAGCATCAGCATCCCTTCATGTCCTACAAAAATATAAGAAACTCTTCCCTTTAGATCTGCACAAGAAATTAGTACAAACGCTTATACTCCCAATCATTGACTACAGCGATATTATCCTACAAGGCCTCTCTCAGGAAAATTCGCGACGTCTAGAACTGGTCATGAATGCCTGCGTCCGATATATCTGTGACCTTCGACTTTTTGATCACATTTCACTAGCATATGCAAAATTGTTCTGGCTGCGTGCAGACAAACGCAGAGATTTCCATTCACTCTGTCTAATCTACTACCTTATAAATGTACACTGTCCCTCATATCTCTCCTCGTCCCTAACGCTCATGTCGGAACAACATGACAGAAACACACGTTCCCATTATAATAAAATCCTCTCTGTTACACTACATCGCTCAGTCACCTTCTTCAAGTCCTTTACAGTAGCGGGAACCCGACTCTGGAATAGCCTCCCTTGTTATGTTAGAGAACTTAAAAACATGTCCGGCTTCAAAAAACAGTTTATGACGTATCTACTTAAGCAACAGTAATGCCTTCCTCTGTACATGAATGCACTTCGCCTCATTACTTACCTCTTTCCCCCTCCTTAAATCTCCCTTCCCCAAAACTCGCTATGCTAGTAAACATCTACTTTACACACCAAGATATGAATGTACATCTGCACAAATCTTCATTACTATTGCCAATTTTTCTCATGTTTATCATTATCATTCTTAGTCATGTTTATCATTATTATTTGATTTTTTTACTGTTATTATTATTGCTTTTATCATAATCTGTATGTATAGCACCTGCTGTAAAAATACTGCCGCATTTACTTTATTAGGTCTTAGTCACTACTCTTTATTCATATTGTCACTAGAGTAATCCAATTTTCTCATCTAAACTATTGCCTTGATGTAACTCTGATGTGTGAAATGCTGCATGTGTGGAACACTGGTCCGATGTGAGAGAGGGCCTAATGGCCCTAATCTGATCAGGTTAAATAAATAAATAAATAAATAAATGCTTGTAAGCTCTCGATAGCAAAGTTAACACCTTTAGTGGACAGCTTTCCATGGACATATTGATTTCCCATGGGCCTTCCACGGAGCCGAGAGTTCGCGAAGTATGGTGGGCAACGCGACTAATGTAACGTAACGAGTTCGTTGCGCGGTCCGTATTTCTCTTGGGCCCCATTGATCTCACGACCAACCAAACAGCTAAGCGTCCCTGAGACAGAAGGACACCTACAATCAAATGGTTCAAATGGCTCTGTGCACTATGGGGTTTAACTTCTGAGGTCATCAGTCCCCTAGAACTTAGAACTACTTAAACCTAACTAACCTAAGGACATCACACACGCCCATGCCCGAGGCAGGATTCGAACCTGCGACCGTAGTGGTCGCGCGGTTCCAGACTGAAGCGCCTAGAACCGCTCGGCCACCCCGGCCGGCCACATACAATCTTACTCTATTTCATTATCACACTACCCGTATTTTGTAACCACTCAGATAGTTATACGCACCACTGCGCCGCTTCCTAGACGGGCAGGTCCGCCGACCCAACAAGGTATCCGTCCAGCTGATGAACAACGAGGACTGGTTTTCTGGCTACTCTAGCTGTGGTTTTCATGCGGTTTTCCAAATCCGATTTGGTGAATACCTAGCTGGTACCCAAGTCTCGCCTCATTTACGCGATCTGCAATCTTTTAGAAAACTCGCACAATTTCGTACTATTCACTGTAGGAGTCACAGGGAGGCGAAAGGCTTCCAGCCACATATTAAACTAACAGTGTCATATCCATAAATAACCACAATGACCCTCCGCCGGTGAGGGAGTAAGACATCAGCAAAAGGATAATATTTATTGTATTTCGTAATGGTTAATGACTAACACAAGAGCCTGGAGTAGGTGGCATTCTCTAAGAATTATTGATGTGCATGGAGGAGGTCACTGCCGTGCAAGAAATACAAGACAGGCGAAATAATTTCAAACTTGAAGCATAATAAATACAAGAAATGCATGTGCTGTCAGATGAAAAATATTACTGAACTAAAGTTTTAATAAGTTATAAGCGCAAAATATCACCACAGAGTACAGAAGAATGGAGAAACTGCTGGAAGCTGCCTTCAACAAAGTTCAGTTTGGTTCCAGATAAGTGTAGGAAAACGCAGGGCAATAACGCCTGACCCTACGATTTATTTTATTTTACAAGACGGGTTCAAGAAGAGCAACTTCCGTTTAAACAAAGAGTAGATTTAAAGGAAGCTTTTGAGAACACCACTCCTCAAATGCTGAAGGTATCAGAGAGAAAATATAGCGAGTGGGCAGTTCTTCGCAACTTCCGCTGAAACTACATCATAATTATAATAGGCGAAGGACATGAAAAGGAAGCAATGGTTGGGAAGGGGCTGAGACAAGACTGTAGCCCACGCCACCACCTACACTGCCCGAAAGTGACAAGTGTGTTGACTGAAAGAGGTGACTTAGTTTCTTATCAATTCCCATGGTGTGTTTACACTTTGCGAATTAGGTCTCGCGAAACAGTGGTATGACGCTTTTCTTCGAGATAGCTGTGCCGCCCATTCAACATCACAGACTATAAAATTGCCCGAATCACTCAAGAAAAGCCTGGACCGTCAGTCTGAACGAGACAGCCATGTCGGGGTGTTCGTTTGTACCTGCGGCTAGTGTATCTCGGTTCGTTCTCATAATGATTAAGATGTGTTCTGGAAGTAAGATGGAGACGACGTCGCCGAAGGTGAAACAATGAGTTATTCCGTAGGCAATAGGGAATTAGCTTACGAGGTAGTTGGCAGTGAAACCTTTGACGACACCATCAGGAGTTTCATTCGAAAGACTACAGAAGAGTTTTAATGTCTTTTGTCCCTGGTTGACCCAAAAATCGAAGAAAATTAGTACGAAATTGACAGAAGCAGTAAGTGGTCAGTAACACAAGCGAAACTATTGTGTCCTGGTGTATCGGGTGGCGTATCTATAGTTCTTAGTAGCTATATCGAGGGTTCTCAAACTTTTCCTCTCACAGAACAATCTAAGATCCCTGGTACTTTGATGGAAAAACTCGCTTATTCTGAAGGTTAATAAAAGTTTAAAAATTAGAAAAAATTGTTTGATTCAGCAATTACTGCAAATTTAACTAGTAACACGGAAATCATAACAGATTTTGTAAATATTATTAGTATCGTCAAACAGACGAAAAAATCGCCACATTAGTGATTTTTTTGTGATGCATTTATACGGAACATAGTTTGGGGAACCCTGACCTAAATACTTAACACTTGCTTCTATAATATCTGAATATACAGTCATTCATTGTCACTGATCTACTTGTTCGTCAACGACCGATGCTTGGAAGTGTGGCACAGTCTATAATTTCACATACGCGTCGCTACCTGCCACGGAACCTTCAGCGTTATGCCATACCTTGTCGCCTACCATGCGGCCACTGCCTATCGATTCCGAGACCTGTTACGAATTTGGAACTGTGTGTGGGAATGACTTGCATTGAATAAGCGGGTGTTTTACCATACTTTTTTACATACCATATTTTTATTCGGCATTGCTTCTAGTGCTAAAAGCAATTTAGTGTTGTCGAACAACTACAAGATACACAAAATGGAGTATAATATACTTCGCCTGGCTTTACTACCACATCAATTTCATACTTATCCGTCTAAATGCTTTCGATACTTGTCTTCCCAACTCGACTAAATTTCGTTCTGACGTCGGAGAGTTCTGGAGGCCACTGCTGCACAGCACCAAGATTGATACCGTTTTAACTTTAAAGTGAACTACGTGCATCCTCGTAAATTCTCGTCAGTGATTTGCTTAGCTATACGATGCCACTTATTATTACTAAGTTATATTTATTAGGAACTAGCTATCCCGGCGGTGCCTCTCAATTGCTAAATCAGTAAAAAAGGGGATATACGTCCTAACCTTCTCTTCCGTCATCTTTCTATTTACCTCGTTGTCACCTCTTTACCTGTACATGTCCTCCTCCTCCTCACCCCTCTCTACGTTAACTACCCTCTGTCCATCTCACTCTGTCCATCTCTTCCTGCCTCTTAACTTCTCCAACTCCTCTTCCCCCTGCCTCTCTCGCCATTCCTCTTCCCCTGACCTTGAAACTTCATTACCGTCACTGTAAACAATACCTTGACTGGAAATTCAAGTCGCTTAAAATGAGTGGGTAAATTGGTTGGGACCAAAGCTATACAGTGTATGAAAGAGGCCTCTCCAGTAGTTGGATCTATGAGAATAGTAGCTTCAGCGCCAGTATTTCGCAAGGTTTTAATATGCGAGTGCATAGGATTACGAACTTTTAGACGATTACATTCCGCAGCAGTATTCTAAAGGTAAGCCGATAACCCATAAATACACTATCAAATGGTTCATATGGCTCGGAGCACTATGGGACTCAACTGCTGAGGTCATTAGTCCCCTAGAACTTAGAACTAGTTAAACCTAACTAACCTAAGGACATCACAAACATCCATGCCCGAGGCAGGATTCGAACCTGCGATCGTAGCGGTCTTGCGGTTCCAGACTGCAGCGCCTTTAACCGCACGGCCACTTCGGCCGGCAATACACTATCCCTGGTTTCTGTTAGAACCAACTGAGATGAATAAAACAAAACAGGCCACTGTCTATATACTTTTTCTTTAAAATTTTATGTGTGAGTAAAGAATATTTATGAGAGAAACGATTTTCCTAACGTCCTGCTATCGTAGTTAATACAGTTTCTTAGCACAGCACAACATTTTCTTTATTGCAGCTGTTTCTCAGAGATAACCTATTACTGTTTAAAAGGCATATTGCCTACGTCCATCTGAATGTTTCTCACTACACACACACACACACACACACACACACACACACACACACATCCTACCACTCCATCTCATGCAACCAGCAACATCTTCAAATGCACCGTTCAAGATTTTCATATTCTCCTATTCGCTACACGCAAACTATTAGCTCAAAAAGAGAGAGAGAGAGAGAGAGAGAGAGAGAGAGATCCGTGCGCTTTTGTAGAAAATTTAGTGTAGTATATAGTAGATATTTAATAAGCCTATGTCTGTCTTGTCTGTCTGAATGGATAGTGGAGCAATGTGTAAAACTTGGAAGCAAATCGCTTAAGAACTTTTCGAGATTCTTCGTAGCAATGTTCCCTATTATGTAATACACATACTATAAAGACTTGTAGCCTATGGATGTTCGAATGTTTATTAGAGAATCGTGTAAAAGTTTGAAGTAAATCGAGCAAGAACTAATAGAGGTTTTTGCCAACAACACGTGCTCTTAACAGTATACATTGTGTAACGGGTATATTTCTATTGGTGAAAGAGTATGGTGTACTAAACAACATTATATCAGGATGTACGTCGTATGTTTATAGGTTGGTTATTATTTCGAAGTACATGTGGCAAGAGCAAGCCATTAATGCTTAGTCTCCCCTGGGAAGAAGATCAGGTGTTGAAGTGAGGACACATGGACGCAGAACGGTGAGCCTGTACTGACAGATGTAGTCCACTTAGTGTTACTATGCAACCGTGCAGGAAACATCAGGTCATGAACGTTGTGACGTGTTTGTGGGATTGCTGTCCGCTGTCTACAGGCTGAGTGAGAATGAATAAAGGGCTGTGTAATCCACGGAACATCTATGTGCTATATAGTTACTCTCTTATCTGTTACTTAAGAATAAACAAATTTTATAGCAAAACTGAAACTATCAGTGGTGTTATTGATTTTAATGATGGCTACACTGGTAAGGTGAAAGTGCTGCAGTATATGGAAATTAATCCTAGAGCAAACTGGATCATAGAACTTGAACGGATGGGCTAGGTTTGCATTTATAAAGCAGAGTATGCAACACAGTTCGCCGCTAAGGAGTCCAGAAAGAAGAAAAAAATTTCAAAAAAATCAAGACGATGACATATAGAGCAGGGCGCTTCTGAGTGACTAAAAGTAAATATATATTAAGTGAGTTACAGTCTTTTGAAACTTTACAAGCCGTTCCTGAAAATTTACGTTTCCTGTTGCATTTTTCCCTAAATCTCAGAAACCACTTCGAGTACAGTATTAATATTTTCAGGCAGTAATAACATACATATACTGAGTCTACTGAACTAAAAGGAGAACATAGTGTTATCTACAACTACATCTACATTCATACTCCGCAAGCCACCCAACGGTGTGTGGCGGAGGGCACCTTACGTGCCACTGTCATTACCTCCCTTTTCTGTGCCAGTCGCGTGTGGTTCGCGGGAAGAACGACTGTCTGAAAGCCTCCGTGCGCGCTCTAATCCCTCTAATTTGACATTCGTGATCTCCTCGGGAGGTATAAGTAGGGGGAAGCAATATATTCGATACCTCATCCAGAAACACACCCTCTCGAAACCTGGCGAGCAAGCTACACGGCGATGCAGAGCGCCTCTCTCGCAGAGTCTGCCACTTGAGTCTGTTAAACATCTCCGTAACGCTATCACGGTCACCAAATAACCCTGCGACGAAACGCGCCGCTCTTCTTTGGATCTTCTCTATCTCCTCCGTCAACCCGATCTGGTACGGATCCCACACTGATGAGCAATACTCAAGTACAGGTCGAACGAGTGTTTTGTAAGCCACCTCCTTTGTTGATGGACTACATTTTCTAAGGACTCTCCCAATGAATCTCGCCGGCCGAAGTGGCCGTGCGGTTAAAGGCGCTGCAGTCTGGGACCGCAAGACCGCTACGGTCGCAGGTTTGAATCCTGCCTCGGGCATGAATGTTTGTGATGTCCTTAGGTTAGTTAGGTTTAACTAGTTCTAAGTTCTAGGGGACTAATGACCTCAGCAGTTGAGTCCCATAGTGCTCAGAGCCATTTGCCAATGAATCTCAACCTGGCACCCGCCTTACCAACAATTAATTTTATATGATCATTCCACTTCAAATCGTTCCACACGCATACTCCCAGATATTTTACAGAAGTAACTGCTACCAGTGTTTCTTCCGCTTTCATATATTCATTCAATAAAGGATCCTTCTTTCTATGTATTCGCAATACATTACATTTGTCTATGTTAAGGGTCAGTTGCCACTCCCTGCACCAAGTGCCTATCCGCTGCAGATCTTCCTGCATTTCGCTACAATTTTCTAATGCTGCAACTTCTCTGTATACTACAGCATCATCCGCGAAAAGCCGCATGGAACTTCCGACACTATCTACTAGGTCATTTATATATATTGTGAAAAGCAATGGTCCCATAACACTCCCCTGTGGCACGCCAGAGGTTACTTTAACGTCTGTAGACGTCTCTCCATTGAGAACAACATGCTGTGTTCTGTTTGCTAAAAACTCTTCAATCCAGCCACACAGCTGGTCTGATATTCCGTAGGTTCTCTTTGTTTATCAGGCGACAGTGCGGAACTGTATCGAACGCCTTCCGGAAGTCAAGAAAAATTGCATCCACCTGGGAGCCTGTATCTAATATTTTCTTGGTCTCATGAACAAAATTTTAACTGTGTAATTAAAAAATTGTATTTCCGAAAGAAGTGGCTGAAATACTATTATTGTAGTTCAGTAGACTTAGAACAAACAGTTTACTGTGCTGTAAAAGTGTAATGTTAATGGCTACAGTGGTTCCTCAAACACAGGGAAGAAAAGTCACTAAATTTAACATTGTCGGGATATCGCGTTCCAACTCCCCTTAAGGATAAATAATTTTTACAGCAAAACTGAAACAGCCAGTGTTTAATTCAGGTTTTATTAGAAAATTGTTGATTTGTAACGTGAAACAGAGGGATGTTGTAGCAAAAACAATACAGTTTTAGCATAAACCACTAGAAAACGCTATTTCGTCATCAGAAAGCTAAAATGAAAATAAATGCAAAACAAAAATTCATCAGTCTTCGCTTCAATAATTCGTCGAATATATACAAAGCATATTTCTGTTATTCATAAACAACTTCCTCACTGATCAGTAACAAAAATGAAAAGGTTGAAATGGCTCCAAGCACTTTGGGACTTAACATCTGAGGTCATTAGTCCCCTAGACTTAGAACTACTTAAACCTAACTAATCTAAGGACATCACACACATCCATCACCGCGGCAGAATTCGAACCTGCGACCGTAGCAGCAGCGCAGTTTTGGACTGAAGCGCCTAGAATTACTCGGCGACAGTGGCCGGCTGATCAGTAACAACAAGAAACTCTTGCCTTTGATCATAATGAACGTTCTATTGTGTATATATATATATATATAATAAAGTTAGCTACACCTTGCAGCTGCTTCTCTACATAGCCGTCGCTCTAACTTGAACATTTATCCTAGGGTTGTACCACTTTCCAGTACCCTCGTGCCACGCACGGTTAGCCGAGCGGTCAAAGGCGCTGCAGTCATGGACTGTGCGGCTGGTCCCGGCGGAGGTTCGAGTCCTCCCTCGGGCATGGATGTGTGTGTTTGTCCTTAGGATAATTTAGGTTAAGTACTGTGTAAGGTTAGCGACTGATGACCATAGTAGTTAAGTCCCATAATATTAAAAAAATAAAGGATATGTACCCTCGTCATAGAAGGCAGCCGTCTGTGCTTTCCTCCAGTTCAAATGGTTCAAATAGCTCTGGGCACTATGGGACTTAACATCTGTGGTCATCAGTCCCCTAGAACTTAGAACTACTTAAACCTAACTAACCAAAGGGCATCACACACATCCATGCCCGAGGCAGGATTCGAACCTGCGACCGTAGCAGTCGCGCGGTTCCGGACTGAGCACCTAGAACCGCTAGACCACGGCGGCCGGCTTTCCTCCAGTTCTCTAAGCTTGTCTACAGCTCTATGACTATGCCAAAGTGTCTTGAAAGCCAGTGGTTCATGTGATCAGAGATGAAATTCAGGGGCATACAGTTATGGGCTCCACTGTGGGTGATCATACACATCTAAAATGCTGCATCAGCTTCTCCATTGCCCCTGCTGACTACGACCGAGAGTTGTCATGAAGAAGGAACCGCATGGCAGTTTTGTTATGTGGGTTGCATGACGTCAGACGAAATCTCTCATTGACCCTCATAATTTCCGGGAGACACTGTTTAGCTGGCCACCTTTATGTGCTCTCAGAACCGAAAAGAGCGACGTGACGCGATCGACGGGAATAAAGGAGTCACTGCCCACCATGTCTGTGCAAAGCTCATCGGATTTTCACTGTGGTCTCCATTTCACGCCCGATCGGACCTTGCTTTCCGAACAGCCCTCGTACATAGTTAATCTTTGCGCACGTATGCTGTATGTGCATCAGAAGTAATTGCTTTAAACTAATCTTTATCACTTACGAAATCCAATTTATACTCTGAAAGGGTACAAAATACACACCTGATTAACACTGAATGATGTGCAGTTCTACTTACTTGCAAAACAAAGAACCAAAGATATATTTTATATGATTAATGTAACTATGCGGATGTTTGCCTAAACGATAAGGACATATCACTTCATGTTATAATACTGTAAGTACCAAGAATCTTTCTCACATCTTGTAATACAATATTTTCCTAACATATGTTAAACTTTATTCTTGACTCAAGTTTCATACCTTAATATATATTACGATGTTCATTGTCCCCAGGCCGTCTTCTGAAGAAGATAGATTTATATCTATTGAAACCTAGGTAAAGATTACTTTATCCTTTGCAACTGGTCGGCTGTTCTTAGTCTGATATAGAAAAAAAGATAATCCTCGATTCCCAGTTTTTTCCCTTACAGGTTTGTTTATGTTTCTTCCCTATGAATGCTAACAATACTACTGGTAAACCTACCATAGACTACGTCATTTCAAGCGGTGGTTTCGGTAGAGTGTAACTCTACCAATATCTAATACAGCAAATGTTAAGAAATTAGCAGTCAGCGAATAATTCCCAGGTATTTCGTACTGTTGCACGTCGTCAACAGTGTCTGTTCTTTCAGGCATGCATGAGAGTATTACAAGCGTAAGCGGACACATTGCGATGCCTACATTGATCTCGGTTCCTCGTTGTCTCATTCTCCCTATTGCGGGAATCCAAGTAGTGTCGCGAGCATTAGGTGATGAATTTAGTGAACTATGATAAAACAATGTAGACAGTGCGACATATGCAGATTTGGATCGGTCCGGAGAACGTTCCCTATAGCGGATGTTGTTAAGGCGACAGTTGGCCATGTTTGGGCTATCTGGGCTTGAGTGCAACCCCGGCACAATTTTTCATATGTTGTAGGCCACACCTAATAAATATAGTGTGAAGGAATTCGTAATCAGCGCACTGATTTCTTTCAGAGAAGCATGCAAAATTTCTTTTGTTCCTGAGGGAATTTCACCTAGCATGACAATTAAACCCCTCTATCCTGGTACTGGGGTAATTATAGCGAGTTTTGTCTTTCATTTCAATTGAAACTTCTGTACTATCCCATCACGAAAGAAATGTGCTTATTCGCGTCAGTAGCGGGGTTTGTGGTTATTTCAATTTGAGCAGATTGAAAGACTGCTTGCCCTAGTCACGGTGCGAAAATACGGAACATTGCTTATGTCCTTAAATTTGATGCCCTTCGATTGTCGACTCGCAACTACACAATCGCTCACTGACAACTTGTTTGACGTACGTCATATGTGACCTCTTCCCGTTTGCCAGGCAGTTCGGTAAACAGTCCAACGGGTGTGGCGTGCACTTGTTTCACAACGCTTTACGGACTTCATCGGCCAGTATTTTCCTCCACTGTCTGCGAATCCGGGACGACCCCTGTTCACCGTGAGTTAATGGCAGCGCGTAAAACTGCAGGTTTAATCAGCTCCCAACTCATTTTAATCTCTCCGAACAGTGACAGATGTACCGTGCGGTGGAGGGCGCTGACGCGGTGTTCCGAAGCGCAGTTCAATTAGCGTGCTGCGCCACTCTTTTGTCCGCGTGCTCCCCGGGGCCGTACATTCTGCACGGCTTCCCAGCGTTCGCGCGGCGCCTGCCGCAGCGCTACGCAAACACACAGTGCTGCGGCGGATGCTTTGCATTCCAACAAGCGACATTCTCCGTTTACCCCATTCGCGCCGTTGCTCTGTAAAACATAACTACGACAACAGCAAAGCGACTATTTGTTACAGGCTGCAACAAAGATCACATTATATTCCAAACATACTTTAACCTACCAAGTAAAATACGGACTACGATAAAAAAAGCAGTAAATGCTGCACATACGAGAACATACAAAGTAGTTTCCAAACGGGGCACACAGCTACATCACAGTCAGGTGAATTGTAGCGGTCTCTGTCAATTATCTTTGTGTACAGAAGAGTTCCATGGTCCCTCAACCATAACTATATCCCAACTACATGAACTTTGAAATGATCAGAACCGTTTAGAAACATTCCTAAAAGATGTTAATAAAGCTAAAGCACTCCGTCATCAGGCCACATGTGGCCCACCGGGACCATCCGACCGCCGTATCATGCTCAGATGAGGATGCGGATAGGAGGGGCGTGTGGTCAGCACACCGCTCTCCCGGTCGTTTGATGGTTTTCTGTGACCGGAGCCGCTACTATTCGATCGAGTACCTCCTCAATTGGCATCACGAGGCTGAGCTCACCCCTAAAAATGGCAACAGCGCATGGCGGCCCGGATGGTCACCTATCCAAGTGCTGGCCATGCCCGACAGCGCTTAACTTCGGTGATCTGATGGGAACCGGTGTATCCACTGCGGCAAGTCGGTTGCTAAAAGCTGTTAATAACCACTTTTAAATGTCTATTCACAATAAAATAGAAGAACAATAGGCATCGCTGCTTCAAATGTTGATTTTAGGCTACAGGCTCAGGAAGATGCAAGAACAACTGCTAAGGATAAACTCCTCGTTTGCTTACTTCTGTGCACATCAGTAGTTTGATAATTCGTTAACACACTCTCGTGTACGGCAAAAAGACTGCAACTAATCGGGCCAATAAAAGCAGTGAGCCATGTTTCAATTGTTATGAGACTTGTAATCAGCCTTGTGAGTTGGCTCTGAGCACTATGGGACCAACTTCTGAGGTCATCAGTCCCCTAGGACTTACTACTACTTAAACCTAACCAACCTAAGAACATCACACACATCCATGCCCTAGGCAAGATTCGAACCTGCGACCGTAGCGGTCCCCCGTTTCCAGACCGTAGCGCCTACAACCGCTCTGCCACTCCGGCCGGCCCTTCTGAGTTAACAAGCACCGTATACTATGGGTCCCGTAAATGAAAATACTCAGAACATCTCTAAACAACCTTCGAAACAGTTTGTCAATGGAGATTGGCTTCACTGTCTATGCTCCCATCATTTGATTTAAAAGCGGGGGCAGCCAACAATTCGGTCATGCCAAGGATGCCGCAACACTGAACCTGGTTGCATATTCCCCCCCCCCCCCCCCCACGCGACAACAGCACGCTGTCTCAGAGTGAGGAGGGGAAAGAGGCGGAATCTGCGAATACACCTCATTTTAATGGCAATGTAGCTGCATTACATCCGACCTCGTTTTATATTTCAAATTTCTCAAGAATATATATCACCAAAATCAAAAAAGTATTGTTTAATTATTTTTGGCGATCTGAAGCCTAATGTAATTCTTGTCTGGTAGAGACTATCGGCGTATGGAGAGGTGCGGACAATTTCACAGAATTTCACACTCAGGTTACCATATAATTGTGACTAATTTTGTTTCATAATCGAAAAACACCCACATCTGTTGATTGAAAAATAGTACCACTTTTGACACCTCATTATCAGGATGTGGAAACTCTACCTGAGGAAAACAATTTAGATGTCCCGAAGAGTTTTAATGCAAAATAATTTGGAGGAATTACACTGTATATCAATGAGCTACATCTGCACTTGCAACAGGGACATTTTCAACAAAAATGGCGGACGGTCTTGCGAGACCAGCAGTATCCCCGAAAAAGTTGAAAAGTATCCGTTTAATTCTTTCAAGGCCACAATGAATTCATCAAACCTTTCATTTTCCCTAATGACAGCTAGCTTACGGAACTACACTGCGTTCTTATATCAGAATTGTTCCACTGTACAATGCGATTTTCTTAGCCATCAAAACAGTTGTGTCTCACCTTGCAGTGTCTTATTGGAGGCAAAGTGAAGTCAAGTCCACATTAAATGCAATCTCGGTAACCCATTTTGCCCCTGCATCAATTAATTCCTTCGTAAATTCAGCTATGGTGGGTTTAGAGTCCAGAAATCTTTCCAGATATGCTCCTTGACTTAAGGGGAGGTTTGCTATCTTTGGCCCGAAAAAAGCATATTATTAGAGAATTCTTTTCTCGGGACGTGTTATAGGTATCAATGTCAAATTTGGTCAAAATATTTATTGATATTTCCGCTATGTCGAGAAGCAAAGGCGACAATGCCGTCGGAACGAAACAAAATTTCGATGTACACCTCCACGTGCGGTATGTCACAGTTCAGCTGGCTCGTCTGAAATCAAAATTGAATTGACGTTAACGAAGTATATAAGTGTGGTGTACGTACTGTAAGACCTTCGTTACACACACCATCAGATTATTTGACTTGTCGCTCTAGCGAAGTTGGCGAGTGCCAGCAATATGTCTCGTGGTCTTATCGTGGCGTGTTTATCTTCTGCCGTTAGATCAGACGATAGAATTGCCACTTGCACGCTTAGAGTAGCAGATTGACGGTGAACAACTTCAAACAGAACTTGATTAATTTTCACACACATTTATTAAAATAATAACAAGCATAAAAATAATTTAACTTGGATCTGGATGCTATTTACAATGGACAATCTGAAGTTCCCTTGGTCTTGGTACGTTAATCTTATTCTCACGTATCTCTGATACTTGACAAAGTGTCTATACATTTCTCTTCATGGCGATGTACAGGAATATGGTAATTTAACTAGGCGCAGACTGAAACTTGACTAACGACTGGTACAGACTAATGTAGACTGGTACAGACAAATGCAGACTGATGCAGACTGACTCATCGGAGGTCTGTACGCTCGTTATAATACCTCGAGCGTTCAGGTATCACTACGCAAGTGTGATCCGCGAGGAGAAAAGGTTCTACGTTAGCAGCAATCTCATTGGCTGCGTGACATATTAATACGCGGATCGGCGGAAGCAGAATTTGGTTCGTCTCAAAGAGAGCGCCATCTCGTAGTGCAGAGACGGACGAGCGCTGCGCCTCCGTTGGTGTGCTTAGCGGGGCGCGCTCTAGTGGGAAAGTTGTGTACGCGCTGACTACGCAGAACTATGTACACAACAATAAGATTCCTAAGGAGTTGTACCTCGCTTAAGTTATTTGGACCATAGGAAACGAAATTGCGGCCAATTGAAAACAGGGTTTTTCATCGATTTATAGACTTCGTCGGCCAAGTAAAAATATTTATAGTTCATGGATCGGAATAAAAGTCGTGTAACTCCTACACAATTTAGTTAGCTTCGTCAAATATGCCAATCGATTCAGTAGATTTGAAGTTACCATACCGGGCGATAAAAAAAAGTCATTTCGAGAAAAACGCGTTTGAAGTTTTGACTACATGTAAATGCAATATTATGCAACGTACGTTCAATCTGCTATTCCAGGTCCATAAACTAGTCCTTCCTCTTCCTGATAGAGGGCTTTGTGTTCGATCTGGGCCACCCTGCGCTGCTCCAGAGCCGCTCGTACGGCCGGTGACAAGCGGTTTTCGGCGGTTTCAATCCGGTGGTCGTCCGAACGCCTGGCGAACTACGTCGAATAGAGTCCCAGGGTGACGTCCATCGTTGTCATGGTCTTCAGAATTGCTGAATATCCTTCGCTGAAACTGCTCACTCCCAGGAAAGTCGCAATCTCGAGTCCTCGCACCATGATGCAAATGCTTGGGGGGCTAAGTTCCAAACACACGCTTTCAAACTTTCATTTGAATTTTGTGTATTTCCTCCCATGCACCGGTACAATAACTCGTCCTCTGAAAGATAAGAAACTGGTGCGTGAAAAAGACAGATTTCAGGTACATGTATTTTTTTCTTCAACCGCCAATAACAAACATTTCCGTTCCGTATTCAGAAAAACCGTTTCAGGGGTGGGTTCTAAACACTTTTATGGATCCTAAATGCAACCAAAAATCGATTTTTGAACTAAAAGATAATAAACCTCACCTTAACCAATACAGTTTGCAGTAATATATAAATTCTCAATTCTCTTCGTTCCATTTAATCGAAAACGGTTGCAACTGGCAATGGAATAAGGCGCATGCTTTCAGAAATGTTACTGTTCATACCACACATTTATTCACATGCTGCTGCGTGGGATTAGCCGAGCGGTCTCAGGCGCTGCAGTCATGGACTGTGCGGCTGGTCCCGGCGGAGGTTCGAGTCCTCCCTCGGGCGTGGGTGTGTGTGTTTGTCCTTAGGATAATTTAGGTTAAGTAGTGTGTAAGCTTAGAGACTGAAGACCTTAGCAGTTAAGTCCCATAAGATTTGACACACATTTGAACTTTTTTTTTTTATTCACATGCTCCATGCCTGCAAATTTAGCACGAACTGCTTCTTGATATACAGAATAATGATGGCTGTATTGTTAGCTCTTCCATTGTCAACTAAATTTTGTAATTCTTCCTGTATGGTATTGTGATGTCGTTCCATAGCAAATTTGCCATACCTGTCGATTATGTAGCAGCATAACAGATACTGAGAAATTTATCCCTCGCTTGTGTCATTCCCTTTCAGTTTGAAACGACGCTGGACTGCCTCTTTTTGTGAAAACAGCCGCTGGAACTGTGAACATCCTTCATACCACGAACAAATAGCAAAGGGTAAACATCGCCGATACCACGATTCTGCGAAACTGAAGAGAGCTGGACCAACCGAAAACTGCCACACCGCAATACTAAGTGAGATGTCGCAAGTCTATCGAGTATTCCCGACAAGCACCGAGCAAAGCCGAAACAGGTTGAGCTGGCATACATGAGGTTTGTGACGACAAGGCTGGCCCTGATTTAAACGCTCCACACAAACGGTACTGACCAACCAAAGCTTTTATGTCAGATGTATTTCTTTCAAGTAATTATTTTTATTCTCTCATGCAGAAATAACTCAGTTAATCACTTTTTCTTAGAATGGTTTCATCAGTCAGTTCGACTTTAACCGGAAGTGTCTACAAATCTATAAGCTTCCTTTCTAATATTTATCTGTTGATATGAGCACCTATGTTGGAGAAGTGGAGTTCTGAATTTTATTTGCGGTACTCTTTCACGAACTACAGGAATTTCCGACTGTTCATTTTAACAACAGCATCACACTCACCAACACTTTTGGTAGTATCAGGGCCATATGCGCATTCTCGACCACTAATGTCATAGTCATTGTCCAAACTCTAGTTAACTATCACATAAATATCCATCCCAGATGCGGAATGTACAAAAGCAACGAACGATAGAACTGTAACCAGACAGGGCTCGAAACACAGCCCTTAAGGGCCATCTCACACAGGAGGCCGTGCTTCTGGACTCACAGAACTGAAACAATACGCTTCCCATTTAGCCTTCTGGGTACTTTTACATGAGACACACTGAGCTTCGTCTTCGGCTCACTGTAGTCATAGAGTAGCTTACCAGCAGAGCCGCCGCTAGTAGCTTCGCTGTGGGCTACGTGTAGCGTTCAGGTAAGAGGCAGTGCACCTCTTGTTGCCAGTCATGTTCGTTTCTGCTTCTCGCCCTTCATGGACATATAGGTACACACTGTTAGGTTTCTATACTGTTTATTCCCACTGCCAACAGTTTACCATTATAGTTATTGCTACGTTCAGTCTAAAAACTAATTTGATGCAGTTCTCCGTGCTCCCCTGTCCTGTCATGCCTGTTCATCATAGAATAACGACTGCAACCTACATTCATTTCAATCTACTCTCTGTGTTCTTTGCTTGGTCTCTCTCTCCATATTGTACCCCACCCTCCCTTCCACTTCCATTCATTACCCAACCGACGATTCATTGATGCCTCAGCATGTATTCTGTCAACCGATCCCACCTTTTAGTAAAATTGAGCCGTAAATTTCTTTTTCCCCAATTCAATTCGATATATTTCATTAGTAATGCGATTTACCCAACAACTATTCAGTATTCTTCTATGCACCAGATATCAAAGACTTCTACAGTCACTACCTTACTTTCCACGTACCTCTTCGGTACAAGGATAAATTTCATACAAATACCTCCCAGAGAGAGTTCCTAATTCTGAAATATATATTTTTTGTTAACAAATTCCTCTTAGATAAGGTTTTATGCCATAGCTAGTCTGCTTTTTATCTTTTGTCTACATTGGGGAGTATCAATTATTTTACGCCAAAATTGCAAAACTCATCGACTACTTTCAGTGTAAATTTCCTTTACTTCTCGTCTATGGTCACAAACTTTTGACATCATACTTTCAGTGTTTTATTTCCTAGCATAATTCCTTCATTATCGCCTGATTTAATTCGATTACATTACATTACCCTTCTTTTATTGTTGTTGGTATCCAACTTATAACACTATACATCAACTGCCGTTAAAAATACCTTGCTGTTTCTAACAGAATTACAATGCCATAACCAAACTTGAAAATGTTGGTTTCTTCTCCCTGAAGATTAATTCCATTTTCAAATTTCTCCTTGGTCTCCTTTACTCCTTGTCCAGTGTACAGATTGAACAGTACAACCCTCTCTCACTCTCTTATCTACCTATCCTTCCATTTTTCGTCTTGCGATATGTATCTACAACCTGGTTGCTGAAAATGTTATAAAAAATCTTTCACATCCTATATTGTATCCCACCTACTTTCATATTTAATAAGAATGTTTTCCAGTCAACACGATAAATCGTTACAGTACGGTATATTAAATGTTTTTGTGCGTTTCTGTCCGATAAAGAATACAAGATATTCGAGTTAGAGAGTTCCCCTGGGAAAAACAAAAACATGGAGCTTGAAATTAAATACGTATGTCATATCACACACATTGTGACGCCTTACCACCACATGAAACGAAAGAGTAGGTAAGTACTTGTAAAAACATAATTGATCTCTAACACGTACAACAACTCCAGCATTTCTTTCCACGCAAAGCGACAACAAACAGCTGCAAATTCTCAAAAGTCGTTAATGACGTACGGTAGAGATTGAAAAATTTCTCAGGATCTGCTTGAAGTGAATGCAATGAAAAACTTCTACATTTTCACATCTACAAGACTACCCTGTGCATCAGAGTTAAGTGCCTGGCAGGGGATTCATTGAAAGCTGTTTCTCTACCGTTCCACTCACGAACAGTGCGCTGGAAAAACTAATACATAGATCTCTCCGTGCGAGTTCTGATTTCTCATATTTTATTACGATGATCAATTCTGCCGATGTATGTGAGCGCCTACAAATAATTTTTGCTTTCGGAGGTGAAAGTTGATGACTGAAAAGATGTTACCGACACGAAAAAACCTTTGTTTTAATGACTGACACCCCAACTCGTGTATCACAGTCGTAATATTCTCTCCTCTATTTCGAGATACGAGACTACTGAGAAAAAATTCGTACAGCCTTTTAGAGGACTGCTATTCACTCAATATTTATTGTTGTAGCAGTGCATATGGAGTGTATAGAATGATTACACTGACAGATCAACAGCACAAACGATTCTGAGGTACCAAGTATCGACACCCATATTAGTAGGTGGTGTAATCTCCGTGGATGGAAACGCAGAAGCTGACTTCAGCGTCATCCACTAGATCTTACAGATAGGATATGCTGAACTGGGATACGTTATTCCACACCTGATCGACCTGTTCACGTAGTTCTATAAGCGTTGTTGGTTGATAAATCCCACGATCCCTTCTCATCCCAACATATCTCACACGTGCTCGATTGAAGACAAGTCCAGAGACCGTGTTGGTCAGAGAAGTTGCTACATGTCTTGCAGAGCACACTGAGTTACATGGGCAGTGTGTGGGCGACCATTATCCAGCTGTAACAACGGATCTAACAACATTCCGCACGTACCGAGCCCTGGTTAGCGTCCACTCCAGAAACACAAAGTTGAAAGAGTACTGTAGTTTATTGCACCCAAGACCATTAGGCTGGGGTGGGGCCACTGTGTCTTGAAAGAATGAACTCCACGATGCAGTACTCACCAGGTCTACATCGTACGCGCACACGACCATCACCTTCGTGCAGACAGAATTTTCTTTCATAGCTGAAAACAACGACGCTACATTCCACCTTCCAAGTGATCCTCTGGTGGCTCCAACTAGCCGTGTACGCCAGTGTTTTGGCGTGAGTGGAGGATGGACTAGTGGTGCTCGTGCCCGCAGTCCAACTTCCTATAACTGGCTCGCAGCAGTTCGAGTTGACACGTGTGGGCTCACAAGCCCTCTTATCTGAGCCATGGTACCTGTACGATTTGCAACTGCTGCCCTTTTAATCTGATAGGTGTCTGTGTTGCGCAGACTTCCAGAACTACGTTACTGGCCATTAAAATTGCTACACTACGAAGATGACGTCCTACAGACGCGAAATTTAACCGACAGGATGAAGATGCTGTGATATGCAAATGATTAGCTTTTCAGAGCATTCACACAAGGTTGGTGCCGGTGGTGACACCTACAACGTGCTGACATGAGGAAAGTTTCCAACCGATTTTTCATACGCAAACAGTTGACCAGCTTTGCCTGGTGAAACGTTGTTGTGATGCCTCGCGTAAGGAGCAGAAATGCGTACCATCACGTTTCCGACTTTGATAAAGGTCGGACTGTAGCCTATCGCGATTGCGGTTTATCGTATCGTGAGATTGCTGCTCGCGTTGGTCGAGGTCCAATGACTGTTAGCTAAATATGGAATCGGTGGGCTCAGGAGGGTAATACGGAACGCCGTGCTGGAACCCAACGGTCTCGTATCACTAGCAGTCGAGATGACGGGCATCTTATCCGCATGGCTTTAACGCATCGTGCAGCCACGCCTCGATCCCTGAGTCAACAGATGGGGACGTTTGCAAGACAACAACCATCTGCACGAACAGTTCGACGACGTTTGCTGCAGCATGGACTATCAGCTCGGAGACCATGGCTGCGGTTACCTTTGATGCTCAATCACAGACAGGAGCGTCTGCGATGGTGTACTGAACGACGAACCTGGGTGCACGAATGCCAAAACGTTATTTTTCGGATGAATGCAGGTCTGTTTACAGTATCAAGATGGTCGCATCCGTGTTTGGCGACATCGCGGTGAATGCACTTTTTAGGCGTGTATTCGTCATCGCCATACTGGTGTATCACCCGGCGTGATGGTATGGGGTGCCACTGGTTGCACGTCTCGGTCACCTCTTGTTCGCACTTGCGGCACTATGAACAGTGGACGTTACATTTCAGATGTGTTACGACCCGTGGCTCTACCCTTCATTCGATCCCTGCGAAACCCAACATTTCAGCAGGATAATGCAAGACCGCATGTTGCAGGTCCTGTACGAGCCTTTGTGGATACAGAAAATGTTCGACTGCTGCCCTGGCTAGCACATTCTCCAGATCTCTCACCAATTGAAAACGTCTGGTCAATGGTGGCCGAGCAACTGGCTCGTCACAACACGCCAGTCACTGCTCCTGATGAACTGTGGTATCGTGTTGAAGCTGCATGGGCAGCTGTACCTGTACACGCCATCCAAGCTCTGTTTGACTCAATGCCCAGGCGTATGAAGGCCGTTATTACGGCGAGAGGTACTGATTTCTGAGGATCTATGCACCCAAACTGCGTGAAAATGTAATCACATGTCAGTTCTAGTATAATATATTTGTCCAATGAATACCCGTTTATCATCTGCCGACGTAGTGTAACTGACGCGGAATAAGGGGAACCATCCCGCATTCTCAAAGGCAGATGGAAAACCACTTTAGAAACCATCCGCAGACTGGCCGGCACACCCGACCTCGTCACTAATCCGGCTGGCGGATTCGTACCGGAGACCGGCACGCCTTCCCGCTCGGGAAGCAGCTCGTTAGACCGCGCGGCTAGCCGGGCAGGAAAGCATTGTTAATGTCCTACAAGCCTTCACAGAAAATACTCTTGAAAGAGAAAACTGTCTCGTGAACGTACAAAAAGATGTAACGTGTAAGTTGCGACAAGGTGCGATGATGTTCGGTACGAGATCCAAATAATAGAACAAAGGCATCAGTGTAGTAGTGGCGACAAAGAATACGCGACTTAACAAAGTGTGACTCCAATTAATATTTGCGAGGAATCGTGCATAATCTTTCTTAAGATGAGATAGCGTAAACTCATTGTCACATTGTAGCTCCAGTAGATTTTTCCTTCAGAAGGTGCCGATTGGGAGAATACAAACGATCACATTCTACAGATTTAGTTGTGGTCATGAAACAGTTTTGAAGCGCACGATGGAATTTTTCAGATGAAGGGACAACGGAAGTGTCCGTGTAGATCGCTTCCCAGATGAATACCACCATGAAGAATGAAAGCAAATAATAATATTCCAGCTATCACGAAGTTGGGAAGTTTTGGACGTGTTGTTGTCAACTGGCTGCCGAATCCTCTTTTGCTGACCCCCACTCGGCAACTGTGAGGTACCACTAGTGCCACTGATCTCAGTGGATTGTTCTCTAATAGACATTTCCAGCCATCAAAATATGGAGATGCTGAGAAAAAACATTGTTCTGTGAAGAGTTGTCTAAATGACAACATTCGATGTTAATTGCGATTAAAATGTGAGGTTGCATGTTTGTTACTGAGCTTGATTAAAACCTGAGACAATGGTAGAGGCACCTAGCGGAAACAACAAGATTAGTGATCGTACTGGGTCATGAATTATTGGTAAAAACAATAGCATTTGTAGACGATATTTTGATTTCAACAGATATCAAGATACGTAGACACGTCAGTGTCCTACGTCAAAAGTAATTTCAGTTGCTGATATGTACAACCTTCAGATGTCTAATGAATGACGACAAAAAAAAGAACAAAAGATGCTGGATCGGGACTCGAACCCTAATTTCACGCTTATCGCGATCGGTCACCTTACCATTAGGCTAACCTAGGTAGCTCCACAACCATGCCCAAACTTCCATATGTCGTCAACTATACATGCAAATGTACATTAATGTGTATATTCCTGAGTAGGGGAAACATGTTAATTGACAGATGGTAGCTTGGTGTCGGCGATAAATACGATATTTGCAGTGTCTGTGTTGTTCAGAACTATGGTGCAATGTTCCTTCGGACATGCACACATACATGCATAAATGCTGAAGTAATATTGTTCAATACACCGTCCTCAGTCACCAACAAAAATATCTGCACTTCTACTCGTTACATTCTGTATGTGACGGAAATAACTGTAATCATAGTACGGGAAGCCATTCAAAAATCTGGAATTATGCCCAAGAACATTTGATTTCATCCGACGAACTGTGACCTTACCGTTCAGATTTATAAGTCATACACGTATTCCGTTCCTAAAATGACGAAAACGTGGTATTTCGTGTTCTGTGTTGATTCAGTCATCGATTTATAAAAGAACGGCAAAAATGATTAAAAGTGAATATCAACTAGCTATGACAGAAGGAATAAAAAGAATGAAAGAAGATTCTATTAAGCAAGAAAAGATCAGCGGTGGGCTTAAATTACCTCATCCAAATATATCTGATAAGATTTAATTTGTAGTAGATATTTGTGAACAAGTAACAGAAGGAGGATGTGCCTTGTGCGTGTGTTTGACGGCCAACTAGAAAACAGCACAACTGCATGATCGAGCACATGTGTAATTACACTCACGATGGGAGATCACACCCGACATGAGAAAAAATTAGAACCTTAAATGAGTGTTCCACTACTGAAATGGATCACAAGTATCGGTTTGGAATAAATTGCTTAGCAAAGTTTTTCTAACATTTTTCATTTACAAGTATCGCAGAACATTTGCCGACACAGAATGAGCTGTTCCCTCACAACTACAAAGAGAAAGGGAAGACTTCGAAGGTCTTAACTGACTGTTCCACATCACCAAGACAGAGGGTCATGTCACAAAGATTGAGCGTTGGCTATGGAGAAGAGCCGACTACAGCAGAAAAAACCACACTGTTCACTCTTATTAATGTAACCACCTGCCAAAAGCCTGAGTAATCTCCTTTCGAAGCGCATATCGTTGCGAGATGTCCAAGAAGAGAGTCGGTGGGGTTGGGAAAGCTACCTACGGTGATACGGAGCTATGCTGACTTTAGTGCAGTGATCAGTTTGAAACGTCCCCTTAGAAAAATTAAAAATGACTGTGCTGAAACTGACACACAATATTATTTTTAGCGCAACGCAATCTGACTTTTAGTAATCCCTACAAAAGAATGGCCTTGACTAACATTAACTTATACCTCCCACGAATCACTTACCTCACAAAAATCTTCGTTACTCGAACTACTGCAATCCAGCGAGCGCCACTACTGCCAGCTAAATAAAAGATTCAAACTACTGAAGGCACTAACTACTGATAGGCATAGTTAGCAAATGAAAGATTTTGATAGAGAACAAACAATGTATTTACCTTAATAGTGTTCAAAAGTCATAATATATATATATATATATCAGTTCATGACATCCCCTCTTACAAGTGTACTGTTTCTGATGGACACACGTCCAGATCACCCGCTCTCAAAAATCCGCCATCTCACTTCCCCACATCCACCACTGCTGGCGGCTCACCTCCAACTGCGCAACGCTACGCGCTGTTAACATCCAGCTGCCCAACACTACAATGGCAGACTACAATGCAAACTAGCCACAGACTGCACACAGCAAAGCCAGTGATTTTGATACAGAGCGCTACGTGGCGTTACCAATAAAAAAACCTAAACAGCCTACTTACATAGCCCCCATGCTCCCCACAAATAATTTTACAAATTGTTTTGGGCACTGGCCAATTCATATTTGTTAAAATTTTTTTACAATTACAATAACAAAGAAATCAAATGCACACACTTATTGATACAATGTGGGTCAAAAGATAAAATTTTCTCACAGTCCATAAAGGCAGTCCTGATCGTTCATCACAGTAAAATAGTAGTGTTTTTCTCAAAGTCTGAGCAGTAAAAGAAAATGCACACAGAAGTAGTGGATTTCCATGCAGTCTTGAAGAAGGAGTGTTGTCCTTCCAACGGAAAGACAGTGCTGACTCTCGACATGCAGACAGGTAATGGGCCACAACAGAGCAAACCCACCGGAAAGTCAGTCGAAGTTTTGAAGAATTTTGGTAGGTAGGTCATCACAGAGTAGACCCAATGTATTCCAGGTAGAGATTACGGTATTGGTGTGCCATCAAAGATGCAAACCCACTATAGTCCTTGTAGAGATAATGGTATTGGTGGGCCATCAAACGTTCAGACCCACTGTAGTCCTTGTAGAAATAATGGTATTGATGGGCCATCAAAGATGCAGACCCACTGTAGTCCTTGTAGAGACGGCCAGCAGCCATCTGTTGGAACTGTGCAGGTGCACAATCACCATCAAGGAGTCTTGCCGACAATATAGCAAGTCCATAAACCACCACTTCTGCACTCACAAAGTTTTTGGAATTGTCCTTAGAACCAGCAATTCTGTTATCCAGTCCCTTGGTGGATTATTAACACACGTGCAAACACTAACAGTCCCTATTACTCACATATTGTCCATATACTATGACCAACAGAAACGTGTGCAGTGAAATGTAACTTACAAGTTACTTAATTTTATGAACCGGTGTCAATTACAATTTTATAACATAAGAATACAATAACAAAGGTACAAAATACATCATTAAAGAACATAATAGTACACATACCATTTGTAATAATACGGGCTTTACAAAAGAATCGAACTAACATACACATCAGTGTTACAAGAATTATGACGTAAGTAAATACATAAAAGATCAGAATAACTTTTGAAACATCGACTTCACACATGAGCATTGAAACAGAACAGAATTAATAATGTCTAAACATCTTTACAAAGTAAATAACATAGTATTTGAAAAATTCTACAACATAAATCTTATTAGCTAAACATTTAAAGACAGGAAAAAGACAAATACACAAGGGTACATAAACACATAGCGGAATAATACAAAAGGAAAGACAGAGTTCGTTTTCAATGTGTCATTTGGTACTGCAGTCCAACCCAAAACGTCGTTCAGTAGATCTTTCCCCTTATATCAACATTTGTTTCCACCAAAAATCTCCTATCCAAGCATGCTTCCTGTATTGTGTTTACATCCTCTTTCAAAATTCTTTTTTGGCCAAACCATTTTTTATAGCTTCTCAATGCATTTCTTCCAATTCATCACAACTCGTTCTCACATATAGCCTACCCCATCTTAAGCTAACTTAAATCTACTGAGCTCAGATGCTAAACTAAGGGACGAGGCCATGCAGCAGCACAAAACAATTAACACAAACAGCAATGACAAAAAAAATGGAAATTGGCAAAGCAAGCTACAGTAAATCTAAATTACCAAGCAAATGAAACATTACAACTAATATGAGCCAATGTGCAGCAACAAGAAAATAAATCAGTAGTAAAACTAGCTTAAGAGACTAATACAAAGTGAAATTTAGTATCACTATGCCTGGCAAACAGCAGCAGCAAATGCAATAACTTATATCTGAACATGACAAATATCAAGCAGAAAAAATATTACAATAAAAATGGCAATGTTTAATACCTATGTCACATCTTAACACTAAATTGATGCATCACGATAACTTACTCTACCAAAAAAATTATCAAGTTACTGTTATTAATCCCTTCTTATTGTTCTTTCCATTCCAAGTGCTCCTTTTTCGAAGAATATGGATCATAAAATTATTATTTAATAGATCTGTTGGCAGAAAGTGTTCACATTAGCAAATGCACTTAATTTTCACGCTAGCAATAAACAATATCTACACTAATTAGACAAACTACAAGAAAAAATCAGAAGATTCCAGTGAGGCATCCTCGGCTAAGGGTAGACATATGAAACGTCCCCTTAGAAAAATTATAAATGACTGTGGTTAAACTGACACACAATATTTTTTTTAGCGCAACGCAATCTGATTTTCAGTAATCCCTACAAAAGAATGGCCTTGACTAACATTAACCTATACCTTTCACGAATCACTTACCTCACAAAAATCTTCGTTACTCGAACTACTGCAATTCAGCGAGCGCCACTACTGCCAGCTAAATAAAAGATTCAAACTACTGAAGGCACTAACTACTGATAGGTATAGTTAGCAAATGAAAGATTTTGATAGAGAACAAACAATGAATTTACCTCAATAGTGTTCAAAAGTCACAATATACACTCCTGGAAATTGAAATAAGAACACCGTGAATTCATTGTCCCAGGAAGGGGAAACTTTATTGACACATTCCTGGGGTCAGCTACATCACATGATCACACTGACAGAACCACAGGCACATAGACACAGGCAACAGAGCATGCACAATGTCGGCACTAGTACAGTGTATATCCACCTTTCGCAGCAATGCAGGCTGCAATTCTCCCATGGAGACGATCGTAGAGATGCTGGATGTAGTCCTGTGGAACGGCTTGCCATGCCATTTCCACCTGGCGCCTCAGTTGGACCAGCGTTCGTGCTGGACGTGCAGACCGCGTGAGACGACGCTTCATCCAGTCCCAAACATGCTCAATGGGGGACAGATCCGGAGATCTTGCTGGCCAGGGTAGTTGACTTACACCTTCTAGAGCACGTTGGGTGGCACGGGATACATGCGGACGTGCATTGTCCTGTTGGAACAGCAAGTTCCCTTGCCGGTCTAGGAATGGTAGAACGATGGGTTCGATGACGGTTTGGATGTACCGTGCACTATTCAGTGTCCCCTCGACGATCACCAGTGGTGTACGGCCAATGTAGGAGATCGCTCCCCACACCATGATGCCGGGTGTTGGCCCTGTGTGCCTCGGTCGTATGCAGTCCTGATTGTGGCGCTCACCTGCACGGCGCCAAACACGCATACGACCATCACTGGCACCAAGGCAGAAGCGACTCTCATCGCTGAAGACGGAACGTCTCCATTCGTCCCTCCATTCACGCCTGTCGCGACACCACTGGAGGCGGGCTGCACGATGTTGGGGCGTGAGCGGAAGACGGCCTAACGGTGTGCGGGACCGTAGCCCAGCTTCATGGAGACGGTTGCGAATGGTCCTCGCCGATACCCCAGGAGCAACAGTGTCCCTAATTTGCTGGGAAGTGGCGGTGCGGTCCCCTACGGCACTGCGTAGGATCCTACGGTCGTGGCGTGCATCCGTGCGTCGCTGCCGTCCGGTCCCAGGTCGACGGGCACGTGCACCTTCCGCCGACCACTGGCGACAACATCGATGTACTGTGGAGACCTCACGCCCCACGTGTTGAGCAATTCGGCGGTCCGTCCACCCGTCCTCCCGCATGCCCACTATACGCCCTCGCTCAAAGTCCGTCAACTGCACATACGGTTCACGTCCACGCTGTCGTGGCATGCTACCAGTGTTAAAGACTGCGATGGAGCTCCGTATGCCACGGCAAACTGGCTGACACTGACGGCGGCGGTGCACAAATGCTGCGCAGCTGGCGCCATTCGACGGCCAACACCGCTGTTCCTGGTGTGTCCGCTGTGCCGTGCGTGTGATCATTTCTTGTACAGCCCTCTCGCAGTGTCCGGAGCAAGTATGGTGGGTCTGACACACCGGTGTCAATGTGTTCTTTTTTCCATTTCCAGGAGGGTATATAGCAGTTCATGACATCCCTTCTTACAACTGTACTGTTTCTGATGGACACACGTCCAGATCACCCGCTCTCAAAAATCCGCCGTCTCGCTTCCCCACATCCACCACTGCTGGCGGCTCACCTCCAACTGCGCAACGCTACGCGCTGTTAACATCCAGCTGCCCAACACTACAATGGCAGACTACAATGCAAACTAGCCACAGACTGCACACAGTACAGCCAGTGATTTTCATACAGAGCGCTACGTGGAGATGAACAGGTCGATCGAGGATGTCCAACACATTCCAGATTGGGTTTAAATATGGGGAGTACGGTGGCTTGGGGAATATGGCAAACTGATCCTGCTACTCTTCGAACCACGCACGTACACTGCAAGCTGTCTGAGAGTTGCATTGTCCTGCTGGTAGACGCCGTCGTGACGAGGATAAACAATCAGCATGAGGCTGTGAACATGATAACCAAGGATAGGTGCATAGTTTTGTTGATCCATTCTGCCTTCCAGCATGAGCAGATCACCAGGGAATGTCACGAAAACATTCTTCAGTCTATAAACCTCCCCCTGCGGACCCTTAGGACGATTGTTGCAGGGTGTTTTTTTTTTCCTCTGCAGTGGAGCATAAAACGCGATTCAACTGAAGAAACGACCCGTCGCCACTCATTGAACTTCCACTTGCGGTAATGACGCGAAAATGCCACCCATCCAATGAACAGCCGTTAGCAAACTTCCTGGCAGATTAAAACTGTTTGCCGGACCGCGACTCGAACTCGAAACCTTTGCCCTTTCGCGGGCAAGTGCTCTATCAACTGATCTACCCAAGCACGACTCGCGCCCCGACCTCACATCTTTACTTCTGCCAGTACCTCGTCTCCTACCTTCCAAACTTTACAGAAGCTCTCCTGCCAACCTTGCAGAACTAGCATTCCTGAAAGAAAGGATATTGCAGAGACATGGCTTAACCACAGCCTGGGGGATGTTTCTACAATGAGAGCTTCTGTAAAGTTTGGATGGTAGGAGACGAGATACTATCAGAAGTAAAGCGGTGGGGACGGGCGTGAGTCGTGCTTGGGTAGCTCAATTGGTAGAGCACTTGCCCTCGAAAGGCAAAGGTCCCGAGTTCGAGTCTCGGTCCGGCACACTGTTTTAATCTGCCAGGAAGTTTCATATCAGCGCACATTCCGCTGCAGAGTGAAAATCTCATTCTGGGCACAGCCGTTAGCACGGGTGCAGGCGCCTGCCGCGGAGGCCCATAAGCAGCAGTTTTCGCTGAACGGTCATTGAGGAGACACTGTTCATCAGGGCGGTCAGTACTTCAGCAGTTGCACATCTATTCGCCTGTATACATCTCCGCAGCCATCGTTCACCCTGTCATCAAAGGTCTGTGGTGCGCCACACTTGTGTCGGCGCCGAACTGATAGCACAATGAACAATATACTCTAACCACGGCAGCTCGCGAAATGTTTAGAAACAACCGTTTTGGAAATGTTTCCACCCCTTGCCGGGAAGCAAATGAACATGCCCCTTTGGATCTCCCCAATACAGCGACTGCACTGTTTGTGAGTGGTTGTTGCAAGTTGACGTGGAACAAAGACGATGGTCACATTAATGTGACCAGACCTTGTATAAGGAGCAGTCAAATAAAACGAGACAGATGGAAAAAAAATTGTAAACTCTTTATTATTGGATAGGAAATATGCGCATCCAGTCACGTCTATGGGCTGGGGATGACACGGCGGCTGGTCGGTACCGCTGGGCCTTCATGGCCTGCTCGGGAGGAATTTAGTTTTTAATAGCTGTAGCTATTAATACATTTATCCCACTGTGAAATAAGGTGTTTAATGCCATCATGGAAAAATATTTGCGTTTCTCTATGAAACAGTGATTGCACCTATGTAACAGTGATCGTGCCCTGGCGTGGAGACGGGTAGGGACTGTATGGTGGGTGTATAAGGGTTCCGAGGGTAGCTTCTGCAGTGCAGTCGAACAACCTTGGCAACGTGTGGGCCCGTTCGCATCCTGTATGAAGTCCCGACCTCTCCCCATTGCTGAGTTATTAGGTCGTAACTGAATATTAATTCTAAACTCTAGTAAAACACAACCGACCTATACAGCACACGCTAGGAAGGTTCTCAGGAGACTCGACTTAATCGACGGACATCGTCATAGTTCAACAAATTAGCAGAAATATTTGCAAATAATATACTCAAACGTTCTGTTAGTGAAAACAGTGTTAAAATCCTTGAAATAGTTCGTGAGATCCGCCTTCAGATACAGACAGATATCCGCCTGGGGTTTAATGATACATAGTGACATTATAAGGGACTATCAAGAACGCCACACTTGCCCCTTTTCTACATGTCTGTTCTTATTTACTCGCATCAGTGTCGCGCAGGGTTGCATATACGCTGTAGCAACGAACAATTTTCGATCGCCCCTTACATGCCCCATCAACCACGAAAAGGGTAAGATTTTGTGAAGCGTGAGGCATGCTGCCTAAGGAGCTCAGGAAATCACTGTGTTCTATCGACCATTCTTATAACAAACAGTATATTATACGTATACATACCAACCACATATATGTGTAGAAAGGGACTTCCTTTCTAAAGAAGTATACTAATGTTTGTTCCTGGAGAACGGTCACAGCAGTTGTGTGTGTGAGAACAACAAACTGCGAGACATGTACGTTGATATCCAGTAACGGCCCTGATTACCCTACTGTTTAGCGCCGTACGCTGAACTTCATTGTCATTTTGTTTTATTTCATGCTTCATCAGATTCGAGGTAGTTTTTTCTTAAATTTGCCAATAAAAGTAAATAAAATTTCAGGACAACTTATATCAGTTTACCGTCTTTATCCTTAAACGTAACGCCATTACTGAATTCTAGCAAATCATTAGCGAGAGAACTGATTACATCGTGAATTAAACATGAAGTATTAAAATCTAAATGCAATTTATGGCCCCGACTTCGTTTTGTATTGGGAGGTAGATTTCCTGCGTCAATACGCGAGGAACACCGAAACACTGTCAAGCTATTTAGCCAGCGAAATATGTTTTACTTTCGCACACCTTTTCGTAACGCTGTTAAAAATGAAGGACGAGATTTTCCGGGAGCGAATTTCCCGCCGTTTTCGCGTTCGAGGCGGGAGCATTCGTTTGAATAATTGAGTTACACCGGGCTGCGTGCTCCACCGTCGCTTCGTAGTCGACGAGCCTTCATTCACGTCACCGGAACTGCGGGCCGCGGATTTCGTTCGCGCAACGCGCGCTCGTTGCTCCCCCCTCCCCCCCCCCCCTCCTACTCCCTCTGAGTGACCCACCGTGTCAAGGGCAGACATCATCCAGTCAGAAGCTTCATTCGAAAGTTAAATCACAGACACGTCAAATGAGGAATATCAATAGTTTCTGCTACAGTCAGATTGCTGCTACCGTCGGTGTGACTATCATCTGAGTCTGTGTCTCTCTTTCCCATCGCTCACATGACGTATTTGGTCTGCTGCTCATCATGATTTGGCGATTGTGCCAGGTAGTTACAACACAAGTGCGGCTACTCAAGGTGGTCTATTGTGCACTGCAGGTATCGTATGGTAGCGAAGCTTGGTAGACATGCTAATGTGTTATGAAGACTAGATTTTGGGTGGAAACAATAGTTTCAGTTTTTGCAACCAGGTGAAAAATCGGGAGCTGTACACCGTTTGTATGTCGGTACGACATCCACGCTCCCATTCGACAAGGCAAAACGTGAGTGAACAGTGTGATTGTCGAAGAGAGAGACCGTCTGCTATTAGTGAAACTGTTTTACGTTAACGGCAGCAATTACAATGCTGTAAGGTGCCAGGACATGGGCACTTACACGTTAGCTTACCAACATTAGTATTAATAATAAAGGGACTGGCAAGGGCACCAGATCATGACTCTATTGAATTATGATAAATATGAGGCACTCTCGAGCAGTATACCCTGCATGTCTGCATGATTAAGTCACTAACTTAAAGCGTTGGTGAAAAGTGTCGGAAGTTGATAATTGCGGAACATAAAGTCTGCAGCTGGCCGTAGCTCGCCGGGCCACCGTGGGCGGCAGGTAGCCGTCACCGGAAACGCAGGACAATACGGCGCTTTTGGGGATAGCCCGGCATTCGGAGCCACCTGTGCTGGGCAACAAGTGGCGAAGGCGGGAATTTCGTTTGCCTAGGGGCGGTATGACCTACTCGATCATTGGCTACATCTCAGAAATGCCGTTGGAAGGATTTCGGCGATGATAGAGCGTTCTTCATTGGCCGAAACGGGGTATTCTTCCGCTGCGTTTTCGTATGCGTGTGACACAGGAGAATTGGGGAGAGAGAGGACTTCGCCTTCAGCCATCGAGCGGTACGGACTTGGAGACGGCGTCTTGGCCATCGTCTTCGAAGAGAGATGTACGGTCCGTATCGCAGCACTGCGCAAACGCGTTTTCCGTGCAGAGTTCTGTGGTTAGATCTCTTTGAGTGCTCAGAAGTGAGATTTTCACCAACGCTTAACCACTTCCAACAACTACCTAATATTCTTGATCTGGTAGTTATCCTTGCGAGGTACCGAGTATTTATCAAGGCAGCTGCCGCTAACAGGAGCTTCTAATTGCAAATTGTTATAGTGCCATTCTCAGGAGTGTGTGGGTGGACAAAGAGATTCAAATTTTTTTGTAAATTTTGTCAGTCGTGGGAAATATCAAATTAAATTGCCAATATTACAGTCGAATTATTGACTTCATTGTAGCCCAGTCCCAGTAAGCTTTACATGTACTCTAGTCACAGCACAGCTTGCCCAGACGGGAAGGAAAGAAGGTTTGCAGTCTTCTATGTCAGCGATGGACAAATAAGCTTACAATGCTGCATTGAGATATCGCCGACTGAAAGGTCCGATAGATTCCCAATGCCATAAAATGGTTCACTGAGGACATAATCGAATTCGATGTCTTACTTGTCTGTTAATCGTTTCCTCCGCGCACCAGGCTGGCCACGTGGGCAGCAATCCCGCCAGGAGAACGCGGGCAAACGGCTTTCATCAATGCAGACACACTTCCTTATATGACCGGGCTGGCGTGGGCTGTTTCCCCTCCACAGCGTCTCGGGGCTCCAACTTCGCCTCAGCAGAGAGCGCTGTCAGTAGAGCACTATTTTGTTACACCAGGTCACGTGCCCTCGCATTGGCAGGCGGATATCCATCCGCTCCCGACTATGTGAAATAGTATCGAAGGAAATTGACGGAGATCCGAAATGTGAAATAATTTAGGTGAAGATCACGGTTAAAGCAGGCTAAAACGTGGTAATTGGATGTCTCTATAGGCCCACTGGCTCAGCAGCTATTGCGGCAGAACACCTGGAGGAAAATTAGGAAAATATTTCGAGTCCATTTCCCGACCATGTTATAGTTTTGGGTGGAAATTTTAATGTACCTTATATAGACTGGGGGACTTAAACCTTTATAATGGGTGGTAGAGACAAAGAATCCAGTAAAATTTTTTTAAGTGCATTATCTGAAAACTACCTTGAGAAGTTAAACAGAGAACCGAATCATGACGATAACGTACTAGACCTTCTGGTGACAAGCAGACCCGAACTACTTGAAACAATTAACGCAGAACAGGGAATCAGCGATCATAAAGTGGTTACAGCATCGGTGATTTCAGCAGTAAATAGAAATATTAAAAAAGGTAGGAAGATTTTAATGTTTAGCAAAAGTGACACAAAGTAGATTTCAGAGTACTTGACGGCTCAACACAAAAGTTTTATCTCAAGTACAGACGGTGTTGAGGATCAGTGGATAAAGTTCAAAACCATCCGACAATATGTGTTAGACGAGTATGTGCCAAGCAAGATCCTAAGGGATGGAAATGAGCCACCGCGGTACAACAACCGAGTTAGAAAACTTCTACGGAAGCAAAGGGAACTTCACAGCAAACATAAACATAGCCAAAGCCTTGCAGACAAACAAAAATTACACGAAGCGAAATGAAGAGTGAGGAGGGCTATGCGAGAGGCGTTCAACGAATTCGAAAGTAAAGTTTTATGTACTGACTTGGCAGAAAATCCTAAGAAATTCTGGTCTTATGTCAAAGCGATAGGTGGATCAAAACAAAATGTCCAGACACTCTGTGACCAAAATGGTACTGAAACAGTGGATGACAGACTAAAAGCCGAATTACTAAATGTCTCGTTCCAAACCTGTTTGAGAGAGGAAGACTACACTGTTCTTCCTTTACTAGACTGTCGCACATATGACAAAATGGTAGATATCGAAATAGATGACAGAGGGATAGAAAAACAATTAAAATCACTCAAAAGAGGAAAGGCCGCTGGACCTGATGGGGCACCAGTTAGATGTTCCACAGAGTACGCGAAGGAACTTGCCCCCTTCCTTGCAGCGGTGTACCGTAGGTCTCTAGAAGAGCGTAGCGTCCTAAAAGATTGGAAAAGGGAACAGGTCACCCCCGTTTTCAAGAAGGGACGTCGATCAGATGTGCCGAACTATAGACCTATATCTCTAATGTCGATCAGTTGTACAATTTTGGAACACGTATTATGTTCGAGTGTAATGACTTTTCTGGAGACTAGGTATCTACTCTGTAGGAATCAGCATGGCTTTCGAAAAAGACGGTCGTGTAGAACCCAGCTCGCGCTATTCGTCCACGAGACTCAGAGGGCCATAGACACGGGTTCCCAGGTAGACGCCGTATTTCTTGACTTCCGCAAGGCGTTTGATACGGTTCCCCATAGTCGTTTAATGAGCAAAGTAAGAGCATATGGACTATCAGACCAACTGTGTGATTGGCTTGAAGAGTTTCTAGATAACAGAACTCAGCACGTCATTCTCAATGGAGAAAAGTCTTCCGAAGGAAATTTCAGGTGTGCTGCTGCGGAGTGTCGTAGGACCGTTGTTATTCGCAATATATATAAAGGACTTTGTGGATGACATCGGAAGTTCACTGAGGCTTTTTGCAGATTATGCTGTGGTGTATCGAGATGTTGTAACAATGGAAAATTGTACTGAAATGCAGGAGGATCTGCAGCGAATTGACGCATAGTGCAGGGAATGGCAATTGAATCTCATTGTAGACAAGTGTAATGTGCTGCGAATACATAGAAAGAAAGATCCTTTATCATTTAGCTATAATATAGCATGTCAGTAACTGGAAGCAATTAATTCCATAAATTATTTGGGAGTAGGTATTAGGAGTGATTTAAAAGGGAATGACCATATAAAATTAATCGTCGGTAAAGCAGATGCCACACTGAGATTCGTTGGAAGAATCCTAAGGAAATGCAATCCGAAAACAAAGGAAGTAGGTTACAGTACGCTTGTTCGCCCACTGCTTGAATACTGCTCACCGGTGTGGGATACGTACCAGATAGGGTTGATAGAAAAGATAGAGAAGATCCAATGGAGAGCAGCGCGGTTCGTTACAGGATCATTCAGTAATCGCGCAAGCGTTACGGAGATGATAGGTAAACTCCAGTGGAAGACTCTGCAAGAGAGACGCTCAGTAGGTCGGTACGGGCTTTTGTTGAAGTTTCGAGAACATACCTTCAACGAGGAGTCAAGTAGTATACTGCTCCCTCCTACAAATGTCGCGAAGAGACCATGAGGATAAAATCGGAGAGTATAGAGCCTACGCAGAGGCATACCGACAATCTTTCTTTCCACGAGCAATACGAGACTGTAACAGGAGGGGGAACCGAAAGAGGTACTCATCCAGAAACGCACCCTCTCGAAACCTGGCGAGCAAGCTACACCGCGATGCAGAGCGCCTCTCTTGCAGAGTCTGCCACTTGAGTTTATTAAACATCTCCGTAACGCTATCACGGTTACCAAATAACCCAGTGACGAAACGCGCCGCTCTTCTTTGGATCTTCTCTATCTCCTCCGTCAACCCGACCTGGTACGGATCCCACACTGATGAGCAATACTCAAGTATAGGTCGAACGAGTGTTCTGTAAGCCACCTCCTTTGTTGATGGACTACATTTTCTAAGCACTCTCCCAATGAATCTCAACCTGGTACCCGCCTTACCAACAATTAATTTTATGTGATCATTCCACTTCAAATCGTTCCGTACGCATACTCCCAGATATTTTACAGAAGTAACTGCTACCAGTGTTTGTTCCGCTATCATATAATCATACAATAAGGGATCCTTCTTTCTATGTATTCGCAATACATTACATTTGTCTATGTTAAGGGTCAATTGCCACTCCCTGCACCAAGTGCCTATCCGCTGCAGATCTTCCTGTATTTCGCTACAATTTTCTAATGCAGCAACTTCTCTGTATACTACAGCATCATCCGCGAAAAGCCGCATGGAACTTCCGACACTATCTACTAAGTCATTTATATATATTGTGAAAAGCAATGGTCCCATAACACTCCCCTGTGGCACGCCAGAGGTTACTTTAACGTCTGTAGACGTCTCTCCATTGATATCAACATGCTGTGTTCTGTTTGCTAAAAACTCTTCAATCCAGCCACACAGCTGGTCTGATATTCCGTAGGCTCTTACTTTGTTTATCAGGCGACAGTGCGGAACTGTATCGAACGCCTTCCGGAAGTCAAGAAAAATAGCATCTACCTGGGAGCCTGTATCTAATATTTTCTGGGTCTCATGAACAAATAAGGCGAGTTGGGTCTCACACGATCGCTGTTTCCGGAATCCATGTTGATTCCTACATAGTAGATTCTGGGTTTCCAGAAATGACATGATACGCGAGCAAAAAACATGTTCTAAAATTCTACAAGAGATCGACGTAAGAGATATAGGTCTATAGTTTTGCGCATCTGCTCGACGACCCTTCTTGAAGACTGGGACTATCTGTGCTCTTTTCCAATCATTTGGAACCCTCCGTTCCTCTAGAGACTTGCGGTACACGGCTGTTAGAAGGGGGGCAAGTTCTTTCGCGTACTCTGTGTAGAATCGAATTGGTATCCCGTCAGGTCCAGTGGACTTTCCTCTATTGAGTGATTCCAGTTGCTTTTCTATTCCTTGGACACTTATTTCGATGTCAGCCATTTTTTCGTTTGTGCGAGGATTTAGAGAAGGAACTGCAGTGCGGTCTTCCTCTGTGAAACAGCTTTGGAAAAAGGTGTTTAGTATTTCAGCTTTACGCATGTCATCCTTTGTTTCAATGCCATCATCATCCCGTAGTGTCTGGATATGCTGTTTCGAGCCACTTACTGATTTAACGTAAGACCAGAACTTCCTAGGATTTTCTGTCAAGTCGGTACATAGAATTTTACTTTCGAATTCAATGAACGCTTCACGCATAGCCCTCCTTACGCTAACTTTGACATCGTTTAGCTTCTGTTTGTCTGAGAGGTTTTGACTGCGTTTAAACTTGGAGTGGAGCTCTCTTTGCTTTCGCAGTAGTTTCCTAACTTTGTTGTTGTACCACGGTGGGTTTTTCCCGTCCCTCACAGTTTTACTCGGCACGTACCTGTCTAAAACGCATTTTACGATTGCCTTGAACTTTTTCCATAAACACTCAACATTGTCAGTGTCGGAAGAGAAATTTTCGTTTTGATCTGTTAGGTAGTCTGAAATCTGCCTTCTATTACTCTTGCTAAACAGGTAAACCTTCCTCCCTTTTTTTATATTCCTATTAACTTCCATATTCAGGGATGCTGCAACGGCCTTATGATCACTGATTCCCTGTTCTGTACATACAGATTCGAAAAGTTCGGGTCTGTTTGTTATCAGTAGGTCCAATATGTTATCTCCACGAGTCGGTTCTCTGTTTAATTGCTCGAGGTAATTTTCGGATAGTGCACTCAGTATAATGTCACTCGATGCTCTGTAACTACCACCCGTCCTAAACATCTGAGTGTCCCAGTCTATATCTGGTAAATTGAAATCTCCACCTAAGACTATAACATGCTGAGAAAATTTATGTGAAATGTATTCCAAATTTTCTCTCAGTTGTTCTGCCACTAATGCTGCTGAGTCGGGAGGTCGGTAAAAGGAGCCAATTATTAACCTAGTTCGGTTGTTTAGTGTAACCTCCACCCATAATAATTCACAGGAACTATCCACTTCTACTTCACTACAGGATAAACTACTACTAACAGCGATGAACACTCCACCACCGGTTGCATGCAATCTATCCTTTCTAAACACCGTCTGTACCTTTGTAAAAATTTCGGCAGAATTTATTTCTGGCTTAAGCCAGCTTTCTGTACCTATAACGATTTCAGCTTCGGTGCTTTCTATCAGCGCTTGAAGTTCCGGTACTTTACCAACGCAGCTTCGACAGTTGACAATTACAATACCGATTGCTGCTTGGTCCCCGCATGTCCTGACTTTGCCCCGCACCCGTTGAGGCTGTTGCCCTTTCTGTACTTGCCCAAGGCCATCTAACCTAAAAAACCGCCCAGCCCACGCCACACAACCCCTGCTACCCGTGTAGCCGCTTGTTGCGTGTAGTGGACTCCTGACCTATCCAGCGGAACCCGAAACCCCACCACCCTATGGCGCAAGTCGAGGAATCTGCAGCCCACACGGTCGCAGAACCGTCTCAGCCTCTGATTCAGACCCTCCACTCGGCTCTGTACCAAAGGTCCGCAGTCAGTCCTGTCGACGATGCTGCAGATGGTGAGCTCTGCTTTCATCCCGCTAGCGAGACTGGCAGTCTTCACCAAATCAGATAGCCGCCGGAAGCCAGAGAGGATTTCCTCCGATCCATAGCGACACACATCATTGGTGCCGACATGAGCGACCACCTGCAGATGGGTGCACCCTGTACCCTTCATGGCATCCGGAAGGACCCTTTCCACATCTGGAATGACTCCCCCCGGTATGCACACGGAGTGCACATTGGTTTTCTTCCCCTCTCTTGCTGCCATTTCCCTAAGGGGCCCCATTACGCGCCTGACGTTGGAGCTCCCAACTACCAGTAAGCCCACCCTCTGCGACTGCCCGGATCTTGCAGACTGAGGGGCAACCTCTGGAACAGGACAAGCAGCCATGTCAGGACGAAGATCAGTATCAGCCTGAGACAGAGCCTGAAACCGGTTCGTCAGACAAACTGGAGAGGCTTTCCGTTCAGCCCTCCGAAATGTCTTTCGCCCCCTGCCACACCTTGAAACGACCTCCCACTCTACCACAGGTGAGGGATCAGCCTCAATGCGGGCAGTATCCCGGGCAACCACAGTCGTAGTCCGATCAGGGGATGCGTGGGACGAGCTGGCCGTCCCCGACAAACCCCCATCCCGACCCCCACAGTGATGCCCATTGGCAACAGCCTCAAGCTGTGTGACCGAAGCCAACACTGCTTGAAGCTGGGAGCGAAGGGATGCCAACTCAGCCTGCATCCGAACACAGCAGTTGCAGTCCCTATCCATGCTAAAAACTGTTTTGCAAAGAACGTCTGAACTAATCTACAGAGAGCGCAAACAAATCGACAAAATGTAAACGGTTATTAAAATACAAGATTGCCTAGTAAATGCAGTAATGCTGCTACTTGCGCACTGCTGACACTGCTCGGCGGCGGAAGGAGACTAAGCGAAATTACACTATTCAGGTACTAAAACACGATGCTACACTCTCAAATACTATAATACGCCCGAAATTTATGAATTAAACAATGCAAGAACCAAAAACACGCAAAGAAATTAAGAATTAAACTATGTAACAAATGAGTGAGCTAGGAGTATACGACTTGCTGCTCAGCTGCTTATCCAACGGCGGCAGGGAGCACACTGACTGCGACCAACCGACACTGGCCGTTCAAAACAAAACAGTAGACAAACGACTACGCGAATTTACACTATTCAGGTACTAAAACGCGATGCTACAACTCTCAAATACTATAATACGCCCGAAATTTATGAATTAAACAATGCAAGTACCAAAAATACGCAAAGAAATTAAGAATTAAACTATGTAACAAATGAGTGAGCTAGGAGTATAGGACTTGCTGCTCAGCTGCTTATCCAACGGCGGCAGGGAGCACACTGACTGCGACAAACCGACACTGGCCGTTCAAAACAAAACAGTAGACAAACGACTACGCGAATTTACACTATTCAGGTACTAAAACGCGATGCTACAACTCTCAAATACTATAATACGCCCGAAATTTATGAATTAAACAATGCAAGTACCAAAAATACGCAAAGAAATTAAGAATTAAACTATGTAACAAATGAGTGAGCTAGGAGTATAGGACTTGCTGCTCAGCTGCTTATCCAACGGCGGCAGGGAGCACACTGACTGCGACCAACCGACACTGGCCGTTCAAAACAAAACAGTAGACAAACGACTACGCGAATTTACACTATTCAGGTACTAAAACGCGATGCTACAACTCTCAAATACTATAATACGCCCGAAATTTATGAATTAAACAATGCAAGTACCAAAAATACGCAAAGAAATTAAGAATTAAACTATGTAACAAATGAGTGAGCTAGGAGTATAGGACTTGCTGCTCAGCTGCTTATCCAACGGCGGCAGGGAGCACACTGACTGCGACCAACCGACACTGGCCGTTCAAAACAAAACAGTAGACAAACGACTACGCGAATTTACACTATTCAGGTACTAAAACGCGATGCTACAACTCTCAAATACTATAATACGCCCGAAATTTATGAATTAAACAATGCAAGTACCAAAAATACGCAAAGAAATTAAGAATTAAACTATGTAACAAATGAGTGAGCTAGGAGTATACGACTTGCTGCTGCAGCTGCTTATCCACCGCCACACACCCTCAGGTGGTTTGTGGAGTATGGATGTAGATGTAGATGTAGATTTTGGCCACCACCAGACTGTGTGAAGTGAACTGAGCCTTGTGACTAAGTGAGCTGTACGAACAGTCCTGTCCAACTGCGTCAGCAGTTCAGTCTCAGCACTACAAGTTCACAGTTCCAGCAGTTCCGTCCGGCCGCATCAACAGTTCAGTTCCAGCACCTCAAGTTAGCAGTGCCAACAGCTTCGTCACAGGAACTGTTCGTCCTGGTCTTCGCCAGGAGCACATCACGTCTTACGCCGGCAGCATGGACACAGTAACATCCAAAACTTCAAGCCAATGTCTACCATGTGTTGCGGTTCGCTGCATAGGCACATTATAGACAACGTCACAGGGGAGATATTTCTGTTATATTTAGTTGTGCGGATATTCATGCACGGACATCACAACTGAGTTTCATTTCGTTCCTACAGTTATTCTTACAAAATTGTCTTCCATCCCTTCCCAGTATTAAGATATTTTATTCAAAAACGTAATTGAACTTAGTGTGGAAAATGGAAGAGCGTGGCGTTCTGTGGACGTCATTGACGAGGTTTCTGTTGCTGTAACTGCCCATCCAGCACGTGCCCTGGGTAGTGCTAGTGCTGCTGCAGTGTCACGAGCATTGTCCATCCCCTGGCCAACAGTACGGGAAGTTTTGTGGTCTGTTTTACAGTGGTACATGGACGAGATCCAGCTGAAACGTTATGATCCACAGCAGTGGTCTGAATTTTGTCTTCGGTTTCTGGCACGCATCGAAGTTTATGACATGTGCCGGGCAATATCCTATAGAGTGACGAGGCGCATTTCACACTACAGAGTATAGTGAATGCACAGAACTAACGAATTTTGGGTATCGTTGAACCACGTAGTGTGCACGAGGAGCCATTTCACTATCTGTATGTTTCTGTTTGGTGTATGTCCGCATGCGTCTTTTTACCTTGGGCCGTTCTTCTTTGAAGAAACTACAGTCAAAAAGCATGGCACGTGTACCATGACGTCTGTCTGTTACGAGACCTCCTTGTACAGCCTGTGTCTCCTGCATTGGGAGAGTGTAGCTCTCTGGAAACCACTGCTTTCATGCAAGATGGGGCAACGACCCATGTCGCTCGCCCAGTGAAAGATCCCCTTAATTCAAGCTTCCACGAAGGTATTATCTTCAGAAGTTATCGAGATGCATTGCCTGATAGATAACCAGCTCCGAACGCAAGTGACATTTATTCTGTGGATGTGCCAGGGACATGTTCAGTGTGTACCTTATGTGAAGGGCAGTAGAAGGAACACGTTGCTCAGGTTCTAATAGAATTGCTGCGAGCAGCTGTTGATCATATCGTTTTACGAATGCAGCATCTCGTCGGCGCCTCCGGTGCTTATATTGAACAAATTGTTTAAGCGGCCTTTAATAATAAAATCGACACTATGCCTTTCTCACTTGTTGGGTTGGGTTGTTTAGGGGCAGACACCAAACTGCGAGGTCATCGGTCTCATCGGATTAGGCAAGGACGGGGAAGGAAATCGGTCGCGCCCTCTCAAAGGAATCATCCCAGCATTTGCCTGGAGCGATTTAGGGAAGTCACGGAAAACCTAAATCAGGATGACCGGACGCGTGATTGAACCGTCGACCTCCCGAATGCGAGTCCAGTGCGCTTTCTCACTTGTTTGACCTTTTCTGTCCGCTCCCTTTCCTAGTCTGCTATATATTGAAACATTTCTATACGAATTTCCTGCATTCACAACGCCAAATTTGCAGCTGGTTACCAAAACTGAAACTAATTTTCTTTGAGCGTAAAACTATTCTGCACTATGCATTACGAAATGTACCACGTTTGGCTGTCATACGATAATTACGGCCCACTCTGGACCTCTGTGAGTTGCTGTAGCCGGCCGGGGTGACCGAGCGGTTCTAGGCGCTACAGTCTGGAACCGCTCGACCGCTACGGTCGCAGGGTCGAATCCTTCCTCGGGCATGGATGTGTGTGATGTCCTTAGGTTAGTTAGGTTTAAGTACTTCTAAGTTCTAGAGGACTGATGACTTCAGAAGTTAAGTACCATAGCGCTTAGAGCGATATAATTCCATGAAATTTGCATTAGTGCAAATTGGCTTCTGCCTTTTGATCCGTAACGATTGATTCGGATCATACTACCGTTAATCATGGTACAGAGCCATTTCAACAAAGTTGCTGTACTTGAATGATAACCCCCATACTAGTAACCATCTCCGCTTTATATTGTCCTCTACCACTCCATTCCTGAGCTAAATATTTACATTGAAAATTAGATCCTGACTCATCCTAATTTCGTCCACGCATTGAATTTGAAACGTCCCACTTTGAACAATTTATATACGACTGTGCTTAAACTGACACACAATATTTTGTTAGCGCAACGCAATCTGACTTTCAAAATTCCCTACAAAAGAATGGCCCTGACTAACATTAAACTATACCTTTTACAAATCACTTACCTCACAAAAATCTTCGCTGCTCAAGCTACTGCAATACAGCGAGCGCCACTACTGCCAGCTAAATAAAAGATTCAAACTATGGAAGGCACTAACTACTGATAGGGATAGTTAGCAAATGAAAGATATTAATAGAGAACAAACAATGTATTTACCTTGATATCATCATATATAAATATAGCATGACAAATTTCAAAACTCCGCCATCTCTCTCCCCACATCCACCACTGCTGGCGTCTCACCTCCAACTGCGCAACGCTACGTGCTGTTCGCAGCCAGCTGCCTAACACTACAATGGCGAGTATTACAACAATGCAAAGCAGCCACAGACTGCACACAGCACAGCCAGTGATTTTCATGCAGAGGTGGCGTTACCAATAAAAAAACCTAAACAGCCTACTTACATAGCCCCCCATTTTGACAAGCGGAAAATGTGTCTTGACTCATTTGAGAAAACGGTGAGAACCCAAAACCTGAGTCTGCAGTATTTGCAATATTGTGTTCTGTCATTCCCGATTCCTGAGGCGAACTGTTGCCGACCAATCGATCGATAACGCTTCCCTGTTCACTACCTGTTTCACTGTCTACACCATTGTTTGCCGCCCGCTCCATTTCCCTATGCGCAATTACCAAATTACTACTTTGAACATTAGTTAATTCATTACTCTGCGGCGCTAACACACTGCCTTCGTCTTCACTGTCATTTCTCAGTTTACTTTGGAGCCTAGTATTACGTTTTTCACACGCCATTATTGTCACAGTATTTCACACGACAACACAGAAAAACACAATTTGAAGATCAAAATAAAATAACATAGCAATGGAAATAATGTCTACTTAATTGCCAGCGCAGCTGCGAAATACTTGGTGCAAATCTACATGCATGCCACAACTGTTTTAGTGTACAACAATGAAAGGCTACAACTACAAAGGAGATTCTCTCTACAATTACGCGCTAGCAATAAACAAAATCTACACTAATTACACAAACTACAAGAAAAAATCAGAAGATTCCAGTGAGGTATCCTCGGCTAAGGGTCGACATATGAAACGTCCCACTTTGAACAATTTATATACGACTGTGCTTAAACTGACACACAATATTTTGTTAGCGCAACGCAATCTGACTTTCAAAATTCCCTACAAAAGAATGGCCCTGACTAACATTAAACTATACCTTTTACAAATCACTTACCTCACAAAAATCTTCGCTGCTCAAGCTACTGCAATACAGCGAGCGCCACTACTGCCAGCTAAATAAAAGATTCAAACTATGGAAGGCACTAACTACTGATAGGGATAGTTAGCAAATGAAAGATATTAATAGAGAACAAACAATGTATTTAACTTGATATCATCATATATAAATATAGCATGACAAATTTCAAAACTCCGCCATCTCTCTCCCCACATCCACCACTGCTGGCGTCTCACCTCCAACTGCGCAACGCTACGCGCTGTTCGCAGCCAGCTGCCTAACACTACAATGGCGAGTATTACAACAATGCAAAGCAGCCACAGACTGCACACAGCACAGCCAGTGATTTTCATACAGAGGTGGCGTTACCAATAAAAAAACCTAAACAGCCTACTTACATAGCCCCCCATTTTGACAAGCGGAAAATGTGTCTTGACTCATTTGAGAAAACGGTGAGAACCCAAAACCTGAGTCTGCAGTATTTGCAATATTGTGTTCTGTCATTCCCGATTCCTGAGGCGAACTGTTGCCGACCAATCGATCGATAACGCTTCCCTGTTCACTACCTGTTTCACTGTCTACACCATTGTTTGCCGCCCGCTCCATTTCCCTATGCGCAATTACCAAATTACTACTTTGAACATTAGTTAATTCATTACTCTGCGGCGCTAACACACTGCCTTCGTCTTCACTGTCATTTCTCAGTTTACTTTGGAGCCTAGTATTACGTTTTTCACACGCCATTATTGTCACAGTATTTCACACGACAACACAGAAAAACACAATTTGAAGATCAAAATAAAATAACATAGCAATGGAAATAATGTCTACTTAATTGCCAGCGCAGCTGCGAAATACTTGGTGCAAATCTACATGCATGCCACAACTGTTTTAGTGTACAACAATGAAAGGCTACAACTACAAAGGAGATTCTCTCTACAATTACGCGCTAGCAATAAACAAAATCTACACTAATTACACAAACTACAAGAAAAAATCAGAAGATTCCAGTGAGGTATCCTCGGCTAAGGGTCGACATATGAAACGTCCCACTTTGAACAATTTATATACGACTGTGCTTAAACTGACACACAATATTTTGTTAGCGCAACGCAATCTGACTTTCAAAATTCCCTACAAAAGAATGGCCCTGACTAACATTAAACCATACCTTTTACAAATCACTTACCTCACAAAAATCTTCGCTGCTCAAGCTACTGCAATACAGCGAGCGCCACTACTGCCAGCTAAATAAAAGATTCAAACTATGGAAGGCACTAACTACTGATAGGGATAGTTAGCAAATGAAAGATATTAATAGAGAACAAACAATGTATTTACCTTGATATCATCATATATAAATATAGCATGACAAATTTCAAAACTCCGCCATCTCTCTCCCCACATCCACCACTGCTGGCGTCTCACCTCCAACTGCGCAACGCTACGCGCTGTTCACAGCCAGCTGCCTAACACTACAATGGCGAGTATTACAACAATGCAAAGCAGCCACAGACTGCACACAGCACAGCCAGTGTTTTTCATACAGAGGTGGCGTTACCAATAAAAAAACCTAAACAGCCTACTTACAAATTTACCGTCACCAGATTGCATTACCACTCTCTTTTCTCACCGACTCAAAAAAATTACGTTCAGTGTGCACTGTTGCTGCGCTTGTATAATTAGGTACTTCCCCCGCTCGACCAGTCATAACCTTTCAAATAATTCTGAATCTCTGCCAAATTATGGGCTCGCAGAGAGTCAGACTTTAAAACAATATATATTCATGTGTCTCAGGAACTTCTTAGTTATAAATACTACATGTTTTACAAAACGCCTTTCATACAGTATACAAGATCTACACAGATGTGCAAAACTTAAGCACGAAATAAATTTTCGCATGAAGTGTCGATGCGAAATAACACAGTTCCATGATACTACGACCCTACTTGGAAAAAACTGCTATAGGATTGAAAGACGTACGCACTGACATGAATAGAAACGACTTTTTTATTCAAAGACCATAATTACATTCACGTCTTGAAATCCACGATGGTCGCCTGAACAATATAAAACAACGAAAGTAGCCCTTAAATTGGTGTGTAATCACCACGGACGATAGTGCATGCACTGCAATGTGCTCCAATACTAATGACAAGGTAGGTAAAAGTTATTGTGAGGGGCCGTGCATTTCCTCCACCGATTCGTCTGACAACTGGTGGGTCATCTTTGGTGCACGTGGAGTGGTACAATATGTCACAACGCATGCCAAAAATGTTAGATGTGATATAAGTAGGGGAAACGGACAGCCTAGGCCATTTACCGAATATCCTCCAGTTCCAAGAGCTGTTCTACCTGGGGTGTTCCTTGCGGCGGCGTATTGTCATCTTTAAAAATGAAGACAAGGCCGAAGGCACCCATCAAAAAACGCACTTTGGGCAGGAGTACAGTGTGATAATAACGTTGACCGGTGACTGAACAGTGTTCAAAGATGTGGAGTGTAGTACACCCATGTAACATTATACCTCCCCACAATATAGTCCGTGGACCACCATAACGATCATGTTCGAGAAGGCTGGACGTGCCCTCATACGGCGAGACGTAGGAGCACTGCCGGACGTTGTTGTGTTGATGGTCCAGGTATTATTGTGTGAGGAAGCCAATGTTGCATGGGCGTACCTAGCTCCAAATCTTTGAACGCGGTACGCTCATGGCAGTTTTGTTGTGACGACGTACTTCTTCCCCACGTGCGTCTCTTGAGGGGTGAATTCAGCCCCGACTTCATTTTTATGGATCACAGTGCGCCAGCGCCTCGAACAATGCTGGGTGACGAGCTCTTGGAACGAGAGAATGTTCTGCGAATGTTCGGAGGACGACCAAATCACCTTGACTTAAGTGTAATTGTAACCTTTGAATAAAAGAGTCATTTCTTATTGCCTCACTACATATTCCATTCAGTTACGTTCGTAGTGCACTGTGGCAGTACTATCTATTTAGCGTTCAAGTTCCACTGAGCTGTATAACTTGGCAGAAACACGCCACCCGAGAGTTACATTTATCCTTAATTTTTGCACACTAGTGTATTACATTAATTCGCAGCATTATGTAAAAGCTCACGTAATTAATTATAATTGTAAGATTTATTTTTCAGTACGCCATTGATTCACTTCACTACAAGTTCCGACAGCATAACCTGTATTATTAACAACAGTTAACTTGAAATGATAAATAATGTTCCGAAAAATGTGTCCGATACGAAACTCTGTTTGCTAAACCCTAGTTTTGACTGTTTGGCAGTAAGTCGCTTTTTATTTAGTTTTCTTCTATGTTATGTGTAGGACTGTAATGTTATTAGTGTATCAGGAAGCGACCTCGAAAAAGGGCGAAAATTTCTAATTGTAAGTAAATGTATATATTTCAGCAAATATTACTAATTTGAGACATGAATGACGTCTGTCTTCACGATTGGATAGTGTTGTGCATGTTTCTTTACAGTCTGTGTATTGAGGATGGCCAATAATAGAATCATAGATTGGCCTATGAATTCGCTGCTCTCTACACAGTGACACGTTATATCCTGCTGGCATGGCATGAGAACAAAATTTATAACAAGCCTGAAGCACGCAAAATTAGCTACATCAACTGTCGATAATTCAAAGTTGAGGGGACCTAGGAAAAAATTCGAACACTGAGGCTTAGTATATATGGTTCTCGGGCGAGACGTCGGATGCCATAGTGAAAACTCCACAATATTTCATGAGCGCAACTGGCTGACATCTTCAGGTGCTAAGGACACACTGCTAAGGCATGACTAGAGCCCCCTATTTATGTCAGTCTTAGGCAGGAAGTATGCATGCGTGGAGGCGCCAAATTTGATGGCCAATAGCGACGATATCAACCGATAGATGGAAGGAAAGCAACGCCACCTGTAAGACGAAGAACCAAAGACTTCGGCGCACGCGCGGAGGCTGCCGTTGCTGGTACGGAGAAAAGAAGATGGCACATTAGGTCACGCAGTGTACCATAAACCAACACACACGGACCTACACTTACAGGCCACCAGCTGTCACCATCCTTCGCAACGAAGTAGCGTTCCTAGGACGTTGGTTCACAGAGCACGAGCCATATCAGACTCAGACAGCTTATCCAATGAGCTACTCCATCTGTGTACCACTTTCCAACAAAATGGATATTCCGAACGGGAGATTCGCCGTACCTTACACCCGGAGCGGGTTACCCAACGTGAGGAACTGAAAGAAGGCGAAGAACAAAGGGGAATGGTCATCTTGCCATACTTCTTGTCGCTTCAAAAATAGGAAGATTATGGAAGAGGCATAAAGTTAAATGTGTCTTTCGTCCACCGGCAAAACTCAGAGCTCTCTTGGGCTCATCTAAGGACAGCCTTCGCCTAAGAAGTCCCGGTGTTTACGAGATTCCTTATAGCTGCGGCATGTCGTACATCGGACAAAATTGTCGCACTGTAGAAGAGAGATGTACTGAACACCGACGCTACACTCGTCTGGAGCAACCAGAGAAGTCTGCAATGGCCGACCATTGTCTCAGTACAGGCCATTCTATGAATTATCAACACACCAAAATTCTAGCGTCGTTATTACGGAAGCAGTGGAAATACGTAGCTCGACGAATCTTGTAAACAGAGACACGGGCTTTCAGCTCAGCATAGCTTGGGATCCAGCATTGGTCGTATTGAAGTCGCTTCGAGCAGAGAAGAGTACTATTGGTCATACGACAGATGACGATTTACCAGCAACATAAATATTCTGTTGACAACGGGAGGATGGTCACGCGCCAACGCGGATGCGCATATTTGCTTGCGGCTTCCGACAGAGGTAGCTGGGGCGGCCGATGGCAGCGCAGAACAGCAGCGGCAGCCTCCGCGAATGCCCCGAAGCCTTTGGTTCTTCTGTCCTTCCAGCTATCGGTTGATATCGTCGCTATTGGCCATCAAATTTGGCGCCTCCACGTATGCGCACTTCCTTCCTAAGACTGGCATAAATAGGGGGCTCTAGTCATGCCTTAGCAGTGTGTCCGTCGCACCTGAAAATAACAGCCAGTTGCGCTGATGAAATATTGTGGAGTTTTCACTATGACATCCGACGTCTCGCCCGAGAACCATGTAGAGAACATGTCCGTCGAGAAAGCCTCAGGCAACACACTGAGGTTTAGATTTAACAAAAGTTTGATGAAGAAGGAAAAAATAAAAATCCAAGCGAGGGCGTCAACTCCCAAACAAAGTAAAAAAATATTACTAAAGTTCCGATAACATTCGTATTTCCTCACGAAACAAGGACTGAAAAGAAAGTTTACCTTTGACCAGTTTTATTTATTTTTTATAAGGTGTGCCCAGATGAGAAGGAGACTACAGTTATACACTGAGGAGACGAAAGTCATGTCGGACGTACTTTTGCCCAGCGTTGCGCATCAGCTCTACGTGGCATGGACTCAAAAAGTCTTTGGATGTAACTGCAGACATACTGAGCCACGTTCCTTCCATTGTCTTCCATAACTACGTAGGAGTTGCCGCTCGCGGATGTTGTGCACGAACTGACCTCTCGATTACGTCCCATGAATGTTCGAAGCTTCTCACGTTGCGCGATATGGGTGGCCAAATCATTCACTCGAATTTTCCATAGCGCACTTCAAACCAGTCGCGAAAAATTCTGAACGATGACATAACGCGTTGTCATACACAAAAATAAACTACTGGCCATTAACATTGCTACACCACGAAGATGACGTGCTACATACGCGAAATTTAAACGACAGGAAGAAAATGCTGTGATATGCAAATGATTAGCTTTTCAGAGCATTCACACAAGGTTGGCGCCAGTGGCGACACCCAAAACGTGCTGACATGAGGAAAGATTCCAACCGATTTCTCATGCACAAACAGCAGTTGACCGGCGTTGCCTGGTGAAACGTTGTTGTGATGCCTCGTGTAAGGAGGAGAAATGCGTACCATCACGTTTCCGACTTTGATAAAAATCGGATTGTAGCCTATCGCGATTGCGGTTTATCGTATCCCGACATTGCTGCTCGTTGGTCGAGATCCAATGACTGTTAGCAGATTATGGAATTGATGGGTTCAGGAGGGAAATACGGAACGCCGTGCTGGATCCCAGCGGCCTCGTATCACTAGGATTCGAGATGACAGGCATCATATCCGCATGGCTGTAACGGATCGTGCAGCCACGTCTCGATCCCTGAGTCAACAGATCGGGACATTTGCAAGACAACAGCCATCTGCACGAACAGTTCGACGACGTTTGCAGCAGCATGGACTATCAGCTCGGAGACCATGGCTGCGGTTACCCTTAACGCTGCATCACAGACAGGAGCGCCTGCGATGGTGCACTCAACGACGAACCTGAGTGCACGAATGTCAAAAGGTAATTTTTTCGGATGAATCCAGGTTCCGTTTACAGCATCATGATGGTCGCATCCGTGTCTGGCGACACCGCGGTGAACGCACATTGGAAGCGTGTATTCGTCATCGCCATACTGGCGTATCACCCGACGTGATAGTATGGGGTGTCATTGGCTACACGTCTCGGTCACCTCTTGTTCGCATTGACGGCACTTTGAACAGTGGACGTTACATTTCAGATGTGTTACGACCCGTGGCTCTACCCTTCATTCGATCCCTGCGAAACCCCACCTTTCAGCAGCATAATGCGCGACCGCATGTTGCAGGTCCTGTACGGGCCTTTCTGGATACAGATAATGTTCGACTGCTGCCCTGGCCAGCTCATCCTAAAGATCTCTCACCAATTGAAAACGTCTGGTCAATGGTGGCCGAGCAACTGGCTCGTCACAGTACGCCAGTCACTACTCTGGATGAACTGTGCTATCGTGTTGAAGCTGCATGAGCAACTGTACATGTACACGCCATCCAAGCTCTGTTTGAACCAATGCCCAGGCGTATCAAGGCCGTTATTACGGCCAGAGGTGGTTGTTCTTGGTACTGATTTCTCAGGATCTATGCACCCAGACTGTACGAAAATGTAATCACGTGTCAGTTCTAGTGTAATATATTTGTCCAATGTATACCCGTTTATCATCTGCATTTCTTCTTGGTGTAGCAATTTAATGACCAGTAGTGCAACTTCGTTGCTTGGCAACATGAAGTCCATGAATAACAACAATTAGTCTGCAACAGTCCATTTCCAGTCCATGGTCCATTCCACTCCAAGTAAACATGCCATACACCATTATGGAGCGACCACCAGCTTGCATAATGCCACGTTCGCATTGAGGGTCCACGGCTTCGTGTGGTCTGTGCCACAATCTAAGTCTACCATCACTTAATACCAACTGAAACTGAGACACACCTGACCAAGCCACGGTTTTATAGTCGTCTAGGGTCCAATCCGTACGGTCACTTGCCCAGGAGAGGCGCTGCAGGCGATGTCGTGCTATTAGCAAAGGCACTCGCGTCCGTCGTCCGCAGTCATAGCCCATTAACGCCAGTTTTCGCAGTACTGTCCTAACGGAAATATTCGTCGTATGTTACACTTTGATTTCTGCGGTTATATCACGCAGTGTTGCTTTTCTGTAATCACTGACAAATCAGTGCAAACACCACTGCTCTCGGTCGTTAAGTGAAGGTCGTCGGCCCTTGCGTTGCCCTTGATGAGGGGTAATGCCGTAAATTAGGTAGTCTCGACACACTCTTGACATTATGGGTCCCGGAATATTGAATTCCCTAAAAATTTCGGAAAAGGAATGTCCCATGCGTCTATCTCCAACTGCAAATCCGCATTCAAAGTCTGTTAATTTCCGTCGTGTAGCCATAATCATGTCGGAAACCTTTTTGCATCAAAGAGTACGAACGACAATTCCGCCAGTGCACCGCCCTTTTTGTATCTTACATACGTGATGTACCGCCATCTGTACATGTGCTTATTGCTATCCCATGACTTTTGTCATCTAACAGCATGTAAAGAAATTGATACATCGTTGCCAGCGCATAAGAAAGGAGCGGATAGCTTCACCGTAGGAACTCTTGGGTAGCTGACAGACTCAATTTTCAACGGTGCCCTGCGCTTCCTTAACACAGTTGAACCTCTGACTTTGCAGAGATTGTTTTAAGGGAGAAAAGATATGAGAGTCACATAGGGAGACGAGTCACCTGGGCTGTAGGAAGGGTGGTCCAGCACCTTCCACTGAGCTCGAGGGTCTTCTTGGCCACATATCCCACCTTATAATACTGTCACCACCAGGATATTGTGCATCCTGCGACTCGCAGATCCCCTTACACTTTACCCATCTTCCAATAAATTTGTAAAGCATGTTCCCTTCTGCGCGGAGTAATTGGATAACAGCTATTTTTGTTGCACGGGAGGACTTCGTCATGCAACAAACTGCGGAAACAGTTCTCAAGAATTGGGAAAATTGCTGCAAACCCGAAACACCGCTTGCGCTACAGGAAATACGGCCGCACTGTCTGTCTGAATACAACGACGCTTCTGCAAAGGACTCCTCAGCATGGGCGTAACCTGCATTTATTTTAACACTGAAAGTGAAAGACATATAAAAGTTTACGAAAATACGTAAGAAAACTCTATTTCATTAACGAAAGTAATCTTTTTCCTGTTTCGGCTTCAGTGAGCTCCAGCGTACTTAGTGAAGTGCGTTTTCTGTCGTAGTCAATGCCGAAAATATATCATAGTCTATTTACACGCGCAACGTTTCTAATAACCATCCTGACCCTTTTGGAATCAGAGACTCAATAGGCTGTGCTTTTTACTCATCGTCTTCGTTCTTGTCACGCAAATGGAAAAAGATATTCAACATCATCAGGCCATCGCAAACTTCCACATGATGACGGAAATGTACTAAATCCTCAAATGTCACATTTTGTCCCAAATCAGGCATAAGGTCCTAGGTATCGTGGAAACCCGAATCTGTATCTCGGCTCTCCTGCTGCTGCAGTTCACTGTGTGTCTCCTTGATCAATCAGAGTGTCATGAAAGAGTTCGAAGTCGTCATCATGCTTTTCCACCCAGTGTTCGTTGTTGCCAAAAAGTGTTATCTTATGTCTTTCAACAAATGCAGTGCCATCAGTACTAAGTTTTAAACCCGAAATTATCTGCTGGTTGCGCGGCTGTAATTTGGAAGAGTACTCGCAGTGAAAAAATGAGTTTTCCCGTTATACGCAGAATGTGGGTTATATTCAATTGGTCATTTGTCCACAATAGCAGGATTTTCTCCTTTCTTCAACATATCTTTGTCCAAGCTGATACACAATCACTGAATGACATCACTGTCACCCACACACTTGAAACATCTAGGATTAGAGGAGTTGCTATCAAAAATGGTTTTAGTTTTTGATGCCCATCAATATTCGCTGCAAGCAACAGAATTACTTCTTCCTGTACTTGCTTGTTTCTGTATTTCCTACGACATTATTATCCCTCTTTAAAAGTTAAAACACGGTGCGGAACACATCTGGAGTAACGCCCCGTTCCACCAGTACTGAATATTCCTAGTCCGTTCTTCCACATAAAAAAACTGTCATAAAAGCTCCACTACCTCCACAAATCTTAAACTACATGTTACGTGCTTTACAAAATTGATGTGGCAACCCTCACAAAGGGCCATTTATTTAAGCGTATATTCTTCGACAGGTATACTTTTTGCTGTGCTCTGACTAAACCATTTCAGTAGCTATTTTTCGAGATGTGGGAAATCATCTTGCCGGGTCCGCTTACACCATCAGTATTATACGTTTTCAGCAGTCCGGTCTTTGGTTTCACGATTCTCGACAGTGGATGGTAGAGTTCCAAAAGTTTTTCGTTGCTGCCTTTTTCTCCTTAGTAGCTGAGTACTGAATAAACAAAGGAGTGTTACGAAGAGTTGAGTGACTAAACAAGTACGGACACGACGGAGACAATTCGAATAGCCGAGTGTTAGGTAATCGTGTTAGCGGGCGGTCTTTCTTGACAATCGCTTCGATTTATCGAGTGCATCAAAACACACGTGATTTCTTCGATTTATCGAGGTTTTAGGAATAGACCTTAAACTACACTCCAAGACAAAAAAAAAAGGACGCACCTGGAAAGAGTTATTCAAATTGGTCACAAATCGATATTCATACAGGTATCGACAGAAAACGCGAAACTGTTACCTCTGGTGACCGATGGATGAACGTGTGACACAGCAACGTAATTTCTTATCACTGCTGGCAGCGATAGTAAACAGGGGACATGTTGACACTAGGGCATAAAGCCTTTGCGAATTTCAAACAGGGTACTCAGTTAGACGGTAACTCTGCCTCGCAGACAGCCGCGTGAACAATATACGAAGTTGTCAGTGTTTGCGAGGATGTGTAGTTGGGCTCGAAGAAGCGTTTGAGTAATCGGGGAATCGCTCAACATCTAAATAGGAGCAACGTCCCTATTCGGCGATGTTGCCAGTAATTTGTAAACCATGGCCGAACACAGCGTCTAGAAGTAGGAGGCTGACCTAGAGAAGCGACAGAACGTGGGGACCGAGCAATCGGCAGAGAGGCACTCAGAGCCCCGTATTCATCGTTACCATCGATCCAACCTGCGCCTGGTGCTTCAGTGACCGTAAGGACCATTAATAGGCGGCTCACAGAAAGTGGGTTGAGTTCGCGGCGTCCTTTGCGCGCGACTACCATACCCTGTTGACCTCTGTGCACTAAGGAGCCCGTTTGCAATCGTGGCGGGCACATTCGGCCTGGAACCTCGTTAACTGGACAAACTATTTAATATTCCAGACAACCGCAGCTGTTGAATGGCTTGATGTTATGAAGAACTCGGCTCACAGCTAGTGAAATTGTTGTTTATTAAAACACAACCGGTTTCGCGTCTTTAAAACGCATCATCAGGTGAACCTATGTGGTAAAAAGCAAAGTACAGTGTCATCACTTTTTACGGGCATTGAAATTGATAAAGGGGTGTCTAAAATATACTCACAATGTTAAAAAATCATAGGCATAAGCATTGCACCTAGTCGAAAGTTCTGCACCATTCTCGCTTGTAAAGACAGCGACCCAGCGCCCCTAGTCGTAAGTACGAGGGGCGCTCAGAAAGTAAGCTCCGATGGGTCGCGAAATGGAAACGACTATGAAAATCCGATAAAGCTTTGCACAGATGTGTTGGGTAGTGTCTCTAGTATAACCCCAGTTAGCATCACGTCGCTCTTCTCATTTCTGAGCTCGTAGTGAGTGCGTAAAGATGTCTAGAAAATAGTGTCTGCCACCAAGTACGAGGCCCTGGTGAGAAATTTCGCCTGAAGCTATGCAGCTAACATTACATAACTGTCGTGCTGTTTCTTCTTCAAGACAATTCTCAGCCGCACTCTGCAGGGGCAATGAAGATGCTCCTGCATCGTTTTCAGATGGAAATGTGAGATTACCCACAATACAGTCCGCAATTGTCTCCCCCTGAGTTTCATCTCTGGTCACATGAACCGCTGTCTTTGAAGACAACATTTTGACACAGACAACGAGGTGTAGGCCAGCGTGGAGAATTGGCGGAAAGCACTGGCGGCTGCCTTCTATGATGAGACTATTGAAAAGTTGGTACAACGCTATGACAAAAGTCTAAGTCAGAACGGCGACTACGTAGAGAAGTAGCTGAAAGGTGTAGCTAATTGTTACAAGTAAAACATTTCTGATGTTCACTGTGGTTTCAATTTGGCAATCAATCGGAGCTTACTTTCTGAACAGGCCTCGTATATGACATCAGACTGTCCATATGGATAGCATCCGTTTCGTCAGCCAGCTAGTCACCCTTTGTCGCTCGTGGGGGCCGCTTTTTTCTTGCCCTGCACTGAGCTGCCCTGATGTCATACCGGTAAGACACTGCAACCTGATTGTATCCACATTGTAATTTGCGTGTGCCGCGACTAATCATGTTAGCAGTGACAATTCTTTATCGCCAGTCTGGCCTCTTTTTTTAAAAAAAATTAATCATCCGCTCACTATAAAATATTTCCTTTTCTCTTTTTAGATGCAGGCAAATTTTCAAGAACGGGACACTTCTTCTTTACCCTTCGCTCGCCATAATATTGGACGATATTCTCTGAACAGTAATTTTCGACTAGCAGCGATGTGTATGACTATGATTTTTTAATATTGTGAGTATATTTTAAACATTCCTTTATTAAATTGAATGTCTTTAAAAAGTGGTGACACTGTTCTTTGATTTTTACCACGTAGGTTCACCTGATGATGCGGCTTAAAGCAGCGAAAACGGTTGTCTGTTAATAAACAACAATTTTACCAGCTGTGAGCAGAGTTCTTCCTAACATCATCAACTGGAGTACGTTCAGTGATTGGTTCCGCTTATAACGGAGATACAATGACCAGCGAAGAAGTGTCTGGAGATGCTCTAGGAAACGATGGGATACCAACCTTCTGTCGACCGCCGTATGGCCCGACATCCAGTAGTGGCGGTCTGCGGTCCGTTTCTTTTTTTAGCAAGACCATTCTGGTTTGTCATCTGCGGCATCCTTACATCACAGAGGTGCGCCGACGATATTCTGCGCCCCGTTTGGCTTCCTTTCAAGGCAATCCATTGTGGGATTACATTTCGGCAAGATAGTAAGATACTGTCCGCCTGCTCACGGCGGTTTCTACAGCTTGTCTTCGTGCTTGACAGCCCTGTCATTGCCAGAAAGGTCACCAGATCTCTCCGCAATTGAGAACTTTGAAGCACTGTGGGCTGTGGGCACGACATTGCGACTAGGCCCAAATTCTGACGTTGTAATACGCCATTTATAATGCATTAGGCACGATGTCCCTCGCGAGTACATCGAACAACTCTATAATCAATGTCAAGCCGAATAACTGCTTGTGTAAGTGACAGAGGTCGCCAATGCGTTACTTACTTGCTGCATATGTGAAACACTTTCTCGTGAATAAAACGTACAAAAATGGCTCAAATGGCTCTAAGCACTATGGGACTGAACATCTGAGGTCATCAGTCCCATAGAATTAGAACTACTTAAACCTATCTAACCTAAGGACATCCCATAGAACCATCCCACAGGCAGGATTCGAACCTGCGACCGTAGCAGTCACGCGGTTCCGGACTGAAGCGCCTAGAGCTGTTCGCCCACAGCGGCTGTCCATAATGTGCAATTTTTCTAAAATTGTAATGTCTTGTCTGAGTATACATGTACACCACAAATACCGATTTCTGTTCCATTCGGGTAATTCCTTCGTGGTACGTATTTCTCTTTTGGTCTTATAGTATATTTCATCTAATCAAGACAATCTATTTATAGATGTTAGATGAAAATTCAGCAGTAATTCATACATAAAATAATTACATTATGAAGGTGATGTCGAAACGAAGCATGTTGGTCGCAAAATATAGATAAATGTTTTGGTAGCGAAAGGAGCGAAAGATCGACCATTTTATGGAACGACCGTATTTCCTCGGAGTATGGCGGGCAGTGCTACGTAGTCAATGTCTTCGATAGTTGTGGCACAGTACATTTACTGTCAACACGAATCAGGAGATCCGCCACGGGGCCGCCTGCCGCTGCCTCTGTACGCAGTCGGGTGTTCCTGCCATAGGCGTTTTCCGAAAATCGTTCATACTAACAAAAAACTTTAACTTTATTAACAGGCTAAGCGCTGGTCAAACAAAAATGAAATACGAACTGCCATTTGAATTTTATCTATACTTGCTGCAGGCAATTTTTTATACACAATGAAAAAGTCGTTTGTATGTACAGGGCCCTACGGAGGGCGTGCAAAATAGGATCCCCCCGCCCCCCCCCCCCCCATAATAACGCAGCCACAGAGGACCCACAAAAACAGAGGGAAAAAAGAATTAACTGTCAGAGATACGTGTGATGTGCTATGTCTTCAGCCTTCGAGAAGAAGCCTTTATGTTGCTGTTATCAGTGTGATTTCTTCAAATTAATACTAGCGAACAGGCGACAATCGCTAAGATGGTTGGAAGTGATACGCATAGGATTGGTAAACAAGAACTCAAACCCAGATAGACAAGGAACAAAATGCTTACTGACAAAACCAAAAAATAACCACATTTCTTTTGTGCGATGCAATTAGTTAGAAACATGAATGCCACAACAAATTCTGTAGGCCAAAAATAACTGTCTCTCTTGAAGCCACTTAAGCAGTCAGATAAGAAGATTGTAACTACGTCTGGTAGCTGACAACGTCACTGAATATTAACAGGTATAGTTCCATGGCTGTAAGGACCACCGTTACGGAAGACTGTCCAATAACACCAACAGACAGAGCTATCTGAGACCGAGTCCCAGAGTAGAGTTGCAATAGGGAGCTAGAAGCTCAAGGTCGGCTCAGTAGGCGTCGGTCTTCAGGATGGAGAGCAGTCTTAGACTGCCGAACACCCGCTGTCTGACGTCTTAACCACAGTGCCGGCGGAAGAAAATGTCACGTTGTGTATGCGGCCATGTGATAGGGCGGAAGCGAACAGGACCCATCTACCTGCACTTTTCAAGGACGATGTGAGTGTCTCCTGTCGACGAGGCGAGCGCTCCAAGTCGCAGTGGTGATGTCCTGAGGTGTCTCTAACAACACACCATTGTTGTTGATGTTGTTGTTCTTCCTGTTGTCAGGAACTCACGAAGTTTTGGCTGCCTTTGCCGCGGTCCCTAAGAGTTCTCGTTTCGGTTACCCTGATGCCGCCCGGCTACGTAAGTGGGCTATACACGGTGTAAACAGTATAAGGCGCCAAAATTATACAGATGGTACATCTCGGTGTGCTTGACAAAAAAGTCTAATGACATTTTCTTGTATGATGTACTTTATTTTTGTATTATGTTCGTAGGATAGATAGTATACGTGTTTCTGTTTACGTAGTCAACCGACAGTACACAGCGTACCGAGCTTGTTGCCTACAATGACGGGGCGGCCAGAGAAAGTCAACGAGCCGACCAGAGGATTGAAATCATTAGACGTGTACAACGACGTGGTGTGCTAATCAGGTGGTACCGAAAAAATGAATGTAAACGGTTTTCGGGTTGTCAAGAATATGTAATTCGCTTTACGTGAATTGAATACAACCAGTCTGTTTCTCAACAAGTCGATAACGAAGGTCGTAGTAGTAATGACGAGCTAATATCCAAACACAATGTTTTTCCATTAGTACAAATTCAATCAATCACCAAGTAGATAGTTGTGCATTAATCACAATCAACTGTTTCACCTTTTTACGGCAATGCCATAACGAATACTAAATTCATATTATTTTCCTTCTGTACAACAACATCGTAACGAAAAGAAAACCCATTACTTCGTTTCCTCTTACACCAATACGATAATAAATGTTCGAAATGACCACCATTCGCTTCTACACATGCTTCATTACGGCGAACCCAGTTTCGTCGCACTCGTTCACACACATGCACATTGGCCTTTATGGTATTGGCATCATCTAAAATCTTCTGTGTCAATTCGTCCACATTATTTACTGGCTCAGCATAAACAAGTTCCTTCATATGGCCCCAAAAGTAAAAATCCAGTAGATTTAAATCAGTGCTGCGTGCTGGCCATCGACGTGGACCAGAACTCCCGATCCATCGTCCTGGAAATCGACTATCCAGAAAGATGCGTACTCTGTGACCAATGTGGGGTGGAGCACCATCGTGGAGGAACCACATGTCATGACGTATGCCTAACGGAATGTCTTCTAACAACATTGGTAACAATGTTTCCTCTAGAAACGTTCGGTAATAGTTACCAGTCAAACGTGCAGGTAAAACATAGGGCCCAATAATGTAATTATCGAGCATACCCACCCACACATTTACGGAAAATCGTCGCTGAAAATGTGTTGCCACTAGGTGGCGAGGATTGAGTACACTCCACGTGTGCATGTTATGGAAATTAGTTATTCCGTCGCGAGTGAAACACGCTTCGTCTGTGACGAGTATTTTGTTGACAAAATCATGCTGCGACTGTGTAACAAAAACCACTCTGAGAATTCACATCGTGGAGGGAAATCTTGTTCCTCCAGTGCTTGTACGCGTTGTATGTGGTAAGGCCGCAGCGCTCCTCTTGCAAAGTGCGATGAACGACAGTGTGCGATATACCCACGTGGCGGGCGATGCTTCTAGTAGTCTCAGAAGGATCCTCCTGGAAGCGGTCCAGAATTCTTTCCTCAGCTTCTATTGTACGATCGGCGCGTTGTGGGCCTCTGCCTTCTGCGCGGGGCAGTAAAGAGCCAGTATCTTTCAATCTACGGAAATTAAATACGTACTAGTCAATTGTATTCTGTCATAATGTAACAAAAACGGAAAGCGTATCAGAATAGAAGATACGTTTCGCATACGGACGATAATTTACAAAGGTGCAGATAACTACTGTACTTTATTAAGATGTAAATGCATAATAATCGCATACAAATAGAGAATTATAATGACACAAACCTTTTGGTGCACAGCAGAAAATATTTTTCGTGCAGGAAGTCGTCATTGTGGGAAGCATTCTCGATAAATTCGTACAGCTGCGCTCGCAACACCTTTTGCCTCGCCATAAATTATACGCATATCGCATAGTTCAGCTATAGCAAATCTCCTTTCCATCCTAACAGTTAACAGAGTTGCAATAACATCTGCACAGGTTACTCGCCTTCTGCCGTCGCTCGGTGTATTACAATGACGCAGCCACTCAGGCCGCAGTTGCCTATGTGTTTACGATTTACGCTCGCGATCTCAATTTATCCTGAGACGAACTGTTTTTTTTGTTTTTTTTTGTTTTTTTTGTTTTTTTAGACATCCGCAGGAAATACGCAAACATGTTACAAGACTTTTTCTCAAGCCTTGCGAGATGTACCATCTGTATAATTTTGGCGCCTTATACCCTTTATACCCTGTATAACCAGACACAGCATGGTCTATGTGGCAACTGCGCTTGGTTAACGTAACTGCCGCTAGCACATATGGCTTACGTTGCACAGTGGGGTTCTTGCTACTACTTCACTACGAAACTGTGGGGTGTCAAAGATCGGCAAGCGATTGCTGAAGCAAATATCCTATCCGACTTAAGGCATGCAATTTGAGTCGATTTCTGCTGCGTGAGGACTGGAGCGAGACGTGTCGGTGTAGGAAGCAAACAGGCGACGTGGATGGGATCTGTCAGTTACTTATATCAGCATCCAGTACTTCTGCCGCTCCCAAGTTTAGGTTTGTAAGACCTGCTATGAAGATGAAAAATAATTCAAGAATTAGCCTTCTGTGGCTCAAAGAAAAATATCCTTATACAGTACTAATGAATCTGGAAATACTTTGCAATTGATATGTACAGCAGTTGGACATACATTCTAATATCTTTCTCTTACCTCTCTCACTCCATCTCCTCCCCCCCCCCCCCCCCCCAGACGCTATCTGCCCAACTTGTTTACCCCTCTCTCTGAGTTTTAGTCTTGTTTATTGTTATTGCCAACGAATCAATAACTGTGAATTTAAGTCGCTTAAAATTAATGAGCAATCTGTTTCGGATCACTGGCATTTGGGATATAATAGTCCTCTCCCGGTTCTGGGCCTGTGCTGATGGTAGCTTCTGTGTTTTAATCTTCAGACACTTTGGACTACTAAGTTTCGGACGATTCACATACTGTGGTAGTATTTTAATCATAAACCGGTAAGCAATGAGTAAAATTTTCTTACTTTCTGCTACAACAGTTTGCAAGGAAGAGAACAAAACAGAATGTAGTTTTGTGTACAGTTCTGGTTTGAAACTCACTTGCTAAGCCTATTACTGTGCTAAAGGTTTAAATAATGTACGGAGTGCCAAAATAAGACAAGCCTAAAAACACCTGGGTCACATGATCTAAGTTGGGTTGCCAGTTTTACATTGCTCACCCATTCTTTTATTGAACCAAATCTCAGTGGACAGACCTTTTTTCCGTGCCTGTCAGTCGTGCCCATATGGAGAGGTGATTTATAAACGTGTAAAAGAGCGTATAAAAATTGCAGGAAGGTAGTTTTACACGGGTTTAACAGGGAGTGGGGCGTAGGTTTGGAAGTATCTACTGAGTCACTTTTACACTCACTTGACAAAAGTCATGGGACAGTGATATGCACCTATACAGATGATGGTAGCACCGCGTACACAGATTATAAAAGAACAATGTACCGGTAGAGCTGTCGTTTGTACTCAGGGGATTAATGTGGAAAGGTTTCCGACTTGCTTATAGCCTCACGACGGGAATTAACAGATTCTGAGCGCGGAGTGGTAATTGGTGCTAGACGCATGTTACATTACATTTCGTAAATCGTCCTGAAATTCAATATTCCTGGAACCACAGTATCAACAGTGTACCGAGAATACTGAATATCAGGCAGTACCTTTCACCACGGACAACGCAGTGACCGACGGCCTTTACTTGAAGACCGAGAAAAAATGGTTCAAATGGTTCTGAGCACTATGGCACTCAACTTCTAAGGTCATCAGTCCCCTAGAACTTAGAACTACTTAAACCTAACTAACCTAAGGACATCACGCACATCCATACCCGAGGCAGGATTCGAACCTGCGACCGTAGCGGTCCCGCGGTTCCAGACTGTAGCGCCAGAACCGCACGGCCACTCCGGCCGGCGAAGACCGAGAACAGCGGCGTTTGCGTATAGTTGTCATTGCTAACTGAAAAGCCACACAGAGTGAAATAACTGCAGAAATCGATATGGGGCGTATGACAAATGTATCCGTTATGGCAGTGTGACGGAATGTGGCGGTAATGGGCTGTGGCAGCAGACAACCGATGCGAGCGCCTTCGCTAACAGCACGCTCGACATCGACTGCAGCGCCCCTCCTGGCGGCTCTTGACCACATCGGTTGGACCATGGACGACTGGAAACTGTGGTCTGCTCAGACGAGTTTCAATTCCAGTTGGAAGAGCTGATGGCAGGATTCGAGTGTGGCCCACACCCCAAGGAGCCATGGACCCAAGTTGTCAACAACACTCTGTGCAAGATGGTGATGGCTCCGTAATGATGTGTTTGCGTGGAATGCATTGGATCCTCTGCTCCTTCTGAACAATAACTGACTGCAAATAATTACGTTCGGCTACTTGGAGACAATGACTTCATGTTCCCAAACAACGTTGCACCATGTCACCGAGCCACAATTGTTCACGATTGGTGCGAAGAACACTCTGGAAAATTCGAGCGAATGTTTTGGCCACCCAGATCGCCCAACAGGAATCGACATTTATGGGACATAATCGAGGCGTCAGTTCGTGCACAAAATCGTGCACTGGTAACATTTTCGTTGTTATGAATGGCTACAATGGGAGCATAGCTCGTCATTTCTGCACGGGACTTCCCACGACGTGTTGAGTCCGTGCCATGTGAGATGCTGCGCTTCGCTGGGAAAAAGGAGGTCCGACGCAGTAGTAAGAGGTATCCCACGACTGTTATCACATTGGTGTATTTTGCCCACTCTGTATAACATAATGTAGAACGAAATCCGATGTCAGACATTAGAACATTGTTGAGATATAGAAGTAAGTTGAAATATGACTGGATGTATGAGACTAAACATTCATCATTCTGTACTGCTTCAGCAAGCGAACTGTGTGTTGAAGCAGAGACATCCTTATGCTACTGACAAACTTGAAGCACAAAAGTCACTCAGCCTTGGCCGTGATTTGTTTCCTTCGGCGTGGTGGCGGAAACGCAGGCTGAATCTTTGAGTGAACGGAATGTTTCCTAGAGCATTACACGGGCCGAAATGTGGGCTGTGGATTTGTTAACGATAAGTCTTACTTTTTCATTGAATGTGTTACAGCTGATTTTCAATCTTCTGCTCGTTTAACAGAATCGCATTTGGTGAGAAACGAATGCTTACTCATTCTTGTCGCTTCATGACATACACGGTGGGGCAAATAAAAGAGGTCGCTAGAACAGAGTTCCTAAGTACAAAGGAACACAGCAAAGAAAAGGAAATACAGTACTAACCTGACCATAACACATGTTGAAAGTGACCAGCATACATCTCTTGGAACTTTTAGGCCCTGGTCAGCAATCTGATGAGAGCGGCTCAAACTTGGACTGCCGGAATCGCTGCCATCCCAATCCAAAATTTTCTGCTGCAGTTCGTGAAGACTACGACGGTTGTTACGATATACCTTTGACTTGAGGGCTCCCCACACGAAGTAATCGCACACTGACAGATCAAGTGATCTGGGCTGCCAGATTGATCTCTGCTGACCAGCCTTTGAGGCGTGAAGGCTGTGTAAACGTGCTCCACGGTTCGGCCGGCCGTATTGGTACTTGCTGCATCCTGCTGAAGTACCTGTAATTCTTTTCCTCCTCAGTTAATGCTGTCACAAATGGTTTCCAAATGTTGGCAATGGAACGCGCCGAAGTCAGCCACTCGTCTGGGCTACATTTACACGCACTGCCTGTACTAAATGTTCAGTGTGTTATTTATCCTTCGTAGCTATCTCTTTTCTTTGTATTAACTACTGATTTAAAACTAAAGACATAGTTTAAAGGTATTACGTTTAAGAAATTGTAAGTAGTCAATGTTACTTGATTCATTAATTGTTTAAGAGACGATTAGTAGTTCAAAGCTTCCTCAGGGCCATACGACCTATGCTTCTCGTAATGGTCTCCTTTTTTTAAAATAGGCCTACCTTATACTATCTCACAAGTGTTTCCTCAGTACTTCTGTAACTACGATTTGTGCTAGGTGATCAGCAGTCACACGCTGTCTTCAGTATCTGGCCATCTCTATGTATGAATTTCCCGTAACTTCAGTGCCAATAATTCTGGTACTTTAGCTTACATTACAAAGATTCACAAAAATTGTTTAGTTGTCTCTTCACTCCACGCCAGTGACTTTCCGCATGCTTCCTCTCATAGTTCTCGAAGCTCGTAATTACATACGTTTGCCTACTGTTAACGTGACGCACGCCGAAAGTGAACACAAAGATGAGTTTTCTTTCAGCGTACCAGTTACGTCCGTCGCTGTACGAATCCACCAGAAGTGGAACAGATAGGGCATAGAAAATCCGCAGCGCATAGTCTCAGGTCCATTCATATTGAGGTTAAACCTCCTCATCAAGAAATACGATCATTTAATTCATATGGTATTTAGTTCCAGTTGGAGTATGGTTTCATTTACAACTCTGCCCCCTTGGGCAAAGGCTTGCAGCTTGCATCAGCGAGCAGGAAAGTCAATACAGTAAGGCGCATGATGTTATTTATACCTTTACCGATATTGAGAAGATAATAAAAATTTCATATGTGCTACTTTTCAGCAACCCATCGTATTCGGGCTCATTCGAAAAATCTGTTTGGAAAACTGGGTATCCTTACTACATCAAGTGAGTACCTCTGGCAAACTGTCTTGCATATACTCATATGAATGTTACTAGCAGTCCTGTATACGGTCATGGAACAAGAGCCCATTATGACTCGCATTTACCAAGAAGAAGTAGACGAATAAATCAAAACAGAATTTTCTACCATCGATTGAAATCGTGTTATAAACAGTCCAGGCAGGTGAAAGAGACCACTGAAACTTATTTCAAAGAATACATAGAGAAATTAGAGAAGCGACTAACAAAGAAAATAAAAAGTCCCCGCCACAAGAGAAGGTACGTTCACAACGTTTCGTCGTACAGTTCTGCCCGTACTATGCGGTGGTTTACGTGAATGGAAATACAAAAATGATCACAATGGAGGCTGTTCATCCGGGAAATCCTAAATATTCTGTTATCTTCGATATGCTATAACTCATGTCTCAATCGGATTTTATCATTCCATGTCATTCGATTAGTACTGCACAAATACGTTTTGTAGATAGCGCAAAGAAAATACCGAGAACCACAAAACATCTAACATGTTTCCTGTGCTCTTTAAATCAGAACGGGCGCACAGATTATACGTCAGTACTATCTGTTTATTAACCAATTAAATTAATCAATCCCTATAAACACTGATGCCGTCATCGATTCATCTAAACAAATAATAATCACCGACTCGTAATTTCATTAAAATTGGTAATAATGCAAACGTCAGTTCAGTACTTTAATATGCGCCGTTGTTCATTTGCATTCTAACAACGCAGCGCTTTGAAGTGTTAGATACGCTACAAAGATTAACATTTGGCGCTTGAGTTGAAGGAAACTAGATCATTTTTATACAGTCCATTATAGTGCCTCTGTTCAGCGTGTCTTTATCAGTTAGTTCTCATTTTTAATTGAACAACGTTATTGTTCTACCTAGTAATGTATGTCGTGGTGTTGCAGTCAGCAGGGAAATGTTATAGTTAGATATACATCGCGAAAGATAACGTACGCTGTGACCTCTGTACAAACTATCAAATTTAAGTCCCACACTGCATGTTTCTGTCTGGATGTGAAGGCTCTAATCTCAAGAACTGTAGGACTTTTAATATGGTTTTCACTAATAGTCTGATTCACAAGGGAGGTTTCTGCGTAACTTACCAGCTGAAAAACGCTCCTATTGCATCACAAATAAGTCGAATATGCTCCTACTTAAAAAGATTGCAGAAAAGTGGGGAACCAGCTGCCTCAGTCCGAAATGTGCCTTCCACACCAAAGATTTTAGTATGGGAACATATTAGCTGTCTTAACACAGGTCTTTTTATCTATTTTCTCTATGTAGTGAAGTCTTTATACTCAGCATCCCACCAAAGTGCCACTGTCTATATACGTCTCTCTCCCACCGTCTCGTTTTTCTCCCTCTGGCACGTCTTCCTGTCTGTCTCTTCCACCGTCAGTGTCTTCGTCTCTTTCTCTAGTTTTTCGTAACAGTGTCTCCTCGTCTGCCATTTTCTCCGTCTATCAGTCCCAACTCCAATGTATTTGTCTCAATCTTTCTCTCGGCCATTGCACTGTCTCTTTCCCACTTACTCTTTGCTGTCTTTCTCTTCAATCAGCACTGCCGCTTTTCAACAGATGTCCTTGGTGATGGTTTGTCCAGGGTTTTAGGACCTAGAACGGGTTAGTTCAACACGTCGTTGTAAGGGATTGGGGGAAGTGGGTCAATTTTTGTCGTGTTAAGCTTATCAATCCGTAGGGGGGTCCAGCCCTCCAAGGTCTATGTACTATCTCGATCGATCTGTATCTTTTACTACCAGTGTCTCTCAGTGACTATCATTATCCCCTCGCTCTTTCTCTCCCACTGCCATTTTCTGCTTTCTGTTCCACTATCACTATCTCTATTCTATCTTTCAGAGCAAAAAAAGCGCGAATAGTTTCTTATGGACTGGAATACTCTCTTCCAAATTCTGAAGGTGGCAGGGGTAAAACACAGGGAGCGAAAGGCTATTTACAATTTGTACAGAAACCAGATGGCAGTTATAAGAGTCGAGGGGCATGAAAGGGAAGCAGTGGTTGGGAAGGGAGTGAGACAGGGTTGTAGCCTATCCCCGATGTTATTCAATCTGTATATTGAGCAAGCAATGAAGGAAACAAGAAAAAATTCGGAGTAGATATTAAAATCTATGGAGAAGAAATAAAAACTTTGAGGTTCGCCGATGACATTGTAATTCTGTCAGAGACTGCAAAGGACTTAGAAGAACAGTTGAACGTAATGGACAGTGTCTTGAAAGGAGGATATAAGATGTACATCAACAAAAGCAAAACGAGGATATTGGAATGTAGTCGAATTAAGTCATATGATGCTGAGGGAATTAGATTAGGAAATGAGACACTTAAAGTAATAAAGGAGTTTTGCTATTTGGGGAGCAAAATAACTGATGATGGTCGAAGTAGAGAGGATATAAAACCTAGACTGGCAATGGCAAGGAAAGCGTTTCTGAAGAAGAGAAATTTGTTAACATCAAGTATAGATTTAAATGTCAGGAAGTCGTTTCTGAAAGTATTTGTGTGGAGCATAGCCATGTATGGAAGTGAAACATGGACGATAACTAGTTTGGACAAGAAGCGAATAGAAGCTTTCGAAATGTGGTGCTACAGAAGAATGCTGAAGATCAGATGGGTAGATCACATAACTAATGAGGAGGTATTGAATAGGATTGGGGAGAAGAGAAGTCTGTGGCCCAACTTGACTAGAAGAAGGGATCGGTTGGTAGCACATGTTCTGAGACATCAAGGGATCACCAATTTAGTATTAGAGGGGCAGCGTGGAGGGTAAAAATTGTAGAGGGAGACCAAGACATGAATACACTAAACAGATTCAGAAGGATGTAGGTCGCAGTAGGTACTGGGAGATGAAGAAGCTTGCACAGGATAGAGTAGCATGGAGAGATGCATCAAACCAGTCTCAGGACTGAAAACCACAACAACAACAACAGTTTCTTATGTCAAAAATCTTGGTGAAGAAGGCGGAATGAGGATTGAGACAGGTGACTTTCCAATTTTCTATCATAATTTATTAAATATAAGCACTTTCGCCTTTTACGTGTTTCAGTAGGAGAGTTTATCAGCTGGTTCCCTTCTTTTCCCTGTTACAGGAAGGCTGTTGCTTATCTAAAAGGAATTTTCCAGGTCAGTCAAGTTTTGACAGTTCATTCATATGCTTAGACACACTTACGTACTTTGACACGTATCAGTAACAAATAACTGTGCCTAATATAACGTTAATGCAAAATCGCCTCCCATCCAACACAGATTAAGTTTGTACTGCTTTACACAAAGATCGAGGACGTTTTTAGGGCCCATACAGTGTACCAAATATGCAGTGTTTGATTTGCTATTGCAAAGAAGCTCGAATGACAAAATAAACACATCAAAAAAAGTTTTGCACGGTTCCGAGGGTTCCGGAACCTGTACAGAAATTGGAATAAAGAACATCATAAACTTCTTTCCCGCAATTTTTATTGCTCTTGAAAACCACACATTGCATGTTGTACCACCATACGGCGAAACCTTCAGAGGTGGTGGTCCAGATTGCTGCACACACCGGTACCTCTAATACCTAGTAGCACGTCCTCTTGCACTGATGCATGCCAGTATTCGTCGTGGCATATTATCTACAAGTTCATCAAGGCACTGTTGATCCAGATTGTCCCACTCCTCAACGGCGATTCAGCGTACCTCTCTCAGAGCGGTTGGTCCTTAAACACCCCTTTTCAGTCTATCCCAGGCATGTTCGATACGGTTCGTGTCTGGAGAACAAGCTGGCCACTCTAGTCGAGCAATGTCGTTATTTTGAAGAAAGTCATTCACAAGAGGTGTACGATGAGATCGCGGATTGTCGCCAGCGAAGACGAAGGCATCGCAAATATGCTGCCGATATGGTTGTACTATCGGTCGGAGGATGGCATTCACGTATCGTACAGCCGTTATGGTGTCTTCCATGACCACCAGCGGCGTACGTCGGCCCCACATAATGCCACCTCAAAACACCAGGGAACCTCCACCATGCTGCACTCGCTGGGTAATGTGTCTAAGGCGTTCAGCCTGACCGGGCTGCGTCGAAACAAGTCTCGGACGACTGTCTGGTTGAAGGCACATGCAATACTCATTTGTGAATAGAACGTGATGCCAATCCTGAGCGGTCCATTCGGCATGTTTTTGGGCCCATGACCGCACTGCATAGTGTCGTCGTTGCAAAGATGGACCTCGCCATGGACGTAGGGAGTGAAGTTGCGCACCATGTAGCCTATTGTCGCAGTTTTAGTCGTAATACGACGTCCTGTGGCAGTACGAATTATTCAACAAGGTGACGTTGCTGTCAAAGTTCCTCCTAACCATAATCCGTAGGTAGCGGTCATCCACTGCAGTAGAGCCCTTGGGCGGTCTGAGCGATGCATCTCATCGTCATTCCCTGTCTCTCTGTATCTCCTCCGTGTCAGAACAACGTCGCTTTGGTTCACACCGTGACGATTAGACACTTCCCTTGTTTACAGCCCTTTCTGACACAAAGCAACAATGCGGACGCGATCTAACCGCGGTATTAATCGTCTACGCATGGTTGAACTACAGACAACACGAGCCGTGTACCTCCTTTCTGGTGTACTGACTGGTACTGATCGGCTGACGGACCACCTCTGTCTAATAGGCGTTGCTCATGCATGGTTGTTTACATATTTGGAGGGATGGTGACATCTATAAACAGTTAAAGGGACTGTGTGCGTGATACAATATCCATAGCCAACGTCTATCTTCAGGAGTTCTGGGAAATGAGGTGATGCAAATCTTTTTCTGATGTCTGTAATTTTTTTCTGAGGTGTTTACGCAGCCACTTGGCACCATCGAATGATCTTATGGTCAAGATAGCCTTTATAGGTGTGAAGTGTACACAGAAAGAGGGTCATGAAGTTATATTGCTGAAACAATGTCGACTATAAACATATTTAGGTGACCTAAGAACCATTGCGATGACCTCGGAAAGCTTACCATTTTATCATTACGTCAGTTAACACTACATTTGCATCTCAGACCGCCTATTAGATGCGTATATTACGTGCTAGGTCCGGTTGCTTTGAACGTCTAGCTCTCGGTAACGGATAGTGACATAAAACACTGTTGAGATTCCCCAAGGAAACCACTTTGAATATTTCAACGATTTGTGTTGAATAGAAATTATCCAAGTGATCATCCCCACAAAAAAGCAAAAAGAAAAAAATCATGTTTTTTTTTGGGTTTTTCTCAGGAATCGCACATGAGTAAATGATGCTTTTATAAGCTGCCTGAGACCCACACTAGATGAATCCTAATGTAAAATAACCAACCGATTCTCTCTGGAGGAAAAGTGTTACGTTTGAATTTTGACCCTGTGCAGTAGAACAGCTACAGATGCCCTTTCTTCTTATTGGTATGAAAATGATCGATAGGCCCAGGGCTGTCCCAAACACTTGACCCCCTATCTCTCTGATGACCCCTTAACTCTGCGTTGAATATATATATATATGACGCCTGAAAAATCGGGTTTTCTCGCGCGGTTTATTGCAACATAGTGGTACAGTGCACTGTCGCGCATAGACCGATTATCGGTACGCCATAAAAGTCGTCCGGCCGTACATACTAACTGCTACGCGTGAGAAGCCGGAGGAAGGTTGCTAGTACGATGGAAAGGAAGCAGGAGATGGAACACGAAGAATTATTTAACTGCGGGTATTGCCGCTCTTTGACAACTGAAGCGAGAGAAGTGCTCGAGACACGAATGACAAGTAATTTTTGCTTGGGAGATGTCTGCAAAATTGCAGTCACAGTTAAGTCTCTCAAACCAGCTCTCGAGATCTCAACGAGAGAGGAGTGGATTCATTAGTAGATTTTTATTACAGAGCTGGATAGCATCTATTCTGAAAGCGGTAGTAAGTAAGGTGGAAACTTCGCTATCTTAAGAGCAGCAAGATCTCTTTGAGGTGCTGGACAGCCTTTATCAACGAAAATGGCAGGACAGCGCGGACAGCGTTTCGACAAACAGGAATGTTTTGTGGCCTAATTATTGTTTGTTAAGGAAAAACGACTGAATTCTATGAACGTCAGCAGTGACATTGCAGTCTGTCTCGCCATGAAATAAACTGCGGTGGATTTTAGTAGCTCTTAGGTCATACCCCTGTGCACAGTATGGGATGAATATGTGGCAGTGTTAAAAAAAAGATATTTATGGAATCAGAATTTTTGGGATTTTTTCGCATAGTCTCCAAGTAATTTTCCTGAATAATTGCTTATGATATTTACTTTAGTTAACATCTTGTGTTTCTCATTCACATGCGGTTTTGCTGAGACAGTAAGATTTTATGTTCAACTTTTCGTTACCATTTATCTTAATTTATTTCTACCAATTAGAATCACTGTTAATAGTGATCCAACAGACGCACCGCGGGTAGATAACTGTGCTCATGGGAACTGTCCATCACATGCAGGAAAAGGTGCGGCAGACTCTTACCAAACTTAGCTTCACAAGTGGTTGGTCGGCAGCTTGCATAAAATGATTTTGATAAACCTAGTACTAAATCTTCCACAGATGAAAGTCCATGTCATGGTCTCTCTACCCAAAAGTTGACTCTTCTTGGTACAAGTTTAAGGGCAAAATTGACAGGAGTGTCTTATTCACCTAAGTATAGTTTCTAGCTGCTGTATTTGGTTCTACAAAGCCCATATTTAAACATATGGGCGGGCCTGAGCTACTGATGAAATATTTACGTGACAAAACACCCAATCCAAATGAGGATTTGACACATTTGATTTGGAATTGCCTACCAAAACTGTGTTTGAACTTATCTGGACATAAAAAATAGGAGTCCATGACGCTGTCCTCACACACAACGGTGGAAAAATTTCCAAATCTTGGGTATTACAAAAATAAGGATTAATCCTGTTGACACCATTGTCTCAGGTCTTCGTCATTGTGACAACTACAAACGCAAGATACTGGAAGATCTGTGACACTAACAGCAAAAAACACAAGACGGTTAGGTAGATATTGCATAGGCAGAAAAACACTAAACATATCCATTAAACTGTTCTTAGTATCTGTAATTGGTCAAACAACTCAGCATCTTTAAAAGTGATTTCCTAGATACAACATTTATATTAGAAAATTCCGTTTCTCCGAATAAATACTGAAGATAATTCATTGAAATTTAGCATGCACCTATATAACAGCTATCTTTAAATATGAATCCTCGAATAATGCGAAATTTGGTACGAATTTGTTCTAAAAAATTACAAATCAAGAAAAATGTCAACATTTAGGATCCTTTCATTTCCTATAAATTTTTGGGATAAGAGCAACTTAAAGAATATTCTTGGGTTCCGTATAACACACAGTAGGTACTTAATGTCTTGTAGAAATTTGGTTGCTGTACGTTTTAGTAGCCTTCTCACATATGGGAAAAATGTTAGGCGTAAATTTTACATGTACCAAACAGGGAAGTATGCTTCAAATACTGGTTAGCTTAACAGACGAATTTGTATCTGAATTTCAACAGGCTATTTCCACAGCGGGTTCTTGCGATACTCGTACACCTGTCATAACAACAAATTTTTTGAGTGTTTGGCAGAGGTGTGAACAGTTTTCTACGTCTCCTAATGTACAGTTCCTATGGGTAGTTGTGAAGCTTAAATTATCACCACAAAAAATTGTAGCTACGAACATGAAACTTCGTGTTAGTTCGTCTCTTCACATTCACCCTACAAGAAGACAATTTTATCTCAGTGATGGATGATGTCACAAAGACGTTGGTTGCAGAAGCTTGCATTTTGTCTGCCCTGGGAACATTCCACATCCAAAATGAACGCTTCGAGATTCTGGAAATTCCTGCCAAGCAATTGTCTCTTTATTCGAGTATAAATGAAGAAGTCACTACGTGCAGTGTCATGAGATTACGAAATGTAAAGCAAACCTGATAGCTCGGAGATGTAGCATGTGTCATTGTGTCCTGTGCACAATGAGCTGTAGGGTTGTTGTGCAGCAAGAACACCCCTTTGCATAGCTTCTCGCTACGCTTCGTGTCAGCAGTTTTCAGTAATCTCGTCAGGAGATTTCGGTCGTACGCCTCTGAGAAGGTTTGTCACTTAGAGCATAACTCGAGACTTTCCTTGGCTATGGACAGTTAGTATCTACGGCCAGACGACTTGTCTGGGGTAGTGATAATATATGCTACTATTTAAACATAAGTCGTTGTTTAGCGTTGTTACCAAAATTTTCGATAATTCTTGACCAGCTTACTTCAAATTTTTACACGATCCTCTAATAAACATTCACACGGACGTAGGCTACATATTTTTTTAAACACTCATTATATAAACATACATACGTAATACATAAATGGGAAGTGATTTTACGAAAAGTCTCCAAAAGCTTTTTACCAATTCCGATATAGTCTATACTTAGCATTACCAACTTTGCTAGCAGACTACATGCACAAACCGGCTTCCTGCATCAGTCTTTGTGAAAACCGGATCAAAAACCCTAAAATAGTTCGTGAGATGAGCCTTCACACGATGTAATGAACAATCGAGCAGAAACAGGCTATGCATTTTCAATATATAAATATATACGTGCTATATAAAGGGCCAATCTTGAAACAAAATTCTCGGAAAATTCTTGACCAATTTACTTCGAATTTGTACAAGATACTCTAACTAAAGTACGGACAGATATATGTTACACATTGTATTTACTGACTATTATATATAAATATATATTTCATAGTTACCAAAAATCTTAAAAAGTGCTTGGCCGATTTACTTCAAATTTCTACACCATATTCTAATTAACATGGGGAAGAACGTAGGCTATATATAAATATATATTTAATATATAAAGTAGAAATCTTGAAAGGGGGAGAAAAAGGCGATGGGCAAAGAGAAAGGGTGGAGGAGGTGGACAGAGAGGGGGCGAACAAGAAGATGAGGGTGTATATCCAGTTCCCATGTACGAATATATTTAGCATTAGGGAAGTATTACCAAGTTCGCTACGAGATTATATACACAAACCTTCCTTGTTTAGTAGTCTTACTGACAACGGATCAAAAGCCTTAAACTAATTCCTGAGAGTAGCCGTCACATAAGACAAAAAAAGGCGGCGAGGGATCTTAATTCATCGTAGTTCAGGCAAAATGCATGAAAAATTTATAAATTACACATACATACCCTCTCCATGAATCAGTCTGTTGGTGAAACTTGTATTAAAATCCCTACAGTGGTTCCCGAGATTTGACTTCACATACAGACAGAAAAACTTGGTGGGGAACTTTAATTTAGTCATATGTATTAATACGACAACACCACATAACGCCAGTCCCGAAAAGTATTTAGCATTCCCTTATTCGATATGGATGGGTCTTCGCCTTTTCTAATAGTGGTGAATCCAAATGTTTGTACATCGCGAGTCGGTCCTTTGCCTAGAGGTCACAGCCACACGTCTTGCACTCATACGTGGCAGTCACACAGCTAAGGAAGTTACCTGGATTGCGCTGACAAAATTACAACTATTGCGCTGCTGGCTTCGTTCGGTGGATATTTCGAATGAGTGTGAGTAGTCGCAGAATCCAGCGGGTGGAAAGTATTTTCATAAACGGAATGTCGAACAGACGTTGAAAACTCATCGATGAATGAATGTCATTATTTCTACTATTGCCTCAGTTGTGATACACCAGTCCAAGAGTCCCAGAACGTCCACTTGTCTCACCAGTTCTTCACAAAGAGATGGTCTGCCATTTAGTTGTTCGTCATTCATGCTTGTCTGACCACAATGAAAGCGTCTGTGTTGTCCAACCACTGGGCCACAATTATGATGGTGCATTGTTTACATATACTACCACAAATTCAGCATATATTGTCGCAGTGCTGCTCCTCTTAAAATGCAGGAATCTATCACACGACATTCCTTTCCATCAATGAGTTGCGCCATTTTGTGTTCGACCCTCTAGGGCAGCGGTTACACATCTTCCTTACACCATTACCCCTGAGTGCAAAGTTAGCTAGTTCAGCCGACCTCCCCCTTATCATTTTTTGCCGCCACCTCGTCCACATTATCATTAACTTTAATACCTAACTAAACTGTAGAATGAAGGGATTTTCTGTGGAGAGGTTTGTTTTTAAAATGATTAAATGTGTGATATTTGGTTTGTGTGTGTGTGTTTGTGTGAGTGTTTGTGTATGTTAGAATGAATGATTGAGGAATTCATGGTGCATCGCATGTGCTACCCACAACTTTCCTCAAAAAGGAAAGCTAACTATTCACAGTGAGGGTTCACACTTATTACAAAACTTGCTTCCTCTGCACTACTCCTCTCCACTGCGGCACTTGCTTGACCTGCATACTACATCCCCATTTAAAATCAAACTTCAGATGTCTGCACTATACGTACGGTTTGTAAATCACTTCGTTGCTGCACTCTTTACTTCTGAACTGGCATAAATTGGACGAATTCAGGCTGTTAATGCTTTGTGTCTAACCACTCTAATAATAATAATAATAAAACTGTGTCCGTCACTATAGTAGCTCTTGCGTAGTTACTGCTGTGTCGTGGTTTCATTTAATTCATTTATCGGTTTTGTAGCGAGTAATGTAGCACTTTCTGGACTATTGTGAGTATTGTCTACAATTTGGAGAGGGCATTTTCTTGAGATATTTAGCATTTGTTACATTTAGGTCTCACTTTTATCATCAGCGATATATGGTACACCACAGTGTGGGTGTGTAGTGTGTGGACTAAGTGAGGATCCTGTAACCTCCACCGCATTAATGTTACACACTGAGAAAAAGTAATTATTGATAACTTAGGTAATCAAAATTAAAGTTTTACAGAATTGTCATAATAGCAATGATCTGTGGGAAATAACTTAGCCTCATGACTGAAAGCGTATCGAACCGTTAAATTTTTACCCATCATGTGGTAATTACCGCCAGATTGAGAACCAATGCTAGCAGCATGCTACGCTACTGCGGCGCAGAGATTTCAGTCTGTACCTGAACTGTAAACATGTACCTGTAAATATTTACCTCTCGTATGAAGGAAACTGGACATGACGTGGTAGTTCGAGATGAAGAAGTTGACACAACAGAGGAATAAGTAGCAGACCACATTAAAGCACTTACATGAAAGAGTGCAACGGGTATTAGTGCAGGTACTTTTATATTTAGTACCTTAATATGTAAACGCATCAATGTGTTTGTTGTTTATTCTCTGCACGGCACAGTCTTCCCACAAACAAGTAGCACAATGTACTACCTGACGTTTTGTGTACAATCGTAACTGCGCCACTTAGTGAACTACGCCTGTCAGTATATCCTAATCGTTTTGCATCCACGTGTCTGCCCTTCAACGACGGAAAAAGGCATTAATGGCTTGCTGTTGTCAAATGTACTTGGCGGTACTAACCATACTAATAAATTACTACTCGTAATAGCTAGAATTATTAGTCTGGAAATGAAGTAAATGCTGATACAATGTTGTTCAGTACACTGTTCTCAGTCATCAATAAAGATATCTGCCCTTACGCCTGTTATGATGTTCAATACTCCGAGGAGCGTTGAGGACGATGCGGGAGACCCGCACCGAAGTACCAGGCCAGGTCCTAGTGAAGGTGGTTTGCCACTGCCTTCCTCTGACCGTAAGTGGAGTGAATGATGACGCGCACACACACACACACACACACACACACACACACACACACACACACACACATATATATATATATATATATATATATATATATATATAAGTAAAAATGTACGGCACAAACTGCAGGACACATTCCTCACATGTTACAACTCATTTTCTCGAACGAGTTTCCACGCAATAAGGTTGTAAATTTTCACAATCGGCATATATGGGCAGACATCAATCCTCACGCAACTGTTGAAGCAAGCCATCAACAAAGATTTTCTGTCAATGTTTGGGCCGGTATTGTTGGTGACTTTGGTAGGGCCCCACTTTCTTCCGCCCAGGCCAAACGGACAAAGTTTTAATAATTTCGTAGAGAACATTCTACCTGATTTGCTATGAGATGTGCCTTTCGCTGTGCAACAAAACGTGTACCTCATGCACCTCTTCATTTTAGCGTTAATGTTCGTCGCTTTCTAATAAGAGGTTCGGTGACAGATGGCTAGAAAGATCTAGACCAGTCGCCTGGCCACCACGCTCTCCGGACCTAAACCCACTGGACTTTTGTTTGTGGGAGCATTTGAAAGCTCTTGTGTGTGGAAACACAGAACAAGATGTTCGGAGTCTCCGTGAACGTATTATGGAAGACAGCGAAACCATACACAGTACTCCAGGGACACATCAGCGCACCCGAGTTTCACTACGGCGGCGGACTGACACATGTATCAGTGCCCACGGAGGGCATATTGAACATCTCCTCTGAGAAATGGTTGCTTGTGATATGGTGATGCTTTCTGTTCGTATTTGTTCCCCATGATTAATAAACTGGAGGAAATGATTTGTAATATGGAAAGAAAGCGTTTCCAGACCCATGTTAATATAACATCCTTTCTTCGCGGACGTGTGAGGAATGTGTCCTGCAGTTTGCGCCGTACGTTTTTGTTACCGACACTGAATGCCGTATGGAACGTGTATAAATGGAGCAGAGACTAATGACTAACCATTCTAGCAACAATACGGGTAGCATATAGAAATAACAAATCTAATAACGTAAGCTACTGTGACAAAGAGCAGATCACAAATAACAGGTTGTCATGGCCCATTGTCGGGAGGGTACATCTTGGAGACGGCGAAGCTGGTTGGCTCTTTGCATGCTAACGTTGTGAGCATCCACAGTAAGTGACTGAAAGATGACGAAACCGTGAGTAGGTGATATAGTGTCGGATGTACAAGACTCACCATAAAACGTAGGTGTCGAAGGCTTCCGAGACCCGTGAAGGAGCTCTGGCGGCAATCTGTGGCATTTCTAACAACCGAGTACATTGCTGGTGCAGACACAAGTGTTTCAGAGCATATTGTTCTGTGCACATCACTGAATATGTGCTGCGCATGTGACTCCGACTTGTTCCAATGTCGACTTAACAACAGCGTCAGATACGATTGCAGCTGGCGTGGAACCATCATGGTCAGATCATTGATCAATGGAATCATGTGCTCTGGTATGATGAATCACATATGTTGCTACATCAGATACATGGTCGTGAATGGATACATACTCATTGAGGCTGACGGCTGCTCGAAATAGGCACCGTCCAACAACATACTTATGTTGGTGGTGGCAGTATTACTCTACAGGTACATTTACCAGAGCCTCCGTGGGGCCGATGCAGTAAACGAAGGCAATACAGGAGCTGTGAACATTACTGAGGACCACCTGCGTCCCTCTCTGCTCTACGTCTTCCTCGACGCTATAACACCTTCCAGGAGGATAACAGTCCATGTCACAATGCCAGAAACGTGCTACAGCGGTTTGAGGAGCGTGATAGTGAACTCATACTGATGCCTAGGCCATCGAATTCGCTCGATCTAAGACCGATGGAAAAAACTTGGATACATAATGGTATCAGTCGTCAGATCCGCGCTCATAAACCACCGGCCGTAATTATGAGGACTGCACGGCTTGTGCGTAGATATCAGGGGCCAATTCCAGGAGGATAACAGTCCATGTCACAATGCCAGAAACGTGCTACAGCGGATTGAGGAGCGTGATAGTTAACTCATATTGATGCCTAGGCCATCGAATTCGCTCGATCTAAGACCGATGGAAAAAACTTGGATACATAATGGTATCAGTCGTCAGATCCGCGCTCATAAACCACCGGCCGTAATTATGAGGACTGTACGGCTTGTGCGTAGATATCAGGGGCCAAACCTGGAAACTTCCAAGAACTTATCGAATCCATGTCTTGCAGAAGCGGTTGCGTATTGGGTTAAGACGGGTGGACCAATAGACTAAGAAAGCTAATGGTAATAACGTTTTGGTTCATCAGCGTGTACATGTGCACTGAAGGAAAAACGTCGCGACGTCAAGAAGGTGACGTGAGGCATAAATGAACGTTGGTAGGCGTGTCTATACATGTGAAAGCTCATGTCTACTCACATTTCGCAACAGTCGTATGGGAGTGGCTCTAGTAAAGCTACTATGAGAATGGAAATCAGGTTCGCTTTCAGTACACGCTGTAACAGCCGTGAGCGTTGGTTATCTTCAGATTGGAGGCGACAAATCAGCCTTTACCAACATCACTCTGTGTTTGAACGAGGTCGTGTAATACGACTATGAGAAGCTTGATGTTGCTTCTGCGGTAATTCAGAAAGCTCGGCTGTAATGTAGAGTCTGTGAATGATTGCTGGCAGCGGTCGTCACGGAAATGTACGGTTACAAAAAGACCGGGCTCGAGACGATATCGAGGCACTACCGAGAGGGGAGGCCATGGCGTTGAGCATATGGCTCTGGTATATCGTGCTTCAGCGGCAATGTGAGCTGCAGTTGGCACCACAGTAACAGAACGAACTGTTGCAAATCGGTTACTTCAAGAACAGCTCCGAGCCTGACGCCCTATAGTGTGCATTCTACTGACCCCACATCACTGCCAATTGCAGCTTCCCTGGTGTCAAGTGAGAGCCCGTTGGAGATGAGACTGGAGTTGTCTTGCGTTTCCCGGTGAAATATAGTCCGTTTAGATCCCAGTCATGGCTGTGTGTTGGTTACTGTTGCAGATCAGGGTGGAAGTCTCTTGTGCTTCCCGATGAAATATGGTTCTGCTTAGGTGCCGGTAATGGCTGTGTGTTGTTTAAAATGAGCCAACTGATGGCCTGCAGCCAACTTGTCTGCGTGCCAGGAACACTGAGCCTACACCTGGAGTTAATGTCTTCGACATACTGTCTTCGCCTGTTCGATCACTAGATCCGTCTCCAGTCGAGCACATATGGGGCGTCATCGGTTGAGAAGTCCAGCGTCATCCAGAAACAGCATTAACCGATCCTGTATTGATCGACCAAGGGCAACAGGCACGGAATCTCATCGCACAAACTGACATCCGGCACCTGCACAACACAAAGCATGCACGCCTGCATGCGTGCATTAACTGTTCTGGGGGTACACCATTTATTAGTGTACCAGCATTTCACATTTGCAGAGGCTTATTCCGCGCTTACGTTCATCTGTGGTCTTGCAATGTTAATCACTTAAATATGATTCGTAGACAAATGTATTCCCGAAATTTCATTACTCTACGTTTATTACTTTTTGACAAATGTATTCCCTAAATTTCATTACTCTACTTTAATTACTTTTTGATGTAGCGATTTATTTCCGTTAGAGTATACGAATGAGATAACACTGTTTTAAAAAAGTCTCTTCTGTGTCCCTACCAGCCGCCATATACAGTGTTACGATCGGAGGGTGCCACACAACAAGCAGTCTCAGTGTGGCGCCACACATGGTATGGCAAGTTGCTTCTACGATGGCGCACATTCTAGAAAGTACTTTACGCTTCCGCTGCAAGACATTCAAATAGGCCATAGTTTCGTTTGGCACCACAGAGCGCAGAAACGCGGAACTAATTGATGCATCTGCCAAATAGAGCGCAGCTGCGCGTTAGCACGCCGAGCGCAAGATTTAAGCATCCGCACACGGACACTCGGTCAGTTATCGTTAGAGAGACTGCAGTAGTAGTAATAGCAGAGTACTGGAAGTAGCCTTCATCCACAGATCTCTTCGATGAGCATACTGGACATTTCTCCGTAATACAATTTGATAACAACCAAAATGAATTAATTCACACGTAGAGATATTTAGAGACCTACAGGTCTAGTATCACAAAGGGAGGACTTACGATAAGAACCACCCTGGCATTTGCCTGAAAGAATTTAAGAAACCAACGGGAAACCTAAATCTGCATGATGGATGAACATTGGAGCCTCCACCCTCCCGAACATATGGCTAATCTGTTTAAAATAGTGCTACCTCACTCGGTTTACCCTTAATATATAATAGCGGCCTACAAATAAGTTATTTAGTAATGAAAAAGACTAATGCTACACTGTTCATTCGTTTCTCACTTCCAGTCACAGCACACACTACACACCGTGTACAAACTTAGTTTCATAACACTACACACGCTATCAGCTGTTGTGAGAACCACTCTTTGTACCGTAACTTCCCATTTGTAAGCCTGAGAAACTAGGTATATCACTCTACAATGAGTAAGATGTTGAACTCAGAATGAGGAAAACGTGTTAGCTTTGGTAGTAAGTTTTCCCAGAAAAGGAGAAAATAAGGAGAAACATAGTGTGAAACTGTATGTGGAAAGTTAGATGTTTTATTATCGTTTATATTACTATTATTTATTTGTGTTACATTTTGTACCAAACCGCTACTCTGCGTACCTAGGTATCCTTCATTGATCAGAATGTATTGCTTAACAGCTACTTTTTAACTGCCGGCCGGGGTGGCCGAGGGGTTCTAGGCGCTACAGTCTGTAACTGCGCACCCGCTACGGTCGCAGGTTCGAATCCTGCCTCGGGCATGGTTGATTGTGATGTCCTTAGGTTAGTTAGGTTTAATTAGTTCTAAGTTCTAGGCGACTGATGACCTCAGTCGCATAGTGCTCAGAGCCATTTTGACCTCAGAAGTCAAGTCCCGTAGTGCTCTGAGCAATTACTTTTTAACTGCCTTTTAAAATAAGTTTGTTTTAACAATTTCTTTAATCTCGTTTGGTAATTTATTGTACTCTTTTATTTTTTAGGTATACAGCTGTTTGGTAAATGTACTCGTATGGTGCAGTGAAAATTCCTAGTGTTTTGGACAGATATTTACAATGATTCGACTACAATTTCTGGTTAGTATTCTTAAGGCCCTTTCCTATAATTTGAAAATTGTTCCTCAGAAAAGAATGCCTTAGCTAAAATTTCAGTGTTCATATGAATAGTACATACCTAAAAGGCACTAGCTGTTACAATGGTTCCAATGGCACTGAGCACTATGGGACTTAACATCTGAGGTCATCAGTCCCCTAGAACTTAGAACTACTTAAACCTAACTAACCTAAGGACATCACACACATCCATGCCCGATGGAGGATTTGAACCTGCGACTGTACCGGTCGCACGGTTCCACACTGTAGCGCCTAGACCGGCTCGGCCACTCCGGCTGGCGTGTTACACCTGATGACAAGATCGTAAGGGCACAATATGCTGATGACACACTGTTTGCAACTATCTGTGTGTGTTCACACCACAGCAACAATTTACTTAGTCAAAGAGTGGTCAAAGATGCAAAACCGATCAATGAATGACTAATCAATTTAAAAAAAAGGTTGCTAGCCTTTTATTTTGTAGATGCTTCTTTGACGTCCCATTAGACTTCAAATCTCCATAGTCACTTCTTAAAACTGTACGAAAAAATTTATACGTCGCTACCTGACCCTTATTACTTTCAATAACATGAAGCCAATCTTTTAAATGTGGGTCTTGAAGCCAAGAATCCTCAAACTTCTGCGTATATTATAGTTTCTGCACAGTTATACACGTATGAAGTCGTGAAGTAATACCACACACTGAGAATCATAGCTGCGTAGTGCATACCACGGATGACGACAGTTGAGTTACTTTTTCTGCTCATCTGGCGTGACGAACCCTGCGTGAGCCAACACGCGCCCAATGGTTATTCGAAGCGACAATGAAACAAGTGAGCACCCATTGTTTGAAATCGGTTGCTGTACTACCTGCACCTGTGCAAGCCTCCTCCTCCTTCGCCCGTGAAATGAACAATAACGAAGTGCTGCTAAATACTGTTCATTCTACAGGGAAAACCTGCGTGTAGTCAATAGACTGCGTGGGTTCGTTTGATGTTACATTGTAATGCATCTGTGTGCATCTCCACAGTAAAAGTTAAATAGTCCTGAAATCGAATAAAGTAAAAATAACGTATTTCGAAACATATAAATAGCTTAATGGTTGACGGATCGCATTTTCAGTAACTGATACATAATTCTAACAAACCACTATAAAATCCACTAGACACTCTAAGCAATATTTCGCCGCTAAAAGGAGGGTAGAAACCACCAGTTTTAGTCGAAAATCCACTAAGTTGGCAACACTGCCTGTAACTGTGGTGTGAGGATCTACTGAATAGGACATATGGATTCGATTTCATGTTTACTGAAGAAAGGCTGGAAGTTTGGCCGTGTGTATTCTGAGGTGACAAAAGTCGTGGGCTAGGTCCTAATATAGTGTCGGACATCCTTTTACATGCTATAGTGCTGCAGCTCGACGTGGCGTGGACTCAACAACTCAGGGAAGTCCCTTGCAAAAATACCGAGTCTTGTTGCCTCTATACCCATCCTTAATTGCAAAAGTTTTGCCTGTGCAGGATTTTTCGCACGGACTGACCTCTCTATTATGTCCCGTGGATGTTCGATGGGATCATTTCGGGCGATCTGGGTGGCCAAATCATTCGTTCGAACAGCCCAGAATGTTCCTCAAACCAACTGTGAACAATTGTGCCCCGGTGACATGACGCATTGCCATCCCAAAAATTTCATCGTTGTTCAGGAACATGATGCCCATGAAAGGCTGCAAATGGTCTCCAAGTAGCCGAACGTAACCAAATAGCGCTGCAGTCGGACCAGAGGACCAAGTGAATTCCGTATAAAAACAGCCCATACCATTATGTAGCCACCAGCAGCTTGCACGGTGCTTTGTTGACAACTCGGGTCCATTGCTTCGTAGGGTCCACACTCGAACCCTGCCGTCAGCTCTTACCAACTGAAATCGGCACTAGTCAGAACAGACCACCGTTTTCTAGTCTTCAAGGGTGCCACCGATATGGTCACGAGCCCAGGAGAGGCGCTGCAGGCTGTGTCGCGCTCTTAGCTACGGCACTCGCGTCTGTTGTCTACAGCCATAGCCCATTAACGCCACATTTCACCGCACAGTCCTAACGGATACGTTCGCTTTACGTCCTACATTGATTTCTGCATCTATTTCACGCAGTGTTGGTTGTCTGCTAGCACTGACGACTCTATGCAATAGCCGCTGCTCTCCCTCGTTAAGTGTGGAGGTCTTCTCGTTGCGGTAGTGGCCGATATTAAACATGAATAAAATATATTAATGTGACAGTGACGGCTAACTACCACTACTGCTGAATCAATAGTGATATTGTAAATAACTTGTATTTATTTTAAATTATCTCATGATCATAATGAACAAATCATGAATGAAAACAAATTAAACAAATTGTTCTCTGTTTTTAGATATACTATACTGGTAAGATTGGCTCTCAGCTCTTAATGTAAAGTTGATGCGAAGTTAGATTTAATTATGCACCTGGATAAGCAAATGGTAAATGCGATCTGACTGCGTTCCTATAATCTCTTTTGTGTCTGAAATAATACGTACTTGGGACACTGCCACCAAGAAACAAACCAAACAACATGCAAAAAGACAAATAACCAATAACGAATCGTAAGCAAAACTGCACAGATGCTCAGTGGATGGCAAGAACACGATCCAACAACTATTTCTGAATTTTACTGCCGCTGATGCAAGTTTTACAATACTGTCTACCAGCGTTCTGGCTCTGTCGATACTGCTGGGGCGACGACTGCAGCTGCGAAGTCGCTGAATGAAGATAAGTCTCTCAAATATCTTGACCAGAATAAACTACTCAGAAACTGCTAATACCACAAGCCCTATATTTCCTCTAAATGGTATACAACGCTTTCAAGACTGGCTCAACAACCTTTAAGGTGCAGCCCAGTGTGTCTTGTACTAACGTGCCATACCAGTAAGATAGCTCTGTGCACTGGTTGACTACATTCAATGGTGACTGCCAGCCTATAAGGCGGAATCAACTGCAATTGTACTAGTAGTCAATGCAACGCCTATAGTGGAGGCTGATGTCCTACTGTCTATATCATACACAGCACAGTATTCTGAATCTAAGTCCCTATCTCAGAGCTACCGAACTTTGCGACTGTCCGCTTTCATGGCACAAGACGCTCTCCTCTCCCGCCTCGCTCTCACGATGCTCTTGCAACAAGATGCCACCAAACTGTAATCAGCCAGTCCCGACGCTGCGAAGGCCTCCCACATCTCCCTCGCAGAGTGATACAATTTCTCCACCTATCCAAAAATTTCTCTGTTCAAATAGCGGGCGTTGACCCTCAGCGTTTCCCGCACTTTCTTATGAACTGCCCAATCAGAGCTCAGCCCATTTGCCGCTAAAACAGCGCTCGACCGGGCAGTCCAGCGCGTACGTTGGACGCTCTCTGTCTGCTCGACATTTCCCCTCTCTCTCTCACCTGGCACCCGGCGGTGTTCCTTTTTGATGCATTCCGGCACAGACAAAGATATACTCTGTGATTCCGGTCAGCGGCCCCATCCCCTGGGACCCCCGGCCACTGCACAATGCTCTTCCGGCGCTCGCCGGCCTTCGCCTCCCCAGCTGAGCCCGTCCACTCCTCGCTTCCACTGGCAAATTTACTTTGCTTACACCCACAGCATGCAACTAAATATTATCATTACCAAAGCCCGTATTATTTCAGAGATGTATTTAATCATCATGTATCTCTCTCTCTAATTCACCTAGTAAGACTAATTAACCATTATATGGGTTTATTTATTTCAAACATGCAGAATAATCAGCGAAATGAACGTCAGCAATGAAAGCCACCTTTCAAGTGAAGGCCGTCGGCCACAGTGTTTTTCTCGGTGAAAGGTAATGCCTGAAATTTGGTATGCTCAGCACACTCTTGACACTGTGGATCTTGGTACATTGAATTTCCTAACGATTTCCTGAATGGAATGACATTTGTGCCGATCTCCAACTACCATTACGCTTTCTGAATCTGTTAATTCCCATCGTGCGGCCATAATCACATTGGAAAACTTTTAACAAGAATCACCTGCGTACATATCACAGCTTCGTCAGTAGGCCGCCCTTTTTTTGTAAGCGATGGTGTCGCCAGCTGTGTGTGTGCGTATCGCTATCCAACGACTTCCCTGACCTCAGTGTGTTAAGAATAGTAAACACTGTGTTTACACAGTTTCGAATTAGGATAGCAAATATTATAATCCAGCATCATAATCCAAGATCTCAAACAGCAATTAACGGCACAAATGCTTTGAGGAACGTATGGTTTATTGGCTGGCCTACCAGGAGATCACATTTGTCTTCCATTAAGTTTTTGTGGAATGGAATCCATTTAGGAATATCCTGAATGGTCATTGTTTCAGGCATGTCACTAAATTCCTAAATATAACATTTGGAGGCAGTTTCCATCCGAAATTTTGTACTTTCTGCGGTATTTTACTAGATAAGCAGGTTAGTTCTGCTCATACACAAAATTTCTTTTTGCGAACTTTGTTCAGAGTTCTCTCAGCTTTTATTAAATACAGGAAATTCAAACACTACGCTTTTTTTTCAAGTACCCGTCATTGATTTCCGTCAACAGCAGGTGTAGTCGTTTTGTCTACCTCAGCGAGAACAGTTTATCATATGAAAGAGCGAAATTGAAATATAAGTAGAAGTATGCTCATGCCACTAGATTTTAACGTAAAGCCAGGATTACTTTCTTCATCTAGCTTTGTAAATACATCATTCCAACCGCTGTGTAGATGAAACAATGCATTGGCAATGTAGAGTCAGATCGATCATTTTGGTGTGCCCATCTGGTATGCCGAGCCATTAATTTAATGAATTGCTTTTCCAGAACCTTCATTCATTCGTGATCAGCAGTTACATTCCGATCCATTAATTGCATACGGCCTTTGCGTTCATGCCTTGATAGGTCGCTCACGGTGGTGTCTCTCCTTACAGTGGTTTCAATAGTGCACTTTCATCCGAGTGAGCAAGAGATACTGGCATACTGTTGTGAAACTGTTCTCACACAACGCGAATAGGTGCTATCAATTTCGTTTCATGTAATCGCTGTTACGAAGCGAATCCACAAGGCAGAGCAATTTTCGCTGTGGTAGTCTTGCATATTTAGAGCTATGTGATCGATAACGTCATGAAGGATTATTCTACAGTTTTATTCCACATAAGAACACTGCACGCCTGCCTTCTTTTAATCGTTTTGACACTGAAGTTCATATGAGATTAAGACACTGGTTTAATGCCGTGAAATTTTACTCGTCTTTGTTAAATGTTACACACACGTAAATTAAATCGGGTGATGCTGAGGGGATTAGATTAGGAAATGAGACACTTAAAGTAGTAAAGGAGTTTTGCTATTTAGGGAGTAAAATAACTGATGATGGTCGAAGTAGAGAGGATATAAAATGTAGACTGGCAATGGCAAGGAAATCGTTTCTGAAGAAGAGAAATTTGTTAACATCGAGTATAGATTTAAGTGTCAGGAAGTCGTTTCTGAAAGTATTTGTATGGAGTGTAGCCATGTATGGAAGTGAAACATGCACGATAACCAGTTTGGACAAGAAGAGAATAGAAGCTTTCGAAATGTGGTGCTACAGAAGAATGCTGAAGATAAGGTGGGTAGATCACGTAACTAATGAGGAGGTATTGAATAGGATTGGGGAGAAGAGAAGTTTGTGGCACAACTTGACTAGAAGAAGGGATCGGTTGGCAGGACATGTTTTGAGGCATCAAGGGATCACAAATTTAGCATTGGAGGGCAGCGTGGAGGGTAAAAATCGTAGAGGGAGACCAAGAGATCAATACACTAAGCAGATTCAGAAGGATGTAGGTTGCAGTAGGTACTGGGAGATGAAGAAGCTTGCACAGGATAGAGTAGCATGGAGAGCTGCATCAAACCAGTCTCAGGACTGAAGACCACAACAACAACAACGTAAATAAACACAATCTGACTATGATGACTAGAGTACCTGTATAGGACAAACAAGGATTTGCAAAACGCAACGGAAGAAATTAGTGATAATGGGAGTTAACGAAGATCCACAGCGAAGTAGCTGAAAATTCTTACGTTCGTCGTCCGCAGCTCGTGGTCGTGCGGTAGCGTTCTCGCTTCCCGCGTCCTGGTTCCCGGGTTCGATTCCCAGCGGGGTCAGAGATTTTCTCTGCCTCGTGATGACTGGGTGTTGTGTGATGTCCTTAGGTTAGTTAGGTTTAAGTAGTTCTAAGTTCTAGGGGACTGATGACCATAGATGTTAAGTCCCATAGTGCTCAGAGCCATTTTTGAACATACGTTCGTGTAATTGTGGTCATTGCTTAACGCTGGCTGTTTCACCCCAGCTTTCAATACCATTAAATGCGAAAGGGGTACGTCCTGACAACGTACTTCTTGTGTGAACAAATGTGGAGGTATGGAACACGTGGAAAGATTCATTAAACGAAGTCCTTGAATGAGGATAATAAGCTGGTAAATTTCCCTCTGAACTGAAACGTAATGTAATTAATAAGGTTCATACGGAGCCTAACATACTTTATTTGTAAATACACTTCAATAAGACATCTGCTTTTACACCCCCACCGGACAATATAGACAAAAGAGAATTACGATACATTGTTATTATTTCTTTCTTGTCTCAGACGTTATGTCTGGTTAAAAATGGAAGGTGACGCGGACCTTGATCAAGCGTGACTTCCTTTTAACTGTACGGTATATGTTACATTGCATTTAGGAACTTTCGGGTAATTGAACAAGTGTCAATAATTACAGATTTCTGTAGTTGTATATATAAGTTTGGATGCAGCTGTATTGCATTGATGTACTGGTGGATATTGTGTGGTATGACTCCTGTAGTTGATAGTATAATTGGTATTATTATTATTATTATTATTATTATTCGTTCCTGAGCACTGAGATAACTCAGTTGAAACTGGGATGATTAGATACGGATACTGATGTGCGTGTATTCTATATAACCTGAAAGCGTCAACAAAGACCAAAGTTTCACCCCGCCAAATACGATTGCAAAACTTACCGCGGACAGAAACCTTATCGTCTATGATCTGAAAAGCCAAGACATTCACGAACACGTAAATGTAGTAAAAAAAGAAACAGTTGTGTAGCACCACGGCCTGATGCATGTCTTTTCATTGGACGCCACTTCGGCGGCTTGTGCGTCCTTAACAACAACCCGGTTCTCTCCGGGGTTGGTTACTCGTCGACGTACTGGCTGTGCCTAACGTTGCTTAACTTCGGTTAGCAGGTAGGAACCGATTTTACCAACGCAGTGAGGCTAAATGTCAAAGGCTAGCAACCGTATCAGCATAATACAAAACGAAGTCAGCTGAGTGTGCCAGTTTCACTATCGCAAGACGAAGTGTCTATACTGCGTTTAAAGTGGACACGTCCACTCGTCACAATAGTAGTATTACAGGCGGAGTGCCCCTTTAAACTGTGGTAAGTTCCTATGCGATAAAACTGCTGAAGTCATCCGTCCCTAGGCTTACACCCTACTTATAATAACTTACGCTAAGGACAACACACACAACCATGCCCAGGGATGACTCTAACCTCACACGGGGGGGGGGGGGGGGGGGGGCGGGGAGCCGCGGAATCCCTGAAAAGGCGCCTGAGACCGCGCGGCTACCCCGCGCGCCTCCTTTATTCTGTGGCCAGAAGCCTTCCGAACTGAACTGTATCGGGCCCAGCATTCTGCTAGGCCGAAGCCTGTCAGATGTGGCTCGTCGTGTCAAGATACGTCTTGCAGTTCCTAGCCAGAGAAGCATCACGCTAGCAGGTTGAGGCTGACCAATGTTTCAAATGGCTCTGATCACTATGGGACAGTCCCCTAGAACTTAGAACTACTTAAAACTAACTAACCTAAGGACATCACACACATCCATGCCCGAGGCAGGATTCGAACCTGCGACCGTAGCGGTCGCGCGGTTCCGCACTTTAGCGCCTAGAACCGCTCGGTTCAAATGGCTCTGAGCACTATGCGACTTAACTTCTGAGGTCATCAGTCGCCTAGAACTTAGAACTAATTAAACCTAACTAACCTAAGGACATCACACACATCCATGCCCGAGGCAGGATTCGAACCTGCGACCGTAGCGGTCACGCGGTTCCAGACTGAAGCGCCTTTAACCGCACGGCCACACCGGCCGGCAGAACCGCTCGGCCTGAAGCTGACAAGTGGCTGACGTAGTTCGCACGATTCCTCTGATGAAAGGCGTTCGCACAAGAGCATACATATTTCAACACATACTGTTAGCCTTCTTTATTAATTCGTTTTTGCTTGGCATGATAATCGAGAAGACTGTTTTGGGTTCGAATACATACCCAATTACAGGACTGTAATTCTGGAAAGGTTTGTACGTGAAGGATACTAACATGTTATTTAAATGCGCTGTAATGTCAGGTTTTTGCAGTTTTCAGTACTTGCAGACATTTGTTCACGTTCTGTTTTCTAAAGGATTGTAGGTTTGTCTTACTGTTGTAAAAAAAATAATGTCGAAAAGTCGATTGTTTTCTTTATTACAATTTCTTGAAATTTTTGTTGGAAATGCAATGACTAGAATGTTTGCCTAGTGGCCAGATATCTTAATGTGACTGCCATTATATGTCAGAAAGTAACACAAACTACACACTGGAGATTTTTGCTTTTATAAGCCTTTCTATAAAATATGTATATACCCAGCTCTGGGCTTAAGGACACGCTCATGTTTGTATCTTGTCGCTAAGTGTCATTTTCAGTGATGGTGAGCAGCTTCGAAAAAATCTCCCCCGCCCCCCCCCCTCCCCCAGTTCGAATGAAATTACGTAAGAAATTGCTCTCCTGAAATGTGCATGACCAATTATGTCATTTGAGTGCGTTGGTAATCAATGCAATATCCCGAGTATGGACTCTACCCATACGCCAATTGACATTAGACATTATAGTTCAACTATATTCAATTTAAGCCCGAAAATGGCTCGAACATTCAACTAAATTGAAGATTAACTTATACTAATATTAACGCATAACTTCCGCCAGTATGTGTTCCTCTAACAACAGTTGACTGTTCAAGTAATCGACGAGTTCAGAATATGCTTCATGATTTTCTCTGCTCTTCTTCGACAATCATTAACATAGTTAACGCAGCTATTTTACGTGCGTCCATTTTTGTAAAGAAACTGTATATTTTGCGAGCCAAATACAGCCAACAACGGGTGCCAGAGAGCTCTGAGAGAGCGAGTCACGTTAGGCAGCCTGTCCTGTGGCCCGACGGCTGCGTCTTTCGTGATGTCGGACGTCCTCTCCACGTCCACGCGAACGTGTGAGAACGGCTTAAGCTTCCTGAATAACCTCACGCCAAGCCAGGCGTCCGTCGGAGGTTCGAGTCCTCCCCCGGGCGTGGGTGTATGTAGTGTTCTTGGCGTAAGTTAAATTTAGATTAAGTGATGTGTGAGTCTAGGGACCGATGACCTTAGCAGTTTGTTCCCGTAGAACCTTACCACAAATTCAAATTCAAATAAGCCAGGCATGGTGGTGCACTGCCTCTTCAGTCGGTGTTTACGCTCGAGTCACCATATGGCTAGGCGAAAACGCCAGTGCTGGTGGATTCCACAAGGTGTATTACTGCGAGAGAGTGGGGAGCCCAGCTCGGACTACGGTCGATATCGTCTGAAGAACGAAAACATCATGACCACATGCTTAATAGCGTGCTCTTTGGAACGCAATTCATCAGTGATCGTGCGTGGTATGGGTTCGGCAAGTCCTTGGCAGATTAAGATAATTCTTATTCATTGTTCCGTCTCAGCTGCACATTTTTAACTAGACTACATGTTCCCATAACAGAGGATCGTCTTCAGATCTAAAAGAAAGTGAAACTAAATATGTACTGTCTAAACTTTACAACAAGCAGAAAAGGAAATAGAAGTACATAAATGTTGAATTCATCTAACCTGTCTCGTCTACGCAGAGCCGCATATCAGAGTACTGTGTTTTGCCACTGAATCAAAAATGGCTCTGAGCACTATGGGACTGTACTGCTGTGGTCATAAGTCCCCTAGTACTTAGAACTACTTAAACCTAACTAACCTAAGGACATCACACACATCCATGCCCGAGGCAGGATTCGAACCTGCGACCATAGCGGTTGCGCGGTACCAGACTGTAGCGCCTAGAACCGCTCGGCCACTCCGGCCGGCTCCACTGGACCGATATTATAAATAGATGTACGCTGAAGTAGAGGGGAGCGGGGTGGGGCGGAGGTGGGAAGGAGAAATGGAGTGAGCCTGGTTGGCGGAGGGGAAGAAGGCAGAACGGAGTAGTGGGGATGTCATGAGTTTCACAAGAGAAGCGTGCTACATTTATAGAACGTATAAATACGTAAAAGCTCTCGTTAAAATACTAATAGTAGTGTAGAAAATGGGTATTTGAAATGTAAACAGCATAAAATAGCAAAGTTATAAAATAGGGCGAGGGGGATTGTGAGCGCGCAAAGAAAATAAGGGAAAAGGCGTGGGAGGTGCGGAGCAGAGGGGAGGCTTGTCTCTTTATTGAAGCTTTACCTGCGCGTGGGCGTCTGACGCTTGCTGTTTCATGCCTGTATGCCCATTTTTTCCTGCCAGAAGGAGAAAAATCAGAGTTCTGACATTTTCTTTTTAGCTGACCATGCATCTTTGTTGTAAGATCTCTAAGTCACTTCGTTGATCTCGTTTTGAGAGACAATTTTTTTAATTTTTTCACATAATATGCGTCACTCACAAGGACCATATTGCTGCCTTTATCAGCCCTTGTGATAAGCACAACTTATTATATAAGATATCTAAAATCCTACTTTCATCATTATGGTGGCTGCTTGACGCCAACTGTATTTTTAACGCTGCAGGTATTTTTGACAACTAGGTCATTCTGTTTGTGAGTGGAAAGCTTTGGTACATCAATAGCGCATTTGACCTTTGCTATAATTCTCTTTATGGCTTTCTGTCCTTAAATCTTTTTATGGGAAAGATATCTCCTCAACTGTAAGCGGAATATTGGTAATATTAACCAGCTTGACGAAGAACTCGTGTTTCTTAGGCACAGCACTATTTTTGTGTTTCCTTTCACCTGTCATACATAAAACTATTATGTGATGGGGAGAGTTATTTTTGTTCTTTCAGAGTTGACTCTATTATCAATAAGCGGACAGAGGCTGTCAAACTGTAAGGACGTAACTTTTCAGCTACGCATATATCATAATTTAATACGTCATTTTTCTTGTAGGCCTGCCTGATTACGCGTAACTCTTAATACGTCCTTGTTCTTCTAAACCTCCATGAATTCCTTTTTTACCCACATAATTTCTCGTTTCTTCTTTATTGCACGAGCTGTTCTTTTTAACTGCCGATTTTAACTTTGCATACTTGGGAATTACATTTTGCATATAATCTCTCCTTGTTAAATTTAACTTTACGATGGTTTTTCATTAATTTTAGTTTCAGTTTCAGGCTGTAGTTCTGGGAAGGTTTCCGGTGGTTAGTGGCACTAAGCGCACAGGGCACGCACCTCACGGTTCGTGGGCGTCCAGCTGGCAGCCTATACCATCCCACATGTGTTCGATAGCATTCATATCGTGCAAATTTGGCGGCCAAGACATAAACATTAATCCACAATCGGGCTCACAAATGCACTGTAGCACGGTTCTAACCGTGTGACACGGAGAGTTAACAGTGCCATCGAGTAAGGCACGAACGATATAGGGATACAGAAGATCCGGAATTATGGCCAATTTCTTACTAAATTGCTATTATAATTTTCCTTCTTTAGGGCCAGAAGCGTAACATATGTCTGATAACAACATGATTATTAGAGTAGATAGACCAAATAACTGCTTATAATAAATAATGTTTATTTATGACAGGCTGCTTCGGCTTAATCGCCATTTTCAAGCACGCCTAGACTGATGTGACGTCCATATTGCGTCGTTAGTGGACTGTTTTGTAACTGCCACTGCTTCAATAAGATCGTAAATGGTGTCAATATCTTGAAATTAAATGTTAATTACGATGTGAAAGCAGTTTGATAGTTCTATTCTTAGACGCGTCGTAGGTGTTGAGCTGACAAACTGCTGTCACGTCATAATAAACATTTAATTTCATCATGTTGACGTCATTTACGATCTTATTAAAGCAGTGGCAGTTACAAAACAGTCCACTAACGACGCAATATGGACGTCACATCAATCTAGACGTACTTGAAAATGGCGATTAAGCCGAAGCAGTATATTGTAAATAAAGATTACTTCTTATGAACAGCTGTTTGGTGTATCTACTGTAATAATCATGTTGTTATTATAATGTCTTTTCCTTCACAAGTACATGCACGTCCTGGAAGCGTGTGCGGATAGCCTAAATGCTTAAGGTAACCGCTCGCGATAAGTGGGAAATCCGGGTTCGCGACCCGATCCAGCTTTAGGCCTGTTGCAGACAAGAGGCCGTGCATCTGGATGCAGTGAACCGCCTCTTGCCGTCGGTGTCCGGCCCAAAGAGCCAATGTCCCTCTCCCTGCCGTCTGTCTTCCGCTTTCAGAGCCGAACTCCTGTCGACTGCAGTTGTCACCTGGTACGTAAAAGGGACTGCTGCTGTTGGCGTGTTCTGTCTAGAACAATTAGTATCATAATGGTTCCTGCACAGGAGTTAGTTGATTTTTGCTGCTGCAGTTATTATGAAGGAACGCAAAGTAAAGAAAGCATTAGCGCCACCCAATATCTTGATCTCGACGAAGTTTAGTAGCTTTGCATTGCTTTCACGGGTCACTGCGGGCAGTTCTTGAGAAATTTCTGTCATATGTCATTAAATACATCCGATAAACTGTGTTCAATAGTGAAACCATTCTTTCGGTTGGCGGACACCAACACGAAGAAGCATATAACAGTCGAAGAGAGATTGGCTCGACTCTGATGTGGGTGCAGGACAGACTTCTTTGATAAAAAAAAAGACATATTATTAGAATTGTAACAAGTTGTCTGTCATGGACACAAATAGACCAGTCAACATAATAGAGTATAACTTCATGAAAGCTTTTCCGTATTTTACTTCAGTTGAAATATTGTGTGCACTAACGAAGCAAGAAGTCTTTTCAATGGTTCAGAATCTATGAATTATCAGAGTGGGCAGAGAGGAAAGTTGTGTGCTATTTACCATGACTGAGGATGAATGGGGAGAGGATTGTGTGGTTCGTTTCAAAAGCTATTGTGAAAAACTGCTGGGGTAGGTAAAGAGCAACTTGGCGAACATCATATTATTGTGCACGTGTACTGCGAAGCTTGCATAACGTGGCCGATGCCTAGTCGTAGAAGCCTGTAGCTTATATTTAGCAACCACTTGCATTCATTCACATTTTGCCTGAGGCTCGCTGTGTTCTGGAATAGCAGAGAAGTCTTTTACCAAAGATAATAAAAAAGTTTATCTCGACCATACGACGCTGTCCTGTTTCCTCCTCTACTTTCAACGCTTCAGCGTAAAACATTTTACAATTTGTCTGTTTCTGACTTTCAAAGTTCTTTGTGATTCTTCTTGATTTTAAAGGGATCCATTCTCTTTCATTAATACGACCTCGGTATTCATAGCTGTCTCCTTCATCTTTGTCATTTCTAATTGTGTTGTCTCCTTCAAATAAGTTACACTATGTTTTGGAAAGAATCATCTGTGTGACAGCATTAAAAAAGAAAAGAGTTTGAATGTGTTCAGTTATTCAGAATAAGATAATACTGGAGTAACGTGTATTTTGTTTACATATATTTTGTGCTTAATAACAGATGATAAAATTGACAGTAGGTCAGAATAAATATATTTATTTTTCTCAGTTACCAAAGAACCACTCTTTACTTCGCTATATCTTTTAATATCCCCCAAGTGTAATAATTTCAGATTCTTCCATTTCCTTTGTGTAGCATTCCCTAAACTACGATACTTGTCGTTGATATATGTATGTTAAAAGAATTATTGTTACAGGTAGTTACAGGTTGATAATTATTGAACTATGTCAAATAAAATTATCATAACTTTTGAACGGTTTCCGTTAGGACGTTCAAATTTTACGGTTGGCCGAGGGGCATGATAGGAATTAGTATGCGCATGCATGGTTTGGTTCAACGACGAATATCCCTTTCATTTTTATTGGTTCGTCAATAAGCAAAATTGGCACATTTGAGGACTGAGAATCCACATTTCGCGATAGAGAAGTCTCTTCATCCTCAACAGGTGACTGTATGGTGAGAAATGGCCAGTCATAGAACAAAAGGGGCCACATTCTTTGATGGCACGGTGACTACCGAACGGTACGCGGAGGTTTTGGAAGGTGATTTCATCCCTATTATTGAAAGTCGCCCTGATTTTGACAAGATGTGATGCATGCAAAACGGAACTCGACCCCTTCGAAGCTGGAGAGTATTTAATGTCCTGGAGGAGCACCTTGGGGACCGCGTTCTAGCTCTGGTGTGCCCAGAGACCCCTCGCATAGTCCTCGATTGGTCGCCATAATCTCCGGATCTGAACAAATGCGACTCCTTTTTGTGAAGCTATAGTAAAGACTAATCTCAAAATAGCTGAAAACAGCCATTCAGGAGGTCATCGACAGCTTCGATGTTCCGACACTTCAGCGAGTCATGCAGAATTTCACTACTCGTCTGTGCCCCATCATCGCCAACGATGTCAGGCATACCGAACTTGTCATGACCTATATCCGAATATCCGTAATGGCGTTTATACGTTAATAAAGTGTGAGCGCGCCGTATTTAATAACCAACATACCTTTCTTTTCATATTGTTCAATAGTTGTCACCCTGTATCATCTGGTGTATCCATTACTGATTTTCATTACATTTTCCGAGCATGAATTTCAGCCTGGTCTGGAATAACACGGGATGAATGCAAGAAGCTGTGGGATCACATGAGACAAATGACTTCGACAATGCCGAAGAAGGAAATGAGGGAGGCACTAGCTGACGGATTTTTGAAAGTAACAGATCTCCCGAATTCCGCAGGCGCTATAGATGGTAAGCATGTGGGAGTTATTTATCTATAATACAGCGGTTCTATGTATTCTAATTACAGGCATTAGTTTTCAGTCGTACTTCTAGCTGTTTGCGGTCAGAACTACTGGTTTATTGCTGTTGGCACTGGAGCGTATGGAAAAAGTTCTGACTGTTCTGACTTCATGAACTCGACCTTAGGAAGTAAAATTATAAACAAAGCATTTGATTTGGTTAGTCACGCGCATTACCAGGGATCACAAAACCATCTATGACATTTGTGTTTGATGCAGATGAAGCATTCGGTTTGTCCATGAATGTTATGCGTCCTTTTGCTGGAAGACCTCTATCTTTGAACAACAGTGTCTTTAAATGTCGCTCAATAGGGCAGTGGTTTCCAACTTGAGGGTAATTATCCCCTGAAGGTAAAATGAAATTTTGTAAGCAGTAAAAAAATCAAGTTCAGCAGTGTTTGGTCTCGAAACTACACTGTTTTCAAAAGATCTTTTTTATTACCGTCATCACTGTTGCGCGAAACTGTAGTACTGATTACATTAGTTACCAATAATTACATTTCTTTAATTCAAATGCAAGCGCTAACGTGTGAGACCGTGTGGTGGAAGTTACAGCTTGCGAAAGAAATGTATGAAACCACCTTCTTTGTTCCTCACATTGTCCACATGCTGCTCGTATACTTTGTGTCATCCATCTGTGTTAATAAAACTGATACACATAAGTTTAAATATCTCGGGAAAATGCCTTTTCCGAGTTGTATGTAGTTCCCAAAATGGACCAGAAACTACTTCATTATTCACTTCGCTACTATAAACGATCTAATTGAGATGACAAGACAGCTGTAATTCTGTAATGGCTTCTACACTGCTGTGCGGTAGTGGTCACAACCGTATCAGTGGCAGCCTGAAGTTTTCTAATTCTTATCATTCAGAGGTGAGGAGTCCAGGAACCTAGTGGTGCCCAAGTAGTAGGTATAGTCTACACTCTTTGACTTGGTTGATTTTAAAACGGCTGCAGGACGTGAGTGAAGCAATTGTCACTAGGGGAGAGGAGTGGTGCAGAGGAAGCACATCGTGTAGTAACTATCTGCCATCAATGTGGATAATTAGCTTTCTTTTCGAGAAGGAGCTGTAGATAACACTCGCGATGCAGTGAGAATTACTTCCTCTTTCCCTCGGGCTAGGGTGTGTGAGTTGTAAGTAGGGTAAGTTAGATTGAGTAGTGTGTAAGCTTAGGGAACGATGACCTAAGCAGTTTGGTCCCATAAGATCTTACCACAAATTTACAATTTTTTTACTTCATCTTTCTATAAATACAAATAAAATGTTAGAATTAAGCGGTACCGATTATCTCATTCACTCATTATTTCTGGGTTTAATAAGACAACTACGAAAACTAAATATCATTAATCTTCCATCACTTAAAAAATAAAAGCGTTCAAAGAAAATTACTTTTCATTCTTAGGCACCAATGTTGTTGATGGTGGGGGAAGGGACGTGGGTCCTACCCGATACCTGATTGTACTCAGGTGTAATAGTCTCAAAAAGATTGGGAACCACTGATCTAAAGCAAGACGTCCTACTGAATGTACATTTGGAATATTGTCGATTAAGTGGCGAATTTTTCACCGACCATTGAATGTCTCCCTCGGGTTTTCAGAAGCCATTGTAATGTGTTACATCTCGCTTCATAATTCTCTAGAGATGAAGTAAAATGTGAAGATAGTTAGCAGATTGATGGTTTTGAAAGATACGGAATGTTGCTCAGTTACTAGCTGTAGATCTAGCCCAGTGAAAGGTACTGGCAATAATTTTACAGACTACCTCGTGAAGAGTACTGGAGAATGCTAACAGCTGCATTCTCGAATATAAGGTTTAATAATTGTAAACGTTAATGAAAATAACTTGTGCCATGTTCTCAAGCAGCACAGAACGAACTGGAATACAATCCCTCAGCTTCGAATATGTGCATAGAAAATACATTATTACACATTTATGAAAATATTTAACATTCTCACCTATGGCTTTCTTCTTCTGTGGTGGCAAGGAGGCAAAGCCTTTATTATTCAACGTATCTCGCTCCAGGCTTCCGCTTTTTCTACTTTGTTCAAAAAATCGGGTGTCGAACAGTCTCACAGCACTGGCCTGCGTTGCACTTCCACATTGAATCTCTCTACGTCGAACATACCGTGTTCTGAAAATGCTTAGATACACACGACATTTCGTTCGCCAGTGATCTACAGTGTTCAATGAATAGAAACAACAGAGCCGCTGAGTCAACAAGGTGCACTAAATGCATGCAACGCGGATCGCGCTCTGCAGATGGATGCATGGCCTCCTGTGTGAAACGGCCCTTAGATTCGCAATTTTCGAATCAAATTTCGTAATATTTGATGAGTAGATGTGCATCATCACACTTTGTCTGTTTCTTCAGACATGCAGGCATGGCTGACAGAATATTGTAAAACGTGAATTTTTAACACAGAAATTGTGCAACAACATAATAAGTGTTACAGCCTCAAGGGGTCAAATCGACATCAAAAGTCCCTCTATCGCGAAAATCGCACGATGTGAGTCTGTGTGTGTGTGTGTGTGTGTGTGTGTGTGCGCTTGCGGTTAATGGATCTAAGCACTATGGGACTCAACACCTGAGATTATCAGTCGCCTAGACGTATAACTACTTAAACCTAACGAACCTTAGGACATCACACACATCCACGCCCGAGGCAGGATTCGAACTCGCGGCCACAGCAGCAGCGCAGTTCCGGACTAAAGCGCCTAGAACCGCTCGGCCACAGCGGCCGGCTCGTTGGAGCGAGCATTAGGAGGTGTGGACAGGTGTGACATGTGGAAGTCTCGCTCAGTGCTAGCAGTGTGCTCGGAGAGTCCAGGTTACTAAGGCGACCGCTCGTAAGGCCGAAACTACGTTCAATCCCCGACTGCCACCAGTTTCCATATGTCACCGATAAATAGTACAGCTTAAGTCGACTTAGATTCGCAGTTTTTGAATCAAATTTCGTAATATTTAAATCAATGGCTCATCACGCCAAGTTTTCTCGTTCGTACATACACGCATGCATGCATGCATGCATTTATGTCAGCTCACCCGAGGGACAGTGCATATGTATGTATGTATGTGTGTATGTATGTATGTATCTTTGTAATGAACTGGCGACCTAGAAAAGACGGAGAGCGTTCGCTACCGCCGTAGTCGTCAGTGATACACAACCCCACAACAGGCTACAGCAGTCCACTCACACCACCACCGTCCCACACAGAACCCAGGGATATTGTGCGGTTTGGGCCCCAGTGGACCCCCTGGGGAATGTCTCATTCCAGACAAGTGTAACCTAAATGTTTGCTTGGTAGAGTAATGATTGTGGACGCGTACGTGGAGACAGTGTTTGGGCAGCAATCGCCGACTTAATGTAACTGAGGCGGAATAAGGGGAACCAGCCCGCATTCGCCGAGGTAGATGGAAAAACACCTTAAAAACCATCCAAAAGCTGGCCGGCACACCCGACCTCGACACTAATCCGCCGGGCGGATTCGTGCCGGTGACCGGGACGCCTTCCCGCTCGGGAAGCAGCGCCTAAGACCGCACGGCTAGCCGGGCGGGCTACAGTGCACATATAGACTTATATACACTCCTGGAAATTGAAATAAGAACACCGTGAATTCATTGTCCCAGGAAGGTGAAACTTTATTGACACATTCCTGGGGTCAGATACATCACATGATCACACTGACAGAACCTCAGGCACATAGACACAGGCAACAGAGCATGCACAAAGTCGGTACTAGTACAGTGTATATCCACCTTTCGCAGCAATGCAGGCTGCTATTCTCCCATGGAGACGATCGTAGAGATGCTGTATGTAGTCCTGTGGAACGGCTTGCCATGCCATTTCCACCTGGCGCCTCAGTTGGACCAGCGTTCGTGCTGGACGTGCAGACCGCGTGAGACGACGCTTCATCCAGTCCCAAACATGCTCAATGGGGGACAGATCCGGAGATCTTGCTGGCCAGGGTAGTTGACTTACGCCTTCTAGAGCACGTTGGGTGGCAGGGGATACATGAGGACGCGCATTGTCCTGTTGGAACAGCAAGTTCCCTTGCCGGTCTAGGAATGGTAGAACGATGGGTTCGATGACGGTTTGGATGTACCGTGCACTATTCAGTGTCCCCTCGACGATCACCAGTGGTGTACGGCCAGTGTAGGAGATCGCTCCCCACACCATTATGCCGGGTGTTGGCCCTGTGTGCCTCGGTCGTATGCAGTCCTGATTGTGGCGCTCACCTGCACGGCGCCAAACACGCATACGACCATCATTGGCACCAAGGCAGAAGCGACTCTCATCGCTGAAGACGACACGTCTCCATTCGTCCCTCCATTCACGCCTGTCGCGACACCACTGGGGGCGGGCTGCACGATGTTGGGACGTGAGCGGAAGACGGCCTAACAGTGTGCGGGACCGTAGCCCAGCTTCATGGAGACGGTTGCGAATGGTCCTCGCCGATACCCCAGGAGCAACAGTGTCCCTAATTTGCTGGGAAGTGGCGGTGCGGTCCCCTACGGCACTGCGTAGGATCCTACGGTCTTGGCGTGCATCCGTGCGTCGCTGCGGTCCGGTCCCAGGTCGACGGGCACGTGCACCTTCCGCCGACCACTGGCGACAACATCGATGTACTGTGGAGACCTCACGCCCCACGTGTTGAGCAATTCGGCGGTACGTCCACCCGGCCTCCCGCATGCCCACTATACGCCCTCGCTCAAAGTCCGTCAACTGCACATACGGTTCACGTCCACGCTGTCGCGGCATGCTACCAGTGTTAAAGACTGCGATGGAGCTCCGTATGCCACGGCAAACTGGCTGACACTGACGGCGGCGGTGCACAAATGCTGCGCAGCTAGCGCCATTCGACGGCCAACACCGCGGTTCCTGGTGTGTCCGCTGTGCCGTGCGTGTGATCATTGCTTGTACGGCCCTCTCGCAGTGTCCGGAGCAAGTATGGTGGGTCTGACACACCGGTGTCAATGTGTTCTTTTTTCCATTTCCAGGAGTGTATATTAAGTGGTAGACTGCAATGAGGACAATATATTGTTGTAGCACGACGCTGCCAAGCATTACTAAACTTTCACCGAATTATGTTTTTTTAATCGAGATTCGACATTATTTGTGTCTATTAAGAGCATTAATTTAATCATATGTAGCTCTGCATTGGATAGTGAAAATAAACTTGTTAATATGATACCTTTTGGTAGATATGTGATTGTCTTTATTGGCCACGTCAACTGCCAATACATCACACAGTGTAATGTACTACACACAGTCGTTTGTAGAATACAGATCTAGACTCAGATTTATGGTACCCACGAAGCTGCATAAATGAAGAACTGTCCTATAAATAACGGCACGGATAAGGCAGTTACAGTTCAAGTTTGAGGAATACGGGCGACGATCGCTGCTTGAAACACAAACCTACTTCATATCCTCCCCTGGTGCATAACGAAGGGGATAGAGTAAAGGTGGTGTAGGTTACATGCACTGGTAAGGTTCAGTCGGTTTGTTTCGTCATCGCCGGGCGATGTATGAGCAGCTGCGAAGCAGTGTGAACTCACCCTGCAATATAATTTACTGTCAAATATTATATCAGCATGATACGAAATGTATAGTAATTAGCACTACTTCAAATTGATGAGTATAGCCAAGAGTGTTTGTGGATTTGCTTAAAATCTATCACTGATTATACCCCGTACGGCCCTGGAGGGGGGACTGCGGGGCCCCCGTCCCCCCACTTTTATTCCGAGGGGTAAACCGTTCCCTTCCTATTTTACGTGGATAATAATTTCTTATTACGATAATTCTCTTCCATCGTCTCTCTAAATTAAATTATCGTAAGTTCTGAGCTATAACTCAAAGAATATATTAGCTGTGAAGTCAATTGAGCCTTGATATACGGCCCAGACAAAAAACGCACTAAAAGAGAACAATCGACGTTAGGCAAGTGGGGTCGGGCATCAGCGCAAAACCAAACGAAGTTTCAAGGCAGCGCGGCCGGTGTGGACGTCAAACCGCGCCGCACTGCGCAACAATGAAAATATCCTTGCAGTGTCGGAATATCAAAGGAAATGCGCGCTGTGTTTGGACGGCATTTCTCGTTTTCCATTATTACTGACACACGCGCGCACCAGCTGGAGCTTTGCTGGGCACCTACAAACACCCTGCTCCATTCTTGCCAGTTCTGGGCTCCTCTGCGCCTGCCGGATTGGCGGTGCGCGGCGTTGCAGATACGATGTCGACTCGCTTTTAGTGCTCACATCGCGTGACATGATAATAACTTCTGAAAACACGTTACTTCCCCCCTTCGACGCGCTGATGTATGCTTTAACCTTGGGGCGCTCGTGCGGGCGGGATTTACACCGCCTCTTGAGCATATGACTATTTACGCGCTTGAATCTCAGGTAATCCTTGGTTATCTATCGGGTCACATTATGGGGCGTGACGTTGACACTGATTGATTTGACTCTATTACATTTTTAAGTCAAAAGTTTATAAAGTGTGCTAGTAATTGAAATGTGTAATTTCTCAGTATGAAACGCAGTGTAGTAGATTATTTCAGTAAATCTAGTTCCAAGGTATTCGAAAACGAAAACCACTTTGTGGACGTGTAAATGCCGCCGCGCAAGCGCTGATATAGCTTCACATTGGGAGAACGCCTGTAGAGTAACAATGAAACCAAATCTGACTCCTATCTGAAACTTAACTTTTCAGATAAGGTGTGACTAAAATAAAAGCTTTTCGTGGATCCTCGTGATGATATTGCAGTCTTCAATGATCCAACCACAGTACAGAATGTCGTCTCTTGACTTCACTCTCTGCTGTGGTATTATTACAGTAGACTTATTTATTATTTCGAGTCATTGTCCTGCCTTTCGTTTGTGCGTATACTGTCCGATTGTTTACAACTTTAATTTTTAGCCACTTCACGGTCGGCATGGAAATTGTTATTAAGTTTTCTTTTCGGTGAAGTTATAGGCGTCGCTGTTAACAGCTTTGTTGACTCCCTCGATTCTAAGTATTACTTTGCCATTTTAAAGCCTGGCATATTACATTTTTAAGTGAAAGGTGTATAAATTGTGCTATTAAATGAAAGGTGTAATTTCTCAGTACGAAACGCTGTATAGCAGTTTATTTCAGTAAATCTAGTTCCGTGTGGTTCGAGGAAACGTGAAGCTGATAATGGCCAATCTACTTCATATACGAATAGTATGACCCGAACGGGTATTGTTGAAGATAAAAGCCAATCATGTGAAGTAATTTCTGGTTATTAGGATTCACAAAACATATATAATTACGCTGTTTGTTGGAACGAAAGAACATGGAGAGAATTTAACACGAAATATGAGTGGTTACTGTGTAGGGAAGGCAAGTTGGGTTGCTCAGTATCTAAGAATCTGCAGAATTTGGGAGTGAGTAAATCACCAGGAGTGAACAATTCCAAAAAAATGGAGTAATACTTCGGAGTGTTCTGTTTATAGAAGTAAACAAGCTCAGTTAACATCATTGGGAAAGAAAATCATAAACATAGGAATTCCGAAGCCCATTTAACTGTGTGCCGACAGCGCTAAGAAAGACAATGTTCTAGAAAACCTTGAAGTTGAACGGGAGAAAGATATTTTTGAAAGGATTTCGCTCAGCATAAAATAACAAGGCATATTTAGACTTCCACAGACTTGTGGATTTGTAAATTCAAATTGGTGTACACATAGGCAACACACTGCATAGCAAACTCAGTTGTGCCAACATCATAGACTGCATTTCGGACGCTATAAGCAAGAAGCTCCGTTCATAACATCGAAGAACTGTTAGGTCTCTATGCTCATTCATGAGTCTACATCTGCGATAGTTGCGTAAATATCTTCTTCTTGGATATTATTGTAATTAAAAGAACAGATGCCGAAACAATAGAAGCAGAACGTCCAAATATGTGTCTGGAAGTTTGGTTTTTCTTCAAATTATTTGAATGACAATTTGATTGGAGCATGCAGTGATGATGCTAGTGTAATGCTAGGTAGAAATTCTGGTATTTTAGAACGACTTAAGAACTAGTACAACAAACTATTAAAACTGCATTGTTTGTGCCATCGAATTGGATTAGGCATTGCTAATGCAATCTACGAGGTTCCTGGTGCGAATCATATTATCATCTTTTTAACAAGCTGTATTCGTTGTGTCATGAATCCCCAGAGAATCAGCATGAACTGTCAGCTGTTGCACAAGATTTAGGTGCAGAACTTAGAAAGATACCTGAAATCTTCTCAGTGTGATGGGTTACTTCAAGCTAGAGCAATGCAAGTAGTATAACCTACAAGCCTGTGAATACTCATTTCAATAGATGATCAGATCACATGACTAGAAAATCAAGTTTTGAGGGAACAGCTTAACAGATTCTAGGAAACACTATCAAGCCCTGAGTTCGTAAGCAACATTGCACTGTTTTCTGTTTTGCTTGAAGAGATTACTATCCTCTCACAGTACCTCCAAAATCACAGTTTTAATATTCCCTCATCACATAGGGAAATTATGAGATCAATAAAAGCCACTGAACAAGTGAACGAAGTGCCAGGTGCTTGCATAAAGGAAGCAGGAAAGCTATTTCTGAAGAGTGCTTTAAAGACGTTTCATTGGTTTCCAGGGGAGAATCAAGCAGAATGACTATTCAAATTAATATGAAACAGTTCTGTCACAGCCTTAGGGACAATTCGAGGCAAAGGCTAATTTCGAATGGCACTGAAGAATTTTTTGGACAAAAATTGGCCCTATGACATTGTGTCCCAGTAGAAGGGGGAAAAAATCTAAGAAAAATGTGTGGCAGCTTTCTTCTTTCTTATACATATGTAAGAGAAGGTCTAAGAGGTTATGTAGATAAAAGTGGAGAAAACATTTTAGAAGACCTGGGCCAGTTTTTGTTTGTGTTGATATGGTCCTTGTGAGCACATCAGACTGCAAAAGAGGCTTCAGTACGATGAACGTATTATGATAACACCGCAGAATTTCCTTTCTGTTTGCTATTTCTCACCCTTAATGTTTACTTCAGTTGTGGGGCCTCCACTACATATCTGGAGCCCCGATGACAACATCGAAGTATGGATCAAAACCCACAGGCATGCTCAGGCCAACCAATGTAAGAAGGCTAATCTACACTTGCCACAGTCTGACCGGCACTCCAAAATATGCGATCTTCTTTAGCTGAGTCCACTCACTATTTTTGTTAGGAATGCACAGCCCATACCACGACAGCAGAGCTCTTACGGTTGAAATCGTCTTGGCACACATGCTTCGCACATCCACGACGGTCGATAAGATCATAAGTCTTTGTTTACGTTACCCTGTCATCACGCCAGTGTTGCCATAGTTCTAGGTGACCCCTTTTTTCTCTCCGTGGTGCCATGTGCTTTGTTCAGGTTTGTGTTTGTATGTGCGCAAACCACTAATTCTGTGAGATTCTTGCATAGTGTGTGGTAAACGGCTTCTTATACTGTAGCGCAGAGAAGATTACTTCTGGAATCGAAGCTACTCTAAAATCTCAAGCATGCCAATTTATATGCAGATTGTGTGTTTAGTTTTGGAAGGGAAACGAACAATGGTGGGCCTTTGCCATCAATCAGTATAGTGCCTCAGAGATGGCTGATGGATTGAACACCTCTACAGCGACAGTGGAGAGATTTCAGATGATAAGAAGGCTGCTAATTCAGCTAGGAGCACTGTTAGAGAGACACCTGGAAAGGCAACGAAGAGATTGCGCGTTTGACAGAAATATACTGCTTTGATAAAAATGCTATTTGGCAACTTGTATGTAAGTGCTACGGAAGGAAAGAATACCCAACACTTAAAAAGTTGATGGCATCACTGTTGCACACTTTTTTAAAGATTGGCATCCGGTGTAAAAAGTTCTCAGGAAGAAAGTTACTAATTGAATGCGGAGTAATTGTGGGTTGGAGATGTCATTTCCTGCGTGAACTCGTAACGGTGAAGCTAGAGAATGTAATATGAATTGAAAAAAAAGAAGAGGGTAAACGTGCGTCACGCATGATCCATCGTGTGGACAGATGACACGTGCCACGGAGCTATGAATGTGCCAACTGGTAAGCGTGAGCGTCTAATTACTGTCCATGCTGGCTCTGTGACTGATTTTATGTGTGATGCTGTTACGATGTTTCACTCAAAAATGAAAAATTATAGATTACCATGAGAAAATAATTGCAGAAACATCTACAGACTGGTTCGTTACTAATTTTCTCCCAAATGTCTGTTCTGGTCCTGGAGGTATAAGGAGGGGAGATGGCATTATGGGTGTACGCTGTACTTCGGTTTGAAGCCAGTGGGCGTGGTCGGCCGCCATATTAGATGGTGAGAAGAGTCACAGGGCGCTGGTTAGAATTGCTTCTTCTTCGTATTTAATCTTTTGCTCACGCAATGATTTCAGGTGATGTTGAATATTATAATCTATAATGTATAAAACAATGTCAGAAAAACTTTTTCAGGCATTTTGCTCGTTTTTAAATGCGTATTCGACCCAATGATACAACATACTTAGCCTTGTCAACGTAGGTTTTTGGTTTGACTACGAACTTCGAAAAATAAAAAAGAAGTGAATAAATGATAAGCTCTTTTCGGACCCACGTTAAAAGCTTTTACTGTATTTGCGCCGATGCCAGCTGAAAGCATGAACCCAGAAGTAATAATTGTTTACATACTAGATATTGTTTCTTGCTGGTTGCATTTTCATCTGTACACATCGTTAAACATACTTTATTGCTCGCATTTGTAAATTCAAACCACATTTGTTCTTTCGGTTTCACTCCGCATAATCGTACAGTTAGAGACTGGGTAGGAAAAAAAAGCAAACAGTTTGTGCTTTTGTGAATGTTAACACAGCGAAATTGCTTTACATGTACAAACGATTGGAGTTTCAGCAGCATTGCAGTTTAAATGCCAGAGTACTATTAAATCATAGCTGATAAGGTGTTGTATCTGTAATTATTAACAGCAAAATAGGGCTGCATATCAGATATGATAAATTAATTAGAAAACTTTGCTTTGGTGGAAAGTTCAACAAATGTCATTAAGCAGCAGTTTCCATGCTAATTATCAACAGTTAGATCTCGATTAAACAAATCTGTGTAAAGGAGAACATAAAGATAAAGTTTCTCAAGAATTAAATTATGGTGCCCTGCAAACATACAGTATCAAAATTTCAACTTGCAAGTCAAGTTAAAGACTTGCAATTGAAGTACGTATGTGCAATAGTCTCTGAAATGTCACTGCCATGTATAAAACATAGTGGAAGTAGGTAGGGCATCAGGCTTGTTCTAACCTACCACTTTTTATTGTTTATGTATTTACTTGTGTCAATATTGGATAAAGTCAAAAATCACAAGTCAGTGTATGTTTCCACATGATATCATTTCTTACACATTGGATTTAAACTGCCAATACATGTAGAAAATATGTTTTACTGCTCACTATTTTCATTTACTGTAACTTACTGCAAAATTCACGAACTGCGACATAGTCGCGAATACGAACAGTGATCCAATACTGTCAAATGTTTTTTATTCCAGTCTTTGATCACAATATCAGTTCCTTTGACGAAGACCAGTTTCAGACAATAATTGACGAATGTACTACGGCTTAAGTGAGAAGGCATTGTTTCGAGACCGCCATGTTTAGTCGACATTCATTTTCCGATTTTGTGCCACAATATAAGCCAACAAACGAATTTCTCGGCAGCAGAAACAAGATATAAAGATGGTCGTTATTGACTGAAACCGGTCATCATCTAAGGAAAAAAAAAGGTTCAAATGGCTCTGAGCACTATGGGACATAACTGCTGTGGTCATCAGTCCCCTAAAACTTAGAACTACTTAAAACTAACTAACCTAAGGACATCACACACACCCATGCCCGAGGCAGGATTCGAACCTGAGACCATAGCGGTCTCTCGGTTCCAGACTGAAGCGCTTAGAACCGCTCGGTCACTCCGGCCGGCATCATCATCGTCATCATCATCATCAGAGGAATTGATATTATGATCAAAGACTGGAATAAAAAATATTTTACTGCAAAGTTGTTTGGTGTACAGGTGCAAAAGTAGTGACTATATTAGGAGAGAAAAAAGGGGGCACTACGATGTTTTGCTTAATTCAAATCACTGAAACATCCCTTAAATAACAAATTATGGAGCTGTGTTCTTGCAGTATCGGGTTGTCAGTGTTTCAATCTCATTGCAACTTACCTACTTGAATTCTCTGAAATCTTATATGTGAAGTGTGTCTTTGACAGTATTTGTGAAAAAGATATAATGCAATTTTGGAAAAACATATTCCTTCACTGTGAAAGCATAACATGTCACAGTGCCAGTTCTTATTTTATTAGTAAGATGTTCATACACACATTAAAAATTGAATTTTACAATAAATAGAAAAGTATACAAACACCAGACACACATAAGTCTACTAAATATTATATACATGTACAAGAAGCACAATTGGGACTAAATATGGATTACATTCGATTTAATAAAATAAATTTTCACTATTTTCTTGAGAAGCACAGACACACACATACATTGGTACAAACACTCTCTCTCTCTCTCTCCCTCCCTCCCTCCCTCCCTCTCTCTCTCTCTCTCTCTCTCTCTCTCTCTCTCTCTCTCTCTCACACACACACACACACACACATACACACACATACACACACACACACACACACACACACACACACACACACACAGAGAGAGAGAGAGAGAGATTTTGTGTTTTCTGCTAAAGTTAAAAGTATCCTCCTGCTCATACAGGCCGTTCAGAGCTTGTTCTGTCCTATTCTAACATACTCGTCCGGTTTGGTACGACCTGTTCTTACCACTTACCACACCTGTGAACCCAGGCCTTGCCAGGTAAGGAGATTCCTGACACAGTGGCGTTTAGACATCAGAATAATAGTCGTTAGACATGACCTAAAATATATCAATGAAGCAGTGGTAACCACTACTTTAGATCAAACAAATGAGTTATTGTCTGTACTAAATATTTTTACTACAATAATCATAGACAGCGGCTTCAGGTTGCGTGTTCTGCGAAGATACAAAAAATCCTATGTACTTACCAAGATCGTGTAAAATTAACGCAAGAAAATCTTAACGAACCTAACTTCAAGTAAGATAAACACATGAACATTTACGAAAACAATTCTCACACTACCGTAATATCAAGAGAAAAACAAATACAAACATAAAGAAGGGAAGCAGAACGATGGAACGAGTATATAGAGGGTCTATACAAGGGCGATGTTCATGAGGACAGTATTATGGAAATGGAAGAGGATGTAGGTGAAGATGAAATGGGAGATATGATACCGGGTGAAGAGTTTGATAGAGCACTGAAAGACCTGAGTCTAAACAAGGCCCCGGGAGTAGACAACATTCCATTAGCACTACTGACAGCCTTGGGAGAGCCAGTCCTGACAAAACTCTACCATCTGGTGAGCAAGATCTATGAAATGGCGAAATACCTTCACACTTCAGAAAGAATATAATAATTCCAATCCCAAAGAAAGCAAGTGTTGACAGATGTGACAATTACCGAACTATCAGTTTAATAAGCCACGGCTGCAAAATACTAACACGAATTCTTTACAGACGAATGGAACAACTGGTAGAAGCCGACCTTGGGGAAGATCAGTTAGGATTCGTAGAAATGTTGGAACACGTGACGCAATTCTGACCCTACGAATTATCTTAGAAAATAGATTAAGGAAAGGCAAACCTACGTTTCTAGCATTTGTAGACTTAGAGAAAGCTTTTGACAATGTTGACTGGAATACTCTCTTTCAAATTCAGAACGTGGCAAGGGTAAAACACAGGGAGCGACAGGCAATTTACAATTTGTACCGAAACCTGATGGCAGTTATAAGAGTTGAGGGGCATGAAAGGGAAGCAGTGGTTGGGAAAGGAGTGAGACAGGGTTGTAGCATATCAATGATGTTATTCAATCTGTATACTGAGCAAGCAGTAAAGGAAACAAAAGAAAAAGTCGGAGTAATAATTAAAGTCCAGGGACATGAAAATCCATGGAGAAGAAATAGAACCTTGAGGTTCGCCGATGGCATTGTAATTCTGTCAGAGACAGCAAAGGACCTGGAAGAGCAGCTGAACGGAATGGACAGTGTCTTGAAAGGAGGATATAAAATGAACATCAACAAAAGCGAAACGGGGATAATGGAATGTAGTCGAATTAGGTCGGGTGATGCTGATTAGATCAGGAAATGAGACACTTAAGGTAGTAAATGAGTTTTGCTAATTGGGGAGCAAAATAACTGATGATGGCCGAAGCAGAGAGGATATAGAACGTAGACTGGCAATGGCAAGGAAAGCGTTTCTGAAGAAGAGAACTTTGCTAACATCGAGTATAAATTTAAGTGTCAGGGAGACGTTTCTGAAAGTATTTGTATGGAGTGTAGCCATGTATGAAAGTGAAACGTGGACGATAAATAGTTTGGACAAGAAGAGAATAGAAGGTTTCAAAATGTGGTTCTACAGAAGAATGCTAAAGATTAGATGGGTAAATCACATAACTAATGAGGATGTATTGAATAGAATTGGGGAGAAGAGAAATTTGTGGCACAACTTGACTAAAAGAAGGGATCGGTTGGAACGACATATTCTGATGCATCAAGGGATCACCAATTTAGTGTTGGAGGGCAGCGTGGAGGATAATAATCATAGAGGGAGACCAAGAGATGAATACACTAAGCAGATTCAGAAGGATGTAGGTTGCAGTACGTACTGGGAGATGAATAAGCTTGCGCAGGGTAGAGTAGCATGGAGAGCTGCATCAAACCAGTCTCTGGATTGAAGACCACAACAACAACAATGTAATTTCATGCACATTGAATGGAAGTAAATTTACCCTAAAATTACTACACTGACAGTGTTATAAAATCACTCAGTTGACAGTGCACTTACTCTGTTGTAGCTGGACAATAACGGTTATCTGCGGAATGCCATCTTCGAATTAAGCCCCAAGAACACACATGCAACACATGGGCGACACGGACACGAGGGAATGAAAAAAACTACGCAAATCAACGCCAATTTAAAGCAGATCTGAAGTAAACACCGTCTTGTGGCTCCCACACATAGCGCTTGAGCAACGCGGTATTTAACTTGTGCAGAGTGCGTGGAGCCGTGGCTGGCTGTGGCGTGTGTCTGTGGCGCGTGCGTCGACACCTTGCGAATCTGTTGACCTGACAATTCTGCTCTGGCCTTGACTGGATATACAATAGTGAACTATTTGTTTCCCAGGCTAAGTCAACTGTCTGAGTCCACTCGCTAAAGCAGGCCAAGGTGTACACTGTAAACCTCCAGTGTTCTGTAGAACTTAACACAGCTCGTAGCTCGTGATCTCCAACCCAGAGAAGTTACGAGATTGTTAAACGAAATATGTGTGGTATCAGAGACTCGTGAACACACACAGACACAAAATGTCTCTTCCGGAGCCACGACATAGCGGAATGCGCCCCATCCAACACACAGCCCATCTAGGAAGAAAGAGTGCCCAGAATTACTCACTCGTGATTGCCTATATTGTTGCAGACTTGTCCCACCGTAGTGGGGGCTCGCCTCCTGCCGCAACAGTGATACCATTTGCTGCAACTTACGTCGTCTCTTTGCCCAGTGATGTTACAGAAACAAACTAGTGTATATGCAAGTTCTGTCTGGTCCAATGAATGTTCGCCACTCTTTCATTTAGTAATAAGCTCCACCCAAACAGGAGCCGTCCACGTGGACATGTGTTGTTCATGGCCCTATTAGTGATATTTGAATGTTTAGGAAAAACCCAGTGACTCACGCTGTTGTGCTCCTTTCTGCATTCCACCATTCCCCCCACTGCATTCCTGAGAGCTTTCCTAAGCTAAAAGGGTATTTCAGAGACAATGTGGATCTCACATGCAATACATGTTAGTGTCATATGAATTTTGTTTATGTAAACTGATGATGCTCTTTCTGCAATGCTACTTTTCTGCATAATGGTGAGGCTCTGAACGCCTTTGAGACCACCCAAATGAATCCCCTGCTTTGTTAAGATGTTTACTTCAGCACAGGTTTGAGTCAAAAGACTCACCCAGTGGTGACTCATTGTTGTGCGGTTATTTCCGCCAAACATGCCAGATGCGGTCATTACATTGCATCTCTAATTGACCTCCCACGGTAAGGGCTCGCTGGTTTATTTCTTTCCCAAATTGAGTTCCATGTCGCTGTGCGTGGGTCAGCTGGGAAGCCTCGCTTCCACTTCAGTCTACTGATAGAGAAATACTAATTGTCTATCAACATCAGAATTCGATCGATTTCGTTAGTATTGAGTTCGTGTGAACTACACATAAATTAATAACTCTCCACATTATACAAATAACTTGATTCTAAGCAACGTATGGCTTGTGGGTTGTCAGATTCATCCACTTGATGAGTAGAATCGATATCTCAATACAAAAATTTGTGTAATGTGGTAAAAATTATCCTGACACACGGTGAGTAAGGATCTTGTCAGTTTTATTAGAACCCTGCACATGTACCCTAAAACACTGTAAAAATATAGTTCTGGCTAATGTGGAAAAAAGGAACAAACAATACAGCAAAGAAGCATAGAAAGCAGTAGTTCTATAATTTATTGACGTATAAAAAGTGAACAGACATGATGTGAATGGACATGTTGTTTGCCTGGGTTGCTACTGTTAACTGTTACCAAATTTGCTACAACCATTTAAGATATTGTATTTCAAAGCGAAATGGAAAAGTTGTGTACAAGTTAAGTTTTTTATTTTTTATTTGCAGCTTGGCCGATTTCAGGAACCTGTTAATATTGACAAATTGCTTAATTTCTTTACATTTTGAAAGACTTTTGGCTGAGATTAATTGCTTATCTCATTTCCTCGTTAATATTCTAGAAATTGTTAAATTTCTTTTTTAAAATCTATCTTACTGACGTCTTCAGATTGCTTACTTGTATTTAAACAAAAGATTTCGTATGGTTTCAACTGTGAAAGCTGCTTTCTTGTCTTCTGTCCCAGCCCTGTCGCTCAGCAGCGTAGTAAGCTGCTTTCGGGTAACTACGCCCGTTACAGTGCTAGTATTAAAAAGTGGTTTTATAAGAAGTATGCGGACCAATTAGGTAAATATTGTACCACCATTGACATTTGGTAATTTAATGAACTGTGTGTTTGGTTATATTCTTTCGATGGAGAGGAGGAACTAAAGCGAATTTATGTTTCAGGGTAGCAACACTGGTGTAATGTAGTCGAGCAGTTGCCTGGGTTTGGCCTGTCTTGAAAAGGAACCACTTATCTTCAAACTCCGTGTTCTGACAATCAGGAGATGGGAGCATTGCCGACATGGCTGAGCGCATGTGCGCTGTCTCACACTGTCCACAGCGCCTGACTGCTGATAACATCGGTAAGGTGGGTAGGATCCGCTTCATCCGTTTGTTCGGCAGTCCTCTCTGGTGTGCGAGATAATATAGTTTTTGGGCGATAGCAATCCCAATCATAACCTGGTATTCCGCGTTCAGCCACTATTTAATCACTAGGTTAATAGACTACATGATTTGATGCAACGTGAGAGCATGCCTGAAAAGAGTTAACGCTGATCGGTTGCTGACTGATGCTATGCAGTCAAAAACTAGGCTTAATAGGTTGGGTTGGCGTCACGTAGAGGCTATTGAAGAAAAGGGTAGTCTTACATGAAGTAATGCTAGTGAGTCTGGTCGTGGCACTGTGAGTGAAGCAAACCTTCACGTAGTATTAGAATCCTTTTTATGGTTGCCAAATCTGATTTCGTATCTGTTTCAGATCTTGACAGTTCTATTCATAGACGAATTACAAGTGGTAGAAGTTTTACGGTTATTCGTATATTTTGAGAAACACGGCAATGCACTTGCCGTTTCGCATCACATAATGCCTCAACAGGTTTTTCTAGTTTATTCCGAACAGTGGAGTGACTGTGGCCTTAACTATTCGTCATATTTCTTGAAGTTTTTTCTACCATCGGCCCTGCCCGGTCGTTAATTAGCGATAATGTTGCGGCATTTTGGTCTAGCCAATTTAAGCGTTTCTGTTTTGAGAATGCCATCGTCTATCTCACCACCATGCCACTAGTACACTCAGCTGCCATTTGCCGGATGGGTGAACTGTAATTTCAAATCGAAACTTACAGTTTTCGACACTGACTCGCAGTGCAAGTGGGTTTCGTCAATTTCGTGGCTGAACTTTGCCATTAATGCAGCCCATCACGAAGTTTTAAAGGCAACAATACTGTTGTTGATGTTGTGCTGCACTCACAGTTCCCTTTTGCTGGAGAAAGACACCCATGAGGTCACTCACCTAAACTGGAAAAGGGCCAAGAAAAACAATGAGCCCACTCGCCAGAGGAGGGAACAGCAGTGTGATAAACGACACTGAGTATGCATGTGGCAGGGCAACTTGTCCATATCTGATAAGTTGGTTCGTTTTGTGGGATGATGTGAGAATAAACCTGGTCAACCTCTTGGTGTGCAACCTCTTCACGAGCAGGGTTTCCAGGATCCTCGTTTCCGAACTTAAAAGACCAAAATAGTGTGTCTTTTTTAAACTTAAGCTAATTTGGGGTTGGAGATTGTAGGCCTAAGTGGAGGAGGTTGAGCTGTACCGGATTGCATCGACCAGTTAAACTCTAGATTTCAATAGTGTGACATGATATTTGGTGGTTTTCAACATAAGGAGGGTTGACCGGCACAAATGTGATATTTGGAATCTGCGGGCCGTGGAAGAAGTGCATGAGGGCTGAGCACAGACCTCATCTCAGGAGGAAAGTGCTTTGGATTGGCCGTAGTGACGATGGGACAACGAAAATTTGCCTGTGGCGGGTGTGTGAAGATTTTGAGCACCATTTTGCAACCCATTCATGAAATATTTTGGCTGAGACTCTTTCTATGACTTGTATCTTGGTTTATTAAAATCGTAGTGCTTTGACTCGTTTCTCCTTCCCAGAAATTACACTGTGTTTATGGGGGTTCACTCTGAAAGAATTGTAGTTTACCTTAATGAAAGCAACACTGTTTCCTTAGAGACATTTTGGAGCTACATTAATCGGGACTGGCTATTTAAATTGGTAATATTTCGAATGGCTCAGCATGCACCATGATAAGGCTGACATCGGTGTTCTCCCTTTTAAATACAGTGAATTCTAATCCAATCAGACTACTTTCCCACTGTAATCATTTTAATGAAGCATTTACAAAACATTTTAGTCCGGTTACTCTGGCTTAATCTGAATGTCTTTTCATTGTAATCGTTTTAATTAAGAATTTGTAAAACATTTTAGTGGGGCGAGATCCATTTAATCAGAGCAACTTTTCACTCTTATAAATTTAAGTCTTTTAAACTGTATTGGTGGGGTTGTAAGTTAACCCACCATGAGATTTCATGTGATAAATTCTGATAAAACATGAAAGTACCTTTCAACTGTAGTTGTTACTGGCAGCCTGGTAAACAATGTTTCACATCTGCGATTCTCTTGCTTAGCTACTGGAAATGACGAACTTTACAAAAGTGACAACTGCTGTATTCATTACGCATGGCTAGTAACTTTCTGTAAAACATGTTAGAAGCCAGCAAGTTTGAAGTTTTTTCCATTCTGCTGCACAGTTAGCACAAACAACTCTTTGCCAATTAATTTTGGGGGCACATAAACCTCAATGGTTTTCTCATTTCTGTACTGGGACTGCTACCCAGATGTTATGTACTTTGTTGCTTATTAACATATAAGCTGGTTGGGCAGATGATTTTTATTTATTTATGTTTGGTTCTGAAATGGTTACATAATGACACATGTGCCGCCCTTTGTAAAGCATTGCACTAGTACTAGTTTTATGAGGTTAGTTCCTAGGCTGTTGTAGTTCACATTGTATGGGACCTGTCCAATCCACCAATACATCCATGAGTGGCAAGTCAAACCATCTACTCTGTCCATCGGGTTGTCACACACTTCATGGAGCTGAATTGTGTCTCTATAACGCCTCTTGGTTCTACTTGTCAGCAATGGACGTGACACTTTGCGTTGCTAGTATCAACTGTAACCAATTAAGCTGCAATAGTTTAAGATATTACATTTAGAAGCGAATTGGAATTATTTTGTAAATATTAGAGTTTTTGATTATTAATATGCAGCTTCACTGACTTCAGATTCCTGTTGATGTTTGACCAATTGTTTAATTTCGAAATTTTTTATAACATCTTTTGCTGAAGTCATCTACTAATCTCATTTCCTCGTTAATATCACACGAGCTGTTGAGTGTCTTACTAATCTTGAAAAACTAGTTTACTGACATCATAAAGCTGTTGACTTTTACTTAAACAAAAGACTATGTATGCTGTCAACTGTGCACGCTGCTTTCTTGCGCTCTGGAGCAGCCCAACAGCTCAGCATCTTATTAAGCTGCTTTGAGGTGACTGCATACAGATCAGTGGTAGCATTACAGCGTGATTTTATACGAGGAGGGGTAGCCAATTATGTAAATATTGTAGCACCATTCACAATTGAAACTGTAATGAGTGGCTTGTCTGTATAAATTTCCTCGCCAGATAGGAGAAATTAATGCTATGTTGTGTTTTACGATAACATCACTGGTGTAACGGAGTCGAACAGTTGTCCGGGTTTGGCTTGTCCCAAAAAAGGACAACTTATCAACGAACGCTGTATTCATGGAGGATCAGGAGAAGGCAGCATCGCCGACATGGCTGCACATGTGTTTGCTGTCTTACACTTTCCACTGCACCTGACTGCTGAAAACATCATCAAGATAGGTCTGGCTTTATCTGTCTGTTTGGCAGCCATCTCCAATGTGCGAGAGAATATAGTTCTTGGAGAACAGCAATCCCACTCATAGCCAGGTATTCCGCGATCAGGCAATGTTTAATCATTGGATTAACAGACTGCGCGATTTGAAGGAACCAGAGTGCATGGCCAAACAAAGAGTTAAGGGACCAGTTGGTAACTCAAGCTGTGCAGTCGAACACTGGGCTTAGTAGGTTGGGTTCGAGTGACATATAGGCTACTGAAGAAAATGGTAGCCCTCCATGAAGTAATGCTAATGAGTCAGGCTGTGCTACTGCGAGTAAAGCACACTCTCATTGCCGAACCCGATTTCGTGCCTGTTTCAGAATTTGACACTGCAATTCATAGGCGAAATACAGCAAGCGGTAGAAGTTTGATGGTTATTCGTATGTTTTGAGAAACACACCGATGCACTTTTCGTCACGCATATATCAGCAGGTTTTTGTCGTTGATTCTGAACAGTGGAGTGACGACGGTCTTAACTATTCCACATCTGTCTCGAAAGTTTTCCACCTTAGCCCACCCTGGTCGCTGATTAGCGTTAATGCTACAGCATTTTTGTAGAGGCAATTAAAGCTTTTTTGTACGGACTATGCCATCGCCCATCTCACCACCATACCCTACTAACCTCAGTCCCCTTTGCTGAAAGGGTGAACTGTAACTTGAAACCTACACTGATAATTTTCCACAGTGAGTTGCAGCACAAATGGGATACGGCCATTCTGTGGCTGAACTTAGCCTTTAATTCGACTCATCACGAAGTTTTGAAGGTAACACATGCATTGTCAGCGTTGAGCTACCCTCTAGGTTCCCGCCTCGCTAATGAGTGGTTCGCTATAATGTTTTGCCAGACAAAGTCACAGGCAAGGTCATTCAGCTACACTTAAAGAGAGCCAGGAAGCACCATGAGCTCGCATACTGGAGGTAGGCATAGCGATATAATAAGGGCCACTGAGCATGCCAAGTGAAGGTTCGTATTCGCGTCTTCATCTCTAACTTTCGTTGCCAGGGTTGGAGTGACATGAACATATCTGGTATGTCGGTTCCTCGCTTTGTGGGACCATGTGAGGCTAAATCCGGTCATACTCCCAGTGTGCAACCTCGATTTGGGCAAGATTTTTGGGGTCCACGTTTCCCAAACTGAAGGCCCATTCTCAGTTCTTGGGTTTGGGGGTTCTAAGTTAGAGTGGATGACTTTGAACTGTACTGGCTTGCACCGATCAACCGATCGCTAGATCGCTGTAGTTTTGCATCATCTATAGTGGTTCTCCACATTAGTAGCTTCGACTGGTGCAAGGGTGTCACATGGAATTTGTAGTCCGAATTGGGAGAACATGCACGGCGAAGGGCTGGTTTACCTCCGCTGTCTGGAGACGCTAGTAAACGGATTTTGAGGAACACGGGCCTCATACCGAGAAGATGGTGCTTTGGGTTGGCTGTGGTGGCGATGAGACTCTGGAAATTTGCCTGTGCCAAGCGTATGAGGTGTCCAAGCGTCATATCGCTACCGATTCATCAAACGATTTTTGGTGAGACTTTCTGTGGCTTCTGACGCTTGTTTAGTCAAAGTCATAGCGCTGGGACTAGTTTCTCCTTCCCTGACATTCTGCTATGTTTGATGTTTATTGGGGTTCGCTCCGAAAGAACTGTAGCTCACTTGAATGGAAGAAACTGTGTTTCATTACAGACATTACAGACATTAGTAACAGCTGTTTTTGCAATGTGTGAAAGGTGTGTAGTCGGTGTTACGGAGCAATTGGTGTTACGTTTATTGAAACGGCCTGTTTAAAATTGTCATATTACCAGTTTCTTTCAGTGGACCAATCTGAGGAGTGAACTGTGTGTTGTTTTGCTTTTAAATACAGTGAAGACTAATCAAATCAAAGTGCCTTTTCACTGTAATCATTTTAGTTATGTATTTGTCAAACAGTTTGGTAGGGTTGTAATTTGACCCCCCTCTCTGAGAATTTCTATGTTATATTCTGCTAAAATAAGGACGTTCCTTCCTACTGTACTTGTATGGGCCGCCTGGAAAACGAAGTTTGACACTTGAGATTCGGTGGCTTGAAGTAGTGGAGTTTACGTTAGTAAGACCTGCTCGATTCGTTAGTTATGGCTACCCTCTTACTGCAAAACACGTTAGTGGTCAGGGAGTTCAATTTTCTTTTATTTCAAAACAGTCTTCAATGACTTCCTGCTCCACTATTAGTGCAAGTAACTATTAGTGGGGGCACATAACCCTTACTGGGTGTCTTCTCATTTCTGCAATCAGAGTGCTACCCAGGTGTTAAGTAATTTGTTGCTTATCACCATATTCGCAATTTGGGTAGCTTTTTTTATTTATTCATGTTTGACTCGGAAATGGTAATGCAACGAAATACGTGCCGCTCTTTGTAATGTAGTGCAGTGTTACTAGTTTTCTAAGGTTAGTTCTTAGCCTCTTACAGTTCGCATTGTATACGTCCTGCCCCATCCACCAGCAGCACATCTGTGGTTGCCGAGTTCACACAGCTCATCCTGTCCGTCGGGTTGTTTCGCCTGTCGCGGGGCTGAATAGCATCTGTATAACTTCTTCTGGTTCTGAAGTTGTCAGCAACAGACGTGGTGCTTTGCTTGTGTTGGTACTGTTAATAGTTGAAAAACATGCTGCAGTCATTTGAGATATTATATTTAAAGGCCAACTACAAATTTTTTGTAGATGTTTATTGATTATTAATATGCAGCTTGGCTAACTTCAAATACGCGTTAATGTTTGACAAATTGCTCAATTTCTTAATTTTTTAATAAGTTTTTTGCTGGCGTCGATAGCTAATCTCATTTCCTCAATAATGCTCGATAATTTGTTGAATTTTTACTTGTCCTTGAAAGCTATTTTACTGACGTCATAAGGTTGTTGACTTTTATTTATACAAAAAATTATGCATGTTTTCAACCTTGAACGCTGTGTTCTTGCTCTCTTGCCCATCCGTGTCGCTCAACAGCGTATTTAGCTGCTTTAGGGTAACTACACCCGGTTCAGCTTCCACTTATTCTACAGAAGGGTTCTGGAATTCAATGTATCTGACAGACAGTTGAATTTCCGTAGAAAATTTATTGTTGCAGGAGCGTCTCGAAAACCTGTACTGTCATCTCGCAGCAGAACTGCATAGAGTCAACTACAGAGTTGCTTTGCAGCTGGGCTGCTGACCTTACCTTCACTTTGTTCACCAAATCAACGTGACTGCTTGCTGTACTGTTTATGTAAAGTTCTCCTTTTACTTGTAAGTTATGCAGTGGTGCAAATAGATGCCATGTAATTGCTTTGAGCATCCAAAAAAAAGTTTCTTCTCTCCTAATGCATTTCTCATTAGTTTTAACATGTGGGGTGGGTCTAGCAGAAATGCAAGTTCAAAACCGTAACCTTGAACAACAAAGATAGTCTTCAATTGGTCAGCGTCAAGATAACTCCCCAACCATTTGTCCATGGACAAACTGGTGGCTCAATCATCACTCGACAGAGAAACTACTTGAATACCACTGGCCCTGACAAGGCTGATACACTATTTAACCAAATGAGTTTTCTGCTGCCCAGTTATTCCACACGTAAAAAGTATCCCACTGGTAGCTCCCACAAGCCATTAATAGTGACTAACATTAATACGAATTCCTCTTTAGCCATAGGTAAGCTATCCATAGTTACAGAAGACCCCACATCTACATATCTGTAATATTGTGCTCCATCAAATTCTATGTGTTGCCTGATTCAAATTTCATCTATCGAAATAGAATTTCTTTACTTCGTCCCTGATGGTACGCTGTAGATGCCTCTTAGGTAAAGCCAAGAGCCCCATTTGCACACTAGCACCACCTTGATAAAGTTCGTGGATGTTGGACATATGTGCTGAATCAGTTTCTATCATATACGCTCTTGTTGAATAAAAATTCAGAGCAAGAGCAAATGAACGAAGCTCAGGGCTGTAAGCCCTAGAAACACACTGACAGTCTGCCCTTACTGCTTGTCCTTACAACAGCTGCTTCTGCATCTCAGGTATGCTTGCAAGCATACTATCATCACTAATCATGTTTTTTTTCCCTGAAATCTTCTATTTCTATACTAAAAATAGCCGCTTTATGTTAAATGGTGCTTTGATGGCTGAGCTTCCTTTTCCTATTTTCTTCAATTTTTTAAAAAAATAATTCACGTCCCTCTCGTCTACGTCAGGCACATTTACTTCAGTTTCATTTTCTTTTATTTGTGGTCTTCCAACGTGACCCACTCAGCTGGCCTCCGATACGTGATATGCTACAATTTCAAAGAGATATCCAAACACTCACACACACACACACACACACACACACACACATACATACATACAAAAAGTCATTCGCATAGAATATTTACATTGGTTGTACACATTCACTGCTATAAAAAATATCACTTTTTCGAATCCCCGTAATTGTCACCCATTTGCTTTGTAACAGTGAAAAGCGAGGCGCCCTGTGACGTCACTCTGAGTCGGCGACGCTTCAAACAGCAAGGTGTCGACGCTTGTGGGAAAAAGGCTAGAGATCAGACATCAGTCTTCTGACTGGTCTGAAGCGGGCCGCCACAAATTCCTCTCCTGTGCCCACCTTTTCATCTCATAGTCGTACTCACAACCTAGGTCCTCAGTTAACTGCTGGATGTAATGCAATCTCTGACCTCACCTACTGTTTTTACTCTTATACGTCTCTCTAATACCATGGAAGTTATTCCCCTATATTTAACAGGTATCCTGTCATCCTGTTCCTTCCTCGTGTCAGTGTTTTACACACATTCCTTTCCTCGACGATTCTGTGGAGAACATCATTCCTTACCTTACCATTCCACCTAATTTTCGACATTCTTCTGTACCACCACAACTCAAATCCTTTTATTTTTTTCTGCTCTGGTTTTCCCATAGTCCGTGGTTCATTGCCACACAATGTTGTGCTTCAAACTTACATCCTCAGGAATTACTACCTCAGGGTATGCATACGTTCGATATTAGTATACTTCCCTTGACCAGGAATGCCGTTTTTGCCAATGCTAGTCTGCTATAACGGTGTCACAATGGCACCAAATTTCATCAACAATCTGTCAAAGGCCATCGTGGACGTCTCACACAATAGGAAGGTCGTCACACCCCCTATTACCAAAATTTCACCCTTTATTTTCACGCCTTTGCGCTGGTGACTAGAACTGCGATACCCGGCGTTCAAATCATGCGGTTTTCTTAGGTGGACATTTTAGACACACCGCCGTTCAGAACTGACCCCAAAAGACCTCAGGAGAGTAAAGGGTGTCCATGAAACCACCTCTTCCGTTGGGGCGTTGATTTCCACACATTTTGTGGTCGAAAACGACAGTTCTCAGTGCGATGAGCAACGGGACGAAGTTTTTTAAGAACGTTCTACATCACGGATGAGTCAACCCTACTCTAAGGCAGTCGTGGCCTCAAACCCCATTGAATGGAATGTAGTGCGGCCACTATTTTTGCTCTGATATATAGGATGGAACTGAAATGGACTGTCCAAACCATTCAATGGGATTTGAACGTGATCCGCAGCAGAAAAGGGTGTCTATCCTTTTTCAGCTCTCTTGTTTTGCGCCCTCCTATAGCGTAATTACGGAGCGCAGCAACACTGACATGTGCGTGAATGAAACGGCAAAGGATCCATCTAAGACAGTGGTTCGCAACCTGGGGGTAATTGCCTCCTGCGGGATAAAATGAAATTTCGAAGGGTATAAAAACTAAACGAATCGATTCTGTTTCAGTCACGAACACTTATTTTCAAAAGATCAATATAATTATCATAATATTGTAAGACTGTAATAATATTTATGTAAGTTATCAATAATTGCTTTTTCTCAATTAGTAGCATTAATGCGGTGGAGGTTACAGGTTCCTCACATTGTCCTCCTGCTTTATAGGTATGTTGTGCCCCGTCCCGTACTGCGCTGACAGCGTTGAGATATACATCCAGCAAGTGCTAAATGTCTCAAGAAAATGTCCCAGTTGTAAATAGTACCTGCAGTGGTCTAGAAATGACTTCATTACTAGCTTCGAAACAGATGAATGAACTCACAACACGACACAAAAGTTTCGAAAAAGTGATACATATCTGTGCAGCCTGTTTACTAGAATATGAAGTGCTCCCATCATTGACACAAGATATCACTACAGATTCCAATTGCATGTGAGAGGGATATCACTCATGCTTCCTAATAAGTTTCCTAGGTTGAGGTGCTTAAATTATATCAGTCATATGAAACTGATTAGATTCCAAAACCAACAACTGTTCTCATAATATTATACATGACTGTGAGCAGTGGCCCATAAACAACTCTACTGTTACTCCAGACAAGTCATCCTATCGCAGATACTTCACACTACTCGTGCTGCGAAGCCGAGGCAGGACGTTAGTCATCAGCAGGGCGATATTTTTCACGGTGTACAAACTCTAATGCTTGATCGATGAGAGGATAGGGAACAAAAAAGGTCTACTGAATTTATGTCCGGAAATGCATGGGTTCCATACTAAAGAGCATTTATTCAATCATACTTTGTTAGAGAAATTGCTTTCTAATATGCTCTGTACCATGCAGCCATAGTTACGGTATGCATCCTTTGTTCATACAGGGTGGTACTGTCCCTCATATATCATGTCCTAGCGCCCACTTCTGCCACATCAATTGGTAATGATGTGTGCTATTCACTTCTCTCACCTTGTAGTGGATGTGATACAGCGTTTTAGACTATGGTTCCGTATTCGAATCGAGAGCTTGCCGACATGGTGTTTGGTTACGTAAAAGCTAATGGCAACGGGTGGCGGGTAGCAAGGTTGTATCAGCAGACCTATCTCCGCCGACAACAGCTCAGCATTCAATGTTTACAACAGTGTTTTGCCGTTTGTCTGAGTCAGGATCGTTTCTGGAAGCAGGAAATCATGAAGGTCGTGCCCGAAATGTTCGGGCACAGGAAATGCAGAAAAATGTGATTAACACTGTGGAAGGCGACCGCGGTATCAGTACCGGGCTGTTGGCTGGCCAGTACACAGTAAGCCTGACGACCGTGTTGAACATTCTCCATGACAATTGTTACTACCCTTATCACTTACAGTGTGTGCAGAGCTTACTAGCGACAGACGTCCCACATCGGGAGCAGTTTTGTCACTATTTTCACGATTCCGGGATTTGTGTCATCCATCCTGTTCACAGACCAGCCCACCTTTACGAGAGTTGCTGACAGTTGTCCAACGAGCACGCATGCCCGTAATAATCGTTACGAGAACAATTAAATGTGCTGCTGTATTTTGTAACACGAAGGTTACTCAACTGAACCAGGCCTGAAGATGACGTAATGTATCGTCGAAACTGGTAGACCAGAAATAAAACTAAATAACGGCGATTGGTAATGTTTTATTGGATGTTTACGACAAGTGGTAACATCAACTTTCATAATAGTCGTCTGTGGGACTGTATGCAGAACCTCCGTGGTACGGTGAAAGCGAATCATCAGCATCAGTGCAGCCGGGATGTGTAGGGCGGGATAATTGGCGACAGTATTTTGGGCCCAGCATTCCTTCCACGTCGCCTAAGAGGGCGGATCTATCGCCGTTTCTTGCGAGTGACTTTTTCTCCCCTGCTGGAAGAACTGTCATTGATTATTCGAACTGTTATGTGGCTGCTACGTGATGGTGCTCCAGCCCACTTCGCCGTTAGCGTCCGGACGCATCTCAGTCGTGTCTTCCTGGTTGATGGATAGGACGAGGGGGTCCAGTTACAAGGCCTCCTCCTTTACCGGATCTCAGCCCGTGTGATTTTTGGTTTATAATGAATAAATGGTCTCTAGCATGGAAACTACATATTTCCGGGCACAAAATTTTTTTTATTCCGTATCCTCTCCTCGATCAATCTCTAGAGTTAGTACATGGTGGACAAAGTCACTAAGCGACTCTCCCGGAACCCAGTACCATTAGCACGTTTCCTATCTAACCCCATCCAATGGCCAAAAAAAATTTGATTTACAGTGCTTGTAACCTCCCCACCGTAATTTTTAAAGGGAAATAAACATGACAATACTTAATAGAAATGGGAGCCGAGTGTAACCTCCCCACAAAAATTTGAAAGAAAGAAATATGACGATATTTAATTATGAATCCTAATGGACATTGCGCTAAGCGTAACCTGCCCACAATGGAATCTAGTGACAATGACAATTAAACAAAAATTAGCAATCTGACTCAAATGAAAATTCTTCACAAAAATTAAAGTCAATTCAGTGACAACAAAATCTCACCGATACTGTTAATTCAATTACACCGAAATATCGGTCTTTGGCCCTGTGTAAAACAATCGGAATTAAAGTCTTACCTCAGAATAACTGGATGTCAAATTTCTGCTCTTATCTTTGCGCACGGCTTGCACGAACTGCATTGCAAATAATAATATTCCTTTTTTCTGCAATTTTACTGAAAATTTTCTTAAAAAGAAGTGGAATGAAATGGGAAGTGCAACGAAATCTTTAGTTCAATAAAAAATTAAATTTTTGAGAAAATGCTTTTGAAATAAAAATTATTATTGGGGGACTTGTTGGAGAATAATTACAATAAATAAATTTTTACATTATCTAATGATTATATTAATTAATAGTATACCTCATTCAGCATCTTGACCAGTGTTGCCGACCTCCTACATCACACAACCGCACTGGACTGCTACTACTGACCGACCGCTCTGCATGACGACTATTAGCGTACTGCTCGCAACTAAACCGAGCTACAGACTTCCACGACTACAAACAGAGTACTGCCGCCAACAAGACAGAGCTACAGACTCGCAACGACTGACTGACAGAGTACTGCCCTCCACTAGACACAGCTACAGACTCGCAACGACTGACTGACAGACTGAGAACCGCTCGCAACACTCGCGCGGTCAAGCGCAAACTCTCTGGTCACAGATGCTACAATGCCTCGCCATCGCTGCTGCGTTACATACGTGTTTCATGCTTCGTGTGGTTATTGAGAGAATTTAAAAATTCAAAATGCTGTCATAATCTATTAATGAAGATGTATTATCTTACATGAAAAGTTTACCACAATAATACATGAATTAAAGCTATAGTCTATCTGTTGGTCTTGAGCGAGACTGATGGAGAGCAATAGTATGGTTCAAATGGCTCTGAGCACTATGGGACTTAACATCTGTGGTCATCAGTCCCCTAGAACTTAGAACTACTTAAACCTAACTAACCTAAGGACATCACACACAGCCATGCCCGAGGCAGGATTCGAACCTGCGACCGTAGCAGTCGCGCGGATCCGGACTGAGCACCTAGAACCGCTAGACTACCGCGGCCGGCAGCAATAGTATGAATTTGATTTTGATTCATCCTGTATTTGAGAATGACAGTACCATGTTTTCATTTGCTACTTCTGTACTACCGATTCTGCTCGCAATTTGGTTAGACACATGCTTTAGGAGATTTGATGTTATAAACACTGATATGTGTGAAAAATTAGACTTTGTTTGAAACTGATCGCAAATTACCCACAATATACTTATCCAGTGTTTGATAATTGAAGCACTTAGCGACTTCCAAAAAGTTTTAAAAATAGTTTCAAACCTTTTCTAAACTTTTCCTCTCTTACATACTTCATGTCAAGTATTTAACACAACTCACTTGTAAAGTAACCAGAATTTGGAAGCTGTTTTATACATGGGAGTTCGATAGTTTTAGAAATTGGAAGCTTACTGTTTCCTACTACACCATGTCACTATTTCGCTGTGCCACTTACACTGGATAGATGAAAAAGGTACAGCTGTCACCATTGCTACTGTTTACTGCAACATTGCGGATTTACTTTACAGGATAATTCGTTTCAATACCAATAGCTATTTAACAAACGTTCAAGACATCGAAGTTATAAGGGCCAGCCTTCATGTACGAGGTTCATTAATATTCGAAAGTCTCTGGTCTTTTATTTTTCACAAATTTGCGAGAGAAGTCGCACCAATATTGATTTAACTTTGCACCCTAGTGCAGAGTGTGGACGACGGGGTGGTGAAACGAGAATGGTACGGAAAAATCACTTTCGATCTGTCAGAGAGACCAGAGGGGATTGGGATTCCGTATCATTTATCATGTACTGCATAGCATGGGTGAAACTGCGAGGTTCTAAATGTGTGTGGCTCTAAGCTGTTCAAACGACATCGGATGGAAAGGAACGGACAAGTATGGTTAGGTGCCTAGCAGCACCTTCCTAGAGACGCACGAGACAAGGCAGAACGTCGTGCAACCGCAAACCAACGCAATCTCTGCCTCGTAGCAGCCTGTCAGGCAACATAGACAGGCGAGTGTACAAAGTTGTTTTGAAGGATATCCAAAGGGGACTATGGCGACATATGCGAGCTGCATATGCTGTGGAAGCCCAACGGGAGATAATGGGGCTCAAGAATGCTCGGTACCCCGTCTTTCAATGCGTGCAGTATTTCGTGCGTATCAGAGTCTACAATTTCTTAGAAGTTTAAACAACCGTCAGAGTTCTAGCGTGGGCATTGACGAGAACACCTTCACCTCGTTCCACAGCAAAGGATCACCTGTACTACTCCACGATCGAGCTAGGAATCGGACGTGATTAAGTAGCGCACACAGCTGCTTATGTGTTAGTGGAAACTGGCTCAGGAAAGTTATATGAACATTTTGATGGCCTTATGCGTATCTACACCTAGTGCAGTAGAACTTTTTAAGCACCAATATATAAGATAAAGTATCTTACTGACAGTGCGTGTTAAGCCAGCACTACTAGTCAATAGCGTGGGTCGTCATAATAAACCATGTATTACAAGCTTTCATTTGATTTATAATTCCAGCTTTAGTTCGACAGCTGTTCATATAAACTGATAGGATAACCAAATAAAGCTTGGTGGTGACACGCTGGTGTTACAGTATGCTAATGTTTCGTTTCGTAGAGTATTTTAGTGTTTAACCGTAGAGTATGTACACTGAGGAGCCCAAATATTATAACCACGTGCTTAATAGCTTGTTTGTCCGTCTTTGGAACGAAATACATCACTGATTGTATCAGGGATCCGACAGTTTGTTGGTAGGTTTGTGGAGGTATGTGGCAGTAGATGTCTACGCAAAAGTCATGTAATTCGCCTAAATAACGAGCCTCTGATTTGCGTAGCCTGTGGTGGCGCCCGATAGCGACCCAGATGGATTCCACAGGATTTATATCAGGCGAATTTGGTCACGGAGACATCAACATTAGTTTGCTACAATACACATCTAACAACTGCAGCACCGTTCAGGCTCAGAGACACGGTCAGTTATACTGCAGGAAAGTGACACCCCCGTATGGGAGGACATCAAGCCTGAAGGGATGCATGTGCTTCGCAACTGTCAGCATGTCTTGGGTTACTACCACCGGGCCAACGCAAGCACAGAAGAGTGGAACCCGTAGCATAATACTGCTTCCACCAGCCTGCTAACGAGGCGCTGTACGTTTCGAGCCGCCGTTCACCTCGATGACCGCGTTTGTGGAGATGACCAGCCACCTACATTTCATTCACACGAAGAGCCGACAAGTTTCCATTGATCGACGGTCAAATACTGATGGTTCTGTGCCCATTGCAATGGTAATTGACGACGTCGTTGGGTCTACATGTGAACACGTAGGGACGGTCTGCTTCGGAGCTCCATGGTCAACAACGTACGATGAACGGTGTGCTCCGCAACACTTGTGTGTGCACCAGTATTGCGCTCATTCGGCAAATATGTCACAGATCACCATCTATCCTACTATACAGACTAGATAAGCCTCCGAACCCTACGTTCTGTGAAAAGTCGCGGACGTCCAACCACTTAGCGTCTAGTGGTAGTTTCACTGTCCTACCTCTTTTTGCAGATGCTCACAACAGTAGCACGTGGACATTCGACCAGCTTCACCATTTTCGAGATGCTCTTTCAGAGGCTCTGCGTGCTAATAATCTCCCTTTGTCAAAACCGCTTATATCAATGGGTTTCCCCATTTGCAGCCCATACCTTCGCTAGAGTGATTCCCCGTCCGTGGCAGCTCCGCTTACATACATTTGTCGCCGTGTCACGTGCTCACAACACTACAAGACGGCATCCAACGTCGCGGTGGGCAGTGGTCATAATGTTTTGGCTTATCAGTTTATATCTGTGGAGAGAGGTCGTTCGTAACACAAAACTGGGCTAGTCACGTGATTTTAGGATTACTCAGCTTGTCTACAATTTGCGATAATAGCGAAACTTGACTATTTCACGTTTACGCCTTGTTTTATATGTTTCTGCATGTTTGAGTTTTAGGAACATCTATGGTGCACTGTTGTGGCCGTTATGGATTCAAAGAGAATTATGTGTAAGGACGACCAAACGTTTCATATATATGTACAAAAAATGTCTAATTCTAATTGACACCTTGATCGGAGGCATTTAATATGTTGAAACTTACCGAGACACACTATTTTAAAGTTTTGTATTTTAGAGATAATTTCTGCGATTTCATGGCCATGTCTTAACAAAACAAATGCTACATAAATCTGCATCCTTTGTTTCAGTAAATTCTCAGTCGGTGTATACGTATTGGTGTTGTGTTTATGTGAAGAGAAAATTTATGCATTCCTCCTATTTATGAAGGTTCTAAAACCTTTGTGTGTAAATATTTTTGCATGTGACACTTCACTATACAGTGTCATTGTATCGTAATTAATGACAACATTTTCAACAATATGAATAAGCGCAATGGAAAATCTAGAAAAAATGTTTTTGCTGACACTTATTTTATTACTTTAAAATTCGAGCATTTATCTAGAATTTTAATTTTTTGTGATGTGCTTTTACTTTTCTGATGAGACGGCGAAAAAATATTATAGATATTTTACTTGTCCATAAAAAGCAGAAGGGTAAATAAAGAAAAACTGAAAATAACAATGGAGAAGCTGGTGGTGCAAATCGCTTGTATTTCAGATTACAATTTCATAGATCCAAACAGATCGTCTCTTCTTGAGACTTCGGTTCCATCTGCAGTTTAATTGTAACGTAATTAATTAGAACAGAGATACTACAATATGA